>NC_132784.1:77448096-78653929 GCF_048418805.1 Vulpes vulpes | reverse complement strand
CTTTATATTCCCTTTCACTATTATTTATATTCCCCAAAATGAATGAGAACATACACTGTTTGTCCTTCTCCGATTGACTTACTGCACTCAGCATAATACCCTCCAGTTCCATCCACATTGAAGCAAATGGTGGGTATTTGTCGTTTCTAATGGCTGAGTAATATTCCATTGTATACATAAACCACATCTTCTTTATCCATTCATCTTTCGATGGTGCTGAAATATTTTTATCTACATTCTCACTCAGTGCTTTTAATCTTATGGATACAATGATTTTCTGGAAACTACATAATCATTCCTTAGGAATGACATTTCATTGACTGGTAAGTAGCACATCAAATAGATTCTATTTAGTAAATCATAAAAAGATATAAAGTACAAAACTATTTTAAAGTCTAATATCTCATTCAGTTTGGAAAATTACTTTATACACACTAGTTATGCAGTTAATTCCAATGATTCTAAATATCCATACAGAATGGAAACACAATAGTAGTTATCAATAGTAAACACAATCCACATTCAATATCCTTGCATTAACAAGGATCTCTCCTCAGGAGAGATCAATTTGATAATAAAACTCCCCATAGGAATTTGCACTGTTTCCTTTTCTGACTCTACACAGTTGGACGTGCTCATACTAACAGTATGTGTAAGACTGCACTTGGGGAGACCTGGATGATTCAGTCGGTTAAGTGGCTAACTCTTGGATTCTGCTCAGGTCATGATCTCTGGGTCATGAAATCGAACCCTGCATCAGTCTGGGCATGGAGCCTACTTGAGATTCTCACTCTCCCTCTTTCTCTGCCCCTCCTTTCTCCCTCTCTAAAAAACAAAAGACTGTGTTTGAATGTTCTAGGATGGTCATGCTGACAGCATGGTGAGAGTATTATAAACATTCTCTTTGTCTCTAGATCTATGATGATGGTGATGTATCTTCCGCTGGAATCACCTAAGAAATTACATTTCATAAAAACGTTTGGAATATTTTTAGGCTTACAGAAAAGGTGCAAAGACAGTACAGGGTTCCCATATACCCCTTGCCCAGTTTACCCTGATGTTATCATCTGTATTCTCTTGGTATGCATGTCAATACAAAGAATCCAACAGTCATGCATTGCTATTAACTGTATCCCATACTTTTCGGATTTCACTAGTTTTTCATCTGATGTTCTTTTTCTGTTCCAGTATCCTATACATAACATCGCATAAGGAAATAAAAATGGTTATTGTTTTATGTCATTGTTTTGGGTGATGTTCTACAAACAGTGTATAAGTGATACAGCTGCTCTTAAGATGTTGGCTAATCAAATTTAAATTTAAAAAAGAAAGAGAAAGTCATGAGGGTAAGGAGATAAATAAAGAAGGTTAAGTAGTTATGTCTAAGAAAAAAATTTGGGTGGTGCTTGGGTGGCTCAGTTGGTTAAGCATCTGCCTTTGGCTCAGGTCATGATCCCAGGGTCCTGAGACTGAGCCCCACATTGGGCTCCCTGCTCAGTGGGAAATCTGCTTCTCCCTCTCCCTCTGCCCCTGCCCCCCATTCATGAGCTCTCTCTCTCTCTCACACATACACTCTCTCTCAAATAAATATATAAAATCTTTTAAAAAGAAAGAAAGAAAAGAAATTTGGATATGGTGACCAGTATTGGACCTAGTAGTAGAAATTGAAAACACATCTTCAGGTTATTGAAGGAACTGCATTGGCAAGAAAGCCATGAGCCTTGATTTTTAACATGCTTAGGCTGAGCATTAAAACAACTCTAGAAATTTAAAATTGTGTGTGCAGAAGTAAGCTGTAAAAACTGAATATTCCTCAAAGACCTCATAATCCCCCACATGGCTTTAACTGCCTAACATGGCCATCAACTTCACATAAAAATATATCCTCCACTTGTTCTGGGACATGACCAGACTCTAATATCCCAAGCCCCTAGCATTAGACAACCCCTTTTCTTTAGAAATGTCCCAGACCTGTTCACTTGAACCCTGCAACTAACCAAGGCCCATCAAAGATACCTTAAAACCAATTAGAAAGTCTCCTTTTCAAAAAATCTCACCTTAATAGAATCATTGTCAATTTTACACTATCTCAGTATTTCTTCTTTTTAATCTATAAAACTTATTCTCCTTTCTAACATCTTTGAACCCCTGCTAAAACTCAAGTGATAGCAGATGGCTTCCTTTGCTGACACAAAACAGAGCAAGACAAAACAAAACAAAATAAAGCAAAAGCAGCCTGTTAATTTTATCTCAGATTTCATTTTGTCTTTGATACACTTCAGAAATGATCTCAAAGAATAATGGATAAGGAAAAAAATAAACATGCAACAGGACTAGGGGCCAGGAAAAACAGTGGAAACTGGAAATCTCCCAGAGAGAAAAACAGGGTCTCCTAAAGAAATATCTCCACTGTCAAGGTTGAGGGACCTTTATAAAGCTAACTCAGCAAGATTTCAAAAGTGACCATTGTATCTCCATTCTTTACTTTCATAAAAGGGAACTTTTTTTTTTCACTTATAGTCATCCTGTTTGTATCTCATATACTGAGTATGATGTGAGATAAACTGTTTGGGTTTTGTGTGTTTGTTTAGTTCCTGGACCACCAGGAGCCATGTTCAGAGTGAATGGAGAGAACCCTTGAGCCCCTTAAGGATCCTGGACATTGAGCCTATATAGTGGTTACTTGGGATTTAGGTTCTTTGTAGTGGAAGCAGATAGTACGCTCTGCAGGGGCAGGGGAAGTAAAATGGATATTTGATGAACATAAGTATTACAGTAGAAGACTCTTGTTCTTTCTGTGCCAAATTATGTACTTTTTCTCCTAAGGACATATCTACACTTAATTTCTGAGCCTGCTTGGAATTAGTTGAGGTCGTGTCATTGTATTGTCAGTGAAATCTAAGTTACATGTACCTGTGAAACCTCCCAAGTGATCCCCTGCTTATTCTCTCTTCCTTTGTCATCTGTTAGATAGAGAATCTAGGTCATAGGGGTTGGTGGAGCCACTAAATAGAAAAAGCTAGGATTGCTGAATCATGGTCTGAGATCCTGTAGAATATCTAACAGTATATAAGCAAGAAAAGTCCCTTATGGTTAAGCCACTGTGATTTGGGATCTTTCTTGTATAGCAACTAGTATTATTTACACCAACTAATATAAAGAGATTCCCATCGCACAGTCTGGAGGCTGTTGGTAAGTAGACGGATGTATGATGAGAAATATTGTCAAATGTCTACAACACAATTTAATTCCACAAATATTTAACAGTAATCCCCATCCAACTTCTAAGCATAATTGAAATGGCTACGACAATTAACATTAGCACAAGTTTTGGAGGAAAAAAAGCCCATCCCAACCAGATTTTCTGATCTAGAGGATTTACAAAACTCCTCTGAGTTTCTACTGAATGTGATAATGCCTATTTTACTGAATGAACAAGAACTTAGCACGGCATCTGACAGAGACTGGCCATTCAGTAGATATGTCTTTTCCTTTCTCTTCCTCTTCCTGCTCCTTCTTCTTCTTCCTTTTCTATATCGTCATCCTTCTCTATCTACCCACTTATTAAATATATACTTACTATATAAATACATTTATCAACTACCACTAAATATTAATAAATTAGAGTATCTCCAGTTATATATAAATATTAATACTTATTACATATATTTAATATATATTATATATATGTTTGCATTTATAGGTGTAGCTGTACTATTTAATTTGAACTCTTTGAGGGCAAAGGCACTCTCACACTTAGGTCTGTATTCTCAGAATGTAGTCTGATGTGGGCCAAATTAAAGAACCTAATAATCACTGAAAGAAATGGTGGAGAGGAGCTGAGCCATCGATGCCTGTGACAGCTGCACAGCAGAGTGCAAACCTCTGCATTGTACCACCACTAAGACATCACCTGTGCTTGATTTTCTGGCCATGGTTTCCTGAGTGCCTGAATTCACTCCAATTCTCTCCATCTGTGTGTCTGATATGGTTCATCACTTTCTGAGAGAGCAAGCAGTCAGTCATGGTTCTCTGTTACTCTTATAAACTGATCAGTGAGCTAGTTCTTGCTTCTGTAGCAGGCAGGGGTTTGACATCTTTTTTGTTCTCCTGGTTGCCTTTCTTTCCTACCTGCTCATAATTATCACCATTTTGAGGGTGTGCTCTGCTACGGGGTGCCAACACACCTTTTCCACCTGTTCTTCCCTCATCTCTTCTACAGGAGAGTCATCTTCATGTGCTTATAGTCAACCTCTAGGAATACCACAGACATAGGCAAGACAAATTGTCTCTAGTGTTAGTATTTTAATGATGTAGGATCCACAATAGCCCAGTTTAACCCTCTTCCATCCTCCTGGTGCAGTGACTTCCCTGTCATGGGCCAAACTATACTTTCTTTCCAGGAGTGATATCCTCATCTCTTCAAAAATGTGTTTTTGGTTAAAGAGTAAACATTATAAACAGAAATGTAATAGCATAACTGTAAGAGCTCATAGTGAGCTTAGACATTTGGAGGACTGCATTTAAAAATCAGTATTAATCAGATATGTCATTTGCAAATATCTTCTCCATTCTGTTGGTTGCCTTTTAGTTTTGTTGACTGTTTTCTTGGCTGTGCAGAAGCTTCTTATTTAGATGAAGTCCCAATAATTCATTTTTGCTTTTGTTTCACTTGTCTCTGGTGACATATCTAGAAAGAAGTTGCATGGCCAATATCAAAAAGGTTACTGCCTGTGTTCTTCTCTAGGATTTATTTCTTTTTATTAAATTTTAATTCAGTTACCCAACATATAGCACACCATTAGTTGCAGATGTAGAGTTCAGTTATTCATCAGTTGCGTATTACACCCAGTGCCCATCATATCACGTGCCCTCTTTAATGCCTATCACCTAGTTATCCCCAGATCCCCTCCAGCAACACTGTTTGTTTCCTATAGTTCAGAGACTCTCATGGTTTGTCTCCCCCTCTGATTTCTTCCCTTTGATTTTTCCCTCCCTTCTCCTATTCTCTGTGCTGTTTCTTATACTCCATGTATGAATGAAACCATATGATAATTGTCTTTTCCTGATTGACTTATTTCACTTAGCATCATATCCTCCAATTCTATCCACATCAGTGTAAATGGTAAGATTTCATCCTTTCTGATGGCTGAGTAATATTCCATTGTATATATAGACCACATCTTCTTTATCTTTTCATCTATAGATAGACATCTGGGTTCTTTACCACAGTTTGGCTATTTTGGACATTGCTGCTATGAATATTGGGGTGCAGGTGCCCCTTCAGATCACTACATTGTATCTTTAAGGTAAATATCTAGTACGTAATGGCTGGTTTCAAGTTTCATAGTGAAGTCTTTCATCTATTTTGAATTTACTTTTGTGTATGGTGTAAGAAAGTGGTCCAGTTTCATTCTTCTGCATGTTGCTTTCCAGTTTTCCCAGCACCATTTGTTGAAGAGACTCATCTTTTTGCCATTGGATATTCCTTCTTGCTTTGATGAAGATTAATTGACCATATAGTTGTGGGTTCATTTCTGGGTTCTCTATTCTGTTCTATTGATCTGTGTGCCTATTTTTGTCCCAGTACCATACTGTTTTGATCACTACAACTTTGTAATATGACTTGAAGTTGGGAATTGGGATGTCTCCAGCTTTGCTTTTGTTTCTTGAAGTTGCTTTGGCTCTTCGGGGTCTTTGTGGTTCCATACAAATTTTAGGGTTGTTTGTTCTAGCTCTGTGAAAAATGTTGTTGGTATTTTAATAGGAATTGCACTGAATGTGTAGATTACGTTGGATAGTATAGACATTCCAACAATGTTTGTTCTTCTAATCCATGAGGAGGGAATGTTTTGTCATTTCTTGTGTCCTCTTCAATTTCTTTCATTAGTGTTTTATAGCTTTCAGAGTACAGGCCTTGCACCTCTGGTTAAGTTTATTCCTAGGTGTCTTATGGTTAATCACATCTGATTCATTCATCTGTTCTACATCCATTTTCTCTATCATATGCAATATAAACCTACATGAGAGTGGGGGTGCACACAAGCCTATGATTAAAAGTAATGCAGAATTCCATTTACACATCTACACGTAGGAGTAGAAATTTGTCAAAGAATTATGTAATTATAGCACGGCTATTTTTAAAAAAATTTTATTTATTTATTCATGAGACACACACACACACACACACACACGAGAGAGAGAGAGAGAGAGAGAGAGAGAGAGAGAGAGAGAGGCAGAGACACAGGCAGAGGGAGAAGCAGACTCCATGCAGGGAGCCCCATGTGGGATCGATCCTGGGTCTCCAGGATCAGGCCCTGGGCTGAAGGCGACGCTAAACCACTGAGCCACCAGGCTGCTCAGCATGGCTAATGTTTGATGAAAAAAATAATTTAGATAATCAGTTGAGGTATAAGTATAAATTTATGTCAAGTAATAATTACTTATTTATTTGAAAAACTATTCTAAAAGTCCCAAATGCAGAAAAAAGTACTGTAGTATTTTTTTTTGATGAAGGTATGTCTTTAAGTCAGTATGTTTTGTGGAAAGCTACATAAGTGTAGCACTTAAATGAATTAATATTTCCACCTTGACTGAGCCATTATGTAGAAATGGCATGTTCACATGATAATTTTCAAAAAGATAAAATGACCAGATTAGAAAAAATCTTAAGAGATAATAACAGGTCTTTTTCCATTTATGTGCACATGACTACCAATTCCTCACACTGAGTAAAAATACTGCAGTAAGAGTAACAGATACATTTTTTTTCTGTCTGTAGATGCTTTGAAATGGTTATTGTCCCTTATTCACTTATACTTTAGTTGATCTGCACCATCTGTTATCACTCTCCCAATTGTGGACTCCACATCATTCACAAGGACTTCCTTGTCATTCGTTTGTAATTCCAGGCGTACTCCTACCTCAGGACTTTTGTACCTGCTGTTCTCTTTGCTTGGAATGTTCCCTTGTTCCCTTGCTTTCTTCACGACTCTCCTTAAATGTTGTTACCTGTCCTATAGGTGTGACTCCCCATATAGAATGGTCACTTCACTCCTCATGGACCTCCTTCCCTCAGCCTGTTCTATTCTTCATAGTTTATATTAACATTCACTTATTTTTATATGCTAACCTGTTCATCTATATCTACTAACTAGAATGTAAACTCACCAAGTGGTGCCCTTTCTTTCTTTCTTTCTTTCTTTCTTTCTTTCTTTCTTTCTTTTCTTTCTTTCTTTCTTTCTTTCTTTCTTTTCTTTTCTTTTCTTTTTTTCTTTTCTTTTCTTTTCTTTTTTTCTTTTCTTTTCTTTTCTTTTCTTTCTTTCTTCTTTCTTTCTTTCTTTCTTTCTTTCTTTCTTCTCTCTTTCTTTCTTTCTTTCTTTCTTTCTTTCTTCTTTCTTTCTTTCTTTCTTTCTTTCTTTCTTTCTTTCTTCTTTCTTTCTTTCTTTCTTTCTTTCTTTCTTTCTTTCTTTCTTCTCTCTTTCTTTCTCTCTTTCTTTCTTCTTTCTTTTCTTTTCTTTTCTTTCTTTCTTCATGAGAGACACAGAGAGAGGCAGAGACACAGGCAGAGGGAGAAGCAGGCTCCGTGCAGGGAGCCCAACATGGAACTCCATTCCGGGTCTCCAGGATCACGCCCTGGGCTGAAGGCGGCGCTAAACCGTTGAGCCATTCGGGCTGCCCAGTGGTGCCTTTCGTCTGTGGTGTTCATACCTCTATTCCCAGTGCATTAAAGAATGTCTGGCTCAAGATTCTTTTGTGAAATGAATGAACTAGATTTCTTGTGAGCACACTAGGTCAACATGTTGGATCTTTGAGCCACTGATAATCCTATCACACCACTAATAAGTAATCCTTCTAAAGATAATTTAGAACATTTCAAGAATGTTCTTTTTTTTTTTTAATTAATTTTTATTGGTGTTCAATTTACCAACATACAGAAAAACACCCAGTGCTCATCCCGTCAAGTGTCCACCTCAGTGCCCGTCACCCATTCCCCTCCAACACCCGCCCTCCTCCCCCCTTCCACCACCCCTAGTTCGTTTCCCGAGTTAGGAGTCTTTATGTTCTGTCTCCCTTCCTGATATTTCCCAACATTTCTTCTCCCTTCCTTTATATTCCCTTTCACTATTATTTATATTCCCCAAATGAATGAGAACATACACTGCTTGTCCTTCTCCGATTGACTTACTTCACTCAGCATAATACCCTCCAGTTCCATCCACGTTGAAGCAAATGGTGGGTATTTGTCGTTTCTAATCGCTGAGAAGGAGCCTCGGTGTCCATCGAAAGATGAATGGATAAAGAAGATGTGGTTTATGTATACAATGGAATATTACTCAAGAATGTTCTTGAATGTTTTACTCTTCTACTTTGTGGACAATTTTTATCTACAGTCTCACTCAGTCCTTGGATTCTGAATTTTAGATGCAGGGATCTTTTTGGAACCCACACCATCCAGTGGGTCATCTGAAACCGTCTCTTATTTTTTCCTTAGGAATCGTCCCATGAAGTGGCAAGTTACACAATAAAATTCTATTTAGTAAATTGTTAAAAGACCTAAAAGAGGAAAGTATTAAAAGATTAACTCTGATTCTATTTAGAAAATTACTTCATATATGTTGAATGTACAATTAACTTCAGTGATTCTAAACATCTTTATTGAATGCAATCATAACCTGCATTCAATATCCTGGTGTGAGTTACAATAATTATCATTTAACTTTGGTCCTCCTGTTAGCCATAATAAAGCTACCCAAGGATATCTGCATCTGTGTCTTCTTCTCTTTCTATCTCTATACAACCAGAAGCATTCGACATCACATCTCAAGATTTATAAACCTGTGCTTGAATGCTTGAAGGTGGTCATACAGATACTAGGATAAGTTACCAGTTCATCTCACCAGTATCATGCTAGTGGGATACTAGCATACATTCCCTTCTGGCCCTAAAGTCTATGGAAAAGGTGATGTTTCTCTTGCTGGAACCATTTTATTATCATTTTAAATAATTTTAAAATTCTAGGATGTTCTAAATTTTAAAAAACTTACAACTGATATTACTGTCAGTTCCCATACATCCCTCCTGCCCTAGTTTCCCCTGTTACTAATATGTTACTTTAACATGGTAGCTTTGTCAAAACTAAGAAGCCAATCTTGGCATTACTAGTCTCTTAACTTTAGATTTTACTTGGATTTTATCTTTTTTTTTTCCCCCAGGAAAGTCCTTTTCTCTTCTAGATTACATGTCAGGAACAACAGCAAATTGAGTTGTCATGGCTCCTTGGTTTCCTCTGGCCTATGACAGTGTCTAGGACATGACTTGGACAGTTTTGAGGAGTGCGAGTCAGATATTTTGTAGAATGGCTTTCAGTTTGCAGTTGCCTGGGGTTTTGGGGGGGAGCATGGTTAGATAAGGGATATGGGTTTTCTGTCAAGAACAGGAAGTTCCCTTTTCATTATGTTATATCTGAGATCCACATTCACAACATGACTTGGCACCGTGATATTACCTTCGATCATGAAACCAAGATAGCTTTGCCAGTTTGTCCAGTGTGAAGCAATGTCCTCCTTTCTTTATATTCTATCATTTGTAGTAACTTACTAAGGCTGCCTTAGACTCCAGGCAGTGGGGGACTAAGGTCCACCTCTGGGAGGAGAGGGGAATATATAAATAAATGATTTAGAATTCTTGTGAAGGGAGAATCCGTTTCTTTCACCATTTATTTATTTCTTCAATCATTTGTTTATATCAGTATGGTGGGATCACATAGTTATTGTATACTTTGGGTTATAATCTGATATTATTTATTTACTCAGATGGTTTCATGTTTGGTCATTGGGAGCTCTTTGAGTTTGCCTTATTTCCTTTTGACATGCCCCCATCTTTTTAGTTTTGAACATTTCTGTTGGAGCATGACAAGATGCTCAGACTCATCTTGCATTGACCCTGCTCCAGCCTTAGAATCAGTTCTTTCTCCAGAGAGCCCTGCTTCCATCTATTAGAGAATACTATTTAGAAAATAAGGTTTAGGAGCTAGGTAGGCTCATTGTTACTTGGATGTCACTTCCAGATGACCTTAGAAGACAAAACTAGGAAATATACACCCACACACAATTACGCTTATTTCTATATCTACCCATCTATACCTGTAATAAGATAAAGATAAGGTTCTTTCCAGCCTCCCCCACTTCCTGTGCATGACTTCTTTTCCTCTGGTGCTAGCTCACTGACAGTTTTTATCATGAATCAATATTGGATTTTGTCAACTGCTTTTTCAGCAGCAAGTGATACGATCATGTTTTCCTTATTAGCATATTGATATGGTCGATTACATCTATTGATTTTCAAATGTTGGCTCAGCCTTGCATACCTGGAATAATTCCCACTTAATCACTGTGTTTAATTCTTTTATACACTACTGGATTTGGTTTGGTAATATTTTGCTGAGGATTTTTGTATCTATGTTCATGATAAATGTTTACTTGTATCTTCCCTTAGTGGTAATGCATTTATCTGATGTTAGGATTTGGGTACTTTCTATGCTTTGGCTTATTTTTTTGTCTTTTGCTTAGTAAAAGAAACTATTATAAATTTTTATTTACATTTTGCTGGATTTGGAAACCTGAGAAACTGATCCAAATATGCTCCTACTTCATGGCTTTTTAAAAAAATTATTTACTTATTTTTACTTCTATTTATTTTTTATTTTTTTAATTTAAATTCAATTTGCCAACATATAGTACATCATTAGTTGCAGGTGTAGTTTTCAATAATTGTTTTCATCAGTTATATATAACACCCAGTGCTCTCACATCACATATCTTTTTTTCTTTCTTTCTTTTCTTTCTTCTCTTTCTTTCTTTCTTTCTTTCTTTCCTTTCTTTCTTTCTATTGGAGTTCAATTTGCCAACATATAGCATAACACCCAGTGCTCATCCCATCAAGTGCCCCCCTCAGTGCCCGTCACCCAGTCCCCCCACCTCCCGCCCATCTCCCTTTCCACCACCCCTTGTTCATTTCCCACATACCCTTCTTAATGCCCATATGCAATTACTCCATTCCGCCACCCACCTCCCCTTCAGCCACCCTCTGTTTGTTTCCCACAGTTAAGAGTCTCTCAAGGTCTTTGTCTTTGATTTTTCCCCATTCAATTTCCTCTCCTTTCCCTTATAGTCTCTTTCACTATTTCTTATATTCTGCATATGAGTGAAACTATATGATAATTGTCTTTCTCTGACTGACTTATTTCACTCAGCATAATACCCTCCAGTTCCATCCACGCTGTTATAAATGATAGGTTTAAAAAAAACCTTTTCTTTCCCAGCCAACTGAGTGGAATATTCCTCCACTAGAACAAAGTTGATACAAAACAGGTGAGTTAAGTATGCCAAGATAGGAGTAAGAAGAGACAAAGAAGCATGTCAGCTTTTCCCATATTTATGATATAAATTTGTAATTTAAGATTCTTGATGCTTGGCAGGTTGTGTCAAGAAGTCTAGTTATGGGCCATTTGAGAGTTAAAGGTGAGAGACAAAAACTCAGGAATTTGAGCAAAAGTAGTAGTGCCAATCTGCTTTTCCTGTTTGGGCTCCCCCCACTGTCACCACCCCTGCCTACCACATAGATGTCTGTGATAATGTAGGGGGGAGAGGTGATCTCAGATGTACACGACAGAAATCAACTGTGGCTAACTTAAGCATAAAAGAAATGTATTAGAAGAATCAAAGGGTGCTCACAAACCAAAGGGAACACTGGATAATTTAGGCCAAGAAAATCAATGTTAAACAAAGAAAGCCAAAAGGCAGGAACCACAGGCAAGACAAAACCCCTGGAACAGTTTTGTTAAGACAATTCCTCTGGCACATCCACCATTTCTGCCTTTGACACTACTCTCAATGGCTACCACTACCACAACTGTTGGACTCTTGCTAATGTCATATGCCACAACACCGACTGTCAATAAATTCTAATTATCCTAACTTCTGTACGGTATTCATTGCAACCCTTTGGCTGAGATAAGTTCTTTTGCTGCTAGCTGAGCTGTGAGCATAGTAAGCGTAATAATAATAATAATAATAATAATAATAATAACCATTCTCAAATACACCACTTCCTAGTACATTGACCATGTTTGTAGTGTTTTACATGTCTTAATTAATTTAATCCTTACAGCAACTTTACAGATACGTGCTGTTGTAAATCCCACTTTACTTATGAGGAAACTGAGGCTTTGGCACATTAATTAACTCCTCCAAGTCCAGGACAGTTTGGACAGAACCAGGATCTTCATGCATGCCCCACTCTGGAGTCTTCTCTAGAGGGATTGTGAACACAGTGCTGTACAGTTACAGTTTCCTACCACATTTCACATAGTGGGCAATTATCAAAAATAGGAAGTGTTTGGGTAGAAGGCATCCAGGAAAATGTTATATCTCAGCTCATGGTGGTCAGTTTCTATGTAGAAATATATGGGGGAGGGATGCCTGGGTGGCTTAGTGGTTGAGCGTCTGCCTTTGTCTCAGGTCATGATCCTAGGGTCCCAGGATCGAATTCTGCTGGGAGCCTGCTTCTCCTTCTGCCTGTGTCTCTGCCTCTCTCTGTGTCTTTCATGAATAAATAAATAAAATATTTTTAAAAAAGAAATATATCTGAGATTTTTTTGTTGAGTCCCTGGGTCATTCAGCTTTCTCTGGAAGTCAGTGGGCAAAGCGAATATGCTACAGATGAATTTTTATTTTCTTGCTTTGTCAGTTTAAGCAGCTCATATTTGAATTCTCCTGTGTCTTACTTCTCATTTTGTTAATTTTTAACACACACCTCAACTCCACCATAATAGGGCCTTTGGAATCAAGACATGGTGACTCCTAAGGCCTCTGAGGGATAAATTATTTCTTTTAGAGACAATGGGCACTTTCAGAAATGAATGGAGTCTCTCTCACAAAAAAAGTAAGGCTTCGCAATTATTTTTTATAATGTTGGGTGACAGTTAACTGTGTACCAGGTTTTGTTTCTCATGACAACTGTATGAAGTAGGCACTATCATTGTCTTCATTTTATAAATGAGGACACTGAAGCAGGATTATATAACCTGTAACTTCTTCACATGAATTTTAGGAGGTCGTGTAGCTGTGGGACAACACAACTTCCATAATGCGCTGGCCTGGTTTCCATGACCTCTCTCATGATTCTATCTGATCGCCACTGGGAGGGTTAAGGGGAACTTCTAAAGAAGTCTGCATTATCAGGAAGAAATCATCCTAAGTAATGTAAATACATCAATGCTATGCCTTAACAAACTAAACTGGTTCTCTAATTGCTTCTTGTCTACATGAATAGACTCATTGGTTGCTCTCTTGGGTATCTATTCCACTGGGAAGTTCATGTATGTATAAATCCCTCTGGTTCCCTGTCATTAGCTTCTAACATCCCAATATGACTCTATTTGACATCGCTTTGGAGGGACCAGTCTGTGCGTCAAAGGCTCTTTGGTGTTCTTTTTGTAAATTTTAATGTAAAAGGCTGTCCATTTTCCTGAGTGGCCTTATCTCATGGACATATTACTCTGAGCCTATGAGATAAACTGGGATAAAATCCCAACCTAAAATGTTGTCCATGGTAGGTATGATGATTCTTTCCTGGAGTTGCTCAGTACTTTATAGAGTTTATTCAGAGACTTTCTCCTGCTTTTCCTCAAGCATCTCTGTGTGACAGGCTGGAGAATACTTTATAATCCTCAACTAGTAATTACCTTTTCTATCTCCATGCCTCTAGAGAACCTCAATTTTTGTGACCAGACATTAAGCAAAGAGATCAACAGGACACTTTCTTTCTTTTTGAGTGGCACTAGCAATTTGAAGATCACAAGTGAAGTTGTGTCACCTTCCTTGAAGGGCAAGGTAAATTTTTAGCTCAGATCTATGGTCTGTTTAGATTGTGGTATCAGAAGATGTGCTATGTGAAGTTACAAGGGCAACAACTTTGCATGGATTTTTCAGACTTTAATACCCAAGGTTTTAATATTCTCGTGCTTCCAGGCTACTCAGCTAGAATCCAGATGTTACAGCAACCTTTATTGATTAGGAAAACAATGATTTTTCTGAAATAATAGGGATGGTATTTTTCTCATCATTTGCCATCCTGGTACTTAGGAGAGCACTTAGAAAGTGGTACGCATTCAATATATGTTTGTTGAGGTAATGACTTAAAAGATGAATAAGTGAATACACAAATAAACGAGTGAATCTCTGAATGAGCTTTTAGTGAGCCTGTTAATAAAGCACATTCGAAGTACCTGGTCCTGTGTTAACAAAGCATAGTCTCATGTGCAGCATAGCACAGACTTTGCAGATGCCCTCAATCAAAGGTTTCATTTTCTTTTTTAAAGATTTTATTTATTTATTCATGAGAGATACTGAGAGAAAGAGACAGTCAGAGAGACAGGCAGAGGAAGAAGCAGGCTCCATGCAGGGAGCCCAACGTGGGACTCAATCCCAGGTCTCCAGGATCACACCCTGGGCTGAGGGTGGCGCTAAACCTCTGAGCCACCTGAGCTGCCCTCAATCAAAGGTTTTAGACTTCTGTGAACAAGTAGCAGTAGTGCCTTACTACTCACTACAACTGATATTATTGGAGTTTTTAAAGATCTATTTATTTTGAGAGAGAAAGAGAGAAAGAGAGCACTCATGTGAGTGGTGGGGGGAGGGGCAGCGGGAGAGAGAGAATCTCAAGCAGACTCTATGCTGAGGGCAAAGCCCTGCACAGGGCTTGTTCTCATGACCCTGAGATCATGACCTGAGCTGAAACCAAGAGTCTTACACTAAACCAACTGAGCCACCCAGGTACTCTGCTGATACTATTTTTGTTAGCATTAAAAAGACATGGCCTACAGAACACATTTACTATCTACTTGAAAAGATGAAACTTTAGCATCTTCAGGTTCTACTCCTTGGCTTCCACTGTCTTTCAGCTCTCATGTCTGCATCTCACCTCAGATTTTCTCTTCTTACCTTTTCCAGCAACCTGCTGTGGTCCTCAGTTCTTACCATGCATGGCCTAAGTGATGGCGTAGCCTAGAGCATGGGAGGTGGTGACAAAGACAAGAATTCAGGATATATTTTGAAGATACATGTGACAAAATGTGCTCATGGACTACATGTGGAGTGTGAGGGAAAGATATCCAGGGCTGAATAATTCTGGCATTAAGGGATTCATTATGTAAGACTTTATCAGGGTTGACCAGATATGTAGCCTGGATTCTGAGAATTGTGGAGGCTATTTTATGATGAGATTATGAAGTTGGCTAAAAAAATTGGAACAATCTTCAATAGATTCTTTTTGCAGGAATCATGCCATGAAAGATGGCATCCCAACATTTGTACTGTTATCATTCCTGATGCTTGGCTCCCAAATTTTGTTGTTAATATTTTTAAAAATAGTATGTTTATTTAAACGGATTTGAATTTAAGTTGTGAGGATACTCACCCACTTAAATTTCTTTAGTAGTGTGGTTCCAATAATAGTGTGGAGTTTCTTTTGTAATTTTTTCAGCAACCTGATATACATACTATTGAAAATAATAGTAATATTTATTTAATAATAGTAAAATTTGCCATTTATTGCACACTAACTATCAGACAGTATTTTGGGTAATTCAAACATATCAACTCATTAAATTCTCCAACAGCTTTTTTTTTAAGTAAAATTATTTTTTATTGGTGTTCAACTTGCCAACTTACAGAATAACACCCAGTGCTCATCCTGTCAAGTGTCCCCCTCAGTGCCCGTCACCCATTCACCCCCACCCCCGCCCTCCTCCCCTTCTACCACCCCTAGTTCGTTTCCCAGAGTTAGGAGTCTTCATGTTCTGTCGCCCTTTCTGATATTTCCCACACATTTCTTCTCCCTTCCCTTATATTCCCTTTCACTATTATTTATATTCCCCAAATGAATGAGAACATATAATGTTTGTCCTTCTCCGATTGACTTACTTCACTCAGCATAATACCTTCCAGTTCCATCCACGTTGAAGCAAATGGTGGGTATTTGTCATTTCTAATGGCTGAGGAATATTCCATTGTATACATAAACCACATCTTTATCCATTCATCTTGAGATGGACACGGAGGCTCCTTCCACAGTTTGGCTATTGTGGACATTGCTGCTAGAAACATTGGGGTGCAGGTGTCCCGGCATTTCATTGCATTTGAATCTTTGGGATAAATCCCCAACAGTGCAATTGCTGGGTCGTAGGGCAGGTCTATTTTTAACTCTTTGAGGGACCTCCACACAGTTTTCCAGAGTGGCTGCACCAGTTCACATTCCCACCAACAGTGTAAGAGGGTTCCCTTTTCTCCGCATCCTCTCCAACATTTGTGGTTTCCTGCCTTGTTAATTTTCCCCATTCTCACTGGTGTGAGGTGGTATCTCATTGTGGTTTTGATTTCTATTTCCCTGATGGCAAGTGATGCAGAGCATTTTCTCATGTGCGTGTTGGCCATGTCTATGTCTTCCTCTGTGAGATTTCTCTTCATGTCTTTTGCCCATTTCATGATTGGATTGTTTTTCTTTGCTGTTGAGTTTAATAAGTTCTTTATAGATCTTGGAAACTAGCTCTTTATCTGATACGTCATTTGAAAATATCTTCTCCCATTCTGTAGGTTGTCTTTTAGTTTTGTTGACTGTATCCTTTGTTGTGCAAAAGATTCTTATCTTGATGAAGTCCCAATAGCTCATTTTTGCTTTTGTTTCTTTTGCCTTCCTGGATGTATCTTGCAAGAAGCTACTGTGGCTGAGTTCAAAAAGGGTGTTGCCTGTGTTCTCCTCTAGGATTTTGACGGAATCTTGTCTCACATTCAGATCCTTCATACACCTTGAGTTCATCTTTGTGTATGGTGAAAGAGAGTGGTCCAGTTTCATTCTTCTGCATGTGGATGTCCAACTTTCCCAGCACCATTCATTGAAGAAACTGTCTTTCTTCCAATGGATAGTCTTTCCTCCTTTATTGAATATCAGCTGACCATACATTTCAGGGTCCACTTCTGGGTTTTCCATTCTGTTCCACCGATCCATGTGTCTGTTTTTGTGCCAGTACCACACTGTCTTGATGACCACAGCTTTGTAGTACAACCCGAAATCTGGCATTGTGATGCCCCTAGATATGGTTTTCTTTTTTAAAATTCCCCTGGCTATTCGGGGTCTTTTCTGATTCCACACAAATCTTAAAATAATTTGTTCTAACTCTCTGAAGAAAGTCCATGGTATTTTGATAGGGATTGCATTAAACGTGTAAATTGCCCTGGGTAACATTGACATTTTCACAATATTAATTCTGCCAATCCATGAGCATGGAATATTTTTCCATCTCTTTGTGTCTTCCTCAATTTCTTTTTTTAAAAGATTTTATTTATTTATTCATGAGAGAGAGAGAGAGAGCGAGAGAGAGAGAGAGAGAGAGAAAGAGAGAGAGGGGCAGAGACATAGGCAGAGGGAGAAGCAGGCTCCACACAGGGAACCTGATGTGGGACTCCATTCTGGGTCTCCAGGATCACACCCTGGGCTGAAGGCAGATGCTAAACCACTGAGCCACCCAGGGATCCCTCCAAGCAGCTTTGTGAAATACTATTATTATCATCCCTGTTTTAAACTGACCCACAGAAAGGCTGTGACTTGCTCAGGATTACCAGCTAGCAAGTGGGAACACCAGGGTTTGAATGCAGAAACATCACTTTAGAGACCATATTTTTAGCCATCACAATATACTACCTCTGGAAATACTTGTGTTATTTTCAAAGTGCCTTTTTAAATTGCTGTAAGGATCTTGTAATATAGTAAAAGTAGGAAACACCATATCCACTTAGTTTTTTTCAGAGAAAGAAATTAAAGCGCAGGAATATTTATACCGCTTTTCTAAGGGGATAAAAAAAATCACAGAAACCTTCAACCCACATAAAAATAGGCAATGGCCATTTTGAAGATAACTGAGGAGTTGTTTGGCATATCTCAGTGAGGTCAGGAACTGACAAGCATACCCTTACACACTGAAAGATGGATGTCAGAAGATGCCAGTCTTGGGGTTACTGGGAACCCTGCAGTGGTAATGGTGTCATGGTGCACTCATGTATTTGGGTGACATGGGTGAGCTCTGGGTCCTTTTCCATGAATAAGTAACTTATCCATTTTGCCTTCTGGTTTTTACAGGTGAACCACAATTTCAAAATATTATCCATGGAGAACAGCACTGAGGTGAATGAGTTTATGCTCTTGGGGCTAACTGACAACCCAGAACTGCAAGTCCCTCTCTTTATAACATTCACTCTCATTTATTTCACTACTCTCATTGGAAATCTTGGAATTATCATGTTGATTCTGTTGGACTCTCGTCTCCATACTCCCATGTATATCTTCCCCAGTAACCTGTCTCTGGTGGACTGTGTTTACTCCTCGGCTGTTACTCCCAAGGTGATGGCTGGGCTTCTCACAGGGGATAAAGTAATCTCCTATGGTGGATGTGTTGCTCAGATGCTTTTCTTTGTGGCTTTTGCCAGTGTAGACTGTTTCCTGCTAGCTGTCATGGCTTATGATCGGCATGCAGCAGTATGTAAGCCCTTACATTATACCACCACTATGACCACCAGCTTGTGTGCTCAGATGGCAGTAGGCTGCTATGTCTGGGGCTTTATTGAATCTTCCATCCACACTGGATTCACCTTTTGCCTCTCCTTCTGTCATTCCAATGTGGTCCATCACTTTTTCTGTGATATTCCCCCAATTATAGCTCTTTCCTGCTCCGATATCTACCTAAATGAGATTGTGCTCTTTATCTTAGCAGCTTTCAATGTCTGTTTTGCTCTTATAGTTATCTTGACCTCCTATCTGTTCATATTCATTGCCATCCTGAGGATGCGCTCAGCTGAGGGAAGGAAGAAAGCCTTCTCCACCTGTGCCTCACACCTCACTGCTGTAACCATCTTCTATGGAACTGTCATGTTCATGTACTTACAACCTAGTTCTAGTCATTCTATGGACAATGACCAAATGGCATCTGTGTTCTATACCATAATAGTCCCCATGTTGAACCCTATTGTCTACAGTCTAAGGAATAAAGAGGTGAATAATGCTTTTAGGAAAGTCACCAAGAAGCTAAAGATTCTGTTTGGCCCATAGATCAATTAGAGAGATTATAAAAGCTGCATAGTTAACCAGCTATCTATTGTTGTGTAGCAAAATATCACAATGCCTAATGCAACAGTTCTCACAGTTCTGTGGTTGATGGGGTAGTTCCTTTGCTGCTTTCACACGGGCTCATTCATGAGGTTGCATATTTTCCGCACAGTCAGCTGGGCTGAAAGGTTCAAGGTGGCCCTATTCACATTTCTAACTGTTGATTCTGGTTAGTCTCTACCTCTTTTTCACATGGTCTTCCATCCTCCAGAGGATAGACCAGATTTCTCACTTAGCATTTTCAATGTGAAAGTAAAACTGAAGGATTTCTTGAAGTCTAGACTCCTAAGTCACACAACATTTTTTCTATCACAAATACTAGGCAATGGAGTCAAAGGGCTGGCCCCAATGCAAGCATGAAGAAGGACCGCATCTCCTGAGGAAAACAGCTGCAAAGAATTTGTGCCCATAGTTAATCTACCACAATTAGAAATGAGGTTAAACTGCTCATTTTATAAAGAAAGAAAGCCGAAGTATGGTGGGTTAAGTATAACAGCAATTTATTCTCAAACAGTGGAAGGTAATGTAGCAAGATGAAAATGAACTATCTGGACATGGTGTGTCTTGGTCATTCAGGGCCAGGTCCCCCTCATCTCTCTCTACCATCTCCTAGGGTGTTGAAATTCTGTCCTCATCAAAACTATTCTCTCCGCAGGAAAGGAGGAAGAGATGAGTTGAAGGAAAGATAATTTCTTTACAAGAAAGTTATATAGTCACTGTCCACATGACTTCTGAGTACACTCCATTAACAAGGATTCAGTCATAAGCCCAAAAAAGACCTACAAAATCGATTTCAAGATTTAAACCCTATCTAAAATGCAGTGTACTTAGTTGAAATCTCAATACCTGGAAGAAAAAAAGAATGTTCTTTGATGAAAACTCATATTCCACCACGCAACTTGTACCTGAAGCTGAAAGGCTACTTTTATCTCCAAAACTAGGTCTTCAGCTTGTTTTTGTCCTAGTGGATCCTCTTTTCCTAGACCTTAGATTGCCTCTTTAAAAGCCCCTTTCTCAAACACACCATCTCAAATAGCTTATCCCTTATCTATTCTTTTCTTCATAGATTTAAATAAATCTCTGAAATTATATTTTATTTGTTTAATTGTCTATTTTTTGTTTCTTCCAGGTCATATGTGGTATTATATTCTTCCAAGTTGGCCAGATTGTTTTTAATGTATTTGAAATAATGAGATGATGTGATTTGCTGATATAGTGGATGTGGAGGGTAGGAAAAATGGTAGCCTTTCTGCCTAAGAAACTAGAAGGATAAGATGACTACTGTGTGAGATGTGGAAGGCATGGTAGTAGGAGGTATGGGTGAAGAGAAGCCATGAATTTCACCTGGAGCATAAGAAGCTTGAGATGCCTCTCCAACACCACCAGGAAAGGCTTAGCATTAAAATGGAGGTATAAATTTGGAGTTTACAGCAGGTAGATGATACTTGGCTATGGGAATGAGAACACAGGTAAAAGAATGTAGGCAGAGAGGAGTGAAGTATTTCAAGGACCAAGAGTTGGATTTTTCTCAATGAAAGATTGGACAGATGCATAGCCAGAGAAGGGGAGTGGTGTCCTGGAAACCAGTTGATGAGAAATTCATCAAGAGGGAATGCAAGTGTCAGAGCTGCTGGTAAGTTAAGCAATATCAAGACTAAGTACTGACAATAGGCCATAGTGATAGGAAGTTGGTAGATGACTTTGAGTGGTTTGGTTGGATGGTGGGGATACAACTCTCATTAAATGTATACTCTACAATCTAGTCCACAATTATTCTTTGCTTTACACAATTTCTAAGATTTTCCCAATATGCATGATGGAGTAAATGTATGTTGTCTTTTCTCAGAGCAGCTAATGAGATAGGACTTTGAGACTCTCACTTTGTGTACCTTCATAATAAAATTGAACTCATCTGAAAATCAAATAAAATACATAGTTATTGGGCAGCCCCAGTGCCTCAGCAGTTTAGTGCTGCCTTCAGCCCAGGGCCTGATCCTGGAGACCCAGGATCGAGTCCCACGTCAGGCTTCCTGCATGGAGCCTGTTTCTCCTTCTGCCTGTATCTCTGCCTGCCTCTCTCTCTCTCTCTCTCTTTCTCTGTGTGTGTGTGTCTCATGAATAAATAAATAATACAATCTTAAAAAAACACATAGTTATTAGCACACTGAAATAGTTTACATTTAATGTTATAAATCTTGCTTACATTTTCAGTGCATATTTAGAATCATTGGAGTTAGATGAGTAATCATTATTTATTAAAGAATTTTGCAAATTGAATCAAGAAACTTCTTATAGTCCCATATTTTGTCTTTTGATGATGTACTAAATAGAATTTATTTCATGTATTATTTTCCACTTAATGAGAAATTCCTAATAGAAAAGAGTTAAGATGGTTTGATGTAATCCACTTTATAGTGTAATTTCCAAAAATTTATTTGTCCAAAAGTGGGAAATTCAGATACTGAGTGAAAGAATATCGAAAAAACCAACCACATTGCATGAAATGCTCTAGGGTTCTTTTCTAAAGAATTATATAAGTGGAAAGGGAGGTGGGCGGGGCGGGGTGTTGGGGTGACTGGGTGATGGGCACTGAGGGGGGCAGTTGGTGGGATGAGCGCTGGGTGTTATACTAAATGTTGGCAAATTTAACTCCAATTAAAAAAAAAGACATGATATTGGAAAAACAAAACAAAACAAGGACGGATGCTCTTCTTCAGATAGCAATTAAATGGCTCGTTGATTGAAAAAAAAGAAATATATAATGGGCAATGTCTATAGTTATCAGTGATTTAAATATATTTATTGTTGGACTCAAACAATTAGTTTTTTTCAAACAATTAGTTTATTCATTAATTTAACAAATGTTTTTTGAGGAATTAGTATGAAACAGGCCCTAATTTAATTATTGGGAATGAAGTTGTTAGAAAAGAAGACAAAGCCACTCTTTGTGCAATGCAATGTGCATTCTAGGTAGATGGGTAAATGAACAAACAAGCTAACAAGCAAGTAAATAGAAATAGTTGAGGAGTGATCAGGACTATGAAGAGTAAAGCAAGTTGGAAACAGTGTCCATGGGGGGTGATGTGACTATGATACAATAACATTTAAGTAAAGATCTGAGGGAAGTGAGGGAGCTTTCTGAGCACTGGCAGCAGCAAGTACAAAGACCCTGAGGCAGGAGGGAGATGAGATTGTCTAGGAACAGCAGGGGACTCAGTGTGAGGGACATGGAGGGAGGGAGTACGAGAGCGGGCAGGACATGTTGTAGCTCATCTGAAACTAAAGTGTCCCTAAGGAGCACTAGCCATCTTATAGTATTTCCAGGGAGAAAAAATAGATAATATGATCATTACTTAGTGCATTTATCTTACACAGCTGAAGAGTTGGTAGTCTTTCTGTTTTATTATCAATCAATCCCCTTTCTTCTCACTTTAAAAAATTATTACATGATTGTACTTTTGTACCAAATGACTCACTGAAGACATTGATATTAACTCCTTTAAGATGTTATGTAGCTTGGAGAAAATATGCCAAGAAAAAACATATATCTTGATTTAAAAGTTTTTCTTTCATGTTTATCTTCATTTTGGACACTTAGAATTTTTTGCTAGATAAATAAAAAATGTTAGACATTAATTTATATTCTGATCCACCATTATTTTAACTTTTTAAATTAAAACTAGCCATATTGCACCTACTTACTTTAGTAGATTTCCCACTTTTGTGTGTATGTGCACATATGGAGTCCTTGCATGTACTCGTCTTTATGAGTTTGAGCCCTGTTTTACAAATATACTTGCATTGGCACACAGTAGAGGAAATGTGATCATGTGAATAAGTCACACATAATTAATAAGGTTCATGATAAACATGATTAATAAATATTTAAGGTCCTCATGGTTATTCTCATCCAAATGTTACACAATTGGACATGCTAGCTTCTTTTTTAATGACAGTTTTGAAGAAGGAAGTATCATATCAGTAATTTATTTTTTTAAAAAATTTATTTATTTATTTGCTAGAGAGAAAGAGAACATAAGCAGAGGGAGTGGCAGACAGAGGGAGAGAGAGAAGCAGACTCTTGCTGAATGAGAAGCCCAATGCAGGGCTCTATCCCAGGACCCTGGGATCATGACCTGAGCTGAAGGCAGACGTTTAACTAACCAAGCCACCCAGGTACCCCATCATGTCAGTAATTTAAATGCACTGTAAGCTGTTATAAACTGTGAGTTAGTGCATAGAGACGATCTGACAGAGATGGAACTAGGTCACTGAGAATCCTACAACCCTGAGAGGTGAAGTTTAGAGATGATTTTACCTTCTCAACAACTTTCTTGAAAGCATTCTTGACCTCTTTGTTCCTCAGGCTATAGACCAGCGGGTTCAGCATGGGGATGATCATAGGTAGAACACAGATGCGATTTTGTCTGTGTCCATAGAGTGGCTGGAGGTGGGCTGTATGTACATGAAGATGACTACCCTATAGAAGATGGACACTGCAGTGAGGTGAGAGGCACAGGGTGGATGCAGTCCTCAACTGAGGGCATCTCCAGGATGATGATAAATATGAACAAGTAGGGAATCAAGATAACTAGGTGAGCAAGAAAGATGTTAAAGACTGCTACAAAGACAAGAACCAGCTCACTGACATGTCTATCAGAACAAGAGAGAGAGCCATACTGCTGGAATAGCTCAGAAAGTGATGGATAGGAGAGAGGACTTACAGAAGGGAAATGGAATGTGTCTCCTGCATCAAAAGAATCAATCAGAAAACTACAGACATAGCAACCTATTGATCAGACAAGCACACACACCTGTTTCCATGGTGGTGGTGCAAAGGTGTTTACACACTGCTGTGTAGCAGTCATAGACCATTGAGGCTAAAAGGTAACTTTCCACAGTGACAAAGATTCCAAAAAGGAACATCTGGCAACACATGCATTGTAGAGATGACCTTATCTCCCATAAGGAGCTGAGCCATGACCTTGGGAGTGACTGTTGAGGAGTAACAGAAGATCACCAGAGACCAATTACTGAGGAAAAGACATGGGAGTGTGGAAATGAGATTCCAGCAAGATCTATATGATCATTCCCAGTTCCCAATCAGAGTGACAAAGTAAATGAAGATGAACATTATAAAGAGAGGAATCTGCAGCTCTGGGCATTGGTTAGTCCCAGCAGGATGAAATCAGCCACCTTTGTATTTATTCTTCATGGATGTGAATTTGAGAATCATGAGATGCTCGGTGGCAACAAGAAGGAGGAGAACAGAATGATCAATAAAGGAAAGTTCCATAAGCATTATTTTATTATTGCCATAATTTATTTTTGACTATTCTCCATGTCTAAGCATGGGAATGACAATGCAATTTAGTGATAACCTATCTATACCTTTTGTAGAGGAAGGTTCATCACAGATCATCCTCCCAGCTTCTTCTTTTTGTATATGAGTAAACCGAGCCACAGGAAGAGAATGAACTGTCCAAGAATGGATTGAATGCCTAGAATGGATTGAACTCCTAAATCAGGTCTTTTGAGTCCACTACTAACTTTCACTTCGATATGTTCATATGTATTTATTCAACCCTTTCATTATCCCTATAAGGTTGATTAATTATTATACCCATATATATAATAGGTAACTTGGAAACAAAGAAACTGAGTATTCAAGTTCACATGGTTATTGACAGTGCCAGGCTTTAGACACATTCAGAATGGTTCCCAAACTTAATGTAATCAATGATTTTTTAAAAAAAATTTTTTTATTGGAGTTCAATTTTCCAACATATAGCATAACACCCGGTGCTCATCCCATTAAGTGCCCCCCTCAGTGCCTGTCACCCAGTCACCCCCACCCCTGCCCACCTCCCTTTCCACCATCCCTTGCTTGTTTCCCAGAGTCAGGAGTCTCTCATGTTCTGTCTCCCTTTCTGATATTTTCCCCTCATTTTTTCTCCTTTCCCCTTTATTCCCTTTCACTATTTTTTATATTCCCCAAATGAATGAGAACATTCACTGTTTGTCCTTCTCTGATTGACTTATTTCACTCAGCATAATACCCTCTAGTTCCATCCACATCGAAGCAAATGGTGGGCATTTGTTGTTTCTAATGGCTGAGTAATATTCCATTGTATGCATAGACCACATCTTCTTTATCCATTCATGTTTGGATGGACACAGAGGCTCCTTCCACAGTTTGGCTATTGTGGACATTGCTGCTAGAAACATCGGGGTGCAGGTGTCCCGGCGTTTCATTGCATCTGAATCTTTGGGGTAAATCCCCAACAGTGCAATTGCTGGGTCTTAGGGCAGGTCTATTTTTAACTCTTTGAGGAACCTCCACACAGTTTTCCAGAGTGGCGGTACCAGTGCACATTCCCACCAACAGCACAAGAGACTTCCCCTTTCTCCACATCCTCTCCAACATTTGTGGTTTCCCGCCTTGTTAATTTTCCCCATTCTCACTGGTGTGAGGTGGTATCTCATTGTGGTTTTGATCTGTATTTCCCTGATGGTAAGTGACGCGGAGCATTTTCTCATGTGTTTGTTGGCCATGTCTATGTCTTCCTCTGTGAGATTTCTGTTCACGTCTTTTGACCATTTCATGATTGGATTGTTTGTTTCTTTGCTGTTGAGTTTAATAAGTTCTTTATAGATCTTGGAAACTAGCCCTTTATCTGATAGGTCATTTGCAAATCTCTTCTCCCCCCATTCTGTAGGTTGTCTTTTAGTTTTGTTGACTGTTTCTTTTGCTGTGCAGAAGCTTCTTGTCTTGATGAAGTCCCAATAGTTCATTTTTGCTTTTGTTTGTTTCTCTTGCCTTCATGGATGTATCTTGCAAGGAGTTACTGTGGCCAAGTTCAAAAAGGATGTTGCCTGTGTTCTCCTCTAGGATTTTGATGGAATCTTGTCTCACATTTAGATCTTTCATCCCTCTTGAGTTTATCTTTGTGTATGGTGTAAGAGAATGGTCCAGTTTCATTCTTCTGCATGTGGATGTCCAATTTTCCCAGCACTATTTACTGAAAAGACTTTTCCCAGTAAATAGTCTTTCCTCCTTTGTTGAATATTAGTTGTCCATAAAGTTGAGGGTCCACTTCTGGATTCTCTATTCTGTTCCATTGATCTAAGTGTCTGATTTTCATCAATGATTTTTAATTGATTTTAATCCTATTCAATTTACAGTTAATCATGTATCCATTCTTCCAAGTTCAATGCTTGGGGTTGCACAGTACAGCAATCCACAAGTATATGTGTATGTGCACAGTGAGATAAACGAAACATTAGAGATACAAACAGTCAACAAAAGCTAAAGAAGATACAGAATTGGGTGCAAAAATATTGGGGTCTAGGCTAATGTTCCATGTGCATTCACACAGAAGAACTCCTATTTATCACCCAGGAGATATTGTCTTAAACTAAGTTTCCTGAGCTTCACTTTATCCATCAGTAAAATGAAGGTGATATTGGAACATACCTCCACGTTCCTGTAGCGTTAAGTGAAGTAATCATGACAAACAGTTCACACAATGGAAAGCCCTACGTGACCAAGGAGGAGCTGTATCAGAACCTGACTCGAGAACAAACCGACTACTGCGTCTCCCACATGAAGCCCTACGTGGATGGCAAGGGCCGCGAACTCCCCACTGCCTTCGACTACGTGGAGTTCACCCACTCGCTCTTTGTGAACTGATCCTGCTCCCAGCCTAGCCTGGCCTGCGCTGCCTGCCCCGCCGTCACCTTGCTGCATGTCACCTCCTCTCTGTGCTCAAGTATTCCAGTGTCACCTACCACTGTAAGCTTATGTCTGCTTAGCTTGGGATAAGACTTAGTAGAAATGGTGCTTCACTAAGCCACTTCCGGTCCAGTGGCACTTGCCCTGTGGTTGTGGGGACCCAGATTCCTGTTGTAAAGCCAACTGCCCCATTCCGACTCGAGAAATCTAAACAGCTGGCTATTTCCCTTTTTGTTCTCCCCCCTCCATTTTGTTTTCATGTAAAAGACAAATAAAGGACTCTTCCCCGCGTAAAAAAAAAAACAAAAAACCCACAATGTGGGTGTTCAGCATTATTCTGACGAGTTCTATGTGTAATATTGTAATTAGGATGGAGCAATCATGTCTGTTGGTATAGGAAGGTTGGTGGCAACATGCAGAGCTTCGAGGTGTGAATGAGTTTTGATGTCTGGTAACTTTGCTCTGTGATTTGCATTTTATCACCTCACTAAGTCCATCCGGATCTTTTGTTTCTTCCAGTATGTCTTACTCTGTCTTACATCTCTTGTGTTGGAGGCTTTGTTATCCATTCTGTGTGAGAACTCTCACTAGACCTCTTTTGCTTAATTTCTTCCATTTGACTCACATTTTAGCTTGGGTTGAAAGACTCATATTTAATCTTAGACACATTCTTACTGTCATTACTATCAATTAACTGGATCATAAATATGGAAGGTCTGTGGGATTGACTCTAGTCTGTAGATTGTTTTTGAGCAAGCACAATGCTTTAAATCTTTTTATTTTTATTTACAGTCTTCAGAGGGATATCTATTTTCTAGTAAGTACTATTGCCACCACCTTCCTTCAGGCTCCCCAATACATTGCATGTCTGGAATTTACAGTATTTGCCTTTGTGAACTCATCATTCAATAATAGCATAAGCTATAATTTCTTGGTTAGCATTTGCTATGTTTTATAATAACTGGAATGTTCTTATTGGGCTCACATGGATAATCTGGTATAATATTGCCATCTCAAAATCCTTAACTTAATAATACACACAATATCTTCTACCATATAAGAGAATATAATCACAAATTCCAATACTGAGAAGCATTGTTCTAACTGCCACAATAGGGATGTAAAGAATATATAATAAGTAAGTTATCTAAAGAGTTAGAGATTGTTGAAACTAAGATACCTTCACAGATATCATGACCAACTTTCTGGTTCTGTGTAATAATCAATGGAAGAACAGAAAGAAGTATTAACTTCCCCAAGGTCACACATCTGGAATAAATCCATTCCCAAATCAGATTCCCAGAGGATAGAACCATAATATGGTGTTTATGTTATCATTTATCTCAAAAAGACAGATGACAAATAGGAAGGCAGATAGACATCACAGACAGAAAGATAGAAGATTGATAGATAATAAATGGAAGGAGAGATGAAAAGATGGATGGATGGATGGATGGATGATAGATATCAGATAAAGGAAGAGAGAGTATGTACACACACATGCACACATATACACACATACACACACAAATCCCATTCAAAGGTTAAGGAAATGGAGAATTCATCAGGTTGTATGCTTTACTCATATAGCACATCCAGCATGAGATTAATTCAGATTCAGACCCATGTCTAACTTATTTCAATGCCTGTGGCTTCAATCATTGCCCTTGTCAGATTTTCCAGATGAGCAAGTAATGAAAGAGTAGGCTGTGGGAAAATGATAGTGAAAATGGAGTAAAGATGTTGGTGGTTTCATGAAGATCCTTCTGGAGTCTAAAGAAATATCACTTCACCCTGTTTGGCTAGGTGTGCCTTCAAGAGCAAGTCAACACATAGTAAACAGGATGAATTTACCACCTGCTCAATGAGAGTATCATCTATCATAGGCAGTGTAAACCCTGACAGTTGGTTTTTCTTTCTTTGTAATGCAAGTGCCTGAATTAGGCTTTGGTTATTGAGGCATCTGCTTCAAAGACAACAATATCAATAAGCACTTTGACAGCCACTGGATAAAGAGCCAGACTTCATGCCTTTCCTGGCTCCTTGTTTTAGAGCTCATGGTTGATTTAGATAATCTGCCATTTGAAATTGGAAAAATAATTGTATGTTTCTCTTCCCATGCTTTAAATTTACTCTATTTTAAATTCACCACTGAAGAGTGATCCCAAGTCCCTATGCTTGACCTCAATAAAAGCAGAACCCAGACCAGCTTTCTTGCTGCATGGCCCTAGGTGTGCCATATGATTTCCAGGACCTCTGAGTACTAACCTTGTCTCTTTCAAAGTTTCCTGATGTTTATTGCTGAGGACCTCTTGCAAAAAATATAAGAACCACAAGGGTCCATCCAGCCACAACATTGGTTGTCAATAGACTCAGACCAGCACAAAACAATAGGTTTTTGCTATCCTCGAAAGGAAAGCAGCATAAAAGGTCATAAAAACAATACTATTCTCTGCTGATTAAAATATTTTGCACAAATCCTATACTTAAGCCAGTGTTTTGGGAAAAGCGTCCAACTAGATATGGCTCAAAAACTCATATAGAAGAGGTAGCTGCCTTGCTGCTTCTGCATCAATTACATTTTTCACTAAAAGTGTATATTGAGTCCAGAAGCTTATCAGAAAAGAAAATACTGAATTCTAAGTATGAAATCAGAAATTCAGACCTACAAGATATATACATAATTTTGGAACATATCTCAGGTATTGGTCAAAATATTCCAAGGTACCTGAGACATGGAGAGATGAAGGATTATGTACATGGAGCTAGGAAGCCTAGGTTCAAGTCTTGCATCTATCATGGATTTGTGTGTATGTGTGTATTTAGAAGAGTCATTTACCTTACACTGAGCTCAGTTTCCTTATTTGTGGTATAGAAATAATAAATTACTTCTCCCATGATTTCACAGAATTTTTGTCTGTGAAAATGTGAAATGCGGATGGGTCCATAAAAATCATAGTAAGGGTTATTCTTTCAACAGAATTCACTATTTTATTATCTTAGGGTGTTTCCCCTGGCTGTGGTTGCATAGTCACTGCCATCATTCAGTCTGGGGAAAGACTGGTGTGTGTACTAGAAAGAATTAGCATTCATTTAGATAAATGGTGACCGAAGGGATATACTCAGAGTCTGGTCCTTTAAAATATTGTCGGGTAGAGTCATGATATGATTTCAGATCCTAATGAATGGGAACCAGGAGGAAATTTATAGGCATGAAATACCTAGGGGACAGCCCCTATGAGGGCAATCACTTCTATCTAGGGAAGAAGCAATTAAACTGGATACAGGGATATATTTTCTTCCTTTGACTAGCACACAGATGCATTTGTAGTTATTTTTTTCTTCTCTCAGTTTTATTGATATTTAGTACATGACCAATGGGTTTATTACATTTACATTTTTGTATTATTTATACTTATAATCTAAACACTTATTTTGTTTTCTGACTGCTGTGATTTTATTCATTTCCTTTTTCTCCTTTCCATTATTTTACTTGTTAGAGTTAAATTTTAGGCTACTGGATTTTTAGAGATTGATAAATAAAATGCTTGTTTTCCCCTTTTGTGCTTACAACAAACAGACAATATGACACATAGGACAGGAATATGGAGAATAAAAATACTTATTACTAATAACTTAATTTAAAAATTTGATTCTGATCTGTTGGCAGATAGACTTCTTTTCTGTCCTAAATACTCTTTTGTAGCAGATGTTATTGGTTCTCTATCCATATCCCTTTGGCACTCTTTGTCTATGTTCAGTCCAATGCTTTTTATGAAAAAAGTCTGTATCTCTTAGACTAAAGGCTTATTTTACTGTAAGGGCATGCTCAGCTCATTGTGGAACACTTAATTTTTCTGGTGTCAATGATCAATAAGTGACAAATAGAAACAGAGTGATAAATACTTGATTCATTATCTTTCAGATGATATAGGTCTGAGGCATGTTGTTTACAGTCTTCCAGTGGTTTCTAGTAGATCAAGTCCCTTCCACAGGTATCACCTATTGACTAATATAACTCTGTATTGGCAGCCTTCCCTGACTCACTTTCCCCCTACTTTATCAGTGCTTTCTGTCCATTAAGTCCCAAATAAACTACTTGAACTCAAATCACTGACTGTGGATCTGCTTCTGGGGAACCTAACTTCATATGCAGCCGAACATTATAGGTAGTTCCTTAGCAATGCTATCTCATTGTCTTTATCGTACAAATAGAGCATGACAGAAAGAAGTATCTTCCTGAAGTTAAACTAGTCCAAAAGAGAAAGAAAAAGGAACAAAACATGCTCTATTCCATGTTCCAAATTTCTTAAGACAAATTTCATCTCTTCCTTCTCCTGAAACACTTTCAGTATACTGACTTCCGATTTTTGTATATATGCTAATGTCTGATTTTGCCATAAAACTCAAATGGTAGTTCATCTAGGTATAAAAATCTGGACTGATATTTTTTCCCTCAGCTTTTTGCTTTTTGTTTTGTTTTGTTTTTTTCCCTCAGCCTTTTGAAGTTATCAGTCCACTGTCTACTAACTTCTTTTTCTTTCCTTTTTTTAAACTTCTTTTTCTTTAATCTCTTTTTGTCCGCTAACTTCTAATTCTTCCTGATGAGAAGATTGATATCAAGATTATTACTACTTTTTATGTTTCTCTCTCCATCATCTGAAATGTTTGTCCTTGTCCACATTTTTCTGCAGAATAAAAGAATCAACAAAATGAAAAGGGAACCTACAGAATGGGACAAAATATTTGCAAACCACATATCTGATGATTTCATATGTCAGTATATGAAGAACTCACATAACATGGTAGGAAGAAAACCAATTATCAATAAAAATGGGTAAAGGACCTAAGTGATATTTTCCCAAAGATATTAGAAAAATGGGTTACATGAAAATGTGGTCAACACAACTAATCATCAGGAAGCAGAAATTTAAGAATACAAGTGTCTCTCTCAAACCTATAAAGAGCCCTAATTAAAACCCCACAGATAATATCATACTTGAATGTGAAAGAGTGAAATCCTTCCCTGTAAGACCACATACTAGACAAGTGTGCCTGCTTTCACCACTTTTATTCAAAGAAAGCTCTATCTAGAGTAATTACACAAGAAAGTGAGAATTACAAGGCATATAAATGGAAAGAAAGAAGAAAAATCATATGATTTTCAGATGATATCATCTTATATAGAGAAGATCCTAAAGAATGTACAAGAACCTGTTAGCTAATAAACTTATTCACCAATCAAAAATAAGTTGTGCTTGCATAAACTAGCAATAAACAATTCTAGAGAAAATTAAGGAAAAATTCCACTTATAACAGTATCCTATGTTAAATACAGAATAAATTTAACCAAGGGGTGAAAGGGCTGTACACTGAAACTACAAAATAAATTGCTGAAATTCAAGGTGGCCTAAATAAATGGAAAGACATTCTGTGTTCATGGATTGGGAGTTATGCTATTGTTTACTGGCAATATTTTGCAAAGTGATCTACAAGATTATTGCAATTCCTATCATATTTCTATTATAGAAATGGAAAACCTACTACTAAAATTCAAATAGAATTCAAGGGACCATCAATGGCCAAACAATATTGAGAAGGAAAAACAAAGTAGGAGGACTCACATTTCTTGATTTCAAAATGTAATACAAACCTGAAATAATCAAAGCAATTTGATACTGCCTTAAGGATAGAGACATAAATCAATTGAATTCAATTGAGAGAAGACATAAACCAATATATCTATTGCTAATTGATTTTTGACAAAAGGTGCCAAGTCCAGTTAATGGGAAAAGAAGTAATCAACAAATGGTGTTGGGATAACTAGATACCCAAATGCAAAAGAATGAAGTTGGACCCCTTCCTCACATCACATATAAAAACTAACTCAAAATGGCTAATGACTGAAATATGAGAGCTAAAAACATAAAACCATCATAAAATGTGGGGAAAAGTCCAGACCTGGGATCTGACAATGGTCTGTCATGGATTACACCAAACACAACCAACAAATGAAAAAAAAGAGATAAATTGCACTTCAAACTTTTGTATATCAGAGTACATCTTCAAGAAAGTGAAAAGGAAACCTACAGAATGGGAGAAAATATTAGCAAATCACATTTATGATAAGGGCATAATAGGGAGAATATATAAAGAACACAAAAACAAAAAACCCCCAACAGCTCAGTTGAAAAATGGGAAAAGTTCTCGAACAGACGTTTTTCTGAAGATTTACTAAAAACCAGTAAGCACATGGAAGTATGGTCAAAATCATTAGGCATTTGGGAAAAATAAATCAAAACCATGGATACCATTTCACATATATTAGTATGGCTATTATAAAAGAAAATGGAACTAACAAGTTGTAGCAAGAAAGTGGAAAAATTGGAACCCTTGTACATTACTGGTGGCAATGTAAAATTGAACAGATGCTATTGAAAACAGTTTGATGGTCTTCAAAAGTTAAACATGTAATTACCATTAGAATCAGCCATTCTGCTCCTAGTAATATCACCAAAGAATGAAAACAGGTCCTCAAACAATACTTGTGCATGAATACAAATAGATATACTGCATTATTAACAATTGCCAATAGGTGAAAAATATCCAAATGCCAATAAATTGAGAATGAATGAAAATATGTAGTACATATATACAATGGAATATAGGAAGAGAAACGTGGATGGAACTGGAGGGTATTACGCTGAGTGAAATAGGTCAATCGGAGAAGGACAAACATTATATGGTCTCATTCATTTGGGGAATATAAATAATAGTGAAAGGGAATAGAAGGGAAGGGAGAAGAAATAGGTAGGAAATATCAGAAAGGGAGACAGAACATGAAGACTCCTAACTCTGGGAAATGAACTAGGGGTGGTGGAAGGGGAGGAGGGTGGGGGGTGGGGGTGAATGGGTGATGGGCACTGAGGGGGGCACTTGATGGGATGGGCATTGGGTATTATTCTGTATGTTGGCAAATTGAACACCAATAAAAAATAAATTTATTATTTAAAAAAGGAAGAGAAACTAATGTGACCACAAAGGCAGAGATTGACTGATGGGAATAAAACCAGGAATGCTGGAAGCCACCTGAGATAAGATCTACATGGGACAGAGTACCCCCTGGACACGCTGAAGATTGATACTTTTGTTCCTTCCCAGTGAAACTGGCTTCCAACAACTGGCCTCCAGAACTGTGAGAAAATAAACATGTGTTGTTTGAAGGCCCTGGAGTGTGCTGTTATAGCAGCCATAGGAAACTGATATAAAATCTTTGTGATCTTGTGTTCAACTGTGAGTTCTCAATTTAATGTGTTACTGCAGCATAACCTAGTGTGTTCTGTTGTTTCTGCTCTTTTTTTTTTTTTTTTTTACAAACAGACGAGTTTTTCTCGTGGGTTCCTCATATCATGCAGCTGTTCATCACTTAAAATCTTTTACTGAGCTTCAGCTTTGCTCTAGGCCTGAGTCTTTGTTAGTCATCAGCCTAGAAATTGTGCCAGGATGCTTAGCCCTTTCATTTTAATGGGGAAAATCAAACAAAAGGAGTTAACATACAAAATGAATATATGATATTTTGATCAGTATTATGAAGGAAAAGATGTTACAGATCAATATTTGTGGGATTTTTTCTGTTTAAGTTTGCTCCTACACAGGATTACATTTCATTAGATACTCTTGAGTTCTGTGGAATAGACATTAGTCTAGATTCTGAGAATACATACCTAAATAAGATAACATCTTTGGTCTCAACAGCTTGTAATTCAGTACTACAGTTAAACTTATAAAAACAAACCAATATAACTCATAGCTGTTGACTGTAACTCCCAAATGGCAGAAGTACAGCCATAAATATTTTTCTTGCTTGCATATTGTTCCATTAGCTGTTCTGTGGGAGCTTCTTCAGAGATTCAGCTGACCCTCAGGTTCTTTCCATTTAGTAGTTTTGTCATTTCCTATGGTCTGTATCCTCTCTATCCAGCTGGTGACAAAAAAAAAAGAATGAGTGGCACATCACACAAGGAATTTCATGATGCAGACGTGGAAGTGGCATGTATGACCTGTTCTCACAACTATGGACAAGAACACAAGCGTATGGTCACAGTTAACTAGATGATAGGCAGACAAATAGAGTCTATGGATTTTTCCAGAAGTAAACATAGTCTGGAAAATAACTAATCAGTCTTTTCCATTGTAATGCTTATGATAATCAAATATCCATCTTAATCTTCCTCCCATACAGAATTTTATTATCTACCTCCACGAAAGAGACAATCCAAATCTGAACTAATCATTTTAGAAATACAATGTCCAGGCTACTGTACAGGTTAAATGGATTTCTTCACCCAGTCCATGTGTGACTCCTTGTTGCCTAGCAATTTATGCACTAAAAATAAAACATCAGTTGTTTCACATTCATAACCAATAAATAATGTTGGGCCTTAGTAAATATAATTGGGGTAAAAGAGCCACCGTTCAGAACAGACAACCATGGAAGTCATAAGATTTCAGGTTAGAAATCTTATGGAATCAACATTACCAAGGCCCCTCAATCCTGGTGATGGGAATTATTTCTTTATGAGACCCTGATTTTTCTTTTTGAGGAAAGCTTCATCATCCACTGTTTTCTTTAATAGCTTGTCCAATCTCTTAAATGCTTTTTTTCTTACCATTACTGAAGTAAATCAAGGGGAAAAAAACTATGTCTAACACAATAGTAACAAAGCTTTATTCATAAAATGCTTTGATTAAAAATTATCATTTTTTTGCATTTTGGATACTTGGATCTGCTACAAAATTAAATACATAAATGACATTTGATTAAGTTTTATGTTTTAATAACCTATTTGGCCATGAACATTGAGTTATGGCAAGGAGTAAATATAAGTGGGATGAAATAACTTTTGGTGGTTCTAGATCACTAAACAACTATACCTAGAGAATATTTTACCTTTTCAACCACCTTCTTGAAAGCATTCTTTATCTCTTTGTTCCTCAAGCTGTACACCACTTGGTTCAGCATGGGGATGACCATAATATAGAACACAGATGCAATTTTGTCTGTATCTATGGAATGGCTGGAATTTGGCTGTACATACATAATGATGACAGTCCCATAAAATATGGAAGCTGCAACAATGTGAGAAGCACAGGTAGATAAAGCCTTCTGGTATCCCTCACCTGATTGTATCTTCAAAACAGTGATAAATATGAACACGTAGGAAATCAAGATAAAAAGTGCAGAAAAGATATTAAAGCTTGAAATAACAAGAATCAGCTTGTTAATATCTTTATCTGAGCAAGTTAGAGTCATAGCTGCTGGGATATCACAGAAAAAGTGATGGACTACCTTGAACATACAGAAAGAGAAATAGAACGTGTCTCCAATGTCAATAACAGGAGTTAGAAAGGCAAAGACATAAGAGCCTATGGCCAGATGAGCACACACACTGTCGCCATGGTGGTGGTGTAATGCAAGGGTTTGCACACAGCTGCATAGCGGTCATAGGCCATTGAAGCTAAGAGGTAACTTTCCACTGCCACAAAGAGTACAAAAAGAACATCTGGGCAGCACATGCACTGCAGGAAATGACCTGGTCTCCTATAAGTAATCCAGCCAATACCTTGGGAGTGATTGTGGAGGAGTAACGAAAGTCCACCGGAGACAGGTACTGAGGAAGAGGTACATGGGAATATACAGAGGTACATGGGAATATACAACCTGGGGATGTCTGGTCATCCCCAGGTTCCCAACCACAATGATGAGGTACATGAGGGTAAAAATTAGAAAGAGAGGACCCGGGGATCCTTGGGTGGTGCAGTGGTTTAGCGCCTGCCTTTGGCCCAGGGCGCGATCCTGGAGATCCGGGATCGAATCCCACGTCAGGCTCCCGGTGCATGGAGCCTGCTTCTCCCTCTGCCTATGTCTCTGCCTCTCTCTCTCTCTCTCTGTGTGTGGCTATCATAAAAAAAAATTAAAAAAAAAAAGAGAGACGACCCTGCAGTTCTTGGGCATTGGTTAGTCCCAGCAGGTGAATTCTTCCACCTCTGTATTCATGAATGTGATTTGCACATCACAAGATGCTCTGTGGCAAAGAAAAGGAACAACACTGATGAACAGAAACCAATGGCACAGAAATTGAAATGTACAAGCATTATTTTATTAGAGTAATAACTTGTTCTTCAAAATTCTCCATTTCTAAAGCATATCATGGCAACACAATTTAGTGACAACTTATCTCTAGAGTAATAAGCTTTTGGGTAGGAAGTGTCCTTATAGATAATCTTCCCAACTTCTAGATTTTATATATGAGTAAACTGAGTTGCAGGAAAGGCTAACAAGTTCTGCAAGTTCACATTCCTAGAATGAATCCATATCCTATATCATATATTTTAAGTCTAATGGCTTATACTTCTATAGCACTCATATGCCAGGTACTCTATATGTATATATTCATTTAGTCCTCTCATCAATCCTGTTAGATTGATTAGTTGTTCCTCTCATACATGTATATCTAGCACTTTGGCAACTGAGAGATCAAGTGATTTATTTAAGGTTAGTTAGATATTAATGGACAAAGCCAAGCTTTAGACCCAGTCAGAATGGTTCCCAATCTAAGTGTTGTTAATGAATTTGATTGATTCTAATTTCATTCAATTTACACTTACTTGTCTCTATTGTACTGAACTTAATGCATGGAGTAGCATAGTTACATAATTTACAAATAAACACATAGTAGATGCAGTGGACTAAGTGCAGCATTAGAGGCATATGCAATCAAACAAATCCAATTCTGAACAGAAGGTATAGCATTGGGTGTAAAGGCTTGGACTCTGAGAAGCATGTGTATGCAATCACATATCACCCCTACCACTTACAACTGGGAGATGTTGGTCCTAACTTCTCTAAGTCTCTATCCACCAGCATGCAAAATGTAAGTGTTGTTGTAACCTACCTCAAGGCATTATTGTAAGAATTTAAAGAAGTAATGTATAAAAAGAGCACAATGAGGATGCCAAGCACAATCTTGAAGAGTACTAGCTGTAATATTATTAGCATAGAACAATGGTCTCTCTGTCGGTTTAGGAAAGTCAGGTGGCAGTAAGGGGATGGGTTTTAAGTCTCATGTCCTTAACCTTTGATTTACCTCTTTATACATGCTATCTATGCAGATATTTTGTTTCCCTCCTATTTCTCACTCTGTGCTCATGGCTGTGTCAATCACTTTGTGTGAGAATTCAAGGATCTTCAAGTTTTCTTTTTCTTAATTTCTTTCTTGAGATCCACATTTTACCCCTATGTCCTGGACTCATTCTTACTATCATTCCAATCAACACTGAGCTGGATCACAGATATTGAGGGGTGAAAATTCATGGCATGGGGGTTGACTCTAATATATTCATGAAAGGGCACACATCCTTGCACTTTTAGTTGAAGCTTTGTGAAAGATATGCATTCTTTGGTAACCACTATTATCTATCATCTTCCTCCTGGCTCCTAAACACACTTTTTTACACATCTTCATCTCAAAGTATTTGTACTTTTCAACACCTCATCCACGTAATATAGTGTTATGATATCACACCTATATCAATTGTTATGTTCTATGATGACTTAGAGCTCTCCTGAGGTTAGTAACATTAAAATTCCTGGTTACATGTAGCTGGTCTCATAGATCAAGAGACAAATGCATGGATAATATATGATACTAATGATGATGATAATGATCCTGGTCATGATCATAGATTAATAGAGCAGAAGAGGAAGGGATATAAATTGGGTATGTACACACACATATACATATAACTAATTTACTGCTAAGAAAATGAGGATTTAAGAAGTTATGTCCCTTCTTAAAATTCTATACCTACTAGGAGATATTTAAGATACAGACCCATGTCTAACTGATCTTAATGCCTATATCTTTAATCATTGCATTGTCAGGTTTTCTAGTTGAACAGGTAATAACAGGGTAGGTTGTAGGGAAATAATAGTGAAAAAAATGTGTAAGGGCCTTAGTATCTTCCTGATGATCTCTCTGGAATCTAAAGAAGTATCATCTCACCCTGTTTGGTTAGCTATCTCTTCAGTGACAAGTCAACACACAGTAAACAGTAGGAATTCACCACCTACTCAGTCAGAGTACCACCTATCACAGGTTTGTCCTATCCTCTTAAGAAAAGCAGCATAGAATTTCAAAAATATTCCTCTGCACTTTGCTGATTACCAATGTTTTGCCCTGACTCCTGTACTTATGCCAATGTGCAGAAATAGTATTCGAACAACCAGATACCAGCCCCCAAACTCACAGAAGATGGAGCCACCCCACTGCTTCTGCATCAATTACATTTTTCACTGCAAGGGAAGATTGAATCTAGAAGCTTACCCTGCTCTTGAAAAGAAGGGAAAGAGTGCTGAATTGTGAGCCTGCAATCAGAAATTCAGCCCTAAAAGAATGTTATAAATAATGTAGGAGAAATTCTGTCTCATGTCCTGGTCAAGATGTTCCGAGTTCCCTGAAGCATGAAGACACGGAGAAAGGATCATTAACATGGGGCTTCCTAGGAAGCCTGCATCTAAGTAGTGCATCTACCATGGATTTTTTGAAGTACTCAGAAAATGATTTACCTTTCTTCTGATCTCAATTTTCTTATTTTTAATAAAGAGATATAAAATTATCTGTCCCACAGACTTTCCAGAATAGTATCTGCAACTAGCAAATGAGGGTGGATGCACAAAAGACCTTAGTGAGGGCTTAACTTTTCAATGTGAATCAATTTTTTTATTTCAGGTTGTCTTCCCTGCTTGTCATTGCAGACTCACTGCAAATACCCAGTTTGGGCAGAAGCTGGTGTCTCCAACAAGGTTGGAGTTAGCTTTCAGTTCAATACATGATAACCAGATGGGCTCTGGTCAGTGTCTGGTCAGCATCGAGTCCTTTTAATTAACATCATGCAGAATCATGATGAGATTTCAGTGCCTAATGTACAAGCACAAGAAGAAAATTATACAGGCATGAACTGTCTGGGGACAGAACCTCCAATGAGGGCAATCACTTTTTTTCATTGTACTTACATAAGGAAGAAACAATTAAACTGCGTGTAGAAACATGATTTTTTTTTATGCTGCATAGCACATACATATATTTGCAATCTTGCTGTCTTTTCTCTCCTATCCATCACCTTAAAAATTAAGGTGACTTTTACATGCATCAAGAGTACTTTTGTTTAATTCATTTGCAATTATTTTGATTTTTGATATTTGAAATGTATTTCTTTTTCTTGAAGTATAATTGACACACAATGTCAATTAGTGTCAGGTGTACAACATAGTGATTTGACAACTGTCTACATTATACTATGCTCACCACAAGTGAAGCTACCATGTATCACCATTGTAATACAGTCGACTATTTTCTTTCTGATGTATCTTTTATCCCCATTTCTGAAAATTAGTTTTTTTAAAAGATTTTATCTATTTATTCGTGAGAGATACAGAGAGAGAGACAGACAAACAGAGACATAAGTAGTAGGAGAACCAGGCTCCCTGTGGGGATCATGATGCAGGACTCCATCCCAGGAACACACCCTGAGCCAAAGGCAAATGCTCAACCACTGAACCACCCAGGTGCCCCCCTGGTTTTTATCTACCATATTTTTATTGTGGTGTTCTCCTTCACATTTCCATTCAGTATAATAATAGTTTCAGGTGTACAATTTAGTGATTCAACATTCCCATACATTAGCCAGTGCTCATCACAATGAGTATCCTCTTTAATCCTCATCATCCATTTCACCCTCCCCCACTTTCCTCCCCTCTAGTAACCATCAGCCTGTCCTCTCTCTCTCTCTCTCTCTCTCTCTCTCTCTCGCTCCTCCGTCCCTTCTCTATCGCTTTGCTCATTTATTTTGTTTCTTAAATTCAACATGAGTGAAATCAGATGGTATTTGTCTTTCTCTGACTTATTTCATTTAACATAATACTCTCTCACTGACTGATGAATGAATAAAAAAGTGGTATAGATAGATGGATAGATATAGATAGAGGTAGAGAGTATTATATTTTGAATATTTTTAAGTTCTAACTTTGATATGCTAAATTTGAATTCAATTTTGTCTCATCTAATATTTCTCCAATACATTAACTGATAAGATTTCTTGTATCATATATATGACTTCTGTTGTATTTTATTCTTTTTTTACATCTTTTTTATTTAAATTCAATTTGCCAACATATAGTTTAACACTCAGTGCTCATCCCATCAAGTGCCCTCCTCATTGCCTATCACCCATTTACTTCATCCCCACACCCACCTCCCCTTCGGCAACCCTTTGTTTGTTTCCCAGAGTTAGGAGTCTCTTATGGTTTGTCTCCCTCTCTAATTTTTCCCACTCAATTCCTCTCCTTTCCCTTATAATCCCTCTCACTATTTCTTATATTCCCCATCTGAGTGAAACCATACAATGATTGTCCTTCTCCAATTGACTTATTTTACTCAGTGTAATACCCTCCAGTTCCATCCATGTCAAAGGAAGTGGTGGGTATTTGTCTCTTTTGATGGCTGAGTAATATTCCATCATATTTTATTCTAAAATATATTTATGTTTTATTCTATTTTATATTTCTCCTGTTTGTATATTTTATATACCCTTTTAGGTGTAATTTTAAGCTCACAGCAAAATTGAGGAGATACAGTGAGTTCCTATATGCTTCCATCCCTGCACATGTGTGGTCAATGCCATTATCAACCTTTACACACATTATTTTCTTTTTTTTAACTTACAATCCTTTGTGAAATATGCTGTCGATCATCTTTGCATATGCTTGTCTTCTGTATATTTTCTTTGATCAACCTTCCCCTCCCCAGAATGGTGCATTTACAATTGATGCACTTATGCTGATACATCATAATTAGCCAAAGTCTATAGTTTACCTTAGTGTTCTCTTGGTGTTGTACATTCTATGAATTTGGACAAATGTATAATGAATTGCAGCCATTATTTTAGTATCATACAGAGAGCATTTTCACTGCCCTAAGAATCCTCTGTCCTCCACCAATTTATATCTCTCCTTTCCCAACCCCTGGCAACCACTTGGCTGTCCACTACATCCACAGTTTTGCATTTTCCACTAAAACCTTTCAGATTGACTTATTTTATGTAATAATAAATACTTAAACAATCTCTGTGTCATTTCAGGGCTTGATAACTCATTTTTTTAGTGCTAATATTTCATTGTCTGGATGGACCACAGTTATTAATCCATTTATCTACTGAAGGACAACTTGGTTACTTCCAGGATTTAGCTATTATTAATAAAGCTTTATGGAGATGCCTGGGTGGCTCAGTGATTGAGTATCTGCCTTTGGCTCAGGGCATAATCCCAGTCCAGGGTCCAGTCCTGAACTGGGCTCCCTGCAGGGAGCCTTCTTCTCCCTCTGCCTATGTCTCTGCCTCTCTCTCTGTCTCTCATGAATAAATAAATAAAATCTTTTAAAAAATGAATAAAGCATTTATAAATATCCATGTGCAGATTTTGAGTAGATGTAAGTTTTCAGCTCCTTTGGGTAGCTTCCAGGATTATATGGTTAAAGTATGTTTAGTTTTGTAAGGAACTGCCACACTCTCTTCCAAAGTAGTTTTACCATTTTACTTTCCCACCTGTGATGAATAAGAGTTTCTGTTGCTCCACCTCCTCTTCATCCCTGGTGTTGTCAGAGTTACGGATTTGGGCCATTCTAATGGGTGTGTGGTAGTATCCCACTGATTTTTTTTATTGAGGAGTAATTCACATGCAACATTAGTTTCAGGCATACAACCTAATGATTCAATATTTGTATACATTGCAAAATGATCACCACTAAAGATCTAGGGAATATCCATCACCATACACACATTATTTTCTTTTTTTTAACTTACAATCCTTTGTGAAATACGCTGTCGATCATCTTTGCATATGCTTGTCTTCTGTATATTCTCTTTGATGAAATCTCTGTTTAGATTTTTATTTCTTTTTTAATTGGCTTGTTTATTTACTTATTGTTGAGTTTTAAGAGTTCTTTGTATATGTGGGTGACAGTTCTTCATCAGATGTAGTTTTTGCAAATATTTCTCCTAGTCTGTGGCTTGTCTTCTCATTCCCTTGAAGATATCTTTCATAAAGAAGATGTTTTTAATTTTTATGAAATCGAGTTAATCAACTATTTCTTTCATGGATTGTGCCTTTGGTATCATATCTTTAAAAGTCACTGTCAAACCCAAGTTCATCTAGGCTTTCTCCTATGTTATCTTCCAGGAGTTTTATAATTTTGTATTTTACATTCAGATCTATGATCCATTTGAGTTAATTTTTTAAAGATCTTATTCATTTATTCATGAGAGAGAAAAGAGAGAGAGAGAGGCAGAGACACAGGCAGAGGGAAAAGTAGGCTCCATGCAAGGAGCCCGATGTGGGACTCGATCTCGGGACTCCAGGTTAACGACTCCAAAGGCAGGCACCAAACTGCTGAGCCACCCAGGGATCCCGCATTTGAGTTAATTTTCATGTAAGATTTGTGTGTACATTCATGTTTTTTGCATGAAGATGTCCATTTATTCCAGCATCATTTGTTAAAAAGATTATCTTTGCTCCAGTGGATTGTCTTTGCTCCTTTATCAAAAATCAGTTTACAAATATTTTTGTAAATCTATTTCTAGCTCTCTATTTTGTTCCATTGATCTATTGGTCTATTATTTTGCCAACACCTGACTGTCTTTTTTCTCTTATTAATAAGTGTACTGTTTAACCCCCATCACCTATTTCACTCCTCCACCTCACCTCTGATAACCATCAATTTGTTCTCTATAGCTAAGAGTCCGTTTCTTGGTTTCTCTCTCTCTCTCTCTCTTTTTTCCTTTGCTCGTTTGTTTTGTTTCTTAAATTCCACATATGAGTAAGATCATATGGTATTTGTTTTTCTCTGACTGAGTTATTTCACTTAGCATTATACTCTCTAGCTTCATAATTGTTACAAAAGGCAAGATTTCATTCTTTTCTATGGCTGAATAATATTCCGTTGTATGTATATACACCACATCTTCCTTATCCATTTACCTATAGATGGATACTTGGACTGCTTCCATAATTTAGCTATTGTAACTAATGGTGCTATACCTCACTGTCTTGATTATTGCAATTTTATAGTAAGTCTTGAAGTTGAGTAGTGTCAATCTTCTAACTTTGTTCTTTCCCTTCAATATTGTGTTAGCTATTCTGGGTCTCTGTACAAATTAGAATCAATTTGTTGATATTCACAAAATAACTTAGTGAGATTTCATTTGAGACTCCAATGAGTCTATAGATAATGTTGGGAGAAATGCGAGAAGTAGGCTCCATGCAGGGAGCCCAACACGGGACTCGATCCGGGGTCTCCAGGAGCACACCCCTGGGCAAAGGTGGCGCTAAACTGCCGAGCCACCCGGGCTGCCCCGAGATTTTTTTCATAGTCTGTGTTCACTCCTGGGATTCTTCTCTGCTCCTGGCTGATTCTTTCAATTTATATATATTAAATTTTGCTCTTTACTACGTATCATTCTATGGGTTTTAACAAACGCAGAGTCATGTGTTCATCAGCAAGATACCATAAAGAATACATTATCATCTTAGAATTTCCATTTCTATTCCTTTTTAGACAACCACTCCTACTTCCCCAAACCTTGGAAATCACTGAGGTTTTTGTTGTTGTTTTTTTTTTTGTTTTTTGTTTTTTTAATAATAAATTTATTTTTTATTGGTGTTCAATTTGCCAACATACAGAATAACACCCAGTGCCCATCCCATCAAGTGCCTCCCTCAGTGCCCATCACCCATTCACCCCCACCCCACCCGCCTCCCCTTCCATCCCCCTAGTTCATTTCCCAGAGTTAGGAGTCTTCATGTTCTGTCTCCCTTTCTGATATTTCCTACCCATTTCTTCTTCCTTCCCTCCTATTCCCTTTCACTATTATTTATATTCCCCAAATGAATGAGACCATATGATGTTTGTCCTTCTCCGATTGACTTATTTCACTCAGTATAATACCCTCCAGTTCCAACCACGTTGAAGCAAATGGTGGGTATTTGTCATTTCTAATGGCTGAGTAATATTCCATTGTATACATAAACCACATCTTCTTTATCCATTCATCTTTCGATGGACACCGAGGCTCCTTCCACAATTTGGCTATTTTGAACATTGCTGCTATAAACATCTGGGTGCAGGTGTCCCGGCGTTTCATTGCATCTGTATCTTTGGGATAAATCCCCAAGAGTGCAATTGCTGGGTCTAGGGCAGATCTATTTTTAACTCTTTGAGGAACCTCCACACAGTTTTCCAGAGTGGCTGCACCAGTTCACATAGATCAATGGAACAGAATAGAGAATCCAGAAGTGTACCCTCAACTTTATGGTCAACTAATATTCGACAAAACAGGAAACACTAGCCACTGGAAAAAAGACAGTCTCTTCAATAAATGGTGCTGGGAAAATTGGACATCCACATGCAGAAGAATGAAACTGGATCACTCTCTTGCACTATACACAAAGATAAACTCAAAATGGATGAAAGATCTAAATGTGAGACAAGAGTCCATCAAAATCCTAGAGAAGAACACAAGCAACACCCTTTATGAATTCGGCTACAGTAACTTCTTGCAAGATACATCCACGAAGGCAAAAGAAACAAAAGCAAAAATGAACTATTGGGACTTCATCCAGTAAGAAGCTTTTGCACAGCAAAGGATACAGTCAACAAAACTAAAAGACAACCTACAGAATGGGAGAAGATATTTGCAAATGACGTATCAGATAAAGGGCTAGTTTCCAAGATCTATAAAGAACTTATTCAACTCAACACCAAAGAAACAAACAATCCGATTATGAAATGGGCAAAAGACATGAAGAGAAATCTCACAGAGGAAGACATAGAATGGCCAATATGCACATGAGAAAATGCTCTGCATCACTTGCCATCAGGGAAATACAGATCAAAACCACAATGAGATACCACCTCACACCAGTGAGAATGGGGAAAATTAACAAGGCAGGAAACCACAAATGTTGGAGAGGATGAGGAGAAAAGGGAACCCTCTTGCACTGTTGGTGTTTTTTTTTGTTGTTGTTCTGTTTTTTTGTTTTGTTTTGTTTTTGTTTTTGTTTTTTTTTCCGACTGTGTGTTATAGGAATGGAATCGCACAATATGGAAACTTTGGGAAGGAAGAAATGAAAACTATCTTTGTTCACAGGTTACATGGTTGTCTATGTAGAAAATCTGAAAGAATAGAATAGACTATGAGAAAACATCAGCAAACCACTACTGAAGGACGTTCTGTGAGATACCTGACCAGTACTCCTTGAAGCTGTCAAGGTCATTATAAACAGGGACAGACAGAGAGCTTGTCACAGACCAAGATTAAGGAGGTATGACAACTAAATACAAGATGAGGAAAATGATTATATTAATGAAATCTGAATAAAACCTGAAGTTTAGAAAATAATATGATGCCAATATGGTTTCCTAGTCTTATAGATGTCCCAGGTAATATAAGATTATTCTGTAGGGTAAACCAGGCAAGAGTTGTATCAGTTGTCTATGGTTGCTATTACAAATAATCAGAAACTTGGAAGCTTAAACAATACATATTCATTGTTTCACAGTCTAGAATCCAGAAGTCCAAAAACAGTTTTCCTGAACAGTGTGTCGAAGGAGCCATATTCCCTCCATAGGATCTAAAGGGAAATCCATTTCTTGCCTCACAATCTTCTTGTGGCTGCTGTCACCCATGGTTTGTGGTCACATCGCTCCAGTCTGTTTTCAAGATCACATTGTCTAGTCCTCTTTTATCTATGGTCACGTCTCTTGAGCTCTCTCTTGTAAATATATGTGGAATTTCCTTTATGGTCCACCCAGAAAATCTGGGATAAAATCCTTAAATTAATCACATCTGCATAGTCTTTTTAGGCCACATAAGGTAACCTTGGAAGGTTCCAGGAATTAGGATGTAGATCTCTTTGCAGACCATTTTCCAGATGGCCACAGGTTTACATTGTATATTCTGTACTATTTTGAAGATTTTGTATAACTCTCAAATAGTTCTAAGATTAAATAATTATTTAAAATAATAATTGGAAATGTTTGCAATAGGAGAAACATCACCATAAAAAGCAAAAGAAAAATATTTGTGTTATTCTACACTGCCCTCAAATAGCAGCATGAGAATATTTGCATATTCAAGCGCAATCTGACAAATATTGAAATAGTATAAGCCTTCTATTATCTAGAGATAACAAATTAGATGAGGTTACTCATTCCTGTAGGTAGGTTTTTACAGGATAGAGCTCTCTGAGAATCAAAATTAAAAGCATAAAAGTTGTGCATTATACTAGCAAATTGAATGTGCATTTCCATTATTAGTGACAGATTATTGCCATGTTTATATTCTACATAGATACTCAGAATTCAGTTAATTATATTTCATACATAAGAAGTAATTTTCAAACATAATCAGATACTAACCCTTAAATAATCTCATATTTAAAGTATTTTTATAATTACTAACTAGCATTTATTTGATGTATTCCTTGCCATTTAATGAGACATCACTGCTGAGTAAAAATTATGAGATTGTTTCAGATGATTCACTTGATTATGAGATCCAGGAAATCCCTGTGTCCAAACATTGGAGTGCAAGCACTCAGTGAAAATATAGATAAAAATATTTCAGCAAAGCAGAAAATCAGCTTTGCTTCTTGAAATGCACCATACATCTATCTAAGAGGCTTATATTAAAATAAATACATAAGTGGTTTATGTTGTGTGTGATATACAATAATTATCAACAGTTAAAAGATTTAGCATATCAATACAGTTGTACTCAAAGCTTAAATACTTCATCCATTTATTGAGAATCTATTATGAAACAGACATTTAAGTACTGAGAATTGTGTTGTAAACAAAACAAATAATCCGTTACCTTCATACAGTTTAAATTCTAGTTGATGGGTCCGAATCAAGACAAGAAGACAAATAAGTATACAAGAGATGAGGATTTATAAAGGTATGAAGAATGTCACAGAGTGGAAGAATAGTGTACATGGTGAGTAAAAGGGGACTAGTTTATGAAGGTGGTTAGGAAAACGTTCTTTAATAGAGTAACATTTAAGCAATGACCTTAATGGAGTAAGAGAATGTTCTATACAAGGAAAAGCAAGTACAAATGCCCTTAGGCAGGACCATCTTTAAAGTTGTTAGACCATTAAGAAATAGAAAGAAAATCACGTGAATGAAGTAGGGTAAAAAGAATAGGGAGTTTCCAAGAAATAATTTAAATCAGCAAAGGAAACAAGAAATATGAGCATTAATCATTCCAACATATTTCTAGAAGCAAAATGTACATTATCGGTTTTCAGTGAAGTTTTTAGTAGTGTGAGAATTGGTAGTTTTTAGTAGTGTGAATTAGTTTTCAATTTGAAGAAATTGAAAAATACTTTTAGTCTTCTTCCATTTTTCTCACCCTCTAGCTGTGTTTTGCCTTTTGAATATTGTAATATGAGCATGGTAGTTCTATGTAATGTTTCAGTTAAGGCAGAAATATTAATTCACATAGGATACTACATGTATGTATCTCCCAATAAAATGAGTCCCCCAAATTAGATACTTTCATTTGATAATATATACATATTTTTAAAGGATTATATTTATTTATTCCTGAGAGACACAGAGAGAAGCAGAGACATAGACAGAGGGAGAAACAGGTTCCTCACAGGGAGCCTGATGTGGGACTCATTCCCTGGATGGGGATCATGCCCTGAGTCAAAGGCAGATGCTCAACCACTGAGCCACCCAGGTGTCCCAACCTTTGATAGTATATTATTTTCATTCTGAAGTTAGGACTCTTAGAGCAGAATTCAACTAAAGAGGTGACAAATATGGGACATAAATTTCTATTCTAATACATGAATTAAAATATTTAAATTATGATTATTAAAAACTGGCAACATTCTATTTAATATTGGGAATTTGCCTACTCCAGTGTGTAAGTATCCTCATGGGCACGTGCATGTACTTCTGTTCATGGTCCAATTCCACCCCTATTTTAAGTGTTTCTGCATTGATGTGGTAGAAAAAAGTGCATGTTAAATAAATGAAAAAATGCATATCTTCAATAAAGTTTTTGACAATTAATCCCAAGACATCTTAGCCATTCTTGTTTAGGTTTATTTTCTACACATAATGTTTGCTTTCGTTCAGGATGAGAGACATTTGAATAAGTTAGAATATCACTTCAGGAACTTATTTGCACTCTGGCCTTAATGTAACTAGATTAGTATTCATTGTAAAATGTTAAAAATCACAATCCTAAAGACAACTTTGACTCTAAAACAATTTTCATGAATGCATTCTTGACCTCCTTGTTTCTCAGGCTGTAGACCATAGGGTTCAGCATGGGGATGACCATGGTGTAGAACACGGATGCCATTTTGTCTGTGTCCATGGAATGGCTGGAGCTGGGCTGTGTGTACATGAAGATGACTGCTCCATAGAAGATGGATACTGCAGTGAGGTGGGAAGCACAGGTGGATATAGCCTTTAGGTATCCTGAAGAAGAGTGCATCTTCAGGATGGTGATAAATATGAATATGTAGGATACAAAGATAACTAGGAGAGCAAAAATGATGTTAAAAGTGGTTGCATAAACAAGAGCCAGCTCACTGACGTGTCTATCAGAGCAAGAAAGAACCATGACTGCTGGGATATCACAGAAAAAGTGATGGACTTCATTGTTCATACAGAAAGAGAGACTAAATGTGCCTCCAATGTGGATAGAGGCATTCAGGAAACCACAGACATAGCAGCCTATGGCCAGACGAACACACACCCCTGTCGTCATGGTGGTGGTGTAATGGAGGGGTTTGCACACTGCTGCGTAGCGGTCATAGGCCATTGAGGCCAAGAGATAATTCTCCACAGTGGCAAAGACAGCAAAAACGAACATCTGAGCAGCACATGCACTGTAGGAGATGACCTGGTCTCCTCTAAGTAACCCAGCCATGACTGTGGGTGTGACAGCTGTAGAGTAACCAAAGTCCGCCAGAGACAGGTTACTGAGGAAAAAGTACATGGGAGTGTGGAGACGGGAGTCCAAGAGAATCAGCACGGTAATCCCCAAATTCCCAACCAGAGTGATGAGGTAGATGAAGGTGAACATTATGAAGAGAGGAACCTGCAGTTCTGGGTCATTGGTTAGTCCCAGCAGGATGAACTGTGTCACTTCTGTCCTGTTACCCATCAATGTTGAGGACCACAGATGCTCTGTGGCTAATGAGAAGAAAGAAATGAGTGATAAAGAGACTTACATTGAAAAGTGTATATACAGGGATCCCTGGGTGGCGCAGCGGTTTAGCACCTGCCTTTGGCCCAGGGTGCGATCCTGGAGACCCGGGATCAAATCCCATGTCGGGCTCCCTGCATGGAGCCTGCTTCTCCCTCTGCCTGTGTCTCTGCCTCTCTCTCTCTCTCTCTCTCTCTCTCTCTCTCTGTGACTATTATGAATAAATAAATAAAATATTAAAAAAGAAAAGTGTATATACAGTATGTGTTATTTATCAGAGCGATAGCTTTCAAGATTCTCCAGATAAAATGTTAGCTTGACCACAAAAGTTACTGCAAAAATTACATATAGGTTTATAAACTGTGGACTCTGAAGTATGGAGCATCTTCTCATTTCTAAAATGTTATAAATTTGTAAAGTGAGATAAAAAAATTAAATAAGTTGATTAAGATAGCTTGTCCACAATGAATACATCTGGTGATTCACTTTTCCAAATCCTAGAAAAAGCAGATACTTGCATGTTGCTCACTTGCCAGGAAATACTGTATACACTGTAGATGTACAGACAGTCCCCAACTTAATGATGATTTGACTTAATGATTTTTCAACTCTATCATAGTGCAAAAGTGATACACATGCAGTAGAAACCATGCTTCAAATTTTGATGTGGATCTTTTTCTGGGCTAGTGATAGCTGGTACAGTCGTCTCTCCTGGTGGTGGGCAGGGACAGTGAACCTCAGCTCCAGGTCAGCCAGGCGATCATGAGAGCCAACAGCTGATACATTTACAACCATCCTGTACCAGCACAGTCATTCTGTGTTTCACCTGCAGTACTGTATTCAACAAATTCATGAGGTATTCAACTCTTTATTATAAAGTAGGCTTTGTGTGAGATGATTTTTGCCCAACTGTTCGCTAATGCTAAGTGCTGGAAAGTTGCTAATTAGGAGAGGCTAAGGTATGATGTTTGATCTGGTCTGATGTAGTAAGGAAATTTCATCTTATATTTTCAATGTACAGTGGCTTTCTTGGGACAAAATCCTATTGTAAGTACAAGTAGATCTATATATTCATACATCCTCTCAAGAACATTAGGAGTTTGATTTATTACATTCATTTAAATTATGATGCACAGTGAGGAGTGCCTGGCTGGCTCAATCAGTAGAACCTCCTCTTGGGGTTGTGAGTTTTAGCCCCATGTTGGGTGTACAGATGACTTAAAATCCTCAAAAAAAAAAAAGCTAGGGGGAAAATGAACTATGATGCACAGAGGTTGAATAATTTTTTATATTTCAAATGACTATTAATTGAGAAGCCATGCTTGGGATCCAAGCCAATATCTGAATCCATGCTGAGTGGTTCCTAAACTGATCTTCTAAACTATATTTAAATCAAATTTAAGTTAATTCAATACAATTGCTTATTGTTGCCATTGGTCCGAATTCATTGTTTGGGGTTTCCCAGTAAAGTATCCAAGAGATACACACAGAGTGGATGTGAAGGGATACTGGAGCAATAAGAGCCAGGACAGCCACCAGGGGAAGAGAGCCATCTGAGGGGAAGGCACAGTATTGGGTGTAGAGCTTGGGATCCAGGATGAAGTACATATCAGCTCTACTACCATTTACTAATGAGGAATCATTAGTCCTAAGCTAACTTATCTGAACCTCCTGTTTCCATGTCTAGAAAAATAAAACAGTAATGCAATCTACATTATAGTATTGTTATGAGAATTAAATAAGATAATGCTTAAAAAACAATAAAATTGGGCAGCCCAGGTGGCTGAGTGGTTTAGCACCGCCTTCCGCCCAGGGCGTGATCCTTGAGACCCGGAATCAAGTTCCACATGGGGCTCCCTGCATGAAGTCTCTTCTCCCTCTGCCTGTGCATCTGCCAGTCTCTCTCTGTGTGTGTCTCTCATGATTAAATAAATAAAATCTTAAAAAAATAAAATCTGGTTAATTAGCACAGTCTGATGAGCTACAATATTATTGTTAGGATCGGATGATTGTCCTTATGTTGCCCCAAGGAAAATGAGTGGTGTCTTGCAGGGCTTCGGACGTGTGTGATGTATGAAGTCTTGAAGAGTCTCTTCAGTGTGCCTTTTCTCACACATGAGGGCCTTGGAGGTTGTCTGTGATCTCCGGGATTTCTTAGTCTGTTTTCACTTCACCCAAGCAATCAGCTGCCCCCAAAGGTCCATGCAAGCCTTCTCTAGGTTAATTTCTTCCTTGAAATCTACACATTAGCTGGATGGGAGCCCCCCCGTGGAGAACTTACTCCTTCTCTCATGACTGCCATCTCACAGCAGAATCAGAGATCAAGGGTTGACAGTTCCATGTCTGTGGGCTCCCTTCAGCCTGCAGCTCTATATTGGTGGCAAGCCCATGTTATAAAATATTTCATTTGAAGGATGCCTGGGTGCTCAGTTGTTAAGCATCTGCCTCTGGCTCAGGGCATGATTCCGGGGTCGAATCATGCATGGGTTCCCCGCAGGGAGCTTGCTTCTCCCTCTGCCTAGTCTGTGTGTGTGTGTGTGTGTGTGTGTGTGTGTGTGTGTCATGAATAAATAAATAAAATCTTTAGAAAAAATAAAATATTTCACTTGAATCTGTTCTTCCATAGGAACAGTGCTGCAAATCTGTTCACTTGCATTTGAAGTTTCGGAAGGGTTTGCCTTTTCTGCTAACTACTAACACCTTTCTCCTAAGTTTGGCAACTTCTCTGTACAAGCCTGTCCCATGATGACATCATTTGTCAACCTTAACACACACGTCCACTTGGAGCTTATTCTATGTTCTATAAGTGATAAGAAAGGCTTTATATGTTAATATGTGTGTGTACACGGTAGGGAGTATTGCTATACTTCCTTCACCACTGTGGAGTGTGAGGACTTGAGAAGTTATGTAATGCTCGAAAATTATGCAGCTAGCCTGGGAAGGAGTCAAGACTCAAGGTTTAATTCATTGAGATTATAGGGGAAGATGATGAAGCTTGAGATTGTAAGGGATGATTTTAAATGTCGTTTGGATCTTGTTAATCCATATTTGAATTTTTATAGTGTAAAGATAATTTTGGAGCGTGACGTTGACTCTGTCGGTTGAGCTTCTGACTCCTGATTTCAGCTCAGGTCATGATCTCAGAGTCGTGAGATCGAGCCCCCATTGACTCCATGGTCAGCATGAGCACAGAATCTACTTGAGATTCTCTCTCTCCCTTTCCATTTGCTCCTTTTCCCACTCTCTCATGATAAATAAATAAATAAATAAATAAATAAATAAATAAATAAAATCTTGTAAAAAGAGATTATTTCAGTCTTGCAGGTTTTTTGTTTGTTTTGCTTGTTTGTTTACATCTAATGAGAGTCCAGCATTTAGTGAACAGGATGAAATCACCACTAGATTAATTAGAGAATCATCCATGGCTTTTTGTTCCTATCCTTAGAAAAGCAAGATGATGATCTTTAAGTATCAGTAAATTTCCTTCTGATGGAAATTTTAACATTTATACCCCAGCCTAATCTCAGTATTTTGGAAAAACTTTGAAATATCTATTTCTGTCCTCAAAGAACTGAAAGTAGGTAAAGCTGTCCCACCACTTTTGTAAGGATTACACTTCTCATTAAAAATGTGTAGGGATGGGCAGCCTTAGTGGCTCAACGGTTTAGTGTCGCCTTCAGCCCAGGGCGTGATCCTGGAGGCCCAGGATTGAGTCCCACGTCAGGCTCTCTGCATGGAGCCTGATTCTCCCTCTGCCTATGTCTCTGCTTCTCTCTCTCTCTCTCTCTGTCTCTCATGAATAAATAAATAAAATCTTTAAAAAATGTGTAGGGAATATGGATGCTTACCTGTCTGCTGGAAGAGCAGGAAGGGCCAATTCTGAATACGGATCTGAATCAGAATCAAAGCTGTAGAATACTGCATAAATACTACTCTCAGGACATGGTCATAATAAGGCTCCAAGGTCTCTAAGGCAGGAGAAAATGGAAGAAAACATTAAAACATTAACATGGTTCAATTTTTGTACGTACCATGCATTCTTTCTGTGTCCTTAGAGGCATCACTAACCCCCTCCTTATTTGTAAAATAAAGATGATAAGATTACTTCTTTTATAATTCACAAACTTGTGTCTGTAAATAACAAACAAGGGAGGGTCTGTAAGACATCTCCATAAGAAGTTATCATTTTTAAGTCAATCAATGTAATTTTTATCTTGGGGAATTTCCCCTGAATATGACTGGGGGCTCATAACATATCCTGGGATAAGATCTCTGTGCAGTAGCAAATATTAACATTCAAATGAGTAAATGATCTCCAAAGGGGTTCAGCGTGTAGACTGGTCTCTCTACAATGGCAACATGTGGAGTCATACTGAGATTTCAATGGCTAATACATGGGGATGTGGAGAGAATTATAGAGACACAGAGCTCTCTGGGAATTTCCCCTGAGAGAACATTTCTAGCACCTCATCCCTTTCCCAGGTTGGAGGCAATTAAACAGCCTGTGGGAGCTGTGCTGGTTATTTCACTGAACACACACAGTTTTGTATTACTTGCTATTTCATGTGATATTTATCAGCTTATAATTAAGTATAATTTCCACATAATAGTATCCACAATCCCAGTGGTTATAAGATTTTGTCAAATTTATGTCCAGTAAGCACTATCACCTACAAAAATTCATACAAACCTCTTCTGACAAACCCATTTTTCCACCTGCTGCCCTGGCAACCAATAAATTGTTTCATCCCAATAAATTTGCCTTTTCAAGAGTGTGAACTTAACTATAATTATAGAATTAGTACTCTTTGAGTGTGTAAACTCAATTAGTATTGCTTTCTGTGTCAGAGTGGAATATTTTTCCTTCAGAGTAGTATTTCACTGTACAGTCATTACCAATTATTTATCTTATTCTCAGTTCAAGAACATTTGTGTTGGTTCTAGTGTTTGGTGATTTCAAATAAAGCTGATAAATATTTGCCTAAAGTTTTGTTTATTTGTTTTCAATGAAAAAATTCTTATTTTATTTTTTATTGAAGTATGGTTATTGCATAATATTAGTTTCAGACAAACAACATAGTGATTTGACAACTCTACAGTTAAGCTCTGATCACCACAAGTGTAGCTGCCATGTGTCACCATCAACCATATTACATTATCATTGACTCTACTCACTGCGCTGTAGCTTTCATCCTTGTGACTTATTCATTCTATAACTGGAAACCTGTATCTCCTACTATCCTTCACTCATTTTGCCCTAAAAAATTATTTCTCCGCATTTATGTGACCATTTCAGCTTTTTGTTTTGATGTATGCTCCCTGGTGGACTGTGCTTATTTCCAGGTTGTTACTCCAAGGTGATGGCTGGGTTTCTCACAGAGGGTAAAGTTGTCTCCTGTGATGGATGTGCTTCTCAGATGTTTTTCTTTGTGGCTGTTGCCAGTGTAGACTGTTTCCTGCTAGTTGTCATGCTTGTGATGGGCAGGCAGTGATGTGAAAGTTCTTACATTACACACCACTCTGACTGTTAATGCATGTGCTCAGACACTGGTAGGCTGCTGTCTGGGGCTTTGTTGAATCTGCCATCCACACTGGATTCACCTTCTGCCATTCCAATGTGATCCATCACTTTTCTGTGATATCCTCCCAACCCTGGATCTTTCCCACTCTGACATCTACCTAAATGAGATTGTGCTCTTTATCTTAGCAGCTTTCAATGTCTGTTTTGCTCTTATAGTTATCTTGACCTCCTATCTGTTCATCTTCATTGCCATCCTGAGGATACGTTCAGCTGAGGGAAGGAAGAAAGCCTTCTCCACCTGTGCCTCACACCTCACTGATGTAACCATCTTCTATGGAACTGTCATGTTCATGTTCAATTAGAGAGATTATAAAAGCTGCATAGTTAACCAGCTATCTATTGTTGTGTAGCAAAATATCACAATGCCTAATGCAACAGTTCTCACAGTTCTGTGGTTGATGGGGGTAGTTCCTTTGCTGCTTTCACATGGGCTCGTTCATGAGGTTGCATATTTTCCACACAGTCAGCTGGGCTGAAAGGTTCAAGATGGCCCTATTCACGTTTCTAACTGTTGATTCTGGTTAGTCTCTACCTCTTTTCCTCTTCCATCCTCCAGAGGATAGACCAGATTTCTCACTTAGCATTTTCAATGTGAAAGTAAAACTGAAGGATTTCTTGAAGTCTAGACTCTTAAGTCACACAACATTTTTTCTGTCACAAATACTAGCCAATGGAGTCAAAGGGCTGGCCCCAATGCAAGCATGAAGAAGGACCGCATCTCCTGAGGAAGACAGCTGCAAAGAATTTGTGCCCATAGTTAATCTACCACAATTAGAAATGAGGTTAACTGCTGTAACAAAGAAAGCTAAAGTACGATGGGTTAAGTACAACAGCAATTTATTCTCAAACAGTGGAAGGTAATGTAGCAAGGTGAAAATGAACTATCTGGACATGGTGTGTCTTGGTCATTCTGGGGCCAGGTTCAGTCCCCCTCATCTCTCTCTACCATCTCCTAGCATGTTGAAAGTCTATCTTTATCAAAACTATTCTATTTGGAGGAAAGGAAGAAGAGATGAGTTGAAAAAAGTGATGTAGTAACTATACACATTACTTCTTTTTTCCCAGATTTTTATTTAAATTCTAATTATTTACCGCACAGTACAATATTGGTTTCAGGAGTAGAATTTAATGACTCATCACTTACATATAACACCCAGTGTCATCACAACAAGTGCCCTCCTTAGTCCCCATTACCCATCTAGCCCACTCTCCACCCACCTCTCTCCATCAACCCTTAGTTTGTTCTCTATTACTGAGTCTCTTATGATTTATTTCCCTTTCTCCTTTCTTCTACCCCTTCCCATATATCTATCTAATCATCTGCTTTATTTCTTAAATTCCACATGAGTGAAATCATATAGTATTTGTCTTTCTCTGACTGACTTATTTCACTCATCATAATACACTCGAGCTCCATCCACATCATTGCAAATAGTAAGATTTCATTCTTTTTTATGGCTGAGTAGTATTCCACTGTACACATTAGTTCTGAGTACATTCCATTGGCCGGCATTCAGTCATAAGGCCATAAAACCAACCTGCAAAGCTAATTTCAAAATTTAATCCCTAGCTGAAACTTAATGTACATAGCTGAAATCCCAAAACTCTGGAAGAATACAACAATGATTTACCAAGGAAAATTAGTATTCCGCCACCCAACTTGTACCTGAAACTGAAAGGCTACACTTGTCTCCAAAACTGGGTCTCTAGTTTGTTTTTACCCTAGTAGAATACATTTCCCTAAGTTTCATATTGCATCTTTAAGATCTCCTTTCTTGATCATACCATTTAGAATGATTCTTATCTCATACACTCTTATGTTCTTCATAGACTTAAACAAATCTCTGAAATTATATATTTTTTAATTGCTTGCCTTTGTTTCTTCCAAATCATAGGTAGTGTTATATCCTTCTAAGTTGTCCAGATTATTTTTTACTGCTTCAAATAATGAGATGACATGAAATGATGATATGTTGGATGTGGAGTGTGAGAAATATGGTTTCCTAGCTCCCTAAGCAAGTAGAAGGATAAGATGATCACTATGTGAGGCATAAAAGGTGTGATAGTAGGAGGTTTGGGATGAGAAGAGACCAAGAGGCCATGAATTACACTGGAGTGTATAAAGCTTTATATGACTCTTGGATACCACAAGGAATGGTTTGGCACTGGAATTGAGATATAAATTTGGATTTTTCATTACATAGGTGATATTTAAGACATAAGAATGATAAATAGCTAAGAGAATATAGTTAGAAAGAAGAAAAGTGTTTCAAGGACAAAGAGTTGGAACTTTCACAATAAAAGGTCCGACAGATGAGTAACCAGCAAAGGTGAGTGGTGTCCTACAACCCAATCAATGAGAAATGCATCACGAGGGAATGGAAGTGTCAGAGCTGCTGGTAAGTTAAGTAATATCAAGTACTGACAATAGGCCATAGTGTTAGGAAGTTGGTAGGTGACTTTGAGTGCTTTGGTTGGATGGTGGGGATACAAATCTCATCAAATGTATATACTCTACAATCTAGTCCACGATTATGCTTTGCTTTACATAGTTTCTAAGATTTTCCCAACATGCATGATGAAGTAAATGTGTGTTGTCTTTTCTCAAAGCAGCTAGTGAGATAGGGCTTTGAGACTCACTTTGAGAGGAGAGAAGGAAAGAGGATAACAACATGATGGGGAGCCAAGGTTTTAAGAGATGAATGACAGATGTTTAGGCAGTAGATTATGGATCAAGAACCTGAGTGTCGTTATATCAAATTTCCACTTTGCAGGAATTTACCATCTGGGCTTCCCTTCTCCTCCATTTTGTCTGAGTACAAGATTATTGTGTAAGTGATTCTTTGGAAGAATGAAGGAGGAGGAGTGGTATATGTCATGTGGAGGAAAAGCAGTGTAGAGACAGGAAAAGAAGAGGCACAGAAGGAAGTGTGGTGCTTGAAGTGACAGACAAATGGGGCAAAGGCAGAGCTTTGGAACAGGAACTGAGAGACAAAAAGAAATCTTATATACACACACAATCCCTACCCAAAGATACCTCAGAACCATTTAGGAAAGTACTCTGCCTCCTGTAGCTGGTTGTTATTGAATTTACCAGTTAAAGGAAAGAAGGCTGGAGGATTTGGGGTCATGTGAGTTCCAAGTGAGAGTGAGATGGGCTCTTTGGAGAAAGAGCTGATTACTGGGTTGGGACAGGAATAGCACAAGAGGAGCCCCGAGCGTCTTGTGGTTCCAGGAAGGAAGAAGGAGCTCAGAAAACAAGAGGGTTGGGCATATCAAAAGGAAACCAGAGTAAGGGCACCTTGGGTGGATTAGCGGTTTAGCACCACCTTCAGCCCAGGGAGTGATCTTCAGAGCGTGATCCTGGAGACCTGGGATGGAGTCCCTTGTCGGGCTCCCTGCATGGAGCTTGCTTCCCCCTCTCCCTCTGTCTGTGTCTCTGCCTCTGTGTGTGTGTATGTGTGTGCCTCTCATGAATAAATAAATACAATCTTTTTTAAAATTCGAAGGAGGGAAACCAGAGTAAAATGGAAAGTGCTCCCAATAACCCAAGATGGAAGAATTTGAAAAACAAAGTAAATATTGTAGGACTACATTATACCTGAAGGTATAAAGCAGATGTATGTGAGTCTGTGCTGATATAAATATGAAGCTAAGTCAGTAAATAAATGGATCCTTCTTGTAGAAAAACCCTAAATAATATGTTTAGCCTTCCCCTAGGAGGTGGAGTGTAGTCCCTTCCACCATGAATGTGGCCTGAACTTAGTGACTTGTTTCTAAAATGTACAGCATAGAGGGGGAGAAGGCAGCATTACACTGAACCTGGCTTAGGTGATTAAGGTTAAGATCCCCAGTGACAGGTCAGGTTGGTAATATGTGTCCCCTAATGAGACATAATAAGGACAGCATTTCTCACTCTATCTAAACACCTGTGTAACCATGACCAACAAAATCAGACAAACCTAAATTGAAAGACCTTTTACAAAATACCTGAGCAGTACTCCTCAAAGCTACTAAGGAATGACTGAGACACTGTCACAGATCCGAGGAGACTAAGAAGACAGGAAACTATAGATAGAATTGGATCCTGGATGGGATCCTGTAAGAGCAAAATGACATTAGGTGAAAAATAATAATCTGAATTAATTCCTGAAGTTTCTAATGCTAGTTTTTTAGGTTAACTAGTGTATTATGATAAAGTAAGATGTTAACACTAGGGGAATTGGGTGAGAGGGATGTGGGACTTGTCTATAATATCTCAGCAAATATTTTGAAAATCTAAAATTGTTTTCAAGTTTAAAGATATATTTGAAGTAATTATTAAAAAATGATTCCAGGAGAGAAATTATTTTCACAGACCTCAGAGCAGATATTTGTGTAGTATCACACAGACCCCACCAATGTCAGCATGACCCTCTTAGGACATTCAAGCACATTTTTGAAATTTTGAGAAACTGAATACTTTTATTTATTTTTTCCTTTTTTAATAACTATTGTAAATATTTATGCACCCAGGTACATAATACAGTTAATAATAAAGATGAACTAGTTGATAGTAATACAATAATAGTAGAGAATTTTTAACACTCCACTTATGTCTTTTTTTTGTATTTTTTATTGGAGTTTGATTTGCCAACATATAGCATATCACCCAGTGCTCATCCCATCAAGTGCCCCCCTCAGTGCCCGTCACCCAGTCACCCCATCCCGCCACCCATCTCTCCTTCCACTACCCCTTATTTGCTTCCCAGAGTTAGGAGTCTCTCATGTTCTGTCACCCTCTCTGATATTTCCCGCTCATTTTCTCTCCTTTCCCCTTTAATCCTTTTCACTATTTTTTATATTCCCTGTACGAGTGAAACCATATGATTATCCTTCTCTGATTGACTTACTTCACTCAGCATAGTGAAAAGCCAAGACACCTGCACTCCAATGTTTCTAGCAGCAATGTCCACAATACCCAAACTGTGGAAGGAGCCTCGGTGTCCATCGAAAGATGAATGGATAAAGAAGCTGTGGTCTATATATACAATGGAATATTAGCCATTAGAAATGATGAATACCCACCATTTGCTTCAATGTGGATGGAACTGGAGGGTATTAGCTGAGTGAAGTAAGTCAATCAGGAAAGGACAATCATTATATGGTTTCACTCGTATGGAGAATGCTTTTAAAATCATAGAGATAGGGGTACCTGGGTGGCTCACTGGGTTAACCATCTGACTCTTGGTTTCAGTTCTGGTCATGATCTCGGATGGTGAGATTAAGCTCAGTGTAGGGCTCTGCCCTCAGTGAAGAATCCACTTGGAATTATTTATCTCTCCCTCTCTCCTTCTCCCTGTGCATAAATAAATAAATAAATAAATAAATAAATAAATAAATAAATCTTTTTAAAAATCAAAATCAAAATAAATAAAACAAAGTAAAATCATAGAGATAGGAAAAGAACACAGGTAAAAATTTACTTTGGGTAGCTTCATCATAAAATTGAGCTCATTTGAAAGTCAAATAAAATATGCAATGTTTGTATATTATATTAAAATATTGAAGTAGGGCGCAGCCCGGGTGGCTCAGCGGTTTAGCACCACCTTTGGTCCAGGGCGTGATCCTGGAGAGCCGGGATTGAGTCCCGCATTGGGCTCCCTGTGTGGAGCCTGCTTCTCCCTCTGCCTGTGAATCTGCCTCTCTCTCTCTCTCTCTCTTTCTCTCTCTCATGAATAAATAAATAAAATCTTTAAAAAATATTGAATTAGGTTATGTTTATTGTTGTAAAGTATTGTCATGCTTACATTTTCTGTGAATGTTTAGAGTTATTGGAGTTGATTCAGTAATCATTATTTATAAAGGACTTTTGCAAATTGAATCAAGAAACTTTTTGCAGTCTCATATTTTATGTTTTTATGACTTACTAAATAAGATGTATTTCATGTGTTATTTTTCATTTAATGAGAAATTCCTAAAAGAAAAGAATTAAGATGGCTTAATATGATTTATGTGATAGTTTGGTTTCCAAAAGTTATTTTATGAAAGAGGGAAATGCAAATAGTGAGTGAGAGAATATAGAAAGAAATCAGACACATCTCCCAAAATGTCCTCAAATTCTTTTAAAAGAATTACATAATGGGTAACCAACTATAATTATCAGTGGTTCAAATAAATTGACTTCTGGACTCAAAGCTTAATTAATTAATTTATTCATTAATTTAACAAATGTTTATTGAAAAATTAGTATGAACCAGGCTATAATTTATGTTTGGGGATAGAGTTGTTAATAAAGAAGACAAACTTACTGTTCTCCTGTAGTGTATGTGCTATGTAGATAGGTAAATGAATAAACAAGCTAACAAATAAATAGAAATAATTAAGTACTGATCAAAACTATGAAGAAAAAAGCAAGTTGGGAACAGTGTCCATAGAGGGTGGGAAGACTGTGATACAGTAACATTTAAGCAAAGATCTGAGGGAAATGAGAGAGATTTCTGAGCATTGGCAGCAGCAAGTACAAAGACCTGAGGCAGGAGTGAGCTTTGATTGTCTCTGAAAAGCAGGGAACTCAGTGTGAGTGATGTGGAGGGCGGGAGTAAGAAAACAGCCAGACATGGTGTAGCTCATCTGAAACCAAACTGTCCCTGAATGAGAAGCATTAGCCATCTCTATGCACTTATTTTTTCAAAAAATATTATCATTACTCAGTGCTCTTATTTTTTCACAAAATATAAGAAAGGATCATTATAAACAGAAAACTTGGAAAACTTCCTTATTATACAGGTCTACTTTTCTGTCTCAGGCCTTCTTGCTTTTGAAAATTGCCGTGTGACAAATCTGTTTCTAACAAACACTTACTAAAGACAGAATATTAATTCCTTTAAAATATTGTATGTTGTAGCTCAGAATAAAATGTGCTAACAAAAGGCATATATCTTTATTTAAAAACTTCTGTGATGGGGATCCCTGGGTGGCTCAGCGGTTTAGAGCCTGCCTTTGGCCCATAGCGGGATCCTGGAGTCCCTGGATTGAGTCCCGCTTCGGGCTCCTGGCATGGAGCCTGCTTCTCCCTCTGCCTGTATCTCTGCCTCTCTCTCTCTCTCTCTCTCTCTCTCTCTCTCTCTCTTTTTCTATCTATCTCTATCTCATGAATAAATAAATAAAATCTTAAAAAAAACTTCTGTGATATGTTGGGGCACCTGGATGGCTAAGTTGGTTAAGTGTCTGACTCAGGTCATGATCTCAGGATCATGAGATTGAGCCCCGAGCTGGGTGTGGAGTCTGCTTAAGATTCTTTCACTCTCCCCTTCTGCCTCTCTCTCTTTCTCTCTCTCAAAAAAATTATATCATGTATTACTACATTTTGGACTTTTCTCACCATTTTATTTTTTTTCTTTTTTTTTCTCACCATTTTAAAACAATTTTTTCTTATTCAAGTATAATTAACATTAGTTATATTTGTTCCAAGTGTAAAATATATTGGTTCAACAATTTTATACATTTCTCTGTGCTCATCAAGGTAATGTATTCTTAGTCCTCATTTTGGACTCTGAAAAATTTTCAACTATGGAAATAAATAATGTCAGATATAAATCAATATTCTAATATTTAAAATGGTTATTTTAACTTTTTTATTAAAAATTAGTCATACTACATTCAACTCCTTTAACAAACTCCCCACTGCTGTGTGTATGTGCACATATAAGATTCTTGCATATGTTTCTATTCACAGGTTTGTGTATGTCATGCTTTACATGGAGACTTGCATTGCCATATGGTAGAAAAATAATTAATATATAATTAATAAAGTTTACTACAAGCGGAGCCCCCAAATTCTTAAGGTTCTCCTTGCCTATCCTCCTTCAGATATCACATATTTGGACATATATTTTCCCTTCAAGATGATAGATTTTTGAACAAGAAATGGTATCACCTCAGTAATTTAGGTGCAGTGCATCATCAAAATGGTCATTGCATGTTGGATATCTGAGAACAATGACACAGGCCATCATGAATCCTATAATGTTAAGAGGTAAAGCCTGCAGACAATTTCACCTTCTCAACCACATTCTTGAATGCATTTTTAACCTCCTTGTTTCTCAAGCTATAGACTAGGGGATTCAGCATGGGGATGACCATAGAATAGAACACAGATATGATTTTGTCTGTGTCCATGGAATGGCTGGAGTTGGGCTGTAAGTACATGAAGATGACTGTCCCATAGAAGATGGACACTGCAGTGAGGTGGGAAGTGCAGGTGGATAGAGCCTTCTGATATCCGTCAGCTGAGTGCATCTTCAGGATGGTGATAAATATGAACAGATAGGAAATCAAGATAATGAGGAGAGCGAAAAAGATGTTGAAGCTTGCTACAACAACAAGAACCAGCTCACTGACATATCTATCAGAGCAAGAGAGAGCCATGACTACTGGCACATCACAGAAAAAGTGATGGACTAGATTGGACATGCAGAAAGAGAGACTGAATGTGTCATGAATGTGAATGGAGGCATTCAGAAAACCACAGAGGTAGGAGCCTATGGCCAAATGAGCGCATACACTTGTTGTCATGGTGGTGGTGTAATGGAGGGGTTTGCACACTGCTGTGTAGCGGTCATAAGCCATTGAAGCCAATAGGAAATTTTCCACAGTGGCTAAGGCTACAAAAAAGAACATTTGAGCAGCACATGCATTGTAGGAGATGACCTGATCTCTTATAAGTAATCCAGCCATGACTTTGGGAGTGACAGCTGTAGAGTAACCAAAGTCAACCAGAGACAGGTTACTGAGGAAAAAGTACATGGGAGTGTGGAGACGGGAGTCCAAGAGAATCAGCACCACCATGCCCAGGTTCCCAGCCAGAGTGATGAGGTAAATGAGGGTGAACAAGATAAAGAGGGGGATCTGGAGCTCCGGGGCATTGGTTAGTCCCAGCAGGATGAATTCAGTCACTTCTGTGCTGTTCTCCATCGACGCTGTTGGGAATCACAGGATGCCCTGTAGGGATGAGAAATAAACGAAGAAAAAGCAAACAAGCAATTGAAGTGAAATTGAAAGAGCTACATAAAAAGATGATAGATAGATAGATAGATAGATAGATAGATAGATAGATAGATAGATGTGCATGATTTCCTTATACAAATCATTCTTACTTCAAATCATTCAGAACTCAAGTGTGAGCTTGGCACAAAATTTAATCCATGAATTATCTATATAGTTTCACATTGCTGACACAAAGATCTCTGTGGATCATCTCCCATCTTCTAAATTTTGTAAATTTATAAGCTGAGGCACAGCAAAAGGAATGTCTTGACCAAGAAGGCAGGTCTGGAATCAAATATATCTCACATTTCAGTTCCATGATTCATTAAATGTTTACACTTGTATGTTGCTCTAGACAGAAACTACTCTAGACACTATGTGTATATACATTCATTTTTTTCAACAACTCTATGATAGACTGGTTATTACTCCCATTTAACTTATGAAGCATGGAGATTACGTCATGTATTTATGTTTTACGACATTATACTTCCAATGCCAAGTTTTATACCCAAGAGTGTTTCTTCAGTACACTTAATATTTTAAAAATTGAATTTGGCTCATTTCACAATTACTCAGTGTCTCCATTGTCCCAAACTCAGTGTTTGGGGCTTTATACTTAAGTAACTGAGGCATATAATCAGAGTGGATGTTGGGGAGTAACTGGAGCAGTAGGGGCATATACAACCAGCAGAGGTGATTCAGAGAGCAAGGCACAGTGTCTGGTGTAGATCTTGGGCTCTAGCAAGAGCCCAAGCACATCAGCACATCAGCTTTATCGTTGACTACCCAAGGATCATTGTTCCAGCCTCAGTACCCAGTTTTTTTCCATATACAGAATGAAGAAGATTGTCATGAGATCTACCTCAAGTATTGTTGGGAGAAATAAAGAGATAATGCATAATAAACAAAGAGCAAGATGCTGGGTGTTTAGCATGGCCTGATACAGGTTAGCTGTAGCATTATTTTTAGGATGGAATGATAGTCCTTATGTTTGTTTAAGAAAAGTGGGTGGTGACATACAGGGATTCAGGGGGTTGAGTTATGTATGAAGTCTTGTAGCCTCTCTTTTATTTCCTTGTTCTCACACACTTGGTCCACTGATTATTTGGTCCCCTCCACTGGTCCTCAGTCTGTGTGTCCTCTGCCAGCTTGAGTGACTGTTCTAGCCATTGCAAAGGAGCCATTCTTTTACTTAATTTCTTTCTTAAAATCCATATTTTAGTATGATTCAAAAAATGTCCTTCTGCAGCTCATGTTTCCTCTCATTACTCTCATCTCACAGTTGAATCACCAAGATCAAGGGTTGAAAAGTCCTGGTTTGTTGGCTGCCTTTAGCCTGTAAGTCTGTTTTCGTGGTGAGTTCCATATTTAACATTTTTTTAATGTGATATGTTCTCGTGTAGGAAAAGTGTCTTAAATCTTTCTAATTTGAATCTGAAGCCTTTAGAAAAACATTTACCTTTGCTAATCATTCTCTACCAATGTCCTTCTGCTTCTTCCATCTTCCCTCTATAAGCTCAGTCCCTAATATATATATTTCCTTTAGGCATATCTGTATATATATATTTATGCATGTGAAAACTCGTATTTCATGGTAATATTGTGACGTAAGTAGAATTATTATCCCACGTTACCATTAAGAGAACTGAGCATTTGAGGAGTTATATATAAAGCACTACAATTACACAGCTCAGATGAGGAAGATTCAAAATTCAAATCCAGCTGTGACCAAATCAGCCTTATCATCATCATTTTTAGATGTGCTAGTAATAATAATAAGAATGGCATTCTGTGGGAAAGATTACATGGAGTTTGGATCTGGTTAACTTAATAATAACACTTCTGTAGTTTATAGAAAGGTCATTTCACTGTCTTCTGTGTTTTTCAATCTCCAGTGAGAGGACAGAGATTGCAAATAAGTTGAATTTAAAACTTAGTGAATAAGAGCATCACTCATCTCTTTTGTTTGGCTGATCTTTTTAAGTCTTTAAAAAGCAGCATGATGATATTCCATAAGTATTACTAAACTCCCTACTGATGGAAGTTTTGATATTTAAATCCCAGCCTCAGCTCATTGCTTTAGAAATAATGTTCAACTCATCCATCTCTGTGCTCAAATAATTCATAGTAGGTGGAGCTGCCCCATGGATTTTGCATGAATTATACTTCTTACTAAAAGTATATTTGCAAAGACATGGATGGAACTAGAGGATGTTATGCTAAGCAAAATAAGCCAGTCAGAGAAAGACAAGTGCCATATGATTTCACTCATATGGAATTTAAGAAACAAAACAGATGAACACAGGGAAGGGAAGGAAAAATAAAATAAGATAAAAATAGAGACCAAAAAAAGGGAGACACACCATAAAAGACTTAACTGTAGGGAACAAACAGGGTCACTGAATGGGAGGAGGCGGGGGGATGGGGTCCCTGGGTGATGGACATTAAGGAGGGCAATTGATGTAATGAGCACTGGGTGTTATATATAATTGATGAATCACTAAATTTTACCCCTGTAACTAATAATACACTATACTTTAATTAAATTGAAATTAAATAAAGAATATATATATATATATATATATATATATATATATATATATATATATGAAGCTTACCTTGCTGCTGGAAAGAAGGGACAGGTAATCCTGAAGAGTGAGTCTGAAATCAGACTTTTCACCATGGAATAATGCATATATAATGCATATATACTGTTAGAGTTGTTCTCTATCAGGTACTAGTCAAAATATTCCAAGACCTCTAAGGCAGGTAAAGGTGGAGAAAAGATTCCAACAGGGAGTCACAAACATGATCCATGTCCTGAATCCACCATTAATTCTTACTATGCTTTTGGAGGAGTCACTTGTCTTCTCTTTACTTGTAAAATAAAGAATAAAATGACATCTCCCACATCATTCACAGAATTGTGTCTGTGAGAAGCAAAGGAAGGAAGCTCTATAAAACACCTTGCTGAGGAGTTATCACTTTAAAGTCAGTCAATAGAATTTTTCATGTTGAGATGTTTTCCCTGCCCATGATCGCAAGCTTGAAGCAAATTCTCAAGTCCAGGGTCAAGAAGGAAGGCCTGTATGTACTAGCAACCATTAACAGTCAGAGGAATAAATGATGGCCAAAGGGGCTCAGCACATAGTCTGATCCCTCTTAAAATGTTGTCACGCTGAGTCATGTTGGGATTTCAAGGGCTAATTCATGGAATCGGGAGGGAGTTATCTAGACAGGAGTTCTCTGCACATGTCTCCCACGAGGGCACCTGTAGCTCTCATCCATCTTCTCAGGGAGAAGCAATTAAACAGCCTGCAGGGACCTAACAGGATATGATCTGGGTGCACATATCACTTGTTACTTCTTAATTTTTCATTTTAATTTCTAATTTTTTTAATTTTTAATTTTCCCCACTTTCTAATTAGAGTGAAATTTACAAACAATAACATCCTTAGTTTCTATTGTATCAATCTAAGAGTTTGGTCAATTTACAAGGTCATGTAACCACTAGCATGATCGTGATATAGAAGAGTTCTATCATCTAAACCAAACCCTCAAGCTTCTTTGTGGTCAACCCCTTCTCCCACCTGCCACCCCTGGCAACCACTACACTGCTTTTGTCCATGTAATTTTGTCTTTGCAAGAATATCCTATAAATTGAATCTTAGTGTGTGTAGATTTGTGTCTAGATTCCTTCCCTTAGCATGGTGTGTCTAAGATTTATCCATATTGTTACCTGTATTAATTTCCCAGGACTGGAGGGTATTATGCTGAGTGAAATAAGTCAATCGGAGAAGGACAAACATTATATGGTCTCATTCATTTGGGGAATATAAATAATAGTGAAAGGAAATAGAAGGGAAGGGAGAAGAAATGGGTAGGAAATATCAGAAGGGGAGACAGAACATAAAGTCTCCTAACTCTGGGAAACGAACTAGGGGTGGTGGAAGGGGAGGAGAGCGGGGGTGGGGGTGAATGGGTGATGGGCACTGAGGGGGGGCACTTGACGGGATGAGCACTGGGTGTTATTCTGTATGTTCGCAAATTGAACACCAATAAAAATAAATTTATTATTAAAAAAATTCCCAGGAATGCCACAAAAAAGTAACACAAAATGGGTGGCTTCAATGGCAGAAATTTATTGTTTCACATTTTTGGTCCTAGGAGTCTGCGGTCAATGTGTTGATTGGTTGGTTCTGCTGGTGGCTTGTGCATTCTGTAAGGAAGACTTTGTTTCACATCTGTCTCTGAGCATCTGGGTGATGTGCTGGCATTATTTGGCATTCAGGGTTCTGCTACACCACCCCGACCTTTATCTTCATTTTCGCATGGTGTTCCCCCCTCATGCCTGTGTCTGTCCAAATTTCCCTTTTTAAAGGGACGTGAGTCCTACTAGATTTGGGGCCCATCCTACCCCAGTATGACCCCATTGTAAGGAATTAAACCTGCAACAATCCTGTTTCCAAATAAGATCACATTCTGAAGTACTGAGGTTAGAACTTCAACAAATGAGACATTGAACTGGATTTTGGATTCTCATAAGAGCATTTTGTTACTTTTATCTTTAAATCTGTCCTTCTTTATGAAAACGTGGATTTGGACTTTCTGATCCTCCATCCTGATTATCTTACTTTCTGGTCCTTTGTTTACATGCTCAGTGGCTTGGCAGGACTAATTCTGCAAAGTGTATTTCCCCTGAACTATGCAAGCTCTGATGTCCTGGCTCTAATTCTTTTTCTTATTTATCTTTTACCCTGCATTCCTATGGGTTGCTCTTGGATCCTCATGCACCATTTACACATCAAAAATTATCCTTAAAGCCTCTTAATCAGGTAGACACCAATTTTCAAATTTTACCATTGGATGTTTGTATGAGTTGGATACTGCTTTCACAGTTCAGGGACATTATAATTTTGCCCCCCATTTAGCCAAAGACTAGTTCCTCAGAAATTTTCCTTCCTGTGACTCCTGAGACAGTGTGGCCATGGGATTGCACAGCATCTTCCAGACCAACAGGGATAAGCATGACTTTATTTTTTTAAGAGTACTTCTTTAGAGTCATGCCTGGATTACAGTAGCTTATTTTTTAGCCAGTGTTTGGTCAAATGTTTTGCTCACGTGTGCTTAGGATTCAAGGCCCTTTGCTAATGAATCACTGTGTGATTTAGTAAAGCTTCCATATTTTCCCCACTTTCTGCTTTTATGGCTGTTCAGTGGATGCAGTGTAGGACATGTATAGAAGCTTCAGGCCCCTCAGACGTGGGGGTAATTTTAGAAGGATTCTTCTTTTTTTCCAAAGATTTTATGTCTTTATTCACGAGAGACACAAAGAGAGAGGCAGAGACAGAAGTAGGCTCCCCATGGGGAGCCTGATGTGGGACTCTATCCCAGGACCTGGGACCATGCCCAACCCAAAGACAGATGCCCAACCACTGAGCCATGATTCTTCTTGACTCTCTCTTGCTCTCATTCTCTCTTTGAGTCTACTGGCTGCTCCACCATTTTACTTTTTGTTACTAGTATCATGAAATTTTCCAAACCCTTTTAATTGCTCATCACTGAATCCTCCACAGTTTTCCATAACTCTTAGACATGAACTTCTCACTTGCTCTAGCTAGAGTCAGTTACTTCAGGCAAAGCTTTTGGAGTTCTATGACTGCCTAATCCCCTGGATAGAAACTCTGTGCCACTGTACCAGAACTGGGGGAAAACTCGTATCCTGACAGTAAGTGCTGGTGGGAAAACCATAGTCTTAGATTTCTTGACTTGCCCCTCCCAATGTAGAATCACTGCCCAACAAACAAATTGAGGCAGAGGCCACTGGGTCCCCAAATTCCCAACCTTCTATATGTTGGGCAACATCTTTACCCCACAAACTGAATGGGAGATGTCATCCCCTGCCAGCCCATCCTTGTGCAATGGGAACAGTGTTCCCGCAGTAGGTGCCTGGGGAGGATGAGAGATGCTGTTGTTCTGTCCCTCATCGAGTGATCCTGTAGCACACACTGGAATATGGAGCTAGAAAGTCCCCCTTCTTAGACATGCTTTTCTGGAATAGAACTTCTACCACACAGAGCTGAAGAAGGTGATGGACATGGATCATGGCTTGAATGCCACAGATGCTGTTCTTAGCAAGATTGAACAGATCTCAAATAAATATTTCTCCATTTGTTTTATGTCCTTAAGACAAGTTTAAACGAATTCAAATTGTTGTTTTTTTTAAATAACAAATTTCACCTGTTATGCTGTTGTTTCACTGAAAAGAAGGTCTGTTGAGCCCTTAGTATGCAGTCTAGAGAGCTCACCACTAAAATTATTTTTCATAAATTTTTATTGCTGGAATTGTTTAGGATTTACACAAAAATTTTCAAAGACAGAGCCAAGAACTCCTGTGTAAATTACTCACTACTTTCCCTTAAAATTTTGCATCTATTATTATTTTAATTAGTGTTAAATTTTATCATCTTATATTATTGTGCTGCATTTTTAAAGACAAGGAATCCAACATTGGTACTTACTGTTAACTGAAGTCCAGAGTTTATTTAAATTTCACTTCTTTTCCCACTAATGTCCTCCCCACTCCCAACCCTTTGGTCAGAATCCAATCTTGGATACCACAGAAACAAATAAAAATTTTATTATATTAAGCCATAATCTAGCAGTGTGTCACTAACAATGTGTTATTCACACAGACATTATTTATTTATTTTTAACAGTTTCAAGTTTCTGTTGACATTCTAGTTGGCTAACATACAGTGTAATATCAGTTTTAGGGTAGAATTTAGTGATTCATCACTTACACACAATACCCAGTTGCTCGTCACACGTGCTCTCCTTAATGTCCATTACTATTTTATCCATCCCCCACCTATCTCCGCTCCAACAACCCTCAGTGTATTCTCTATAGTTAAAAATCTGTTTTATGGTTTGCCTCTCTTTTTCCTCTATGTTCATCTGTTTTGTTTCCTAAGCTCCATATATGAGTGAAGTCATATGGTATTCATCTTTCTCTGACTTATTTTGCTACATAAATACACTCTAGCTCCATCCACATCATTGCAAATGGCAAGATCTCATCCTTTTTATAGCTGAGTAATATTCCATTGTATACACATACCACATCTTCTTTATCCATTCATCAGTCTATGGATATTTGTGCTCTTTCTATAATTTGACTATTGTGATCATCCTCCTATAAATATTGGGATGCATGTGTCCCTTCAAATCACATATATTATTAAGTTAAAAGAGAAAGGTATGGGAGTATGAAGAAAAATAAATAAAGCAATCTTAGGGAGTTACATCTAGAAAATAATTCAGGGTGTGGTGACTAAAACATGGGAGCAAACTGATAAGAAATGTCCAAGTGTTTTAAAGAACTGCATCTGTAGGAAGACTATGCCTTCTTTAAAAAAGTCTTAAGCCATCTGTGGAAATTAAAAATTGCATGAGTGAAAGTAAACAGATGATTTTCCTCAAGGAGAGTAGACCCTTCAGCACCACTTCAGGAGTTGTAAATAAAGAATAATGGGTAAGAAAGCAACTTCCAAAAATTTAAACCAGGTTTTAAGAAAAATAATAGCAAGTACAGATCTTCATAAAAAGAAAAATCAAGATCTAAAGAAGTATCCACTGTCCTCATAGTTGAGGGGATCTTTTAATGGCAACTCAGCAAAATTCTGGAATTGACATTTCTGCCTTTCTTCACTTTTATGAATGAGTTTGGGGTTTTCCTTACTATCTTTACCCTATTTCAATATTATATATTGGATGTGCATATGAGACTGGATGTGCTAAATGAAGTTTTCTTCTTAGTTCATAAGGTGTTGGGTCAAAGGACCCACATTTGGAGTGGGTGGAGAGGACAAATATATTCCTTCAATATACTGAGAATTGAGCTTCTATACTCACTATAATCAGTGGAATTTCAGATTCTCCCTCCCAGGAATTTTTATTGGAACTCTAAAAAGCCTTTATGTCCTTAATGTATTCAGAAGTGTTCAGCCCAGTCCCCTAGCACCTCACTCCATTACCATCAAGAAATGGATCTATCCTGTGAGTGACACTGTCTTGATGCTTAAGACAGACTCCCTTCCTCTAGTAGTTATTTATTTTCTTTGTATAATGAGACCACAGAAAATTTTATTCTACCTCTATAGAAGAAATGTGCCCCAATTCTCCAGCCTCTCCAGTAACCCCAAACTCAAATACTACCAGGGATGTATGAGGACTCTCATTTCGCTACAGCTGATCAAAGATCATTCACTTATTTGAATGCATCCATCCAACTGTATGTGAACTGGTGTCTCATTTGGGTTTTAATATTTATGATTAATTATATTTTCTATATTTTCATGTGATTATTAGCAGTCTTATACTTTCTTTGTTAAAATGTCTTCTCAGATCTTTCCCCACTTTTTAATTGAAATGTTTCTCATAGTTGATTTGTAAGGTTTCTATATTCCCAAAATAAACTAAATCAGATATTGGATTTGTAAACACTTTCTCCCAAATTTGTTTTTTTATTTTATTAATGGTGTTTCTTGATATAGAAAAGAATTAAATTTTGATGCAGTTAAAATTGTCACTCCAAAATTGCTACTTGTTCCTTTATTATATAACTTTCATCTATTTATTGATATTCTTTATTAAGTGAATCACTGGCACCATATTTTCCTTTCCTTGTTTTCTTCAGTTCTTTGAACATATCTGAACTTCCTCAGGGAGTTTCTATCACTGCTTTTCCCTTTATTTGGGTCGTATTTTCCTTTTTATTTTCATGCCTCATAGTTTTAGTTTTGCTAAAAAAGTGTACACTTCAAATAATAAAGTCTAGAAATTTTGAATTCTGGCCATCCCAGGAGCTGTTGCTTGATACTCAATTTTGATTGATCAAACTATCTTGAGTCTGTTTCCCTGCTGTGTGCATCCAGTAAAGTTGCAACTCTTTTTTTTTAAACCTTGCTTTTATTTATAAGCCTAGGATGTTAAGGGTAGCCACTGTATCAGTGGTCAGCCAATCATGTGTCAGAAGTCTCTCTTAGACCCATTTTGATGGAAGGTCCTGTGTCTGGTTTGGGGAATATATTCAAAGTTTGGGCAAGTTGAGAAATCTTCCGTGGCTTTTGCTTTCTTCTTGGGTGGGATCATAAGATCAGTTGGGGATGAGTAATTGACATCTGCTCTGTTTTACCTCTGTGCTTACAGTGTTGATCATGTGCATAGTCAGGAATATGGCAGAGCTTTTCAAAGCCCACAAGGCTGTTTAATTTCCTAAATATCCCTTTTAAATGTTTGACTTGTCCCTGATTTTCCCCAAACATTATTACAGCTCTTGGCAGCTGGGATTTATCCTTCTGCAGTAGTCCTGCCAAATGCTGTTGTGGGGCTAATGGACTTCTCTTAGCTCCATAAGCAATCTAATTTCTCATGGACATAGAACTCTCACTCAAGCTCTTCATTGTCAGGAATAATCTACCCTGGCACAGACTGTACTAAGGATTGACAATGATGTGAAGAAATGGAGATTATTGTGGACTACCAATGGAAATGCAAAATGGTTCATTACTCAAAACAAACAAACAAACAAAAACAAACAAAAAAAGCCTTTGGCCATATCTTATGAGGTTAAACATGAACTTGCCATATCAGTTTACAATCTAACCTCAAGGTATTTATTCAAACCAACGTTCATACATAGTTCTGTATGCAAATGTTTATGTCAGATTTAACTGCAATCAATACAAACTAGAAATAAATAATGTGCTTCGATCCATGTAATGGAATGCTACATGAAAATGAAAAGAAATTACTGACACATGCAACAAATGGATGGATCTCACATATGCGTTATGTTGAATGAAACCAGCCAGACTCAAAAAAATTAGATAGTTTGACCTCATTTAGATGATATTTCTTCCATAGGAATAGTCATAAGGACAAAATCAGTTCCAGGATCAAGGGTGGCAGGGGAACTGCAAAGGAACACAGGGTATTTTGGGGGGCAAATGGGACTACTATTCTTTGTTTTGATTGTGTTGGTGGTTTTACCATCATACATATTTGTCCAGACTCAGGGATATGCACTAAAATGCATGAAATTTTCTGTAAATAAATTTTATACCTAAACTGAAAAAAAGGAAGAAATGGCAACAAATAATGTGAATACATCTGTGTGTTTGCTCAACAAAGCTAGATATTTGCAGTCAATTTAATTGCTTCTTCATTAAGTAGTAGGAGAAGGACCCATAGCTGTCTTCACAGGGGCCCATTCCCCTGAGGTCTCCAGGCCGCTAAAACTCCTTTCTGGTTTTCATCATTATCTTTTAAAATCCCAACGTTCTTCTGTTTGCCATCATTTTGAAAAGAACAGACTATATACTCAGCTGTGTTAGTAATTTACTTACTCATGTGAATGTGAATAGTTGTTACTACATGTGCTGGCCGTCCCTCAAATTGTGGATTTTCTGTAAGTCTGCAATCATGGACAGGAAACCCCCAGGATGAAAATTATATTGAACGCAGTTAGAATGGTAACCCTTTACTGAGGTTTTTAAATAGCCTTTTTATTCACTATTCACAGCCACAGTTCTGTGAATTATGCCCATGTGTTAATAATTCTATATTTCACAAACAAAGAAACTACATTTGGTATGAGGTAAGTGACAATTCTAAGAGCACTTTTTGATTAGTGCCCAAGAGGGAACTTCTCCAATTGGACTGATATATTCTTCCCTGGCAGAGTTTCAGATTAATGACTAAAAATTCAGGTTTTCCAGCACATGTCTTCAAGGGCCAGGTAAGTAAGCTTTTGTCTTCCATAGACAATTTTAGTGAGAAGTGTAATACATGTAAAAGAAGCAGTGAAGCTGATGCTATGAGTTATTTGTGCTCAAAATACGATGTCATGAACATTTTTCTGAATCAGTTGGGACTTTATGTCCAATTACAAAATCCTTCCCTTAGGAGGAAGTTCAATGACACTCATGAAACACTATGTTATGTTCCTAAAGAGGATGGGCAAAGACATAGCATGGGTGACACTCTGGTTGAACAGGTGGTAATTTCCTACCATTTAGTATCTTACCCTGTCATTGTAGGGGATCCTCATGAGCAAAGTTTGAATTGACAGTTCTTTAGAGTCCAGAAGGATCTTCATAAGATTATTTAAATCTGCACTCCCCTTTAATATTCTTTTTTTAAATTTTTAATCTTATTTTATTTTTGGTTTCAGGGGTAGAATTTAGTGATTTTTCAGTTGCATATAACACCCAGTGTTCATTACATCAAGTGCCCTGCTTAATGCTCATCATTCACTTACCCCAACCCCTCATCCCCACCCCTTCAAGCAATCTTCTGTTCATTTCCTAGAGTTCAGTGTCTTTTATGATTTGCCTCCCTCTCAATTTTCATCTTGTTTTATTTTTCCTTCCCTTCCCCTATGTTCTTCTGTTTTGTTTCTTAAATTCCACATATGAGTGAAATGATATGGTATATATCTTCCTCTGACTATTTCACTTAGCATAATACTCCTTTAATATTTTTTTACCCCCAAATCTCACTCTTTTCATGACATCTGGAAAAGTTGGCAGGACAGTCATTAAGAGGATAGGTTGTAAAATTAATCATAGATACATTTGAATCTTGAATCTGCTTCATATTAGACATGTAATTTTAGGAAGTAAATTTTGTCTTTCTTATCTGTAAAATAGTAACAACAGTACCAAATTTTAATGTTGTTATGAAGATTAAGTGAAACATATCAATATCTGAATATATAATTCCCTTATCAGTGATCATAGAACACAGCATATTCTATTTGTTCTAAAAGTTATAGGTTATATTATCAAGCATGTCAGAAATTTATAAACATAAATGCCTTTAGAGACAGGAATGGAAAGTGAAGTTGCAAAATGGCCAGAAGGAAAGACAGACAGGAGGCAGAGAAAAGTAGTTACTAGAGAATGTATGTACTACCAAAAGCTCCAAATTCAAATTAAAAATTTAAAAATCTGTTCTTACCACAAAAGATATGTAGGCTTGAATCAAACCCTTGGTCCATGACTTTTCAACCCTCAGTTGAATCCCTGTGATGGCACTAAAGAATGAGAGTAAAGTGAGGAAGAGTGATTTTAGAGAAGGAAATGCCTTCCAATATGGGCCAGCAGGAAAATTAAACAAGATAGGCTGAATTACCCTGGATTTTCATGAAATGGCTAGCATAAAGTGAGGACTACAGGAGGGATCAGAGTGGACTACATGAACACAATAGGTGAGGAAAGGCCAGTCAAGGATGGAGTTGCCAGATTTCAGACTCACTCCACACCTTGAAGCCCTGTATCTCACCCTCACCTTTCCTGAGCCAGGATGGAGACCATTATTCCATCCTAATAACATACTACTTCATCAGGATTGTGCTGAACAGCCAGTTTGTGTTTTTATTTATTTTTTTAAGGGAAGGAGAGGGAGATGGTAGGAATAGAGAGGAAGAGAGACAATCTTAAGCAGACTCCATACCCAGGGCAGAACCCTTCAAAGGGCTCTATCTCAGAACTCTGAGATCATGACCAGAGCTGAAATCAAGAATCTAATACTTAACTGACTGAGTCATCCAGGCACGCCCCCATATTGTACTTTTAAAAAATGCATTATCTTTTTTTTAATTGGAGTTCAATTTGCCAACAAATAACATATCACCCAGTACTCATCCTGCCAAGTGCCCCCCTCAGTGCCCATCACCCAGTCATCCCAACCCCCGCCCACCTCCCTTTACGCTACCCCTTGTTCATTTCCCAGAGTTAGGTGTCTCTCATGTTTTGTCATCCCCACTGATATTTTCACTCATTTTTCTCTTTTCCCCTTTATTCCCTTTCACTATTTTTTATATTCCCCAAATGAATGAGACCATATAACGTTTGTCCTTCTCCGATGGACTTATTTCACTCAGCATAATACACTCCAGTTCCATCCACAATGAAGAAAATGCTGGGTATTTGTTGTTTCTAATGGCTGAGTAATATTCCACTGTATACATAGACCACATTTTTTGTTTTATTTTTTATTATTTTTTAATAATAAATTTATTTGTTATTGGTGTTCAATTTGCCAACATACAGAATAACACCCAGTGCTCATCCCGTAATGGTTAGAAATAAATTTTATTTTTTTAATTTAGTAAGAGCTTTAATATATAATAAGTCAATAGAAAGCAAACAATTATGACCAGAATGCATAAAAGCAAAATAGTTGATCAGATTATTCACTTGGAAATGTATATAATTGAACTTTATGTAGTTTTTTAAATATGCATGTATCATTTTATTTTTATTTATTTTTAATTTTTTTATTGGAGTTCAATTTGCCAAGATTTAGCATAACACCCAGTGCTCATCCCACCAACTGCCCCCGTCAGTGCTCATCACCCAGTCACCCCAACCCCCCACCCACCTCTCTTTCCACTATCCATTGTTCATTGCCCAGAGTTAGGGGTCTCTCATGTTTTGTCACCCCCACTGATATTTTTGCTCATTTTCTCTCCTTTTCCTTTATTCCCTTTCACTATTTTTTATATTCCCCAAATGAATGAGACCATATAATGTTTGTCCTTCTCCGATTGACTTATTTCACTCAGCATAATACCCTCCAGTTCCACCCATGTCGAAGGAAATGGTGGGTATTTGTCGTTTCTAATGGCTGAGTAATATTCCATTGTATACATAGACCACATCTTCGTTATCCATTCATCTTTTGATGGACACTGAGGCTCCTCCATAGTTTGGCTATTGTGGACATTGCTGCTATAAACATTGGGGTTCAGGTGTCCCAGCATTTCACTGCATCTGTATCTTTGGGGTTAATCTCCAGCAGTGCAACTGCTGGGTCCTAGGGCAGATCTATTTTTAACTCTTTGAGGAACCTTCAAACAGTTTTCCAGAGTGGCTGCACCCGTGCACATTCTCACCAACAGTGCAAGAGGGTTCCCCTTTCTCCATATCCTCTCCAACATTTGTTGTTTCCTGTCTTGCTAATTTTCCCTATTCTCACTGGTGTGAGCTGGTATCTAATTGTGGTTTTGATTTGTATTTCCTGATGGCCGGTGATGTGGAGCATTTTCTCACATGCTTGTTGGCCATGTCTATGTCTTCCTTTGTGAAATTTCTGTTCATGTCTTTTGCCCATTTCATGATTGGATTGTTTGTTTCTTTGCTGTTGAGTTTAATAAGTTCTTTATAGATCTTGGATACTAGCCCTTTATCTGATATGTCATTTGAAAATATCTTCTCCCATTCTGTAGGTTTTCTTTTAGTTTTTTTGTCTGTTTCTTTTGCTATGCAGAAACTTTTTATCTTGATGAAGTCCCAATAATTCAGTTTTGCTTTTGTTTCTCTTGCCTTCCTGGATGTATCTTGCAAGAAGTTGCTGTGGCCAAGTTCCATAAGGGTGTTGCCTGTGTTCTCCTCTAGGATTTTGATGGATTCTTGTCTCACATTTAGATGTTTCATCCATTTTGAGTTTATCTTTGTGTATGGTGTAAGAGAATGCATAAATGCATAAATATGTGGGTGTAATGGAGGGGTTTTTATCTATTGAGGTTTTTATCTATTATTTTTCTTTATCTATTCATCTTTCAATGGACACCGAGGCTCCTTCCACAGTTTGGCTATTGTGGACATTGCTGCTATAAACATTGGGATGCAGGTGTTCCGGCATTTCACTGTATCAGTATCTTTGGGGTAAATCCCCAGCAGTGCAATTGCTGGGTCGTAGGGCACTTCTATTTTTAACTCTTTGAGGAACTTCCACAAAAAAATGCATTATCTCATTTAACTTTTATAATAATCTCTTTTGGGTGCCTGCATGGCTCAGCAGGTTAAGTGTCTGCTTCTGCTCAGGTCATGATCTCAGGGTCCTGGAATTGAGCCCCACATTGGGGTCCCTGCTCCATGGGGAGCCTACTTCTCCCTCTCTCTCTGCCTACCACTCTTTCTACTTGTGCTCTCCCTCCCTCTTTGTCAAATAAATAAACAAACATTTTTTAAAAATCATATATATATAAATCATATATTTGTAAGATATACATATACATAATCTTAGCTACTCTACTGTACCTACATGCATTGACTTTGGTCTAATGGAAAAATGAATACATGTGAACTCAGTTAAAATAAACTCAATAATTTCAGTTAAGAACATAGGTCTAGGAAATCATATTTTCTGGGCCCAGAGCTTGACTCTGTCTGTTAATACTTGTGTAAACTTGCACAAACAATCATTTGTGGTTTTGATAGGAGGATTAATCATATCAAAACATAAGTTAAAACTTGAAAAGAGCACTGTATAAATGTAAGCTGTCAATAGACTCAGATGATCTGATTTGGGAAATGCATGTGACCTTGGATAAACCATCACCTCTTTCTGCAAATATGTTCTTTTGCACAAGTAAGAAGTTGGCTGTGTGACTTGTAAGGATATTTTAGTTTCAACAGTGTGTAACCTGTAGATCATTTATCTATTAAATATTTTGTTCAAATCTATTCTGTATATCAGAGAATCATGAAGAATAAATTATTGCCATAACGAAATGGTGACGTAAACAGGTTATTTATATATTTAAATTTCATGACTATCTAATTTTTGTTTACCAAATGTTCCTTTCTTTCTCGTTACAACAGAGAATTTAGCAATTCCCATGGAGAATAATACAGAAGTGATGGATTTCATCCTGGTGGGTCTGACTGGTACCCCAGAACTTCAGATTTCACTTTTTATTGTGTTCACCCTTGTTTACCTCATCAGTGTTTTAGGGAACCTGGGGATGACCATCCTGATCCTTCTGGACTCCCATCTCCACACTCCTATGTACTTTTTCCTCAGTAACCTGTCTCTGGTGGACTTTGGTTACTCTACAGCTGTCACTCCCAAGGTCATGGCTGGGTTACTTAGAGGAGACCAGGTCATCTCCTACAGTGCATGTTCTGCTCAAATATTCTCTTTTGCAGCCTTTGCAAGGAAAGTTACCTCTTATCTTCAATGGCTTATGACCGCTACACAGCAGTGTGCAAACCCCTCCATTACATCACCACCATGACGACAGGTGTGTGTGCTCGTTTGGCCATAGGCTGCTACACCTGTGGTTTTCTGAATGCTTCCATTCATGTTGGAAACACGTTAAGTCTTTCTTTCTGTAATTCCAACCTGGTCCATCACTTTTTCTGTGATATTCCAGCAGTCATGGCTCTCTCTTGCTCTGATAAACACATTAGTGAGGTGGCTCTTGTGTATGTGTCAAGTTTTAATGTCTTTTTTGCTCTTCTGGTTATAATCATATCTTACCTATTCATATTTATAACCATCTTAAGGATGCAATCACCTCAAGGGCACCAAAAGGCTTTGTCCACCTGTGCTTCTCACCTCACTGCAGTCTCCATATTCTCTGGGACAATTATCTTCATGTACTTACAGCCCAGCTCCAGCCATTCCATGGACACAGACAAAATAGCATCCGTGTTCTACACCATGGTCATCCCCATGCTGAACCCTGTGGTCTACAGCCTGAGAAATAAAGAGGTCAAGAGTGCTTTCAAGAAATTTTCAGAGAAGGCAAAATCATCTCTAGTATTGGGATTTTTATATTATATTATGTTTAATAATCTAGTTTCATTTCTCTCATGTCATCCCATTCACATTTTAAGCCTTACACTACATTTCATTCCTGAAGTTATATACTCAACACTTGAAAAATCTGCTGTCTTATAAAACAAAATATGTTCAAAAATATAATACTTGAACTAATGTGGCTCAAGGCAAGCCATAAAAAGCCTGGGTCTTGCTTCTCAAAAAACTTATGAATGGTATTTGATTTATTCACTTGTTCTACATGCATTTCCTCTATCACTTGCCTATGCAAACATACATGTAGATTAGTGGGACAAACAGGTCCATGAACAGAGACACAAGTGTTCTCTGTGGATAGGAGGGCACAGGCACATGGCAGTGGTAAATTTGTTAGAGGTAAGCAAATTTTAGGCAATTTTTAATGAAATGATTTAAAATAATTTTGAGGTTAGAATATAAATTTGTCTAATATTATTTGTTTCTTCAGCTGAATATCTGTAGTTTTTCTTTTAAGAAAAAGGTAATTCTAAATAAAAGTGTATGCTTTATTGCCACATTTATTTATTTATTTTTAAAGATGTTGTTTATTTCATTTTTTTTAATTAATTTTTATTGGTGTTCAATTTACCAACATACAGAAAAACACCCAGTGCTCATCCCGTCAAGTGTCCACCTCAGTGCCCGTAACCCATTCCCCTCCAACACCCGCCCTCCTCCCCCCTTCCACCACCCCTAGTTCGTTTCCCCGAGTTAGGAGTCTTTATGTTCTGTCTCCCTTCCTGATATTTCCCAACATTTCTTCTCCCTTCCTTTATATTCCCTTTCACTATTATTTATATTCCCCAAATGAATGAGAACATACACTGCTTGTCCTTCTCCGATTGACTTATTTCACTCAGCATAATACCCTCCAGTTCCATCCACGTTGAAGCAAATGGTGGGTATTTGTCGTTTCTAATCGCTGAGTAATATTCCATTGTATACATAAACCACATCTTCTTTATCCATTCATCTTTCGATGGACACCGAGGCTCCTTCCACAGTTTGGCTATTGTGATGTTGTTTATTTCAGAAAGAGAGAGAGCACAGGCAGGGGAAGGAGCAGAGGGAGAGGGAGAAACAGACTCCACACTGAGCAGGGATCCCGACTTGGGACTGGATCCCGTGACCCGGGATCATGACCTGAGTTGAAACCATGAGTCAGACACTTAACTGAGTGAGCCACCCAGGCACCCCTAAACAGAGTTATAGTTTTGTCTCAACTGAGTCATTTTGTAGAAGCATGTTCACAGTACAATTTTCAAAAGGACAAAAGTTCTAGAATACAAAAAAGAAGGAAGAAAACAAAAGCATTTTCTATTATTATGTAACCTCAGACTTTCATAATGTTTTAAAAATGCACAGAGAATATCAATAATGCACATTTTTTCCATTTGAAAATGCTTTGAAGGCAGCCCAGGTGGCTCAGTGGTTTAGTGCTGCCTTTGGCTCAGGGCGTTGTGATCCTGGAGTCCTGGGATTGAGTCCCATGTCAGGCTCCCTGCAGGGAGCCTGCTTCTCCCTCTGCCTGTGTCTCTGCCTCTCTCTCTCTCTGTGTCTCTCATGAATAAATAAATAAAATTTTAAAAAAAGAAAACCCCTCAGATAATGTTAGAACTTAAAAAAAAAAAGAAAAAGAAAATGCTTTGAAATGGTTAATGCTTCCCATTTTTTTTTTTTTGTACTTTAGTGGTAGTAGGTCATCTCTTATCTTTCCCTCAGGCTTCTCCCCCACTTCATTCACATTGATTTCCTTGCTATGTCTCGACAACTCAAGTATGCTTCCCTCTCAGGGTCTTTGTATTTGCTGTTCCCTCTAAATGGAGTCTTCCCTTACTCCCTTCATGGTCTCCTTAAATGTTACTCTATAACAGAGGCCTTCTCTGACCACTTTTTTAAAATAGTCAATTTAAGAAACAAAACAGGTGAACATAGGGGAAGGGAAAGAAAAAATACGATAAAAACAGAGAGGGAGGCAATCCATAAGAGACTCTTAATCATAGGAAACAAACTAAGGGTTGCTGGAGGGTGGTGGAGGAATGGGGTAACTGGGGGAAGGCCGTTAAGGAGAGCACATGATGTGATAGCACTGGGTATTATATGTAACTGATGAATTACTAAATCCTACCCCTGAAATTAATAACACACTACATGTTAATTAAATTTAAATTAAAAATTTAACAAATAGTCCCTTTCTCTTTCCCACATCCACCAACTTCTCACCCTGTATTTTTCTTTGTAGTCCTTATAACACTCACCAATTGTATATTTATTTGCCTATTGCCTTGATATCTATCTCTTCCTAACTAGAACGTAACACCGTAAGAACAGTAACCTTAACTGTGTGTTAAGTATGTGATCACACTTAACTGTGTGATCACGTGTTTTATTCACCACGTGATCACCAATACCTAAATGAGTATGTGATTCATTGTAGATTCTCAATAAATAATCAAATGAATGAAGGAAGTTTGAGTCCAGTTGTACCATATGTGAAGTCTTTGAGTCTTTGATGATTACAGTTTATTCCTTGAAGTAACAGTCTAGACATAATTCTAGAGCATTTCCAGAGTTATAGCTTGTTTTCTGCTTTGCTGAAATACCATGATCTATGTTCTCACTCAGTGCCTGCACTCTTCACTTTTGGCTTGATTTCCTGGAAATCTCAACAGCTGGGTATCCTCAAATCATTTAATATCACTCAGGAGTAATAGCTTGTAAACTGCCAAGTAAACATCAGATAAGTGCTAGTTAGTAAATTGTAGAAATACATTAATATGAAATTATATTAATGTTTGCTGTCTGATTTAATTATATTAAATGTTTGCCGTCTGATTTAATTTGGAAAATTACTTCATACACACTGATTATATGCCCAACTGAAATGATTCAAAATGTCCATATAGAATATAAACCAGAAAATATCTGTCAGTAATAAACACAACATGCTTTCAAAATCCCAAAACAATGCAAAATCTTTATGCATTTAATTTACTCCTCAGGGAGCCCAATTCTATCCTAAAGCTACCTCTGGGAATGTGCACTGATGGACCCATTTTTTTTGTCTTTCTCTAATTATAGACTTTGACATCGTATTATTTGTAAGATTTTGCTTGAATGTACTAAGATGGTCATCATGCTACTATTTGTGGGACACTGTGATGTATCAAAAGACTCCGTCTTTATAGTGATGTTTCTCTTCTTGAAATCTAATTATTTAATTTTATCCTTTTAAAGATTTTATTTATTTACTTGAGAAAGAGAGAGAAAGCATGAATGGGAGAGGCATATGGAGAAGGATTCTCAAGCAGACTCACACTGAGCACAGAGCCTGAAGCAGGACTCAAACCTATGACCCTGAGGTCACAACCTGAGCCAAAATCAAGTCAGTCGCTCAATAACTGTGCCACCCAGGTGCCCCTAATTATTTAATTTTATTATTTTAGAATTACAGAAATTTCAAAGACAGTGCAGAATGCTCCCATATGATCCTGTGTAGGCTGAATAATAGCTAAGTCGCACATTTAGGGGAAAAAAGAAACACCAACAAGTGATCATGTCCACTCAATACATGTAGCTAGGTTCCCATAGGTACTTTAATTGCTTCTTCTGTAGAAAGGTGGGTTGACAAGCTGTAGATGCTCTTGAGGGAGCATCCCCTGAGCCCCATATCTCTGTAATTCACTGTGGTTGCCCTTATATTAGCCTCTGAAATAGTGAAAACTGTCCTCATCACATCATGTTAGAGAGACTATATTGCACACTGGGCTCCATGATCATCATACATCCATCTGGTTGTTAGTAGTTGTCATTGCACTTGGGCCTTCTCCCTACCTGAAGAATTGCTGTGAGCCTGCAACCATGGCCAAGGAACTCACTTCAAGATAAAGGTGTTAAGTGGCTTCAAAATGGTAACCCTTAACTGAGTTATTTTGTAGACTTCCTTATTTGCTATGTACAGACATGATTCTGTAAAATACGCGGGAGAAGTATTTTCACTATGTTTATCTTACAAATAAGGACAAAGTCAGTGACTTCTCCAAGGGCACAGTAGGAATTAATAGCCTAAGTTCCTGGGTCCTTGCTAGTGTGTTTTCATCCATCTTCTCCTGCCTTAGAGAACTTGGATCCTTTTGACCACTACCTAAGATATAGCTTCTTTATGTTATTTATGGGTTATTTCATTGAAATTTCTCATTTCACACTCACTATTCAGGACTGACTGACCCTTCTCAAGGAGCAAGGTAAGCCACTATGTTCGATAGACACTGTTAGTGAAAAATGAAATTCATGCAAAAGGAGTGGGAGAGCCATACATACAGTGAGCGGTTTGAGAAGAGAAATGGCTGTTTTGAGCATTTTTTTCTAAAATAGTAAGGTGAGGATGGAGAATAAGTGTCAAAACTTCCATTAATAGGTGTTTTAATGATACTTGTGAAATATCCTGCTGCTTCCCCATAAAAAATAAAGTAGATGACACTCTACTTGAGTACATAATAATTTCGTCTTATTCTCTATCCATTGATCTCTCATTGGAGGTAAAAGAAAGAAAGGGGAAGTAAGTGTGAAGTGGTTCCTCTTTAAGCTACAAAGGGAATAAAATGAATTATCAAGAATGAACTGCAGTCTAACCTTTGCCCTATAATCATACCCATTTTATCTCTGGCATCTTTATTTATTTTTAAAAGGATTTTATTTATTTATTTATTCATGAGATACAGAGAGTGGCAGAGAAAGAAGCAGGCTCAACCACTGAGTCACCCAGGCATCCCTCTCTGACACCTTTAAATATGCTGTCTGCCAGGGGGCTTAAAGCACACAGATTCTGAATAAGTCAAAACTGAGTTTCAAACTTGAATCTTCTCCAAACTAGCAATATAATTGTAAAATATCAGAATTTCCCAAAACCTTAATTCCTTTAATGGTAAAATAAAAATAACACTATCCATTGTATACAAACACACACATGTTTACATGTAAAGCCATTAACATTAGACAGGGATCATTTTGAAGTACAGATTATTAATGAAATAATGTACATGGTATTTATACATTTCAGTTTCACTAGTATTACTTTTTTCCTTGTTACTTTTCTCCTTTATTTATCATTGCTCCAGGACAACTCATAATTCTCAAATAACACTGATGGATAATAGGACAGAAGGGACACAGTTCATCCTGCTGGGACTAACCAATGCCCCAGAGCTCCAGATCCCCCTCTTTATTATGTTCACTCTCATTTACCTCATCACTCTGGCTGGTAACCTGGGCATGATGATGCTGATTCTCTTGGACTCCCGTCTCCACACTCCCATGTACTTTTTTCTCAGTAACCTGTCTCTGGTGGACTTTGGTTACTCTACAGCTGTCACTCCCAAGGTCATGGCTGGGTTACTTAGGGGAGACCAGGTCATCTCCTACAATGCATGTGCTGCTCAGATGTTCTTTTTTGTAGCCTTTGCCACTGTGGAAAATTATCTCTTGGCCTCAATGGCCTATGACCGCTACGCGGCCGTCTGCAAACCCCTCCATTACACCACCACCATGACAACAGGTGTGTGTGCTCGTCTGGCCATAGGCTCCTACATCTGTGGTTTCCTGAATGCTTCCTTCCATGTTGGGGACATATTTAGTCTGTCTTTATGTAATTCCAATCCAGTCCATCACTTTTTCTGTGATGTTCCAGCGGTCATGGCTCTCTCTTGCTCTGATAAACACATTAGTGAGGTGTTTCTTGTTTTCATGTCAAGTTTTAATGCCCTTTTTGCTCTTCTGGTTATATTGATTTCCTACCTTTTCATATTTATAACCATCTTGAAGGTGCAGTCAGCTCAAGGGCATCAAAAAGCTTTATCCACCTGTGCTTCCCACCTCACTACAGTGTCCATCTTCTATGGGACAGTCATCTTCATGTACTTACAGCCCAGCTCCAGCCATTCCATGGACACAGACAAAATCGCATCTGTGTTCTATTCTATGGTCATCCCCATGCTGAATCCCCTGGTCTATAGCCTGAGGAACAAAGAGGTCAAGTGTGCATTCAAGAAGGTGGTGGAAAAGGCAATTTTTTCAATAGGATTGGCAATCTAACATTACTGTATGCATGATAACCTTGTTTAATTCACTCAGACTTTCCCCATGCAATGAGTTACTTTTTAAGTCCCATATTGCATTTAAATTTATGAAGACAGTCATGCTACTATTTGTGGCAAAAATCTCTTCAAAAATCTATTGTCTGGTTAAAAGAAAACTTATTCAGAAATATAATACCTGAATGAGGGTGGCTAGTAGGAAGCATTAGAAATCTGGGGACCCACTTGTCGAACTTGACGAATGATATTTGATTTATTCACTTGTTGCACTTACTTTTTCTGTGCTACATACTAATGCAAAAACATACATGTTAAACAGGTGCTGAAACAAGCCCATGAACAAAACACATGCATGTACCCCATATAGGCACATACACACTGGAGTGGGAAATTTGTCAGAGGCAAACGGTGTGTGGCTAGTTTTTAATAAAAATAATCTAAGTAGTTAATTGAGATATTAAATACAAAGTTATGCCTAATTATAATTATTTCTTTTATTGAATAATTGTTTTAAGATTCTAAATAGTAGAGTCATGTACTTTTAATTTTTTTCAATTTTTATTTATTTATGATAGTCACACACAGAGAGAGAGAGAGAGGCAGAGACATAGGCAGAGGGAGAAGCAGGCTCCATGCACCGGGAGCCCGACGTGGGATTTGATCCAGAGTCTCCAGGATTGCGCCCTGGGCCAAAGGCAGGCGCCAAACCGCTGCGCCACCCAGGGATCCTGAGTCATGTACTTTTAAATGAGAGTATATACTTTTGGGGCACATTTTATTGTGAGATACATAGAGATCAGATCTAAATGAATTAATATTCTGTCTTGACTGACTCATCTTGCAGAATCAACATATATAATGTTCACATTATAATTTTCAAAAAGATAGAAGAATCACCTAAATCCCATAGCTTACCTTAGGGTTCTCTCTTGGTGTTGTACATGTTATATCTACTGAGTTATTATCCTCATGCCTAGGGTCATTCAAACTATTTTTCCTATGTTATCTTCTAGAAATTTTATAGTTTTGCATTTTACATTTTGGTCTATGACCTATTTTGACTTGATTTTTTGTGAAGAGTATAAGAGGGTCTGTTTCTAGATTCAGTTTTGTATGTGGATATCCAGTTGTTCCAGCACCATTTGTTGAAAAGAATATCTTTGTTCCATTGGATTGCCTTTTGTTCCTTTGTCAAAGGTAAATTGACTATATTAGTAGAGGTCTATTTCTGGGCTCTTTAGTCCATTACATTGACGATTTGTCTTTTTCTCCCCCACTACCAACTGTCTTGATCACTGTTGCTTTACAGAAAATCTTGAAGTAAGATGGGATCAATTTTCCAATGTTGTTCTTCTTCTATATTGTGATAACTATATTGTGTCTCTTGCATCTCTGTATAGACTTCAGAATTAGTGTGCTGAGATTTTGATTTGGATTACATTAGAGCTATATGTCAGGTTGCAAGAACTGATATTTTTACAATATTGAGTATCCCTATTCATGAATATGGAATATCTCTTCATTTATGAGATTTTTTTTATTTTATTCATCAGAATTTAGTAGTTTTATTATATACACATTGTATATATTTTGTTGCAAATATATATTTCATTTATTGGGTGTTAGTAATCTATTTATTACCACAATTAAAAATTTTTTAAATATCTGTTACTTTATAGATAAATTATACCTTAAATTGCAATGTCATGCCCATGATTTAGATCTGGAGAGTTTTGGAGAACAAATTATTGCTATACTAAAAATTATGCTTTTATGTTTTCATTTCTGCAAACTTTTTTTTACTAACTATTCTGTTCCTTTACTTTCCTTCACTACAGAAAATCTCATAATTCTCAAATTATATCAATGAAAATAGTGCAGAGGCAAATCAATTCATCCTGCTAGGACTAACCAATGGCACAAAACTTTAAAAAAAATTTTTTATTGGAGTTCAATTTGCCAACATATAGCATAACACCCAGTGCTCATTCCGCTAAGTGTCCCCCTAAGTGCCCATCACCCAGTCACCCCAAACCCCCACCCACCTCCCCTTCCACTACCCCTTGTTCATTTCCCAGAGTGCGGTGTCTCTCATGTTTTGTCACCCTCACTGATATTTTCACTCATTTTCTCTCCTTTCAATGGCACAGAACTTCAGGTTTTACTCTTTATTATATTCCCCCTCATCTATCTCATTGCTCTGATTGGGAACCAGGGATAATCATGCTGAGCCTGTTGGGCTCTTATCTCTACACCCCCACATACATTTTCCTCACTAACCTGTCACTTATAGACCTTTATGACTTCTCAATAGTTATCCCAAAAATGACAGATGGGTTCCTAATAGGGCACAAGGTCATCTCTACAATGTGTATGCTTCTCAGATGTTCTTTTGTAGCTTTGACTCATTAGAAAATTTCCTCTTGGCATCAATGGCTTATGACTACTACACAACAGTGTGTGGCTTCCTATATTATACTACTACCTGTGTCCACTTGTGCTTCCCACTTCACTGCAGTCTCCACAATCATTTTCATGAATTTACAGCCCAGGTCCATCATTCCATGGACTGAAACAAAATCCCATTCATGTTCTACATTAAATTTATTCCCATGCTGAACTCTATTGTCAAAAATCTGAGGAACAAAAAGAGTCAAGAGTGCATTCAAGAAGGGTAAGAGTTAAAGTTGTCTCTAGAATTGGGATTTTGATGTTGGAGATTGTGCAATAATCTAGTTTCAGTTCTCTCAGAACTTACCCATACTGTGAGTCATATTTTAAGTCCCACTCTACACTTAATTCCTGAAATTATATCCTTATCCCTTTAAAGATATATTATCTAGTAAAAAGTAAATGTCCACAAATGCAATGCCTGGACAATGAAGGCACAGGGAACTCATAAAAAGTTTTGGATTCTGTTCTTATAAATACTTACTAATGGCTTTTGATTTATTCATTTGTTCCACATGCATGTCCTCTACTACATATCAATGCAAATATGTATGTTAAACAGGAACACAAAGAATTCCATGGACAGAAACACATGCACATGCTCCAAACAGGCACATGGGCACATACTCATGATGGTGATTGTCAGAGGTAAATGGAATCTATGAAGTGTCTAATAAAATACTTTAGAATAATTAGTTGAATTATAGTCTAGTCCCATTGATTTCTTTAGTTGAATAACTTTTCTAAGAGTCCTAATTAAAGAAATGAGTCATGCTTGCCACTTGTATTCAACATAGTTCTGGAAGTTCTAGCCACAGTAATCAGACAAGAAAAAGAAATAAAGGGCATCCAAATTGGTAAAGAAGAAGTTAAACTGTCACTATTTGTAGATGACATGATACCATACATAGAAAACCCTTAACACACCACTAAAAATATTAGAAGTAATAAATGAATTCAATAAAGTTGCAGAATACAAAATTAATACACAGAAATTTATTGCATTTCTGTACACTAATAATGAAGTAGCAGAAAGAGAAATTAAGAAATTAATTCTATTTATAATTGCACCAAAAAATATTTAGGGGTGCACCTGGCTAGTGCAGTCAGCTAAGCATCTGATTCTTGGTTTCAGGTCAGGTCATGATCTCAGGGTTGTGAGACTGAGCCCTGTGTTGGGCCCTGTGCTCAGTGCAGAGTCTACTTAGACTCTTTCTAAGAGTCTTGCTCTGCCCCCCCAATGTACACACTCTCTTTCTCTCTAAAATAAATAAATAAATAAAATCATTTTAAAACTACCTAGGAATAAACTTAACCAAGAAAGTAAAAGGCCTGTACTATGAAAACTGCAAAACATTGATAAAAGAAATTGAAGATGACAATGACAAGTGAAAAGATATTCCATGCTCATAGATTGAAAAAAACTATTGTTAAAATATCCATACTACCTAAAATAATCTACAGATTCAATGCAACTCCTGTCAATATACCAAAAGCATTTTTCACAGAACAAATAATAGTAAATATAGAACAAAATAGTAAACTTTGTATGGAACCACAAAAGACCCCAAATGGTCAAAGAATTTTGGAAAAGAAAAACAAAGCTGAAAGTATCACAATCCCAGATTTCAAAATTTACTACAAAATTCTAGTAATCAAAACATTATGGTACTGGCATAAAAAAAACTTCAAATAATTTGATTTGAAAATGGGCAGAAGACTTGAATAGACATTTTCCCAAAGAAGACATACAGATAGCCAACAGACACATGAAAATATTTTCAATATCACTCATCATTGGGAAAAAGAAAACCAAAATCTCACTGAAATATAACCTGACATGTGTCATAATGACTAAAATAAAAAAGACATGAAATAACAAGTGTTGGCAAGAATATGGGGAAAAAGGACCACTCATACATTGTTAGTGGGAAGGTAAATTGGTGCAGCCACTGTGTAAAATAATATGGAACTTCATTTTAAAAAGAAAGTTTGTATGGTCTCATTCGTTTGGGAAATATAAAAAATAGTGAAAGGGGATAAAGGGGAAAGGAGTAAAAATGAGTGGGAAATATCAGAAAAGGAGACAAAACATGAAAGACTCCTAACTCTGGGAAATGAACTAGGGGTGGTGGAAGGGGAGGAGGGCGGGGGGTGGGGGGTGAATGGGCGACGGGCACTGAGGGGGGCACTTGACAGGATGAGCACTGGGTGTTTTCTATATGTTGGCAAATTGAACACCAATAAAAAAATAAATTTATAAAAATAAAAAATAAATAAATTTTTAAAAGTTTGTTGCAGCATTATTTAACAGCCAAGATATGAAAGCAAACCAGGTATCCACTGATAGAGAAATGAATAAAGAAATGAATAAATAAGAAGTAGTGTGTGTGTGTATACATATATATATGTGTGTGTGTATATATATATATATATATATATATATATATATATATACACATATATTTCTCATCCACAAAAGAGGTTGGGATCTTGCATTTGACATAGATGGACCTAGAGGATATCATGCAAAGTGAACTAAATCAATCAGAGAAAGATAAGTACCATATAATTTCACTTACATGTTTAATCTAAAAAACAAATGAACAAGCAAACAAATAAAAAGAAGAAACAGACACACAAATACAAATAACAAACTGATACTTTCCAAGAGAAGGGGTGTGCAGGAACGGGCAAAAGAGGTGAAAGAGAGTAGGAGATAAAGCTTCTATTTAGGGTATGAAAAAGTCACAGGAATAAACTGCACAGCATAAGGAATACAGTCAAGGATATTGTAATAGTGTTGTATGGGGTCAGAAGGTAGCTACAATTGTGGTGAGCACAACATAACATATAGACTTGTCTAATGACTATGTCATACATGTGAAATTAATGTAACATTGTGTGTCAGCTATACTTAAGTTTTAAAAACTATACTACTTATAAACAAAATAAACAAATAAATTATCCCAATTGAGATTAGCAAGATTGAGAAAGTCCAAACCAAACTCCCCAATAGAAACACAGATTTAACACTGTAAGTAACAAAACCCTTTTATGAAAAGTCCAAAGTCCAGTTCGTCTCATTTGTTGAAGTTCTAACCTCAGTACTTCAGAATGTGATCTTATTTGGAAACAGGATTGTTGCAGGTTTAATTCCCTACGATGAGGTCATATTGGGGTAGGATCAGCCCCAAATCTAATAGGACTCATGTCCCTTTAAAAAGGGAAATTTAGACAGACACAGGCATGAGGGGGGAACACCATGCAAAGATGAAGATAAAGGTCAGGGTGGTGTAGCAGAACCCTGAATGCCAAAGAATGCCAGCACGTCACCCAGATGCTCAGAGACAGATGTGAAACAAAGTCTCCCTTACAGAATTCATAAGCCACCAGCAGAACCAACCAATCTACACATTGACCGCAGACTCCTAGGACCAGAAATATGAGACAATAAACTTCTGTTATTTAAGCCACCCATTTTGTGTTACTTTTTTTGTGGCAGTCCTGGGAAATTGATATAGGTAACAGTATGGATGAATCTCAGACACACCGTGCTAAGTGAAGGAATCTAGACTACACATCTACACACACTGGGATTCAATTTATAGGACATTCTTGCAAAGACAAAATTACATGGACAAAAGCAGTGTAGTGGTTGCCAGGGGTAGCAGGTGGGAGAAGGGGTTGACCACAAAGAAGCTTGAGGGTTTGGTTTAGATGATAGAACTCTTCTATATCACAATCATGCTAGTGGTTACATGACCTTGTAAATGTGACCAAACTCTTAGATTGATACAATAGAAACTAAGGATGTTATTGTTTGCAAATTTCACTTTAATTAGAAAATGGGTAAAATTAAAAATTAAAAAAAATTAGAAATTAAAGTGAAAAATTAAGAAGTAACAAGTGATATGTGCATCCAGATCATATCCTGTTAGGTCCCTGCAGGCTGTTTAATTGCTTCTCTCTGAGAAGATGGATGAGAGCTACAGGTGCCTTCGTGGGAGACATGTGCAGAGAACTCCTGTCTAGATAACTCCCTCCCGATTCCATGAATTAGCCCTTGAAATCTCAACATGACTCAGCGTGACATCATTTTAAGAGGGATCAGACCATGTGCCGAGCCCCTTGGGCCATCATTTATTCCTTTGATTGCTAATGGTTGTTAGTACATGCAGACCTTCCCTCTTGACCCTGGACCTGAGCATTTGCTCCAAGCTTGTGATCATGGGCAGGGAAAACAACTCAACATGAAAAATTCTATTGATGGAGTTTAAAGTGATAACTCCTCAGCAAGGTGTTTTATAGAGCTTCCCTCCTTTGCTTCTCACAGATACAATTCTGTGAATGATGTGGGAGAGGTCATTTTATTCTTATTTTACAAGTAAAGAGAAGACAAGTGACTCCTCCAAAAGCATAGTAACAATTAATGGTGGATTAACGATTACCTGCCTTAGATGTCTTGAAATATTTGACTGATACCTAATAGAGAGCATGTCTACCAGTATATATGCATTATTTTATGGAGAAAGTCTGATTTCATACTCACTATTCAAGATTGCCAGTCCCTTCTTTTCCAGCAGCAGGGTAAGCTTCTATGATCCATATAGACTTTTAGTGAGAAGTATAATTCATGCAAAAGCTGTGGGGCAGCTCTACCTACTATATATTTGAGTATAGAAATAGATGAGTTAAACATTATTTCTAAAGCAGTGAGCTGAGGCTGGGTTTTAAATATCAAAACTTCCATCAGTGGGGAGTGATACTTATGAAATATCATCATGCTTCTGTCTTTAAAAAAATCAGCCAAACAAAAAAGACAGGTGATGCTCTTATTCAGTAAATTTTAAATTCATCTTATTTGCTATCTCTGTCCTCTTACTGGAGTTTGAGATAAATCGAAGACAGTGAAATGACCTTTCTATAAACTACAAAAGCATTATGATTAAATTAACCAGATCAATACTCCATTGTAATCTTTCCCATAATGTAATATCATCTTTATTATCATTGCTAGCTCATCTACAAATGCTGATTATGAGGCTTATTTGGTCAGCATTAGATTTGAATCTCTAATCTTCTTTATCTGAGCCCTATGGTTGTAGCGCTTTACATAACTCCTCAAATCCTCAGTTCTCTTAATGATAACGGGGGAGTAATAATTCTTCCGTCACAATATTACCATGAATTGAAATGAAATAATGTTTTTAGGCATGCATAAATATATATGTACAGATTCGCATAAAGAGAAATATATATTCACATAGCTCTACTGTTTGTAGAACATGCCACATTCTAAATGTAGTCACAATTCTCAGAGGTTGACAAACCTAATGACTTTAGGGGCTGGGCTTATAGAGGGAAGATGTGAAGAAGTGGGAGGACAGTGGTAGAGAATGATTAGCAGAAGATAGATGTCCTTCTAAAGGCTTCAAATTAAAACTAAAAAGATTTAAGACACTCTTCCTCCTTTTTAAAAATGTTATTGTTGTTCAAATTGCCAACATATAGCATAACACCCAGTGTTCATCCTGCCAAATGCCCCCCTCATTGCCCATCACCCAGTCACCCTGACCCCCCATCCACCTCCCTTTCCACTACCCCTTGTTCATTTCCCAGAGTTAGGTGTCTCTCATGTTTTGTCACCCTCACTGATATTTTCACTCATTTTTCTCCTTTCCCCTTTATTCCCTTTCACTACTTTTTATATTCCCCAAATGAATGAGACCATAAATGTTTGTCCTTCTCCGATTGACTTATTTCACTCAGCATAATACCCTCCAGTTCCATCCACGTCGAAGCAAATGGTGGGTATTTGTCATTTCTAATAGTTGAGTATTATTCCATTGTATACATAGAAGATTTCTGGGCATTGATTTTGTATCCTGCCACACTGCCAAATTGCTGTACGAGTTCTAGCAATCGTGGGGTGAGTCTTTTGGGTTTTCTAGGTACAGTATCATGTCATCTGCAAAAAGGGAGAGTTTGACTTCTTCTTTGCCAAATTGAATGCCTTTTATTTCTTTTTGTTGCCTGACGGCTGAGGCTAGGACCTCTAGTACTATGTTGAATAGTAGTGGTGAGAGTGGACATCCCTGTTGTGTTCCTGATCTTAGGGAAAAGGCTTCCAGTGTTTCCCCATTGAGAATGATATTTGCTGTGGGCTTTTCGTAGATGGCTTTTAAGATGCTGAGGAATGTTCCCTCTATCCCTATGCTCTGAAGAGTTTTGATCAGGAATGGATGCTGTATTTTGTCAAATGCTTTCTCTGCATCTATTGAGAGGATCATATGGTTCTTGTTTTTTCTCTTGTTGATATGGTCTATCACATTGATTGCTTTGAGTGTTGAACCTGCCTTGCATCCCGGGAATAAATCCCACTTGGTCATAGTGAATAATCTCCTTAATGTACTGTTGGATCCTATTGGCTAGTACCTTGTTGAGAATGTTTGCATCTGTGTTCACCAGGGATATTGGTCTGTAATTCTCCTTTTTGGTGGGGTCTTTGTCTGGTTTTGGAATTAAAGTGATGCTGGCCTCATAGAATGAGTTTGTAAGTATTCCTCCCCTTTCTATCTTTCCAAACAGCCTTAGTAGAATAGCTATTGTTTCTTCTTTAAATGTTTGATAGAATTCTCCTAGGAAGCCATCTGGTCCTGGACTTTTGTGTCTTGGGAGGTTTTTGATGACTGCTTCAATTTCTTCCCTGGTTATCAGCCTGTTCAGGTTTTCTATTTCTTCCAGTTCCAGTTTTTGTTGTTTGTGTTTTTTTCCAGAAATGTGTCCATTTCTTCTCAATTGCCTAATTTATTGGCATATACCTGCTCATAGTAAGTTTTTAAAATCCTTTGTATTTCCTTGGTATTGGTGATGATCTCTCCTCTTTCATTCATGATTTTATTAATTAGAGTCTTTTCTCTTTTCTTTTTAGTATGGCCAGCTAATGGTTCGTCTATCTTATTAATTCTTTCAAAGAACCAACTCCTGGTTTTGTTGATCTGTTCCACAGTTCTTCCGGTCTCTATTTCATTGAGTTCTGCTCGAATCTTTATTAACTCTCTTCTTCTGCTGGGTGAAGGTTTTATTTGCTATTCCTTCTCCAGCTCCTTTAGGTGCAAGGTTAGCTTTTGTATTTGAGTTCTTTCCAGCTTTTGGGCATATGCTTGTATTGTGATGTATTTCCCCCTCAGGACTGATTTTGCTATATCCCAAAGATTTTGAGTGGTTGTATCTTCATTCTCATTTCTTTTTTTATAATAAATTTATTTTTTATTGGTGTTCAATTTTCCAACATACAGTATAACACCCAGTGCTCATCCTGTCAAGTGCCCCCCTCAGTGCCGGTCACCCATTCACCCCACTTCCCGCCCTCCTCCCCTTCCACCACCCGTAGTTCGTTTCCCAGAGTTAGGAGTCTTTATGTTCTGTCTCCCTTTCTGATATTTCCTCAGCCATTAGAAATGACAAATACCCACCATTTGCTTCCACGTGGATGGAACTGGAGGGTATTATGCTGAGTGAAATGAGTCAATCGGAGAAGGACAAACATTATATGTTCTCATTAGTTTCCTTGAATCTTTTTAATTCTTTAATTTCCTGGTTGACCCTTTCATCTTTTAGCAGGATGGTCTTTAACCTCCATGTGTTTGAAATCCTTCCAAATTTCTTCTTGTGATTTAGTTCTAGTTTCAAAGCATTATGGTCTGAAAATATACAGGGGACAATCCCAATCTTTTGGTATCAGTTAAGACCTTTTTGTGACCCAGTATGTGGTATATTCTGGAGAAAGTTCCATGTGCACTTGAGAAGAATGTGTATTCGGTTGTGTTTGGATATTAAGTTCTGTAAATATCTGTGAAATCCATCTAGTCCAGTGTATCATTTAAAGCTCTTGTTTCTTTGCAGATGTTGTGCTTAGAAGATCTGCCTATTGCATTAAGTGCCATGTTCAAGTCTTCCAGTATAACTGTATTATTATCTAAGTATGTCTTTACTTTGGTTACTAATTGATTGATATATTTGGCAGCTCCCACATTAGGGGCATAAATATTCATGATTGTTAGATCCTTTAAGTATGGTATAGTGTCCCTCTTCATCTCTTACTACAGTCTTTGCAATAAACTCTAATTTATCTGATATAAGGATGGCTACCTCTGCTTTCTTTGGAGTACCATTTGAATGGTAAATGGTTCTACAACCTTTCATTTTCAGGCTGTAGCTGTCCTTAGGTCTAAAAGGAGTCTCTCGTAGACAGCAAATAGATGGGTCTTACTTTTTTATCCAGTCTGAAACCCTGCACCTTTTGATGGGATCATTAAGCCCATTCACGTTCAGAGTTACTATTGAAAGATATGAATTTAGTGTAAGACACTCTTCCTACACAAGAACATATCACATAAAAAAATTTTAAACATGAAACTCACCACCAAAACAGACCTACAGGTGAAAGGCAGCCAACAAACCAGGACCTTTCAGCCCTTGATCCTGGTGATTCAACTGTGAGATGATAGTAATGAGAAGAAGAATGAGTTGCATATGGACATTCTTTTAATCATACTAAAATATGGATTTTAAGAAAGAAATTAAGTAAAAGAATGGCTCCTTTGCAATGGCTAGAACAACCACTCAGGCTGGCAGAGACAGATGACTGAGGACCAGTGGAAGGGACCAAATAATCAGTGGACCAAGTGTGTGAGAACAAGGAAATCAAAGAAGGCTACAAGACTTCAGACCTCAAACCCCCTGAATCCCTGCATGTCACCATCCACTCTTCTCAACAAACATAAAGACTATCATTCCATCCTAAAAATAATGCTACAGCTAACCTGTATCAGGCCATGCTAAACACCCAGCATTTTGCTCACTGTTTACTATGCATTACCTCTTTATTTCCCCCCAACAATACTTGAGGTAGATCTCATGACAATCTTCATTCTGCATATGGAAAAAATCAGGTCTGGGTACTGAGGTTGGAACAATGATCCTTGGGTAGTCAACGATAAAGCTGATGTACACCTCTTGCTAGAGCCCAAGATCTACACCAGACACTGTACCTTGCTCTCTGAATCACCTCTGGTGGTTGTATATGCCCCTACTGCTCCAGTTACCCCCCTACATCCACTCTGCTTATATGCCTCAGTTACTTAAGTATAAAGCCCCAAACACTGAGTTTAGGACAAGGGAGACAATGAGTAATTGCAAAATGAGTCAAATTCAATGTTTTAAAAATTAAAACCAGTGGACTAAAGAACCAATCTTTGGGTATAAAACTTAGCTTTGGCAGTAATAATTCTCATAAATTAGATATATTTTTCAGCTTCTGTGCTTCATAACTTAAATGAAGGTAATTACTAGTCAATATCGTGAGGTCATTGAGAAAAATAAATGAATACACACTTAGTGTCTAGAGCAATTCCTGGCACATGAGCAACACAGAAGTGTCAATATTTACAAGCTCATGTTACTGAAATGACTGATATATTTGATTCCAGACCTGCCATCTTGATCAAGACATTCCTTTTTCCACATGTCAGCTTACAAATTTACAAAATTTAGAAGATGGGAGATGATCCACAAAGATCCTTTAGTTTCAGCAATGTGTAACTATATAGATAATTCTTGCGTTAAATTTTGTTGTCTAGCTCATATTAGACGCTTAAGTAATTTTGAAGAATCACTGCTATAATGACAAAATGCACATCTATCCTCTTTCTTCTTCTTCTCCTTCTTCTTCCTCCTCCTCCTTCTTCTTCTTCTTCTCCTTCTTCTTCTTCTCCTTCTCCTTCTTTCTTCTTCTTCTTCTTCTTCTTCTTCTTCTTCTTCTTCTTCTTTTCTTCTTCTTCTTCTTTCTTCTTCTTTCTTCTTCTTCTTCTTCTTCTTCTTCTTCTTCTTCTTCTTCTTCTTCTTTTTCTTTCTTTCTTTCTTCTTCTTCTTCTTCTTCTTCTTCTTCTTCTTCTTCTTCTTCTTCTGCTTCTTCCTTTTCTTTCTCTCTCTCTCCAGGTATCTATTTCAATTGGGCTTAAATTGCCTTTTTGTTCCTTTATTTCTCATTGCTACAGTGACACAGTTCATCCTGCTGGGACTAACCAATGTCCCAGAGCTGCAGATTCCCCCTCTCTGTCATGTTCACCCTCGTTTACCTCATCAATGTGGTTGGGAATGATGGTGCTGATTCTTTTGGACTCCCGTCTCCATGCTGTCATATACTTTTTCCTCAGTAACCTGTCTCTGATGGACTTTGGTTACTCTACAGCTGTCACTCCCAAGGTCATGGCTGGATTACTTAAAGGAGACAAGGTCATCTCCTACAATTCATGTCCTGCTCAGATGTTCTTTTTTGTAGCCCTTGTCAGTGTGGAAAAATCTACTTTTGGTCTATGACTGCCACACAGCTGTGTGTAAACTCCTACATTACACCACCATAATGACTGCCAGTGTGTGTGCACATGTTGCCATATATTCCTACTTTTGTGGTTTCCTAAATGCCCCATTCACATTTGGGACATGGTCAGTCTCTTTTTCTGTATGTCCAATATAGTCCACCACTTTTTCTGTGATGTTCCAGCAGTCACAGCTCTCTCTTATTCTGATAGACATGTCAGTGAGCTGGTTTTTGTTGTTGTCACTAGTTTCAATATTATTTTTGCTCTCCTCATTATGTAGTTTCCTATCTGTTCATATTTACCACTATCCTAAGATGCCTTCAGCTGAAAGATATCGGAAGACATTGTCTACCTGCACTTCCCACATCACTGCAGTGTTCATCTTCTATGGGACAGTCTTTTTCATGTACTTATAGCCCAGCTCCAGCATTCCATAGACTCATAGAAAATGGCATCCGTGTTCTACACCATGCTCATCCTCATGCTGAACACCCTGGTACATAGCCTAAGGAACAAGGAGGTGAAAATGCACTCAAGAAGGGAATTGAGAAGGCAAAGTTGTCTCTAGGCTTTACCTCTTAAAGTTGTAGGATCCACAGTGACCTAGTTACATTCCTCTCAGATCTTCCGCAGGCAATGACTCGCATTTTTCTTAATGAAAGTATAATTAACATATAATGTTATATTAGTTCAGGTGTACAACATAATAATCCAACAGTTCTATACACTACTTGGTGCTCACCACAATAATTATAGCCACCATATGTCACCAAACACCATTATTACCATCTTATTGACTATACTCCTTATGCTATACTTTTCATCTCCATGACTTATTTATTTTGTAACTGGAAGTTTGACCTCCTAATACTCTTTATCCCTTTCACCCATCCCACCTCACCAGTGGCAACCACCAGTTCTCTGTATTTAAAAGTCTGTTTTCTGTTTGTCACTTGTTTTCTTTGATCATTTGACTTTTTTCTTAAATTCCACAAATGACTGAAGCACATGACATTTTTTTTAATTAATTTTTATTGGTGTTCAATTTACCAACATACAGAAAAACACCCAGTGCTCATCCCGTCAAGTGTCCACCTCAGTGCCCGTCACCCATTCCCCTCCAACACCCGCCCTCCTCCCCCCTTCCACCACCCCTAGTTCGTTTCCCCGAGTTAGGAGTCTTTATGTTCTTTTAATGCCCACACTGTACTTAAATTGCTGAGGTGATACCATTAATTATTCCAAAGTCTATCATCTAAAAAAGAAAATAGTATCACACATATGTGATATTTGAAAAAGGACAGCCAAGAGGGACCTTAAGAATTTTGGGGCACTGCTTCCAATAAACCTTATTAATTATATATATTATATGTACTCTACTATATGACAATGGAAGCTTTCATGTAAACCATGGCATACACAAACTCATGAATAGTGGCATATGCAAGAATCCCATATATGCACATACACACAGCAGTGGGGAGTTGGATGCAGTCTGCCTAGCTTTTAATAAAAAAGTTTAAATAATCAATTTAGGTATTGGAATATAAATTTATATCTGACATTATTTTTTTCTCTAGCTGAAGAACTATTTCAAGAGACCAAAATGAAGAAAAAAATACATAATTTTTAAAATAAAGATATATGCTTTTGGGGGCACATTTATTGAAAGTTACAAAAGTATAATATTTCAAAGGAATTAATTTTTCTATCTTCAGTACTGTCTGCTACAAAAAGTATTATCACAGAAGATTTGCAAAAACAAGAAGGCTAGAGTACCAAAAAACAAGATCAATTGATAACAATGACATTTTTCAGTTATTCTGTATAGGACTACCAAATCTTTAACTTTGTAAGCTAACAGTAGGTATGATAATATTACCTATTTTTCTCTCTGGAAGTAGCTATTGCCTCTCATGCAGGGACAGTTTGGTTTCAGTTTGGTCACCTCCTGCTGCTTTCCTGCTTGCTCCCTCCATGTCACTCATATTGAGTTCCCTGCTGTTCCTGGACAATCCAAGATCACTCCTGCAGGGTCTTTGTACTTGCTGCTGCCGATGCTCAGAAAGCTCCCCCATTTCCCTCAGGTCTTTGCTTAAATGTTAAAATATCAGAGTCACCCCAGCCCCCATGGACACTGTTCCCAACTTGCTTTACTCTTCATAGTCCTGATCGTTCCTCAACTATTTCTATTTACCTGTTTATTAGTTGTTTGTCCATTAAATGAAAAATAACACATGAAATACATTTTATTTAGTAAATTGCAATAATACAAAATATAAGTCTGCAAAAGTTTCCTTATTCAATTTGCAAAATTCCTTCATAAATTATAATTATTCAATCAACTCCAGTGACTCTAAACATTCATAGAAAATGTAAGCATGACAGGGGCACCTGGATGTCTCAGGTTAAGTGTCCTAGACACTCAGTTAAATGTCCATTTCATGAATTTGGCTCAGCTCATGATATCAGGGTTGTGAGATTGAACCCTGATTTGGGCTCTAGGCTGGGCATGGAGCCTGTTTGAGATTCTCTCTCTCCTTCTGCCTTTCCCCCACTATGCCCCCACTCTCTCTCTGTCTCTTCCTCTCTACAAAACAAAACTAAACTAAAACTAATCACGACAAAACAGTAATAAACATAACCTACCTCAATGTACTAATAATATATAATCATTGTGTATTTTATTGGACTTTTAGGTGAGCTCAATTTCTTTTTTTTTTAATTAATTTTTATTGGTGTTCAATTTACCAACATACAGAAAAACACCCAGTGCTCATCCCGTCAAGTGTCCACCTCAGTGCCCGTCACCCATTCCCCTCCAACACCCGCCCTCCTCCCCCCTTCCACCACCCCTAGTTCGTTTCCCCGAGTTAGGAGTCTTTATGTTCTGTCTCCCTTCCTGATATTTCCCAACATTTCTTCTCCCTTCCTTTATATTCCCTTTCACTATTATTTATATTCCCCAAATGAATGAGAACATACACTGCTTGTCCTTCTCCGATTGACTTATTTCACTCAGCATAATACCCTCCAGTTCCATCCACGTTGAAGCAAATGGTGAGCTCAATTTCATAATAAAGCCACCCAAAGGAGTTTGCATCCATGTTCCTTTTCAATCTCTATAATTCTAGAAACATTCAACTTCTCAAGACTTGCAAACATGTGCTTGAATGTCCTAAGAGGGTCATACTGACATTGGTGGGGTCTGTGTGATGCAACACAAATATCTGCTCTGAGGTCTGTGAAAATGGTTTCTCTCCTAGAACTGTTTTTTAATAATTGTTTTAAATATATCTTTAAATTTGAAAACAATTTTAGATAATCAAAATATTTGCTGATATATTATAGACAAGTCCACATACCTTTCACTCAGCTTCCTCTAGTGTTAGCACCTTACTTTAGTCGAAACTAAGAAACCAGCGTTGGTATATTACTATTATCTAAACTTCAATAATTCATTTGTTATTTATCAACTAATGTCATTTTACTCTTACAGGATCCCATCCAGGATCCAACCCTGCATATATTGTCCTGTTCCCTTAGTCTCCTCGTATCTGTGACAGTGTCTCAGTGGTTCCTGGGTTTTCACCACCTTAATAGGTTTGAGGAGTACTGCTCAGGTGCTTTGTAGAAGGTCTTTCCATTTAGGTTTGTCTGATTTTTTTTGGTGATGGTTACACAGAGGTTAGATATTGAGAGAGAGTGAGAAATGCTGTCCTTATCATGTCCCATCAGGGAACATGTATTACCAAACTGACCTGTCACTGGAGATCTTAACTTTAATCACCTAAACCAGATATGTTTGCCAGGTGCTTCAGTATAATGCTGCTTTCTCCCCCTGCATGCTGTATACACTCTAGAAACAAGTCACTAAGTTCAGGTCACACTCATGGTGGAAGGCACTATACTCCACCTCCTAAGGAAAGGCTAAACATATTATTTAGGATTTTTCTACAAGAAGGACCCATTTATTTACTGACTTAGTTTCTTACTTACATCAGCACAGACTCACATACATCTGTTTTGTACCTTGGGGTACAATGCAGTCCTACAATATTTCCTTTGTTGTTCAAATTATTCCATCTTGGGCCATTGGGAGCACTTTCCATTCTGCTCTTGTTTCCTTTTGATACACCCAACCCTCTTGTTTTCTGAGCTCCTCCTTCCTTCCTGGAACCACAAGACACTCTGGGCTCCTCTTGTGCTATTCCTGTCCCAACCCAGCAATCAACTCTTTCTCCAAAGAGCCCATCTCACTCTCACTTGGAACTCACATGAACCCAAATCCTCCAGCCTTCTTTCCTTTAACTGGTAAATTCAATAACAACTAGCTACAGGAGGCTGAGTACTTTCCTAAATGGTTCTGTGGTATCTTTGAGCAGAGATTGTGTGTGTTCAAAATTGCTTTTGTCTCAGTTCCTGTTCCAAATCCCTGCCTTTGTCACACTTGTCTATCACTTCAAGCACCACACTTCCTCCTATGCTTCTTTTTTTCCTGTCTCTACACTGCTTTTCCGCAAGGTGACATACATGACTCCTTTTCCTTCATTATTCCAAAGAATCATTTACACAATAATCTTGTACTCAGACAAAATGGAGGGGAAGTGAAGCCCTCCCTAATGTCCATCATTCAGTTATCCCATTCCCCCACCCACCTCCTCTCCAGCAGTGCTCAGTTTGTTTCCTATAGTTAAGAATCTCTTATGGTTTGTCTCCCTCTCTGATTTCATCTTATTTTATTTTTCCCTCCCTTCTCCTATAATCCCCTATTTTGTTTCTTAAATTCCACATATGAGTGAAATCATGTAATTGTGTTTCTCCGACATTTCTCTTAGCATAATACATTCTATTCCATCAAATTTGTTGCAAATGGTAATATTTCATTTTTGATGCTGAGTAATATTTCATTATATATAGTTAATAGACATTTAGTGAGATTTGTATCCCCACCATCAAACCAAAACCACTCAAAGTCATTCACCAATTCCCTATCGCTATGGCCTATTGTCAGTTTTTATGATATTGCTTAACCTACCAGCAGTTCTGATACATCCATTCCCTCTTTTTTTAAAAAAAAAAAAAAAAAACAGGTTTTTAAAATTTTATTTGAGAGAGTGAGCAAGAGACAGAGAACATGAATGGAGGGAATAGCCAAGGGAAAGTGAGAAGCAGACTCCCCTGCTACACTGGGTGCCTGATGTGAGACTCAATCTTGGGACTCTGGGATCACAACTTGAGCCAGAGGCAGATGCTTAACTGACTGAGCCACCCATGGGCCCATATCCATTCCCTCTTGATGCATTTCTTATCACTTGGTTTAGGATACCACTCACCTTCGTTGGCTACTCATCTCTCTGACCTTTTATTGAGAACATTCCATGTCTTGGAAATTAAGATTCAGTACTGTGTGGCAGTATCCTGGCTTTCCTTAGAAAACAAAGAGTATTGAGATTTCAACTAAGCACATTGCCTTTCAGCTAAAGATAAAATTTTGATGTTGGTTTACCAAATTGCTTTTTGTGGTCTTATGACTGAATTCTTGCCAATGGAATGTACTCAGAAGTAATGCACACAGCTACTATATTGCTTTATTGAAAAGAAATTCTTTTCCTTCACTCATCCCCTTCTCTTCTTCTCCAGATAGAAGAGTTATGATGAGGGCAAACTTCCAGCACTCGAAGAGGTGATAGAGGCTATGTGTACTGAACCTAGCCCCAGAATGACCAAGGCACAGCAGCTGTACAGATAGTTCATATTTACCCTGCTACATTAACCTCCACAATTTGAGAATAAATTGCTGCCTTATTGAAACCACTGTATTTTGGCTTCTTTTTTTTTAACAGTAGCTTAACTTGATTTCTAAATTGTGGTAGATTAACTTTGGGCACAAAGTCTTTGCAGCTGTTTTCCTCAAGAGGAGGAGTCTTTCTTAATGCTTGATTCATGCTTGAATCTGGGCCAGCCCTTTGATATCATTGATTAGTATAACATAATAGAAAAATGCGAGAGTTAAGAGTCTACACTTTAAGAAACCATTCCGTTGTACTTTCACGCTGAAAATATGTAAGATAGCTGGTCCATCCTCTGGAGGATCAAAGATCATGTGGAGAAGAGGTACAGAATAACCAGAAATCAAAAGTTAGAGACATAAGGCCTTCTTGAACCTTTTAGCCCACTGACCATGCATAAGATATGAAACCTCACAATGAGCCATGTGAAAGCCAAGTAACTGTCCCTGTAATGAGCACATGTTTGGATGTAATGAAGATGAACAGATAGGAAGTCAAGCTAATTATAAGGGCAAAATAGATATCGAAATATACTAAAGAGCACAGTCTCAAAAAAAAAAAAAAGAGCACAGTCTCATATATGTATATATCAGATCAGGAAAGAGCCAAGATTTGGGGGTATATCACAAAAAAAAAAAAAAGGTTGGACCACATTGCAATGGCAGAAGGAGAGGCAGAAGGTGAACCCATTGTGGATGACAGGTTCAACAAAGCCCAGACATAGCAGTCTCCTGACATTTCTGCACACACGTGCTGGTGGTCACAGTGGTGATGTAATGTAAGGGCTTATATATCACTACATGCTAATCATAGCCACGATAGCTACCAGGAAACAGTTGTTAAGCAAATGTTTAGATCAGCTTTATTTATAATCACCAAACACTAGAACCACCACAAATTTTCTTGAACTGAGAATAGAATAAATAATTGGTAATGACTGTATAGTGAAATACTACTCTGCAGCAAAAATATCCCACTCTGACACAGGAAACAATACAGACAGGCCTCAAATGCTAAGTGAAAGATTACACACTCAAAGAGTACATATTCTAGAATTATAGTCAAGGACACTCCTGGAAAGGCAATTTTATTGGGACAAAACAATTTATGGTTGCTAGGGGCAGGTTGGGAGGATGAGTTTGTCAGAAGAGATTTGTTCCAATTTTTGTAGGTGAGTGTTTACTGGACATAAATTTGACAAAAGCTTACAACTATCAACTATTCACTGGGACTGTGGATACTATCATATGGAAATTATACTTAATTATAAACTGACAAAAATCACAAGAAATAACAAGTATAATACAAAAACATAAGCACTGAGTGAAATATCCAGCATGGCTCCCACAGGCAGTTTAATTGCCTCCGACCTGGGAAAGTGGGATGAGGTGCTAGAAATGTTATCTCAGGGGAAATTCCCAGAGAGCTCTGTGTCTCTATAACTCTCTCCACATCCCCATGCATTAGCCATTGAAATCCCAGTATGACTCCACATGCCGCCATTGTAGAGAGACCAGTCTACACGCTGAACCCCTTTGGTGATCATTTACTCATTTGAATGTTAGTATTTGCTACTGCACAGAGATCTTATCCCAGGATTCACTATGAGCCTCCAACATTTCAGAAGAAATGCCCCAACATAGAAATTATATTGATTGACAAAAAATGATGACTTCTTATGGAGATATTTTACAGACCCCCCCTTGCTTCTTATTTACAGACACAAGACTGTGAATAATGTAAAGGGTAAACTTACCATCTTTATTTTACAAATAAGGAGGGAATAAGTGATCCCTCTAGGATCACAGAAAGAAAGCATGTTGGGTAAAGAAATTGAATATGTTAATGTTCTTTTCTCCATTTTCTCCTGCCTTAGAGACCTTGGAGCCTTATTATGACCATGTCCTGAGAGCAGTATTGATGCAGTATTCTACAGCTTTGACTCTGATTCAGATCCGTACTCAGAATTGGCTCTTCCTGCTCTCCCAGCAAACAGGTAAGCATCCATATTCCCTACACATTTTTAATGAGAAGTGTAATCCCTGCAGAAGTGGTAGGGAAGCTCTACCTACTTTGAAGTAGTGAAGAATAGAGATAGGCATTTCAAAGTTTTTCCAAAGTACTGAGGTGAAACCAGGGAATAAATGTCAAAATTTCCATCAGAAGGGAGTATGCTGTTCTTATGGAAACTCATCCTACTTTCCTAAAGGTATGAACAAAAAAGCCACAGATGATTCTCTAATTGATCAAGAGGAGAATTAATCCTGTTAACAAAATACTGGCCTCTCATTGGACGTAAACAAGCAAAACAAACAAAAAACTGCAGAATGAAATAATCTTTAACTACAAAATTTCTAGTATGGATTAACAGGATCCAAAAGGCATTTTAAACTCTCACCTATAATCTCAAGATTATTGTCACCAGACAACCACACATGGTAACAGCAAATGGCTAAAGGCAGAGTCGGTTGATCACACAGACAGTGGATTTAACTCTTGAATCTTGACTCCTTCCCAGGCTAGCTGCATAATTTTAGAGCATCACATTGCTTCTCAAATCCTCATGCTCCACAATGGTGAAGAGGGTATAGCAATACTACCTGCTGTATACACACACACACTAACATATAAAGCCTTACTTATCACTTATGGAACATAGAATAGGCTCCAAGTGGACGTGTGTGTTAAGGTTGACAAATGATGTCATCATGGGACAGGCTTGTACAGGGAAGTTGCAAAACTTTCGGAGAAAGATGTTAGTAGTTAGCAGAAAAGGGATAACCTTCCAAAGCTTCAAATGCAAGTAAAGAGATTTGTAGCACTGTTCCTATGGAAGAACAGATTCACATGAAATATTTTATAACACGGGCTTGCCACTAATATAGATCTGCAGGCTGAAGGGAGCCCACAGACATGGAACTGTCAACCCTTGATCTCTGATTCTGCTATGAGATGGCAGTCATGAGAGAAGGAGTAAGTTCTCCAGGGGGGACTCCCAACCAGCTAATGTGTAGAGTTCAAGGAAGAAATTAAGCAAAAGAAGGCTTGCATGGATCTTTGGGGACAGCTGATTGCTTGGGTGAAGTGAAAACAGACTAAGAAATCCCAGAGATCACAGACAACCTCCAAGGCCCTCATGTGTGAGAAAAGGCACACTGAAGAGACTCTTCAAGACTTCGTACATCACACACGTCCAAAGCCCCGCAAGACACCACCCATTTTCCCCAGGGCAATGTAAAGACAATCATTCCATCCTAACAATAATATTGTAGCTCATCAGACTGTGCTAATCAACCAGATTTTGTTTTTTAAGCATTATTTTATTTAATTCTCATAACAATACTATAATGTAGCTCTCATTGCTGTCTTATTTTTCTGGACATGGAAATAGGAGGTTCAGATAAGTTAGCTTAGGACTAATGATTCCTCATAAGTAAATGGTAGTAGGGCTGATATGTACTTCATCCTGGATCCCAAGCTCTACACCCAATACTGTGCCTTCCCCTCAGATTATCCCTGCTGGCTGTCCTGGCTCTTATTGCTCCAGTATCTCTTCACATCCACTCTGTGTGTATCTCTTGGATACTTCACTGGGAAACCTCAAACAATGAATTTGGACCAATGGCAACAATAAGCAATTGTATTGAATTAACTTCAATTGATTTAAATATAGTTTAGAAGATCACTTTAGGAACCACTCAGCATGGATTCAGATATTGACTTGAATCCCAAGCATGGCTTCTCAATTAATAGTCATTTGAAATATAAAAAATTATTCAACCTCTGTGCATCATAATTTACTTTTCCCCCAACTTTTTTTTTAAGATTTAAAGTAATCTCTATATACAACATGGGACTTGAACTCACAACTCTGAGAACAAGAGCCACAGGCTGTAGCAACTGAGTCAGCCAGGTATCCCTCTGTTAATCGTAGCTTAAATGAGTGTTATAACAAATAAAACTCAAAATGTTCTTGAATTATGTAATGAATATACAGATCTTTTTGTAGTTACAATAAGGTTATGTCCCAAAAAACTCATTGTACATTGTAAATATCGTAAGATGAAAACTCATTTAATACATTACCTACTGAACATTAAGTTTAGCCTCTCCTGCCTTAAGCATGCTTCTAGTACTTAACATTAGTGAACAGCTGAGCAAAAATCACCTCACACAAAGCCTACTTTATAATAAAGGGTTGAATACCTCATGAATTTGTTGAATACAGTACTGCAAGTGAAACACAGAATAACTGTGCTGGTACAGGATGGTTGTAAATGTATCAGCTGTTGACTCTCATGATTGCCTGGCTGACCTGGCACTGAGGCTCACTGCCCCTACCCAGCACCAGGAAAGACGACTGTACCAGCTATCACTAGCCCAGAAAAAGATCCACATCAAAATTTGAAGCATGATTTCTACTGCATGTGTATCACTTTTGCACTATGATAGAGTTGAAAAATCATTAAGTCAAATCATCGTTAAGTTGGGGACTGTCTGTACATCTACAGTGTTTACAGTATTTCCTGGCAAGTGAGCAACATGCAAGTATCTGCTTTTACTAGGATTGGGAAAAGTGAATCACCAGATGTATTCATTGTGGACAAGCTATCTTAATCAACTTACTTAATTTTTTCTCTCACTTTACAAATTTATAACATTTTAGAAATGAGAAGATGCTCCATACTTCAGAGTCCACAGTTTATAAACCTATATGTAATTTTTGCAGTAACTTTTGTGGTCAAGCTAACATTTTATCTGGAGAATCTTGAAAGCTATCGCTCTGATAAATAACACATACTGTATATACACTTTTCTTTTTTAATATTTTATTTATTTATTCATAATAGTCACACACACACACACAGAGAGAGAGAGAGAGAGAGAGAGAGAGAGGCAGAGACACAGGCAGAGGGAGAAGCAGGCTCCATGCAGGGAGCCCGACGTGGGATTTGATCCCGGGTCTCCAGGATGGCGCCCTGGGCCAAAGGCAGGCGCTAAACCGCTGCGCCACCCAGGGATCCCTGTATATACACTTTTCAATGTAAGTCTCTTTATCACTCATTTCTTTCTTCTCATTAGCCACAGAGCATCTGTGGTCCTCAACATTGATGGGTAACAGGACAGAAGTGACACAGTTCATCCTGCTGGGACTAACCAATGACCCAGAACTGCAGGTTCCTCTCTTCATAATGTTCACCTTCATCTACCTCATCACTCTGGTTGGGAATTTGGGGATTACCGTGCTGATTCTCTTGGACTCCCGTCTCCACACTCCCATGTACTTTTTCCTCAGTAACCTGTCTCTGGCGGACTTTGGTTACTCTACAGCTGTCACTCCCACAGTCATGGCTGGGTTACTTAGAGGAGACCAGGTCATCTCCTACAGTGCATGTGCTGCTCAGATGTTCGTTTTTGCTGTCTTTGCCACTGTGGAGAATTATCTCTTGGCCTCAATGGCCTATGACCGCTACGCAGCAGTGTGCAAACCCCTCCATTACACCACCACCATGACGACAGGGGTGTGTGTTCGTCTGGCCATAGGCTGCTATGTCTGTGGTTTCCTGAATGCCTCTATCCACATTGGAGGCACATTTAGTCTCTCTTTCTGTATGAACAATGAAGTCCATCACTTTTTCTGTGATATCCCAGCAGTCATGGTTCTTTCTTGCTCTGATAGATATGTCAGTGAGCTGATTCTTATTTATGTTGTGAGCTTCAACATCTTTTTTGCTCTCCTGGTTATCTTAATTTCCTACATATTCATATTTATCACCATCCTGAAGATGCACTCATCTGGTGGATATCAGAAGGCTATAGCCACCTGTGCTTCCCACCTCACTGCAGTGTCCATCTTCTATGGAGCAGTCATCTTCATGTACACACAGCCCAGCTCCAGCCATTCCATGGACACAGACAAAATGGCATCCGTGTTCTACACCATGGTTATCCCCATGCTGAACCCTATGGTCTACAGCATGAGGAACAAGGAGGTCAAGAATGCTCTCAAGAAGATTGTTTTAGAGTCAAAATTGTCTTTAGGATTGTGATTTTAGCACTGTACAATATCCTCTAATCCACTTACATGAAAGCCAGAGTGAAATTAAGTTCCTGAAGTGATATTCTAACTTATTCAAATATCTCTCATACTGAAAATAAAGCAAAGATTATGTGCAGAAATATAAACCTGAGAAAGAATGGCTAAGAAGTCTTGGGCTTAATTCTCAAAAATTTTACTCAGGAGATGCATATTCACTTATTTTATGTGCATTTTTTTTCTACCACATCAATGCAGAAACACTTAAAATAGGGACACAAATGAGGCCGTGAACAGAGTGCATGCATGTGCCTATGAGGATACATACACACTGGAGTAGGCAAATTCCCAAAATTAAATGGAATGTTGCCAGTTTTTAATAATCATAATTTAAATATTTAATTTATGTGTTATAATAGAAATTTATGTCCCATATTTTCACCTCTTTGGTTGATCTACTCTAAGAGTCCTGACTTCAGAGTGAAAGTAATATACTATCAAATAAAAGGATCTAATTTGGGGGGCTCATTTTATTGGGAGATACATACATATAGTATCTTAAGTGAATTAATATTTCTGTCTTAATTGAGTCATTACATAGAACTATCATGCCCATATTACAATTTTCAAAAGGTAAAACACAGCCAGAGCATGAGAAAGATGGAAGAAGATTAAAAGCATTTTTCAATTTCTTTAGATATTTCTCCAATTCTCACACTACTAAAAACTTCACTTTTCAGTCATGTAATGTACATTTTCCTTCTAGAAATGCACTGGAATGATTAATGCTGGTATTTCACGTTTCCTTTGTTGATTTAAATTATTTTCTGGAAACTCCCCATTCTTTTGCCATACTTCATTTATGTGATCTTCTTCCTATTTCTTCACCATCTGACAACTTTAAAGATGTTCCTGCAGGGCATTTGTACTTGCTTTTCCCTGTGGAGAATGTTCCCTTATACCATTAAGGTCATTGCTTAAATGTTACTCTAATACACAACATTTTCCGGACCACCTTCATAAACTAGTCCTCTTTTATGCACCATGTACACTGTTCTTTCACTCTGTGACATTCTTCATATCTTTATAAACCCTCATCTTTTGTATATTTTTTGTCTTCTTGTTTATGATTCATGTCTCCCAACTCGAATTTAAATTCTGTGAAAGCCGTGGCTTTATTTATTTTTTTTTACAACACTATCTTCAGTACCTAACTGAGTGTTTGTTTCATGGTAGATTCTTAATATATGAATGAATAAAATAATTAAGCTTTGAGTCACAACGTAGTAATATGATGGATCATTAAACCATTGATGGCTATAGTATGTCATCCACAACATAAACCTTTTAGATAGATGTATAGTGCATTTCAAGAAGCAAAGCTGATTTTATGCTTTACTGTAATATTTTTATCTACATTTTTCACTAAGTGCATGCACTCCAATGTTTGGATACAGGGATTTCTTGGATTTCCTAATCAAGTGAATCATCTGAAATAATCTCATATTTTTCACTTAGCACTGATGTCTCATTAAATGGCAAGTAGCATATCAAGTAAGTACTAATTGGTAAATCAAAAAAAGATGTTAAATATGAGATTATTTAAGGACTATTATCTGATTGTATTTGGAAATAACTTCATACATATGAAATATAATTAACTGAAATAATTCTGAGTATCTATGTAGAATATAAACATGGCAATATCTGTCAATAATAAAGATAATGCACATTCAGTATGCTAGTTGTTAGTATAATGCTATATACTATATATATATATACACTATATATATACTATATGCTAGTATAATGTGCAATTTTTATGCTTTTAATTTTGATCCTCAGAGAGCTCTATACTATACAAAACCTATCTACATGAATGAGTACCCTCAACTAATTTGTTATCTCTAGATAATAGGAGGCTTTATTATTTCAGTACTTGTAAGATTATGCTTGAATATGCTAATATTCTCATGCTACTATTTGAGGGCACTGTAGAATAACACAAGTATTCACTTCTGCTTTTATGGTGACGTTTCTCCTATTGCAAATATTTATAATTATTATATTAAATAATCATTTAATTTTAGAACTCTTTGAAAGTTACAGAAAATTTCCAAATGTTGCAGAATAGTCAATGTAACCCTGTGGCTGTCTGGAAAATGGCCTGCAAAGAAATCCATATCTTAATTCCTGGAACCTTCCAAAGTCAACTTATATAGCTTAAAAGGACTATGCAGATGTTATTAACTTAAGGATTTTATCCCAGATTTTCTTTGTGGACCATAAATGAAATCCCATGTATACTTATGGTTTGATCACAGATAACATAAGAGTAGATAATGTGACCTTGGAAGTAGATTAAGTGATATGACCACACACCATGGATGACAGTGCCATCAGAAGATGAAAAAGGCAAAAAATGGATTTTGCCTTAGTGCCTATGGAGGGAGGATGGCTCTTCCAACACACTGACTTTTGTCCAGGGAAACCATTTTTGGACTTCTGGATTCTAGACTGAGAGAATGAATATATGTTGTTTAAGCTTCCAAGTTTATGGTTATGTGTTTTTTGCTACAACAATCATAGAAAATGATTACAACTCTCACCTAGAGTCCTCTAAAGAGTAATTTTATATTACCATGGGATATTTGTAAAACTAAGAAACCAAGATTTCTATATATTAATTTTACTCTTTGTGATGTGCAGTTTTTAAGTGTTTGCAACAAATGCAAAGTCATGTGTTCACTAGCACTGTACCATGGAGATATTTTATCATCCTAAAATTTCCCTTTCCATTTCTGTTATAGACAGCTAGTCCTTACTCCTTCATCTCTTGGAAATCACTGAGCCTTCCTCCATCCCTGTGTTATACGAATGGAATCTCAGGATGTGGAGCCTTGAAAAGGAGTAAATAAAAACTGTTTCTGTTCACAGATGACATGATTATCTATGTAGATATATAGAAGAATAGAAAAAAACTCCTGGGACTAATAAGTGATTATACCATGGTTGTAAAATGCAAAGCTAATATACTAATTTTATCAATTTCCCATATATGTGCAATGAACAAGTGGAAGTTGAAATTAAAAACACAAACCCTTTCATATTAGCACCCCAAAATCAAATAGTTATAAATTTAACAAGATAACAACATTAAAAATGAAATAAAAAATACCAAACTTGGATGCTGATGAATGAAACCAAACAAGAATTGAATAAATGGAGAGACATTCCATTCTCATGGATATAGGTAGACTCAATATTGTCAAGATGTCAGTCCTTTCCAACTTTATCTACAGATTCATTGATGTCTCAAAGTCTCAGCAAGTTATTTATAGATATTGACAAGCTGATTCTAAGGTTTATGTGGAGAGGTAAAAGATCCAGAATAGCTAACAATATTTAAAGAGAAGAACACAGTTGGAAGACTAACACTACTCAACTTCAAGACTTAATTCTCCAAAGAGGACATGCAGATGGCCAACAGATACATGAAAAGATGCTCAACATCACTCATCATCAGGGAAATGCAAATCAAAACCACAATGAGACAGTGCCCCCACATCTGTCAGAATGGCTAAAATAAAAAAGACAAAAACCCACAAGTATTAGTGAGGATGTGGAGAAAAAGGAACCTTTATGCACTGTTGATGGAATTGTAAACTGGTGCAATAACTGTGGAAAACAGTATGGAGGTTTGTTGCAGGCTATTATGGCTTGAAAAGTTCTTTCTTGTCCAGCAAGTGAGCGAATGCAGAAATGACAACAAGAGAGGCTAATATCAGGAATGGAGAAGAAATGTGTGGGAAATATCAGAAAGGGAGACAGAACATAAAGACTCCTAACTCTGGGAAATGAACTAGGGGTGATGGAAGGGGAAGAGGGCGGGGGGTGGGGGTGAATGGGTGACGGGCACTGAGGGGGGCACTTGATGGGATGAGCACTGGGTGTTATTCTGTATGTTGGTAAATTGAACACCAATAAAAAATAATTTATTATTAAAAAAGAAAAAAAAAGGAATGGACAAGAGCCCCAAGCAGTGCTTTTCCATTACGTTTATTCACTCAGGTTTCATGAGAAAATCAGAAGTACGTGTTTGAGGCAAAGATTACAAGGCAATCATTAAAATATACTAAATTTAGGTAACAATAGGTGGCAGGCATTCATGTCATAGTGATTACAATCTGTGACAACAAAGCTAGTGAGACATGCATTCTAGACAGAGGTTAGGTTTTAAGTGTTTCTGTTATGTTCCTGGCTAATCTTGGGTGCTTTCGCCCAGGGAGGTGTCTTTCCATTTTAGAGGCAGCTTTCTGCCTTATGCTCGTCTAACCCATTTGTGCAATCGCATGACCTTCCCAAACTATCTCCCATAGAGGCTCCTCAAAAATTAAAAATAAAATTACAACATGATCCAATGATTCCACTACTGGGTATTTACTGAAAGAATATGAAAACAGTAATTCAAAAATATGTATGGACTCTTATGTTTATTGCAGCATTGTTTACAAAAGCCAAATTATGGAAGCAGCCCAAGGGTCCATTGATAGATGAATGGATAAAGAAGAGGTTGTATACATATATAATATTACTCAGCCATAAAAAAGATAAAATCTTGCCATTTGCAACAACATGTTTGGATCTAGAGGGTATAAAATATATGATACATAGCAAACAAAATAAATTCTCAGAAATAGAACTAAAACATACAATATAGGGAACACAGTGGTATTGTATAGTGTTGTGTGGTGACAGTTGATAGCTACACTTGTGGTGAGCATAGCATAACATATAAAGTTGTTGACTCACTGTTATACACCTAAAACTAATTAACATTGTGTGTCAACTATACTTCACTAAAAAAGATATATTTTAAACATCAATAATCACAATAAATGTAAATTAAACAAAACCACCCTTGATGTATGTAAAAGTCACCCTAATTTTTTTAAAGATTTTATTATTTATTTATTTGTTTGTTTATTTATTTATTTATTTATTTATTTATTTATTTATTTATTTATGAGAGAGAGAAAGAGAGAGCATGAGTGGGTACAGGGGCAGAGGGAGGAGAAGCAGTCTCTCCACTGAGCAGGGAGCCCAAGGCTGTCTCCATCCCAGGACCCTGATATCATGACCTCAGCTGCAGTCAGATGTTTAACCAACTAAGCCTTCCAGGTGTCCCAAAAATCATCTTAATTTTTTATTTTTTATTTTATTTTTTTTATAAATTAATTTTTGTTGGTGTTCAATTTACCTACATACAGAAAAACACCCAGTGCTCATCCCGTCAAGTGTCCCCCTCAGTGCCTGTCACCGATTCCCCTCCACCCCCCGCCCCCCTCCCCTTCCACCACCCCTAGTTCGTTTCCCAGAGTTAGGAGTCTTTATGTTCTGTCTCCCTTCCTGATATTTCCCACACATTACTTTTCCCTTCCTTTATATTCCCTTTCACTATTATTTATATTCCCCAAATGAATGAGAACATTCACTGTTTGTCCTTCTCCGATTGACTTACTTCACTCAGCATAATACCCTCCAGTTCCATCCACGCTGAAGCAAATGGTGTGTATTTGTCGTTTCTAATGGCTGAGGAATATTCCACTGTATACATAAACCACATCTTCTTTATCCATTCATCTTTCGATGGACACCGAGGCTCCTTCCACAGTTTGGCTATTGTGGACATTGCTGCTAGAAACATCGGGGTGCAGGTGTCCCGGCGTTTCATTGCATCTGAATCTTTGGGGTAAATCCCCAACAGTGCAATTGCTAGGTCGTAGGGCAGGTCTATTTTTAACTCTTTGAGGAACCTCCACACAGTTTTCCAGAGTGACTGCACCAGTTCACATTCCCACCAACAGTGTAAGAGGGTTCCCCTTTCTCCACATCCTCTCCAACATTTGTTGTTTCCTGCCTTGTTAATTTTCCCCATTCTCACTGGTGTGAGGTGGTATCTCATTGTGGTTTTGATTTGTATTTCCCTGATGGCAAGTGATGCAGAGCATTTTCTCATGTGCATGTTGGCCATGTCCATGTCTTCTTCTGTGAGATTTCTCTTCATGTCTTTTGCCCATTTCATGATTGGATTGTTTGTTTCTTTGGTGTTGAGTTTAATAAGTTCTTTATAGATTTTGGAAACTAGCCCTTTATCTGATATGTCATTTGCAAATATCTTCTCCCATTCTGTAGGTTGTCTTATAGTTTTGTTGACTGTATCGTTTGCTGTGCAAAAGCTTCTTATCTTGATGAAGACCCAATAGTTCATTTTTGCTTTTGTTTCTTTTGCCTTTGTGGATGTATCTTGCAGGAAGTTACTGTGGCCAAGTTCAAAAAGGGTGTTGCCTGTGTTCTCCTCTAGGATTTTGATGGAATCTTGTCTCACATTTAGATCTTTCATCCATTTTGAGTTTATCTTTGTGTATGGTGAAAGAGAGTGGTCCAGTTTCATTCGTCTGCATGTGGATGTCCAATTTTCCCAGCACCATTTATTGAAGAGACTGTCTTTCTTCCAATTAAGGAATCAATCCCATTTACAATTGCACCCAAAATCATAAGATACCTAGGAATAAACCTAACCAAAGAGGTAAAGGATCTATACCCTAAAAACTATAGAACACTTCTGAAAGAAATTGAGGAAGACACAAAGAGATGGAAAAATATTCCATGCTCATAGACTGACAGAATTAATATTGTAAAAATATCAATGTTACCCAGGGCAATTTACACGTTTAATGCAATCCCTATCAAAATACCATGGACTTTCTTCAGAGAGTTAGAACAAATTATTTTAAGATTTGTGTGGAATCAGAAAAGACCCCGAATAGCCAGGGGAATTTTAAAAAAGAAAACCATAGCTGGGGGCATCACAATGCCAGATTTCAGGTTGTACTACAAAGCTGTGGTCATCAAGACAGTGTGGTACTGGCACAAAACAGACACATAGATCAATGGAACAGAATAGAGAACCCAGAATTGGACCCTGAACTGTATGGTCAACTAATATTCGATAAAGGAGGAAAGACTATCCATTGGAAGAAAGACAGTCTCTTCATCTTAATTTTTTAGATAGAGGAGAGGAAAGAAAAGAGAGCAAGACTGCAAATATAGGTATGTGCTACACAACATACCAAATTATGACCCTGCATACAGTTTGTTTCTTCCTTATATAAGTGGGGTGAGGAGATGGGTTTGCCCTCAATGGGGGTCTTTTCCAAGAGTTCTATGCCTGTATAATTTTCTCCATGTTCTTATTCATTAGGCCTTGAAATCCCATCATGATTCTGCATTATATTATTTAAAAGGACCAGACGCTGAACAGAGCCCATCTGGTCATCATGTATTGAACTGAAAGCTGACCTTGCTGGAGACACCAGCTTCTGCCCAAACTGGGTATTTGCAGTGAGTCTGCAATGACAAGCAGGGAAGACAACCTGAAATAAAAATTAAATTGACACATTGAAAAGTTAAGCCCTCACTAAAGTCTTTTGTGCATCCACCCTCATTTGCTAGTTGCAGGTACAATTCTGGAATGTCTGTGTGACAGACCATTTTATTAACTCTTTATCATAAACAAAGAAACTGAGATCAGTAGAAAGATAAATCATTTTCTGAGTACTTCAAAAAATCCATGGTAGATGCATACTTAGATGCAGGCTTCCTGGGAAGCCCCATGTTAATGATCCTTTCTCCGTGTCTTCATGCTTCAGGGAACTCGGAACATCTTGACCAGGACATGAGACAGAATATCTCCTACATTATTTATAACATTCTTTTAGGGCTGAATTTCTGATTGCAGGCTCACAATTCAGCACTCTTTCCCTTCTTTTCAAGAGCAGGGTAAGCTTCTAGATTCACTCTTCCCTTGCAGTGAAAAATGTAATTGATGTAGAAGCAGTGGGGTGGCTCCATTTTCTGTGAATTTGGGGGCTGGTATCTGGTTGTTCGAACACTATTTCTGCACATTGGCATAAGTACAGGAGTCAGGGCAAAACATTGGTAATCAGCAAAGAGCAGAGGAATATTTTTGAAATTCCATGCTGCTTTTCTTAAGAGGATAGAAAAAACCTGAGATAGATGGTACTCTGACTGAGTAGGTGGTGAATTCCTACTGTTTACTGTGTGTTGGCTTGTCACTGAGGAATAGCTAACCAAATAGGGTGAAATGACACTTCGTGGATTCCAGAAAGAGCAACAGGAAGCCACCAAGATCGTTACCGTTATTTCTCTATAGCTTACCCTTTCATCACTTGTTCATCTGAAAATCTGCCAATGCAGTGATTAAAGCTACAGACATTAAGATCAGTTAGGTATGGGTTAGTATGATAAAGAGATCATAAAATGTTCTGCCCCACAGACTTTCCAGAATTGTATCTACATCCCACAACTTAAATGGAAGCTCCTCATGATCAGTTGCTTAATCTGGCTATTTTACTGGAAATAAAGCTTTGAGTCTTGATATAAAAGTTACTTTACTGAACATTAAAAAAACAAAAAAATCCCAATGCATTTTTGACAATGCAATAAATGTCAAGGGAAGAATACTCCCTAACATCTGCTTAATAATGACCCCAACTTATGCAGTAAATTAGCAATCTTGAAAAATTCCCCTGCCCTAGCATTGAAAAATGCTGTGTTTGAAATTCTCCAAACTGTTTGCCTTCCCTGTGAAAGACTAACAAAGAGTGATAAACATATCTAAAGACTAATTAGGACATCTTTCCCACTTAACCTAAATACATCTTAAAACATTTGCCAACCATCCAATGACTCAGTATTTTTTTAAAGATTTTATTTATTAATTTGAGAATGAGCAAACAAGAGAGTAAAAAAGAGCATGAGCAGGGCTGGGAGGAGCAGAGGGAGAAGCAGACTTCCCACTGAACAGGGGAAGCCCAACCCAGGGCTGGATCCCAAGACCCTGGGATCATGACCTGAGCAGAAGGCAGATGCTTAACTCACTGAGCCACCCAGGCACCTCTATTTTTTTGTTGTTGTTTTATTCAAGAAACTCACTCTTTTTTCTAACGTTCTTGAACACCTGCTAGAATGAAAGTGATGAAAAACAGTTTTCTTTTGGCAACTTTATAAGTAAATCTTCTTTGTTAATATGGCATTAGACATACTTATTTCCTTTATATATTTCAAAAGAGGTTTAAAAAATAATGGATTAAAGAAACAATTTAAAAGACCGGGTATTGAAATGCCAGGACACCTGCACCCCGATGTTTCTAGCAGCAATGTCCACAATAGCCAAACTGTGGAAGGAGCCTCGGTGTCCATCGAAAGATGAATGGATAAAGAAGATGTGGTTTATGTATACAATGGAATATTCCTCAGCCATTAGAAACGACAAATACACACCATTTGCTTCAGCGTGGATGGAACTGGAGGGTATTATGCTGAGTGAAAGAAGTCAATTGGAGAAGGACAAACATTATATGGTTTCATTCATTTGGGGAATATAAAAAATAGTGAAAGGGAATAAAGGGGAAAGGAGAAAAAATGAGTGGAAATATCAGAAAGGGAGACAGAACATGAAAGACTCCTAACTCTGGGAAACGAACTAGGGGTGGTGGAAGGGGAGGTGCGCGGGGGGTGAGGGTGACTGGGTGATGGGCACTGAGGTGGGCACTTGACGGGATGAACACTGGGTGTTATTCTATATGTTGGCAAATTGAACACCGATAATAAATAAATAAATAAATAAATAAATAAATACCGGGTACTAAGGAAACTAATGGAAAATGGAGTTTTTCCCAAAAAGAAAAATCAGGGCCTCATAAAGAACCATATCCCATCAGCAAGGTTGAGGGGCTTTGGTAATGTCAAGTCTATTAAGTTTCTAAATTGAAATCTGTGCCTCTTCCATTACTGTCTGTTCTGTATTAGAGCTCTTTTTCCCCCAATTATCTTTGCTCTAGTCCAACATTATTTATTGAGAATATATGGAATGAGCAAACTTTTATTTTTCTTTCTTTCTTTCTTCTTTCTTTCTTTCTTTCTTTCTTTCTTTCTTTCTTTCTTTCTTCTTTTTTTCAGTGCATAATTGCTAGGATAAGGAGCCATGCATGGACTAAGTGAAGAAGACCATTTAACTTCTACAGTAGCCTGGACATTGTACTTCCAAATTCATTACTTGGGATTTGGATTGTTTCTTTGATGGAGATGGATAATAAATTTTCTGGAGACGCCTGGGTGGCTCAGTGGTTAAGCATCTGCCTTCGGCTCAGGGTGTGATCCTGGGGTGCCGGGATCAAGGCCCACATCAGGGTCCCTGCATGGAGTCTGCTTCTCTCTCTGCCTATGTCTCTGCCTCTGTGTGTGTGTGTCTCATGAATAAATAAACAAAATCTTTAAAAAAATTTTTTTTAAATAAATTTCCTGTATGGGAGGAAGATTAAGATGGATATTTGATGATCATAAGTGTTACAATGGAAAAGACTGAATAGTTATTTTCCAGTCTATATTTACTCCTGGAAAAACCCACAGACTCTATTTCTCTGCCTTTCATGTAGTTAGCTGTGACCATATGCTTGTGTTCTTATCCATAGTTGTGAGTACAGGTCATATAGGCCACTTCCATGTCTGCACCATGAAATTCCCCGTGATGTGCCATTCCTTCTTTTTCTTTGTCACCAGCTGAGTAGAGAGGATACAAACAATAAGAGATGACAAAACCACTAAATGGAAAGAACCTGGGTCAGCTGAATCTCCGAAGAAGCTCCCACAGAACAGCTAATGGAACAATATGCAAACAAGAAAAATCTTTACGGCCGTACCTCTGCCATTTGGGAGTTTGCTTGTATGGCAGCTAGTATTATTTAGCCTAACAGATAGAAAGAGCTTTCTCATAAGAACATGTGGATGCTGTTGTGGGGCTGAGGAGGATATATATACTGGAAAAACTATCAAATTTCTCTAACACAATTTGATTCTACACTGCTTTCTTTGTGAATCCTCACCCAGCCTCCATATCATAACCAAAGTGGCTATCACCAATTAAATTAGCACAGAGTTTGGAGAGAGAATAGGTTCAATGTGAATTCAATTCCAAGACAAACTTTGTGATACAGGGAAAGTTATTTAAGTGTTCTGGTTTTCTAAAGGGGAACCTAATGCCTCTCTCATAGACTTATATTAAATGGGTACTGAATGAGCCAGACCACAGCTCAGTGCCTGAAACAGAGTAGCTGCTCAGAATATATTAGTATCCTTTCCCTTCTGTTCCCTTTCTTATCCTTCTTCATTCATCTAATTTGCCAAACTTCTCCAGGGAACTATTAAAGCAGCTATGAATTATATTGGCTTGTTTTTATAGGTTTAACTGTAGTACTGAATTACAAGCTGTTGTGATCAAAAATGTTATCTCATTTAGGTATGTATTCTTAGAATCTAGACTAATGTCTATTCCACAGAACTCAAGAGTATCTAATAAAATATGATCCCATGTAGGATCCCATATCAAACTTACATGGAAAAAAGCCCACAAATATTTATCTCTAACATCTTTCCCTTCATAATGATCAAAATATCATATATTCGTTTTTGTGTGTTTACTCCTTTTGTTTGTTTTCCCCATGAAATTAAAGTGCTATACATCCTGGCACAATTTCTGGTCTGGTCACTAACAAAGACTCAGTCCTAGAGCAGAGCTGAAGCTCAGTAAAATATTTTAAGAGATAAACAGCTGCTTGATAGGAATTGAACAAAGAAATGCATCGTCTGTTTGTAAAAGCAGAACAGAAACAACAGAACACGCTAGGTTATGCTGCAGTAACACATTAAATTGAGAACTCACAGTTGAACACAAGATCATAAAAATTTTATATCAGTTTCCTATGGCTGCTGTAACAAATGAGCACACTCCAGGGCCTTCAAACAACACACGTTGATTTTCTCACAGTTCTGAAGGCCAGTTGTTGGAAGTCAGTTTCACTGGGAAGGAACAAAAGTATCAGTCTTCAGAGTGTCCAGGGGAGACTCTGTCCCTTGTAGATCTCATCTCAGGTGGCTGCCTGCATTCCTGGCTTTATTCCCATCAGTCAATATCTGCCTTTGTGGTCCCATTACTTTCTCCTCCTATTTGTCTAACTTCCCGCTGCCTCTCCTTTTTTAATTTATGTGAGATTAGCATAATAAAATCAATTCAAATTCAACTGAATTTAATTCAATAACAATTTTTAAAAAGTGTGCGATTCAGTAGTATTTGGCATATTCACAGTGTTCTGCAGCCATCACATCTATTTAATTCCAAAAGATTTTTTCACTCACCAAGAAGATCCTGTACCTCTGAAGGCCCCAGCCCCTGGGAACCAAAAATGTGTTTTCAACCTCTATGGATTCACCTATTATGGATAGGTGCAAACAGAATCATATAACATGTGATCTTTTATGTCTGACTTCTTTTATTCAGTTTAATGTTTTGAAGTGGCTCATCTGTGTCACAGTATGTATCAATACTTCCTTTTTATGGCTAATATTCCATTGTATGTATATGCCACATTTTTCACCCATTCTCAACTGATGTACGTTTGAATGGTTGTCACCTATTGGCAATTGTTAATAATGCAGCATAACTATTGGTATTTATGCACAAATATTGTTTGAGGACTTGTTCTAATTATTGGTGATATCACTAGGAGCAGAATGGCTGGTTCATATGGTAATTGTATGTTTAACTTTTGAAGACCACCAATCTGTTTTTAATAGCAACTTTCCAATTTTACATTCCCACCAGCAATGCACAATGATTCCAATTTATCCACATTCTTGCCACAACCTGTTAGCGCCATTTTTTTTTTATAATAGCTATCCTAAAGGGCATAAAATGATATCTTGTAGTTTTGGTTTATTTTCCCCAAATGCCTAATGATTTTGAGCATAATTCCATGTGCTTATTGGCTTTTAATAAGTCTTCTCTTGAGAAATATCTGTTCAAACATCTTGCCCATTTTTCAACTGAGCTATTGGTTTTTCTGTTGTTGAATTGTTTGAGTTCTTTATATATCCTGTATATTATGTCCTTTTCAGAAATGTGATGGGCAAATTTTTTCCCATTCTGTAGATTTCCTTTTCACTTTCTTAAAGATGTACTTTGTTATACAAAGGTTTGAAGTCCAATTTATCTCTTTTTTCTTTTGTTGTTTATGTTTGGTGTAATCTGTGAAACACCATTGCCAGATCCAAAACCTGGACTTTCCCCACATTTTATGATAATTTTATGTTTTTAGCTCTTGTATTTTAGTAATCAACCATTTTGAATTGGTTTTTATATACAGTATGAGGAAGGGGTCTAACTTCATTCTTTTGCATTTGAGTATCTAGTAGTCCCAGTACCATTTGTTGATGACTTCTTTTCTAGTTAATTAGACTTGGCACCTTGTAAAAAATCAATTGGTAATGGATATATCAGTTTATTTCTTGTGTGTCAATTCTATTCAATTGATCTATGTCTCTAACCTTAAGGCAATATCAAATTACTTTGATTATTTCAAGTTTGTATTAATTTTGAAATCAAGAAGTATGAGTCCTACTTTGTTTTTCCTTCTCAATATTGTTCGGCTATTGATGGTCTCTGGAATTTTAGAATAACCCTTCTATTTCTTCTATCATATTGGGAATATGATAGGGATTGCCTTACTCTTGTAGATCACTTTGGAAAATATTGCCATTAAACAATAGCATAACTTCCAATCCATGAACATAGAATGTCTTTTCATTTATTTAGACTTCCTTGAATTTCAACAATTTATTTTGTAGTTTTAGTGTACAATCTTTCACCCCTTGGTTAAATGTATTCCTTGGTTAAAATTATTATAAAATACTTCTGTATTTTAACATAAGTATGATGTGGTAAGTGGAATATTTTCGTAAATTTTCTCTAAGATTGTTTATTGCTAGTGTATTCAAGCACAGCTTATTTTTGTTTGGTGATTAAGTTTATTAGCTAATAGTTTCTTGTACATTCTTTAGGATTTTCTCTATATAAGATCATGTCATCTGAAAATCATATGATTTTTCTTCTTTCTTTCAAATTTATATGCCTTGTAATTCTCATTTTTATATATTCTTATTGGGGTTCGATTTGCCAACATATAGTATAACACCCAGTGCTCATCCCATCAAGTGCCCCCGCTCAGTGCCCATCACCTAGTCACCCCATCCCCCACCCACCTCCCTTTCCACTACCCCTTGTTCATTTCCCAGAGTTAGGAGTCTCTCATGCTTGTAATTCTCATTTTCTTGGGTAATTGCTCTAGATAGTTCAGTACAACTTTGAATAAAAGTGGTGAAAGAAGGCACACTTCTCTGGTATGTGATCTTACAGGAAAGGATTTCACTCTTTCACATTCAAGTATGATGTTAGCTGTGGGTTTTTATTAATGCTTTTTATAATTTTGTGGAAGTTCACTTCTATTCTTAGATTTCTTGTTGCTTTTATCATGACGGCATTGGATATTTTGTCAGATATTTTTTCTGAATTAATAAATTAAATAATTATATGTTTTTTCTCCTCAATCTGGTTAATTATATTGGCCAATTTCAAATTTTGTTTTTTCTAGTTTTTTAAAAGGTATGATATATCATATTATATAAGTTTAAGATGTACGACATAATTATTTGAAATGATTGCAACCCCCAATGTTTATAGCAGCAATGTCCACAATAGACAAACTATGGAAAGACTCCAGATGTTCATTGATGATGAATGGGTAAAGACGATGTAGTATATCTAAGTGTGTGTGTGTGTGTAATATTATTCAGCCATCAAAAAGAATGAATTTTTGCAATTTGTAACATGGATGGAACCAGAGTGTATTATGCTAAGTGAAATAAGTCAGTCAGAGAAAGATAAATACCATATGATTTCACTCTTCTGTGGAATTTAAGAAACAAAACTGATGAACATAGGGAAAGGGAAGGAAAAATAAAATAGGATAAAAACAGAGAAAGAGACTAACCGTAAGGGACTCTTAACTATAGAGAAAAAACTGAGGGTTGATGGGGTAGAGGGGGTTGGGGTGATTGAATTATGGGCATTAAAGACAGCACTTGATATAATAAGCACTGGGTGTTTTATGTAATTGATGAATCACTGAATTCTACCCCAAAATTAATAATATACTAAATGTTAGCTAACTTGAATTTAAGTAAAACCAAAAACAAAATAAAATATCACTGGGGAAAAAAAAGAAATGATTGCAACAATATTTGGCTAACATCTATGACCACACATAGTTACAAATTTCTTTTTTTTAAGAATAAATTTATTTTTTATTGGTGTTCAATTTGCCAACATACAGAATAACACCCAGTGCTCATCCTGTCAGGTGCCCACCTCAGTGCCCACCACCCAGTCACCCCCACCCCCTGCCCTCCTCCCCTTCCACCACCCCTAGTTCGTTTCCCAGAGTTAGGAGTCTTCCATGTTCTGTCTCCCTTTCTGATATTTCCCACTTATTTTTTCTCCTTTCCCCTTTATTCCCTTTCACTATTATTTATATTCCCCAAATGAATGAGAGTTAAAAATAGATCTGCCCTACCACCCAGCAATTGCACTGCTGGGGATTTACCCCAAAGTTACAAATTTCTTATCTTTTGATAAGAACTTTTGAGATCTAATGTCTTAGGAACCTTTATATATATATCAGTATTGTTAATTATAGTTATCATGATGTACATCACATCCCCAGAACTTATTTATCTTATAATTTGTACCTTTGACCACCTTTCTCTGTTTTCTTGACTCCCCAACTCCCACTTCTGGAGCCACATGAGTGCCTGGGGGATGTGGATAGAGCATTAGCTGCATCTGCCATGACAGGCAATTCAGGGTAGAAAAGAAGCCCATCTGTCTACAGACCATAATCAAATTTTTGAATGGACTTATAGTATTAAGGCTGAATTTGCTCTTTATATTTTTAGCCAATGTGCCATACTGTTGGTTTGTTGTAAACACAAGAAAAAAAATAGGGATTTCACATATCAGTCTCTAAAAATCCAGTAGCCTACAATTTAATTATAACAAGTAAAAGAACGGAAAGGAGAATAAAGTGAAATAAAATAGATGGCAGACAGAAAAAACAAAATAAGTTTTTAGACTATGTTATTAATATCAATAATATTAAAAAGGTAAATGTAAACCCACTCTTTATTGTATTGAATGGCAATAAAATTGAGGAAAGGAAAAAATTATCACAAATGCATCTGTGTGCTAGTCAAAGGAAGAAACTATATATCCCTGTATCCTGTTTAATTGCTTCTTCCCTAGATAGAAGTGATTGCCCTCACAGGCACCTATCCCCTAGGAATTTCAAGCCAACAAATTTTCTCCTGGTTCTCATTCATTAGGATCTGAAATCATATCCTCAATCCACCTGACAATATTTTAAAGGGACCAGACTCTGAGTAGACTCCTTCAGTCGCCCTTTATCCAAATGAATGCTAATACTTTATAGTACACACACCAGCCTTTCCCCAAACTGAGTGTTGGCAAGGACTCAGCAACCACAGCCAGGAGAAACACCCTAAGATAATAATTATATTATTTTATGTTGAAATAAAAACCCTTACTAAGGTCTTTATAGACTCACCCTTGTTCACAGATAAAATCCTGTGAAATCATGAGAGAAGTAATTTTATTGTTTCTATACCATAAACAAGGAAACTGAACTCAGTGTAAGGTAAATGACATTTGTAATACACAGAAAAATCCAAAGTAGATGCAAGACTTGAACCTTGTCTTCCCAGCTCCATGTTCATGCTCCTTTTTCATCTTTCCATGTCTCAAGTACCTTGGAACATTTTGACCAGTACTGGAGATATGCTCCAAAATTGTTTATACATTCTTGTAGGTCTGAATTTCTGATTTCAGACGCACAGCTCAGGATTGTCTTTTTCTTCTTTTCAAGAGCAAGGTAAGCTTCTATCTTTGATATATATTTTTTGTTTAAAAAAATGTAATTGATGCAGAAGCACTGGGGCAGCTAAATCTTCCATGAGTTTTTTTTAGCTGATTTCTAGTTATCTGGACACTTTTCCTAAAACCTTGGCTTAAGTATGGGCATTGAAATGCAGAAACATTTTTATCAGCAGAGAGTATTATAGAATTTATGAAATTTCATGCTGCTTTCCTTAAGAGGATAGTATAAACCTATTGTTTTGTGCTGGTCTCAGGCTATTGATAACCAGGGTTGTGGCTGGATGGATCTTTGTGGTTCTTATAATAACTGAAAGATTTGTTCAGCAATAACCCACCAGGAAACTCTGAAAGAGATAGGTTTATTACTCACAGGTCCTGGAAACCACATGGTACACCTTGGGTCACACAGCAAGGTCATGGATAGAGATAGAGAGCAGGCCTGGGTTCTGCTTTTATTGGTGTGGAGGGTAGGGGCCTAGAATATCCTGGTTTCACTCTTTAGTGATAAACCTAAAACACAGGAGAGCGAATTTAAAGCATAGAAAGAGAGAGAGAGAGAAAACAAAAACAAAAAACAAGTGACCCAGATGGTAGGTTATCTAAATCAACCAGGATCTCTAAAACAAAGGAGTCTGGGGGTGGGGAGCTGGCTCTTATCTGGTGGCTGGCAATGTGTATATCTGAGATAGGTATCTTTGAAGTGGATGCCTCTGTGGATGTCTAGGCATCAAATCATAAATCAGGCACTTGCATTAGAAAAAAATAAAAACATTTTATTAGGGCTTACTCAGCAACTATGATAGGTGGTACTCTGAGTTGGTGGTGAATTTCTCCTTGTTTACTATGTGTTGACTTGTAATTGTAGGGATAACTAACCAAACAGGGTGAAATGACACTTCTTAAGACACCAGAACAAACTAGGCGTGGTGGAAGGGGAGGGGGGTGGGGAGTGGGGGTGACAGGGTGACGGGCACTGAGGGGGGCACGTGATGGGATGAGCACTGGGTGTTATTCTATATGTTGGCAAATTGAACACCAATAAAAAATAAATTAAATAAATAAATAAATAAATAAATAAATAGTTTCTAATTAAGTTAAAAAAAAAAGACACCAGAAGGATCATCATGAAGTTACCAAGATCCTTACTCCATTTTTATTACTATTTCCCCATAACCTGCCCTTTTATTACTTGATCAAGAAAATCTGACAGTGCAATAACTAAGGCCACAGGCATTAAAATTAATGAGAGATGAGTTTGTATCTTAAACATTTCACATTAGGTATAGAATTTTAAGAAGGCACATAATTTCTCAAATCCTTCATTTTCTTAACTGTAATTAGGTTATAAATATATGTGTGTGTTTGTGTGTGTTAGTGTGTGTGTGCATACACAATTCATATCCCTTCCTCTTTGTTATTCCCATCTATTCATCCATCTATCCATCCATCCCTCATGCAGCCATTTCCCAACTTCCTGTCTTTGATGTCTATCTGCCTGCTTATTTGTATTTTCGATTTCTGTTTATCTATGAGATAAACTAGCACATAAGCACTGAATTAAAGCTGTTCCTTACACTCAGAAATCTGATTTGGGAATGGATTCATCCAGATATGTGACCCTGGAGGAGTTGATACCTCTTTCTATCCTTCTGTTGATTATTATACACAATCAGAAAGTTGGTCACGAGAATCATGAAGGTGTCTTAGTTTCAACAATTTCTAACTCTCTAGATAATTTACTTATTATATATTCTTTTCATCTCCATTGTGGCAGTTAGAATAATTCTCCACATATGCCCACATCCTAATCCCAGAATTTGTGATTATATTCTCTTCAGGGTAAAAGGTATTATGCACAAATGAGTAAGATAAGGATTTTGAGATAACAATTTTATACTGGATTATCCATGGAGATCCAATAAGAACATTCCAGTCATAATAAAACATAACAAATGCTAAATAAAATTACAGCTTATACTGTTATTGAGTGATGGGTTCACAAACATAAATACGGTAATTCCAGACATGTAACATGTGGAGGGGCCAGGAGGAAGATGGTAGCAAACAGTAGTTACCAGAAAATAGGTGTACCTCCAAAGACTTCAAATACAAATAAAAAAATTTTAAGCATTGTGCTTGCCCAAGAATGATCTGTAGCGTGAGAGTCAAACCCATAGACATAGATTTTCAACCCTCAATATTCATGAACCAGTAAATGTTGACACTAATGGCAGTAATAATGAATCTAAAATAAACTAAGAGTCTTTCAACTCAGGCTAACATGTGGATCAAAAGGAAGACATTAAGTAATAGTGGTCTATGTGAGGGTTCTTACACAGAATGGTTGGCAAAGCCACTAACATAAGAGATGTAGGAGAGAGTGAGAAATATTGGAAGAAACAAAAGATTTTAGTGGACATAGTGCATGAGAAAATACAACTCAGAGTACAGCTACCAGACATCAAAACTCACTCACACCTCGAAGCTCTGCATGTTGCCACTAATGTCCCTAAACCAACAGACATCATTGCTTCAACCTAATTGTAATATTACACATAGAACTCATCAGAATAATGCTGAACACCCACATTGTGTGAACTGTTTGTCATGATTACTTCACTTAACACTACAGGAACATAGAAGTATGTTCCAATACCACCTTCATTTTACTGATGGATAAAGTGAAGCTCAGGAAACTTAGTTTAAGACAACATCTCCTGGGTGATAAATAGGAGTTCTTCTGTGTGAATGTACATGCACATTAGCCTAGAGCCCAATATTTTGCACCCAATTCTGTATCTTCTTTAGCATTTGTTGACTGTTTCTGTCTCTAATGTTGCCTTTATCTCACTGCGTGCATACATGTGTACCTGTGGATTCCTGTACTGTGCAGCCCCAAGCATTGAACTTGGAAGAATGGATACATGATTAACTGTAAATTGAATAGGATTAAAATCAATTCCAATTCATTGATGACATTAAATTTGGGAACCAGTATGAATGTGTCTAAAGCCTGGTCCTGTCAATACCATGTAAACTTGAATACTCAGTCTCTTTGTTGCCAAGTTACCTGTTATATAAATATAATAACTAATCAATCTTATGGGGATAATGAAAGGGTTGAATGAACATATCGACATGAAAGTTAGTAGTGGACCCAAAAGATCTGATTTACGAGTTCAATCCATTCTAGTATGTGAGCTTGGGCAGCTCACTACCCCTTCCTATGACTCAATTTACTCATCTACAAAAATAAGTTGGGAAGATGTTATGTGATGAACCTTCCTCTATAAAAGTCTATTCTTGTATGGATAAACTATCACTAAATTGCATTGTCATTCTCATGCTTAGAAATGGAGAATATTCAAAAATAAATTATGGCAATAATAAAATATTACTAATGCATTTTGATTTCTGTGCAACTTCCCTTTATTGATCATTCTGTTCTCTTCTTGTTACCACAGAGCATCTTGTGATTCTCAAATAACATCCAAGGAGAATAATACAGAGGTGTCTGATTTCATCCTGCTGGGACTAACCAATGCCCCAGAGCTACAGATTCCTCTCTTTGTAATATTCATCCTCATTTACCTCATCACTCTGCTTGGGAACCTGGGGATGATCACACTGATCTTGCTGGACTCTCATCTCCATACTCCTATGTACTTCTTCCTCAGTAATCTGTCTCTGGTAGACTTTTGTTACTCCTCAACAGTCACTCCCAAGGTCATGGCTGGGCTCCTTATAGGAGACAAGGTCGTTTCCTACAATGCATGTGCTGCCCAGATGTTCTTTTTTGCAGTCTTTGCTACTGTGGAAAATTACCTCTTAGCATCAATGGCCTATGACCGCTATATAGCAGTGTATAAACCCCTCCATTATGCCACCACCATGACGACAGGTGTGTGTGCTCATCTCACCATAGTCTCCTATGCCTGTGGCATCTTAAATGCCTCTGTAAATGTTATAGATACCTTCAGTCTCTCTTTATGTATGTCCAATGTAGTTCATCATTTTTTCTGTGATATTCCAGCAGTCATGGCTCTGTCATGCTCTGATAAACACATCAGTGAGCTGATTCTTGTTTTTATCTCAAGCTTTAATGTGTTTTTTGCACTTTCTGTTATCTTTATTTCCTATATGTTCATATTTATTACCATTTTGAAGATACAGTCAGGTGAGGGATACCAGAAGGCTTTGTCTACCTGTGCTTCTCACCTTGTTACAGTTTCCTTATTTTATGGGACAGTCATTGTCATGTACTTACAGCCAAGTTCTCATCATTCCATGGACACAGACAAAATCACATCTGTGTTCTATACTATGGTCATCCCCATGCTGAACTCTGGTCTACAGCTTGAGGGACAAAGAGGTCAAGAATGCATTCAAGAAGGTTGCTGAGAAGGCAAAATATTCTCTAGGTGTGGTCTATAAATGATATAGATCCACAGCAAGTATTTTATCCCACTTAGATCTACTCCACACCAGAACTACATGTTAATGGACATTTGGGATATTAGAAAAAAATTTTGTCCAATATTATTTATTTATTTAGGTGAGGAATAGTTCCAATCATCTAAAGTGCAGAAAAGATACAATAATGGTTTTTAATGAGGCTTATATAATGAAGTATGTGCTTTTGTTGACACATTCCATCCAGAGAATATCAATAATGATAGCATCTCAATAAATTAATGTTTTAGCCATTATTGAGTGATCTGGGGGGAAAAAAGCATATTCATGTGGAAGTTTCCAAAAGTAAATAATCACATTAAAATAAAAGGAGATGTGGTTACATTATTTTTACCTTAATCTTTTGAATACCATTCTTCACATTTTGCTTTTAAGTTGCATTAGAAAATAATAAAGATAGTTGGCTTTCTTTGGTAATAAATGTTTTGAAATGGTTAATGTCACTTATTAGTTTATGCTCTAATTGAGCTACCCTTCATATCACCTTGTATCACTGGTTACTGGCAATACTGGACAGTCCCCATCTCACCTTGTCCCAGCTTCTTTGTATTTGCTATTTCCACTGTATGAGCTATTTTTATACTTACTTCAGATTGCTTGTTAAATGATACCAATCCAGGGAGGCCAAAGACACCTGCCACAAGGAACTTTACAAAATAGTCACTCCCTTCCCATGAACTTTTCTCCCTAAGCCTGTTCTATTCTTCACAGACACTATTGACACTCAGCTCTTGTATTTATGTTTTCAACTGTTCATCTATTTCCCTCGACTTGCATGGAAGTCCCTTTAAGCAGTAGCTTAATAGGGTTATTTCAGTGAAAATAAAGCTTTGAGAATCACTTAAAAATCACTTTCTTGAATATCAAAATAACTCCAGAAACTCAAAATTATATGGGTGAAAGTGAGCTACAAAAGTCTACATTTCAAGGGAACAATACCACCAATGTGAACCCACTAATGATCTTAACTCTTGCAGGAAATTAAGAGTCTCAAAAAACTCTCCACCTCTAACATTAAAAAATTTTTCCTCTTTAAATTTTCCAAACTATTCACTTGCCCACTTGCAGCCAACCAATCAATGACAAATATACCAAAAGACAAGCTAGAACATCTCCCCCACTTCCAAAAACCATATCTTAATAAAACACCTGCCGATTTTACACTGACTCCGTATTTCTTCATTTTACTCAATGAACTTACTCTTTGCTAATATCATTGAATTTCTGTTTAAATAAAACTTACTGAAAATTGTTTCCTTTGTTTCAAGTTTATGAATAAACTGCCTTTGTTAATCTCATGCACGAGATAGTTTTGTGTTTGATATGCTTCAGAAGTGGCAATAAAGAATAATGGATAAGGAAAAAAATTCAAGTGGCTGGAACAGCGGGCCAAAGAAAACAGTAGAAAACTGAAGTATGCCTAGAGAAAAAAAATCCAGTCTCATAAAGGAATATTTCCCATCACCAGTGTTGAGGGGGCCTTTGTAATGTCAATTCAACAAGATTTGTACACTATCCAGTGGGTCTTCCATTACTGTCTGTTATGAATGAGAGGAGTTTTTTTCTAATTGTCTTTACTTGGTCTAACAGTATTTGCTGGGTGTGACTATAGAATGAGTTAAGTTTTCTTTCTATTTCGTAAGTTGTTAGGCCATAAGCAGCCATATCTAGAGTAGATGGAGAGGCAATTTAATCTATATGTTAGCCTGGCTGTGGAACTTGTATGGTGATTAGCTGGATTTTAGGCTGTCTTCCTGATGGGGGTACATAACATGTCCTCTGGATGAAAGAAATGTAAACTGGACATTTGCTGATCCAAATACTCATTCTAACGGAAAAGACAGTTAATTGTTTTCCCAGCTATTTCCTTTTCATTCCTGAGCACACAGCTAGCAGGCTAGATTTTTCAGCTTTCATGAAGTTGAGGCCTGGTGATTGTATTCTTGTGAATGAAATGTGAGCATAAATCATGTGCTATAATCAAGCCTGTCTCACGAAAACTTCCATGTGATCTTTTGCTCATTCTCACTCTTTGTCATCAGCTCCATAGAGAGAATTCATACCACAAGAAATGATAAAACCACTGAGTAGAGAGACTCTAGGTCACTGAATCACAGTATGATTTCCCATAGAACAACTAATTGAACTGTATACAAAGAAGAAAAACCTCTATGACTATGGCACTGCAATGCTGGAGTTGGCCTGTATGGCAGCTAGCATTATTAGCACATGAACTAATACAGAAAGTCAATCTCTTCTTTTTTTAAGATTTTATTTATTTATTCATGAGAGACACAGAGAGAGAGGCAGAGACATAGCAGAGGGAGAAGCAGAGGGAGAAGCAGGCTCCCTGTGGGGAGCTGAATGTACGATTGGATCCCAGGACCCCAGGATCATGCTCTTAGCCAAAGGCAGATGCTCAAACACTGAGCCACCCAGGTGCCCCCATAAGTCAATCTATATGCTCTTGGGAGTAAGTCAGAAGTAAGGGACTATCTAGTGAGGAAAACCATCAAACTTCTCTAACACAATTTAATTCCACAGTTGTTTACTTGTGATCCCTCACTTAATCCCCTAAATCAATCTAAAATGGCTAGCACAAATAAAATTAGCACAGGTTTTACAAACAGAAATAGCTCAACTTGAATTTCATTTCAACAAGCTTTTTAATACATGGCAAGTTTATCAAATGTTCTGAGCTTCAGTTGGGGAAAATACAGTGTCTGCCTCATAAAACTATATATACTGATTAAGCCAGAACACAACACAGCTCAGTGCCTTAAACAGAACAGATGCTCAAAAGTTGTTGGTCTCCTTTCTTTTCCTTTCCATTCACTGCCTTTCTTTTACTTCCTCCTCTATATTGTCAATTATCTCCATATAAGTATTGAGACACTTATTAATTGTATTGCTTTGTATTTATGATTACTGACTTCTATCTTTCCTTCTATCTATGTAATGTATCACATTTATTAATTTGTGTATGTTGAACCAACTTGGAATTCTAGGGATAAACCCCACTTGATTATGGTTTATGATCCTTTTACTGTGCTGTTGAATTAGGTTTACTAGTATTTTAATCAGAATTTTTGCATCTACCTTCATCAGCAATATTGACCTGTAGTTTTTGTTTTTGTAGAATGCATATTTTGAAGAATGCATCAGGATAATATGGGCCCAGTAAAATGAATATGGTGGTTCCCTCCTCTTCAGTTTTTGGGAAAAATCTGAGAAGCATGGGTGTTCATTTTTCTTTAAATGTGTAGTAGATGGGTGCCTGGGTGGCATAGTGGGTTAAGCATCCAACTCGACGCAGGTTGTAATCTCAGGGTCATGAAATTAAGACCCAAATTGGGCTCCATTCTTAGCATGGAGTCTTCTTGAGATTCTCTTCCCTTCTCTCTGCCCCTCCTGCTTGTGCTTTCTATCTCTCTCTAAACTAAATAAGTAAATAAATAAATAGTTAAAAAAAATTTTTTAGACGGAGGGCAAGATGGTGGAGGAGGAGGGTCCTCACCTCACAGGCCCCACCAACTTACCTAGATTACTTTCAAATCATCCTGAAAATTTACTAATTCGACCTGAGATTCAAAGAGAGAATGGCTGGAATGCTATAGAGAGGAGGGTTTTGCCTCTAAGAAGGATCATCTAGGGTGAAATTTACTCAGGTTGTGGTTGATATTCTTAATGCACCCACCCCATACAGTCACTCTGCACTGAGAAAAATGACTAGAAGAAAGAACTCACCACAAACGAAAGAATCAGAAACAGTACTCTCTGCCACAGAGTTACAGAATTTGGATTAAAATTTGATATCAGAAAGTCAGTTCAGAAGCACAATTATAAATCTACTGGTGGCTCTGGAAAAAAGCATAAAGGAATCAAGAGACTTAATGACTGCAGAATTTAGATCTAATCAGGCCAAAATTAAAAATCAATGAAATGAGATGCAATCCAAACTGGAGGTCCTAGTGATGATGGTTAATGAGATAGAAGTAAGAGAGAGTGACATAGATGAAAAGCTGATGTCAAGGAAAGAAGCTGAGGAAAAAAGAGAAAAACAATGAAAAGACCATGAGGAAATGTTAAGGGAAATAAATGACAGCCTCAGAAGGAAAAATCTACGTATAATTGGGGTTCCAGAGGGCGCCGAGAGGGACAGGGGCCAGAATATGTATTTGAACAAATCATAGCTGAGAACTTCCCCAATTTGGGGAGGGAAACAGGCATCCAGATCAAGAGATAAAGAGGTCCCCCCCCAAAAAATCAATAAAAACTGTTCAACACCTCATCATTTAATAGTGAAACTTGCAAATTCCAAAGATAAAGAGAAAATCCTTAAAGCAGCAAGAGACAAGAGATCCCTAACTTATATGGGGAGAAATATTAGATTATCAGAAGACCTCTCCACGGAGACCTGGCAGGCCAGGAAGGTCTGGCAGGATATATTCAGGGTCCTAAATGAGAAGAACTTGCAGCCAAGAATACTATATCCAGCAAGGCTCTCATTCAGAATAGAAGGAGATAAAGGACTTCCAAGATAAACAGAAACTGAAAGAATATGTGACCACCAAACCAGCTTTGCAAGAAATATGAGGAGGGACCCTGTAAAAGAAAGAGGAAGCCCAAAGAAATAATCCACAAGAAAAATATGTGGGAAATATCAGAAAGGGAGACAGAACATGAAAGACTCCTGACTCTGGGAAAACGAACTAGGGGTGGTGGGCGGGGTGTGGGGGTGACTCGGTGGCAAGCACTGGGGTGGGCACCTGGCGGGATGAGCACTGGGTGTTATTCTGTATGTTGGCAAATTGAAAACCAATAAAAAATAAATTTATTTAAGAAAAAGAAAGAATCCACAAAAACAGCTACTGAACAGGTATCATGATAACACTAAATTCATATCTTTCAATAGTAACACTGAACATGAATGAGCTAAATGATTCTATCAAAAGCTGCAGGATTTCAGACTGGATAAAAAAGCAAGACACATCTATCTGCTGTCTACAAGAGACTCACTTGAGACCTAAGGACATATACAGCCTGAAAATGAAAGGTTTGAGAACAATTTACCATTCAAATGGTCCTCAAAAGAAAGCAGGGTTAGCAATCCTCATATCAGATAAATTAGTGTTTATCCCAAAGACTATAGTAAGAGATAAAGAGGGACACTATATCATACTTAAAGGATCTATCCAACAAGAGGACCTAACAATAATGAATATTTATGCCCTTAATGTGGGAACTGCCAAGTATATCAATTAATTAATAACCAAAGGGGATCCCTGGGTGGCGCAGCGGTTTAGCACCTGCCTTTGGCCCAGGGTGCGATCCTGGAGACCCGGGATCGAGTCCCACGTTGGGCTCCCAGTGCATGGAGCCTGCTTCTCCCTCTGCCTGTGTCTCTGCCTCTCTCTCTCTCTCTCTCTCTCTCTCTCTCTCTCTCTCACTATCATAAATAAATAAAAATAAAAAATTAATTAATAACCAAAGTAGAGACATACTTAGATAATAATATGCTAATACTGGGAGACTTCAACACGGCACTTTCTGCAATAGACATCTATTCTAAGCACAACATCTCCAAAGAAACAAGAGCTTTAAATGATACACTGGACCAGATGGATTTCACAGGTATTTACAGAACTTTACATCCAAACACAACTGAATACACATTCTTCTCAAGTTCACATGAAACTTTCTCCAGAATAGACCACTTACTGGGTCACAAATCAGGTCTTAACAGATACCAAAAGATTGGGCTGTCCTCTGCATATTGTCAGACCATAATGCTTTGAAACTAGAACTAAATCACAAGAAGAAATTTGGAAGGAATTCAAACACATGGAGGTTAAAGACCATCCTGCTAAAAGATGAAAGGGTCAATCAGAATATTAGAGAAGAATTAAAAATATCATGGAAACTAATGAGAATGAAGATACAACCATTCAAAATCTTTGGGATATAGCAAAAGTAGTCCTGAGAGGGAAATACACCACAATACAAGCATCTCTCAAAAATCTGGAAAAAACTCAAATACACAAGCTAACCTCGAATCTTAAGGAACTGGATAAAGAACAGCAAATAAAACCTTCACCAAGCAGAAGAAGAGAGTTAATAAAGATTCAAGCAGAACTCAACGAAATCGAGACCAGAAGAACTGTGGAACAGATCAAAAAAACCAGGAGTTGGTTCTTTGAAAGAGTTAATAAGATAGAAAAACCATTATCCAGCCAAATTAAAATGAAAAGAGAAAAGACTCAAATTAATAGAATCATGAATGAAAGAGGAGAGATCACCACCAATACCAAGGAAATACAAATGATTTTAAAAACTTATTATGAGCAGCTATACGCCAATAAATTAGGCAATCTAGAAGAAATGGATGCATTTCTGGAAAACCACAAACTACCAAAACTGGAACAGGAAGAAATAGAAAACATGAACAGACATAACCAGGGAGGAAATTGAAGCAGTCATCAAAAACTTCCCAAGACAAAGAAGTCCAGGGCCAGATGGCTTCCCAGGGGAATTCTATTAAATGTTTAAAGAACAATACCCATTCCACTAAGGCTGTTCCAAAAGATAGAAAGGGATGGAATACTTACAAACTCGTTCTATGAGGCCAGCATCACCTTAATTCCAAAACCAGACAAAGACCCCCACCAAAAAGGAAAATTATAGACCAATATCCCTGATGAACACAGATGCAAACATTCTCAACGAGGTACTAGCCAATAGGATCCAACAGTACATTAAGACGATTATTCACCATGACCAAGTGGGATTTATCCCCGGATGCCAGGCTGGTTCAACACTCAAAGCAATCAATGTGATAGACCATATCAACAAGAGAAAAAACAAGAAACATATGATCCTCTCAATAGATGCAGAGAAAGCATTTGACAAAATACAGCATCCATTCCTGATCAAAACTCTTCAGAGCATAGGGATAGAGGGAACATTCCTCAGCATCTTAAAAGCCATCTACGAAAAGCCCACAGCAAATATCATTCTCAATGGGGAAACACTGTGAGCCTTTCCCCTAAGATCAGGAACAAGACAGGGATGTCCACTTCTCACCACTGCTATTCAACATAGTACTAGAAGTCCTAGCCTCAGAAATCAGACAACAAAAAGAAATAAAATGCATTCAAATTGGCAAAGAAGAAGTCAAACTCTCCCTCTTTGCAGATGACATGATACTCTACATAGAAAACCAAAAAGACTCCACTCCAAGATTGCTAGAACTTATACAGCAATTTGACAGTGTGGCAGGATACAAAATCAATGCCCAGAAATCAGTGGCATTTCTCTACACTAACAATGAGACTGAAGAAAGAGAAATTAAGGAGTCAATCCCATTTACAATTGCACCCAAAAGCATAAGATACCTAGGAATAAACCTAACCAAATATCTATACCCTAAAAACTACAGAACACTTCTGAAAGATATTGAGGAAGACACAAAGAGATGGAAAAATATTCCATGCTTGTGGATTGGAAGAATTAATATTGTGAAAATGTCAATGTTGCCCAGGGCAATTTACACGTTCAATGCAATCCCTATGAAAACACCATGGACTTTCTTCAGGGAGTTAGAACAAATCATCTTAAGATTTGTATGGAATCACAAAAGACCCCGAAGAGCCAGAGGAATATTGAAAAAGAAAACCAGAGCCGGGGGCATCACATGACGAATGTCAAGTTGTACTAGAAAGCTGTGATCATCAAGACAGTGTGGTGCTGGCACAAAAACAGACACATAGATCAATGGAACAAAATAGAGAACCCAGAAATGGGCCCTCAACTCTAAAGTCAACTAATATTCGACAAAGCAGGAAAGACTATCCACTGAAAAAAGGACAGCCTCTTCAACAAATGGTGCTGGGAAAATTGGACATCCACGTGCAGAAGAATGAAACTGGACCATTCTCTCTTACACCAGACACAAAGATAAACTCAAAATGGATGAAAGATCTAAATGTGAAACAAGAATCCATCAACATCCTAGAGCAGAACACAGGCAACACCCTTTTTGAACTTGGCCACAGCAACTTCTTGCAAGATACATCCATGAAGGCAAGAGAAACAAAAGCAAAAATGAACTATTGGGACTTCATCAAGATAAAAAGCTTCTGCACAGCAAAACAAACAGTCAACAAAACTAAAAGACAACGTACAAAATGGGAGAAGATATTTGTAAATGACCTATCAGATAAAGGGCTAGTATCCAAGATCTATGAAGAACTTATTAAGCTTAACTGAAAAGAAACAAACAATCTGGTCATGAAATGGGCAAAAGACATAAAGGTAAATTTCACCAAAGAAGACATAGACATGGCCAAGAAGCACATGAGAAAATGCTCTGCTTCACTGGCCATCAGGGAAATACAAATCAAAACCACAATGAGTTACCACCTCACACCAGTGAGAACAGGGAAAATGAACAAGATAGGAAACCACAAATGTTGGAGAGGATGTGGAGAAAGGGGAACCCTCTTGCACCATTGACGGGAATGTGAACTGGTGCAGCCACTCTGGAAAACTGTGTGGAGGTTCCTGCAAGAGTTAAAAATAGGACTACCCTATGACTTAGCAGTTGCACTGCTGGGGTTTTACCCAAAAAAATACAGATGCAGTTAAATGGCAGGACACTTGCACCCCAATGTTTATAGCAGCAATGTCCAGAATAGCCAAACTGTGGAAATAGCTTTGGTGTCCATTGAAAGATAAACGGATGAAAAAGATGTGGTCTATGTATGCAATGGAATATTCCTCGGCCATTAGAAATGACAAATACCTACCATTTGCTTCAATGTGCAACTGGAGGGTATTATGCTGAGTGATATAAGTCAATCAGAAAAAGACAAACATTATATGGTTTCACTCATACAGGGAATGTAAAAAATAGTGAAAACAAATAAAGGGGAAGGAAAGAAAATGAATGGGAGATATCAGTGATGGAGACAGAACATGAGAGACACCTACCTCTGGGAAATGAACAAGGGGTAGTGGAAAGGGAGGGTGGGGGGGCGGAATGGGGTGACAGGCACTGAGAGGGGCACTTGACAGAATCTGCACTGGGTGTTACTCTATATGTTAGCAAATCAAACTCCAATTTAAAAAAATACCAAAAAGGGGAAAACTTGGAGCCATACCACAAGGAGAACACCATGGGAAGATGAACACAGAGATCAGGATGAGGCAGCAGAAGACAAGGAACACCAAAGATGGCCAGCAAACCACCCAGCAGCTAAGAGAAAAACATGAAGCAGATGCGCCCTTACAGCTTTCAGAGGGACCCAACAGAACCACGTTGCCAGTTCCTTGATCTCAGACTTCTAGCTCCAGAAATGTGAGACAATAAATTTCCATTATATAGGCCATTCAGTTTGTGGTACTTAGTGATGGCAGCTCTAGGAAATTAATAGAGCTAACAGTATGGATGGGTCTCAGATGCACCATGCTAACTGGAAGAAGCCAGAGTCAAAAGGCTCCATGTGCTAAGATTCTGTTTAAGTGACCTTCTTGCAAAGGCAAAACAATATAGACAGAAAATGGTTTAGTGGTCACCATGGGCATTAGGTAAGAAAGGGGTTGATGACAAAGAAGCTCAGAGATTTTCTTTAGATGATGGAACTCTTCCACATCATGATTGTGTTAGTGGTTCCATGACCATAAAATTTGACCACTTTGAACAGTTTTTCAAACTATAATATAAACCTATTAAAATTATTATTTGTAAATTACACTTTAATTACAAAGTATAGGAAAAACAAAACTATGCGTCCACCATTAACACATCCAACTAAGTCCCCATAGGCAATTTAATTTATTCTTTCCTAGGAAAATAAGAGCTACAAATGACCTCCTGGGGGACATGCCCAGAGAGCTCATTTCTCTGAAACTCCTTCCTGATGCCCATGAGTTAGTTTCTAAAACTCCCAAGATGACTCAGTGTGACCTTATTTGAGAAGGATCCAACATGTGCCCAGCCCTTCTGGCCATCATCTATTTGTCTGTAGGTTAGTGGCTGTTAGTACATACCGTACTCTCCCCCCACCTTCAAATCCTGACCTGAGGATTTGCCATGAACCTCCAATCATGGCCAGAGAAAGCACCTAAAGATGAAAATTATATTCACCTCAGGCAGGTGTTTTATAGAGGATCCCTCATTTGCTATTCACAGAAACTACTGCTTGTATTGTATAGGTGAGGTAATTTTCTGCTTTGTTTTAGAGATAAGAAGAGTATAAGGGACTCCTCCAAGGGCACACAAAGAATGCATGGTGAATTTGACACTTGAACATGGGTTCCTGGCTTCATATTGTGTTCTTCCTCTCATTTACCTTAGAGATCTTGGAACTACTTGACCAGCGTCTGATAGAGACTACTTCTCACTTTCTGTTTGCATCATCCCATGGCTGAATTTCTGATTCCAAACTCACTATTCAGGATTGACTGCTCCTTCTTTTCCAGTAGCAAGGTAAGCTTCTATATTCTATCTGCACTCTTAGAAATGTAATTCAAGCGAAACCAACAGGGCATCTATACCTGCTACAGGTTATTTAAGCACAGAAATAAATTTCTAAAGCAGTGAGTTGAGGCTGGATATATGTATCAAAACTTCCATCTACAGGGAGTTTACTGATAATTGTGAAACATTATCATGCCATTCTTCTAAATGAGATTAGTAAAAATAAGATGGATAGGTTATGTTCTGATTAAATAGGTCTTAATTTTATCTCAACCACTATCTGTCAAAAGAATTAAGGAGAACTGCAGTAAACCAATGATTAACAAAGTGACAAATGACCTTCTAAAGTCTATCAAGTCAAATTGTAAAGAAAAAAAAAACAAAATTCCTACATACAAGATTACATTCAAATAAAGTATATTAAGACATGTAATGGGCCCAAACACAGATCTACAAGCTAAAGATACCAGCAAACTAGAAACCTCCACCCATTGATCCCTGTGATTCAACTATGGGATAACCATAAAGAGATAAATAATGAGTCTAAGAAAGGGGACACTTTTGGAGCTCCTGGGTGGTTCTGTGGGTTAGATGTCTGCCTTTGGCTCAAGTCATGGTCTCAGGGTCCTGGGATCCAGCCCTGAGTCTGCTTCTCCCTTTCGCTCTGCCCCTCACTCTTGCTAATGCACATTCTCTTTCTCAAATAAAGAAAATCATTTTTAAAAAGGGGGTGGGGACACTGTCAACCCAAGCTAAAATATGGGTGTTCAGAAAGAAATCAAGCCAAACCATGACTCACATGCAGGCACTGGAACAGCCACTCAGGCAGGCAGAGGACAGACAGATTGAGCAACACTAAGGACACAGAAGGTCCCAGGGGACCAAGTGTGCGCTATAGGCCATACTGAAGATGGAGGCTAACCAAGCTTTGAACATCATCCCGGACATTTCTGAAACCACCAGAGAGGCCACCTTTCTATCCTAATACTGACATTATTACCTTACACTGATCAGGCTGTGTTAAATACTTGGCATTTTGGTTACTGGTTTTATATATCATTTACTTCTTCTAATAATACCTTGAGTGAGGTCTCATTACTATTTCCATGTTGTAGATGAAGAAAAACAGGTTCTGGGAGTTAAGTTAGTACCAGTGACCCTTCAGGAGAGAATGGTAGGGCTGACATGCCCCTGGTCTCAGAACCCAAGCTTTACTCTAGATGATGCCCACCCCTCAGACTGCCTCTGCTGGTTGTCTGAGACCCTGCTGCTGCCATATCCCAGCGCATGGTCTATGCACATCTCTCCCTGTTACTTCACTGTGAAACCCCAAACTCAGAGTTCAGGACATGGGAGACATAGAGTGATTGTTAACTGAGTTAAATTCAATTTGATTTAAATTCAGTTGAGATCAATGGGCTTGGGAATCACTCTGCCTAGGCAAAAGTTTCAGCTAACCAGTAATAATTTTGTAAACTCTGGACGCCTGGTGGCTTAATAGTTGAGCATCTGCTTTTGCTCAGGTCATGAATCTGGGATCCTGGAATCAAGTCCCACATCAGGCTCCCTACAGATAGCCCACTTCTCCCTCTGCCTGTGTTTCTGCCTTTCTCTGTGTTTCTCTTATGAATATATAAATAAAATCTTTTTAAAAATAATTTTGTAAACTCAAGCTCTGTGCCTCATAAGTTAAATGGGGATAACAAGTAATCAATCTCATGGATTTGTTGAAAGTAATAAATGACTATTCAGATAAAGTATCTAGAGCAGTTCCTGGCCCATAAGAAGTGTAGATATAAGCATTTTCTTGATTCAGAGAACTGAACCGACAGATTCATTCAAGACCTCTCATAATCAAGATGTTATATTTTCTACATCCCAGCTTATGAATTTACAAAATTGAAAACTTGGAAAATAATCTGTGAAGATCTTTGACTTCAAAACATGAAACTCAACTGATATTTTGTGCCTTGAATTATTTTATCTAGTCCATATTTTGGATCTGGAGAATCTTGAAGTACAGATTATTACTATAATGAAATACTGTGTATTTAAGGATTGTGTAAATGTATATGTATGAATTTCACTTCAGTCCCCAATTTATTTATGATTCTGTCCTTTTATTTCTCATCTCTATAAGGCACCTTGTGATTCCCAAACAACGTCCATGGAGAACAACACAAAAGTGACTGAGTTCATCCTAGTGGGACTAACCAATACCCCAGAGCTGCAGATCCCCCTCTTTATCATGTTCACCCTCATTTACCTCTTCACTCTGGCTGGGAACCTGGGCATGGTGGTGCTGATTCTCTTGGACTCCCGTCTCCACACTCCCATGTACTTTTTTCTCAGTAACCTGTCTCTGGTGGACTTTGGTTACTCTACAGCTGTCACTCCCAAGGTCATGGCTGGGTTACTTAGAGGAGACCAGGTCATCTCCTACAATGCATGTGCTGCTCAAATGTTCTTTTTTGCAGCCTTTGCCACTGTGGAAAATTATCTCTTGACCTCAATGGCCTATGACCGCTATGTGGCCGTGTGCAAACCCCTCCATTACACCACCACCATGACAACAGGGGTGTGTGCTTGGCTATCCGTAGGCTGCTACTTCTGTGGATTTCTAAGCACCTCAATCCATACTTGGAACATTTTTAGGCTCTCCTTCTGTAATTCCAATGTGATCCATCACTTTTTCTGTGATGTACCGGCAGTCATGACTCTCTCTTGCTCTAATAGACATGTCAGTGAGCTGGTTCTTGTCTTTGTAGCAGTCTTCAACATATTTTTTGCTCTCCTCATTATCTTGATTTCCTACTTGTTCATTTTTATCACCATCCTGAAGATGCCCTCAGTGGAGGGATACCTGAAGGCCGTATCCACCTGCGCCTCCCACCTCACTGCAGTGTCCATCTTCTATGGGTCATTCATCTTCATGTACATACAGCCCACCTCCAGCTACTCTATGGACACAGATAAAATCGCATCTGTGTTCTATTCTATGATCATCCCCATGCTGAATCCCCTGGTCTATAGCCTGAGAAACAAAGAGGTCAAGAATGCTTTCAATAAAGTTGTTGAGAAGGTAAAACTGCCTTTAAGCTTCACCTCTTAGGGCTGTAGGATCCACAGTCACCTAGCTTCATCTTTGTCAGATTTTCATCATGCACAAACTCACAGTTTACAACCCACAGTGCATTTAAATTACTGACATGATACTTTCCTCTTCAAAATTCTGTTACTAAAAAAAAGAATATGTCCAGTTGTGTAACATCTGGATGAGAATAGCCATGAGGACTTTAAATATTTAATGATCATGCTTATCATGAACCTTATTAATTATAACTGATTTATTCATACTGTTCACATTTTCTCCACCACACGCTGATGCAAGCATATATGTAAAACAGGCTCAAGCCCATGAAAAGATGTGCGTGCAAGGATCCATGTGTGCACAAACACACAAGAGTGGGAAATTTGTTAAAGGAGGGAGCTGAGGAATATTCCATAGTATACATAAACCAGCCATTAGAAATGACAAATACCCACCATTTGCTTCAACGTGGATGGAAGTGGAGGATATTATGCTGAGTGAAATAAGTCAATCGGAGAAGGACAAACATTATATGGTCTCATTCATTTGGAGAATATATAAAAAATAGTGAAAGGGAATAAAGGGGAAAAGAGAAAATAAGTGGGAAATATCAGAAAGGGAGACAGAACATGAAAGACTCCTAACTCTGGGAAACGAACTAGGGATGGTGGAAAGGGAGGTGGGCGGGGGGTGGGGGTGACTGGGTGATGGGCACTTGACGGGATGAGTACTGGGTGTTATTCTACATGTTGGCTAATTGAACTCCAATAAAAAATAAATTTATTAATAAAAGAATTTGACTAAGAAGAATCAGTTTCTAAATGTGAAAGTGTAAAACAGTAATAGTTACATGTTACATGATATGTAATGTAAATATATCATTGCAGCTAATGAATAAATATCATGAGTACAAAAAAGGAGGGAGCTGAAACATGGCTAGCTTTTAATAAAAAGTTAAAATAATTAATTGTGGATCAAAGTATAAGTTAAAATATAGGATTTTTTATTTCTCTACTTAAAAAACTACTCCAAGAATCTAAATGAAGAACATGACATGGATTTTTAAATAGTGGTAGACCTGCACCCCAATGTTCATAGCAGCAATGTCCACAATAGCCAAACTGTGGAAAGAGCCAAGATGTCCTTCAACAGATGGATGGATAAAGAAGATGTGGTGTATGAATACAATGGAATATTATTTAGCAATCAGAAAGGATTTACACTGGTGTGGATGGAACTGGAGAGTATTATGCTAAGTGAAATGAGTCAATCAGAGAAATGCAATCATTATATGGTCTCACTCAAATGTGGAATATAAGAAATAGTGAAAGGGACCATAAGGGAAGGAGGGGAAACTGAATGGGGAAAAATCAGAGAGGTAGGCAAACCATGAGAGACTCCTAATTCTGAGAAACAAACTGAGGGTTGCAGGAGGGGAGGGGAGTGGGGGGATGGGGGAACAGTGACGGGCATTAAGGAGGGGACATGTGATGTGATGAGCACTGGGTGTTATATGCAACTGATGAATTATTGAAAACTGCTTCTGAAACTAATGATATGTTGGCTAATTGAATTTAAATTTAAAAAAAGAATATTTTGGGACACGTGGGTGGCTCAGTGGTTGAGTGTCTGCCTTCAGCCCAGGGTGTGATCCTGGAATCCCGAGATCGAGTCCCACATCGGGCTCCCTGCATGAAGCCTGCTTCTCTCTCTGCTTATGTCTCTGCCTCTGTGTGTGTGTCTCTCATGAATACATAAATAAATAAAAATTTTTAAAACTTTTTAAAAATTAAAAAAATAAATAAAATAAAAGAATATTTGGAAGGGAGCCTAGTATAATTAAACCATTGAAAAATAAAGAAATAAATAAAGGTAGATTTTGTTAGCCTCTATTTTTTCAGAGCTATAATATCCTAAAGGAGTGAATATTTGTCCTCAGCAAGTCATTTGGTAGAAAAAGTAGGGTCACATGATAGCTTTCAAAAGCAAGAAGGTCAGAGAACAAGAAAAGGGGATTGATTGATAATAAAGCAATTTGTCAATTTTTCTATGGAGGACTACCAACTCTTCAACTGTATAAGATAAATGCCCTAAGTAATGATCATGTTATCTATTTTTCTCTCTGGAAATTCTATGAGATGGCTAGTGACCTCATGCAGGGACACTTCAGTTTCAGATGAGCGACATCATGTCCTGCCACCCTTCTCCCTCCCTCCACTTCACTCCCACTGAATTCCCTGGTGTTTCTGGAAAAATCTCAGCTCCTTCCTACCTCAGGGCCTTTATATTTGCTATTGCCAATGCTCAGAAAGCTCCCTCACTTCCCTCAAGTCTTTGCTTAAATGTTATCAAATCCTCAGTGGACACTGTTCCAAACTTGTTCTATTCTTCACAGTCCCTATCAGTAGTCAACTATTATTATCATTATATTTAGTCTGTTCATCTGTCCATCTTCTTCTCTACCTAGAACATACTGTACACAAGAAGCGTGACTTTGATACTTTACTGACGACTTCCCCTCCAATACATACTTCATAGTCAGGTTCACACTAATTTCTCAGTAAAGGTTTGTTAAATTTTCAATTAATCAATTAATTAAGCATAAGTCCAACAGCCAATATATTTGAACCACTGATAAGATAGTTTATCACCTACTATACAAGTCTTTAGAAAAGAATTTAGAGCATTTACTATGATGCAACTAGGGTTTTTTTTCTATTTTCCACTCAGGAGTTGTAAAGCCCACATTAGAAAAGTTAGTCTGTTGAAAACCCACACTATCAAGTAGTTAACATGTAACCATCTTTTAAGTTAGGAGTTTTTCATTAAGTGGTAAATAACAAATCAACTGCATTCCATTTACTAAGGCATAAAAAGACAAAGTACAAGACTATGAGAAGTTTTCTACTTGATTCAATTTTCAAAATTTCTTCATACGTATTGATGATTTCTTCTTTCTAGACAGTCATAAAAAATGTAAGCATGACAATACGTTCCAACACTAAATATAACGTGCTCAATATGCTAACTTGACTTATAATAATTATGTATTTTATTTTGCTCCTTCAGTGAGTTGTGATACGAAAAGTCCCCAAGGAGATTTGCACTCCTGAATCTTCCCCATTACTATAAAATTAGAGACATTGGACATAATCAAGGTTTATAAAACTGTGCCTGAGTGTCCTGAGAGGGTCATTTTAATGTTAGTGTGAGGAATGTGGTATAACACGAATATCCCTTTCTGGGCCTAACGTCTATGAAAGTGGTGATTTCTCCTCTGAAACCAGTTTTAAGTAGTTACTTTAAATATATTATTAAATTTTAGAATAATTCTGGATATAAGAAAATTTTACTGTGACACGACAAGTCTCGCCTATTTTAACATTTTTTTCCTATTTTTCCGTTTTCCCCTATTGTAATATCCTAGTTTAGAGGTGCCAGGAAGGCTCACTTATTTAAATGTCTGCCTTTAGCTCACATCATTATCTCAGGGTTCTGGAATCGAGCCCCATGTCAGGCTCTCTGCTCAGCAGAGAGTCTGCTTCTCCCTCTCCGTCTGTGTACTCGCTCTCTCTTTCTCTCCCTCTCTCTCAAGTAAATAAATAAAATCTCTTAATAAAAAAGAAAAAAGTATCATTCTAGTTTATTGTGATACATATGTCAAAACCGAGAAACTTGGTTACTCATTACTATTGCTACATTACTATTATCTAAACTTCAAATATTTTTTTCAGATTTTATTATTTTTCAATTAATGTCCTTTTCCTCCTAAAAGTTCCAAGCCAGGATACAACACTGAATGGAGTCTTTATGCTCCGTAGTCTATGACAATTTCTCAGTCTTTATTTGTTTTTCATTACCATAATAGCTTTGAGAAATACTGGTCAGGTATTTTGTCTAATGGTTTTTCAATTTGTCCTTGGTATTTTTTTCCTCATGATTAGACAGGAGTTATAGATTTTGAGCAAGAATAAGAAATGTCTTTCTTGCCATGTCCTCTCAGGGCATGTATGTTACCAATGTGACTTATCACTGAGGATGTTAACCTTGATCATTCCACCAAGATATTTTTGCTGCTGTATTCACTGTAAAGTTATTTGTTTTCCGTGTTGTATACTCCATTCTTTGTAACTTGGTAACAATGTCCAGTCCACACTCAAAGTGGCTGAGTAATAGACTCCCACTCTGGGGAGAGGGGGGTGCTAAATATATCATTTAGAATTCTTCTAAAACAAAGTCTCTTGTATTTTACTTTGTTTCTTTGTTGGTTTTCATAGGCATGGGTTCATGCATCTTTGTTCTACACTCTGGTAATAATTCCATACTCTGTTATTTGTTTTATTACTCATCTTGCTCCATCATGGCCATGGAGGGCATCTTCCATGTGATTTGTTTCCTTTGGACATGTCTCAATCCTTCTCTTTATGTTTTTGGTTTTGTTTTGCTTTGTTTTTTTTTTTTTTTCTTTCTGTAAGGATCAGTTGCTCTAGGCTTAGCTTGTATTTTTCCTGTCTCAGCCCTAAAATCAGTGATTTGTACTATTTCTTTTAATTAGAGAATTATAATTAGGAAAAAAGATCTGAGGACTGGGTGTTCTTGTTGCTACCGGGGAGTCACTTCTAGGCCAACTAGGCAAATAGTTATCACATATATGTGTGTGTATATGCTCCTGTGTATACAAACAAATCTATCAAATCTACAGTTTTTGTATCTATAATATATATCAAGAGAGAGAGGAGAGAGTGAGAAACATGACTTCATAGGGATGTCTTTAATATAAGCCCTTTTATTTCAGCCTTTCTGCTTACTTCTCTGACCAATTCCAGTTTTTTTTTTCAACTCTAGAATATATGTAAAGCCATTCAAAATTGTTAACTAGTGCCCCCGTGGGCAACAATTTACCAACTAGGGGATCCCTGGGTGGCGCAGCGGTTTGGCGCCTGCCTTGGCCCAGGGCGCGATCCTGGAGACTCGGGATCAAATCCCACATCGAGCTCCCGGTGCATGGAGCCTGCTTCTCCCTCTGCCTATGTCTCTGCCTCTCTCTCTTTCCCTCTCTGTGACTATCATAAATAAATGAAAATTAAAAAAAAATTTTTTTTTAATTTACCAACTAGAGTACGATCTTTCTGGAATGTTCCTTCTATTTTTAGCCTGTGAAGTTGATAACTTCCAATCAACACATTGTATCAACTATTTTTTCCTCCCCCTTCCTGTGCCTTATTTTGTAATAGTTTGCATTCTGGTCCACAGCCCTCTCACCTTCTAGTTGATTTTTTTTTTTTTTTACTTGTAAAGTTCGCTTGAAGTGATGTATAATTGTATAGGGCTTGACAAATCCATACGTTCATGTATCTGCCATCCCAATACCATGCAGGATAATTCTATCCCTCTAAAAACTCCCCTATCTGTCTCTTTGTGGACAACAACTTACTCTTCTCTTAACCCCTGGATACAACTGAACTATCATTCATCCTTATAGGTTTTCCTTCTCCAGAATATCATATGCACAGAATTATATAACATGTGGTCTGATTCTTTTACTCTCTGATTTGGGTCTGAATCTTTCACTTATTAAAATACACTTAAAATTATTTATTTTGGGGGCACCTGGGTGGCTCAGTCAGTTAAGCATCTACCTTTGGCTCATGTCATGATCTCAGGGTCCTGGGATTGAGTCCTGCATTGGGCTCCCTGCTCAGCAGGAAGTCTGCTTCTCCCTCTCCCTCTGTCCCTCCCCTTGCTCATGCTCTCTGTCTCAAATAAATAGATAATAAATAAATAAATAAATAAATAAATAAATAAATAAATAAATAAAATCTTTTAAAAGCCAATTATGTTGTTCTAAGAATCATCAGCTCATATATTTTTATTACTGAATAGTATTCCATTTACCTACCACTCAACCAGTTTACTTAACCATTCACCTTTGGGAGTACATCTGGTTGCCTTAGTCTTGATGATTCTCCATGAAGCTGCTATAAACATTTGCAAGCAGCATTTTGGGGACATGCACTTTCAGTTTACTGTGGTAAATACCTAAGGGTACAAGTGCTGGGTCATATACCAAGTCCATGTATAACTCGATAAGGAATTGCCAAATTGTTTTTCTTTTGAATTACCACAATGCAAAATGACTGATTATTCCTATGACTCCAAATCTTTATAGTATTGGATACTGTCAGGCTTGGGTTTTGGGGTTTTTTTTTTTTTTGACATTTTAATAGATGCATGGTGATAACCTTTGGGGTTTTAGTATATATTTTTCTAACACCAAATTCTATTGAGCATCTTTTCATTTGTATATTTCCCATTTCTATCTCTTCTGGTAAAAGTTCTGACCATTTGCACATTTTTTGGAATTGTTTGTTTCTTATTGTTGTGTTTTAGGGGTACTCTAAATTTCTATAAAAGAATCTTTTATGCAGTGACATCAGCAAATGGCAGAGTATGAGATACCAACTTCATCCTCCCAATAAAACAACAATTAGCTATCCATGAACAGAAATATCCCTGGGAGGGCTTGAGAATCCACAGTAACACAGTGGAGTAAAGCACCGAGAATAACTGCTCAGACAGCTGAGACATTTGGAGCCCTGCCAGGAACAAAGGTGTGGGTTCTCAGTGTCAGCCACACAGAGAGTGCTACCCTGGTCTCCAGTGCCACTAGGACTCCCCACAGCCTTGGCAGCGGAGGACCCCTGTGAGCCCCAATGCATTTGTTAGTGCAGACCCAAGAGCCTGCTCCACAGAGGACAACTGTGGCTTAAGCCACTGAGGTAACCAACAACCGTTGCAGCTGTAGACTCTCTAGAGAGGGAGACAGTGCTGTGTGCCCCACCCCCCAGAAAGAGCCACATTTTTACCCCCTTGGCTTTGGGGCCGCTCCCCCTCCAACAGTTCAGCATCCAGGGCTCAAGAGCCACATGGCTCAGGGCACCCCCGCTGTAGATGCCAGCTCCATGGTGGTTTTGCATGTGCCTGCCTTCTAGACTCTGCATCCATAGCCACTCTGCATGCCCCACCCTTCAGCCACCAGAACCACTGTCAATGCAGACTAGCCTGCTCCTGGAGTCCCAGGGTACAGCAGCTCTGCACATGCCTCCCAGCTGCTCAGCCTCTCCACCAGTGTCTGCACATACAATGCCCAAGCCACCATTCCAACAGGCACGTCCACACACCAGACCCCAGTGCTGTGTTCACTATAGGCATGGCCCTTCTCCAGATACCAGCTCCATGTCTGCTCTGCAAACATTCAGACTTAAAGCACCAAGCTACAGGCACCAGGAGTGCTCATGACTCAGACCCTGAAGCTGCCATACCTCTGACCTATGCCCTCTCTACACTCTGCTCCATAGAGCAAGAAAAGATCCCTAGTAGCCAAAGCAACTTGAGAAAGAAGATCATACTTCCTGATTTCAAACCATATTAAAAAGCTGTAGTAATTGAAACAGCATGACTGTTCCATAAAAACAGACCCATAGAACTATGGAACAGAAGACAGAGCCCAGAAATAAATCAACATACATACAGTCAATTGACCTTTAACAGAAGTGCCAAGAATAAAGAGCGAAGAGTGGGAAAAGAACAGTCTCTTCAATAAATGGTAGTGGGAAAACTGGATATCCACATGCAAAAGAATGAAATGGGACACTCATCTTAACCCAGATGCAAAAATGAATTCGATGGATTAAAGACTTAAACATAAGATCTGAAACCATAAAACACCTAGAAGAAAACACAAAAGTAAATCTCCCTGACATTGGTCTTAACAATGAGTTTTTTGGGTTTGACACCAAAAACACAGGCACAAAAGTAAAAATATATAAACAAGACTATGCCAGGGGTGCCTGGGTAGCTCAGTTGGTTATACATCTGCCTTTGGCTCGGGTCATGATCTCAGGGTCCTGGGATCGAGTCCTACATCATGGTCCCTGCTCTGCAAAGAGCCTACCTCTCCTTTGGCCTCTGCCTCTCTCTCTCTATCTATCTCTCATGAATAAATAAATAAAATCTTTAAAAACAAAACACAAGACTATGCCAAACTAAAAAGTTTCTGGTCCAGCCACTCTGGAAAACTGTGTGGAGGTTCCTCAAAGAGTTAAAAATAGATCTGCCCTACGACCCAGCAATTGTACTGCTGGAGATTTACCCCAAAGATACAGATGCAATGAAACGCCGGGACACCTGCACCCCGATGTTTATAGCAGCAATGTCCACAATAGCCAAACTGTGGAAGGAGCTTCCGTGTCCATCGAAAGATGAATGGATAAAGAAGATGTGGTTTATGTATACAATGGAATATTACTCAGCCATTAGAAATGACAGATACCCACCATTTGCTTCCATGTGGATGGAACTGGAAAGTATTATGCTGAGTGAAATAAGTCAATCGGAGAAGGAAAAAAATTACATGGTCTCATTCATTTGGGGAATATAAAAAACAGTGAAAGGGAATAAAGGGGAAAGGAGAAAAAATAAGTGGGAAATATCAGAAAGGGAGACAGAACATGAAGACTCCTAACTCTGGGAAATGAACTAGGGGTGGTGGAAGGGGAGGTAGGCGGGGGGTGGGGATGACTGGGTGGCCGGCACTGAGGGGGGCACTTGACGGGATAAGCACTGGGTGTTATTCTGTATGTTGACAGATTGAACACCAATAAAAAATAAATTTATTTAAAAAATAAAATAAAATAATAAAAAAACAAAAAGTTTCTACACAACAAAAGAAACAATCAACAAAATAAAAAGACAGCCTATGGAATGGGAGAAAATATTTTCAAACCATATATCCAATAATAGGTTAGTATGCAAAATATATAAGGAACAAATACAACTCAATAGCAAGGATAGAAATAACTGGATTTAAAAAACAACAAAATACCTGAGTTTGCATTATTCCAAAAAGATATACAAATGACCAACAGGCATATGAGAAGGTGCTCAGTATCACTGATTATTAGGAAAATGCAAATAAAGATCACAATGAGTTATCCTCCTCACACCTTACACCTGTGTGGATGGCTATAATACAGATGTGAGGTAGATTTTGAGGTTCATTTATTTTGTATATGGACATCAACTCTTGAGCACTAATGTTGTGGGCCAAAGGGGTACCTGCACCCAATGTTTATTGCACTACAATAGTCAAACTATGGAAAGAGCCCAGATGTCCATCAACAGAAGAATGGATATAGATGTGAGATAGATGATAGATAGATAGGTGATAGGTAGATATAGAGATAGACAGATAGATATAGAGATATATGATAGATAGATGATAGATAGATAGATAGATAGATAGATAGATAGATAGATGATAGATGATAGATGAAATCTTGCCATTTGCAATGGCATGGATGCAACTAGAGGGTATTATGCTAAGCAAAGTAAGTCAGTCAGAGAAAGACAAATACCATATCATTTCACTCATATGTGGAATTTAAGAAACAAAACTAATGAATATAGGGGCAGGGAGGGAAAAATAAAATAAAATGAAATCAGAGAGGGAGACAGACCATAAGAGACTCTTAACTATAGGAAAAAAACTGAGGGTTGATGGAGGGGAGTTGGGTAAGGGGATGGGGTAACTGGGTGACAGGCATTAAGGAAGGCACATGATGGGGATCCCTGGGTGGCGCAGCGGTTTAGCGCCTGCCTTTGGCCCAGGGCGCGATCCTGGAGACCTGGGATCGAATCCCACGTCGGGCTCCCGGTGCATGGAGTCTGCTTCTCCCTCTGCCTGCGTCTCTGCCTCTCTCTCTCTCTCTGTGACTATCATACATAAATAAATAAAAATTTAAAAAAAAAAGGAAGGCACATGATGTAATGAGCCCTGGGTGTTATATGCAACTCATGAATTACTGAACTCTATATATGAAACTAATGATACACTATATGTTAACTAATTGAATTTAAATAAAATAAGTTTAAAAAAAGAATATTACTTTTCCATTTAAATGTTGTGGCATCTTTGTCAAAAATCAGTTGACTATATTGTGTGGTTTTACTTTTGGGATCTCTGATCTGTTCAACTGATTTAAGTATCTACTCTTTCACCAATGCACACTTTTTTTTAGCTTCACCTTAATTTATTTTGCTCCAATACCTATCTATGCGCTGCTCATATTAAGTGATAACATTAATTTAAAACAAATACACCAGAATGTAAACATGTGCATAGTTTCTTCGAAAAAATAGCCTCAAAAGATTTTTAAGGATGCTTGACAATGGCCTTCATAGCCTGTGGCACATGTTCAGATTTATTCAGTTGAAATAGATCTTGGTCATTGAAGTATAGACAAGGCGTTTGGGAATAGCCACATGCCAATTAGAACCACGTCAACAAATAAGACAAGCATTAAAGGTCATAAATTTTGCCTTAAAAATGAAGTGTAACAATTAGGAAATGAGAATGATTTTCTTGAGGGTCTTGTAATTAGTTCTGAAGGCAATTCTCATTCTTAGAGATTTCTAAAAATTGAGTATAGTTGACATACAATGTTACATCAGTTTCAAGTATACATCATGGACATGCATCTTCTCTACACATTATGCTATGCCCACCACAAGTGTAGCTACCATCTGTCAGTTTAATAGAGCTTTAGAGTAAGTCATGAAATCAACTAAGAGGCACAATTCAGCTTCTTCTATTTAAGTATTCTAGTAGCTTTGCCCCTTCATGTAAATTTTCAATCAGCTTGTCAGTATTCCCAAAATTCTTCCTCAGATATTGGTTGAGATTAAGTTGAATCTGTAAATCAGCACAAGGAAATTAATATATTAAAGTCTTCCAATCCATGAACATGATATACTTCTCCTGCTGTATAGCTTCTCCTTGATTCTTTTCATTGGTGTTTTTAGTTTTCTACTTTCCAGTATAGCACATGTTAAGTTAGATTCTACCTAATTGCAAATTTATGAACAAGACATGATTATTGTCTTTAGGGTCCACCAATGAACGCATGATGATCTCCAATGTCTATACCCTTATATTAACCACAATAGTCACGTATTTGCTATATGGGGTAACATTATACATTCCAGGCAATAGGATCAGATATTTACCCACATGAAATTACACCTCCTTTTAGGAAAAAAATTGACAACTGTTTAGATACACTTTAATTCCTAGGCATTAGAAACTACCCAGTGTCTCCCAAATGGGATTGGATAAACAATCTATAGTGTCCATATAATAAAATATAGCCAGCAATGAAAAACAAAATTTACTACTAACACATTATAGGTTGTATTGTGTCCCTCAAGCTTTATATGTTGAAGTCCTAACCCTCAGTATTTCAGAATGTCATATTGTTTGAAAGTAGGGTCATCTTAGTTATATTAGTTAACATGAGGTCCTACTGTAACAGAGTGGAATTCTGGGTCAATATCACTGATGTTTTCATAAAAAGGGAAAACTTGGAGACATAACACAAGGAGAACACCATGGGAAGATGAACACAGAGATCAGGATGAGGCAGCAGAAGACAAGGAACACCAAAGATGGCCAGCAAACCACCCAGCAGCTAAGAGAAAAACATGAAGCAGATGCACCCTTACAGCTTTCAGAGGGACCCAACAGAACCACGTTGTCAGTTCCTTGATCTCAGACTTCTAGCTCCAGAAATGTGAAACAATAAATTTCCATTATATAAGCCATTCAGTTAGTGGTACTTTGTTATGGCAGCTCTAGGAAATTAATACGGCTAACAGTATGGATGGGTCTCAGATGCACCATGCTAACTGGAAGAAGCCAGAGTCAAAAAGGCTCCATGTGTTAAGATTCTCTTTAAATGACCTTCTTGGGCAGCCTGGGTGCCTCAGCACTGCCTTTAGCCCAGGGCGTGATCCTGGAGACCCAGGATCAAGTCCCACATCAAGTTCCCTGCATGGAACCTGCTTCTCCCTCTGCCTGTGTCTCTTCCTCTCTCTCTGTCTCTCTCATGAATAAATAAATAAAATATTTTTTAAAAATGACCTTCTTGCAAAGGCAAAGCAATATGAGCAGAAAATGGTTTAGTGGTCACCATGGGCATTAGGTAGGAAAGGGGTTGATGGCAAAGAAGCTCAAAGATTTTCTTTAGATGATGGAACTCTTCCACATCATGATTGTGTTAGTGGTTCCATGACCATAGAAATTTGACCACTTTGAACAGTTGTTCAAACTATAGTTTAAATATACTAAAAAACTTACTGTTTATAAATTACACTTTAATTAGAAAGTAGGGGGAAAACAAAAACATGCATGCACCGTTAACACATACAACTAAGTCCCCATAGGCAATTTAATTTATTCTTTAGTAGGAAAATAAGAGCTACAAATGCCCTCCTAGGGGACATCCCCAGAGAGTTCATGTCTTTGGAACTCCCTCCTGATCCCTATGAGTTAGTCTCTAAAACTCCCAAGATGACTCAATGTGACCTCATTTGAGAAGGACCCAACATGTGCTGAGCCCCTCTGGCCTCCATCTATTTCTCTGAAGGTTAGGAGTTGTTAGTAAATGCAGTACTCTCCTCTCACCCCCAAATTCTGACCTGAGGATTTGTCATGAACCTCCAATCATGGCCAGGGAAAACACCTCAGATTAAAATTATATTCATTGACTTTAGAATGACAACCTCTCAGGCAGGTGTTTTATAGAGGATCCCTCATTTGCTATTCACCAACACTATTCCTTGAATTGTGTAGGAGAAGTAATTTTCTGTTTTGTTTTAGAGATAAGATAAGGAACTTCTCCAAGGTTATACAAAGAATGCGTGGTGGATTCAACACTCGAACATGGGTTCCTGGCTCCATATTGTGCTCTTCCTGTTATTGACCTTAGAGATCTTGGAACTATTTGACCAGCAACAGGTAGAGAATACCTCTCACATTACGTTTGCATCTTCCCATGGCTGAATTTCTGATGCCAAACTCACTCTTCAGGATTGACTGCCCCTTTTTTTCCAATAGCAAGGTAAGCTTCTGTGTTCTATCTGCACTTTTAGTGAGAAATGTAATTCAAGAAAAGGCAGTGGTACAGTTATACCTAACTGTACCTGCTACAAGTTATAATCAATTTTAAAATATTTTGATAAAACAGTTGAGTTGAGGCTGGACATAAACATCAAAATTTCCATCAGAAAGGAATTTAGTGATACCTCTGAAACATTATCATGTTTCTCTTCTGCAAGAAATTAGTAAAAACAGTAGTAAATGGATAAATAGTAAATGGATGAATAGTTAATGGATAAATAGTAAATGGATAAAAACCTAATCAGATTGAATAGGTTTAATTTAATTTTATCTTATTTACTGTATCTTGATTTCTCATTGAAGGTAAAAAAAAAAAAGAAAGAAAAGATGAATGTGGTGGAATAAGCCTCCTTTAAACTATGAAAGGACTGTAATTGAATTAGTGAGGTCCATCTCCTTTTCCCCATAATCTCACTGTAATTATTACTAACACATCTATAAATACTTGCAGTGAAGTCACTAAAAGCACAGCCTTTGACTTGATCACAGCGGGTTTGAATCTTAAATCTTGACTTTTCCTCACATGAACTGCAATTATAGAGCTTTACACAGCATCTCAGAGCTTCAGTTCCCTTCATGGTAAAATGAGAATAATAGTGCTTACGTTATGCAGACAGTGCCTGGCCTATGATGACTTGATTTTTATATGTTGACATTTCAATGGTGCAAAAGTGATATGCATTCAGGAGAAAGTGTACTTGGAATTTTGAATTTGGATCTTCCCCTCCTAGTGATATGCAGTATGATGTTGATTTGTGAAGCTGGGCAGCAGCAGTGAGTCTCAACTGCCAGTCAGTCCATGGTCATGTGGGTAACTAACCAACACACAACCGTTCTGGGCCCATATGACCATTCTGTGTTTCACTTTCAGTACAATGCTCAATAAGCACATGACATATTCAATATTTTGTTATAAAATAGGCCTTGTGTGTGGTGATTTGGGCCACTGCAGACTAGTGTAAGTGTTCTGAGTGCATGTAAAGCCGGCTAGGTGAAACTATGATATTTGATAGGTTAGGTGTATAACGTGCATTTTATACTTATGATATTTTCCATTTATGATGTGCTTATCTGTACTTAACCCTAGTGTAAATCAAGGAAAATCTGTAATGTTATCATGAGGATTAAATGTAAAGGCCCCTGTGTGTATGTATGTAGGTATTACTGATTGTGGAACACAGCATACTTACAAGTGGTTGTGATCATCAGTGTTGGAAAGCACAAAGACTCTACAGGGGAGGCATGTCCAGTAAAGGTGTTAAAGAACTAAGGAGGCCTGCAGTAAACTGATAATTGGCAAGTGACAAGTGCCCTTCCAAGTCTTCCAATTCAAATGCAAGTATTAAAAACAAGATTCTTACATACAAGATTACATTCAAATAAACTATATTAAGACACATAGTGGGCCCAAATACAGATCTACAAGCTAAAGACACCAGCAAGCTAGATACTTCCACCCATTGATCCCTGTGATTCAACTGTGAGGTAACCATAATAAGAATAAGTTTAAAGGGACACTTCTGGAGCTCCTGCATCGTTCAGTTGGTTGGACATCTGCCTTCAACTCAAGTCAGGGTCTCAGGGTCCTGGGATCCACCCCTCAGTTGGGCTTCCTGCACAGCAGGGAGTCTGCTTCTCTCTCTCCTTCTGCCCCTCATCCCTGATCATGAGCATTCCCTGTTTCTCAAATAAATGCAGAAAATCTTTTTTAAAAGGTGGGGACACTTTCAACACAAGCTAATTTCTTCAGAAAGAAATTAAGCAAAAACAATGACTCACATGCAGGTGCTGGAACAGCCACTCAGGCAGGCAGAGGACAGACAGATTGAGCAACACTGAGGACACAGAAGATCCCAAGGGACCAAGTGTGTGCTATAAGCCATACTGAAGACGGAAGCTAACCAAACCTTGAACATCACCCCTGACATTTCTGCAACCACCAAAGAGGCCACCTTTCCATCCTAATACTGACATTATACCTTACATTGATCAGGCTGTGTTAAATACTTGGCATTTTGGTTACTGGCTTTTATGTGTCATTTACTTCTTCTAATAATACCTTGAGTGAGGTCTCATTACTATTTCCATGTTGTAGATGAAGAAAAACAGGTTCTGGGAGTTAAGTTAGTACCAATGACCCTTCAGGAGAGAATGGTAGGGCTGACATGTCCCTGATCCCAGAGCCCAAGCTTTACTCTAGATGATGCCCACCCCTCAGACTGCCTCTGCTGGCTGTCTGAGACCCTGCTGCTGCCATATCCCAGCACATAGTCTATGCACATATCTCCCTGTTACTTCACTGTGAAACCCCAAACTCAGAGTTCAGGACATGGGAGACATAGAGTGATTGTTAACTGAGTTAAATTCAATTTGATTTAAATTCAGTTGAGATCAATGGGCTTGGGAATCACTCTGCCTAGGCAAAAGTTTCAGCTAACCAGTAATAATTTTGTAAACTCTGGACGCCTGGTGGCTTAATAGTTGAGCATCTGCTTTTGCTCAGGTCATGAATCTGGGATCCTGGAATCAAGTCCCACATCAGGCTCCCTACAGATAGCCCACTTCTCTCTCTGCCTGTGTTTCTGCCTTTCTCTGTGTTTCTCTTATGAATATATAAATAAAATCTTTTTAAAAATAATTTTGTAAACTCAAGCTCTGTGCCTCATAAGTTAAATGGGGATAACGAGTAATCAATCTCATGGATTTGTTCAAAGTAATAAATGACTATTCAGATAAAGTATCTAGAGCAGTTCCTGGCCCATAAGAAGTGTAGATATAAGCATTTTCTTGATTCAGAAAACTGAACCGACAGATTCATTCAAGACCTCTCATAATCAAGATGCTATATTTTCTACATCCCAGCTTATGAATTTACAAAATTGAAAACTTGGAAAATAATCTGTGAAGATCTTTGACTTCAAAACATGAAACTCAACTGATATTTTGTGCCTTGAATTATTTTATCTAGTCCATATTTTGGATCTGGAGAATCTTGAAGTACAGATTATTACTATAATGAAATATTGTGTATTTAAGGATTGTGTAAATGTATATGTATGAATTTCACTTCAGTCCCCAATTTATTTATGATTCTGTCCTTTTATTTCTCATCTCTATAAGGCACCTTGTGATTCCCAAACAACGTCCATGGAGAACAACACAAAAGTGACTGAGTTCATCCTAGTGGGACTAACCAATACCCCAGAGCTGCAGATCCCCCTCTTTATCATGTTCACCCTCATTTACCTCTTCACTCTGGCTGGGAACCTGGGCATGGTGGTGTTGATTCTCTTGGACTCCCATCTCCACACTCCCATGTACTTTTTTCTCAGTAACCTGTCTCTGGTGGACTTTGGTTACTCTACAGCTGTCACTCCCAAGGTCATGGCTGGGTTACTTAGAGGAGACCAGGTCATCTCCTACAATGCATGTGCTGCTCAAATGTTCTTTTTTGCAGCCTTTGCCACTGTGGAAAGTTACCTCTTAGCTTCAATGGCCTATGACCGCTATGTGGCCGTGTGCAAACCCCTCCATTACACCACCACCATGACAACAGGGGTGTGTGCTTGGCTATCCGTCGGCTGCTACTTCTGTGGATTTCTAAACACCTCAATCCATACTTGGAACATTTTTAGGCTCTCCTTCTGTAATTCCAATGTGATCCATCACTTTTTCTGTGATGTACCGGCAGTCATGGCTCTCTCTTGCTCTAATAGACATGTCAGTGAGCTGGTTCTTGTCTTTGTAGCAAGCTTCCACATCTTTCTTGCTCTCCTCATTATCTTGATTTCCTACTTATTCATTTTTATCACCGTCCTGAAAATGCCCTCAGTGGAGGGATACCTGAAGGCCGTATCCACCTGCGCCTCCCACCTCACTGCAGTATCCATCTTCTATGGGACAGTCATCTTCATGTACTCCCAGCCCACCTCCAACCACTCTATGGACACAGACAAAATCGTATCTGTGTTCTATACTGTAATCATCCCCATGCTAAATCCCATGGTGTATAGCCTGAGGAACAAAGAGGTAAAGAATGGTTTCAAGAAGGTTGTTGAGAAGGTAAAACTGTCTCTAAGCTTCACCTCTTAGGGCTGTAAAATCCAAAGTGATCCGGTTTCATCTTTGTCAGATCTTCATCATGCACAAACTCACAGTTTACAGCCCAGCATTTAAATTACTGACATGGTATTTCCCTCTCTGATGTTTGTCACTAAAAAAAAAGCTAGTATGTCCAGTTGTGTAACATCTGGATGAGAATACTCATGAATACCTTAAAAATTTAAAAAGTTCATGCTTATCATGATTTTTTTATGATTTATATTCAATTTTTTTTATGATTTATATTCAATTTATTCATATGTTCACTTTTTCTCCACCATATGCTAATGCAAGTATATTTGTAAAATAGGGCTCAAACCCATGAAGACAACTGCAAGGATCCATGTGTGCACATACACACAAAAGTGGGAACTTTGTTAAACAAATTAGCTGGAATATGGCTATTTTAAATAAAAGGTTAAAATAATTGATTGTGGATTACAGAATAAATTGATGTCTAGCATTTTTTAATTTTTTCTCCAAAAACTCCTCCAAGATTCAAAAATGAATAACATGATATGAATTTCTTAACAAAAATATGTACTTTTTGTTGGAACACTTTTTCCAGAGCTAAAATCCTGAAGCAGTTAATATTTGTGTCTTAAGTAGGTAGAAAGTCATTAGGTAGAAAAAGTATGGTCACATGATAATTTTCAAAGGAAGGCCAGAGAATGAGAAAAGGATATCAAGTGATAATAAAGAAATTTCTCAATTTTTCTATATAGGACTACTGACTCTTCAATTTTGTAAGATAAATGCCTGGAGTAATAATGATGTCATCCTTTTTTCTCTCTGAAAATACTATGAGATGCTAGTGCCTCTCATTCAAGGACATTTTAGTTTCAGATGAGCTATGTCATGTCTTGCCATTCTCCTACTCATTCCTTCCGCATCATTCACAGTGAGTTCCCTGCTGTTCCTGGACAATCCTAGCTCCCTCCTGCCACAGGTCCTTTGTACTTGCTACTGCCAATGTTTGAGAAGCTCCCTCACTTCCCTCAGGTCTTTAAATGTTACTGTATCACAGTCAATCTACTCCCCAGCCCCCACCGGCACTGTTCTGAACTTGTTTTATTCTTTATGGTTCTGATCACTCCTCAACTATTTTTATTTATCTTTTTGTTCATTTGTTTATCCATTTACCTATCTACCTAGAATGTACACTCTGTAAAAAAATGATCTTGTCTTCTTTATTAACAACTTCATCCCCAGCATATAAAGTGTAGCCTAGTTCACACTAATTTCTCAGTAAACATTTGTTAAATTAATCAATTAATTAAGCTTTGAGTCCAACAGTTACTATATTTGAACTACGGATAATTTAGTTCATTACCTATTATATAATTCTTCAGAAAAGAATTTTAAAACATTTCATAGACACAACTAGTTTTCCTTCTATTTTCTCATTCACTACGTGTATTCTCCACTTTTAGAAAAATTGGTCTTTTGAAAACTACATTGCCAAATGGATAATATAACCATCTTTTAAATTAAAATTTTTTCATTAAATGGCATATAACACATGAAACTAATTCTATTTAAGAAATCATACAAAGACAAAGTATATACACTTACTGAATTGACAGAGCTTTAAAGTAAGTCATGAAATAAAGTAAGGAGCATATTTCAACTTTCTTCTTTTTTAAGAACTACTTTAAGTATTCTAGCAACTTTACCCCTTCATGTAAATTACTCAATCAATTTGTCAACATTTCTAAAATTCTTCCTCAGATTTTGATTGAGATTAAGTTGAATCTGTAAATAAGCATGAGGAAATTGACACATTAAAGTCTTCCAATCCATGAACATGATATATCTCTACTGCTGCACAGCTTCTCCTTGATTCTTTTCATTGGTGTTTTTGATTTTCTACTTCCCAGTACTGCACATATTAAGTTAGATTCTACCTAATTGCAAACTAATGACCAAAGGGCTCTGCAAACAGTATGTCCCTCTAGAATGACATCATGTGGAACCATGTTGGGATTTCAGAGGCTAATGAATAAGAATGAGAAGGGACTTCTAAACCCATGGAGTTCTCAGGAGAATAGGACTCCTTTGAGGGCATCCAGGTTTCCTCATCCAACTTCCTTAAAGAAGACTGAAAACAGTTAAACTGTTTCTAGGGACTTTGCTTGATTTGTTAAATGAGCACACAGACACATTTGCCATATGTTGTCATTTCTTCTTTTCCTATTTTTGAAAGACATAAGTAATATAATATAAAGTTGTACTTTTCAGTTTGCTCATTCCTGAGAGTCTGTATAAATGTATATAGTACACCACCCAGATTCATATACAAAACAGTTCTATCCACCCAAAACTTCCTTCTGCTTCCTTTGTGGTTAACCCCTCCCATCCTCCAGACCCTCATAATCTCTGATCTGCTGACCACCTCCACCCCTGCATAGAGTTTTCCTTTTCAGATTATCATATAAGTGGAATGAAACAATATGCAGCTTCTAGAGTCTGGCTTCTTTCACTTAGCATAATGCAATTAGGATACATGAATTTCCTTGCTTGTAACAGTAGTAGGTTCCTGCTGTAAACCCATATTCCTTTTTTTGATATGTAATTCATATACTGTAAAAGTCACCAAAGTATACCATACACTGGTGTTTAGTACACTTACAAATTTGTGCAATCATTACCCTAGTTAATTCTTGAATATTTCCATCACCTCAGAAAGACTCTACACATGCAACTAGCAGTCAATGTGTATCAAAGGGCATTATCAAGAATGTGAAAAGGCCACCCATAAAATGGGAGAAAATACTTGTTATGCACATATCTGATAAGGGACTAATATCCAGAATATATGAAGAACATTTACAAATCAATATTAAAACAATAAATAACTCGATTTAAAAATGGGCATGCTATTTAAATAGTTATTCAAATAAGGTACACTAGTGGCCAATAAGCACAGAGAAGAAATGTGTAGGAAATATCAGGAAGGGAGACAGAACATAAAGACTCCTAACTCTGGGAAACAAACTAGGGGTGGTGGAAGGGGAGGAGGGCGGGGGGTTAGGGGGAATGGGTGACGGGCACTGAGGGGGACACTTGACGGGATGAGCACTGGGTGTTTTTCTGTATGTTGGTAAATTGAACACCAATAAAAATTAATTTATTAAAAAAAAAGCACAGAAAAAGATGCTCAACATCATAGTCACTAGAGAAATGCAAGTAAAAACCACAATATACCACTCTGTATCTTGTAGGATGACTATAAAAAGAAAATGAGAACAACAAATTTTGGAGAGGTTGTGGACAAATAACTCTAATTTATTGCTGAGAATGAAAAATGATGTAGCTGCTATGGGAAAACATTTGATAATTCTCAAAAATTAAACATAGAGGTTCCTGGGTGGCTCAGTCAGCTAAGCATCCAACTCTTGTTTTTGGCTCAGGTCATGATCTCAGGGTTGTGAGATCAAGTCCCACATCAGGCTGTGCATGAGCATGGAGCCTGAGATTCTCTCTCTCCCTCTCCTTCTTCTCCTCCACTCATACTCTCTCTCTTTCTCAAAAAAAAAAAAAAAGTTAAACATAGAGTTACCATATGACCCCATAATTTCACTTGTAGGTTTATGTCCAGAAGAATTGAAAATATACAGACACTTGTACAATAACACTCATAGAAGCATTATTCACAATTGCCAAAAAGTTGAAAGATTCCAAATATCCATCAACTGATGAATCAAATGTATCCTCAAAAAATTATGCTAAGTGAAAGAAACTGGACATAAAAGGACAAATATTGTTTGATTCCACTTTTATGAATTAGCTAAAATAGGTAAGCCAATAAAAACAAAAATTTTATTACTCATTGACAGGGGATTAGGGAATAGGAGGAATGAGAGTAAAGCTAATGTATATTGGGTTTAATTTTACAGTGATGGAAGTGTTCAGGAATAAGATACATATGATAATTACAAAATATGAAAGGTGACTGTAGACTTTGAAATGGTCTATCTTATGTGAATTATATCTCAATAAAAAATATTGCAAATAGTGGAAGGGGAGGTGGGCGGGGGGATGGGGTGACTGGGTGACGGGCACTGAGGGCGGCACTTGACAGGATGAGCACTGTTGTTATACTATATGTTGCCAAATCGAACTCCAATAAAAATATTTTTAATAAATAAATAAAAAGATAATATGTAAATGAACGGGTGTGGCTGTGTTCCAATAAAACTTTTTTTTAAGATTTTATTTATTTGTTCATGAGAGACAGAGAGAGAAAGGCAGAGACACAGGAAGAGGGAGAAGCCGGCTCCTTGCAGGGAGCCCAATGTGGGACTCGATCCGGTTCTCCAGGATCACACCCTGGGCTGAAGACAGTGCTAAACCGCTGAGCCACTAAGGCTGCCCCCAATAAAACAATTTAGTAAAAAAAAAAAAAGAAGAAGGAGGAGGAAATAGAGGACCTTCTTCACACCACATACAAAAATCAACCCAAAATATAAACGTGAATATAAAAGTTATATCTCTAAGACTCTTGGGAGAAAATACAGGAATAAATCTTTGTGAACTTCAGTTGGGCAAAATCTTTTTACATATATAACCAAAAGCACAAGCAACAAGAGAAAAGGTATGTATATTGCATTTCATCAAAATTAAAATATTTATACTTAAGAAAGCACCATCTAGAAAATGATAAGTCAATCTATCATTTGGCAAAAATGAAAGGAACTATTTGAAATCTTAGATAAAAATCTGACATAAAGGAATGGAGTATTGATATATGGTAAAAACTGGATAAACCTTGAAAATGTTATTCCAAGTGCAAGAACCCACTCAGAGATAATCACATATTGTATGATTATATTTATATGAAATTTCCATACAAGGCAAATCTATGGAGATAGAATTAAATTTGTGGTTTCCTAGGGCTGGGGTGCAGTTGGAAGGCAATGGCACTGACAGCTAATCAGTACAGTTTCTTTCCCAGGTGATGAAAATGGTCTTAAATTGACTGTGGTGATGATTACACAACTCTGAACATGCTAAAAAATCATTGGATTATAAACTTTAACAGGTCAATTTTATTTTTTAAGATTTTATTTATTTATTTCTAGAGAGAGTGTGTGTGCACAAGTTGAGGGAGAGGGCAGTGTTTCCTTAAGGACATCCTTCACTAGTTTTAACCACACATCAAAATAGGCAGAGGGAGAGAGAGAGAGATAATCTCAGATAGACTCCTTGCTAAGCATAGAGCCCAACATGGGGCTCTATTCATGACCCAACATCATGACCTGAGCTGAAGCCAAGAGTTGGATGCTCAACTGACTGAGCCACCCAGGGGGCCCAAGGAGTGAATTTTATAGTTTCTTAATTATCATAACAGTAAAGCTATAATTTTAAAAAGACGTAACAATGATAAGGGGACCAGTACTCAAGGATTAAAAAAAAGACACAGACAACAAAACATGCATAGCTTATTATATGTGTATTAGGCATGAGAAACCATATCATTTGCAGTACCAAATCAGCCTCAAAGTCCAGAGATTTAACACAACAAAGGCTTATTTCTCACTTCTCTTACTACATGTGACTCACAGGTTATGCAGGAAAGATGAAGTCTTTCTGAGTATGTTCATTCAAACACAGCCAATGGAGGTTTTGCCATCTGTAGCTACACTGTCTGGAAGAAGAAGCCTCCTCAGGTATCATGGCAGGGGAGAGGCATTGTATAGGTGGGCACTGGCTTTTCTATACTTCAACCCAGAAATGACACACATCACTTCTTTTTTGACCTATTATGCGGAACTGGTTCATGGCTCTACCTACTTGCTAGGGGACAAGGAAATGTGGGGAGCAGATGCAATGTTTGAGTGCCACTATTTCTGTTCCATGTAATTTGTCATTTTTACTGATGATAAAGTAGTATGACTTAAATTTATTGACCTCTTGATATGTGCTAGACATCTCATTTAATCTTTAGGATGCTTCTATGAGGGATATATAGTATTATCCTTCTTTTTATAGGTGATACTTTAAAAGTTTTGAGAGACTGAATAACTTGGCCAAGGCCATCCTGCAACGGATGGAAGAACTAGAATTTGAAGGCAGGCCCCATGACTGCACAGCCCAAACTTACAGCAGCAACACTGGAAGGCATTTATGAAGGAGATATATTTCTGTCTGCTGCTTGTTTGTGGTCAAAGATGATTATGCAGAGAAAAGAATGGATCTATACCCTTAGTTCTAAAAATAGGGGGGCAGGAGTACCCTAAATATCCCCAAAACAGCTCTTTAGCAGTAAGACAAGTGAGTATTTTGTTTTAAAAAACATTTCTGGAGGGGTGCTTGGGTGGCTCAATCAGTTAAGCATCCGACTCTTGATTTCAACTCAGTTCATGATCTCAAGATTGTGAGATCAAGCCCCATGTCAGGCTCTGTACTCAGTATGGCATCTGCTTGATTTGAGATTCTCTCTCTCCCTCTCCCTCCTGCTCCTCCACCCCATTCCTCTCAAATAAATAAATAAAATCTTTTTAAAATTTTTTAAATAAAAAACATTCCTAGGGACAACTGTAAGCCTTTAAGAAAGACATAGATTTGAGAAATCCAGCATGAGTTCCTGATATCACCTAAGCCAAGATTTTAGTGATGTTTTTATTTTTGTTGCCCAGCATGGCTATGGCACTGCCTTGCTCATTGGAGGCTCCTCTCTCTAAGCTTCCATTTCCTCGTGTCTTCAAAAGCACTCTCAGACATTATTCTCTGAGAGCTCCTGTCATATTCAGGGCAAGAGGACTAATCCTGGATCTGGAGCCTCCTGAGATATCCACTCACACAACACTAAATGTTCCCCTGAGATGTGTGGTGTGAAAAGATCACTGTCTCAGCCCTGATGTCTGTAAGAGTGCAAGTTAGGTTCCACAACATAGTGCTCCACAGGTGGGGACGAGCTTCTCCGGCATTAAACTTTTCTGGATGTGGGCTTCTGGTCAACAGTGTGACCATGAAGGTTTTCCATACTCCTTGCCTTGTACTCTTCTTTGTCTGATCCTAGGACAGAAGTAAGTATCAAGAAAACACACAACTGTAACTTATTAGAAAGGAAAGGGTAGTTCTAGAAGGTCCAATCATGTCCATTTTACAAATGAGGAAAACAAAGCCAAATCAGCTAGATCGTAGACACCTTGCTAGCTGGTTATTCATTCCACCACTCTTTCCACTGATTGCAATCAGATATCTTCAATGAATGGTTGGAGTAACTGAGTCAAAAGGGGAGACTATGCCTTCTTGTTTCTTTTATTTAGAATATGCTAGAGGAATAGCAGTGCAAATATCATAGCTCCCTTTCTGAATATCAGGGGTTGTAGAACTTTCAACATCTGTTTGGGTATCTCAATGTAAAGTCATTTTCTATGGGAATGTCAAAGTTTAGACTTTCAGTTTTATTGGCTGAATATCCTGCAGTAATCAAGAGATGAGATAGACCATGGAAAGTAATGGCTCCGATTGTTTAACTAAAATGTTAGCATCTTTTATGCTTTTCAAAGAATTTGCATATTTTTTGTCACATCAGAGCAGGAGAGCAGCTTATGAGGGAGATAGACAGCACTTTTTTCACCTTGTATATTAAGAAGATATGGCCAGCAGCAAGTCTATACCCAACTGGTTATAAGCAGAACTAGGATAGAATTGAGCTTGTATTTGTGGTACAATCATAGCCACACCCCTACACCTCAAGTTCCTGCATCAGAAGGAGCTGTTTTGTGTCCTAATGTAACTACAGACCATATAGATATGAAATTTGGTCAATATGTTGGCCATTCCTAGTACATCAGTGGAATACAGACACTAACTTTTTTTTTCAAAAATAAGTACAGTTGTATTTGCATGTTTGTGCATTTGGGCCAAATCTGGAAACTCTAGCAAGACATTAAAGAATCGAGGAATCATTAATGGAGGAGGAAGGAGGAAGTAACTTCATTGTCAATAGGGTATTCTGGCACATTCTGGGCACTTTCATAATCATTTTGTAATACTTTAAACACACTTTTATAAAAGTACTTATCACTTTGGGAGAGTAATTTCTAAGGCCAGCTGACTCACCTCCTATAGAAAGTTGGGAATCTTGTTACTCATTTTGTAATACCAGCTGCTGAAACAGAGGTGGCTTATGTGCAAAGCCAGCTATGAGGAGAACAAGGGGGAATTGACACTGAATACATGCCATGTGCCAGGCATCTATTAGTAGGGCTCCATAAATCATTTAATTTCATCTTTTCAGCTGTGTAAAATAGATATATTGGGTGTTACATGAATGAGGTGTTTCACAGACAATGAACTGAGGTTTGCAGAGTATAAGTAATGTTCCCAAGGTTACATCCCATCTAGGTTGCTAATCACTGAGTGATAATTATCTATACTTATATGCCTCTGTTATATGTGGCATAAATAGTCACCTTGGGCTCTTCTTCTAAAAGGTTGTATTTGTTCTATCACCAGATACATTTTTTCCACTCATTCTTTTAGGGTTCACACCTATCTCATTTCTACCAATTACTTTTGCACATCACTCCTTAATTGAGATTTTGATTATTCCATGTATTTTACTGATAACTAATATGTATCTGCTTATAACTGCCTATTTATACAATTGTGCTGACAGGTCCATGCTTTTATCCACGATGTTTCTTCTGCCTGGTATAGTAATAGTGGTAGTAACAGCTTGAATTAGTTGAGTACCTGCTGTGTAATTGACATTATTTTAAGTGCTTTGCATGATCTAAGTTATTCTATTCATCTATTTCAAAAGATGAAAATTGTGATCACTCCCACTTGAAAAACCAGGAACCCGAACTACAGGAAAGATCATTACCTTGACCCACTATTTTGAGAAGGGTTATTTATTTATTTAGAAATTTAATTTATTTATTTGACACAGAGAGAGAGAGAGAGAGAGAGAGAGAGCACAAGCAGGGAGAGCGGCGAGCAGAGGGAGAGGGAGAAGCAGGCTCCCTGCTGAGAAGAGAGCCTGATGTGGGGCTCTATCCCAGGATCCCGGGACCATGACCCAAGCCAAAAGCAGACCCTTAACTGACCGAGCCACTCAGGTGCCCCAAGAAGGTTATTTAATATTATGGAATTTAGACAATATTGGCTGGGTTTGAATCTCAGTTCTACCACCAGATTTGCTACTTAGGCAAGTAACTTCTTTCAGCCTCAGTTCCATTTAAAGTAAAATGGGGGCAATAACATTATTTGCCTCCCAGAATTGCTAAATGAGTTAACATATGTAAACAGCTTAGAACAGTTTCCTGACACAAAGCAAGTACTAAGTATTTGTTACTATAATAACTAATAAGCGTTATTATATTTATTGAATTTCCAAAGCCACGACTCAGGAGTAATCATCTCCAGAGATTTTTTCCTGAGTCCCTGTGTTGGGCTTATCATACATCCTTACTTCTTCCAAAGCACCCTGGACATACATACATCTAATACTTTAAGAATACATTAGAATGAACATATCTTTTGGATAATAGGTCTCTCTCATTTGGCTATTCTCTTTTTTTAAGACTTTATTTATTTATTCATGAATAACACAGAGAGAGAGGCAAAGACATAGGCAGAGGGAGAAGCAGACTCCCTGCAGGAAGCCCAATGTAAGACTTGATCCCAGGACCCCGGGATCACAACCTGAGCCAAAGGCAGACACTCAACCACTAAGCCACCCAGGCACCCCTTTCACTAGGCTATTCTTTTTTTTTTTTTTTTTTAATATGGACCGCTTCAAGAATTTGCATGTCATCCTTGCGCAGGGACCATGCTAATCTTCTCTGTATAGTTCCAATTTTAGTATATGTGCTGCCAAAGCAAGCACTCACTAGGCTATTCTTAAAGGCAGGGGTATATCATATCCTTCCTTCAGGATGAAGGATTTTTATTTTTTTAAAAGATTTTATTTCTTTATTCATGAGAGACACACACACACACAGAGGCAGAGACACAGACAGAGGGAGAAGCAGGCTCCATGCAGGAAATCCTGTGTGGGACTCAATCCGGGGTCTCCAGAATCACGCCCTGGGCTGAAGGTAGCACTAAACCGCTGAGCCACCCAGGCTGCCCAGTATGAAGGATTTTTAATCCAGGAGAAATGAATGTGATATATTTGAGTCAAAAGAGTCTCTCGGGTTGAGAGGGCTTCTCATATTTATTCTCATGAAACCCACAGTAAGCTGTTAGGTGAGCACAGCCAAATAGAGCAGATGACATGGATAGACATCCACAGCTTGGCAGAGGATACAAAGTCTCTAGGTGAGAATGAAAGTGACTCTTCTATCTCCCTCATTCTCCATCCTCATGAATAAATCAAAGACAAAGAGATAGAATACATCAGCCTGGGAGAAAAATAAAGACAGTGACAAAGAGAAAACAACTAAAGTTTTGCTTCCACCTTTCAAAAAATAATTCCTTCTTTTTTAGAGTTACTGGAAGATGCCAAAATGTTGCTAAGAAAATGCCAGAAATCATAAAGCTTCCTTCAGGGTCCAATGGTTAAAATGGAGCACTTGATTAAGGGCCCTGGTGAATTAGAAAGAGCAGAGCTGGGTCCCAAATCACTGTATATCTTCAACTATTATGAACAACTCAGTGAGGGTCCCTCAGAGACAGGAAATGTTTTTGATGAAGCTTATCCTATCACATGCCAATGACTTTCTTTTCCTTTCTGTTGATTAAGTTTTCTACGTACTTGTAATAAGAGTGCTTGTGAGATCCAGGAAGTAGTGTGAAGGAGTCCTGTTAGTTTAGTGTAATAAAGCATACCGTACAGCAGGCAAGCTGAAATGTGCCTCCAGAGTCATAATATAGTCCCCTTGTGGCAGCACAGTCAGCAAGGACATTCCAGTGTCCTTCCACATCACTTCTAGATGATTGGCCTCGCTTAACCCACCCCTACCTGGTGTTCAGCCCAACTGGTTGCTCACAGGCTCCTGCCCTTGACAGGAAGCTGACACATGTGGGCAAAAGACCCTGTTCACAGTTAGTTCCCATGCTAGTGATCAAACAGCATTATCTTGTGTTTGCTCATCTTCTCATAGGTGCCTCTCATGATGACTCCTGAATGACTTTGATGGAGAACGTTTCAGAGGTGACTGAATTCATTCTTGTGGGGTTAACAGATGCCCTGGAGATGCAGGTCCCTTTATTTACAGTCTTCACTATCATTTACTTCATCATTCTGGTTGGGAATGTTGGGATGATCGTGTTGATTCTGCTGGATTCTCGTCTCCACACTCCCATGTACTTCTTCCTCAGCAACCTCTCCTTTGTGGACTGTGTTTATGCCTCAGCTGTCACTCCCAAGGTAATGGTGGGATTTCTCACAAAAGACAAGATTATCTCCTACAATGCATGTGCTGCCCAGATGTTCTTCTTTTCAGCCTTTGCCACTATTGAAAGTTTCCTTTTGGCCTCAATGGCTTTTGACCGCCACGCAGCAGTGTGTAAACCCCTGCATTATGCCACCATCATGACAAGTGCTATGTATACCTCACTGGCCACTGGTTCCTACATCTCTGGACTCTTGCAGTCCTCCATCCATGTTGCCCTCACCTTTCACCTCTCTTTCTGTCGTTCCAACATAATTAATCACTTTTTCTGTGACATTCCCGCACTGTTGGCTCTCTCTTGCTCTGATATCTACATGAATGAGATTGTGCTCTTCATATTGGCAGCATTCAATGTCCTTTTCACCCTCTTGGTTATCTTGAATTCTTATCTGTTCATTTTTATTGCTATCCTGGGAATGCACTCAGCTGAGGGACAGAAGAAGGCTTTCTCCACCTGTGCATCCCACCTGACCACTGTCTCCATCTTCTATGGGACAATCATCTTCATGTACTTACAGCCAACTTCTAGTCATTCCATGGATACAGACAAAATGGCATCCATATTCTACACCATGGTCATCCCCATGCTGAACCCTTTGATCTATAGTCTAAGGAACAAAGAAGTCAAGAGTGCATTTCAGAAAGTGGTTGGAAAAGCAAAGTCTTCACTGGGTTTAGCGTACTAATTAAAAATAGCAAGCAAACCATTGGACTTCTGGTATCTAAGAATTTTTTTTAATTTTAATTCTTTCTCATCTTTAACTTCTCTGAGAAGTTTCCTCCCAAATGAGGCTGGTTCTATTCGTGCTTTGGGAATGTGACTGGGTAGGAAAGGTTTTAGAAATCTTTTTCCAGAAAGAGAATGTTGCTTCTATCTTAAAGTGAAGATTATAAGCCTGGATACTATAAGATCTCACATCAAATTGTCTAAAGAGTTTTGCAGATGAATCTCATAAGTGTGTGATACCAGAATTATATTTTTAATTACTAGAATTCAAAATAACTTTATGATTTTTGTACATGGTATAGAGGCATGATTCTCAGACATTCATGCTCTTAAGAATTCCCTTGAGAGACATTGCAATGCAGAATTCCAGGAGCTATCCAGATAATATAATTTAGTTTATTTATGGTAGAGCCTAGAAATCTGTAGAATTATCCCCCACTATCCACATATACCTGGATCCTGAACTTAGCAAAGTGCCAGTGGTGAGTATAAATAATGAGGGATGCTATGTGACCTTAATCTATTTGGTCCCTGAATTTAATAAAGAAAAATATAGTTTAGAGGGTGAAAATATATCCCTACCTATTCCTTACCTCTCATAAAGTTCATATAAGAGAGTTTGGATAGGGAGGACTGCCTGCATTCTTAACAAGTTTCACCTATATTTCAGATGAGTCCAGTATGCAGATCACACTATGAGAATTATTTCCCTGGAGCAGTGGTTCAAAAGTATCATTGCAAGATCAGCAGCATCAGCTTCACCTGGAGTTATTTAGAAGTGCCAATTATAGAAACCCCCATCCTACACCTACAGGATCAGACACTCCAGGAATATGGTCTAGCTATTTGTGCCTTAGCAAGCCCTCCTGGTGATTACAAAGCATGCTTAGGTTTGGAAACCACTGGACTCAACCTAGAAACACTAATGTAGAACAGGGTTTCTCAACCTTGGCTGCACATGATAATAATCTAGAAGAGATTTTTAAAATGCTGCTGCCTGAATCCATCTCCAGAATATAGGGTTAAATAGATCTAGGGATAAGACCTGGCCACCAAGAGATTGTCAAATGCAGTCACTTCCCCAGAGCTTGAGACCAAAGAAAAGAGATAATATTTATTTAGCATCTAATGTCTGCTCATTATTTGCATATGTGAACTCATTCAGATCTCACACTACCTCTGAGGGCATCGACCATATAGAGATGAGGAAATGGCAGCTTAGACACAGGCAAATGGTGGCAAAGTGAGAATTTTGAACCCAAATCCTTGAGACTCCAAAGCATACCCTCTCCAGTTTAGTTCAGCTAACAATTGTTTAACACCATAATAGAATGTAATGGGCATAAAGGATATAAAGATGAAGAATTTTTCTCTTTTGGAGCACCTGGGTGTCTCAGTTGGTTAAGCATCTAATTCATGATTTCCAATTGAGTCATGATCTCATGGTCATGGGATCAAGCCCTGTCTCCACACTCAGTGGGGAGTCTGTTTGGAATTCTATCTCTCCTCCCTCTGCCCCTCCCTCAGATATAAAAATTAAAAATTTTTTGAAAAGAATTTTTCTCTTTTATCAAAGGCCACTAGTCTTCTCAGTATAACACAATTATCTTTGTAACTAAAGCACTAGGACACAAGGAGACATGAAAAATCACAATAATATTGATCTAACTTCTCCTTGCAACTCTTAAATCTCCTTCCGTGTTGACATTCTCAAGACCCCAAATCCCCATGCTCATCACAGCTCAAAGCAGGAGCACATTAAACAACATTAGTCTTCAAGGCCATCAGAGGTGTGTAAAGGGCACCAGAGCCCATGTGTTCTGTCCATGTATTGCTGCTACTTACACTGAAGCCCTTGCTTTCTGGAAAGGTTTGTCATCCTTATCTTCTAGAAGTTTTGTGTTACATACTCATTTAAATAAAGAAGCTTAACTGGGAATCCTACATGCTCCAGTGAATATCTACTCTTAGTAAGGTGGCAAACCATGAACCTGAACATCAATTGTGCTCGCCTTCACCAAATCCCAAATGACTCATTGCCTCATTGGAAAGAAATAGGAAAAATAAAATAAAAGGCAAATGTGTGCCCAGAAAGCCTCCATGCCCTGACCTTCAAAGTCCTTGTGGGCTGGTTATGGGGTATTGGTCACAAGGGCTGTGTCGCACATTCAGCAGGCAGGTTTAGACACTGATTTAACCATGTCTAACACCAAGTCTAACACCCTGTCATGGACATCAATAAAGTAATGTAGCAATTCATCTCCTCTCAAAAATGCTTCTGTAACTTTTTAATAAAAGTGTGTAATAAATGTATGGAACTAAAAGCTTCTGTCGAATTATTTCTGGGAATGGGACCTGCTGTAGACTGAATGTGTGCCCCCAACTTTCATATATTAAACCCTAACACTCCATGTGATGGTAGGAGGAGATGGGTGTTTCAGAGGAGGCAGTTTAAGTATCTGTTGAATGGGATTAATGCTCTTTAAAAAGAGATCCCAGAGGTACCTGGGTGGCTCAGTTGGTTAAGCATCTGCCTTTGGCTCAGGTCATGATCCCAGAATCCTGGGACTGAGCCCCGCATGGGACTCCCTGCTCAGTGGAGAGCCTACTCCTCCCTTCCACTTGTGCTCCCTTTCACCATCTCTCTCTCAGATAAATAAAATCTCTAAAAATTTTTAATTAAAAAAGAGAAAGAGATGTCCCTTGCTCCTTCCACCATGTGCTGAAGTTTGCAAAAAAGACAGCCATCTATGAATCAAATCAAGAAACAGGCTCTCATCAGACACAAAATCTTCCAACGCCTTGACCTGGGACTTCTCAGCCTCCAAAACTGTGAGAAGAAATAAATTTATGTTGTTTATAAGTCACCCAATCTATGATGTTTTGTTACAGCCATCTGAGTGACCTAAGATGAAAGCATTAGGAATAGCCGAATGAACTCAAGCCCTCCCTCAAACTAGTAACTGTGACTTTGATTTTAACAAGACACTGAACTTCAGATCAACTGTGAGGGAAAATCTTTTTAGTTGAGCCACAGAAGAATTAAATGATATCCTTAGCCAGTCAGGTTCAGTCAGGCCAAGAGAGAGTCAAAAGATAATCCCTGGACCTGGCATCTGATGGGAATTGTACACATGCCTGGGGGCTGCTATTAACTCATACATCCACTCTCTCATCTGTACCAGTCTTGATTTTTAATAGGAACCATTAAATGCTTATTCAGTGGAAAATTAAACTAATGAGTGAGGGAATGTGTGACTGGATGATTACACTAGTGGATAAATGAATGAGTGAATGAACTGAGGTTGAGTAAATGAGTCAGCAGCAAGCTGGATCCCTAATAGCTAATTACAGGACTCAAGATTTGATCATTTTGTGTCCCCAAATAGAAGGCATCTCTCAGATCACCCTGCAATGTTCTTTCTTCCCTCATCCCGTAGAAGTACAAACCATATTCCTTTTCACTAACTAAACCCTACACTTACATGTTAGAATAGAGTCCATCTGTCACCCTGCAAGCTTTTGAGACATTGCAGGTGATCATGAAATTCAAGAAATTAAAAATGATTAGTTTGAGTCTAACATAGAAACAATAAATAACAGGATGTCCAACCCTTATAAGAGAACCTCTACAGGTAATTATGGAATAGAAAAAAAAAAAGACCCAGGGTGCCTAGTTAAGTGGCTGACTCTTGATTTAAGCTCAAGTTGTGATCTCAGGATCCTGGCATTGAGCCCTGCATCTGGCCCTGCACTCAGTGAGGGGGTCTGCTTGAGTATTCTCTCTCCCTCTCCCTCTGCCCCTCCCTACACTTGTGCGCTATCTCTCTCTTTCTCTCTAAAATAAATAAATAAATCTTTAAAAAAAATAATGACTCAATCTTTTCTACCCCCTGGCCTGATAGCCAGAAAGGAAAGCAGAGGTGATAAGAACTAGCATCCATTGAAGGCTCTCACCATAATAGTGCGAGATACTCTAAAGTCTAGATGACAGTGAAAATCTTTATTCCTTACAGAATCCTCATAGCTCAGGTCATCATTCCTTGAAAATCAGACTGCAAGGACAAGACTTATTTTCTCTCGGGAATTCTCATTAGAAAGACAAACATCCAGAAAAGGAAGCACTAACAGCCTTACAACCATAAGGAAAATTGTTTCATGAATTCTCTATTCTGAAGGAGTCTCTTGCTCTAGTAGTTGAGAAGAAAGAAAGAAGGAAAGAAGCAAGCATGAAAGAAAGAAAGAAAGAAAGAAAGAAAGAAAGAAAGAAAGAAAGAAAGAAAAAGAAAAAGGGAGGGATAGAGGAAAGAAAGAAAGAAAGAAGGAAGGAAGAGAGGGAAAGAGGAAGGAGTACTAATGCAATAGTTAAAAGCCTTTGATATGAGACAATCTGGATTCAAGCCATGTTAATAGTGCCTCAGTTACTCTGTTTGCAAAAGTGAGAATGGGGCAGAGAGATTCATGGTCCAATTTTGCCTCTATTATTTTTGCTAAAGGTATAATAAAAATAATTTTAAAATTTATTTATAATAGTCTACTTCTTAGAGTTGGGATAGGATTTAATGAGACAATACATTTTATATACTTAGTATAGCACTTGGCATACTGTCAAGAAATAAATTTTAAAATTATTTTTATTATACCTTTAGCAAAAATAATAGAGGCAAAATTGGACCATGAATCTCTCTGCCCCATTCTCACTTCATAAGCACCTCACCTTATTTCTCCTCTCTTGCAGGTTCTTGAACTTTCTGCCCCACACCTTTGTTTATATACTACCTCCACCTGAGGACATCTTCCTGGGGCCAAGGACCATACGGGGAAACGATAGCAAAGACCAAGTTCTCCATCTGACTTTGTTTAACCCACCCAGTGAAGATAGGCTTCATATTGTGATCTCTGTGAGTACTTCATAAAAGTAGCCATTTCTAATGTTCTAGCGAGAGAGAGCCAGGTGTGCTTTGCTGTAGCATGTGTGCATTTTACTGATGGCTTTCCCAAAGGAGTACTATTTGCTGAGAATGTGGATGAAGGGTGAAAAGAAGAAGGAAGAGGGAGGATGGGGCAGAGATGATGCTGAGTACGTGTGGATGTGAGAGACTACTCCCGTCACATCCTGCTATGAAGAAGTTGCTTCTTCGAGTTGTTTGAAAACCCTTCCATATAGTTTTTGATGAATTCATCAAGAATCATTTATTCCGATTCCAAACTCTACCATGAGTGTGTCAACATAATTATACAGGCAAACACTTCTGAAATTCTTTTTTGTTTTGTTTTGTTTTTATTTTTTTTATTTTTTGTCTTTTGTATATATTTTTTATTGGAGTTCTATTTGCCAACATATAGCATAACACCCAGTGCTCATCCCTCCAAGTTGGGATAAGCCTTACTGATTCGAGGGTTAGAGCATTTGGAACCCATTGCAGGTAATCTGCAACATGGATAAGGTGCTATTTGTACAAACTACTGCAGAACTGTGAGTATATCTCAATGACAAGACTGTTATGCCTGCATCAGGCTAAGTAAGCACTGTCCATCAATCAAGGAAGCTAGCTAGCATTTACTGAGTGGATATCCTTATCAATATTTTTCTTTTTGGATCAAGTGAAATTTCATCAGTAATTGTCCATCTGACATCTAAGAAGAAAGTAATGAGAAAAATCTTCTTCCACTACTCTAAATACATAGAAACTGTATACCATGTATTTTAAAATACATGCTTTTGCTCAAATGTTATGACAGAACTTATAACCTGCTCATGATAGGCTGAAAGTGCTCTGGTAACTTAGTTGGGTGGATGCCAAAATAACATGCTTGCTCATGGCCAAGGTATTCAAATACACAATAGCTAAGTCAAGCCACCCATTGCTTGGGGCATGAAATTATAAATATAAGCACAAACATGGTATCTCATTATAAATGTAATTTCCAAATTAATTATCATCACAGAAATGAATGGAAATGGGGCACATTTCAGCCCCATTGTAGGATGGGATTGACAGGGGAAATGAGAAACCTACAAGTAAGACATGGGACACAGTTCTTCCACATGTTCTGTATTCCTTGAGAAAGAAGTAGAAATTGTAGAGTTTTAAGGTGAGAGAGGACCATAAACATCATCTCATCTAGTCCAACCACTCATAATATAAATGAGAAAATTCAAATATAAAAACCTTTAAAATTTGCCTGAGGTAACTTAGCATTTGAGTGGCAAAGCTCAGCCTAAAATTCACATTCCCAATTGCCCAGGCAAGGATAGTTTTAATGCAGTTTAATACACCTTCTGGGAACCCTGAGCTAGCATGAAAATTTCCCACATATTGAATTTTCCAGGATACCTATCCATAAGTTCCTATGCATTGGATAGATAGGAAGGAGGACAAAACCCTGAGGTCCCCAGATGACAGTTGTCTGTGATTATCATGTGAAGAGTTGCCCATTAACTTTTGTCACAGCTGATCAACCCAGAAAATTTCCTCCCAGGTTTTTTTTTTTTTAGTTGGATTTGGTTTAAGAAAGGCCACTGGGGAAAATTCCTCCTCTTGGGGACCCATTATTTTAAAACATCCTATAGGGCACTAAAACATCTGGCTAAATCAGACAAGAATGGCCTCTGAGTAAAGAGAAGAGTGCAGAAAAGGATCCTGGTCCTCCATGCAGGACTCCAGCTTAGAATAATTCCAAAGTATCCCTACTTTCCTTGTATTCCTCTTCATCCTGCCCTATCCCGAGAATGGCTTTCTAAAACCCGACTCTTCCTGAACACCAGCACATTTTTTCCCATGCACATCTAGATGTTACAAAGACATCACCTACTGGTCACTTTTCATTTCTAGGGGATTATACACATCTGGATCCCATGTATCCTTATTTCGTTTCATCCTTAAAGAACAAAATACAGAGGGTCAGGAAGCATTCTGGGAGAGTTGCCTTAATCATCCATAGGCAGAAACAAAAAATTTGCCTTTATGAGTGTTCTTTGATGGCTAACAGAATGCAGTGAATTGCCAAGAGGTAAGGAAACATTTTCAGAGACTTCACTTTCTAAAAACTAATGATTGTTTTTTCCCTAATTGATGTTAACTTGCTGTGTGGAATACTTTAGAGCAAGGGTTGGCAAACTAGACTACAGACCAAATACAGCCTCTTTTGGTACAGCCCTTGAGCTAAGAATGTATTTTGTACTTTAAGAGAAAAGAATGAAAGAAAGAGGGAGGAGGTGGGGAATGAGGGAAGCAGAAGAACAGAGAGAGGAAGGAAAGGAGGGAGGGAGGAAGGAAGGGAGGAGGGAGAGAGGGGAGGTAGGGAGGGAGAGAGAGAGGGAGAGAGGGAGAAATGGGAGGTAGAGAGGGAGGGAGAGAGGAAGGGAGGGACAGAGGGAGATACACAACACACAAGGAACCCATGTAGACTACAATACCTAAAATATTTGCTATCTGGTTCTTTATAGAAAAAGCTTGCTAATCTCTACTTTAGAGTGAAGGGAGTAATTTCAACGTACATGTAAGAAGGGTTAAATAAATCAAATGGCTTAATGGGAAAAAATGGCTTGATGGTTTGGGTATAACTATCTGCACTTCCCAAATAAGTAAAATGAGGCTTAGGTTGTCCAATATGGTGTAACTAGGAAGTGGTGAAGCCAGGGCTCAAGCTTATATCTTTCTTTTCTAGATCCAAAATGCTTGAGCTTGCATCACAACTCCACCATTAAACTAGCTGTTTAATCTCAGACTAATCTTTTGGGACCTCAGTTCTTCATCTGTAAAATAGGCATAACATATTACCTGCCTCATGGTATAGTCATGAAGTGCATCTGAATTAATACATGCAAAGAATTTAGAAGAATACCTTCACCTTATGGCACAAGCTATTATTACTATGTTTGAATATGATTCCAATATGATTCTAAATACTTAGAAGAGTATTTCCCAAATTCGGTTAAACATCAAATCTCCCTTGCATGATTAAGAACACAGATCTTTTTTTTTTTCAACAGATTTTATTTACTTAAGAGAAGAAAGCATGAGCAGGGACGGGCAGAGGGAGAGGGAGAAGCAAACTCCCCATTGAGCAGGGAGCCCAACTCAGAGCTTGATCCCAGAACCCTGGGATCATGATCTGAGCCAAACACAGATGCTTAACTGAATGAGCCACCCAGGAACCCCTTATTTTTTTTAATTTCTCACAATTATGGTCAAATAATAAATGTTTCATGAATGCTTAAACACTGATCATTTTTTAATATTTTTTCAAATTTTCCCCAGAGCTGAGACTAAGATTTTGGTAGACATTAGGCACCCAGTATATGCTAGCTAGCTTCCTTGATTGATTGACAGTGCTTACTTAGCCTGATGCAGGCATAACAGTCTTGTCATTGAGATATACTCACAGTTCTGCAGTAGTTCATACAAACAGCACCTTGTCCAGAAGTGCAGAAAAGATGAGAATCAGGAATGCTTCCTGGATAGTTGATTCCTGAGTAGGACCCTACGGAAAGTAACTAGGAAGAATGGAAGGAAAAGTCATCCAGGCTGAAGGGCTTTCCATGATTTCAGGAGATACAAGATAGTTTTAAAGTGATTGAAGAGAGTGAACAGTGGGAAGATATGAGCCCCTGTTTTAAAAGTAGACATACTAAGTGAAATAAACCAGTCACAAAGAGTCACACTATATGGTCCCCAGATCACTCATATGACATACCCAGAGTAGTCAAAATCATAGATGTAGAAAGTAGAATGGTGGTTGCCAGGAGGTGGGAAGAGGGGAGATGGTGAGTTATTTAATGGCAATAGAGCTTAACTTATGCAAGATGAAAAGATTTCTGTCAATAATGGTGTTGATAGTTGCACAAAAATATGAACATATTAATACCATTAAACTATACACTAAAAAATGGCTTAAATTGTAAATGTTGTATCATGTATATTTTACAGTAAGAAATGTTTGAGAGGCAGGAAGAGCTAGGCACAACACAAGGCACTCCGTGTGTATTTTTTTTAAAAAGAGCGGTGAAGGGACAGAGGGAAAGAGGGACTCTTAAGAAGGCTCCATGCTCAGCACAGAGTCCTACTCCAGGCTCTATCTCGACCCTGAGATCATGACCTGAGCTGAAGTTAAGATACTTACCCCACCCAGTCACCCTGCTCATGGGACCGTCTTGTATACGTTTTTATTAACAAGCATATGAACACTGCAGATTGTCAGCTAAGGAAATTGAGCTTTGTAGGCTCACTTATTGAGTAAGTAAATGTCCAAGGCCAGAGAGCTGGCATGTGGCAGAGCCTGGATTCAAATGCAGGTAGAAGGACTTTAAAGCCTGTAAGTTTTCTCAAATGAATAATTAACTCAAGAATTTCCTTCACAGTGGTCAATGGACAATATGACGGGGACAGTATGGGGCAGTAGAGATTTCCTCAGGCTTCTCACGTCACCCTGTGTAGATTTCCTCCCTCTCCAACATGCATAGATCCAGACAGAGTTTGATATTTGTATCAGATGCTCCAACAGAATTGTTCTGGCTAATCTATCTTTTCTGTGTAGGTCTTTGCGATGTCTTGGACTAAATTACAAAGCAGTTGATACAAGCTAAAAGAGCAAAATCCAAGAACCAAAAAGTATAGGGTAGATTCTACTTTCTAATAGCCAACCTAGCAGAGTCAAAGTCTTCATTTTGTTCTTAACTGTATGCTCTTCTAATTCCTTTACAATTTCACTTTTGAAGAATATGCTTTTTGGCTATTCAAATCAACTTCAGTATAGGGTCAAGAAATTAATGTTAAAATGAACATTTGTCCATTATTCTATACTGGGGTTATCTGAAAAATCATAAGAGTTAACACTTATTAAATGTTTATAGGGACTAGCACCATATCAAGTGCTTTTAATGTATTTTCACTATATAGTCACAGAAACCCTATAGAGTAAGTGCATTCATTATCACTCCCATGTTATAGATTTAAAAATTGAGGTACACAGATTTTATGTAAAATGTCCATGGTTACTTCAAACTCAATCAGTCTGATGACAAAAAATATGCTTTTAACCATTCTGCTATGCTGCCTTGTATCATGTATTGGAGACTCATATATTTATGGGTATTTTCTGTTTTATGAACTCTCTATTCCTGCACTGATTTTTAATTGATATAATTTTGATATATGATATCTTATAATTTATGCTACAATTTAATATTTTTTAAAGATTTTATTTGTTTATTCATGAGAGACACAGAGAGAGAGAGAGAGAATGGCAGAGACACAGGCAGAGGAAGAAGCAGGCTCCATGCAGGGAGCCCGACGCGGGACTCCATCCTGGGTCTCCAGGATCACGCCCTGGGCTGAAGGTGGCACTAAACTGCTGAGCCACCCGGGCTGCCCTACAATTTAATATTTAAAGCAAGCCTCAACCTTGTTCTTTTATGAACATCTACTTATTCTCATTTGGCTGTTCTTCCAAATAAACTTTAAATTCACATTATGAAGCACATGCACACACAAGCACACACAAATGCACACTCAAATTATCTTGGGATTTTTATCAGATTCATACCAACTATATGCGTTACTTTTAAGATACATAATATTTCTAAAATATTGAATTTTCTCATCAAAAACAACTGTAAACAGTTGCTTTAAATTTGTCTTACAATTACATTTATTGACATTTTATATTTGTGTGTGTGTGCTATTGGGATTAGAATGTACTTAGTTATTGCTGATACGGAAAAAACTTTTGTGTTTTATGTGAAGTAAAAGCCCTACAGCAAAACAGTGCCGAATCAGTTCATTGAAAAGTAGTTACCAAAAAATTAATTTTAAATTTATTTATTCCTTACAATTTTAACGTATAATTCCATAAACACATGCAAAACATATTATTGCATTTTTTTACCCCCAGCCAAACCATTTCTGTGTGTTTGCTTTTGGTTGGCTGATTATTGAAAACTGCAGTGTTTTCTTACCTAAACCACACTTATTAGTCATCATTTGTAGTTTTCAAGTCAGAAAAATACAAGTATCATATGATTTCATGCATTAAAAAAAATATTTTTCATGTTCATAGTTCAACATTTTGTACACTATTTTATTAATTTGAACAATATCAAATGTACTTGGCTTATTACAGTTGGAAACAAAAACAATGGACTTGATAAGCAAAAACCTCAACTGGAGGGAATGTAAATGCTCAGATGTATGGAAATGAAGACTACTCACCTAGGATTAACTCAGTGTACTGTGGACACTCAATATGCTATTTTACATGCAGAAAGGAGATCAAGGTGGTTAAGTACAAATCAGTTAACTACTAGCCATCGTAAAACCTTTCCTTATAAGGTCCTAACAACTTCTCAGTTGGCCACCTTGGGGTTTTCATAGAGACAATCAGATGCCTGTCATGTCTTTTGGTTGGGGATTGTGGTTTATTTCATGTTTTGGAATTTCCAGAACATTTTCAGATAAAAAGAGTGGTAGTTTTATGTGACACTGTATTTTCTTAAAAATATTTTGTTTCTTAACTAAATCTGAACATCTTTATGTTTTAATACAGTATAATGCCCATCTGTATCTATTGTCCTAATTGATAATGTGTCATTCTGCATCTGACAACATTGCTTAAAAGATTTTTGTTCTATGGAATTCTGCTTCCATTTTGTCCTTCTTTTTCTTTTGAATGATACCTTCCTTCTTTCATTTTTCTCTTCAATTTTGGGTAAAGACATATATATTTATATTATATATATGTAGAAAAATAGTCTTTTGTGCTTAACAGTAAAGCGATTAGTATTAAATTGTTAAAGAATAAAGAATAAACTTTTCTCTAATCCTCCTTTCCTCTCTCTCCTTTCCCTTCCCCATTTCTTATATTTTTTTACATCAGTTGAGAGGCTTTAGATCTGGATTGCTATTAAACCTTATTTTTCATAATGAATGTCTTAAGAATTATATCTGAAATTTCTGTTCTTTATAATACAATATTTGAAAGAATATATTTAGATACAATAGTGTTTTACTATGTTTTACTCCTCACGACTTTTATATCACAAAATACCCAACACTTACTTTTTATTTTAATTTTTTAATTTATTTGAGTAATTGAGCTATTGTTTCTGCACAAAACAAATCTTGCGATCCTTTATTTTACTCAAGCAATAAAGCAATTTGGCAGAGGGAGATTCAGCACTTCCCCACTTTTCCTTTGCAGGAGACATGTTTGCTAGGAGCCCTGTCCTCAACCAATCTGGCCCCACTGAGTTCTTCTTCCGCGTGTTGACCACCGTCCCAGAATTCCAGGCCCTGCTCTTCCTCCTCTTCCTCCTCCTCTACTTGATGATCCTCTGTGGCAACACAGCCATCATCTGGGTGGTGTGCACGCACAGCTCCCTCCGCACCCCCATGTACTTCTTCCTCTGCAACCTGGCCTTTGTAGAGATCAGCTACACCACGGTGGTGGTACCTCTGATGCTTTCCAACATTTGGGGGGCCCCGAAGCCCATCCCCCTGGCTGGCTGTGGCGCCCAGATGTTCTTTTTTCTCACTCTTGGTGGTGCTGACTGCTTTCTCTTGGCAATCATGGCATACGATCGCTACGTGGCCATCTGCCACCCGCTGCACTACACCCTCATCATGACCCAGAAGCTGTGCGCCCAGATGGTGGCGTGTGCGGTGGGCCTGGCCCTGGTCCTCTCCCTGCAGCTCACGTCCTTAATCTTCACCCTGCCCTTCTGCGGACACCGCCGGGAGATCAACCACTTCCTGTGCGATGTGCCCCCGGTCCTGCGGCTGGCCTGCGCCGACATCCGCGTGCACCAGGCCGTGCTCTACGTGGTGGGCATCCTCGTGCTGACCGTCCCCTTCCTGCTCATCTGTGTGTCCTATGTGTTCATCGCCTCGGCCATCCTGCGCATCCGCTCCGCCGAGGGCCGCCGCCGGGCCTTTTCCACCTGCTCCTCGCACCTCACCGTGGTCCTGCTGCAGTACGGCTTCTGTGCCGTGGTCTACCTGCGGCCCCAGTCTACCTCCTCGGTGGATGAGGACCGCCAGTTTGCCCTGGTCTACACCTTTGTCACCCCCCTCCTCAACCCGCTGATATACACCCTCAGAAACAAGGATGTCAAAGGTGCCCTGAAAAAGGCCATCAGTAGCAAAGCAGCATCTGAAGCTCTCTGAGGTTTTAGGGGGACTTGAAGGAGGTACTTGAGCATGTGGCAACAGGGGAACTCTTACATACAAATGCTAGATACACATTTAATTCTCCAAAGTTTGGATTTTCATTAACTCTGTTCCTAACATGTTTGGTTGCTACACTTCATTTTTTTTTTTTTTTAAGTTCTCTGAAACCTTAAAACTCTGAAAACTGGACAGGGATACTGTAGGCTATTGTTCAATTAGCCACAAATTAAAAGTCTACATTTCCTTTGAAGCAACATCATTATCTTTGAAGCCTTTCCTCTTGAGAAACAATGGTCTTCATTGATTCCTTGAAAAATATTCATAAGGAAATTTCACCTAATATGCCTTATTCTTGTGTTTGTCTTTAAAGTATGATAAGTAAATGCCTGGTCAATTTACCCATTTCCTTTATAAGCCTCTTTCACATGTTACAAGGTCCCTGTTGGTGGGTCTAATCTATGCTCCTACATTTCAATCCAGGAATGTACAAGTAGATTAGGAAAGGTGGAGCAGAGCCAGTTTGCTCTGAGAATTAACATGTGTTGAGAGTAAACTGCCAGATTTCCAAGATAAGACCCTAAATTGTGGGAAAACAAGAGTGGATCATCAAGTGTCACAGTCAAACTCTCTAGTGGTCATCCTCTGTATTGGTCAGCATGATTTGGAGAAACAGGATCAATAGGTTAGAGAGAGGTGTTTTTAAGCAGTTGGTTCATGTGATTGTGGAGTTTGGCAAATCCAAAATGTTCAGCCCAGGCCAGCAGGTTGGAAGTTCCAGCAGGTCTCTTTGTTGCCATCTTGAGTTTGAAGGCAATGGAAGAAGAAACCCTTCCTTTTCTAGGTATCTCAGCCTTTTATCTCAAGACCTAAGTGATTAGATAAGACCCATTCACATTATAGAGGGTAAGCTGCTCTGCACAAAGTCTACTTATTTACCTGTTAATCACATCTAAAAAAACACCTTCACAGCAGCATCTTGATTGGTGTTTGACTAAATGACTGAGTACTATGGCCTAGCCAAGTACTACCCCTTGTCTGTTTGGCACTCGGACTCATCTCCTTAAACCATACTTGATCTCATAAAGACAAGAACAAAGTCATACATCTGCTCACCTGATATAATTATCCTGCATATAACCAAATATTGCCAGCCCTTTCCCCAGAAAAGAATGCAAAGTCCTTGGGTGATGTTCACCTTTCTCCTTTTTACTCTGTAACTTAAACACTATTATGTAAAGTTAAAACATTTTATGTTAAATTGCAACAGGATGAGAGAGGGAAAAAATACACACATACATGCACACAAACATATTCATTAAAAATATAGAAAAGTACACTCAACTATTACAGTCCTCATTTCTGCAAATGGTATGTGTTCAAAACTGGTATTTATAAATCCCTTCTTCCAATACCCATTCCATATTCCCCTTTTCCTCAGAAAGTATCACAGCTTGTTATGGTTCTTTGCCTAGTAGAGTGACCAAAATTTTCCTTCCTGAAAGCTCTGGGACTTTAGCAGGACTTTAGCAGTCCTGCTTGAATTGGGTATTATAGTGGTCCATTAATTTTAACCACAGGGCATTGTAGTGCTAAGAAATACCTGATGGGATCTCCTGTATTAAAGGTATACTCTTCATTACCTCCACTGTGGAGCAGCAGTGAATTCCCCCTTCATAATCAGGATCAAGTACCCAAGTCATGTATTTACCTGTTGATACAGGGTCATGAGGAGAGCAAAATGGCCAGGTGACAGCCTTAATTTCCGGTTCAATAGAATCATTTTTGCATCTCCTGGTGGAATCATTCCTCCCACTAGTACAAAGACCTGACAAAGACCTGTTGACCGGGCAGCCCAGGTGGCTCAGCGGTTTAGCACTGCCTTCGGCCCAGGGCATGATCCTGGGGACCTGGGATTGAGTCCCACGTTGGGCTCCCTGCATAGAGCCTGCTTCTCCCTCTGCCTGTGTCTCATCCTCTCTCTCTCTCTCTCTCTCTCTCTCTGTCTGTCTCTCATGAATAAATAAAGAAAACAAATCTTTAAAAAAATCAAAGACCTGTTGACCAGCAGAACTTAAAGTCATGGGGGCAGAAAGCAATAATTTTGCAAGTGGATAACCAGAGTGCCACTCCCATTTCCACCCATTGATTTGTAAGTCCTCGTTATGGAAGGACTAGCTGGCGCCGTAACTAAATCTTTAAAAGGTCATTCACTTCAAGAAGCCAGATGCTTCAGAATGGTGCAGAACATGGTAAGACCATGAACATGGACCCATTTATGTGATTCATTTACTATAAAGTAAGTTCCTTAAGAAAAAAAAAATGTATGGAACACCATGACTGTAAATGAAACACTCTGTAAGTATGTAGTTTTGGTAGAAGCATTATGTGCAGGGAAGACAAGCTCATATCCATAAGTGCCAGTATGCTTCCCAAACAGGATGGGATAAGGGACCCACTGGACACACTGTGTGATAAATTTGGGTTTAAAAATCCATTAATCAACTGGCATCCAGAAGCACCTACTCTGACTAGGGATTCCAGCAACTTCTGGTTTTCCTGGAGCTAGTGTCATTCACTGCTGGGGTATAGCAGTCCTAAAAATTCTGATTATTTTCTTCCTCACAATGTAGTCATTTTGCTAAAGGTCTATAGGTCTGTTTGGAGAATTCAGGGGAAAAGCTTAATGGTATAAATTTTGGCAGCACACTGAGATCCTTCCTCATGAGGACTTAGTCTCCCCTTCATTCCAAGGGTTCTAGGTCTGTACACTAACTTAAGTCTGGGAATTGATTCTCTGTTTTATGATTCCAGTTAGACTTTTGTTTACTTGACCTGAAACTACTCCACATATACAGATCAAGTAAGAATGTAGTAGACTTCTCAACCATTTCACTTCTAGGAACACTGTGATCCACTAGCCAAGGCCATAAGTCTCTGTAATCAGACAATTCTGACCACTGCTGTGGCTCTCTGTGCATTATGGCAACCACACCCACCTTGCCTTTCACAATTATGTACTATCACTTGGTTCTCACCACCCTGGGATCCAATTATTTTTACTGTACATTTCCCAATTTAGTGGCAGCAGATCTTACTGTACTTTCTTTCTCTTAGGATTTTATTTATTTATTTAAAATAGAGAGAGTGCTTACACACATGTGCATAAGCAGAGGGAAGGGCATAGGGAGAAGCAAGCTCTCTGCTGAACAGGGAGCTGGACATGATACTCCATCCCAGGACCCTGGGATCATGACCTGATCCAAAGACAGGTCAACTGATTGAACCACCCAGGCATCTATCAAGGTTTTCTGACAGAGGAAAAAGCAATCACTCAGCTCTTGAAAAATACTGGGGCTCCCCTTACAAATTTTTTTCTCACTATCATTATGAAAGGTGTGTCTTCTGGACTCTCCTGGGGTAGATAAGCAGGTTTTAAATGACAAATCCACTCTCATATCTTCTGAAGCCTTTGAATTATTTTCTCTATGGTATACCAAGACAGGGCTGGTATTTCAACTCATTTTGGTGTAGACCACCTAACAATCAAATTGTTAGAGCCCTTTCTAATACCCCAAGCTGTAAAATTAATCTAGAATCCATGCTTTGATGAGCCCATGTCATTAAGCTCAGCCTGATTCAGCATTGTGTACTTACCATCATTAACCCACATATGTAATATCCATTTCTACACATATTCCCACAGATATTTGTGTAAATTGTAAAAAATCATGTAGCTCTTGTACAGTGCAATGTACCTGTTCATAATAGGTTAGACCTTGTACCTCACTGGGTACTTGAGACTAGTTATAGGTCTAGAAGCAAAGAAGAATTGTGGGAATGAGTCCTATGGAAAACCAGCAGTGTCTCACAAGGCAAATCCCTCAGAGGAGACCATTACAGACAAGTGTAGGATTAATCTCCTCAGTGGGAGTAGTATGGCTCATTCTGTTGGCAAAGAAAACTCAGAATTTAGAGGTTCTATGCCCCAGATTCATCAGCATTATCCCGTATACCCCAATTCCAACTTTCAAGATCCCATTCCTTCCCAATTATTTTTTTCAGTTTTTTAAAAACTTAAATTCAACTTGCCAACATATAACACCCAGTTCTCATCTCATCAAGTTTCCTCTTCAGTGCCTGTCACTCAGCTACCCCATCCGCCTACCCACCCACCTCACCCTCCCCTTTGGCAACCCTTTGTTTCCTTGAGTTAGTCTTTCATGATTTGTTTCCCTCTCTAATTTTTCCCACTCAGTTCCCCTCCTTTCCCTTAAATGGCCAGCAACTTAGTCATGGGCCAAAACCAGGGGTGGAGGCAGAAGAGGCCTAGAAGCCCCACACTGCTCTGGCTAGTGATTCTCATCCCTCAGCACATCCCCCAGCATGCCCTTTCCTGGAAAAGGCAACGTCTGCACTGAAACTACCTCTGCCGCCTAGCTTCACTTCACAATCTGGCCTGGGGAACTTGATGGAATATTCTCTACAAGTGAGCAGAAGAATGAAAATATGGTCTTCAAAAAAAAAAAATGGCAAATTGAATTTTATAAAGGACTATAAAGGGACTATTTCTTATATTCTACGTATGAGTAAAACCATATGATGATTATCCTTCTCCAATTGACTTATTTCACTCAACCTAATTCCCTTCAGTTCCATCCACATCATTCCTTCCCAATTAATGCCTTTGGGTTTCAGGAGGAAACCCTGTGAGGTTGGGAATCTCATTTGCATTGCAAATCAGCCATTCACGGAATGAGATTCTGGGTTTGGTTTTCAGAAACCTCAGCTCTGCAACTATAGGACGCACTGGTCTCTCAGGGCAGACATGGAAGTTTTCAGGTCATTTATGCAACAGTTGAGAATCAGGATTCTCCAGGAAGCAGAATCAATAGGTTGTATGGGGAGAAAGAGGGGGGAAAAAAGAAAAATTTATTTTACAAAATTGGCTCAGGCAACTGTGGGTCTAGCGAGTTCAAAATCTGCAGGGTAGGCCAGCAGGCTGAAGACCCAGGGAAGAGTTGATGTTACAACTTGAATGTGAAGTTAGTCTAGAGGCAGAATTCCCTTTTCCTCAGGGGAGCCCAGTTTTTTTCTCTTAAAGCTATCAACTAATTAGATGAGATCCATCCACATAACAGATGGTACTGTGCTTTTCTCAAATCCTCCTGATTTAATGGTTAATCTACCTTATAAATACCTTCAGGAAAATAAGACAAACCGTGAGAGTCTCCTAACTCTAGGAAACAAACAAAGGGTTGCAGAAGGGGAGGTGGAGCGGGGGACGGGGTAACTGGGTGACAGGCATTAAGGAGGACCCATGATGAGATGACCACTGGGTTAGTTATACTATATGTTGGCAAATTGAATTTAATTTTTAAAAAGTACCTTCACAAGTAATATCCAGACTGGCATTTGATCAAATATTTAGGGACTGTGTCCCAGCCAAGTTAACACATAAAATTGACTACTGAGGCCCAGGAAATGACAAAAAAGGATCTGATATAACTTCAAATCACAGTGGTATTATTTATCTTTCTATATTATAAAACTGTGAGGAAATGCCTTTAACAGCATTTTATTCACTAGGAACTCATAAAGTATTACTTCAAAATGTGCAGTCATCTAGGTCTTAGAACTATATTGAATTTCAAAAAATTCTCACTCTGATTAGTTTTAATCTTCAGAAAAAGATTAAAGCTTTAGTCTAAGTTGTTGAAAGCAGTGTGACATTCTTTTAAAAATAGATAATCTTTTTCTACTCAATTCCCTTGGGATCCTGAGCCACTGAGTTTTCATGCTCAATATTCAGTGGACATTATTAGATGAAATCACAAGAACCAAGTTAGTTCTATTTTTGCCACTGACTTGTTGGATGCTATACAAATCAGGTCACTTCTCTGCATCTCATTTTCTTAATGAAGGTCCCTGGATGATAGGATATCCAAAATCCTCATGCCTGGATATGCTTAAATTTCACTATTTTTTATTTTAGGAATGCTGGGTTTGTTTTTTGTTTGTTTATTTTTCAGTTCTGAGTTCTTTATTACTTCCATTGCATTTCTCTCTGTTTGAATTGCTTTCTTCCCAAGATTTCATGGCTAACTTCTTATCATATATGTTTCAGGTCAAATGTCACCTCCTCAAAAAAAGGTTTTTGATGACCTTCCTCCTCTAATCATTATCTATCTCTTTAACTTGTTATATTTTCTTCATGGTAATCATCACTATCTGATAATATCTAACTGACTTATTTACCATGTTTATTGCCTGTTTCACTAGCAACAATGTAAGCTCCTTGAAAGCAGGAATCTTGCTTGTCTTATCTGTCTTTGTTCCCAGACTCAACAGTGATGGGCACATCATATTACATAAATACTTGTTTAATCAATCAATCAATGATGAACCAAACTCTAAATGAGTGTACCCTAAGTCTGTGTAATTATTAACTATCAAAAAGACTGTATCCACTGTGTGTTCCATTGTGAAAGATCTAACAGACTAATGGAGGCAAGGGAAAGAGAAATGCAATAAAGGTAAAGATATTAAAAATTTGCAAGTTTAGTATAGCAAAGTAATATCTGAGCAGAGACATGATCGAAGCTAGAAAGTCTGTATGGTACATCAAGTGAAAATATATGGTTTATTCAAATTCTGGAAGACCACACTAAGGGAGTTATTCAAAAAGTAACAGGAAAGCTAAATATCTGCCCAGTATCCCCCTCAATTCATTCCTTTATGTTCAACCAAGGTTACTAGGGCCCCTTTTTCTATTTAAAATATAAAATACAGTCTTAGTTCCCCAGGGTGATAATAATTTGGGACTTGGGCTGGCCCAGCTATGACAATATGATGAGAGTCAATTCCCTGAAGCAGGAAGCACAAATGACCTTGATTAGCAACCTTCCTATTTCTCAGGAAATTATACTGGATGCTGAGAATGTTGATAAAGGGTTTAATACTGGTCTTCACTTTGACAAGCATACAGCAGCTCTTCCATTGACAGGAGATCCCAAGTGCAGGGACAGTTTTGATTTGGACTCATTATCTAGTAACAAGGGAGATCAACAACCATCCAACTACCTCCTGGGAGATGGAACTTAGAGGACAAGACTCTAAATAGCAGAGCAATTTACTCCTCCCACAGCTTTTGGCTCTCCAGGCTCACAGTCCTCCTCTCTCCCTCTTCACCAAAGCAGTCAGACCTCACCTGCTGGTTTCCATCCCTTATGGACATAACCAAGGAGACTGGCTTGGTACACTCCTTTCTCTTCTCATGATGAAGGTAAGAGGAAGTCTTTTTCTGCCTCCTTCTAGAGTCACTATAATCCAGGCACTCGGTGACACCAGGCTAGAAAATAAGTAATGTTTACATATAGAGATTCTAGGGTTTCAGAGCTCCTTCAGCCAACAGCTTACAGCATTTCTCTGAATTCACTTGGAAGGCCTGTTCTTCTGATTAAAATGGTAATAACTAATCTTAGCCTAAAAAATACTGAATGAATAGCTAACGTAAATTTGGAAAAGGTTTCAGGATTAATAAAAACCCTTTTCTTAAAAAGCACTTCATTTAATCCTCTGCTATGAAGCAGGTATTATTAATATCATTCCTTTAAAATATTCAAAGAAAAGAGAGAAAAATTAACATTTATTATGCAACTTAATAGGTTTCACACATCAAACCAAGTGTTACTAAGTATTTTATCCCACTTAATGTCACCACAGCTCCATTAGGTGGAATATTATTACTTACATCTTCTAAATATAAGGAAACAGAAATTAATATGAGTTGATCTTCCCCAGTGACATTGCTATTAATAGTAGATTGAGATTCTACCTCAACCTGGTATTGCCAAATCCACCAACCCCCTTGTTTTACACGATGCAAACTTGATATCAAGAGCCACTCTAGTGTAGACTCCCTGTATTTCCAGAATGCACATGGACAAGGTTTCCCACGACACTCTTGCCACCTGGGGCTGGACTGGCTGGAGAGGTAAGAAGGAAAATGCAGATACAGATGTGGGATGTGACTTGGAGACATTGAGGCAGGTGTGAATTCATGAACAGATGCCAGCCTAGACAGATTTCCGGAGATGATGCTAAAGTGCTTTTATTTCACATCTGCCCTAGGCAACATGTTTAGTAACAACTTGGAATAACAAGTTGATGATATGTGGATTTAATAACCTTCACTCTCTTTGAGCCACAAAATCTACTATTTCATCTGTCTAGAATATAGACCCCATTACTGTGCCTACCTCTCTTCTTCTAGTTAATTCCTGCTTTTCAGATGTAAGCTTAAATATTACTTCTTCTAGAAAGCCATTTCAGAATTTCCTAATCAAAACTATGCCAGAGCCACATGGTGTATAATCTTATAACACATTGCTCCTTTACAGCATTTAATCACAGATTATATATATATATAAAATAGCAAACATATAAGATATATGTAATATATTATCAATCACAAATACAAATATAAATACAGCAGATTGTTTAACAGCCTCTCTGTTTAGGATATACAACTACTTGGCACAACTGTGCCATTTTGATTACCATTGTTATGTGGAGCTTAGCACTTAATACAAAATAAAAATGAGGGATTGCAGGAAGGATAGTTAAGGATAGTTAAGTCACAAATTGTGGAATTTTTTTAAATGTCAATTTCAGGGATGCCTGGGTGGCTCAGCAGTTGGGCATCTGCCTTCCTTTGGCTCAGGGCCTGATCCTGGAGTTCCAGTGTCATCATAAAATTCTCCAAAGTCATCATTAGCACACAGATTCCAAAGCCCTCTATCAAATATAAGTGGAAAACTAGCCCTAGATGTGTTTGTTGTAACTTTCTACATGTTATGTTCCTGAATGGCAGCATTTTTTTCACAATGCAGCCTAATGTTGGTTACCATGTTGTTTTCCATAAGGCTCTTAAATAGGTGATTTAATTATGAAATCATCTCAAAAGTAAAAGGAAAATGAAAAAAAATATGTACATTAGGCTTGGTGATATGGGAGATGAAAATGTAGTTCAGGGAAGATGGCTGCCCTTGAATTTACAAAAAATAATAATCTGTTATTAGGCTGCTTTTGCTATTGCAGTAGATACTTTACATAATGATCTCTTTTACTCCAAACAACAGCCCCAGAACTAAGCATAAATGCTATCCCTATTTCTCAAATAAAGAAACTAAGACCTAGAGAAATTAGATATTGCCTAGCATCACAGAGCCAGGACTTGGGATTATACAAGCCACATCATTTAATTTCAAAAGTCATCTCACACACTGATGCACTGCCCCTACTCCTCATGTTTTAATAAAATGTTGAATATGACAGATGATGTTAGAAATCATTTGGAACATGATTGAAGTTCAAAAAAGGAAAATAGAATGAATAGCTTTTCATGCCCTGGGTGTTCTGAATATTTGTGACAGTCTAATTACATTTCCCCCTATGCTTGTGACACAGAGCTGGGTCTATTTGGATGATTTGTCCTGGAGTGGTGCTTCTGGATTAAGATTTTTCTTCAAAGCTCATCATAAATAATTAATGTTGAAAATAGGCAAATTGAAACAATATCACACTTTTTCCTTCTTGAATATGAGGTGATCTTGGGAAAACAGTGGAATGGATGCCCTATGAGAGTCATGTCTGTTTATCTCAAAGTCTTTAAGGAAACAACAAATCCAAGAAGGAAGCTGGATTTCCCTTTAGCTCCTTAGAAGAGAAGAAAAATAGAGGGAGACTGAGTGTCTTTCCTATTCACCCTCACACTCAGGGGGAGGATTCTTAGATCTCCAACAGCTTATGTTCACACATTTCCCTATACTGCCACAAGTCAGGAGGAGCCCTATGATAAATCTCCCTGTTTCCTTCAAGTCCTGCACTTCTGATTGGATATGGATAGAGAAACCAGGAAAGGCTTTGTATTCCGAGGTTCATCTCTGATATATCTATCTCAGACCTATGTGAACTCTTTGTCCATGGGCATCTTTTTCTTTCTTAATTTTCCATCATTAGACTAGCTTTTCAGTGTTACATCTATATACATGTGTCAATACCTCAGGAGGCATTGTGTGTAAATAAATGTATGAATGAACAAGTGAATGAATGAATAGCTTCCTGCCCTCACCTTAATGACCCCCGTTTTCAAGAATTCTTGACACTTGTTAATTTGCTGAAAGAATTAACTTTCACTGCACTTCCACTAAAAATCATTTTGAAGACCATAAACTTACTTTGCCTCTTCTTCTCAAAAAATTCTTACACAACTCTTGGGACTTAGAAATTAGGTTGTAGATACTTATGTCAGGAGATTTCATGAAAGAGGAAGAAAAGAAAGAATTAGCTCTAATAATTCTAAGTTTCTAACTCCAGACCTATTAGATTAGAATATGGCTCAGAGTGTGAACTAATATATTATTGGTCTGATTTTTCTTCCTGTCTTTATAACTCTTGGCAGAAAACACTCTATTAACTCAATGACCTGGGGAAATCGCTCACTGTTGATGGAATTTGAGTTCCTGGCCTATCCCTCCCACCCAGAGCTCCGTGTCTTGTCCTTCGTTGGAGTCAGCCTAGTTTATACCTTGATCATCAGTGGGAATGTCCTAATTGTAGTGGCCATCCAGACAGAAGCCCGCCTACACACACCCATGTACTATTTCTTGGGAAGCCTCTCGGGAATAGAAATATGCTACACTGCTGTGGTGGTGCCCCACATCTTGGCCAACATCCTACGGCCAGAGAAGACCATCACCCTCCTGGGCTGTGCCACTCAGATGATCTTCTTCATCGGGCTCGGCAGTGCGGATTGCTTCCTCTTGGCTGCCATGGCCTATGACCGGTATGTTGCTATTTGCCACCCTTTGCAGTACCCTCTCACCATGACTTTAACTCTCTGTGTCCGCTTGGTCATGGCCTCTGTGGTCATTGGCTTGTTCCTGTCCACACAACTAGTGGCTTTCATCTTCTCTCTGCCATTCTGCCGGGCTCGGAGTATCGAGCATTTCTTTTGTGATGTCCCACCAGTGATGCGTCTTGTTTGTGCCAACAGCCACGTCCATGAGCAGTCAGTGCTGGTAGCAGCCACACTGGCCATTGCCATGCCTTTCTTCCTCATTGCCACTTCCTACACCTTCATTGTGGCCGCTGTGCTCAAGATTCACTCAACAGCTGGGCGTCACCGGGCCTTCTCCACCTGCTCTTCCCACCTCTCTGTGGTCCTGCTGCAGTATGGCTGTTGCGCCTTCATGTACCTACGCCCCAACTCCAGCTACTATCCCAAGCAAGATCAGTTCATCTCACTGGTATACACATTGGGAACCCCACTGCTCAACCCACTTATCTATACCCTGAGGAACAGTGAAATGAAGGGGACCTTGGGGAGAGTTCTTACCAGGAATTGCCTCTCCCAGAACAACTAAGGGAGGGTACAACCTTCAGGAAAGAGTTTGGTTCCAACTGGTGCAAATCTCCATGCCACTGGGATTTCTCCCAGACAATGTTAAAAGTAATCTTTAAAAAATGGTATAAACTATCTGGATACCATCTAGCTATGTGTGCCAGAGACCTTTAAAATGCTTCTACTATTTTACTCAGTAATTCTGTTCTAGAAAGGAAATTAACAAATGAGCATAACAATAGGAAGTGACAAGTATAACACTGCATCTCAGGTATCATCTGGAAAGAGATAGCTCAGTCAATAAATTCTGACTGAAATAAAATAATAAAAGGATTATATAGAGAAGTATGAGTAAAGGAACCAACATGGATGGCAACACACTTACATACTAGCCATAGCAGGAAGTCATGATTACTCTTAGACCTCAGGCACATAAGAGCATACAGTATTATCAGAGATCAGTAAGAGCTAGATTTATTGAGAGAAAACATTTGGGAGGAACTGTGGCTTTAGGCAGGAAAAGTAACAATTGACAGAACTACAGACATGCAAGTAGAAAGTAGGAAGGTAAATACCCCAACATCTCCCTGCTCCTACCATCCTAAACCTTTATCCTGTCTCCCATTGGCCAAACCCAACTGGAAGCAAGGGGGCAGTGTTGACCAAATGTTCAGTTCTCAGAAATTAGCCTATTGGAGCAAGACAGTGCAGAAAAGGACGTTGAGAATTAGAGGCAAGCAGAAAATAACCAGAAAAAGATTACTATATAGTATTTTATGTAGAAAATAAAATATGTTAATAATCCCATAATAAAGTATTGGCTTAACAATTAATGTATGTAACAATATTGTTCAGACCCTCTGCCCTCTGATGCATGTCCTCCAACCAACTCTTATTTTCCTGGAAGAGTAAAAGTAGCTTCCATGCTACCTTACTGAATTCTTGATTTCCCATCACTTATATGTGGTAATACTTTGTTACCTTGTCAGTGTTTGGGGTTTTTAAGGAGATGATTTTTTTATGTTTTTTTTTAATATTCTCTATGTCATCTAGCATTTTAAGTAGCAATTGACTTCTTAGTAAGTTCATTTATCAGTGATATTCTATAGTCAATAATCTCTAGTTATATAATTAAAGTAGTGGTTTTCATGCAAGTTTACAGATAGGCAATGAAAAAAGATTTGTGGCACAGCACAAACCTTAAAACCACACTACCTGGGTTTGTATCTTTCTACCTGTGTGACAAGGTAAAAATCACTTAAACTTGCAATGCTTTGATTTTATTTTCAATCAAATGGAAATTACAATAAATCTATCACTAAAGGATCAAATGAATTAATACAGGTTTTATGATAAGCCCTATATACATGATATCAATTATTATTACTATCATTTGGGGGGGGGTACACAGAGGTAAAACAAAGGAAGAGAATTGGAGAGAATATTTTCACAGGTGATGTTATGAGAGGTTCCCCAACCATCTTCTCTATATTCCCTCAGAATGTTCTTCTGAGTTCATCAAATAGAGTTTAGTTCTACACCATTTTCAGGCTTGAGGGTGTTAGCGATAACAATGAAAGGTAAATTTACCTGAGATAATTCCTTATTTGGGGGATTTACCAAAAATTTAAGCCATTTGAGATACTTTGAGGTGAAAGAATTGTATTTTAATTGCAATTTTTAAAGTAGTAATGAATGTAATGACTTTTTAATTTTTTATTTAAATTCAATTAGCCAACATACAGTACATCATTAGTTTCAGATGTAGACTTCTGTTATTCATCAGTTGCATATAACACCCAGTGCTCATTACATCAAGTGCCCTCCTTAATGCCCATCACCCAGTTACCCCATCCCCATACTCATTTCCCCTCCAGTAATCCTGTTTGTTTCCTATAGTTGAGTCTCTTACAGTTTGTCTTCCTCTCTGATTTTGTCTGATTTTATTTTTCCCTCCCTTCCCCTATGATCCTCTGTTTTGTTTCTTAAGTTCCACGTGTGAGTGAAACCATATGATAATTGTCTTTCTCAATTAACTTATTTCATTCAGCATAATACCCTCCAGTTCCATCCACATCAAAGGAAATGGTAATATTTCATCCTTTTTGATGGCTGAGTGGTATTCTATTGTGTATATACATTACTTCTTCATCAAGTCATCTGTTGATGAACACCTAGGTTGTTTCCGCAGTTGGCTGGATGTAGTGATTTTAAAGGAAACCTTTCTCTTTCTACATAAATCTATTGAAATGATCAACAAAATACATATGTTTTAGTCAATTTGGGCTGCTATAACAGCATACTACAAATTGGGGTGCTGAAACAGTAGAAATTTAATCCTTACATTCTGGAGGCTAGGAAGTCCAAAATCAATGTGCAGCAGATCCAGTGCCTGGTGAAGATACTATTCCTGGTTTGCAGACAGCTGTCTTCTTATTGTCACTTCATATTGTGGGGAAAGAAAGAATTCCAGTCTCTTTCTCTTCTTATATGGACACTAATCCATTAATTATGGCTCCACCCTCATGAGCTAGTTATCTATCAAAGACTCCATCTCCAAATACTACAACAGTGGGGATTAGGCTTCAACATTTAAACAGACAGGTGGGGGTGGGAACACAAACAAAACAAAACAAAACAAAAACAACAACAAAAAACAATGGTAGAAGACATAACCAGGGATCAAACCCAGGCAATATGGCATCAGAGTCCATACACTTAATCAATATGCTCTATTGCTCTTCCCAGAACAGCTTAGTGTCCAGTGCCCAGTGAACCAAACAGCAAGGAGGCAGTGTTACTTGAGACACAGGGTGAAGCAGAGAGCAACAGAGACTGGTATGGTAGGAGATAAGATAAAATATGGCAGAAGACAAGATAAGAGATTACAGAAAGTCAAAATCATGGAGCAATTTATAGATCATGGTAAGAACTTTGATTTTACCCAAAGTAAGGTGCAAGGCACCAAAGAGATTTGAGCAGAGTAGAAGCATTATTAGGCTTACATTTTAAGTGATTCACTCTGCCCGCAGAGTAGAAAATATGCTATTAAAGAGGAAAGAGGGGATCAGAGTCTTGTTAGGCATCTATTGTAACAATCTAGGCACAAGTAATCATATTTTGGATATCTTTGAAGGCAAAGCCAGTAGGATTTTAAACAGACTGGACATGGGATGTGAGTAGAAGAGGGGAGTCAAAGATGACTCCAAAATTTTGTGACCTGTAGAAGTGGAATAATGAGATGCTATTTACTAAAATTGAGAATCCTATGAGAAAATAAAATTTAGTGCAGAAAATCAAGAATTGTTCAAGAATTTTGGGTATGTTGCATTTGAAATATGCTTTGGATATCTAGATCAGAAAAAAAGAAGGCTGGTACCATCACAAATTCACAATGATCAATACCTGGATGGTACTTCATTAAGCTTCCCTGTCCTTATTTTCATCCTCCTCACACTCCTTGGCTGGATTCTTTATTGTCCTGACACCCAAATGTTGGTGCACCCCAGGCCTCAGTCCTTGGTCTTTTTCTTTCTGACTTCACTCATTTCTTAAAGTAATCTCTCTTGATGCCATAGTTTTAATATATTTGTATATTTATATATACTTAAAATTCCTGCAATTGGCTGGCATACAGTAATCATTCAGAAAATATTAGCAATGTTATAAGCTATTCCCCCTGCACTGGACCCAGGGACCTCACAGAAGATTTCATGATACTAAGCTTGGACCAGTGTCATTGCAATTACTGTGGAGCATGCTTGATTATGTGAGGCACCCCAGGCCTCAGTCCTTGGTCTTTTTCTTTCTGACTTCACTCACTTCTTAAAGTAATCTCTCTTGATGCCATAGTTTTAATATATTTGTATATTTATATATACTTAAAATTCCTGCAATTGGCTGGCATGCAGTAATCATTCAGAAAATATTAACAATGTTATAAACTATTCCCCCTGCACTGGACCCAGGGACCTCACAGAAGATTTCATGATACTAAGCTTGGACCAGTGTCATTGCAATTACTGTGGAGCATGCTTGATTATGTGGTATTGAATTTGTTGAGGCTGATTCTACTGAATTCCAAAACCTGGAACTTTATTAAGGAGTCCTCATGAAAGGCAAATAAGTCTATAAAGATCACTGATATGTACTTACTATAATTGAGTTAATTAGATACCATTGTTGGCAAATACCATAAATGATTTCTATAGAACTTTTCCTGATGTTTTAAAAATATCCTTGCTGTTCTTTAAAAAGATTTATTGTGGTTCTAAAAAAAATTTATTGTGGCAAGAACACAACATGAAATTTATCCTATGAAATGAGAAGTGTATACTATATCATAATTACCTTCTAAATCATTCAAAAATGTCCCTGTAAACTAAGTATAGGGGCAATAAGTAAGTGTTTCAGATGATTAAAGGAATCAATCTAAATTAGCTACGTATTTATCTGAAATACTAAAAAATAAAAACCACTAAATGTCCAATATTAGGGAATAGTTTAATAAATTGTGGAATATCAATACTACTTATTAGTCGCAAAAAGTGTAAGTGTGAACATGATATTTAAAAAGGAAGACATTCAGGGCACCTGGGTGGCTCAGTGGTTGAGCATCTGCCTTTGGCTCAAGTCGTGATCCCCAGGTCCTGGGATGGAGTCCCACATCAGGCTCCCCATAGGGAGCCTGCTTCTCCTTCTGCCTATGTCTCTGCCTCTCCATCTGTTCTCTCATGAATAAATAAATAAATTTTTAAAATTAATTAATAAAATAATAAAATAAAAATAAAAGGGAAGACATTTAGAGGCACCTGGGTTGCTCAGTCAGTTGATCATCCAACTCGTGATTTTGGCTCAAGTCACAATCTCAGGGTCCTAGGATCAAGCCTGCATCAGTCTCTGCACAGGGCAGGGATGTCTGCTTGTGGATTCTCTCCCTCCCTCTCTTTCTGGCCCTCCCTCCACACTCTCACTCTCTCTGCGTGTGTGTGTGTGTGTGTGTGTGTATGTCTCTCTCTTTCATTAAAATAAATAAATCTTTTAAGATAAAAAGAATAAAAGAAAAGGAAGGAAGGAAAGAAGGAAGGGAAGGAGAGAGGGGACATACTGTTACATGGAAACTATTGCAAGAGTGTAAAATGTTTGTAGGAATGAGGTCATCTGAACAAGTAAATGTATCTGTGTGGGAGAAAAAAGGAAAAAAATCTGAATGCAACCTCCCTATGCACTTGCCCACTCCCTCAGTTATAAGAACTGGCATAGACTTACATGTCCATTGTCATGAATATAAAAAGGCAAACTGTCTTCATTCACATGGACTTTAGATATTTTGGAGCTTTATGGATAAGTTTGATTTGCTTATTTTGACTTTAGAGGAGATCTTTTCATGTGAAGTTGCCTGTACCCTAAGTTTTCCCTTCTTTCCCCTGGCTGGTATGTCATTTCATAGATTAGTTGAATGCCTGGCAGAGGCCTTCCCAGGACACAGGGTAAGTAACCCTTGTATCCCACTTGTCTACAACATCACTGTCTTCCGCTGTCTCTCCCACTGCCCTTACCTTCTTCTGCTTCTTTTCTATAGCACCCATCCCTCCAGCACATTATTAAATGAGCTTATTCTTATTTATTGCTTATGATCTGTCTTCTTCCCTCCAAGAACATAATCTCTATGAGGATAAAATAATTGTCTGTTTTGTATTCTGAAGGATCCCAAGGATCAGAAGTAGGGCCTGGATGACCACAGGAATTCAATAAATATTTGTTAGATATTGAATAAAAACTCATCTTTGATAATGGACATGAAACAAGGAGGCTGAACATGGCTAAAAATTAGTGGCAGCAATGATAAGAAAGTATGTGATTTAAGCCCATGAAGTCTGGAGGAAGGTGGAAAAGGAAGAAACAGAGAAGAAAAACATGGTAAGGCAGAGTTGGAAATATCACTATAACAACAACAACAACAACACCTTTTAATGAGTAGGAAAGTATCCACAGGAGAAAAAACTTGATCAAGAAACAAAAATAAGTAAGACAAAAGAAAATGAAGCCAAAGATCAGAAGGAATGATTATGGGAAAATCCTTCATAAATTTTCTGCTTCTCAAGAAAAAGGTACCCACCATTCACATAACTTTAGAGCTATAAGGATCCATGACATCCATTTAATACCATACCTCACATCCCAAATCAGGAGCCCACATGAGAGCTTCAGAACTTGCCTGAGGTCAAAGTACCACACAGCAGAGCACTAACTGGACTCCAGATCCCCAGATGCCTAGGCTAGGGCTGAATTAGTGCATCACACATGGGCCATGAGCTCAGGCTGAAATGAATGTGTGCATTCAACAATGTCACTGGGTGGTTGTCTGGAATACAACATTGAAAAATTCCCCAGTGTGTGCAGGTAAGGAATGAGGATACCCTCATGGAATTCCCAGATAGTAATTGTCTATAGTGACCACTTAGAAGACTTGTCCAGTAATCTGGCTTAGTTGATCAACTTGGGAAATTTTCCTCAAATTCTTTCTACTTGGGTTCAGTTGAAGGGAAAACCACGGGGGAAATTCCTCCTCTTTGGGGACCCATTAATTTTAAAGACATTTCATAAAGGACACTAAACAATCTGATTAAATCAGGCAAGACTGGACTCTGAGTGGATGTATCAGAATCTATTTTCTATCACTAAGAGAGAGACAGCTCTCCTAATTCAGAATTTGAATTAGGATTATTCCATAGTATCATCCTTCCAAAGGATAGCTCTCTCACTCAGCTCCACCTTGATCATAAATTTATAAGAGATGTCTCTTCTCCTGGCTTTTAGTATGTAAAGGACACTTCTCTGTTTTTATCTGGACATTACAGAGGTATCATATACATCTAATTGTCCTCTCCAGGAGATACTGTGCAACACAAAGTCCATGGATCTTCATTGTGTTTTACCCTAAAAAAGTCAGTGGACTCTCCTTATTTTCCATGGCAAGAACTCAACATCTCAGCAAAAGAGTTAACCTTCTCTTTAGTGAATTTCCTTAGGTGGCTGATGGATTGAAGTAAATCTCAAAGCGGTAAGGGAGCATCTCAAGAGACTTCATTCTTTTGATTGATTTGATTTTGATTTGATTTTTAAAAATGGTAATAAGACTGGAACGCATGGGTGACTCAGCAGTTGAGCCTCTGTCTTTGGCTGGGGCATGATCCCAGACCCGGGATGGAGTCCCACATCAGGCTCCCTACCGGGAGCCTGCTTCCCTCTCTGCCTGTGTCTCATCCTTTCTCTCTGTGTCTCTCGTGAACAAATAAATAAAATCTTTAAGAAATAAAAATAAAAATGGTAATAAGAGACACAAATTCCTCTCAGGTTTTACTACTGGAGAAAAACATTCCTATATATCAATATTGAATTGTGGAAAACCAATGAGTTATCAGAGTGGCTGTTACTATCCACTTGTGCAGATATAGAAAAGATAACTCTGATAAGTGGTTGATTTGCTCAGTATCATATAGCTAGTAAGTGTAAAGCCATAATAAAATAGATCTTTTGCCTTTTCTTTCAATATTTCTTCCATGGGACCACCCTAAAGAGTATAGCATGATATTCACTTTTTTCAAGTAGCATTATTAAACCCTAAGCATTATTAAACCATTCAATGGTGCTATGTGAGGGGGAAATAGTCCGTGGTCAAAAGAGTTGGAAATTTTTCAAGTAAAACGAAACTGTTTGCTCTACAATAGGACCTCAGAGAACTTTGTTGTGCTAATATGCATTGGAAATCTTGAGAGGAAGTGACAAAGTTTTCAATTTTCTCATGAAAACTCATTTCTGAAACATTGTGAAGAGCTCATGTTCTAAGGAACACAGTTTAAGAATTAGTTCCTCAAAGGATGTTTCAATTCTTTTTTTTTTTAAGATTTTATTTTATTCGTGAGAGACACAGAATGAGAGAAAGGTGGAGACACAGGCAGAGGGAGAAGCAGGCTCCATGCAGGAAGCCCAATGTGGAACTCGATACCAGGATCCCAGATCACCCCCTGAGCCAAAGGCAGGTGCTCAACCACTGAGCCACCCAGGTGTCCCAAATGTTTAAATTCTTTTGTTATGTGCCCTGTTTCCTTATGAGGCTGAAGTTGGCAATTATGTCATAATTTTCCTATGTCTATCCACATAGCTGAGCCCAAGACTGTAGTTCATAATGGGCACTCAATAAATATTCGCTTGATTCATTTATGGGTAGGGCACAGTATCTTAGAGTTAGGGTGAGGAGGAGGTTCTCTGCAAGTTCATAGAAGGTGCACCTATCTCTAGATTTGGGAGAAAATGACAATCAGGGAAAGCTTTCTGGGGGAGATGTCACCTGAGCTGAGCTCCAAAAGGATGTATCTAGGGAGAGTGAAGGGATACTCTTGTACAAAGTAGCCAGAACAGATACTGTGAAGTCCCCAGAACAAGACCATGGAAAGGAACTGAAAGTGTTCTGTAGAGCCGGGGTAGAAAGAGCAGTAAAGAGAATGGGAAAAGAGCAACTCTTAGAAATTGGGCAGAACATTTAATGCACACTACTGTTAATTCTCACCGTAGCTCCAAAAGGTAACTAGAGTGTAGTTAGAATTCTGAGATTACTAGTCTATCGCAGAACCAGAACACTCACTCTTGTTGGGAGATCTCCTAAAAGCGTAATTAACTTGATAATGGTGTGGTGAGCACCATTACGGGAAAGACCTTGGGGCAAGAGATGTACTGAAGAGTTCTCAAAATATTCAATAAAAGATGTTTCTTCCCTTACCGGTGTGCACAGTGCTCACCTGAGTCTGGACATGTTTTTCAGTAGCAGTACCAGACTCACACTAACTATCCTTTCTGCCTGGATGTTTGCACCCTCTAAGTTAAGTAGCCTTTGATGTAAATGAAAAAAAGAGCTAGAGAGATATATCTATAGAGTCCAGTCTCTGCTAACTAATACACTGAATGTGGATGCTGGCTTCAGGTATGCCCATCACCAGCCATATGCCTTTGGACAGGCTTAGTCTTGGCAGACCTCAGTTTTTGCATGTAGGATACAAAAGGATAGAACTGGTCACTCTTGAGTCCCCTTACAATTCCCAGATACAGATTTGACTTTCTGTATGTTTTATAAATGAGCACACATTTAACCTGACTAGACCTTGCTGTGGGTTTCGTGGTTCCTTGAATTTCCCAACATTATCAAACTTATTGGTTCAACAAGTACATCAAGAGTTTAATTACTATCCTTCCCACCATTCATTTGTCAACTGAATGTGTACTACCCAAACCCTTCAACGTGTAGTGGATAAATAACCATTGGCTTGAGAAAGCCTCAGTCTATGTGGAGCTGAAGTAATTGCAGGATAACTGGGCTGTAGAAGGAGCCACTGAGTGTTGGCTCTGAAAGGAAGTTTAAAGGGCATGACATTTAACTACAAAAGAATTCAATTTAGTTCAAATCAAATCAATCATGATAGGGATATGCTGGTAAACAAGACAGATGTTCTTGCCCTTGTAGAGCCTAAATATGGCCCTGACTGATATGTTTCTCAGACTGGTGCTGCCAGAGTGGAGTGCTTAAACATCAAATCCCCAAGGAAGGAATACAAGCACCCAAAATTGAGTGAATTCACAGGTAGCGATGGTAACAGGGTCGGGAGGTTCTCAGAATAGTTGAGTGTAAACCTTTGAAAGTGAACGCTGGAGAGGAAAATCCTAATTTGTAAATACAAATTCTGATGTGTTTGGTTTTTCAATAGGCTATAGTCTCACCTTGGATATGTGTGTGAGTTTGTCCTTGAAATCACTCTGTAGTCACTTGTCCTAGCAGACATCACTCTCAAAATACTACATGTCTTGCTTTATCTCCAAATTATGTTTTGCACCAAATGTTGTATGTTCGTATTTAGGTACGATGTTGCTCATTTGAGGTTCATGTCTTACTAAGATAGAATCATCTTTAAATGTTTTCCTGAATCCAGATCTAGCTTATGTGGTTTTCATCATATATAATTAAAATTATTTCACTAAAATCTCTTTTCTTTTTTGTTTTATTTTCTCTGTTGCTCATTTTATTATTCACAGTTTAGCAGAGCAACTGAAAGGCCTGGAGGGACTCAGCTCTAGAAGAATCTCACTATCCATTCTGGAAAAGATAAGAACCAAAGGGTAAATATCTAGAGAAAACTCACTATCCTGAAAAAAAGAGGGGAGGGCACTTACATTCATTGGACGCTTGTTATGTCCCAGACACATTATATATTTGAAATATTTAATCTTCACAAATTCCGTATAAGGCTCCATATTCACATCCCCAATCACACATCAAAGAACCAAGGCTTACCAAGCAACACAATCAGCATAAAATTAAATTAGCAAAAAAAATTAAATTAGCAAATAAGGGGACTAGATTTCAACTCTATATCTAATTGAGTCCAAAAATCCATGTGATTGACACCCTACCAGCTTTCCTTCCCAACACCATGTTGAAATACCAATGAATAAAGGAAACCTGCTAATTTACTATATATTTGCCAAATTGCGTGTGTTCATTGTAAAATTTGTAAATGCAGAAAAGCATGTCATAAACAAAAAGATTTGCAATCCGACTCATTCTGTAATATCCATTATTAATATTTTCAAAAATGTTCTTTCGTATTTTTATGAACAGATATCATTATTTTTAATGGAATCATGATGTAATGTTTTTTTATAACCTGCTTTTCATGAGCCATCCTCATCTTATTAAGTATATTTATGCAGCATCATTTTCAAATGATTGCTTGTCCTATCACATGGAGAGGCCACAATTAATTTAAGGTTTTTCCTATTACTGATATTTTGGTTGATAGTTTTCACCACAATATAGAACAGTGGAATAATTTTATGCACAGACTCATGGTTAGTTTATTAGAATAAATTCCTTAAAATAATATTGCTGAAGCAAAGCATATGCATCTCTTTAAGTCTTTTATTACATATCACCAAATTGCACTTCACAAATTTTTCTAGCACCTTATACTTCCACTAGCAATATTTGGGGATGTGTCTCTCCTTGCAACTTTAACAACAGCAGATACTATCTTTTTTTTCCCACTGTCAGTTTGTAAGTAGAAAATAGTACCTGATACTATCTTTTTTTTCCCACTGTCAGTTTATAAGTAGAAAATAGTATCTGATTCTGCTTCATTGTATGTTTATTTGAATATTAATGAGGTTGAATTTGTATGTTTGTATTTGTGTTTTCATATTTCTTTTTTGAATTGCCTATTCAGATCCTCTATTCCTTTTTTCTAATGAGGGATTTTTTTTGCCAGATTATATAAAATTTCATCTTCTACTCAGTTTGCTTATTGTGTTTTTGACCCACAGATCTTTTAAATTTTTATTCTGTCAAAATATCAACATTTTTGTGGATTCTGCTTATTTGCTTGCAAATCATTTGTAGTCTTAGGTCTGAAAAAAGTTCATCTACATTATCTTGTGGTTTTCTTCCTGTTTTTTAAATATTTGAATCTCAAGTCCACCAGAAATAAATTTTGATGCATAACGCATTAGGGAGTTCTTTTTTTTTTTTTTTTAATGATTCACCCATTGCCCTAAGTCCGTATTAGGAAATTGATCCTCTCTAACTGATTTGAATAGTGACAATAGTGAATATACATTGACTGTGTACTCTATGCCTTGACTGTTCTAAGTACTTTTACAAAATAATTCGAGTCTCACAACAACCTGAGAAATAGGTACATTTATTTTCAGATCCATTTTACAGATGATAAAACTGATGCAAAAAATAGAGGAAATATAATGCAGTGATTAAGACAAGAGACTCTGGAGCCAGCCCATATTTTTTTCTTTGTTTGTTTTGTTTTGTTTTTTCCAGCCCATGTTTAAATTGTCATTCCAACACTTGCTAGCTGTGTGACATTGGGTAAGTCATTTACCCACTCTGTGCATTAATTTTCTCATATGTAAAGCAAATGTAAGAACCCCTTTCTAGAGGACCATTGTGAAATAAATTAAGAAATGGAAAGTGCCCAAATTAATGCCTGACCCAATGAGTACTATAGAACACTTGGCTACTATCAATGGTTCTTTTTGTTCTAGTGTGCTGGAGCTCTAGTGCTCTGCAGATACCATTTTGATTTATGATATAACATAAGATATATTTTATAACATATGATTGTGATATGTTTTAATGTCTCATGATGCAAATTTTGTTCTGTTTTGGCACATTTTTTTAACATTCTCTTGTTCATTCTTCCAGGGATTTTGATAGAATTATATAGAAGTCACACGTTACTTCAGAGCCAATTAACACTAAAATATTGGGTTTTCCGTACAGGCATATGTATATATATATACATAGCTTAGCAGTTTTCTTCAAGTAGTTCCTGCTTGTTAGTTTTTAGGTTGATTCACTGGCCTATTTATTATTCACCTATTCATTTTTGTGGTTGTTTGAGGGAAGGGCATTTTCTAACTAACATTGATAGAAAACAGAAAGTCCTACGATCCAAAGCATGGACTACATACTTAATCATTTTACTTTAACTTAAAATATTCCAATTGGCATTTATTTATCAACCTTTTGATATAAAGCCAGGGGCTTTGAGTTTGTATCACCTAAAATCAAAGCCTTTCTTCTCAGACATTATCTACTAATTCCAGTGTTAGCTTTTGTAACAACAGAGTGAACATTTAGACTCACGTTCAATATAAATATTAAGTTATTCCAAATTTCCCTCTAAGTCTTTTATTGTGGTCCAGCTCATATGCTATTCCACAAAAATTTTTGGCAACTCATAATTATCAAGCACTCAACTCTTAGATTTTGTAATACTTGAGAAAATTACATAATTACAACACAAATACAAGTAATATAAGTTGGTTTGGGAAAAATCCAACTGCCATGTATGCAATTCAGACATAGTAAAATAGCAACAGGTCTCTTGTGTTCAGTATATCATGGTCATCATTTAGTATGTTGAATAGATGTAATGAACAGTGTGATTAATCTGAAACAGCAGTTCAGTGAAGATCATTAGTTAAGAGATCCTCTGCTACATGTCATTTGGATCTAGCCACTCCAATGAATATTTTATTAGTCCAAATTTTTCAGTTGGTTCTGTTGTGTTTTCAGCTAGATAGTCAAATCTAACTCCTGCCTAACTTTGTCTCCTTCCATTGGTTAGATCACAGAACACACAATGCTAAACTAAAGCAATGCTAGCCTTCCTTTGTCACTGTATGTGCACCTGGTGGATTATATAAATATGAAATTCCATCTTTAATAGAACACAAACTTCATTTAAACTTATTTTCAGAAGTTAAATATTTACTTTTCTTATTTAAGCTATTTTATCTTATATGCTTGCTCACATTTTCTTTGTTTGAGCCTTCTGTTCCCTGTACTATCTTTACTTTTTAAATCAGATCATTTGGAATGGATATGCTGACTTTTATTCTACTGATGATCCTTGTTCAGAAATATATGTTTGAATAGGTATTTCTCTGATTAGTCACATCTAAATGAAATATCTCTTGAGTCTTTCCTTATATAGGCTGTGGAAATTATTTCAGGATTATTTTATTTCCCCCATCCTTCCCTATCAATTTCCTAATGCTACAGTTCATGGTTTTAAATGTGCAGGGTTGTTTTAATTTTTGCATTTTGCATTATGAATATTTTCAAGAACTATCCTCAGAACTTTTTAACAATATTTTTTGCATCAAGCATTTGGTGTTAAATATATATTTGACTCTTTGATTTCTCAAATCCAATTTTTACATTACAACTTCTCCAGTCCTGGATTATGTGTTCTGATTAATCCCCCAGCAATCAGGAGTCTTTGTTGAGGAATTGTTTTCATTGTATTTAGTCTGAGAAAGTCTGTTGCTTTTGAACATAAGTCACTAAAACCTGGGTACAGAATTCTTTCACACCAATTTGTTTTTCTTAGAACTATAGATACTACTTTATCATCTCTTGGGTTATTACATTGAAAAGTTGTAGTATTTTTTTGTATATTTTTTTTGGAGTTCAATTGAACTGAAGTTGCTTAGTCTATAGGTACTTTTTCCTTCCCAGATGCTTTTAAAGCTCTTTTCTTATTCACCTGTGTGTTCTGATGTCTATTTCAGTTCTGTTATTGTATTTTTCATTTCATTATTATCTTTCCTTATCTTGGGCAGCCGCAACTTTATTATTCCTTAGTCCCTACAGTCCCCTACTATGTGCATCTGTCCAAGTCCAAAAGTTTAGGTTCATGACTGGAAATTTAGAAAAAAAAATAAGCAAACAAAAGGATTTATATTAAAAGTGCATATTGGGGGGTGCCTGGGTGGCTCAGTTGGTTAGGCATCTGCCTTCAGCTTGGGTCAAGATCCTGGGGTCCTGGGATTGAGCCTTGCATTGGGGGTGGGGTGGGGGGGGTCCCAGCACAGCAAGGAATCTGCTTCTCCCTCTCCTCCCCGCTGCTGTTCTCTCTATCTCTGTTGCTATCTTTGTACCTCTCAAATAAATAAAATCTTTTAAAAATAAATAAATAAAATAAAAGTGTATATCGGAAGGATTGGAATAAAAGGGGTTTGCCCAGTTTTGTATGAGCCAAAATAACTGGATGAGAAGTGAACTCATGAATAAATTATAGCCCAGCCATAAAATGGGATATTATAAAACAACAGAAAGCAGAGTCTTGGTACTCAGAACATAAAGAATAACTTTTGTAGACACAGTGTTGCAGCCAGTTAAGATATGATACATACTCTATCATTACACATATGAATTGAAACAGAAACTGATCTGCAGTGACACATTGTATATAGTCAAAGAATAATTCACCTTTGTGAGGTAGAAAGGAGATGAAAGGGCATTGAGGGGGACACTTGATGGGATGAGCACTGGATGTTATGCTATATGTTGGCAAATCAAACTCCAATAAAAAAAAATATACAAAAAAAAAAAAAAAAAGAAAAGATGCTTGTAGGGTTCCTGGAATTGTTCAGTTTGTTCATGTTGGTGATGGTTATACTAGTGTAGTTACTATGTAAAAAAAACAAAAAACAAAAACTGTACCTTACGATTCATGAACTTCTCCGTATATTTCAATAAGAATGTTTACCAAAAAAGTGAGCAATACATCCATTTGTCTAATTTTGAAAATATCTGCAACTACACAACTCTTCCATTAAATACAAGCAAAGAATTAGCCCTTGTCAATGAGATGTAAAATATTAGAGCAAAAAAAAAAAAAAAAAGACATTTCACCAAGAATAGCTACACGTCTTTGACATCAGAAAGTTCTACAGAGGAGTAGCTATGTCATTTATGGAGATTCCCATGGAAAAAGATTCCATACTCTCTAGTGGGAATCACCCCAAGTGCTGAAATCAGAAAGTAGATACTAAATGCTAAAGCAAAGATCAAATTTACAATTCTGCTTTTCTTCCCACAACAAAACAGTTTGGCAGAGGGAGATTCAGCACTTCCCCACTCTTCCTTTGCAGGACACATGTTTGCTAGGAGCCTCAACCAATCCGGCCCCCCTGAGTTCTTCTTCCGCGTGTTGACCACCGTCCCAGAATTCCAGGCCCTGCTCTTCCTCCTCTTCCTCCTCCTCTACTTGATGATCCTCTGTGGCAACACAGCCATCATCTGGGTGGTGTGCACCCACAGCTCCCTCCGCACCCCCATGTACTTCTTCCTCTGCAACCTGGCCTTCCTGGAAATCTGCTACACCACGGTGGTGGTGCCTTTGATGCTTTCCAACATTTGGGGGGCCCCGAAGCCCATCCCCCTGGCTGGCTGTGGCGCCCAGATGTTCTTTTTTGTCACCCTCGGCAGCACTGACTGCTTTCTCTTGGCAATCATGGCATACGATCGCTACGTGGCCATCTGCCACCCGCTGCACTACACCCTCATCATGACCCAGAAGCTGTGCGCCCAGATGGTGGCGTGCGCGGTGGGCCTGGCCCTGGTCCTCTCCCTGCAGCTCACGTCCTTAATCTTCACCCTGCCCTTCTGCGGACACCGCCGGGAGATCAACCACTTCCTGTGCGATGTGCCCCCGGTCCTGCGGCTGGCCTGCGCCGACATCCGCGTGCACCAGGCCGTGCTCTACGTGGTGGGCATCCTCGTGCTGACCGTCCCCTTCCTGCTCATCTGTGTGTCCTATGTGTTCATCGCCTCTGCCATCCTGCGCATCCGCTCCGCCGAGGGCCGCCGCCGGGCCTTCTCCACCTGCTCCTCGCACCTCACCGTGGTCCTGCTGCAGTACGGCTGCTGCAGCCTCGTCTACCTGCGGCCCCGCTCCAGCTCCTCGGTGGACGAGGACCGCCAGATCGCCCTGGTCTACACCTTTGTCACCCCCCTCCTCAACCCGCTGATTTACACCCTCAGGAACAAGGATGTCAAAGGTGCCCTGAGGAATGCCGTCCTCCATAAAGCAGCCTCTGGTGCCAGTTGAAGCTCCAGGGGCCTGGGGAGGCTGTCTGTCAGTTGCCATGACGATGAACTCTGAGCAACAAATATGGAATTAGAGTACTTACTTTCCCACACTTTGAGTTGCTCGTTCTTTTGCCATATTTGTCCCCTTGTCTCCATTCTGCACTTAGTTCCTTGAAGCGCTCTGAATAAGACTGGAAATTTTAGGCAAAACTTTCAATGCAGGACCTCGAGTCTGCTGGCCCTACAGTTTTTTTTTAAAGATTTTATTTATTTATTCATGAGAGATAGATAGATAAAGAGAGAGAGAGAGGCAGAGACACAGGCAGAGGGAGAAGCAGGCTCCATGCAGGAACCTGATGTGGGACTGGATTCCGGGTCTCCAGGATCATGCCCCAGCTGAAGGCAGGCACTGAACTGCTGAGCCACCCAGGGATCCCCTGCTAGCCCTACTTTAAAGGTTCAAGGCTCAATCATGGCAATTGCTCTATCAGGACCCCTACCCCCACCCCATGCATGCTATGAATAAAGGCTGGTACCTTCTGACGCCCTGCCTCCTATGAGGGTGAGGTTGCTAAGATCTATTCAGAGACATATATCTTACTAAAAGAAATATATTTAATTATTGTTTTAGATTAAAAGGGGAGTGTATTTTTTTAAGATTTTACTTATTTATTCATGAGAGATAGAGAGAGAGAGAGAGGCAGAGACATAGGCAGAGGGAGAAGCAGGCTCCATGCAGGGAGCCTGATGCAGGACTGAATCCCAGGACCCCAGGATCATGACCTGAGCCAAAGGCAGACGCTCAACTACTGGGCCACCCAGGTGCCCGAAACAGGAGCATATTAATGGATCAATTTCCTTCCTTCCATACATCCCGACTGGTGTCCTTCCTTGTCTTTCATTCCTGGGTGTCAGGAAGTGGTCAGACTTGGCATCCATTGACTAAGCACGTACAGGGAGCCATTCATGCTGTGGTGTGGAAGCTGCATCTGCTCGATGTCTGTATAAGCCATCTGTACTGCTGGCCTTCGCATGGCTGGTGCTCTTCTTCCTCACCTCTATCCGTGCTTTCTGAATGGTTGTTGTTTGCAGACCCACTCAGCAGGTGGCGCCACTGGTCCTGCCACCGCAGCATGTCCTGCTGGCAGGTGGCGGTTCCCTGCTCCTGGACCTGCGCCTGGACCACAAACAACCCTCTGTAGAATTGGCTTCTTCTGTGCTTTGCACAGCGGACATCACGCTGCCCAACCTTCTCATTTACCCTGCGGAACAATGAGGTAAAGAGGGTTCCAAGGACAGTTCTTAACCAGAAATGACCTGTTCCAGAACAGCTTGGGGCCTGTCAGTAAAGGGTCTGGATCCAGACCACAAAGTGACTTTAGTTAGCAATCCCAGGAAGAGCGAGAGTGTCCTCCAGTGAGTACTATAATTAATGTCAGGACTTGGTATGACCTTTTTAAATGCCATAGGGCTAATTATACCAAAGCCCTAAACATGTTCCTTTTCATTGATTCAATAATTCTTGTTCTAAAATCATAACCCCCCAAAATTAAGTCAAAAACTAAAACTATAAGGTTGACATTTATAAAATGAAAAGATATTAAAATCTCACTCCCAGTGTTGGACACATGACTACAACATAATTACCATTGTATATAAATTGATGTTTTATAATAAGGGACAATACTTATCATTATAATAGTAAGTGATAAGAGCTAGGTATAAAACTGCATTTACAAGAGCCCAGTTTTGTAAAAATATAGGTGCAGAATAATGAACAGAAGAACACCAGAAAGTTAGTGGTTCTCATCTGTGATCTGTAGAATTATAGATAATAGTTTCTTCTTTATTAATTTATTCATTTTTCCATGTTTTGTAAAATGAGGCTGTATTACTCTCATAAGCAGAAAAATGATAATTTCTGAAAGGAATCCAAGGCTAAATATAGATTTATTTTGCCATAGAACTCAGAGCATGATCCTCCACCTTTCATATTTTTCCTAGGCTAGCACTTTTTGTTTCAGTTACTTCTCTTTGAAACTACTGTTTTTGATGCTTTTAGTTTTTTTTAAGATTTTATTTATTTAAGAGAAAAAGAAAGCACAAGCAGGGGGAGGGGCAAAGGGAGAGGGACAAGCAGACTTCCCACTGGGCTCAGAGCTCCATGTGGGGCTCAATCCTTAGACCCCAAGATCATGACCTGAGCTGAAGTCAGATGCTTAACTGACTGAGCCATACAGACTCCCTGATGCTTTTAATTTTTTACATGATACCACATGGGAATAAGGAGAAGGACTACACAGTGTTAATTATTCTGGGAACTGTCATGGGTTTTAACAATGTATTAGAAATGCCTTTGCTTCTACCTGAATGCTAGAGGAGAGGAAAAAAACTCCTTGGTTGGCAGGTTGCTTATCAACCTACGCAGGCCAAGCCACATCAGGACAGAATGAATCATTAAATGTACACACTGTGCGAGGCATTGTCGGAAAAGCAAACACAAGGAAAGCTTCCAACTGTGTTTCCATGCCTCCTTTCATTTTTATCTAATGTCACAAATCATATAGAAAATTAACTTGGAACCCAAAAAGAAGATGAACTGTTACTCTATCAGGAAGAAGGCTCTAGAGCGATGATCAGTCCTTTCAGCTGAAATCCTAGGCTGCTGTCCCAGTTACCTTGTTCTACAGTTTTTAGCTGAATTAAAGTTCTTTTTTTCCTTTTTCTTTTTAAATTAAACACCACATTACATGCAGTACAATATGAGAATCACTTCCATTCCCTGAAATCACAGTGTTTACAAATAACTTTGCTAGAAACATCATCATGTCTTCTTCTTTTTTTTTTTTTTTTTTTGTATTTTTTTTTATTGGAGCTCAACTTGCCAGCATATAGAATAATCATGTCTTCTTAAACTTTTTATCACTGGTACCTTGACACGCTGGATTTCTCCAGCTCCTTTCTTATGATTCAATCAGTACATGAAGGAAGGGTTAGCCACAGTGGTGGGAGTAGGGTTTCCACGTGGGAATTTCTTCCCTGCATTTCTCAAAACCAATTATTTATTTTCAAACCCAAATTCTCAGAAAAGGTAGATGAGAAATTTGGAAAACTGGAAAAGGTATTATAACTCTCCTGCAAGAATTAAAGTATAGTAAGCAACACAGAGAGGCTACTGGTTTAGAGGAATCCACTCTAGTTGAGGGCAAAACAAGAGCAGGAAACATGACACTCAGAGTCAAAGGTTAAATTTATGTTTCAGCAATGAGGACAAGAAGCACTGGGTGAGAAAGAGTCACAACTGGAGCAGTCTTGCTGGTAGCTGTTTCCATGTGTGAGTTCATGGCCCTGTCTGCTGCTAACAGTGAATCATCCTCGCAAATAAAATAAACATTCATAAGTGTATATGCCTAGGAAACTTTATACAAATCCTATGAGTGATATTCCAAGAAATAACACATTTTGGAAGCAAATAAGTCCTTAGATTGGTGGTTTTGACATGTGATTCTGCACAGTACTGTTAATGTTAAAGGGAGATCTGAATGTTTCTTTATACAGATACCACCCAGTAATGTTCATGGGAATTTTCCAGCATTTGAGTATTTTCTGCAGTCTGCAGTACTTGGTAAATACCAATACACCTAATATTAGTAATTATTAAATTTTAAATACCTATAATAATGAGTAAAGAGGAGAAAGAATGGCGAGAATCTTTTTACATGGCTTAATTTTTTGCATTCCTGAAAATCTCTAGGAATTCCAATTTCTCCTTCCCTTATGTTGAAGACCAAGGAAACCATATAAGGAGTGTATGTTTGTGCATGTGTGCATTGTCCAGTTACAGCTAATGAGTGCAGATGGAGAGATGGCGACATAAGAGAAGGATGGAATGAAAGAGATGAAGCAACAACACATCTTGGGCAGATTGTTTGCTTTGTGGATATTATATGCATCAGAAATAAACTACAGTATCACACCATCAAGCATTGCAACAGACATTTTCATAATGACAATCACATTCCCATTCCTCACCCCCTCTCTCCCTCTCCTTTTCCCTCTCCTAGTAGTTACTTTGAAAACCACATTATAAAATTATGGATTTTAATGAAAATAATTAGAAGCTTGAAATATGGTGGTATTGCCTGAGCCTCTCTTTGCCCACCAGCTCCAATCTGAGAATTGTTCTAGTCGCTTCTTCTTGATTTCAGTCCAGCTCTCATAAGCAGGAAAAAGCATGGTGATCATAGCATTGGGAAAAAGAAGCTACTCAACAGAGATGGTGTACAATGTTGTGTAACCATCCCCAGAGACCACAGATCATATACTTGGTGATCTTTATGAAACTATTTTAGAAAGACCCTTTGATGCCATAATACAATTGCTTCAATAAATATTTATTGTGGGCATTCATTTACTCATTTTTAAACAAATATTTAGAGAGAATCTACTATTTGCCAAAGTTTCTGACTCCATGGATCTAATATTCATGAGGGGTAAAAAAAAGACAATACATAAATAGACAAATGCTATGAAAATATAAGGAGAAGAGGGCAGGGATTTGGGATAAAGAAGAGTGTTGAAGGATGGTGACTTGGGGATGATAAAGAGCCTATATTATGTACCTAGTACTGGGCTATATGCTTGAATTCATAGACAAAACATAAAATACCTGCTTTCAAGGAGGCTACCAACTATGGGGAACAGAAACACACAATTATAAGTCAATCTTTTTTTTTCTAAAGTGGAGAAGAATAATATATGCAAGAAGCCCATGGTATAAGATATGCCCATGTCTTCCTCAATGTAAGTTTTGGTAAGTTCTTGCATGTGTTCTCAAAGAAAGGTTTATATCATTTTCCATGACCAAGGAGCTCTTAGAAACACTGACTCCAAAATGTCTAAGATTCCCTCCACTTGCACATATGAGACCACAAGCCTCCGGCAAATCTCTGTAAGTATATGTAAGTGTCCACTGGCTTGTTATATCTTGACTCTTCTTATTTCTGAGAAACTGCCACATATCTGGTCTCCTCTCTTGTCCAGTGTGGACTAACTTCCTATTAGACCATCTTGGAGGATGATAGCTTCTCTCTGGATGTTACTATAAGAGTATCCTTGGCTTCACACTGCCTCCTAGCTTCTGTTTCCAAAAATCCCACCAAAGATTTAATATCTCACCCTTTGCTTATCTGGGAGAAAAGACAAGGCAAAAAAAGATTTTTCCATGAACTCCAATGTGAACGTAATTCAAATTTCACTTTAAGCAAAAAGGAAAATGTAGTGAGCTTACTTTGTTTTTATTATATTTCAATCAAAATGTAAATAACATACAATAAAATACATAGATTTCAAATGGTTCAGTTTGACGTATTTGGGCAATTGTATTCAATAATAAAATCTTTCCATCACCCTGGAAATTTGTCTTGTTCCTCTTTCCAATCAATTCCTCTCCCTGCCGATCGACCACTGTTCTGACTTCTATCCCCAAAGACAAGTGTGCCCATTCAGGAATTTCATATGAATGGAACTCATATAGTAAGTATTCTTTTGCATCTGGCTTCTGTCGCTTAACATGATATTTTTGAGACTTGTACAGGTGGCTGTGTATTTCAGCAATTTGTTCTATTTAATACCTGAATCGTATTCCATTGTATGAATATACCACAATTTGTTAATACATTTTCTTTACCCACTGTAAGCTTGATTCTAATGTCTCCTCTGCACTCCTGTTTCTGAATTTCTTATGCTTGACACATGAAATGGGCACTTATCATTGGATAGGTACTCTGACCCCCATAATCCAGATCTTCTGCATTCCCATGCTCCACAGGCCAGAGCCTAACACACGTGTCTCAACCAGGCCTTTCTGGAGATATTTTGTTATCTGAGCTGTTGGTGATTTTTATCAGTGTTTATCTCAGACCAGCTGAAAGAGGAGGCTGGGAGTGTGGAGCTCTTAAGATATACTCCCAAGGCTGCTGACACCTCAGAACAAACAAAAGAGAAGGGCCTAGTGTCTCTTGAGCTGCTAAGTAGGTTCCAGGGACCACAATCACCAGTTTTTTGGTATGCAAATAGGGGATCTTATAGGTTAAGTGACATGCCTAAGGTCACACACCCATTAGGTGGCAGAGCTAGAGGTCAAAGCCAGGTCTGTCTCACTTCAAAGTCCCTGCTGCTTCTACTACCTCTGCATCAAAGAGCATAACCAGAAAACACTGGATTGGAAACCACTTCATGTGGTTCTACTTTTGGTTCTAAGCCAAAACTAATCAACTGACGTTAACAAGTCATCCACCCCTCAATTTACTCATTTGTACAATGAGTGATGCCTTAGTTGAGCTTTGCAGTGCCCTCCAGCTCTAGATTCCATGACTGTTTGTGGAATAACTCCACACTGCGGAATTTATAAGTGACTAGAAACGATTAGTAAGGAAATGGTAAATGCAAAAGCAGCACCTTTCCCCGTCATTAAAAGCGTGCCAGGATCAGGTTCTAAGTTACAACTTTTCAACTTTACTCTTCTTTTTAGAAGCCTCCATATTAGCAACATTGGTCTCTTTACTGAACCCAGGTCATGGCATACATGGTCTTACAACCTGGCCTCTGCTCATACCATCCTCCAGCTTCAGACTCCCTCTCTGTGTCTTCCCACTTATGTAAACCCTACCTATGTTAAAAGAATGCCTCTAGTTTATGTCCACCATGAAATATTTACTTATTACCCCAGTCTACAGATAGTTCTCTCTCTGAATTCCTGCAGCATTTTCCCTACTGTGCTTGGTATCTGACAGCAAACACTGTATTTGTCTCCTCCTGCCACTGGTAACTTTAAGCTCTTACTTCTTGATCACATCTTCTATCTGCAAGTCCACTATAGACTCCTGGAAGGTAGAACCTGAGTGTTAGCCCTCAGACTTCTCCATAATACTTAGGCCAGAACAAGAACAGGATATGGAGAAAAGCCCAAGTAATGCTTTATTAATAAACTTTGAACAGATCAAATATAGTTGGAAGCTTAGGAGATTTTCCTAAGTCCTTTTTTGAGAGGGCTAACCCTCAGTTTCTACCTTCACAATTTCACAGCATGGCAGAAAAAAGGGACTCCCAGTTCCTGAAACCTTGAATCAGGATAATTCCGAACTCTGGAGGAAAGACTGTAATGAACAATCACAACAACCAGAACCTGAAAGGTCAGGACAACTAAGTATTCATACCCCTCAGGGGAACAGAAGACAACAGAGATCAGCCAAAATGTGAGCCAAGAGCTAGGGAATCTAATGAAAGATGAAGAAGAGAGATGAAGAATCTCAGTCAGAGCCTTTAGGGCCAGCTACAGGCAGGAGGACTGTGACTTGTTTTGCTAACACTCTTGCTGCAATTTTCCAAGAGATCAAGACTGACCACCTCCTTGCAGGGATCTCCACAGGGACATCATCACCCCCACGTGGACAAAAATTAGTAGTCGGAGCTGAAAAAAGAATCTTAGTTTTTGTTTTGTTTTGTTTTGTTTTTAGGTGGGGGTTGAGAAGCAAAGGGAAAGGAAGAGAGAGAATCTTAAACAGGCTCCACACCCAGTACAGAACCTAGTGCAGGACTAGATCTCATAACCCAGAGATCATGAAGTGGGTCAAAATCAAGAGTCAGACACTTAACCAACTGAGCTACCCAGGCACCCCAAAAATCTTAAATATTTTATCCATTTGTGGCTCTCCAAAGCTCATCCCTATCTGACAAAATCTTATTCTGTAGTATTTACTTTCATAGGAGCTGGAAAGGATTGAAGATAAAAGATATAAAGGGTCTTTAAGAGAATACTAATGGAGGATAGTCAGAAGAAAGGCAGGATAGGGGCCCTATCCTAAGAGGAAACTACCCTTAAATGGAAAAAGATCCCATCTTGTTATTCCACACCACCCTGAAAGGAGCCGAGTAAACAACTACCTGATGGGTAGATGAGCATGTGAACAAATACTTGATTGGGTGACAGGTGCATGGAGGGTTAATCAGATTAAAACAGCTCACCAACAATCTCATAAAATCCCTAGACTTAGAAACTCCAACAGCAACCCCTCAGGTCCTCTCCCTCTTTGGGAGCTTTGTACTATCGTCCAGTAAGCTTTGCTTTGCTACCCACCACTCTTCATCTGCCTACCTCTTCCTCTCCAAGAACCCCATGCACTGAAGGAAAAGAAATCCTGAACCAGTACCTGGGCAATAATGAATACAAGATTGAGAAATGCTGCTCTTGACTGACAGAGCTTATATTTCCCTTCTCGGAGTATTTTTACTCTCTTGGAAAAATGGAGGCCCCACAGTGTGGTATGAAATGTAGAGATGAAAGCAGCATGAGTACATCTGAGTAGCAGAGAGGTGGGTGAATTAGACACTAACCCTATAAATACCGTCTCATTTCTAAGGACACTGCTTGCCTCCCAAACTCTCTTTCCAAGGCCTGAGCCAGCAGACATCCACAAGAACCCAAATACCAAACCTGCTAACACAAAGCTCCCCTCATCTTCCGGACTCAGATTAATAGCCATGTTTCAGAACATGGTTCCTGACTTCCTGTGGGGCCTGTAGAAACATAACTCCAGCTGATTAGGTGGTGAGGGAGCTCTCTTGAATGAGATTAGTGCCCTAAGTGCAGCTTTTGGAATCACTTGCCCCAAGACTTCTTGCAGTTTCAACATCAAACTGGAATTTTAAACCAATCTTGGATTATCTGATCAGCAGCAGTGAGGTCATCCATGAGGTGGGTTCTCTTCCCCATGAGAAGATGAGGTGAACTATACAACAAGATCTCCAGCCCTTCCTCCTAAGGGAATATGGCCTTGCCTTGAAACAATCCTTTTCTTTTATTAAGAACTTCCTTGTCTCTCCTCCTACTTTCTTTAAAAACTTCCCATTTTGTACAGCTCCTCAGAATTCCCCTCTACTTGCTAGTGCAATGGCACTCAATTCATGAATCCCTTAGTAAAGCAAATCAGATTTTCAAATATACTTGGTTGAATTTTGTCTTTTAACACCATGAAGGGCCTAATTGGATGACTAGAAGTTCAGAAGAGTCAAGTCCCCACGGTCAACAAGAAGCAAGAGATGACAAGGAACAAGGTTCAGGAGCATCTCTTCCTTTTCTCCTCCCTGAACTCCTGGCTGTGGTATCTCCTTGGAGTGGAGTCCCACATGCTGAGTGAACACGTCTGCTAACTGATTTTGGTCCCTTCGTGCTTATGTGCAATCTCCCTGCAGTAAAGCATTTTGCCATGTTGTTTGCATCTAGCCTTGCCTCCTTCCCTCTGATGTCCTCACCTCCCTATCTTCCAAACAGAATGTCAAGATCTAAATTCTTGCTCCCAGGTCTGCTTTCTAGAAGACCCATTTAAGATAGTAGTTGTCTTAGTCATTTCAGGCTACTATAACAAACTATCATAAATGAGGTGGCTTATGACAACAGAGCTTTATTTCTCACACTTCTGAACGTCGGAAGTCTGAAATGAAGGTATGGGCAGATTCATTGTCTGGTGGAAGCTCACTTCTTAGCTCATAGATGTTTGTCTTCTCCATGGCAGAAAGGGAGAGGGGACTCTCTGGGGTCTCTGTTCTAAGGGCACTAATCTCATTCAAGAGAGCTCCCTCATGGCCTAATCACCTCCAAAAGACACCTCCCCAACCTCCTACTACCAGCATTCCAGGGGTTAGGTCTCAACATATGAATCTAGGGGGGACACAAACATTCAGACCATAGCAGTAGTAGAAGAAGGAACTCATAATTATGTCTCATGGGCAAGGTACAGAAATAAATGCTATGGTTCCACCCACATTTCCTACCTAGCTCTGACCAGATGGATAGACAATAGAATAGCTCGCCCTCTCTTTCTTCTCCATTACCCAGTTATTTTAAAAATTACCAGTGAATAACTATACAGTTAGTCTATAGGTCAAATCATTTCCTGTTGAGGAGGGAGGGAGTGTTCCTGGTTTGGGCAAGAAATACCTGCACTATGTTAGGAGGCACATGTAAGCATTAAAAGGGATGTATTGATTTAGGCCCTATCTCTGGCTATATAGCATTCCTTGCTCCTGCCCATATCAGGGTTTGCCCATTTCAGTATATCTGTGAACCATCCCAAATCATGTCAGTATTTTTTTTTAAGATTTTATTTATTTATTCATGAGAAACACACAGAGAGAGGCAGAGACACAGTTGGAGGGAGAAGCAGGCTCCACGCAGGGAGCCTGATGTGGGACTCAATCCCAGGACCACAGGATCACAAACTGAGCCAAAGGCAGACACCCAACCACTGAGTCACCCAGGTGCCTCCAGTATGTTTCTTTTCAATATTAAAACCTAGAGTTTATTTCATTCATTAGTCACAGCTAAGAGCCCTGACTGTTGAATTCCTGAATCCCGGGATTCCCTTCCAACACTACCATCCATTTAAGGGGTACAAAGGCATCTCCCCTTCCACTACAGATGGCATCTCTTTGGAGTCATAACCCCTACTGCAGGAATTTCACTCAATTCTTGAGGTATTTACTAAGTGCTCCTCCTCTACTAGGCATTACATAGGAAACAGGAGTTCAAAATATTTACCATCTCTGAGAACACAAGATACACAGCAAACAATTCACTTGCTCCAAAGAGCAGCAACAAGGAAAGCACAAGTGGAAAAAGACACCTGAAAACAAAAAAAAACAAAAAACAAAAAAGCAGAGCTGCCCATCTATTCCTCATTTACATCACTGAGGCTGGGATTTGAAAACAAAGGTTTGTTTGAGGAAAATGCTTCAGGGATATGATCCCCAGTGACATCAAAAGAACTAAATGTCCCCTGAGAGCCCAGCACCAGGACTTGTACTTGGGAAAAGAGTTTGGTTCTGAAAAATACATAAGAGCAGCTCTCAGGCTCTCCCCTGCTACCCTGTCAACAATCAGTTAAGCTAATGGGTCTAGATTCCCGTAACTTCCTGAGATCTTACCATCCTTCAGAGGTGGGTCTTTTTAGACATTAGTGCTGCTCTTCACCAGATAGACAAGTGCCTCAGGGACTCAAAACAATTAGTGTGGGACTAGGGGACAGTGGGAGAGACAGTGGAGGAAGGTGAAATTAGAGATTGTCACTCAAAACTACACATGTCACCTTTTGCCATTTTAGTCAAGCCCAAACCCAGGGCTCAGTGAACACAGGATCCTCTAAGGCAGGTCTGTGTCTTGTCCTGAGATTTAGATATAGATGTATGCCAGTTCATCTCATTGTAGCTTTGGGTGGGAGTCTCCCCTCTGTAGGTAAGTTTCCTCTCTCGGATTTGTAAGCCAAGCTTCTCAGGGGCAAGGAGACCTGCTCAGATCTACTCTCGGTATCCACTGCCCTTTGGTTTTCCAGAATCCCAGAGGAGGAGGATTCCTAGGTTTTGGCTTCCTCATGGAAGGAAAAGTCATTTGGGGTTGTGGCTATCCCTAACTTTTCAGAGATTAGTGAAGAAACAGGAAGAGTGAGAGGAGGCAATATGAGGAGAGCAGAAAGATGGGAAGGAACCCAATGCTCTGGCTCTGGGGTCACTGTTCTTTTCAACTGGCCACAGAGAAACCAGACTGGGTCCAGTCTCCCTTCCCTGGCTCCGGGCTACACCTTCGGTGGTCGTTCTAGCTTCCTGGTCAATTTTAGTTTTAAAGATAACTTCTACTTTGGTACTAAAGACCCACTTCCAGGTATTCAAAAGCCTAGCCCAATTTCAAACTTCAATTTCACATGCTTCAAAGCATAGGTCCTACCCCTGGAGCTCAGGTAGCCTGAGTATGCGTAGTGGGAAGGAAGAATGGGAGTGGGTACTAGGATTAAAGTCTTCAAGTCTGCTGCCATGGAAGACTGGCAGTGGGTGAATTTAATGTGGCAGGCATGCTCTGTCATGACACTATTTGGGGTTCTCCAGAAGCCTCCTTTCCCAGACAACTGCTTCAGGCAATGAATTTTCTCCCTGATTTTTTATGATCCCCCTTTCACAAAAGAGCCATTCCATGACCTCACTGCTACAGCTTCCTCTCCTCTGTCAGGCTACTTTTTTGGCTGGAGTCCCAACAGCAACCGACAGCACTTACTTGACCTGTGGGAAACTCACCTATTCAAATATGCCATGTCGTGGTGAGGGTGCAGAATTGCCCCCACCCCTGCCACAAGGGCCTAATCCAGTGAGCCTCTCACCTTTAGAAGTGGGACGCGAACACAAGTCTTCAGGTTCTTAAGAAGCCCCTTAAACTTTCTCCGTTCTTCACCTAACATCTAGCCATCAGCAAAGCAAATGTCTGGCTTCCCTTCCTGTACACATTGTCCAAGAGCAGCTCTTCTGGCGGCCTCCCCCTAACGGGAGTGTGCAGGAGCACCCACATGGCGGTGTATTTCAGTAAGCACTCCTAACCCCCACCTCATGTCTCCTTCCCAAAAGCTTCACTCAATGGCTCTTCCCATTTGTGTCTTCTTAGATTTCAAGATGAAAGTGAATGCTGAGAAAGGGTATAGGGCCATTCTGTTCATTTTTAAGTAATTCCTTTCAGGGATATCTAGCGTCTTTAGAATATGGAGTACATCTCTTCTGTTATCCTTGGTTTAAGACATTTAACTACATTTAACATAACCATAACTCTCAGAGTCATGCTCAAATTTAAAATGTGTTCATGGAGAAATGTCTATGGTGATGGCTGTCTTTCCTTTCTAGGGCATTTCCTGAGTGTCTGCACTGCTGACATAGTTCCTTTTTAAGTAGTCTCTTAAAAGTTTGTTTTGCGAAAAACAAACTCCACCTCCTTGCAATGGCCATAGCCAAATGGTACCATACTGGTTTTTCTTTGGGGGCATGAAGCCCTTGTGTTTCTTTCTCCAGATCAGCAGATATATGCATCAAGGAAATCGAACCACCATCTCTGGGTTCCTCCTTCTGGGACTCTCCAGCCAGGCTGAGCACCAAAAGCTTCTCTTTGTGCTTTTCCTAGGTATGTACCTGGTCACTGTGGTCGGGAATGGGCTCATCATTCTGGCCATTGGCTTGGATTCTTACCTTCACACTCCCATGTATCTCTTCCTTGCCAATCTGTCCTTTGCTGATATTTCCTCCATATCCACCTCAGTCCCCAAGATGCTGATGAATATTCAGACCAAAACTCAATCTATCTCCTATGAAAGCTGCATCACACAGATGTACTTTTCTATTGTGTTTGTTGTTATTGACAATTTCCTCTTGGGAGTCATGGCCTATGATCGCTTTGTGGCTATCTGCCACCCTCTGAACTATGTGACCCTCATGCAACCCAGAATCTGCGTTTTGCTCACAGTCATTCCGTGGGTCCTCAGTAACGTGGTCGCCCTAACACACACCCTTCTGCTCATTCCATTGCTCTTCTGTGACAGCAACATTCTCCCACACTTCTTCTGTGACTTGGCTCCTCTGCTCAAACTGTCCTGCTCAGACACAAGTATCAATGAACTCATGTTGTTTATCGTGGGCTCATCAGTTGTCACCTTCCCCTTTGCCTTAATTCTCTTCTCCTACATCTGCATTGTCAAGGCTATCCTGAGAATCTCATCCATGGAGGGAAAGTGGAAAGCTTTCACCACCTGTGGCTCTCATCTGACTGTTGTATTACTCTTCTATGGGACCATTATAGGGGTTTACTTCTTCCCCTCATCCACTCACCCCGATGACAGAGATAAGATTGGTGCAGTGCTCTTCACTGTGGTGACACCCATGATAAACCCCTTCATCTATAGCCTGAGGAACAAGGACATGAAAGGTGCCCTAAGAAAGCTCATTAATAGAAAACATTCCTGCCTTTGATGCCCTGGACATCTGAATTCTTTTTATCCTCATAACCATTTGGATGATTCTGCCCAGAGTTTGTGGCATTGATGTGACAGTTCAGCTTTAGATCTGCCTTCTATTCCAACCCTTGAGGGGTTGGGGCTTTTCCACATAGCTCTGGTCTTGGAAATGAAGCCCTAACCCCCTTGGTAAGTCACAAGCATAATGCATATCTTGATTCGAATCTATGTTACTACAAATGGGTGCATATTGTTTATACCTCAGACAATATGAACTGAAGGTAGTACATACAGTCTCTGTTTTACAGCCTTGAAAACAGTTGCTACTAATTCCTTTATTCAATATAGATTTTTCTAGGTCCACTTTTCTCAAAGTTTGTTTTGCCAGAACCACTATCCAGTAAGATGTTCATAGAAAGGTCCCACATCCAAATAATTTGGGGGCAACCCTGAGCTCAATGAAGCAAAATGTCTTCTCAGAGACATTTGGTACTTCTCAGAGCCTTTGGTATAGTATACAGTTCCAGGAGGATAGTATGGCATGTAGCAATTCTCAAAACTAAACTTAATCATATATAACCTGATTCATCACAAAGTAGTTCATAGGACCAGTATGCAAAGCACATTTGGGAAAATGCATTCAACAAAAAATCAGAGAACATACACATAGAAGGCATCAGGTCTAGTCCTGACTCTTCCCTGAGTAGTTATGAGATGTAAGGCATGTCAACTCACTTTCTTCAGCCTATTTTCTCATCTATAAAATAAGGCCATTGGTTCCAGTTGTTTCTCACTGAGGGTATATATTAGAATTATCTAGAGGAAATTTCCTAAAGGAATTCACATTCTCAGACCTTGCAGGTGCCTTCTCTGCTCAACCAGCTGCAGTGGTCTTGGGTTCAGTTTGGCAATTAAACTCACAATATATACCAATTGTCAAGCTTTGAGAAAACTGTAAGGGTACAGGACAGCCACACAACATACACAATGACATGACAGTAGAGGTCTCATGATTCCCAGGCACAGCTTCTAAATATCTTGGTCTTTCCATACTTGGAATGTTCATGGTCATGAGAGAGAGAGTACTCAGTGGGTGTGGACCACCTAGGTTCAGGAAAACTTCAGCTCTGGGGTTCCTTAGGCATTATGCCTTCTTTCTTGACAGTCCCCTTAAGGGTATATGCCTACCCCTGTTCTGGTGTAGCTGCATCTCAGCAAACGTAAGTTTCTCATCAAATACGGACTCTTCCACAACCAATTTTAAAAAACAGATAAAAGTGGTCAAGTGCTTCAAAACCATTACAGCAGAGCTGACCTGCCTCTTGGATCCAGCATACATGTAGACAGTTTTGGAACCTATTGCAAGAGGGATTAGACCAACAGTCAAACCTCAGACTTCTTTGAGGCTGACAAAGGCTACAAACAAAGTTTTACTGTTTTCTTTCCCAAGTTCACCCTGCACCTACTAACCCAGACTCCAGCGAAGGAATCAGGCTCTTATATTCTGGAAATGTCCTTCAGGTGACCTAAAACATTATTGAACCACATGAACTCTGAGTTCCCCTCCTGCTCTGGGATTTCTGTGAATCTGGATGCCAACTGGTTGATGGAGATGTCTGCTGGAGATATCTCTACCTCAAATATACTCTAGAGCTTCCCAGAAGAGCATGGTCTTTTTCTCTGTCCGGATTCTTTTTAAAAATATTTTCAGCTTTGGAGCAAACTATTACTAGTTATTTAATCTAATTCCTCTAACAATTGTGTTGTAGTATGAGGAGATTTGGTTCTAAATCCTGGTTTTTCAGGAAGTTGTGATTCAACTGCGTGATCCAAGGAAAATCATCTAATTTACTTAAGCTGTTTGTGGCTAAATGGACATGTATGTCAGGCAACTACCATAGTTCTTAGTATATCATGGACACTCGGGGAAAAAAAAAGTATTCCTCTTTTGTAACTGTCCCCTGGCTCCCAATCTCAATCCACTTGCCCTACCAAACTATGTTTATTTATCCCCAATCTAATAAGACTTCTCTTCTTCTCTAAACTTATAAAAATCTAACCTCTTTAAGAGGAAATATATAATCAGCCACCCACCTTTGTCTCTGGTATCTCAAACTTTTATGCTTAATTTGAGTCTTCATTATAAATTTAAAATCCACTTGCTTTTATATGAGTTACCAAACTAGCCTCTTAGTCCTTCCTCAAATACCTCAGAATCCACCCAGTTCCACCCACAGCTCCCACATGAACCCTGCCTTCACTACTACACAGAAAGCAGTAGAGAGTCTAGATTTGTAATCAAGAGACTTGGAGTCTGTAGCTAACTTACTGTGTGACAAGCCATGTTACCAACCTCAGTTTCTTTCTCTGTAATATAACAATTGGTCTAATATGAACAAAGAAGATACTACAACAGCATTATCATGAAAACCCATTTATGTAGAATAGCATATGCAGAAAGAGATGCCTAGGAAAAGAGTCAACAGAATATTGACAGTGGTTGTTTCAGATCGTGTTTTCCAATAATGGTCACAAGAATATTTCCATCCTTGAAGAACTTTGCCACATCCTTATCAAAAAATGGGAGTCTGTGTCTCTCTCCTTGAACCTGGAGGACTTTGGGGCTGTTTTGACTAATAGAGCACCCTACAAGTTGTCCTACATGATTTCTAAGACTCTTAGAAAAGCCAGTACAGCCTCCATCTTCCAGCTTCTCAGGACATGCACCTCTGGAGCTCTGAGTTTCCCTGTAAAAAGTCCCACTACTCTGAAGCCACCATGCTGGAGAGACCATGTGGAAAGGTCTCAGAGAGTCAGAGAGAGATGCCCAAGGAGCTCCAGCTGTTTCAGCCTTTGAGTCTCTGGATGACTCCCATCAGTCTCCACCATGGGAGTGAGAGAACATTTAGCTGATCCAGTGTCCGCATGGGCTGTCAGCACCAGAGACCCCAAGTGAAAACTGCCTGGCTGAGTCCTGTCAACTCCTAGAACTGCGAGAGGTAACAGTAAAATGACTGTCCTTGTTTTAAGTCCCTACATTTCGGGGTGGTTTGTTATACAACAGTACGTAACAAAAATAGTGGGTTTTGTCTCAAAAAATGCAGGGATTTACATAACACTGTTATTGCTTTAACATTTTACACTAACTGTCACTCTAGGAAGAAAAATATTTTTTTTATTTTGAGAAAGATAAACTATCTTGCCTCTTAGACCGTCATGCTTAACATGGTTCCAGAATCTTCTCAGTTACAGAAACATCAATTGGGCAGATCTGTAATTTTCTCTCTTCTGGTTTCATCCAGCCCAGTATGTGATATAATAATAACCAGCAGGGTTAGAACCAGGTAATATGGTTTGAATTGGTCATCATCCTTGTGAGCCAGCCCTCCATTTCCTCCAGCTCCTAGGCTCCAAACCTTATCCAATCTAAGACACAGTTCCATTCTCAGTGAGTAACAGGGAAGCTAATTTGGTAGGGATGGATTTGGATGCAAGTTGGGATTTTGCTTGAGGAAGTGAATTAGGATTAAGTTTAAGACACAAAAGACAAATGATTAAGAAAATAAAGAACCGCAAAGTTTTATGAAAGCCTTGACAAGTTTTCACAGAAAAGAGGCATACATCTGGACCTAGATGCCCGAATTCCTCTAAAAGATTCTTGTATTTGTCATCTCAACAAACATCTGTGATAAGCCTTCTATTTACCAGGCTCTGGCTCTGGCCCTGGGACTAAAAGGATGGGTAATTCACAGTCTGTGCCCTCGGTGCATTCACAAACCAGAGAGAGAAACTGACACAAAAATAATTTTAAGTGATTTGTAAGACTGGATAAACAAAGACAATATTTAGCCAATAATTAATGTCATTAGATTTTAGAATACATAAAGATTTTGCGCAAAGCAGTCAACTGAACTTTATACTATTCTTGTGCTTTTGTGATAGCAGTACCTGAAAAAAGCCAATTTGTGGCCTTATGAATAAATTAACAGAAACCCCTGCCACCTAAATGGAGGTAACACAAATGAAAGATAAATGTTTAGAAAAATAAACTGAAAAAAAATCCATACATGATGGTAGGCATGACTTGTAAAACCTGATTCAGGGAGAAGGCTGGTGGGATGGGGTAACTGGGTGACGGGCACTAAGGAAGGCATTGATGGGATGAGCACTGAGTGTTATACTATATGTTGGCAAATTGAATTTAAATAAAACATTTTTAAAATAAAAATTAAAAAATAAAATAAAGATGCCTGGGCTTTTAAGAGACCTTTACCATAATTCATAAAGATGGAAATGTAGATAACTATCTACAATATGAAATAGAAAAATTAATTGCTCTAATAAACATAAGCACATACAAAAAACCTAATGCATAAAGTGTCAGCAAATATGCATTAATTTATTTACTAAACAAATAAGTTCTGAGTTCCTAGTGAGAGTTCAAAAGCAAAACAGGACAGTGTCATTGCTTTCCTGGCTTTTCCTTCACAGAGGAGGTGACAAACAGGGAATGTATGAATAAATAAATGATGGCCATACTATGATGTAGCAAGAAGGCCTGTGATAAAAAGTGAAGGAGGGTCAGAGGGTAGACAGTGACCCCGCATGGACTAGCTAGCTATTTGAGATGGAGAGGAGAGGAGTTGGGGAAGGCCTTTCTTAGGAATCTGAGCAGAGAACTGAAGAAAATAAGAGAATGATCCATGAGAAGATCTGGGTAAACACAGTCCAGGAAAAGGGAAGAGTAGGCGAGAAAGATCCTGCTGCAGGAACAGGGTGGCACCCTCACAGAACAGTGAGCCAGGTGGACTAGGGAGGATGGGGAGGTAAACAGTCATGGTGGTAGCTCGGGACCCAACTTGGCTGAACCGTTTCAGGCCATGGAGAAGATTTTGGGGGTTTTTTGTTTTTGTTTTTTAATTTAAATTCAATTTGCCAACATATAGTATAACACTCAGTGCTCATCCCATCAAGTGCCCTCCTTAATGCCCGTCACCCAGTCACCCCATCCCCCACCCAACTCCCCTTCTGCAACCATTTGTTTTGTTTCCCAGAGTTAGGAGTCTCCCATGGCTTGTCTTCCACTCTGATTTTTCCCAACTCAGTTTCCCCTCCTTTCCTTATGGCCCCTTGCACTATTTCTTATATTCCATATATGAGTGGGACCATATGATGATTGTCTTTCTCTGCTTGAGTTATTTCACTCAGCATAATACCCTCCAGTTCCATCCACGTGGATGTAAATGATAGGTATTCATCCTTTCTGATGGCTGAGAAGACTGAATTTTATTTAAATATTTTCTGTATTTGATCCATGGAACTGGGTGAAATTACCTAGGGGCGACTACAGAGAGACAGAGAAAGACCTATGACCAAGCCCTGCATGACTCTAACATTTAGAAATATGGATCCAGCACAGAAGTCAGAGAAGCAGGAGCTGGGGAGGCAGGAAACTAGAATAAAGTCAAGTCAGGAAGACTGAGGAAGAAAGTGAAAATTCTTCCAAGAAAAAAGAGGGATCAGCTGTTTTAAATATCACAGAAGCCAAACCATCAGCCATTTGATCTTCCTTTGTGATCTGCTCATCACCCCGGGGCAGCAGTCATCCCCAGCAACCTACCAGTCCTGCAACCTCAGAATCCAATCCAGATGGACTCCTAACTCTGGGAAATGAACAAGGGGTAGTGGAAGGGGAGGTGGACAGGGGGATGTGTTGACCGGGTGACGGGCACTGAGGAGGGCACTTGACGGGATGAGCACTGGTGTTATACTATATGTTGGCAAATCAAACTCCAATAAAAAAAAAAAAAAAGAACAATCCACATGAAAACCACCGCCCGCACAACACTTTCCCAGAAGATGAAAACATCTCAAATTTCTTCTTTGTTCCCATTTTCCTTCCATTGCTTATGCCCTTCTCTCTTTATTCTCCTTTTAATAGAGGAATTTAGATGACTCAGAAGTACAGTCTCCTTTTGAAACTGGCATATGGCTTCAGGCAATACCATCTGTGATCTTTTTAACCAACCAAGAATGCTCAGGAACATCTTCTACTTTTTTTTTTTATAATAAAAGCAATACTATATTGTAACCAAGTACAGTTTATCCTAAAAATAAAAGAATCACCTAACATTCCAAAAGCAATCAATGTAATCTACCTATTAATAAGCACAAAATAGGGGCTTCTGGGTGGCTCAGTGGTTGAGCGTCTGTCTTTGGCTCAGGTCATAATCCCAGGGTCCTCGCAGGCAGCCTGCTTCTCCCTCTGCCTGTGTCTCTGCTTATCTCTCTGTGTCTCTCATGAATAAGTAAATAAAAATCTTTTTTAAAAAAAGCACAAAATCAAACTATATGATCATCCTAGTGAATAAGAAAAATCTTCTGACAAAATTCAAAATCCATTAATAATTTAAAAAAAAACAAACTCTCACAAACTAGGAATCCAAGGGAAGTCCCTTAAGCTGACAAAAAGTATCTATGAAAACCCTACATAGTGATTGGTGAAAGTTTCCCCTCTGATCAACAACAGGAGAGGAACGTGCCATCTCATAATTTCTATTCAACACTGTATTGGAAAGGAAATAAGTCAGGCAGAGAAAGACAAACACTGTATGATCTCACTTGTATGTGGAATCTAAGAAAACCAAACACAGAAGCAGAGATTGGATTTGATAGATGACAGATAGATGATAGATGATAGATAGATAGATCAAAATAATTAAATACATATTAAATGGTAAAAAATAACGATTTGTCAGTGTTTGGAAAGAAATATTGAATTCTTAAGCCATTACTAAAGATTGACAAGGAAGACATGAAGGCAAGGTCAGTGACTGCTTGGAGGCACCATACTGAGGAACTAAGAACTACGTATTGGAAGCAACAGAAATCCAGATGCTTCTGAAATGATTTTCTCCAACCTGAGAATTGGAGCCTGGGAGGGACAGAAGGGGAAATGCCCAAAGAATATCATCTAGGAGCACACCCTTTGGAGTGAGAGAGACGAGATAAGGTACTCTCTGGTCAGCTGCTCCTTGCTGCAGAACTTGGGCAGGTTGTATCACCTGTTTGGCTTCTGTATCCTCCTTTTTGCTAAATGAGATCAATCAGAATGACTTTCCATTCAAGTTGTTAGGACTAAAGTAAATCATTCACATAAAGCTTTTAGCATTAGTGCCCAGCATTAATTTGTGTATTTAAGTGTATGTTCCTTTAAGAGCCAAGTTAAAAAAAAAAAAATTTAGTGAACTCCACTTCTGGAGGTGTCTGGACCCAATGCTGATCTCAGCCCAGAAGAGAGGTTCTAGAGAGCTCTGAAATGAAGAGGCCCGCAGATGCCCACTGGGCTGTGAACCCTGGGACAATCACCATAATCACACTAATTAATGTTTACAGAACTTCACCCAGCACCTTCCTGTTGCCCACATGTACCGAGTTGCCATGAGAATAAATGTGATACACATAAAACCTGGCTCAGAGTAAATGCTCAATAAGTTTTATTTCACAGTTGAGAAAACAGACTGACAGGCCCTCACTAATCTGAAGTCATACAGCTGTGAAGTGACAGCCTGGACACTTTGGTGCCAAACCCTGAGATCTCCTATAACACAAACGCCTCTATCCCTTGCCACAGAAGCTGAGGTGTCAGAGAAACACTTGCATGGAAGTTAATGTTGGAAAAACAGCCCCCAAGATGCACTCTGTGGGGTTGTTTTACCCATTCTGCAGCTTCTAAGTGATTTGTGCAAAAACACATACAAAGACTGGCGTGTAAACTTAAATCTCTTGGCTCCCAGGGCAATTTTTCCTCTATATCTTGTCCTAAACATGCCCAGCCAACTCTTTTCTAAAAGTTTTGTCCTGTAGGTCCTTAAAATGAAAATTCCTAAAGCTCAGAAGCTGCCATTTATTTAACGTACACACGTCATTTGCTCATATACAACAACAGGCGCACGCACACACACACACACAGACACCTGCTCTCACATCATGCAATACTAGCACATCAGGGCTGCAAAATAAATGTGTTGACTGCCTCATACCTTTACAGATTGGACTTGTGTCTTTTCTTTTCATGATAAAAGAAAAAATAAATATGCAATAACAATAAATTCCAGATTGAGTGACTGAAGATTGTAGAAGCAGACCGTGTATGGCAAATAAGAGCTCAGGCTCCGCTGGGCTGGAAGCCCCATTCAACCACTTGCTTCCTGTCCTGGGGAAAACTGCTCAGCCTCTCTGAATCTCTGGTGCCTCCTCTCCCTATAAAGCAGAGCTAAGCCTCCCCGTGTCGTGGTGAGAGGTCAGATAATTCCTGCAGCACACATCACAATTCCTAGAAAGTGGTAACTGTCTGAAAAATGTTAGTTACTATCCATAATTTTTTATTATTAGCCAAAATCCACAGAAACATTAAGAAGGAAACAATGAAAGAATAAATGATGGGATTTGGAAAAATCCCTTTGGATCAAAACAGAAGTTGCCTTTGTAGACAGCTTTTGGATTTGCCAAATATTTTTACTTCACTCATTAAGTAAATGCTGTGTACAGCATTCAACAGATATTACCAAATAAGACAGAGATGGTCCATGCATTGGATCCTCAAGAATCTAGTCCTATAAAGTAGGTAAACACACTTGGCAGATAAAAACAAACAAACTGAGAACTAAGGAAGGTGGACACAAAGGTTGACTCTGGAACCTGAGAGTCATGTATTTATTCAACACATATTTACTGGGTGCCTTTTATGTGCTTACTAGGTGCTGTGCTAGGTGCTGTGCTAGGTGCTTGGCTAGGCACTGCACACCACAGAAATGAATCTCACAGATAAAAATGCTTCACCTCATGTAGTCTACTTTTTAATTGTTGAGATTGAGACAACATCAAATATGCAGCATATAGTATATCAGATGGTGGCAAGTATTTCATAGAATAATAAGTCAGGAAGTGGAGAGGGGAAGTTCGGGTGCAATTTTAAGTAGGGTTGCCTGGGAAAGTTTCCCCAAGTAGGTGCTACTTGAGGATAGGATGGAGAAACGAAGGAACAACATATTTGGCAAGAGTCCATCTAGGGCCTTCCAGAAGCCTTTGGCCTGTTCAGAGCTTTCTTAAATGCCTCCTTCACTTCCTTATTCCTCAGACTATAGATGAAGGGGTTCAGCAGAGGAGTCACCACTGTGTAAAGCACTGACACCACTCGGTCTCCCTCGGAGGGCTGGTCCTCGTTACCTCGCAGGTACATGAAGATGAGGGTGCCGAAGAAGAGGGACACAGCCGTGAGGTGAGACGCGCAGGTGGAGAAGGTCTTGGCCCGGCCCCCCGCAGAGGGGATCCTCATAATGGCCACAACAATAAACAGGTAGGACACCAAGATCGCCACCACACAAATAGGCATGACAAAGATGGCAAACACAACAATGACCACCTCCTGGGTGTAGCTGTCTCCACAGGTCAGCTTTAACAGAGGGGGAAGGTCACAGAAAATAAAGTCAATCTCATTGTCCCCACAGAAGGAGAGGGAGAAGGCTGTGACTGTTCGAACAAAGGCGCTGGAGAAACCAGCCCCATAAGCCCCAGCCACGAAGCCCCAGCGCGCCTTCTCGGTCATGATGGTGACATACAGCAGGGGCCTGCACACGGCCACGTAGCGGTCATAGGCCATGAGGGCCAGCAGGTAGCAGTCGATGGAAGCAAAGAAGGTGAAGAGGAAGAACTGAGCGGCGCAGCAGGTGTAGGACAGCGCTGCCCCCCGCTGCAGCAGCACCACCAGCATCTGCGGCACGATGGTGGACGAGTAGCAGATGTCCACGAAGGACAGGTGGCCGAGGAGGAAGTACATCGGGGTGTGCAGCCGGCCATCCACTCGGATCAGAAGGACCATCCCTGCGTTCCCCAACAAGGTGATGACATAAAAACCCAAAAACAGCAGGAAGAGAGGAAGCCCCCACTCAGGATGCTCGCTGAATGCAGTGAGGAAGAACTCGCTCACGATGGTGTGGTTCCTCCTGGCCATGCGCCTGTGGAGGACTGACAGGAGAGCCAGGTGAGGGGGCTGGAGGCAAGTGCAAGTCATGGCAAGTAAGAAAGCTTTAACCAGGGTATCTGAGGGGAAGCACCGGACTCAAACAAAGTTTGGGGTCTAACTGGAAATGGACAAACACAGAGCTCACTATAAGGTAAGATAAAAAGTTGGGCACCTGGGTGGCTCAGTAGGTGAGGCATCCAACTCTTGGTTTTGGCTCAGGTCATGATCTCAGCGGCAAGAGCTCGAGCCCCACGTCCTCTGGGCTTGGTTCTGGTAGGCGGGGGGAGTGGAGTCTGCTTAAGATTCTCTCTCTCCCTCTGCTCCTCCCCCACTTCTCTTCCTCTCTAAAAAACAATAAAGTAAAAAGTGATGAATGCTTCAATTACACTAAGAATGGACAGCAAGTGATTCCCTGACTTACAAGTCAGCTCTTGTATTTGCAACCCTGTCCCCAATTAGCTGTTTGATCTTAAACAAGGCACTTAACCTCTCTGAACCTCAATTTCCTCTTCTGCCAGAGGGGGATCATAATATCTGCCCTACTTACCAGATGAGGTTAATGCATAGATTAAAACAAATGCAAAAGTGCATTGGAAAGCTAAAAGCACTGCATGTATATATGGTAGCTATTTAAAATTTTAAATGAATGTTTTAAGGAAGGAAAATTTATATTCTATGAACAAAGGAGCATGAACCAAAAAAAAAAGTTTAAAAAGCCCATTAGCAATCAGCAATGGGCTCCGCTTGTAGGAATATTTCTATTCTCAGTCTAAAAGCAGGCATGTTTAACAAATAGCTATTATCCTAATTAGGGGTGGCTGGCTTATTAAGGGTTTTTCATTTGTTGTTTTTTGTAAATACTAGCAATAACCTTGGAAGCAAAACAACCACCATAAGCTCCTTTCAGCACCTAACAAAACACAGTAAGCACTATTTGGTTGTTCTCACCATCCTGGAAAACAGCAGTAGTGTGATAATAGCATCCAAATTTGAAAGCAGAAATATTTCTGCACTCTGGTGTCTTAGGCTTGTTAGAGGATTCTCGGCTAATGGATGTGAAGTCCTTATAGGGTTCTAGAACAGGGATGTAGAGGAGGACTTTGATTCTATTTGATTACCTGATGCACCAGCGGCCAGGCCAATATGGAGCAGAGCCATTAGCAAAAATAGCAAAGGAAAGAAGTTAGACCTGGAAGCTGCTGGCTGGGCACGGACCATCATCACCTGAATCTCTCTTTGTTAATGCCTTCCTCCTTCATGTAGCATTTCCTCTGCCGGCAACCCACCGATCCAGAGGAAACCTATGTTCTAGATCACCCACGCAAGATGTGTGACCCTAGGCAAGTCACTTTTCCTTTCTGAACTTCATTTACCTTGTCTGTGTTCCCTTTCAATAAACAATGGTACAGCATGAGTCCATAATCATAGCAACCAAGGTGAGGTGAGGTGGCTTCCAGACCTCTCTATCTATCCTCACTTCATGGAGTCTCTCTCTTTCCTCTCACCTTTGGCAAAATAATAAATCCCTGACACTAGAGATTCCTGGGACTTTGTCAGACTCAGACAACAAAACAGGTCTAGAGGGATTAGCCTTTCTTGCTGAGCTTCTGATCCAGGAGTAGACCTTGCTGGCGGTGCTTCCTATATTCACTGCCCCAGCATCATGCCTGAATTGGTCCCTGAGGGGAGTCTCCAGGGAAAGGCAATTTATCCTCATGTGACTTCTAGCGAGGTGTCTAAGATCTTTGAGGATGTCTCTCTAATTTCCAACTCCAAAAGCCTCATCCCATGTCCTGCTGTCACTCAGCAGCATCCAATGGGGCTGGTTCTTGGTCTTGCCACATTTCTGCTTTATGCCAAAAGGAATGTGCTTTTCTGAAGGTTTCCTATATCTCAGTTGGGAATTTTGTCAAGGGATTTGCCCACTGCCACTCTAGCCAGCTCTGACCTGATCCCAAAAGGAGACTGTTTTGTAAGTGCAAGTTTTACTTTCCATCACCAAGAATTGGTGACTCTGAAAATTCACCGTTTGGCAGAAACAGAATCATGCAAATGGGGAGTCACGAGAAAAATTGTTGGGGAGGCAGATGTGTGAGTGGTAAACAAACTTCTACCAGGCAAACAGCAAATTCTTTATGGTGATTGAGCTCTCCTCCATAGTACTGGTTCTCAAACTGGTTCTCCTGGTGCATAAGAATTGCCCAGGGAATTTATTTAAAACATGAATACTATCATCCCACCTCCAGAAATTCTGATAGAGTGCCTCTGCTGCCATGGGGTGCAGACTTCTACATTGTTAACAGGCTTCCCAGGTGGTTCCAGGGAGGAAAATACATTTACTGTTCTCACAGGTTTGAAAATCCCTGTAGACTGTATCGCCCATGTGGAAATTCATATAGCATAGCAGCATATTAAATGATCCATGAGGTCCTATAATTAAGAAACTTTGCTAACGCAGGGCACCTGGGGGGCTAGTCAGTTAAGCATCTGACTCTTGGTTTCGGCTCAGGTCACGTTCTTGTGGGTTGCGAGATTGGCCCCACCTTGTGCTCTGTGCTCAGTGCTCAGCAGGGAGTCTGCTTGGGGGTTCTCTCCCTCTGCTCCCCCCATGCACACATGTGCCCTCTCTCTCTGGAATGAATAAATAAATCTTTATTTTAAAAAGGAGAAGAAACCTTGCCAACATTCTTAACCCACTGTTTCCCAAAAATATTTGACCACAGAACCTTGTTTGCACTGAGAGCAGATTAGCAACTTTGCAGAATTTGAGTTCCCAGGGATGGATGCGCCTTGCGCATTACAGCTCTGAAAAAGTTCAGCAGTTGACCAAATGCCAAACAGCAAAGCCATAATCATTCCAAGAAAAGACATCTCCTGATGACTCATCATCTCGAAATCTGGCTCCATTAAGTCTCTGCAGACTGGCTGCCCCAAGAGCAATGGCTCCTACTGTGAAAGACTTTGGGAGGGGGTCAGGCAGGCAGTAGCATCCTTCCAGACAGATTCCTCAGGAGCTTTTTAAAAAAGACTTATCTTTCAGTTCTGAAGAGGGTCCAATGGCTGATCTCCTGCAGCCACTTCTTCCCCAGGAGAAATAGGCTGCTGAGACCATCAGAACCCTACTTTCAGGAAGCTATGGTACAATTTTAAACTACCATCAGATAATTAGTAAGACTTTAGTCACCATGAGGCCAGCCTCAGGAAGCAGAATGGACCTCAAAGACTGTAGACCCAAATGTCACACTTGTGAATATTGGGGTCTATATAATACAGGAAGGGAAGTTTAAAGTTATGTTGCTGAGAACTACAGATATGACCAACTTGTCTCCTGATTTAGAAATTCAGGGCTTGGTGGTAGCTGAACCAAAATGTGAAGGGGAAATCCAGTAGAATTATAATAGCCCAATAAAAGACCATGTAAGTGGCTTACTATAAGCCAGCTCACTCTTCTAAGATGATAAATGATGATGATGATGATGATGATGATGATGATGATGAATATGATGATGATGATGAAGATAGATAGATAGATAGATGATAATTAGGTAAAAAGAAAGATAGATGGATTAGCTGATTGAATCCATGCAACAACTCCATGAGTTAGGTACTGTTACAATCCTCATTTTAAGGGGATAAGAACATGTAGGCAGACAGTTGAAGCAGATCATCAATACTGCCAAAGTGAGGGGCAGAGCCAGAGTTTGAATCCAAGCAGTCTGGCTCCAGAATGCCTACTCTTAACCTCTATACTCTATTGCAAATCCTCATGAGGATGTCTCTGAACCCCATATTTGGGGTCTTTATATTCTTTCTAGCCTTTTAGAAAAGAAGGACTGGCCCTAGAATGGGACCTATATTGCAGAGTAAGCAGATTATCATAGAAAATTCTGAGAGTACTTGGCCAGGCAGTATTACAGCCCCAGAGAAAGGATGGACTCAGCATTGCCCTCAACCCCATATGACCTCACCCTTCTAAGGGCAGATGATTAGATGAGGAGAAAACTTGACCTGAGCTGATCGCAGGAATAATCCTTTCTTCCTCCAAAAGGCTCTTTTCTTGAACTACTTTAAGTGGGTATCTGTTTCTTGTGGCTAAGGAGTCACATCTCACAATCTGCAGGAGATGTTAAAAAGACAAGTTTGGGTCTAAGGAGGACATGTCTTCAGTATTTACCCTGGGATCCATCTCTGTTATCTTCCACCACCCATGGTAGATCTCATGCCAGTAATTCAAGGTTGAGGACTGCTGTGGGCCCATAAATTTACTTTGGAAGCACTTATCCTGATGTGACAGTTCATCATTGTTTTCCCCACCCTCGCTTTACATATTGTGGAACTGCCGGATTTTTAGAGGATCCCATAAGATCTAGAACTACAGGGGACATTAGAAGTTAAATGGCCTGAGCTTTCCAATTCATAGGCAAACAGGCTGCAGTCCCCAAATGGGAAGATAGTCAGTGGTTGGATCAGTTCATTTGATTTCCAACCATAACTTTTCAAGGCCGAACTGGATAACTGGCACCTTACCCAGTGCCTCCTTACTGCTCCCAAATACAGAAAAGGCCCCAAATAAAGATGACCAGATAATCAAGTGAGTTTTTCATGATTCAGTTCTAATTCTTAAAAATGCATTATCTGCCCTTCCTAAACCCTGGTACAAGTCTCTGCCACTGCTTCCTTGATAGTTGTCTCAAAGTTTCCTTGGAGCTTCTATATCTGAACTTCCCAAAATGGTGGAGTTAGAACTTTAGGGATCTAGTCGAGCTCCTCATAAATGTGGAGAATGAGATCCTAAAAGTCATTCTGGGCTTCTCGATGAAGTCTTTCTTCTCAGTTGTAAGCCACAGAAGCCCAGCACCTAACATGCCTGAAACACACAAATGAATTCACTTCAAGACTTAAAACCTTGGGAAGTGCAGAGGAAGGTGCAGCTAAACATTAGGAACAACTGGGACTGGTAACTCTCATGAAAACAAAAATTTCTCTAGTGTCCATAATGGTCTCTATCAGCTTTAGTTTTTCCCAACCCAACTTCTTCCACAAAGTAGAAAAAAAATGGCCAATGGTTATGTCCACCCCTCACATGCCCCAGCTTTTCCACCACAGAAAAGATGAAAATCACTTTTTCTGGTGCCAAGTTAAAAAAAAATTCTAAGGAAGGCCTCAGACGTCATATGACCAAGGGACAAGGTACCAGGATTGGCCTAATGTTGGCCAGGTGCCTACCTCAGGGCCAGTCAGTGGAATCCAGAAAGATGGGCTCTACAGAGAAGCAGAAGTGCTCATATGAACTCAGGGTCAGATTCCCAGATAAGAGGGGATGCTAGTCTGCTTCTAAGCACCAACTTGGGGAAGCAAGAGGCATTAGAGCTGGAAGCAGATGTGTCGCTGTTGTTTAAACAGTTCATGTTTATATCCTCCTGACAGATCTAACTACCATCAACAGAGCATTAGAAAGACAATTGCTGTTTGATGATGTCTTTAAGCTTTATGCCTGACCACCTAAGGCCCATGCAAAGTGTGCAGAGTTCATCTCTGGCCACTCCACCTTCCTTGGTTTGAGGCCCAGTCCCACACTTCTCCATTACGTAGGTTCGGGTGCTCATTCATCCTAACCTTTGCTCAGGGAGGGCTCCCTATCAAACAAAGTGGGTGGTGATGCATTATGTGGGTCCTCTCCTCAAATACTTTATACTTTAATAGGGTTAAAGGCCAGATATATAGAATGTCAGACCACAGAGGAGCTCTTAGAATTATCATATTCCAGCCTCTCCCCAATTTTTCAGGTGGAGAAATTGAGGTACAGAATTGGGAATTCCCTTATGGAAGGACACAGAGCTAGTTAGTGACAGTCACCACCCAGCATTCTTTCTATCAGCCTCTGGTCCCCAGAAAAGAAAGCCACACAAGCTGATTTTAAGCAAAGGAATGGAAAGCAAAGAAAGGGGATCAAGAGGGAATCATGCCCCTTCTTGATTTCTTGCAGATTATGCCTTATTGCTCATGTCTACTGCAATCAATGTATGGTAATATCTACTAACTGGGGCTGCCCCTAGAAGAGCTATGGTTTTTCTTTCTCCACCTCCTGGACCAAGCAGTGTGGTCCCCAGGACCTCTCTTTCAGGTCTGAAGCAAAAAAGGCTGGGAGAGTCTCCTGAAGCCACCAGAGAGCCCATGATACCAATAAGTCCCTTCTTTGAGAGCTCCTGGAGGACCTGGCTTCCTTCTTCATGAAGGAAACCATGTTCTGGCAGGCACTTGAGGAGGGGTAGGGGAGGCATCCAGCTGAGTTCCAGGCAGGAGACCAGGAGAGTGTGGGTAGAGTATTATACTCACCATCCCCTTATTGAGCTGGATATCCAACATCTCTCCAGAAGACCTTTTTTATTACCCTTTTAGGTATTACAGCCACATTCAGAACCTTCCCACGGATGGTATTTTCTGGTCTGAATAGCATAGTATGCTCTATGCAGATTTTTGAATGATTTAATCAACTACATATTTTCTATTAAAACAGGACTTTTTTTTAATTTTTATTTATTTATGATAGTCACAGAGAGAGAAAGAGAGAGAGGCAGAGACATAGGCAGAGGGAGAAGCAGGCTCCATGCACTGGGAGCCCGATGTGGGATTCGATCCCAGGTGTCCAGGATCGCGCCCCGGGCCAAAGGCAGGCGCCAAACCACTGCACCACCCAGGGATCCCAAAACAGGACTTTTAAAGTTAAAATATCTCAACAAAAAGAATCACAGTTTGTTTTATTTGAATGACTTCAACACAAGATGTAGCAAGATGTAAGAAAATACCAACACCTATTTACAACCAGGTAACCTTCATGTTATCAACTACTCTTTTAAAATATCTAATGTAGGGGTGCCCGGGTGGCTCAGTTAGTGAACCATCTGACTCTTGATCTCAGCTCAGGTCTTGAGCTCAGGGTCAGGGGTTCAAGCCCCTCATTGGGCTCCACACTGGGAGGGGAGCCTACTTTTAAAAAATAAATAAACAAAATAAAAATACCTAGTTTAACTCTGTCTGTACTTCTATACATATGTGGATACCTCAGGATATTTTTCTTTTTTTAATTTAACTTCAATTAGCCAACATATAGTACATCATTAGTTTCAGAGGTAGAGGTCAGTGATTCATTAGTTGCATATAACACCCAGTGCTCATCACATCACATGTCATCCTTAATGTCCATCACCCAGTTACATTTTTCTTGACCATCCCTGAGCTCTCTATATAGAGTAAAAAGTGTGTGACATCCCCTATACAACACTGGGGCTTTATGGCCACTAGTTCCTACAGACAGTTCAGTTGGCCCCTTCCTCTTAGACAGCAGCCTTCAACTACCTGCTTAGAATTCCCCCTGCTTAGAAGGAGTTGTCTCCTTAGGCCTGGCAGCTCATTCTCTTAGCATTTACTTTAAATTCATGGTGTGCTCCATGCCTTCCAGAAGATTCCAAGAGAACAGATAGCTATTTGGCATACTGCTCTTATTCATACAGATCCCATGTTGTCTCTTCAATCAGGAGGAAACTTCGCATAACTGATCTGAGCTTTCTAAGCCCTTCCTTAACTTTTGCCACCACCTATAACACAGTTCACATGGAAGCTATATATCAACCATCCCTCTTGTGGAGCTGTGGATTTTCAATCTGGGCTTTCATAACCAGACAAACCACCATTAAATCGATCGAGTATTTCTTATGACAATTATAATATATATTTTAAATCATCCTGTCCTCTAGAAATACACATAACATCTTTGAAGATTTTAATGTGTTTTATTTTACTGCAGGTGATCTTAAATTGAGTATCCTTTGTACAAGTTCACCTTGATTCTTCAACTTTTCATTTAGCTGCTTCTTCCAATTTAAAATCCTGCTATTGGTATTCTCTGCTTTTCAAAAGTTCATGTTGCCCCCCTTTGCTTTTACAAAAGACCTGTTTTTGGCTAACTGAAAGAAATCCAAAGAGCATTTTCCCTTTTACAAAAAATGACAAAAGGCTAAAATAACATTCAGCAGACACCCCGAAGAGCCAGAGCAGCCCCACTAAGCTTCCTCCCCAGGAACTACACTCAGCTGCTCAGCGTCAAGCCACCATAACTCTGAACTGTGTCTGTGAGCATCTGTGCTTTATCTCAACTTATTCTGCATATCTATTAGCAAGATATGTCCTAAGGTATCAGAAAAGCCTAGGAGAGGTTATTTTGGTGATCTGGAAATGCTCAAAAAATTTTCCATATAAACTAGTGGTAATTGCTTCTTTGCTTTATGCCAATTTTGGCTTAAGAAAGGTTTCATAACAAAAAAAAAAAAGAAGAAAGAAAGAAAAAGAAAGAAAGAAAGAAAGAAAGAAAGAAAGAAAGAAAGAAGAAAGGAAGGAAGGAAGAAAGAAAGAAAGAGAAAGAAAGAAAGAAAGAAAGAAAGAAAGAAAGAAAGAAAGAAAGAAAGAAAGAAAGAAAGGTTTCATAGGAGGCCCTACTTTCAGATACCACGGCAGAGCTATACTGGAATCCCAGGTATGACACTGCATTTTTGGCTGGCTGAGTTTGGAATCATCCCTCGTTTGCAAGATACCGTCACCTCCCTTTTCTCTTCCATGATGGTTTACATCATTCATATGCCTGGGATCTTGTCTTTTGATATCCAAGGGACAGGGAGAAAAAGAGTTTGACTTCCAGGAATAAGGATCAATATAATAACAGAAAATGAGATGTGAGTGGCCTGTTCCTCTTAGTGCCTTGATTGAGCACCTGTGAGTTAGAGAAGTGAAGATCAAGACCAACAGACTCTGAAAGCCTTCAGACACAGGTTGAGCTATTACAGACACAGGCATCTGAAGCAGGATAACCCTCCAGCCCACCAGTGTATGGAATGCAGCAGTGCTCTGCCTCCCTGAGATCAAAAACTGTAAGGACGTAAAGTCTATATTGATGATATACACACTGCAGATACTCTCATGGATGGGCAGTGGGAATGGTATCAATTCACAAAGTGGATTCTCCGCAAATAATATGACATGTGGGGGCTGGAACAGGTGGGGAAGAAGGAAGAACAGGATATACTTCCAGTGATGATCAGAATTGACAGGCATGTCATCCTAGGCAATTTTTTGGTGATTCCTGTCATGCACTCCTATAAACTACTGCAAGAGTCTGAAGAATACTTTGAGCAGGGTCAGCTTTATTAACTGGACCATCGAACTACTACTTTAATCATTAAACATGAATGCAATCTAAATGTTGAATCCTAATTGATGACATAATTCTGAAGTGTATCAGAGTGAAGAGTACTGATACTGATATCAGCAACTCACCGTGAAATGCATTTTTAAAATAAGGTGGATTGGAGGACGAATTAGTGGATGGGTAAATGAATATCTGTGATAAAGCAAATATAACAATATACTGGCAATAGCAGAATCTAAGTATTGGGTATAAGGAGTTCACTATGCATTATTTTAAACATTTCTATATGATAGAGATCTTTCATAGGAAAGTCTGCAACAACTGCCATCTTGTTTTATAGTCACAGACCTGTCATGTGCCACATCTGGATTACCCAGGATTTAACTGCACATCCATTTGTCATTTGGCCTGGAAGTTAGAGCTCTTCTCCCAATCTTCTTGCGGGTAGCCTCTTCCTTTTCTTCTCTGTTCTCTCTGGAACTAAAAGTTCTGGTTCCTTTTTATACCTTGTACCATGACACATCTATTTAAACATTGAGCGTGCCATGAATAATGAACGTCCAGAACACTGGCACTGCAGAAGACATGATTCTCAGTATTTTCCAAGTTGGAAATGATCAGTACAACTCAGCTCTCTCGAGAACTTTCCTCAGGGCCTCCTTCACTTCCTTATTCCTCATGCTATAAATGAGGGGGTTCAACATGGGGATCACTGTTGTGTAGAACACAGACACCACCCGATCCTCCTGTGAAGAGTGGCCAGAGTTATCTCTGAGGTACATGAAGATGAGGGTGCCGAAGAAGAGGGACACAGTCATGAGGTGAGAGGCGCAGGTAGAAAAGGTCTTGGCCCGGCCCCCCGCAGAGGGGATCCTCATGATGGCCACAACAATAAACAGGTAGGACACCAAGATCGCCACCATGCAGGCAGGGATGACAAAGATGGCAAACACAATAATGACCACCTCCTGGGTGTAGCTGTCCCCACAGGTCAGCTTTAACAGAGGGGGAAGGTCACAGAAAATAAAGTCAATCTTGTTCCCACAGAAGGAGAGGGAGAAGGCTGTGACTGTTCGAACAAAGGCACTGGAGAAACCAACCCCATAAGCCCCAGCCACGAAGCCCCAGCGCGCCTTCTCGGTCATGATGGTGACATACAGCAGGGGCCTGCACACGGCCACGTAGCGGTCATAGGCCATGAGGGCCAGCAGGTAGCAGTCGATGGAGCCAAAGAAGGTGAAGAGGAAGAACTGAGCAGCACAGCAGGTGTAGGACAGCGCTGCCCCCCGCTGCAGCAGCACCGCCAACATCTGCGGCACGATGGTGGATGAGTAGCAGATGTCCACGAAGGACAGGTGGCCGAGGAGGAAGTACATCGGGGTGTGCAGCCGGCCATCCACTCGGATCAGAAGGACCATCCCCGCGTTCCCCAGCAGGCTGATGACATAAATGGATAGAAACAGGAGGAAGAGAGGAAGCCCCCACTCAGGACAGTCAGTAAATGCAATAAGGAGGAATTCGCTCACCAAGGTGACATTCTTTTCTGCCATGGAGCTGGAGGTGCCTGACGCGGCTAAGGACGAGAAGCCAGGTCAGAAGCTGTAAATAGGACTGACCTGATTTCTAGCTTATGTTCATTTAGCCAGTGCTATAGACGAAATAAGTCACCTGCTGTGTGGGACTTCAGAGATGACTGGTCTTGGCTCCTGCCTTCAAGGGGATTCTGAGAGACAGAGTCATCATATATGTCAAGAAAGCCATGCATGTGAACATTTCAGAAGAGGATTGCACATTCTCCCACCTTTATTGCTAGTCAGCTGTGAGCTCCTGTGAGTCAAATGACCATTTTTAAAATCTTTTTAAATATTTTATTTAAATTCAATTTGCCAACATATAGCATAATACCCAGTGCTCATCTCATCAAGTGTCCGCCTTAGTATCACCCAGTGACCCGCTCCCCCATCCACCTCCCCTTCTGCAACCCTTTGTTTCCCAGAGTTAGGAGTATCTCATGGTTTGTCTTCCTCTCTAATTTTTCCCCATTCAGTTTCCCTCCTTTCCCTTATGGTCCCTTTCACTATTTCTTATATTCCACATATGAGTGAAACCATATGATGATTGTCCTTCTCCGATTGACTTATTTCACTCAGCATAATACTGTCCTTAACCAAAATTTCCCGGTCACTCCAATAGGGGCTGATACATCCTGTCTACCAGGAGAATATCTATCTCAGGGCTTTGTTGCTTTTTCCCTAAGACCACAGTTCTTCTCTTAGTTCAAACCCTCGTCATCTCTTGCCTGGATCAAAACCACAGCAGTGCAACTAACAGCTCTCTCTGCATTCAGACATACTCCTTGCCAAATCTTGCTCTTCATTGCAGCCAGAGTAATCTTTCTAAGACTTTAATTAGATCACGCCTTACTCCCCTGTTAAAATCCAGCTCTGGTAGCCCATCACAGGTAGTACAGGATGTTCTGAAGACCCCTCAGCATGTCAGGGAAAACCCTCCACAGGGTCCTCCCTCCCTACTTCCCTGGGCCCCTTGCTTACCTCTTACAGCTCACACCTGGGGCCACACCCTATCCTCTCACACGACTCTTCAGCCACACTGGATCATTTGCAGCTTCTCTAATCCCCATGTTCTCTCTCATCCCTGTGCCTTCTACAGGCCACCTCTTCTGGCAAAACACCTTATATTTCCCATCCCCAAGGTCGGATCATATGTCTCACAAAAAAAGTCTCTCTTGAGTCTGTCTTCATTGGGTCTAATATGCCTTTGTAGAATAAATGAAGTTGTCAAATAAGATACAAAGTACCTTGCAAAGGGAAAGGCTCTATACAAATGTTCAAGTGATTATTTTCATTTTCTGAAAATGTTTAAAAGCAAAAAAAAAAAAAAATGTCGTGAAAACCAATCAACATTCACAGAGATCTTAAGCCATGCTTACGCTTCATCTTCTATTCTCAACCTAACAAGGAGCTTCCTTAACAGAAAGCCACTGACTTAATTAGAGCCTCTTAGTTTGCCAAAAATTTATTTTATAAAACTGATATTGTCTTTAATAATAGAAACACAGAGATAGACACTATTCTAAATGGGGGCACCTGGATGGCTCAGTTGTTAAGCACCTGACTCATGATTTTGGCTCGGGTCATGATTTCAGTCAGGGTCATGGGGTCGAACCCCACATGGGATGCCCCACTCAGCAAGGATTCTGCTTGAGATTCTCTCTCCCTCTCCTTCTGCCCCTCCTCTCTCTCTCTCTCTCTCAAATAAAAAAATACATATTTTTTTAAAAATGAAAGAATTATTCTAAATTATTTCAGTATTAACTCATCTAATCCCCATGACCACTTTCCAAAGTAGGAACTTTTATTATCCTCGTCTTACAGATGAATCTGGAAACAGACCGAAGGAGATGATGTCACATGCCCAAAACTGCACAGCCAGTAAATAAATCTGTCATTAAGAAGAACGCTGCACACAGAAGCACTATGTGTATCATTACTGGGCTTTGCACACATTATATGTCTGCTCCTCTGGCCCAACTGGACATGCAGTGATAGCTGTGCAGCAGTCAACTCCTTTCCGAAAGCTGATGGGGACTTTTTGTGCTAACGGACAGAAAGTCCTTGGCAGAGTTGCAATGCAGCAAGATAAAGAAGATATTTGATCATCTTTAAAGCATTAGATCTTGGCAGCTAGTTGAACTGATGTACTGGGGCGGGGGGAGGGGAGCGGGGGGGGGGAATTATAAATAAAAGAAATTGGATCTGGGGATCTGAACTGAGCATGAACCAAGAAAACTGGATCCGTTCTCTCCCTTGAATCTCACTCCACCTTTACCTGGCCAGCCCTCTTCTCTCTACGTCCTAAGAGGTCATTAGTCTTCCACGGCTCAGAGCATCCTACAGGTTATAGGGGAAAGACTACCACTCTGGCAGCAGGAGGCCTGAGTGGTTCCTGCCCTCCCATACCTGCTCAACTATGATGATAAGCAGGTGACTTAATCTCTTAGGGCCTCAGTGTCCTTTCCCCTCCCCCCACACTCCACTCACACACAAAACATAGTGACTCAACCTAGGAACAATCATGTCGTAGCTATCTGAATGTCAGTGCCTTGTCTTCAACCACCTTGCAAGTTCTGATCTGTCAAGAACTCTCTTCTCTCTGCCTTCAACCTGTTTTCTTGATCTGGGAAATCTGGTTAAAAGGAATATCTCACCCTGGTTTTTGTTCAGTTGCAGGCTGGGATAGAAGCTGGAGACCAGCCTCTTTTTATGGGCTCTTGGCTCTAACACAATCCCCTTTAGGAAAAGACACTAATAGTTGGTATAAAAGCTCTAAAGTCCCCAGTCGGTGGCTAAAGTGGTGTCTAAGGAAAGGCAATTATTGCTCACGTGGATTTTTAATGAGGCTCCTGGTCCCAGTCCCAGCCCCCAAAGCCCTGTGACATGCCCACTGCACGAGGGATAAAAGTCCTGCATCCTGGTTCTGCACAGTGCCCTGAGGAGTGAGACGCCTCTAGTCTAATTTCTCCAGTCAGAACCATGTCAGAAACAGTGCCCATTGCCACCCTTGTCATAGTGGCCATATCCTACAAGAAGGGTGTTTTTAAACAGAAGGTTTTCATCTGCATAATCCAGAAGCACAAGCCCAGGAAGACCTCAGAAGACATGTTGTATCTTCTAAATTTGCCCTCCCTAGGGGTGGAATGTTTCATTAAGTGTCAGGCTCTCACTCTCTCTCTTACTCACTCTCTCTCTTAAAAGCAAATAAAACTATGGGGAAAAACAACAGCCTAGTATATTGCCCAGAGGAGAAACTGGCAAGTTCTTTCTGTTGGCATGGCCAGCAATCTGCATCTTTGACACTGTAATATTGTTTAAACCCCAAATTCGTAAGCATTTTGCCAAGTCACTGAATTTCAACACATTTTAGTTCAGAAAAAGAAATAAGAGTAGCGGGAGGGAGCAAAATAATTGTTCTCTTTGACAGTTAGGAGAAGAGAAAGAAAATCACACCACATAGTTCATTAACCCATTACTGTGCTAAGAATTCTTTAAAAAGAGCATGAGATACAAAATGAAACAGACCTCTCCAAAAGAGAAAACACATGCCTCTCCACAAGGAATGTGCAATTTAACAGATAATCATCCATCCGACAAGGTTACAAGCACTAAACTCTTAATCAAGGGGATGTACACAAGGTGTCATGGGGATTCAGTGTAAATCAAGATTACTTATAGGGGGAACAGATCAGGGAGGACTTCCCAAAGGAGGTGATAGTTTGGACAGAGGTAGGGGGGCAGGGATGATGGGCAAAACTCTTCAGGAAAGGGAGCCAATGTGAGGAAATTTCCAGTGTCAGGACAGCCTGGGATAATGGGGTGGTACAAGGCAGGTCCAGGACTCAGGTGAGGTGAGTAAGGCATTCATCTTGTATGTAAAAGTTAAGGTGGTACTGAAAACAGTAAACAAGGTATACAATAATGTAAGATAATTAAAAAGTCAAAATTAACACAAAAAAAAATCTAGGGGGAGCAAAATATCAAGCTTTCAAATAAAGACAGCAGTATCATTGATTGTCCTTCTGCCTCCATCTCTAACAGCTTAGCCCAGCAATGGCACTAGGAGGTGAGCTTGAAAAAGAAGGGCAAGACCAAGAGCTTCCAGGAACAGGTTTAACAAGTGCTTTTTAATCATCTGGATGTATTCCACTTCTTTTCTCTCTGCCCTCCACTTAGGAAAAGAACATGAAGGGAGGTCAATTTAATTAAGATCTAATCCTTGCAGAGAGGATCCTCATTTCAAAGCCTTCTCTTTATCTCTCCTCACTAGAGCCCATGGATTGAGAGATAATTCCTCATTTGTATCAATGAGGAAAAAGGGACAAGAGGAGTCCAAGGTCATTAGTTAAGTGGCGAGTGGACTAGAAATTTGGTCTGGCCCATGCATACTGGTTGCTAATGGTCTCTCCCCAGACCACAGTCTGAACTGCCCAAGAGGACATTGTTTAATGACACTTCCCCACCCAACACACACACATGCACATATACACCAAAGCTCATTGGGTGAAAAGGTGAATCTTCTGGGCTACGCTGTATTAACAAATTACCTTAAAATCACAGTGGCTTTGCACACCATCTGTTTACGTTTGCCGATAGAAAATCCAGGTTAGGTAAGTTGTCCTCCATCTGATAGCTATGATGTTTGAAAGAGGTAGGCACCTGGGGGGGCTCAGTCAGTTAAGCATCTAGGACTCTTGATTTCAGCTCAGCTCATGATCCCAGGGTCATGACATCAAGCACTCAGTTGGGCTCTCTGCTCAGTGTAGAGTCTGCTTGAGATCCTCTCCCTCTGCCCCATCCCCACTTGTGCTGTCTCTCCCAATCTGAAAAAAAAAAAAAAGAAAGAAAGAAAAAAAAAAAGAATGTTAATGCAGGGGATGAGCAGGGAAATGTCATCATACAGGATATCACTAAAAAACAGGCCCCTGGAAGTGGTCTGCCTCACTCCCCTCCACATCCCCAGGGACCAGAATCCAGTCATCCAGTCACATGGCTTCTGCAGGGGATGCTAGATATGTGCAGAAACACATAGATATTTGTGCAAACAAATGTATGGGTTAAAATCTCTGCCACGTCCTACGTTTTTTGTGCAGAACAAACTCTAGAACTATCCCCCCCACCATGTTTCCAAGGACACTCAAGGGCTCACTATTGCCCTCTGTTTTCCTGCATCCACTAAAGCATTGTTGACATGCATGCCCACTTCAATGACTGTTCACCCTTCCCAGAGCCACATCACACCAAGCATAGAGCTTGGCCTTTTTCCTTATTCCTTCATTCTCTAAAGCAAAATTAACATGATGTTTATTTGGGCAACTGACTGACTTTTAATAAAGATGTTGTAGAAAATGTAAGAGGTTCCTGGTACTAGACAGAAGGGGGAGGGGGATTCCTCAGACATTCCCATCACAGGGAATTTATCACTGGCTGCTCCTCACCATTGCCTTAAGGCTACATGTTCCCAAAAAGACCCAAAGATTTCTCTGCTCAGATAATCTATTATTTATATTTCTCTTCTCCTGTTCCCCAGTCTTCCAAATTCCTACCCAACCCAATCCACTGGAAGAAGACTCAAAATTGTTGAGCCCCACATCGGGGTCCCTGCGCAATGGGAAGCCTGCTTCTCCCTCTCCCACTTGAGCTCTCTGTCACTCTCTCACTCTCTCAAATAAATAAATGAAATCTTTTTTAAAAAATTCCAGTTAGTTAACATATAGTGTGATATCAGTTTCAGGTGTACAGTGTAGTGATTCATCACTTACATACAACACCCAGTGCTTATAACAAGTCCCCTCTTTAATACCCATCACCCACTTAACCCATCCCCCACCCGCCACCTCTCCAATAATCCTCAGTGTGTTCTCTATAGTTAAGTGTCTTTTTTGTGGTTTGCCTTTCCTTTCCCCCCATGTTCATATGTTTTTGTTTTGTTTTTTAAATTCCACAAGAGTGAAATTAAATGGTAGTTGTTTTTTTCTGACTTTTTTCACTTTACATAATACTCTCTAGCTTCATCTACATCATTGCAAATGACAAGATTTCATTATTTTGATGGCTGAGTAATATTCCGATGGATATATATATATATATATATATATATATATATATATATATCCCATGTCTTCTTTATCCATTTATCAGACAATGGACATTTGGGCTCTTTCCATAGTTTAGCTATTGTTGATAAAGCCACTATAAACATTCAAGGTGCATGTGTCCCTTTGAATCAGTATTTTTGTATCTTTGGGGTAAATACCTAGTAGGGCAATTGCTGATTGTAGGAGAGCTCTATTTTTAACTTTCTGAGGAACTTCCACCCTGTTTTCCAGAGTGGCTGCACCAGTTTGCATTCCCACCAGCAGTGCAAGAGGGTTTCCCTCTCTCTGCATCCTCACCAACATCCGCTGTTTCCTGAGTTGTTAATTTTAGCTATTCTAACAGGTATAAGGTGGAATTTTATTGTAGTTTTGATTTGTTAATACCTTCAATTTCAATCATACATTAGAGATTCTTAAATTTCTTAATCAAAATGCTCTTTAGGTGTTTTTCTCAACAGAGAGAATTTCTCTTTTTAGGAAAAGAAAATTAGATCAAACCCCAGCTAACATTTAAATTTTTTTCTTACTTTTAGCACACCAAAAAAAGGATTCAGGGCTCAAAGATGTCTGGAAAACTAGGTTATATGAAGCTAAACAATTGTCTTTACTAAAGGATTTCTCAGAGACCTCAGTATAATAATACACTTTACAAATCTCTGAAATGAAGTATATATTATGCAGCATTTCTCAAAAGTATTTGACCTTGGAATATTTATTTGGCTACTGTGGTGTGACAAACAACCACAAATTCCGCCATACATGACAACAAGCATTTATTCTCACACTCTTTAGTCTATGGATCAGCCAGGATTTGGCTTTATCAACTTGGCTTTCCTAGCTTGGCCAAGCTGGAGCTTGGCTCTCAATTTGTTTCACGTGTCTCTCATCATCTATGGGACAGCAAGCTACCCAGGACATGTTCTTCTTCCAACAACAGCAGAAGTGCAAGTGGGAAAAGCCATATTACCAGAGCACATTTCAAGTCTTTGCTTGCATCAGGGATGCTAATGTCCAACCAAGGAAAGTCACTCCTTCGAGTTCAGCATCCTAGAGCAGGGGAGTAAATTCTACTCACAGTGGAAGATGAATAAAGCAAATATTTTCTCAACAATAATCCAGTCTTCCCTATTGTCCATAAACATTCAATCAATCAATCTACCCATCAATCAAATGCCACATACACTTACCACCTCCCTGCAAGCTTAAAAAAATTACATGATTTGGATCAAAGTTTAGATTGTGTGATCTCTACCAGGTCCAGATGCAGCTCGTCTTGGTCCAGAAAACTATGAACTAAAAAAACAAGTTTTCTACCTGCTCCACAAACACTCAACCTACATTGGTGAGCCAGACAGGATCACCACAGTAAACACACTCATTAGAAAAGGAAAGAATGGGAGGCACGTGGTAGTTACTGGTCCATAGCAATTCTGAAATCCTACTAGGCAGAGATCACCATGTTCCCCTCACCCTGAGGTAAGAAATATGCCTCATGAGAATGTGAATCTCCTGCCTGGTGGTGGGTGGGGGAGTGAGTATTTCTCATGGACGTTAGAGCTTTTTCATATCCCAAAGTGCCTTAATCCTAAATGCAGTTAGCCTTTCCTCCTTTTTTAAAAAAGATTTTTTATTTATTTATAAAAGTAAAAGTGAGAGCAAGAGGGAGAGAGCATGAATGGTGGGGAGGGGCAAAGAGAAAGGGAGAAGTGGAATCCATGATGAGCAGGGGCTCAATCCCAGGACATCGTGGGACTCAATCCCAGAACCCTGAGATCACAACCTGAGCCAAAGGTAGCCATCTCACTGACTGAAACACCCAGGATCTCACCTTTCCTCTTTCAGTTAGGATTCTCTAACCCCTTAGAGTTTACAAGAAAAAAGACATAAATTTTGGTCAGGAGTATGGATCCTAGTATCCAATGGCCTGGACTGGAATCCTGGTTCCATTATTTTCTAGCTGTTTAGTCTTGGAAAATATTCATAATCTCTCTGTATTTCCTGTATATTGAGAATTTTAGTACCAACATCATAAAGTTCTGGGGAACAAATCAACAAAAAAAGCAATGGATGAGAGAATATAAAGCTACTCTTCAGTAAGATACCTTGTACTTCACCATCAGCAGGCTCATTCCCAGACCACTTCCCAAATTCCACCTTTCTTACGATTTCCTATCTAAATCTCTATACATTCACTGATGTTGTAGAGTTCACACCAACTCATTAAGACAGCAGTAAACCTTTCTACGCATTTTAATGAATATAGAACCAATTAACTATACTTGAATTCTTGTGATAACCACAAAAATAGCTACTGGGTATCCACTATGTGCTGGGCATAATACTAAGCACTTTACATGTAACTTACCACTTAAAAATTTTTAAATGTGTTTTTTAAGTTTTTATTTGAATTCCAGTTAGTTAACACAGTGTACTATTAGTTTCAGACATACAGTATAGTGATTCAACACTTCCATACAACAGCTAGTGCTCCTCCCAACAAGTGTACTCCCTCATCCCCCCAAAATAAAATTTTAAATCACTTAAACAAAACATAGCATTCTCACTCCCACAAGGAAATATTCTCACAAGTGATAAGGCCCTCTTTCTTTGGATGATAGTTCTCACAAATCCATTATGCAATTCCATCCCATCATCTCTCTGACCCATTTTGGTCTTCTCTATGTCAATATTAATGTTACTGCTGATATCAACCCTCCCTGTTGTTGTTATTACATAATTTAATTTAAAATACTTAGCAACATTTCTGCCCATTAAATACGGGATTTCTTTGTTGATATTCTGCCCCCGTTTTCCATCACTTCCCCTGGAGGCAAGCTTCATGGGAAACTCCTTACTGGAAGATTCTCTACCTCTGAAGGCCTGGTTCCATGCTTTGTATGCTGTGAACACTTGCAAACAATAATGAAAGCCCAGATGGTTACTTAAACAGAAGACGCTTTTCATGAGCATTTTGCAGAGCTCTGATGATAATGCCTCTTATCAACTTGGCTTTATTAAGAACTTTCCTGGGATTCCTGGGTAGCTCGGCAGTTGAGCATCTGCTTTTGGCTCAGGGTGTGATCCCGATCCGGGGATCGAATCCCACATCGGGCTCCCCGTGGGGATCCTGCTTCTCTCTCTGCCTGTGTCTCTGCTTCTCTCTGTGTGTCTCTCATGAATAAATAAATAAAAATTATTTTTTAAAAAAAGAACTTTCCTCAGGGCTTCCCTCACTTCCGCATTCCTCAAGCTATAAAATCAAAAGTTCAGCCTGGAGCTCACTACTCTGTAGAATGTGGTCACAGCCTTTTCTCCTTCCAGGAACTTGTCTAAATCATTGCATACATCAAGAAAAGCTCGAGTCACAAAGGTCGCCCCAACTGTGGTTATATATAAGGCAAAGGTAGAGCAGGATTTGGATGACAACCTAATTTGCAAATGTTTAGATATCCTAACTGATGAAAAGGTAAATGAACAGGATCAAGCTAGTCTGGTCAGAACTGTAGAGAGTAAATCACATACAGTAGCAGAAATCACATAAGGAGAAATCAAATATAGCAGCTCCCTGCCCCCAGGTCAGTGCCAGCAACAGTGGGAGGTCACAGAAAATGAAACCAATTGATGAGGGTGACAGAAGGAGAGGGATATGTGATATGCATAGATAGGATTACATTTGTCAAATGCTCTAAAATATGCAGCCAGACTTTGGCAGCTTCTGCCAGACGTCTTGGGAGTCATGATGGTGGCATAAAGCAGGGGTGACAATGGCTACAAAATAATCATAGACGCATCTGAAAATCCAACCAGTATTTCCAAAGATGAGACCCTAATTTCAGTCAAGTAATATTTGAGATTTTAAGCACTGGCTTTCCACCCCTGCCATCAATTCCCCCTACCCAATGCCCTCAGCTCCTTATAGCCTTGTTTTACCTCTATGATTCAGGAAGCACCCATTACTTGTCATTCACTTTTCCTTCAAGAGCAGACCTGATATTTCCTGGACTAAAGGAAACAATTAAATATCTAAATAGATTTTTAAATGCTTTTTTTAAAAATAGTCTTGACACTAAAGCTTTTAATTGCAAAAGAAATGGTTTTGAAAAATAAGATTTTCCTTGATATTCCCTAAAAAGGATCTTTTAATTTAATTAGCAATCCTGGAAGACAGGAAGCAGAGAGTTTATATCTTGAGCCTAAAATTCACACTATGATAGAGTAGACTCATTTCTTACTGAAAAAAGGAAAGAAAAGATGTTATCAGCAGGTGGGAGAGGAGAAAATCAGAGTATCCTGATTAGATTACAGACATATAGCTAGATTATGTATAGATAGATTATAGATGTTAAGAAGGGGTTAATGCCCCAACACCCTCCAACCCAACATGATTCCCAAAGGAGGTCAGTAGGTGATGTAAACCCCCATTTCATTTTGTAGAAGTCTGGAAGAGAGGATACCTGTGCTTTACTTTCTCAGGTGGTGGTAAGCCTACTAAGGAGACTCTGTATCCAACATGGCAGCAGAGCCACATACCAACAATGGTTGAGGAATGTGTTTAGACAGAGGGACTAAGAACATTTTCACAGAATACTGATACCTCACTATAAAAAAAACTGATGAAAAGGATTGGAAAACCAAAGGAGCATTACGGTCGTACAAAAAGAATGCAGAGTATAAGTTTTAAGAGAGAAGCCATGATGAGGACAGCAGCCCATATGATCATATGACAAGAGGAACCAGAAACAATTGGCTCCCTCTGAGGAGGATAGTGAAAACAGAGGAATTAATTGTACTAAAAGTCCTACTCCCAATGCCAAGATGATACATTAATCTTCTGGGAATTTAGATTACTCCCAAGAGAAAGAAGGGAATAAAGGAGGAGAGAGAAATTTGAACTGATTTTGAATCCTAAATAAGCCATGTTTAAAACTGAGTTTCCTTGGGGTGCCTGGCCAGTTCAGTCTATAGAGCATCTGATTCTTGATCTTGGGGTCATGAGTTCAAAGCCCCACACTGGATGTAGAGATTACTTTTATAAAAAGGAATAGAAGGGGTGCCTGCGTGACTCAGTCAATTGAGCATCTGCCTTTGCCTCAAGTCATGATCTCAGGGCCCTGAGATCAAGCCCCACATTGGGCTCCCTGCTCTGTGGGGAGTCTGCTTCTCCCTCTCCCTCTGCCCCTCCCCTTTGCTTGTTCTCTCTCTCTCTCTCTCTCTCTCTCTCTCTCAGGCAAATAAAGAAAATCTATAAATAAATAAATAGGGATAAAAAAACTTTTAAAAAGGACAGTAAACTATAACAAATTTTTTAAAGAAGTCTAAAAAATTTTTTAAAGTAAAACAGAATTATTCTGGGTTGGGAAAGATTCTTTTCCTTTCTTTCTTTCGCCTTCAGTGGGAAAAAGATTGAGTTCAGTTAAAATAAAATTTTAAGACGTTATTTTTGTTGCCCGCCTATACTGCGACTATAAATTTTATAACTATTATACCTATTGGAATATAGAGCAAAATGTCAGCAAGAGAAACAAGAATCATGAAAAAAATTACAAGGCACAAAAAAATACTTATCTGTTTAATAAAAGCTCAAGGAGAATATACAAAGAGAATGATAAAACTTAAGAAATAATTGAAGGAAGTTCCCTTGAGCTAAAAACAAAAAAACAAAACAAAACAAAAAACTTAAGCCTTTAGACCCAAAGAGCTCACCAAGATCCTGATACCAATATTGAAAATAGGCATACTTCTAGACTCAAGAATAGAACAAGTAGAGGGGCCTGGTTGGGTCAGTTGGTAGAGCATTTAACTCTTAACCTTGAGGCTATGAGTTCAAGCCCCACATTGCAAGTAGTGTTTACTTAATAAAAAAAAAAAAAAAGAATATTTTAAAGAATACAATGAATATACCATACATTTCTGTAAAAGAAAAAAATAAAACAAAACAAAGTGATTTATAAAGGAACAAGAAATAGACTACAATCAAATTTTTATCTACTATATCAAATGCCAGAAGTCAAAGGAAAGAAAATGTCTATAAAGATTACGGAAACTGATTTTGATCTAGAATTTAATTCCTAACTATTCTCTCATCACAATGTAGGGCACAAAGAAATTACCAAAGGTCTAGCCAAAAAGAATACCAACTATTTTGACATATCAGAAGAGCCTATTCATTTACACTGGAGACAAAATGGAACTCATACTGAAATTTCAAGTTATTTAGAAATAACTGATTAGTATATATTAAAATCTGTGAACAATCAAAAAGGAGAAAGACTAGCCTTGTAAATGCATTCATTAGAAGATACAGAAAATGAAATAAACTAGGTGTGTTGCAAGTAAATACTAACACACATACAGATACACACACACTCATGAACAAAAGAAGCCAGAAGGAAGTAAAACAGGGAAAGAGAGGAGAAAAAGTAAAAGTTACAATATATATGACAAATTGTTTAGTGCACTTGATAAATAAAACCAGGAGCTGGCTCTTTGAAATGATCAGTACAATAGAAAACATATTGTCAGTCCACTCAAAAGAGACAGACAACAAAACAAGTGAAGGCCACTAGGACTGAAAAATGAAAAAAAATACAGTCCACAGAGGTCATTTTAAATTATGAGAAAGAATAGATCATATATATCAGATCCATAAAAAATTAAATATGACCTGGAGCCATGTGTATCAATAGGGATAAAAATGAAATCAGAGATGGATTCATAAAGGTTTCAAAAATATCATTATACTTCTATCTTTTTTAAGATTTTTTTAAATTTATTTATTCATGAGAATACACAGAGAGGAGAGAGAGAGAGGCAGAGATACATGCAGAGAGAGAAGCAGGCTCCATGCAGGGAACCCGATGCAAGGTTTGCCAACTATTAACATTTTACTATGTTTATCTAATATTTTAAAAGATAAAAGTGGGGCATCCCGGGTGGCCCAGCGGTTTAGTGCCACCTGTAGTCCAGGATGCAATCCTGGAGTCCCGGGATCGAGTCCCACGTCGGGTTTCCTGCATGGAGCCTGCTTCTCCCTCTGCCTGTATCTCTGCTTCTGTGTGTGTGTGTGTCTCATGAATAAATAAATAAGACATTTTTTAAAAAATTCTTTATATTTTCTGGATGATTAAGATATTACATAATAAAAATTAAAGTAGGATACCCTATATAATTTTTTTAACATTACATTTGGAAATCTAAATGTCATCCTTTATTTCTCTGGAAAAGATAAATTATTAAATTAGTACAGAAGAAATAGAGAGCTAAGTACATCATCAAAGTCGAAAAGCAATTAACCCCACTTGCATCAAAGGCATCAGAATAAGATAGCTTTTATGGTGATATTCTTTGGAACCTGCAAAAAATAGTTCCTGACATATTTAAACACCAAGTATATAACAGATATAACAACACTAGTAGTAAAACCAGAAGCACTGAGGGGGATACTTGATGGGATGAGCACAGGGTGTTATGCTATATGTTAGCAAATCGAACTCCAATTTAAAAAAATACCAAATATATATATATATATATATATATATATATATATATATATATACCCAAATAAAAGTGAACATTAATCTCACTTACTTAACTCAATTACAAAATTTTGGAATAAAAAGTTAGCAAAGTGAGTCAGTCTATTGGTGTAAAAAAATAAACCTTTAAGGATACTTCTTCTGAAGAAGCAAGGATAGTCCAACATTAGAAAGTCTCTTAATGTTTAAAAAAAGTCTCTTAATGTGATTTATTTTTAGCATATGCTAAAAGAAAATTTCAAATGGCCATAGTGATATATGCCCCCCAAAAAAGTGCTTGATAAAATTTAACACTTATTCTTTACTTCAAAATATAGACAACAAAAAGAACAAGTTTGAAAATCAGGAATAGACTTATTTATGTTGATAAGGGAGGTTGTATTCCAGAAATCAGCAGTGGACACCATACTTAATGGTGACACACTAAAAGCATTTCCATTGGGATGCCTGGGTGGCTCAGCGGTTGAGTGTCTGCCTTAGGCTCAGGGCCTGATTACAGGATCAAGTCCCACAGCAGGCTCCCTGAAGGGAGCCTGCTTCTCCCTCTGCCTATGTCTCTGCCTTTCTCTCTGTGTCTCTCATGAATAAATAAATAAAATCTTTTAAATAAATTAATTAATTAAATAAAAGCATTTCCACTGACATCATGTCTGGAGCAAAACAGCTGCCCTTCACAGTATTTATTTAACATGTCTTTAGAAGTTATAACCAATGCAACAGATTTTTTATATAAAATAAACTGTTAAAAATTCAAGTGGAAGTGGAAAATTGTTATAATTTATGTATTATATATATTGGTATGGAGAAAACTAGAAAACAAACTGAAAAATCATCATAAGTTCATAAGAGATTTCTGTGTGACATCTACATGCACGAAAAACATTTTTAAAAATTAATAGCTATAATTGCCATGCTGGTAGCAGCAGCCATATGTGACTATTAAGCTCTGGATATGAAGCTAGTCAGAATTAAGATGTATTCTCACATAAACACTGGATTTTAAGGATTTAATATGGAAAAATAAAGTAAAATATCTTATTAATAATGTTTATAAGTTATACATTGAAATGATAGTATTTTAGATACATTGTGTCAAATAAAATATGCTATGAAAAATTAATTTCACCTATTAATATTTAATGTGACTGTAAGAAAATCTTAACTGTATTTGTAATTCATACTATATTTCTATTGAACAGTGTTGGATTAGACAATGCAACAAAAGAGAGATTTTAATTCATACCATAACACAAAGTACAATCACTATTTAAGAAGCAACTTAATAAGTATCATTCTATATAAAGAAAATTATAAAATCCATAATTATAAAATCCATAAAGGACATAATTTTATAAAATTACAGAAATGGAAGACACAGGGCACCTGGGTGGTGCAGTTGGTTTAGTGCCCAACTCTTGGTTTCAGCTCAGGTAGTGATCTCAGGGTCGTGAGATGAGTCTCACGTCAGATCTGTGTTCAGCAGAGTCCACATGGGATTTTTTCTCCCTACCCCTCTGCCCTTCCAGCTCCTGCTCTCTCCCTTTCTCTCTCTCTCTCTCTCTCTGTGTCTGTCTCTCTCTCTCTCATTCTCTCTCTCTCTCTTTCAAATAAATACATGAGGGGCACCTTTGTGGCTAAGTGGTTGAGTGTCTGCCTTTGGCTCAGGTCGTGATCCCAGGATCCTGGGATTGAGTCCTGCATTGGGCTCCCCACAGGCAGCCTGCTTCTCCCTCTGCCCATGTCTCTGCTTCTCTCTTTGTGAATAAATAAATAAAATCTTTAAAAAAAAAAATAAGTAGGTGGATCTTTAAAAGAAAAAAAAAAACAGAAGACATGTATAAGTGGGAAGAGATTGCAATTTTGTTAGAAGGGAAGGCTCATTAATAATGTAAGAATGTCAGTTCTCATAGAATTAGATCTATTATTTCAATGCAAGTCCAATCCAATGAGCTTTTTGTTTATGCTGTTTGATTGCTCGTGAGGATTGTATCGATGACTCCTACAAAGGGCCACTCTTTCGCATGCCTTTTGCAGTGTGATTGAAGCTTTGAGAAAGAGTGTGGCCCTTGACTGGGGCCATAGAGAGTGAGTCAATTTCCCCACCCTTTGAATATTTGCCTGCCTGTTTTATGACTGTATTCCGCAGAATGCAGCCGAAGAGACGGCATTCTAAGTTCTGAGGCTCAGCCTTCACAGACCTTGCACACGTCTGCTCTGATTCTGAGTCCCTGCCACTGCTGTGTGCACAAGCTTGAGCTAGCCTATTGGAGGATGAGGCACCGCTGGGAGGAGAGCCCAGTGGCCCCAGCCAAGGACTGCCTCCAGCCAGCTGAAACCCCAAATATGTGGGAGAACTAGCCAAGCTATGACCCAATCCAAAGTTGACCACAGATATATGAGCCTCCCCAGCTAAAATCAGAAACTCTATCTAGCTAACCCATAGACTCATGAGCAATAACAAAAGCTTTTGTCTTAAGCCAATGAGTTATTATGACAATGGGTAACTGACACATTGATAAAGCATTGACAAGTTGATCTTAAAGTTTATCTAGAACTTTGGGTGCATCACCAAAGACTGAAATATCTTGCCCTAACAGACAGCAAAATACATTCCAAACCTTCAAAAATTAAAGACACTAAATTAAACACTACTATAGGGTTAAAATATATCTGGAATTGGGGGGAGTAAGTAGTGAAAACAAACTCAAGAACATGTGGAATAAGATATGAAAATGAAGTGTCAGATTAATGGATAAAGAAACTAATAAATAGTATCCAATTAGCTTATCACATCAAAAAACAATTTATGAATCAAAATTATCCACAAAAATATGAGAGACTACTTTTATAAACTTTGGGTAGAGAAGGACAGCAGGGAAGCTGGCATCTTTTATCATGAAACTTAAACATTGTACCTTGCCCGGTGTTGGAGAAGCTTTGGGGGGCACCTGGCAGGAGCTGATATGGCAGCAGTCTGGGCAGGGTGCCACAGCAACTAGGTGAACCAGAAAGAAAGAGACCAAATACCTAAAATCATAAATCATGGGAATCAATAAAACACTAACAAAAATATTTGAGAATCCCAGGCTCTGTACTCAATGCATTTAACCAGATATCATATATTAGGATAAAGGAAGTTAGTAACTATTATTATTGTTGCTGCTGTTATTATTATTATTATTATTATTATTATTATTATTATTATTACTACTACTACTACTACTATTACTATTACTATTATTTGGTTAGCTCAAGGAGGCTTTTTGGTGACACACCATTTCTGCCTCTTTCTTGCAAGTTGAAAAGCTTAAGAGAAGCAATTTTTAAATAAGAAGTCTAGGGAGTATGTTGTAATTTTCTTGCACTGAATAAACAGCAGAATTCTCATGTTCAACCCTGGAGCCCCAGGAGGTGCATAATCTTTTACAGGTTGGATCTTCTGATGGAATTTCCCTAAAGATGTGTGCACTGAGGTACCTGAGGGGAGGGGTTTTCCTAAAGCATTACTCGCTGGGGTGCGTGAGGTCAAGGAACATATTTACTCTCCCTCTGCCACTGCTGACAATACCTGGCCCCCTCAGTCAACAAATACTCATCCACTGTCTAGCAGGTGCCAGGCAGGGTCCTGGAAGTGCTGGGAACATCAGCAGGGAGGCTCACATGTGCCCCTCTGCCGCAAAGCCTGTTGGGAAAAAAAAACAAAAAACAGACATTATTAAGTGGTTTGTGTATTTCAAAAGCAAGCCCAAGGGTGCTACAGGAGCAAGCCACCAGCAAACAGTCTCTCTGGGGGATCAGGGAAAGCTCCATAATGTGGCAAAACTTATTTGAGAGCCCAGAACATGGGAGATACCGTTGGTAGAACAGTCCCTTCACAAAAGCAACCACGAAGTCATGAAGCCACGGGTGGTAAGAGCAAATGATCAGGAGAGTTTTAAATGAAACCCTTGGAAGAAACAAAGGCGGTCTTCTCTCATTCCATACACAGCCTGTGTTACGTGCTAGGAGCTATGATAAACAGGTCCAGCCTGGAGGAATGCATTCTCTTAGCCATCATTTGTTCCACAAATATTTACTGGGTGTTACTAAATGCCAGGAGCTGCTTTAGCCACTGAGGACACAGCAGAGAACCCTGCCCTTATGAACTTACATAGTTGTGAGGGGACAAAATAAAATACAAAAGGAAAACCCGTAGTATTGTTAGAGGATTGCTGTCCCCCTAGGACCCACGGTTCCTGGTCATGCCACTCCAAAGAATGAAGAAGGAGACCAGACCAAGACCAGCAAAGCAAAGTTTATTGAGCAAGAGTGTAAAGCTCCAGGAGAGGGAGGGGACCTGAGAGGGTTGCTGTTTTGGCATTCAAATCTAGGGGCTTTTTTTTTTTTTAAGATTTTATTTGTTTGTTTGTTTGTTTGTTTATGAGAGACACACACAGAGGGAGGCAGACACAGGCAGAGGGACAAGCAGGCTCCCTGCTGGAAGCCCAATACAAGACTAGATCCCAGGACCCCAGGATCACGACCTGAGCCAAAGGCAGATGCTCAACCTCTAAGCCACTCAGGTGTCCCTCTAGGGGCTTTTATAAGCAATTTAGGGGAACAATCTTAAGCATCCTGAGTGTGGGCCCCTTGTGATTGGCTGCTAAGGTGTGCCAATAATGGCTTTGGTCATACACCTGTTTACCTACTGGGTTATTGTTCAAGTGTTGTTAGTCTTTTGGGCTGACATCTAGAGACTAGCTGCTCCCACTTGTGATAGCAACCAATGTTTTACGGTTACTTGTTTTGTTTCAGGATGTTTTGCAAAAGTCACTTTTGCAGAGACTGCTAGGCAGGATGCTATTGTGGTCTTGTCTAAGCTGTAAAACAGGATGCTAGTGCAATTTTGTCTTAGCTGTCTAGGCTTTTTTGCTTTTTTGTTGGGGACCCTGGCCCTGACTACTTAAGTGTCCAATGAATTCCTAACAGTATGTCAGATGGGGTAAGTGCTATGCAGAAAAATACAGCAGAAAAGCATGTCAGTGGGGTGCCTGGGTGGCTATGTGCTGTTGAGCACAGAGCCTGCTTAAGATTCTCTCTCCCTAAAAAAATATAAATAAATAAATAAATAAATAAATAAATAAATAAATAAATAAATAAATTCTCTCTCCCCTCTTTCTGCCCCTCCCCCACCCCAACCCCATCCCACCTCCCCTGTTCACATATTCTCTTCTCTCAAAAAAAAAAAAAAAAAAAAAACAGACCACCTGGATGGCTCAGTGGCTGAGTCTCTGCCTTCTACTCAGGTCGTGATCCTGGGGTTCTGGGATGGAGTCACACATCAGGCTCCCCAGAGGGAGCCTGCTTCTCTCTTTGCCTATATCTCTGCCTTTCTCTGTGTGTCTCTCATAAATAAGTAAAATCTGTTTTAAAATTTTTTTAATTAAAAAATAAAAAAAGAAAGAGAAGGATGCTAGGGAGATTGTTTGCAATTTCAAATAGGGTGCTTGGAGGCTGCATGAGGTGATATTTGAGCAAAGATTCAAAGGAATCAAGGGAGCAAATTATAACAGTATCTGGAGAAAACATTACAGCAGGGGGAATAGCAAATGCAAAGATCCTGAGGTGAGATCACTGCTGGTGTGTTCAAGGGTCCACAAGGAGTTCAGAGGTTCAAAGTCTATCAGAAGAAACAGTAAGTATTACATGGCCAACAAGTAGATGAGAAAATGCTCCGCATCACTGGCCATCAGGGAAATACAAATCAAAACCACAATGAGATACCACCTCACACCAGTGAGAATGGGGAAAATTAACAAGGCAGGAAACAACAAATGTTGGAGAGGATGCAGAGAAAAGGGAACCCTCCTGCACTGTTGGTGGGAATGCGAACTGGTGCAGCCACTCTGGAAAACTGTGGAGGTTCCTCATAGAGTTAAAAATAGACCTGCCCTACGACCCAGCAATTGCACTGTTGGGGATTTACCCCAAAGATACAGATGCAATGAAACACCGGGACACCTGCACCCTGATGTTTCTAGCAGCAATGTCCACAATAGCCAAACTGTGGAAGGAGCCTCGGTGTCCATCGAAAGATGAATGGATAAAGTAGATGTGGTTTATGTGTACAATGGAATATTCCTCAGCCATTAGAAATGATGAATACCCACCATTTGCTTCAACATGGATGGAACTTGAGGGTATTATGCTGAGTGAAGTAAGTCAATTGGAAAAGGACAAATATTATATGGTCTCACTTATATGAGGAATATAAAAAATAGTGAAAGGGATCATAGGGGAAAGGAGGGGAACTGAGTGGGAAATATCAGAGAGGAATACAAAGCATGAGAGTCTCCTAACTCTGGGAAACCAACAAGGGGTAGTGGAAGGGGAGGTGGGCGGGGGTATGGGGTGACTGGGTGACGGGCACTGAGGGGGGCACTTGACAGTATGAGCACCGGGTGCTATGCTATATGTTGGCAAATCAAACTTCAATAAATAAATAAATATATATATATATATATATATATTATATATATATATATGAAGGAAGTATTTTAAAACTACCATGACAACAGATGATGCCACGTCGTTTTGCTAATGAATGAAGGGAGAACATGGCAGACTTCTGGTGCTGGGCAGCAGAGAGAATGTTGGCTATTGCTAGAAGAACCTGGGCAGCAAGGTCAGTGTTACACTGAACCACTTTGCACATGACAGGTGGGAAAAAACTGATTTGGCAGCATGGGGATGGGTGCGGACAAGGCCAACCCAATCATTCTCACCTGAAACCCACCTCACCTTCCCTGAACAGTATTTTTCCACCTCTGTACATTGTTCTTTTTTTGCTCATGACCTGCTCTTCTGCGATTGTAATCTCAGTCTGAGGGTGTAGAAAACACTGCCGTGTGCCGCAGCAAAACCCCTGGGTCTTCCTCCCCGTCCCCTGCCCCTTCCCTGACTGGCTGTGTGATCCTGGGAAAGCCTCCCATCTCTCTGCTTCCACTTCCTCAGTTGTTTTATTATCCCCCCTCCCCACCTCCAGTTGAGAACAAGAATCTGGACAAACTGTAATATCATGATTATCTCTTCTTTCTCTTTCCCACTCCACCAGTTCTTACGTGTGGTTACAGGTAGGGTGGGACACGTCCTCGGTCTGTGGGCTCTGGCCTCCCACAACACTCGGCAAGTGTGCTCTGCCCCCGCACCGTTGTGGCCAATCAATGGCTGACCCGCGTCCCCAAGGAGAGGTCATTGCTGATCTTGGGGTTCCTTGCACCTTCTCTCCCATCCGCATTGGTAAAAGCATTTGCCCTGTTGGGCCATCCCTAACAATGGTTAAGGGAGCCCCAGTTCTAGTTCTGACTTGTCCTGTGAGGAGTCACCAGTCTTCCAGAGTCCGGTTTCCTCTGTCTGAATAATGAGGGTCATAGGCTCTGCCCCCCTCACTAGCTGTGACCTGGGAAGAAGTCATTTTGTAAGTACAGGGCTCACTCCACACTCTGCCCAGAGGTAATGGGAACCTATTCACCCAGGGAAAGACAGGGCCCATTGTAGCTACCAGTCTGTCCCCCTGGGGTCGGCTACTTCATCAACTTTCTCCCTTTAATCTTCAACACAAGAGAAACCTTAGGGAAAAGAAGTAGGACAAGCACAGTGCCCGGAGAAGCAATTGGCACAGTCTGCAGGTTGGCATGACCTTTGCCAGCTCTCAGTGGTTGAGAAATGGTGGCAATTATTCTTAGCATCTGATGCACAAGCATTTTATGAGTCTCAAAATGTCCAGGCAAAAAAAAAAAAAGAAGAAAGAAAAGAAAGAAGAAAGAAAGAAAGAAAAAAGAAAGAAAGAAAGAGAAAGAAAGAAAGAAAGAAAGAAAGAAAGAAAGAAGAAAGAAAGAAAAGAAAGAAAGAAAGAAAGAAAGAAAGAAAGAAAGAAAGAAAGAAAGAAAGAAAGAAAGAAAGAAAGAAAAGAAACGAAAAAAGAAAAGGAACAAGGTCAGGAAAACACTCCTATGATAAAGGGGGTACCGGGGAGGGTCAGGTGAGAACCACCTGCAAATTCAGTCAGGGTCTCATTTTTCACTGTGAAAGGTACTCTAGATTCCCCAGGCTGAAACTCACACAAACACACACAGACACACTGTTAGCCTTAAAAATAGAACTGCCAGTTATTTCACCAGCAAACAATGGGCTTATTTGGGAATAGCAGAGATGTGCTATCGGGACAAACATGCTGCAGCGAAAGGACAGGCAAGTCCAACAAGAGAGAGGAACATGCTTTTAGGGAGAAGGAGAAGGAGGGAGCTAGGAGGGATAATTTTAAACGCCCATTGGAGAGAGGCAAGAGTTCAAGGTGATGCTCCTCTCCTTGGCTGAGTAGCAGGGGTAGCTGATTTCCTGTAGGAAATGCAATGTACACCTTTCCCTGTTGGGGCCTGTACCTGATCGTGTTTTCCTGCGGCAGTTGCTCAGCCAGGGGGTCTGTGAGTGATCATTCCTCCTGCAGCTGACACTGAGTAGGAGCCTCCGCCTCCCCTTCTAGCATTCTGAGTCCGCTTTCATGAGGTTTCCTTTTATTATAACTTCCCACAATACATACACCTATTTCCTGCCTTCAAGAATTACATAAGCTACCACGAGAGGTAGATCATATATGTAATCAATCATTTCCAAACCAGGATAGAAATCCAAGGGAGATAATATCTAAGGAAGTGGCATTTGAGCTAAAACCTGACACACAATTGCAAATTCCCTATTCACCTTGCCTTGCCTTATTTTTCTCTGTAGGAATTATCTAAAATAACATTTAATTCAGTTATTATATTTCTGGTCTATTGTCCTCACCCCTACGTAAACTCTGACCACGGCTTCTCCTTCGCTTTTTTCCCCACCGTATTCCTTCTAGTAGAGAAAAAAGCAAAGAGATAAAAACTGATGAGCTCTTATATTTGCCAAGTACCTTAGACCTTTCAGAATAACGTCCCCTTCATTTTATCCTCAGAAGAGCTCTATGAAGAACTGAGGTCCTTTGACTCTCCCCATTCTATTTAAGCAGTAACATAGGCAGAGGGTAGGGGAAGGGGATGGAGGGTTGCTCAAGGTCATTCACCTAACACCCGCCAACCGTACAGAGGTATCTTAGAATCTCTCCTGGCATTTAGGAGGCACTTGAACTACAGAAATTATGATTTCATTTTTCTTATACCATATTTTTCAGAAAAAAAAGTATTAAACTACTTTTTTAATGCTATCAGCTGGCACTGTGAATATTTTTCTGACTCCTTTGACTTTCTTGCTTCCTTACAGGGCCAGAAAATAATTACCCTTCACTTTAGCACCCTTGTTTCACTGGGACCCAGGAAGGTGTTTTTCCCTCTACCAGAGGGTGGCATAGATCGTTTGGCTAATGCAAGGCTCCTGCCTGTCCCTTGCTGCTTAATAGCATGTGTTCATGAATCATATCATTAGTACAGTTGCAGGTTACAGAGTCTGAGTTCTACAACCCTGACAACCCATTACTACAATGATACTCCTTCTATGTATCATTATGAAAAACCCATTTAAACAAAATGCAATATTTCTAAAAGATGAAAAATTATTTTCTCCAAGATGTTGGGACATTTTTACTGATTATGACTTCTCATTACTGGTAACAGATGACACTAATGGCATGTGAGTGTGTTACACAGTTACAAAGGGAGGTTAGAATAACTGTCAGGAGCTTTCCTGAAGGGCTTCTTCATTTTTTGTTTCCCCAGGATTGAAATCAAAGCATTCCCTGTAGGAGCCCAAAGTACACAAGGTTTTTCACGGATGCCCCCCAGCTGCTGCCTACAATACGATTTGTTGCAGGCTGAGTGGAGGATGGTGGGATCTGTTAAAGATTCCTCAATTCCTCCAAGCTATCATCAATCTAACAATAAATTTTTTGATCTGGACTCTGGAATATCAGCTATGTGGGTTCTGTATATATTCCTGGGGGACATCTGGACAAGAATGTGCTTCTATTTTGTTGTTCTCTACCAAAGGCTGTGAGAAGCAACAAAAACAAGGCCCCTGACATCCCCATTTCTGTGGGCCTGTAGTCTGAGTCCCAGGTGATGATAGGTGATAGTCCTTCCTTTGCCAGCATATACCAGGAAATGTCAATTTCTCATCCTACGACAGGGAGGCAAGTCCCCACGGTGTCACACGTGATACCACATGTTTTCTCAGAGTCTGGTTTTACACATGTTACTCCTGATATCCCCTGATTTTTGTACTAGTTAAGATATTTAGAATCAAGTATCAGAAACGACTCAAATGAACTGAAGATTTTTTAAAAAGGATTTATTGGGAGGACTGAAGGGATACTTACAGAACACACAAGCAAGCACAAAGCCACTTAGAGAGCACATCTCCTGACAACCTACCAGGAACAGGAGCTACCAAGCAGTGTAGCTTCTTGGTACCAGGAGCTACCAAGCGGTGTGTCTTTCTTTTTCTTTTTAATTCTTTTACGTTTTATTGAAGTATAGTTGACACACAATGATACATTAGTTCAGTTGTATACATAGTGATTTGACAAGTCACAACCTTCTTAAAGTTACAGTAGGAGCACATGTTGTAGTAGTAAAAACAAAACAAAACAAGAAAAACAATAACAAAAAGAGCATTGATGATTTGGTTGGGCATAAAAAGAAAGGTAAAAATCACCTTTTCCACCCCACTCAGAGTCACCATGCAGAGACAACCACAGGAACTAGGGCAACATCTGCTCTGAGGTCTGGCTTCTTCCTCTACCTAATTGCTGAATCTTTTTGAGCCTTAGTTTACCCAACTGTAAAATGGGAAGAAGAATAACAGTTGCTTTGTAGGGTTTTTGCAACAACTAAATGGGCAGCGTTTCTTCACCTCTCATCTCTGTTTCTCTACACATCAACTTCCTCTTTCTCTTCCCCTGAAGAATTGCTTCCTTTGTAATTCAGTCCTCATGACAGCATTCAGCCAAGCACTGCTCTCAGTAACACATACCGCAGGTCCAGCTCCCTAGAACAATTCGTCGTTCATGGATGCAATTTCCAATTCCTGCAGAAGGGTCTTCCAATTGCCCACCTTGAGTCAGGTGGCCTCTCCTGTTCCAGTGAACTGTGGTCATGAAGGTTGGGCTACCTTGGTTATTGAGCATCCATTTCTGTCCTTTTGGCCATGGTGTCTCCAATGCTGGGAATGAGAGTAAAAGCATTCAATGGCTCTATTATGAACCTTGGCAGTCTCCAAAGGCATGTGATACAGCAAAAACCTGGATTTTTAATGCAACTGTGTAATACTCATGACTCTGGACTGCTACCTCCAGACATAATCTACTCATTTCACTTAAAATGATTACTAAGAAACCTATCTAAAGCACAGCAGACCTAGGAAGCCATGTTTCTATCATATTACCCAAACTTCATGTGAATGTCCAAGGGACAACCTACCAAATAGTGTGTGGACCAGTTGATCCATATTCTTTCCCTAGAGAATTCCAACCAAGAAATACAGATAGTGTGATCAGTTTCATTGTAAAACCTTGACCTGATTCATCATGTATATTTGAGGACTAGTGGCCATGTTGAGTCCTTTACAAACAGTGGAAATTTATAAAAAGAAGGACACAGGTCAGGGTGAAGTAGAGAGAAATCAGACCACGCAACCCTGAGACACAAGAACATAGTTTTGGTTGCCAGTGCTTCTAGAGTCTATTTCCCATGAGGTCTGGCCACAGCCTCATGTCCATGAAATTGCCTATTTTGTCTTTACAGTAAAATCTCCCACTTCTACTGAGCTAGCTTGAGTAGAGTTCCATTTACCACAACCAACAATCCTATGAGAGCCCAGGAGGGTGTTGGGTGGGGAGTGAGCCCTGAAGGGTAGGAGATCGTCTCCTTGGCCAGTTAGCCATAGAACTCCAAAGAGAATCAGGTCATACCCATACCTACTCACATCTGCCTCTTCAGTTTTCATAAAATAAAGTTCTCAGAGTTCTTAAAACACCGCCAACCTGTTTTCCAGGCCTTATCGGGACTTGCTGGTGAGAGGTTACTGGACACTGAAACACCAATGCAGTTTTTCCTGGGCAAGATGTGCTATGCTCACCTGGCTGACAGGTGATGGTCAGCAGAACTTTCAAGCCTGACATAGGGCATGAAGCAGTTGCTCCTGCAACCATTTCATAATCTCCTTCCTTCTTTCCCTCCATCCCTCAATCCCTCCTTCCCCTTCTCACTTTCCTCTCTCTCTCTCCCTTCCTTCCTCTCAACCATTATCTTTGTTGCTAGAGGAAAAGAATGCAGTGATGGGTGAAAGAGACACAACCCCCGCCCTGGAGGGGTTTATAATCCAGTCGGGAAAATAGACAGTGATTAAATATTAAAATACCACTCCAAAATGTAAAATCACACTTGTGTCAAGAACTACAAAGGAGATATATAAGCAGCTGTGAGACAGGACCAGAAATTCATATGATTCCCATCAGAGGAGTCCTGGGAGGCCTCCTGTGAAAGTGAGCCGAGATATGAATGTCAATAGGAATAGGTAAGAAGTGTGTAGAAGAAGCACAGGAGATGACCTGGGCAGGTTCTGGACTGGAATTAGCCAAGGTCATATATTTGAGAGACTAGAAGGAGCCAGTGTGACCAAGGCTCAGGTGAGGGGAGCATGGTGCATAATAAGCAAAGGAGTTGGGGAAGGCCAAAGTATGTAGGGTCTTGCAAGCCATGTTCAGGGTTTGGTCTTCATCCTCAGAGCAACTGAAACCATATGTTTCAAAGCATCAGGTTGACTCACAGGTTATTGGAGGCAGTGCCTCTATCCCGTAGGGAGTTCAACCTTTCCTGTTCTCCCTAATCCACAGCCTTCCCCTATTCCTCACGATAGTCTCATAGGCTATTCTGTACCTGGAACCATCAGGCATTGACTTTACAACTAGAGAGGGCTCTATTATCCAGGTCATTAACTAAAAATTACCAAATGTACATTATATATACATAATATATATACACTTTATATGTACAGATACAGATATATGTACTTGATAGATACTATATACAGATTATGTATATATATATATCTTTATATCTGTCTATAAAAGCATATAGATAGGAAAATACCTAGAATGCTATTTGAGAGAAGGGTTTTAGCTTCTAACAAGTATCATCTAGGGTGAAATTTTCTTAGGTTGTGGTTGATATTCTGGACTCAGCCCGCTCATACAGCCACTCTGCACTGAGCAAAATGACTAGAAAGAACTCACCACAAAAGTAAGAATCAGAAACAGTATTCTCTGACACAGAGTTACAGAATTTGAATTACAATTCACTGTCAGAAAGCCAATTCAGAAGCACAATTATAAAGCTCCTGATGGCTCTGGGAAAAAAATGCACAAAGGATTCAAGAGACTTCAAGACTGCAGAATTTAGATCTAATCAGGCTGAAATTAAAAAGCAATTAAATGAGATGCAATCCAAACTGGAGGTCCTAATGATGATGGGTAATGAGGTGGAAGAAAGAGTGAGTGACATAGAAGACAAGTTGATGGCAAGGAAGGAAGCTGAGGAAAAAAGAGAAAACAATTAAAAGACCATGAGGAAAGGTTAAGGGAAATTAATGACAGCTCAGAAGGAAAAAATCTATGTATAATTGGAGTTCCAGAGAACGCTGAGAGGGACAGAGGGCCAGAAAGCATATTTGAACAAATTATAGCTGATAACTTACCTAATCTGGGGTGGGAGGGCAGGAACAGGCACTCAGATCCAGGATATAGAGAGGTCCCCCACTAAAATCAGTAAAAACCATTCAACATCTCGATATTTAATAGTGAAACTTGCAAATTCCAAAGATAAAGAGAAAACCCTTAAAACAGTGAGAAACAAGAGATCCCTAACTTATATGAGGAGAAATATTAGATTAACAGCAGATCTCTCCACCAAGACCCCACAGACCAGAAAGGGCTGACAGGATATAGTCATGGACTCAATGAGAAAAGAACATGCAGCCAAGAATACTTTATCCAGCAAGGCTCTCATTCAGAATGGAAGGAGAGATAAAGAGCTTCCAAGATAGGCAGAAACTGAAAGAATATGTGACCACCAAACCAGCTCTGCAAGAAGTATTAAGGGAGATCCTGCAAAAGAAAGATGTAGCCCAAAGAAATAATCCACAAAAACAGGGACTGAATAGGTATTACAATGGCACTAAATTCATAACTTTCAATAGTAACACTGAACGTGAATGGGCTAAATGACCCCATCCAAAGATGCAGGGTTTCAGACTGGATAAAAAAGCAAGAATGAACAAGGGGTGATAGAAAGGGAGGTGGGCGGGAGGTGGAGGTGGAGGTGACGGGGTGACAGACACTGAGGGGGGCACTTGATGGGATGAGCACTGGGTGTTATGCTATATGTTGGCAAATTGAACTCAAATAATAAATAAATAAATAAATAAATAAATAAATAAATAAATAAATAGATAAGCAAGACCCATATATTTGTTGTTTACAAGAGACTCATTTGAGACCTAAGGACACTTCCAGCCTGAAAATGAAAGGTTGCAGAACCATATACCATTCCAATGGTCCTCAAAAGAAAGCTGGGGTAGCAATCCTCATACCAGATAAATTAAAATTTATCCCAAAGGCTGTAGTAAGAAATGAAGAGGGACACTATATCATACTTAAAGGATCTATCCAACAAGAGGACCTAACAATCATGAATATTTATGCCCCTAATGTGGGAGCTACCAAGTATATCAATCAATTAATAACCAAAGTAAAGACATACTTAGATAATACACTAATAGTAGGAGAATTTCAACACAGCACTTTCTGGAAATGACAGATATTCCAGGCACAACATCACCAAAGAAACAAGAGCTTTAAATGATACACTGGATCAGATAGATTTCACAGATATTTACAGAACTTTGCATCCAAACGCAACTGAATACACATTCTTCTCAAGTGCACATGGAACTTTCTCCAGAATAGACCACATCCTGGGTCACAAATCAGGTCTCAACTGATACCAAAACATTGGGATTGTCCCCTGCATATTTTCAGACCACAATGCTTTGAAACTTGAACTCAATCACAAGAAGAAATTTGGAAGAAATTCAAACACGTGGAGGTTAAAGAGCATCCTGCTAAAAGATGAATGAGTCAACCAGAAAATTAGAGAAGAATTAAAAAGATTCATGGAAACTAATGAAAATGAAGATACAATCATTCAAAATCTTTGGGATACAGCAAAAGCAGTCCTAAGAGGGAAATACATCGCAATATAAGCATCCCTCAAAAAATTGGAAAAAACTCAAATACACAAGCTAACCTCAAACCATAAGGAACTGCATAAAGAACAGCAAATAAAACTTACACCCAGCAGAAGAGAGTTAATAAAGATTTGAGCAGAACTCAATGAAATAGAGATGAAAAGAACTGTAGAACAGATAAAAAAAAAACAGGAGTTTGTTCTTTGAAAGAATTAATAAGATAGATAAAACATTAGCCAGCCTTATTAAAAAGAAAAGACAAAGGACTCAAATTAATAGAATCATGAATGAAAGAGGAGAGATCACAACCAATACCAAAGGAATACAAACTATCTTAAAAATGTATTACGAGCAGTTATACACCAATAAATTAGGCAATCTAGAAGAAATGGATGCATTTCTGAAAAACCACAAATTACCAAAACTGAAACAAGAGGAAATAGAAAACCTGAACAGGCCCATAACTGGGGAGGAAATTGAAGCAGTCATCAAAAACCTCCCAAGACACAAAAGTCCAGGGCCAGATGGCTACCCTGGGGAATTCCATCAAACATTTATTGAAGAAACCATACCTATTCTACTAAAGCTGTTCCAAAAGATAGAAAGGGATGGAATACTTCCAAACTCATTTTATGAGGCCAGCATCACCTTAATTCCAAAACCAGACAAAGACCCCACCAAAAAGGAGAATTATAAACCAATATCCCTGATGAACATGGATGCAAAAATTCTCAACAAGATACTAGCCAGTAAGATCCAACAGTACATTAAGAAGATTATTCACCATGATCAAGTGGGATTTATCCCTGGGATGCAAGGTTAGTTCAACACTCATAAAACAATCAACGTGATAGATCATATCAACAAGAGAAAAAACAAGAACCATATGATCCTCTCAATAGATGCAGAGAAAGCATTTGACAAAATACAGCATCCATTCCTGATCAAAACTCTTTGATTTGTAGGGATAGATGGAACATTCCTCAGTATTTTAAAAGCCATTTATGAAAAGCCCACAGCAAATATCATTCTCAATGGGGAAAATTGAGCGCCTTTCCCCTAAGATTAGGAACATGACAGGGATGTCCACTCTCACCACTGCTACTCAACATAATACTAGAAGTCCTAGCCTCAGCAATCAGACAACAAAAAGAAATAAAGGCATTCAAATTGGCAAAGAAGAAGTCAAACTCTCCCTCTTTGTAGATGACATGATACTGTACTGTAGAAAACCCAAAAGCCTCCACCCCAAGATTGCTAGAACTCATACAGCAATTTGGCAGTGTGGCAGGATACAAAATCAATGCCCAGAAATCTGGCATTTCTATACACTAACAGTGAGACTGAAGAAAGAGAAATTAAGGAATCAATCCCATTTACAATTGCACCCAAAAGTATAAGATACCTAGGAATAAACCTAACCAAAGAGGTAAAGGATCTATACCCTAAAAACTACAGAACACTTCTGAAAGAAATTGAGAAAGACACAGAGATGGAAAAATATTCCATGCTCATGGATGGGAAGAATTAATATTGTGAAAATGCCAATGCTAATCAGGGCAATTTACACATTCAGTGCAATCTCTATCAAAATACCATGTACTTTCTTCAGAGAGCTGGAACAAATCATCTTAAGGTTTGTGTGGAATCACAAAAGACGCCGAAGAGCCAGCAGAATATTGAAAAAGAATACCATAGCTGGGGTCATCACAATGCCAGATTTCAGGTTGTACTACAAAGCTGTGGTCATCAAGACAGTGTGGTGCTGGCACAAAAACAGACACATAGACCAATGGAACAGAATATAGAACCCAGAAATGGGCCCTCAACTCTATGGTGAACTAATATTCGACAAAGCAGGAAAGACTATACACTGGAAAAAGGACAGTCTCTTTAATAAATGGTGCTGGGAAAATTGGACAGTCACATGCAGAAGAATGAAACTAGACCATTCTCTTACACCAGACACAAAGATAAACTCAAAATGGATGAAAGATCTAAATGTGAGACAAGAATCCAACAAAATCCTAGAGGAGAACACAGGCAACACCCTTTTTGAATTTGGCCACAGCAACTTCATGCAAGATACATCCATGAAGGCAAGGGAAACAAAAGCAAAAATGAACAATTGGGACTTCATCATGTATGGTTTCACTCATACGGGGAATATAAAAAATAGTGAAAAGGAGTAAAGGGGAAAGGAGAGGCAATGAGTGGGAAATATCAGAGAGGGTGACAGAACATGAGAGACTCCTAACTCTGGGAAATGAACAATGGGTAGTGGAAGGGGAGGTGGGCAGGGGATGGTGTGACTGTGGGACGGGCACTGAGGGGGGCACTTGACGGGATGAGCTCTGGGTGTTATGCTATATGTTGGCAAATCGAACTCCAATAAAAAAAATACAAAAAATACATATAGATAGATACATACAGAATAAGGGAAAGACAGAAAGACAGACATACAAAGAGAGAGGCAGACAGGGACTATGGATTGACACCATGGAAATCTCAGAATTTCCCCTGTCTCCAAAATATTTGCTATCATGACATTATTCCATTTGTTAAGTTCTTTATTTACTATTTAAACTAAAATACATATTTAAGCCACATGGCCATTAGTAACATACCTTTAATATAGCAGAGACACTAGATGTATTTTTTGTTAGTATCACAAGATGTCACTCACCAAGAAGACCAATTTGAATCAAAGAAAAGACTAAATTACAGCTTTATACTTGAACTAATTGCTAACAAAGTCATTCTGAAGAATGTTTTAACGATTGAATGTTAAGACTGCTCTGCCCAATGTCACAGCTGATCACAACGGATCTCCAGACCCTACCTCATGGGTCTCCATCTCCTCCCCTCTGTGCAGGACTCAAGGCCATGATCATGACTATTCTGTGAAGTTTCCAAAATAGTGAATACAGAATAGGGTGATGGTAAATGGTTATTTTAAGAATAAAGTGGAGGAGCACCTGGGTGGCTCAGTGGTTGAGCATCTGCCTTCGGCTCAGGTCTTTATTCCAGGGTCCTGGGATCAAGTCCCACATCAGGCTCACTGCAGAGAGCCTGCTTCCCCCCTGCCTTTGTCTCTGCATCTCTCTCTGTTGTCTCATGAATGAATAAATAAAATCTTTTTTAAAAAAGAATAAACTGGAATCTTTTTCAATAATCACAATTCCTTATAAAGAAAACAGGCTTTTCTTGCACTAATCAGGCTAAAAACTAATCAAAGGCTTTTCTTAAATCTATCTTCTTGATGAGGCTATTAATTTGCAGCCGTCTATAATGCCAATATCATTTTTTTCCCCTTGGCAGTAGGGGCAATGTTGTTTTGAAACAGTCAGTCTAAATGAACAGACATCCCTGTGTATTTCCTCCAGAACTTCACTTTGCCAAACCTGAGCACGCCCTGCAGGGAATTCCTCTTTATGCAGCGGTGCCACTGGCATCAAAATGAAATTTAAGATCACTCGTTCTGTTTTTCCAGTAAAGAATTCCGGTTCTATTTACAGAAGCCAAATGTTAACCATTTTTGTGAATACTCAGAAGTTTTCTTTGCCTCAAGCTCTGTGTCTAGATCAGTCTGCTGACGCTGCCATAACAAAATACCACAGACTGGATGGCTTAAACAGTATGGATTCATTTTCTCACTTTTCTAGAAGCTAGAAGCCCAAGATCAGAGCGTCTGTGTGGTCAGATTCTGATGAGTGCTCTCTTCCTGATTTGCAGATGGCCACCTTCTTGCTGTGTCCTCACATGGTACAGACAGCAAGCTCTCTGGGGTCTCTTGTTACAAGGACACTAAGCCTATCAGATTAGGGCCCCATCCTTATGATTTCAGTTAATCTTAAGTACTTTCTTACTTCAAATACTACCACACTGGGATTTAGGGCTTTAACATACAAATGGGGAAGGAGTGGAAAAAATTCGGTGCATTGCAGCAGTCGATACCCATAGGCAGACCCTACGTGCATGGAAAAATTGAAATCATAATATAGTAAAATTTGAATAATCCCGAGGATTTGGAGGGACTTACCCTTAGCAAGGCTTGAAATTAAGAAGCTTAAATAGAGGGACCTCTTAGAGAACTTTTTTCCCCTTGAATAAACATCATCCCCACCTTCATTTATGTTCTTGATTGCACAATTATGCCTGTATACACATGTGTTTGTGTATAACATATAATACACATCATGTTATACACATAATATTATACACATATAATACACATCACATAATCAAGTTAACAAAGTCTTGGTTCAAGAAACCTTTCTAAAAGGAAGAACCACTGGAGATTACAGATGAGTGTTATATATTGATAACGTATACTGAGAACAAAAGCCTCTCCCTCAAGAAACCATCACTAAATGAATGTCAAAGGCTTCTGCCTTTACTCCTAACTGACCACTTCTGACACCCAGTAGAACTGTAAAAAAAGTTTAATTCAGGGGCTGAGTGGCTCAATCAGTTGATTTCTACTCAGGTCATGATCTCAGGGTTATGAGATCAAGCCTGGAATCAGGCTCCACACTCAGCGGGGAACCTAAATGGAGATTCTCTCTCCCTCTGCCTCTCCCCCCAACATTATACATGCACGTATACATGCTGTCTCTCTTAAATAAATAAATAAATCTTTTAAAAATGTAAATTCAATTAACCAACACATAGTACATCATTCATTTCAGATGTAGTGTTCAATAATTCAACAGTTGTGTATAACACCTAGTAATAAATCTTTTTTTTTTTTTTAAAGGGGTTAATCAATTGAATCATAAGAGTCTTGAACTACTGATCAAATACCACCATCAGGAAAGAGACCAGGATGTCACAAGGGCACATAGGCTGATGGAAGTTCCTACAGAAGTGTGGAAAAAGCAAAGTTAACTCCATTCAATTAATAAATATGTTAATCGAGTACTTACTACATGCAGAGATTGTGTTAAAAGAGGATCAGTCCAGACAAGAAGACAGGCACGTTTTGAAAAATACTATGGGCCAAAATGGTGGAATGAATGGAGACCCACCAGGAACAGAGAAAGAAGGAAGAGGTCCTGCTGAGCCTTGGTGGAGCCTTGGTGGAGACTTGGTGGTTCAAGGAGGGAAGGGCAAGGAGCCCATGCACTGGGAAGACTGAATGGAATTTCCTGAGTTGGAGGAAAGGAAGTGGCAGGGGTGGATAACAGGCTGAGAGAGAAAGTGCTGGGAAAGCTTCCCTAGAGCAAGTGACAGCTGGGCTAGACATGATTGATAAGGGGAGTGCACTGAATAGAAAGCCAAAGTAATGACATTCTCAAACCCAGACCAGCTTGGACAAGGCCCCAGAGGGTATGAGAGTGTGGTTGCTTTGGGACCCAGCAGATAGACCCCTGTGCCTTTTTGCCATTTCCCCACATCCTGAATCTGAAGACCCAGATGTGACTCTCCCAAAGTATCCAGCAGTTGCCCACTGTACCATCCCACCCTGCCTCCACAATCGCTGGTCTTCCCTTCTGGAAATATCTTGAGATCCATGTAATGATGTTCCCCAGCTGTCACCACCACCTTTTATCGAAACCTCCCTGTCCTTGTTTGGGTCGATAAAGGCTTTCTGTTCTCCTTAGGGACTATGTAAAGATATTACTCTTGCCTGTAAAGACATCACTGGCTCAGAGTTTTATTCTCTCTTGAAAACAAGTGAATGTCAGCCAAGGTCCTTGTGGCTTTGCTCAAAGGACTAAGTGGTTCTGTGAGAATTCCAGGCACCAAGACATAGCAAATGGGACAAATATTTGGAGATAGTACAGCTGTCCTCCAACCATACTGATCATAAAAATAGCTTCTCAAGGCTTATAATTATTTTACATTTCTCTGCTATTTATATGTAGTTAAGAGACCCAGTAGTTCTCCCTTCTGTTTGTTCTGGGGCGCTTAACTACACATAAATACCTGAGAAATGTAAAATAATTATAAGCACCTTGAGAAACTGTTTTTACAGTCAGTATGGTTGGAGAGTTATAAGAAAAATAGTTCCTAAATTCTGGGCAGAGAGAAGAGAAACTAAGGAGTCTGGGTTGGAACTAAAGTTGATCCTGTAGCTAAGACGAATGTCGGGCATAGCTGACAGCAGGAGAGGGGAGAGGTGACATAGGGAAGAATTTCTAGGGCTTGCTCCTCAAGACTAGGCATCCAATGATGCAAAAATAAAGGTAAAACTTGTCTGTTTCATGTCCTCAAATTATAACAAATGCTTAAAAAAATAATTCCTCTGTTATAATAAAAAAAAGATCTTGCCATAACAAACGCTGTTCTTTTCCCTCCTTATGTCCGAGTCAATACGGTGTTCTCACTGTATCCCTGGAAAGCAAGTGTTGTTATTATCCCCATTCCACAGCTGAGGAAACAGGCTCCAAATGATGAAGGCAAGGTTCAAACCCTGGTCTGTCTGACTCCCCAACCACACTATTGTAAAAAAAAAAAAAAAAAAAAAAAAAAAAGGCCCAGCTTTAAGACACAATCTTGACTCCTTCATGGACAGCAGGGCCAGGGCCCAGGTGAGGCCAGTGAGGTGCCCAGAGCACAAAATTTAAGGAAGGCTCAAGGCTCATTCTCACGTTCAGGCACTGACCCTGCACTTGCATGACCCTGAGAGTGAACACCTACTTTAGAGTGGCTGCTGTGTCACACCATCTTCAAAGGACCTATAATGGTCAGTTTTAATTGTTAACTGGCTCGGCTATGGCGCCAGCAGCTTACTCAAACACCAGCCTAAATATTGCTGTGAAGGTGGGTTTTTTTTTAAGTGTGATTAACATTTAAATCAGTAGACATTGAGTACAGCAGATGACCCTCCATAACGGGGGGAGGACCTTGTCTAATCAGTTGAAGGCCTGAAGAGAAAAAATAGTTTTCGAAAAGAGAAGCTCTGCCCCCAGACTTCCTTCAGACTGAGGACACATAAGTTCTTCCCTGGGTCTCCAGCCTCCAGGCCTGCTTTGGAGACTCGGACACACTCCCCCACAGTCATGTGAGCCAATTCCTTTAAAAAAGGAAAAGGTAGATAGATAGATGATGATAGATAGATGATAGATAGATAGATAGATAGATAGATAGATAGATAGATAGATGATAGAGATGATAGATATGACAGATAAATCATGATGGATAGAGATTCTATTGTTTGTGTTTCTTTGGGGAACACTGACTAATACAAGACCTGAAAATCACCATCATCTAAGCAATAAAACAGGCACGTAACAGTTCACCTAATAGAAGAACTCAGTGTGGTGGGAAGTGAGCCTCATCACAGGTAAAAATGTGAATCCGAAGACAGACTGTCCATGTTCAATTCTAGCCTCACTACTGGTGATCTGTGTGGCTTTGGGCAACTTTCTTAACATCCCTGGGCTGCCACCTCCTCATCCATAAATGAGAAATAATATCAGTCTTTACCTCAAAGAGCTGCTGTGGAGATTCCATGGGATGATGCATGTAGAATGCTCAGGATGACCCTTGGGCCAAAAACTGGTCTTGAGAGAAGTCAATGTGCATCCGTTTGCTAGGGCTTCTGTAACCAAGTACCCCAAACTGAATGGCTTAAACAACAGGAGGTTACTGCCTCACAGCTCGGGAGGTGAGGAGTCCAAAAACAAGGCGTCAGTGGGTTGGTTCCTTCTGAGAGCTGCGAGGAAGGGGCTGTCCCAGGTCTCTGCCCCAGGCTCCTGGACAGTCATCTTCTCTCTATCTCTCTTCCAATCACCTTCCCTCCTTTATGTGTGTCTTTGGGGCCAGATTTCCCCTTTTCACAAGGACATCAGTCATATTGGGCTAGAGCTCCCTCTAAGGATCTCATTTTAACTTGATTTCTTCTGGAAAGATCTGTCTTCAAATAAAGTCACACTCTGAGATCCTGGGAGTTTGGATTTCAGCAGATGAGTTTGGCAGCGGACAGAATTCAACAATTTACACCAGAATTATAATGCCATTGGATTCACCCAGACAACAAGTTCCTCGCTGCCTGTGGTAGATTGTGTTTCCTCTAAACCAGACCCTGAGACAGAGGTTTTCAGGCCAGTGGTTTATGTGGGAGGTGATTTAGGAAGTATAGGTAGAGAAGTCGGGAGGAGAGACAGGGAAAAGGAGGAAGCCAGAGCAGGCCATGTCCATGAGCAGCTTCCTGACATTGTTCCCTGAGGCTCAGACCTGCTGGGACCTCTGGGAGGTAGCACGGAGCACACCTCAGAGCTGGCCTACCCCAGGAAAAAGAGGTCTGGGAATTTACCTATGAGTCCTGTCACTCCTTCACTGAGGACAGCTCCTAGGCCCTTAACCCCCTGGCCAGTGTTTACATGGGCCATATGGCTGGGCCCATTAGGGCTGGGAGGGTAGGAGACGGTCCCTGACGTAGCCGAGGGTCACATCAGGTTGTAGTCAGACTTCACACCACACAGAGAGTGTGTGGAAGGTCTCCCTTCTCTGCCAGAATGCTTTTTTCACAGGCTCCAGGAAGGAGGGTTAGGAGTTCCAGTGAGGAAATCCTCTCACCAGCCACAGGTGCCAGTTCTCCCTGGACGTGCATTTTCTGAATATCACAATAATGGATAAAAAGGTGTATTGTAATCATATTGGATTGGGAGGTAGTATCCATTCCCATTCCTTTTAGACTCTCTCAGTGTCATCACAGAACAACAACAAAAAAATCCATAGCATTGATTTTTATCACAAAGCCAAAACACTCTACCTTATTAGTGATTGATACAGCCTGCAGAAGACCTTCAGTGTTCAGGCCCCTGGGCTGAGTATGGAGACTTCAGATCTTACTTTCCCTTTGTGCACATGGGAGTTTTTGTCCCAAGCTGCTTTCCATCCTCCATGCTCTCTGTCTTTCTGTCTCTCTGTCTCTCTATCTCTGCCTCTGTCTGTCTCTCTTCCTCTTTCTCCACTGCCTTGCCACTTCCAATAATTCTGGCTCTTTCGGTCCTCTTCAGACTTGCTTATGTAACTTCCTCATCCTCTATTATTACCAGCAATTAATATTTATTGCCATGAAATGATGAGAGGTTGTACATAACAGATTAATTCCAGAGACCCCCTTCTTTCCATCAAATCCTAATCCTTCCTTCATCCTATCTGCTCTTCTCAAATGCTGAGTCATATTCTAGTGATATAGTGGCACTATTAATAATCCTTCACATTTTTATAGCTCAGGAAGTCAACCAAGGTTAGAAAAGTTTTGAAAGGGCCTTCTAGTGCAGAAGCTGTGCTACTAACTGTATATAATCCCCCTTTTCTCTAGGACAGGAGTGGCGAATTGGTGGGCCATAAGAGAAAGCCAACAGATGGGCTTTGTTTGCTACATGAAGGATTTCAAAAATCAAGGAATTTCCCATTTAAACCATTCAATTGCAAATTTCTTGAAAAAAAATTGTTGCAACACAAGTAATGCTTGGTTAGAGCTGAGAGGAGGTTGCTCCTTTGACAGGACAGGGCCCCTCCCATTCACAAGTCCCCACCCCAATTCTCTTCAGCCCATAGCTCTCTGTTGCTTAACTCTTTGACAGCTGAATCTTCTACAAGAATCCCATAAGTGTATGGTTGAGCACCCTGAGGGAAAAAGATGCTCACCACCTGTAATCACAACCCACTTCTTCCCTGAACTGGTCACTCCAGAGCCTCTCCTCAAACTCTGGAAGCCAAAGCACCCACCCCTGACCCTAGCCCATCTCCTCAACACTAAACAAAGGAAGAGTTCTTCACTGAGTTTTCTCCAGAGTAAGCATCCCCAGTTCCTGGTCTAACTTGGCTTCTAGCTTGATTGCCAACTAGATTTTTATTTTCTGGACACGATCTACTCTGTTTTTGTTCCCTTGAAAGTATAAAATCCAAAAATGAAGGTTTTCCCTCTTGATAGATTCAGCTTCAACACTTTATCTTTGAGAATTCCATCCATGCACTAATTAAAGACGTGTTTACTAAAACACTTACCAGGTGCCAGGCACTGTGCCAGGCGCTGGTATCACATTGGCAAGCAGCGAAAGTTCAGTGCCTGCCTTCCTGAAGCCCACACTCCAATGGGGAGACAGCATTACTCTGAAATTTCCCAAAGACACATAAACTTACACTGTGAGGTAGGCAAAAGTAATTCCAGATGATTCCAAGAACAGAGTCATAAAAATAAAATGTAATTTTAACAAATCTAGGGAAAAACATGGGTGAATAACGTGCTTATCTTAAAGAGGCTTTTCTAATCACAACAGGAAACCTCAAGGCTACAAAGGAAAAATGGATAGATCCAACTACATCAAATTTTAACATTTTTGGAAGCTAAAAGCACCATAAACATACTCAAAAGACAGACTTGGGAAAATAATCGCAACACCAATGACAAACAAAGGACTGATTTCCCCAATATGCAATTACTCTTACAAATCAATTGAGAAAGCACATAAAAAATTTACAAAAGAAATACCAATGAGTCAAACAAATGAGACAATTCTGAGCCTCATGAATAATGAAAGAAATACAAATTAAAATAATGAGATATTTTCTAAGTAAATATTGGCCATGATATTTTAGGAGTGGTACTCCCTGGAGCTGTCAACATGAAGGGAAGCTGGCGTGCTTGTTCACTGCGCATTGAAATGGCCCTTCTATAGGAAACTCAGTCATTAGCTCATTTTAAGTGTTCTGATTCTGTTATTTTAATTGTTCCTATTCTTTATTCTTTCATCCAACCTATCCCCCATCACATGATGGCTTCCTGACCTAGCTTACATCTGCACCTTCTGGGACCCTCGTACCAACCCTGTGGATTCTACTCAGTCTGTAATTTGGGGGACTCAGACCCCTGTACTCCTGGCCTACAGGGTTTTCACACAGCCCATCCCCGTTGTCTTAGCTCTCCTAGGAAATTTGACAATGGCTTGGTTAACTCCACAGTGTCCCTGCCAAGGTTCCTGATAAAGAGAAAATCTGAACTGTCCAGGAGTGTCTTCCTACTCCAACTCCCTCACCTATAGTAGATGATGATTCAAACTGGAAAAAACACATAAAGACCTGAAGATCCTGGTGAAACTGAGTAACATCAGAACCAGGACAGTGGAGGTGATGCTAGAGGCAGTTCCACACAATGTAAAGAAATGGAAACTAGGGGCATCTGGGTGGCTCAGTGGTTGAGTGTCTGCCTTTAGTTCGGGTCGTGATGGGTCCCGGCATCAAGTGCCTTATCAGGCTTCCCACAGGGAGCCTGCTTCTCTGGCTATGTCTCTGCCTTTCTGTGTGTCTATCATGAATAAATAAATAAAATCTTTTAAAAAGAAAGAAAGGAATAAAGGAAAACTAAATGTTAATTCACTGACCTCAACATCTAGAAGCATCTGTTCTCAGCAGAGACTGGTTGTGTCTGCATGGTTTTCATGAGATAATAATACCCCTAGATCTCTGTTCCCCTAGCATGTGTGATTCACACCCCTTATGCAATGCTTGCACTCTAATGTCTGTGCAGCCCCACAAACCATAAACAGGAGAGACATACCTTATGCCATTTGTATTGTGAAAGCAATACTCATGCTGAAAACAGTTTTCCAAATTGTCTTTCACTCTCCTGCAGGTTTGGACCTTCTTTCCTTCCTTGAGGAGCATCTCCTCCCCCAGATAAACTGTGAAAGTGAATAATGCAACACCACCCTCTCTGTGGCAACTTTAAAACACAGATGCTGTTTAACCAGGGATCAATTAACCATTCCTGGCTTAATTTGCCAGGAGGAGCCAACAATATATAAGAAGGCAGAAGGGTGGATCTGAAAATGAATTGAAAACCCTTTTCTGTCAATCCTATGAATACCATATCTTCTCTCATTATATTAAGGATTTCAGCAAATGATAGTTGAGTGCCTCTTTTTAGTAAATGGTGCTGGGGAAACTGGATATTCACATGCAAAAGAATGAAGTTAGACCCTTACCTTACACCATATACAAAAAAATAACTCAAGATGAATCAAAGATGTAAGCATAAGAGCTAAAACTACAAACTAAGAGAAGAAAACTTAGGGGGTCTTCATGACGTTGGATTTGGCAATGATTTCTTAGATGTGACACCAAGAAGACAGGTGACAAAGAAAAAAAACAGGCAAATGGGACTTCATCACATTAAAAACTTTCAGATATGAAAGGACACAATCAAGAGTGAAGAAGCAATCCTTAGGATGGGCAAAAGTATTTGCAAATCATATATCTGATAAGAGATTAGTGTCCAGAATATATAAAGAACATGTGCAATTCAACAACAATTTTAAAACGAGCAAAGGACTTGAATGAACATTTCTCCAAAGAAAATACACAAATGGCCTAAAAGATATTCAACATCATTAATCATAAGAGTCAGCCCTGGTGGTGCAGCAGTTTAGTGCTGCCTGCAGGCCAGGGTGTGATCCTGGAGACCCGGGATCAAGTCCCATATCGGGCTCCCTGTATGGGGCCTGCTTCTCCCTTTTCCTGTGTCTCTGCCTCTCTCTCTCTCTCTCTCTCTCTCTCTCTCTCTCCCTCTCACTCTGTGTCACTCATGAATAAATAAATAAATAAAATAAATAAAAATAAATTTTAAAAAATCATTAGAGTCATCCAAATCAAAACCACGATGAAATACCACTTCATACCCATTAGGATGGACATAAGAACATAAAAACAGAAGTGACAATAACAAGTGTTGGCATAGATGTGGAAAAAATGAAACCCTCTGCATTATTAGTGAGGATGTAGACAGTGCAGCCACTGTGAAAAGCAAGAAGTGATTTCTCAAAAACTAAACATATATTTGCCATATGATCCAGCAATTCCACTCCTAGATGTATACCCAAAAGAGTTGAAACAGGGACTTAAACGAATGTTCATACATAAATATTCATAACAGCATTGTTCACCACAGCCTAGATATGGAAACAATTTAAATGTCTATCCATAGATAAATGGATAGATAAAATGTGGTATCTACATACAATAGAATATTATTCAGCCTTAAAAAAAAAACCGAAGTCCTGTCATCTGCAACAACATGGGTAAAACTAGAGGATATTATGCTGAGTGAAATAAGCCAGTTGTGGAAGGACAAATACTGCATAATTCCATGTATATGATGAGGTATCTAACACTGTCAAACTCATAGCAGCAGAGATTACAATAGCAATTTCCAGAGGGACTGGGGAGTAGGAGAAATGGGGACCTATTTTTGGTGGATATATTTGAAATTATATTCATACTGGAAGGGAAACAATCACCTCTCAGCTTTCTGTCCAGTATCTCTGACACAGGGAATTGTTATAAAAATCCATGTCTCCAGTGTTTTCCATAGCACTCAGTACATTTTAACATACCATTTTACATACTATATTATTTACTTACTTCTCATGTTTGAAATTTATTGTCTATCTCCTCAATTAGTATGTAAGCTCCACAAAAGGGAAGACTTTTTGCCTATCTCCTTCATGGATAGAGCTTCCAAATCACTAGAGCAGTACCCGGCATACAATAGTCTCCCAATAAATAATTTATTGAATTAATGAAAAGTATTTTAGATTATGTCTATAGTAAAAATATAAAGCAACAAGTGGGGGCACCTGGATAACTCAGTCAGTTAAGCGACTGGCTCTTGATTTCAACTCAGGTCATGATCTCAATGTTGTGGGATTGACCATACTGAGCAGAGTCTGCTTAAAGTTCTCTTTTCCTCTCCCTCTGCCCTTCCCTCTTCTCTGTCTCTCTCTCTCTCTCTCAAATAAACAAACAAACAAACAAACAAACAAACAAACAAAAACAAAATCTTTTTAAAAAAAACTGATTTAAACAGGTTATTTTTATAATACCCTTTTTGGGAGTTTTAAAATCCAAAAAACCAAATTTCCTAAAAGATTCAAATTAGGGGGATGCCTGAATGGCTCAGTGGTTGAGCGCCTGCCTTTGGCCCAGGGCATGATCCTGGAGTCCCAGGATCGAGTCCCACATCGAGCTCCCTGCATGGAGCCTGCTTCTCCCTCTGCCTGTGTCTCTGCCTCTCTCAGTGTGTCTCTCATGAATAAATAAATAAAATCTTTTTTTAAAAGTGGAAAAAAAAGATTCAAATTAGGAAGAGTTCAAATATTCACCCCATTAGAGGGGGGAAAATGCACTTTTGTTATTGCTGTTGATGTCTTTTTTATTTTTTTGTCTTTGCACTATTATGCTTTAAATAAGGATAAAGTTATGTTGAGAAAAAGAAAAAGACACAATGTTCTTTTCCACAATTTCCAGTGTAGTTCATGGTTTTTGAAGCAGAGATGAGTGCAAACAGCTGAGACCGTCTTTCCCAACAGGATTAAACAGATGAATTGTACAGTGTCCATGAACCATCTTGGTCTCCACAAACCACCTGGCAGATGCACCACAGGGAAGCAGGCAGGCTACTTTCCTTTCAACTTCTATCAGTTTTCCCCAATTTCTCGGGTGATTTATCCTCCTCATCCTGTATCTAAGTAAGGTTCAGGAGAAAATATTCTTTGAGGTTTGAATTCAGCATCAGGAAAAATGAGATTCAGAGCCTAGAGCTGTCTTACCTTCTTTGAACTCTATTACCAATAAAATCTTTTAGCCAAAATGCTTCATCCTTTTTTTGCCCTCTACCCCTCTTGTTGCTAAAAAGAATGAGAGACCCATGGGGAGTGGCAATGTTGGGGCTCGAGCCACTCTGTTCTTGTGGTCACTTGCATATGGCTGTGTTGAAAATATTTTTCCTTTCTTGAAGGTTAAGCCAATAGGATGTGAGCATGGGGACAGAGAAAAAATCTGAAAAGTATTTTATCTGTCCTACTGATCTTCATGACAAAAAAAATCTTTTTATTGCGGTTGTTGGTGATCTTTTCTGAAGTGATGACATCCACACCCATACACAAAAGTAAACATATAAATGTACACTCGAACCAAAGGATCAAGATTATGTGCTGTGTTGATTATACTCCACAATTCTACCCTATACTCACACCCTTATGTGCTAACCTAGTTTATTTGGCTTTGGATCTACATTTCAAATTAATAGATGTGAAAAATGGAAATCACAATTAAAATATTGGTATTGTCTCTCCCCTAGGTTTTATGGAGAAATAATTGACACATAATGCTGGGTAAGTTTAAGATGTGCAATGTGATGATTTCATGCACATATGTGCTGTGAAATGTTTACCACAATGAAGTTAACACATTCTTCACTTCACATAACCACCATTTTGTCATTGCTGTTGTTGTTGTTTTGGTACAAACATTTAAGATTTACTCTCATGGCAATTTTCATGCATATGATACAGTACTGTTAACTATAGTCACCATGCTGTTCATCAAACCCAGAGCTTATTCATCTTATGTTGGGAAGTTTGTACACTTTGACCAACATCTCCCTATTTCCCCAATCCTCAGGCTCTGGTAACCATCAATCTACTCTCTGTTTCCATGAATTTGACTTTAGATTCCCCATGAAAGTGAGGTCAAACAGTATTTGTCTTTCCCTGTATGACTTCTTCCACTTAGCCTAATACCCTCTAGGTCCATCCATCTCACTTTGTTACAAAAAGTGAGATTTTTCCCTTTTTATGACTGAATAATATTCCCATGTGTGTGCACCACATTTTCTTTATCCATAGACACTTAGGTTTTGGATATCATGAATAATTTTGCAAGAAACATAGGAATGTAGATATCTCTTAAATATCCCAATTTCATTTTATTTGGATAAAATACTCAGAAGTGGGATTGCTCGTTCACATGATAGTCCTATTTCTAATCTTTTGGGAACCTCCCTGCTGTTTTCCATTGTGGTTACACCTATTTATATTCCCACCAACAGTGCACAAGAATTCTCTTTTCTCTACATCCTTACCAATATTTGTTAGTTCTTGCCTTTTTGAGAGTAGCCATTCTAACAAATGTGAAGCAGTGACTCATGATGGTTTTTATTTCATTTCCCTATGATTAGCGATGCTGAGTATCACTATGTATCCGTTTTCATGTACCTGTTATCCATTTGTATGTTTTCTTTGGGAAAATACCTATTCAGGTCCTCTACGCATTTTTAATTTGTTTTATTGCTATTGAGTTGTATGAGTTCTTTATACATTTTAGATACTAATCCCTTATCAGACACATAGTTTGCCCATATTTTCTCCTACTCATAGGTTGCCTTTTCATTTTACTGATCATTTCTTTTGTTGTGCAGAAGCTTTTTAGTCTGATGTAGGCTCACTTGTTGATTTTTGTTTGTTGCCTTTGCTGCTGGTGTCAAAAGGCCCTGGCTGTCATCATGCGCCCTCAGGGCTACAGGGCTTTCCATAGACATATGCACAATAGTGAAGGCTGCTGACAAGAGTCAGGTTCTAAGCATGTCAGTGCACAGGTGGAAGGGCTAGCCTTGAGTGCACACAAGGCAGTGAAGTTCAGCTGTGGAAGTCTAAGCTGGAATTTTGCACTCACACAGCCACAGAGACCTGGGCTGGCTGCTGGTACAGAGGGGACAGTGGTAAAGAAGTGGGAGGGACTCAGGTGGCTGGCATCTGCACACACAGAAATCCATGGGGTGAAAACCAGTGAAATCTGGATGGGGTCCACAACTATGCTGGCTGTTGGTTTCTTCAGTAGTGAAAGCTTCTGTGTTCCTTTGCACAGCAGGTCACTGGGAACCATGGTCACTTTCACTGTGTAGCTGATACTGGCAGCTCATGCTCTTCCTCCTTGTTCGTAGCCATGTCTTGGTGGGGAAAACTAAGTGAGTCCTCTGTACATTGCCCTGAAAGGTGAGAACCCTGGTCATTCACTGCAATCTCCCATTTCTTGATGAAGGAAACTATTTCTAGGTGGGGAGTTCCCTCTTGGCACTAAGCAGTGCCAGCATGGGGAATGGAATTAATGCAGGCAGAAAGAAACTGTTTTTCCTTCCCTATTTGTAGGATTATTCTCCAATTTTTTTTTTTGTTCCACTGTGTTGTTGAAATTTCTCAGGTGGATTGATGATCTCTCCCAGGGCTGTTTTATTCATATATAGTTGCATAATTATGGGTCTTTGTGGGGTCTCCTACACTGGCATCTTAATGACACCATTTTTTGAGATACTAAGTGATGAGATGAATATAGCACTTTGTCTCTATATCACTATAGTTAAACAGATCCATTCAAAGTCTGAAGGTCTGCTTTCTTCACCTATTCTGTATCATTTTGCATAGATTAAGACCAAAGTATTACAGCTGAAAACTTATTCCAAAAACTAGTGCCTAAGGATACAAAATCAATGCCCAGAAGTCAGTGGCATTTCTATACACTAACAATGAGACTGAAGAAAGAGAAACTGAGGAATCAATCCCATTTACAATTGTATCAAAAAGCATAAGATACCTAGGAATAAACCTAACCAGAGAGGTAAAGGATCTATACCCTAAAAACTACAGAACACTTCTGAAAGAAATTGAGAAAGACACAAAGAGATGGAAAAATATTCCATGCTCATGGATTTGAAGAATTAACATTGTGAAAATATCAGTGCTACCCAGGGCAATCTACACATTCAATGCAATCTCTATCAAAATACCATGTACTTTCTTCAGAGAGCTGGAACAAATCATCTTAAGATTTGTGTGGAATCACAAAAGACCCCAAATAATCAGGGGAATATTGCAAAAGAAAACCAGAGTCAAGGGGCATCACAATGCTGGATTTCAAGTTATATTGCAAAGCTGTGATCATCAAGACAGTGTGGTGCTGGCACAAAAACAGACACATAGATCAATGGAACACAACAGAGAACCCAGAAGTGGGCCCTCAACTCAATGATCAACTAATATTCGACAAAGCAGGAAAGATCATCCAAAGAAAAAGGACAGTCTTTTCAATAAATTGTGTTGGGAAAATTGACAGCCACGTCCAGAAGAATGAAACTAGACCATTCTCTTACACCATACACAAAGATAAACTCAAAATAGATGAAAGATCTAAATGTGAGACAAGAATCCATCAAAATCCTAGAGGAGAACACAGGCAACACCCTTTTTGAACTTGGCCACAGCAACTTCTTGCAAGATACATCTATGAAGGAAAGAGAAACAAAAGCAAAAATGAACTATTGAGACTTCATCAAGATAAAAAGCTTCTGCACAGCAAAAGAACAGTCAACAAAACTAAAAGACAACCTACAGAATGGGAGAAGATATTTGCAAATGACCTTTCAGTTAAAGGGCTAGTCTCCAAGATCTATAAAGAACTTATTAAACTCAACAGCAAAGAAACAAACAATCCAATCATGAAATGGGCAAAAGACATGAACAGAAACCTCACAGAGGAAGACATAGACATGGCCAACAAGCACATGAGCAAATGCTCTGCATCACTTGCCATCAGGGAAATACAAATCAAAACCACAATAAGATACCACCTCACACCAGTGAGAATGGGGAAAATTAATAAGACAGGAAACAACAAATGTTGGAGAGGATGTGGAGAAAGGGGAACCCTCTTGCACTGTTGGTGGGAATGTGAACTGTGGCAGCCACTCTGGAAAACTGTGTGAAGGTTCCTCAAAGAGTTAAAAATAGAGCTATCCTAGACACAGCAATTGCACTACTGGGGATTTACCCCAAAGATACAGATACAGTGAAAAGCTGAGACACCTGCACCCCAATGTTTCTAGCAGCAATGTCCACAATAGCCAAACTGTGGAAGGAGCCTCAGTGTCCATTGAAAGATGAATGGATAAAGAAGATATTATACATTATACATTATACATTACACATTATATTACACATTATATATATATTACACATTATATATATATATATATATATATATATATATATAAAATGGAATATTGCTCAGCCATTAGAAATGACAAATACCCACCATTTGTTTCAACATGGATAGAACTGGAGGGTATATGCTAAGTGAAGTAAGTCAATTGGAGAAGGACAATCATTATATGGTTTCACTCATATTGGAAATATAAAAAAAAAATAGTGAAAGGGATTATAGGGGAAAGGAGAGAAAATAAGTTGAAAAAATCAGAGAGGGTGACAAAACATGAGACATTCTTAACTCTGGGAAATGAACAAGGGGTAGTGGAAGGGGAGGTGGGCGGGGGTATGGGGTGACTGGGTGATGGGCACTGAGGGGGGCACTTGACGGGATGAGCACTGGGTGTTATACTATATGTTAGCAAATCAAACCCCAATTAAAAAATATACAAAAAAATAGACATCACCTAAAAAGAAAACAACAACAACAACAACAAAAACTAGTGCCTAAAAAAAAAAAATACACACCTAGAAGCTGAAGGGGATAAAAAAGAAAAGATGCCTATATTACCAACTGGATTTTCTTAGTCAGGGTTCTCTAGAGATCCCAACCAATAGGATATATATATATATATATATATATTATATATATATTATATATATCATATATGGATATATATATCGTATATGGATATATATCATATATATATCATATATGGATATATATATATCATATATGGATATATATGGAGATTTTTCTTAAGCCACTTCATGGTGGTTTGTGGTGGTGAAACTATCACCACAATCTATATTGTATATTTTGAAATGTGTTAAAAGAGTTGATCTTATGTTAATTATTCTTATCACAAAATAACAATAAATAAGGAAGGTGATAGGCAACTTTTGGAGGTAGTCTGTTGACGACATAGGAAACTTATCATAAATAATTGATTCACCCAGATCCTTATATGAAGGCTAAAACAATTCAAGAGACCCAGGAAAGCAGTGGTGTAATTCAGTCTGAAACCTGAGAACCAGCAAAGCCAAAGGTGTGAATCCCAGTCCAAGTACAGAAGAAAACTGATATCCAAGTTCAGACAATGAGGCAGAGAAGGGGGAATGAATTCTTCTGTCCTCTACCTATTGTTCTATTCAAGCCTTCAATGGATTGGATGATGCCCACCCATTTGGGGAGGGCAACCTGCTTTACAAAGTCCACAGATTCAAATGCAAATATCTTCTGGAAGCATCCTCACAGATACACCAGAAATAATGTTTAGCCAAATATCCGGGCACCCTGTGACCAGTCAAAATTGACACATAAAATCAACCATCAGAAGATTCTATTTCCTAAAAGATTATGTGTAGAGTCCATTTCCAGAATGAGACCTGTCAAGAACAAGAAAAGGTTGTTCATTCTGGCCACTTTTTTTAAAAAAGATTTTATTTATGTATTTATTCATGAGAGACAGACAGAGAGAGGCAGAGACATAGGCAGAGGGAGAAGGAGGCTTCACGCAGGAAGCCCCATGTGGGACTCGATCCCGGAACTCCGGGATCACACCCTGAGCCAAAGGCAGATGCTCAGCCACTAAGCCACCCAGGCATCCCAATTCTGGCCACTTTTATTCAGCTTAGTACTGGAAGTCCTAGCCCAGACAAGATAAAGAAATAAAAGGCATCCAAAGTGGTCAAGCAGAAGTAACATGGTAACTATCTGTGAATGACATGATACTGTATAGAGAAAACTAAAGATTCCACACATACACATACACACACAAAAACAAATTAGAACCATTAAGAAGTTCAATAAAGTTGCAGAATACAAAATTAATATACAGATATCTGTTGTGTTTCTATACACTAATAACGAAGGAGCAGAAAGAGAAATTAAGAAAACAATCCCATTTATAATTGCAACAAATATAATAAAATACCTAGGAATAAATTTGGCTAAGAAGAAAGACCTAGGCTCTGAAAATTATAAGACATTGCTGAAAGAGACTGAAGACAATACAAACAAATGGAAAGATATGCCATGTTTGTGGATTGGAAGAATTAATATTATTAAAAAGTCCACACTACCCAAAGCAATTTACAGATTTAATGCAACCCCTATCAAAATACCAATAACATTTCTCACAGAAATAGAACAAATAATACTAAAATTTGAACCTCAAAAGACCCCAAATAGCCAAAGCAATCTTGAGAAAGAACAAAGCTGGAGGTATCACAAACCTAGATTTCAAGATATATTACAAAGTTGTGGTAATCAAAACTGTATGGTGGTGGCACAAAAATAGATACATAATTAATTGAAAGATAAAAAACCCAGAAGTAAACCTACACTTTATGGTTAATCTATAATAAAGGAGGCAAGAATATACAATGGAGAAAAGATATCTCTTAAACAAATAGTGTTGGGGAAACTGGCCAGCCTCGTGAAAAGAATGAAACTGGACCACTTCCTTAGACCATGAACAAAATGAGTTAAATGAACTAAACGTATTAAATGGATTAAAAACCTAAATGTGAGACCTGAAACCAAACATGAGACTAGAAAAAAACATAGGCAGTAAATTACTTGACATCAGCCATGGAAAAAATTTTTTAGATATGTTTCCTCAAGCAAGGGAAACAAAAGCAAAAAAAACCTATTGGAACTACACCAAAATAAACAGCTTTTGCACAGCCAAGGAAACCATCAGCAAAACAAAAAGGCAACTACTAAATGGGAGGAGATATTTGCAAATGATATATCCAATAAGAGATTAATATCCAAAATATATGAAGAATTTGCAAATGATATATCCAATAAGAGATTAATATCCAAAATAAATGAAGAATTTATGCACTCAAAAAAAAGAATTTATGCACTCAACACACATACACAAATAATCTGATTAAAATGGGCAGAGGACCTGAATAGACATTTTTCCAAATAAGACATACAGATGGTCAACAAACACATGAAAATATGCTCCACATCACTCATCATTATGGAAATGCAAATCAAAGACACAGATATCACCTCACACCTCACACCTATCCTAGTCAGAATAGCTAGATCAAAAAGACAAGAAATAACAAGTGTTGACAAGGATGTAGAGAAAAAGGAACCCTCATTCACTGTTGGCGGAAATGTAAATTGGTGCAGCCACTGTGAAAACAGTATGGAGGTTCCTTGAAAAATTAAAAATAGAAATACCATATGATCTAATAATCCCACTACTGGGTATTTACCCAGAGATAATGAACACAGTAATTTGGAAAGATATTTGCACCCCTATGTTTATTGCAGAATTATTTACAATAGCCAAGATATGAAAGGAATCCAAGCATCCATCGGTAAATGAATGAATAAAGAAGTGGTATATATACACCATGGAATTTTAGCCATTCAGCCATAAAAAAAATGAAATTTTGCCATTTGTGACAACGTGAGAGGACTTAGAGGGCATTATGCTAAGTGAAATAAGTTGGGGAAAGACAAATGCCACATGACTTCACTTATATGTGGAATCTAAAAAACAAAACAAAAAACAGATTCAAATACAGAGCACAAATTGGTGGTTATCAGAAGGGTAGGGGGGTGATATAGATAAAGGTAATTAAGAGGTACAAACTTCCAGTTATAAATTAAAGAAGTCACAGAGATGAAAAGTACAGAGTGGAGAATATAGTCAATAATATTGTAATAATGTCGTACAGTGATAGGAAGTGGCTGTACTTATCACAGTGAGCACTGAGTAATGTATAGAATTGTCAAATCACTGTGTCACTACACCTGAAAATAATATAACATTGTGGGATCCCTGGGTGGTGCAGCGGTTCGGCGCCTGCCTTTGGCCCAGGGCGCGATCCTGGAGACCTGGGATCAAATCCCACATCGGGCTCCCGGTGCATGGAGCCTGCTTCTCCCTCTGCCTGTGTCTCTGCCTCTCTCTCTCTCTCTCTGTAACTATCATAAATAAATAATAATAAAAAAAAAATTTTTTTTAAATAATAATATAACATTGTATGTCACCTATATTTCAATAATAAAAATAAAAAATAAAAAGAATGAGATCTATGAGATAAGTAAAAACTCTTGGCACAGAACCCTGTATCCATTAGGTAATTTAATAAATGTTTTCACTTATTTATTCATATATGCAAGCAGAAATTGACCATAAATGGCCATTTCTTCCAGTGCCTTCTCACATTAATCAGAGAATTATCCACTAAAACACACTAAAACATCATTTTATTTGTACCCACTTGGTGCATCCCTGAAGCAACTGCATTTACATCAAATACTGTACATGAACCAAAAGTCATTCATTTATGGACTATTTGTTGCAACTCACCAAGCAGAAGGTGGGAAGAATGTTGGCAGCTCCCACCACTACCAAAATAGCACACTTGCTATCTTTTTCTCTATTTATGTATTTTTAAGTTGAAGGCTATTCCTGATTTTAAGCATGTAAGAAGCCCTGCAAGGGGCTATTTGATTTCTTCAACCTACTGGCACAATCTGGCATACAGCAGGAGTTAATGAAAATGTGTTGCCCTCTTGAGAGGGTGAAGTTGATAGCCATTATGATGTATACCTAAGGGAGGTCACATGCAGGGAAAGAAAGGTATACCAATGAAAAAGCAGATGCCTCCAAAGTATATTTCCCCAATTTCACCATTTTGCTAAGAATCAGTCCTATACCAAGATCATGGCCATATACTTGCAAGCTTTCTCTGACCTGATACATATTTTAAAATGAAGCACAGCCTTGTGTGGAAACCAACCCATGTCCTGGATGTAGCATCTGTTGCTTCTTCTTTTTTTTAAGATTTATTTATTTATTTATTTATTTATTTATTTATTTATTTATTCATGAGAGACAGAGAGAGAGAGGCAGAGACACAGGCAGAGGGAGAAGCCCTCTGCAGGGAGCCTGACATGGGACTTGATCCCTGGTCCCCAGGATCAGGCCCTGGGCTGAAGGCAGCGCTAAACCGCTGAACCACCTGGGCTGCCCCCATCTGTTGCTTCTTAGATGAAATGAGCATGCATCCCTCCCTCTCAACCACCAAAGGCCACAAGCCACCATTCCCACCCATCACACTGCAGCCAACAGGATCTTTTTCAAATTCAGATCTGATTATTTCATGCCTCCCTCTTGGAGTAAAGTCCACAAGTCCTTAAGTGAGCCCACAAGGCTCTCTGTGACCCAGTTGTTCCTGAATTCTCAGGCTGCCTCTAACACTCAACCCCTCTCCTTGTGTTGCAGCCACTCTGGCTTCCCTCAGCTCCCTAACCCATGACTATGACATACTTACTCTTTAAGCTTCAGTATAAATGTTAGTTCCTCAGGGAAGTCTTTTCTTACCACATCAAACTAGGTCAGAATCCTACTATACAGTGTAACAATATCCTGTGCTGTTTTTTTTTTCTCACTTTCCAAAGTCATATGAAAAAAATCAATTAACTGCAATGGTTTGTATCTGTCTATGCCCCAAATTCTAATCCCCATGAAGGAGAAGCCATGTCTATCTTATTTATTTCTATATCCTGAACCTAGTATTATGTCCGATACATAGTAGATAGTTAGTAAACATTTGCTGGATTGATGAATAAGATTGTGTCATCTCCATGGAGGCATCTTCCAAGTAATATTTCTAGCAGATGTGGAGATCATTAAAAGGTGGCAGTCAGAAATCCCTGGATGGCTCAGCGGTTTAGTGCCTGCCTTCAGCACAGGGCGTGGTCCTGGAGTCCCGGGATCAAGTCCCACATCAGGCTCCCCAAATGGAGCCTGCTTCTCTCTCTGCCTGTGTCTCTGCTCTGCCTCTCTCATGAATAAATAAATAAAATCTTAAAAAAAAAAAAGGTGGCAGTCAGATTCGTGGTCATTTGTCTTCTGACAATAAAGTAAATGTCCTACAGGAGATGGAAGTAGATAATGATTTTCATTATTGGAGAATAGAAAACAGCTTGAGATGGTCCTTGAAAAAAATTCTTCAGAAATAAACTAGAACTTCTGCCCTTTGGTGATCAAGAAATATTTCAAAATTATATAGGGAATTCAGTTCAGCTCTTCATCAGAACAAATTATTTCCAATAATTAATGCAAATCATTGCATCTTTCTTTTATTCTACAGGGTCTTGGTCCTTCATGCTCTCTTGGGAAATAAGCTACCATATTCTAGGTGAACATATTCTAGGTGAACACTTCCCAGGTTACATCTCTTTTCTCTCCCCTCCATTTATCCTTTCCTCTTTTTAGCTACCTGTATTTTCTTTGACAAACACCTAAATTGGATATGATTGAATGTTGAGAAAAGGTTTCTTTGGTCAAGGCTAATTCCCACCCCACTACCTACAACCAAAGAATGTAATTGCCCTCACTATGTAAACAAAAAGTTATTGTTTTGAACTTATTCAAGTGCAAAAGTTAGCATAGTAGCTTGAATTTTTTGAATTCAAGTAGCTGAGAATACACTTAGCAATATTCAGGACAAGTAAGAAAGTCAATTTTACATTTTATAGCATGTTATTATTTATAAAGCCCTTTGGCATTCCATCTCTCTTGATCCTGGCTTTAATCATAGAAAGGCAGAAATTCTTACTGATGTGAAAACTGGGGCAGAGAATTTCTGACTGAAGGTCATAGAACTAATAAAGAAATTGCTGGAATCCAAAGCTATATTTCTTTTTGCTTCAATATGCCTTTGTAATTATGAAATCTGGTTTATGTGTTAAGGAGAGAAGCCAAACCTGACAGGTGACTTGCTGGAACTTTGAACTGATGGAACTCAAGTCTTAGTCTGCTTGGGAAACCTTCATCCCACTGAAAGCTTTCTTCAGAGCCTCCTTCACTTCCTTGTTTCTCAAGCTATAGATCATTGGGTTCAACATAGGGATGACCACAGTGTAAAATACTGACACAATCTTGTCCTCCCCAAGGGACTTGCCCATGTTACCTTTCAGGTATATGAATATGAGTGTCCCAAAGAAAAGAGCTACTGCGGTCATGTGAGAAGCACAGGTGGAGAAAGTCTTGGCTTTGCCACCTGCTGTACGAATCTTCAGAATAGCCTGAATGATGAAAAAGTAGGATATAAGAATCACTGAAATACTGGTTGTAATGACCAAGAAAGCTAAGAGGTAAATGACCCGTTCCCGTAACTTGGTGTCACTACAGGCAAGCTTCAGCAGGGGTGGGAGGTCACAAAAGAAGAAGTCCACGTGGTTGGACTTACAGAAGGAGATAGAGAAGGTACACCCAGTGCGGATCACAGCATTGACCATGGCACCAGCATATGCCCCAGTCACCAGCCCCAGGCAAGTCTGTGGTGTCATGGCAGTGGCATAGAGGAGAGGGTTACACACCGCCACATAGCGGTCATAGGCCATCACAGCCAAAAGGAAACATTCAGTACTAGCACAGAGGGTAAAGAAGAAGAACTGAGTGGCACAGCACTCATAGGTGATGGCCATCTTATCGGTACCCAAGGTTTCAAGAAACTGAGGGACAATGACAGAGGAATAGCAAATATCCAGGAAGGAAAGATGGCAGAGGAAGAAGTACATGGGGGTTTGGAGACGAGGGTCTCTCTGAATCAACACGATCATGCCCAGGTTGCCCACCATGGTGATGAAATAAAGGACCAGAAACACAAGGAAGAGACCCATCTGCAGCTCTGCCGGCAGCTGGAACCCCAGCAGAATGAATTCCGTCACCATGGTGCCATTCTTCTCCATGAATCCTAGGTCATCCACTGAAATCAAAAAATAAAATCTCATTAAAGATAAATTAAGGTGATAGACTTGATCATTCTCAGCAATGATAATCATCTTTTAGATGTGTCAAGCACTTCACATTTTTTACAAACTTTATATCAATTGATCCTTTGGAAATCCTTCAGAGCATATATTGTTAATTCCATTTTTGAGAGAAGCATAGGAGGGTCAAAGAGGTGAAGTGACTAGTTTGTGATTTCGTAGCAAAGAGGCAAAGCTGGAGCTAGGACTCTGTTTCTTAGACATTTCCAAACTTCTAACAGGTGCCAAATTGGAAACCTTCATCAGCCTCACTATGGAGCCAGAAAACACTCCGTTGGAGAAACCCTAGTGGTATAGTTTTAAATACATGGGCTTTAAAATCAGATCTAGGTTCAAATCCCTTGAGACCTTGGACTAGTTAATTCATCTTTCTGAACCTCAGGCTCCTTGTTGGAGTAATAGGGATTTCAACTCCAAAGTCGCAGTACTGTTGTGAAGAACATAAGAGATGTACTGTTCCCAGCACATGATCTAACTCACACGCTTAGAATTTTTTTTCTAAATTCGGCAATAACAGAGTAACATGCTCCTAGGTTCATGTACATTTTGGAATCTTTTAATCTCCAAGTCTACTCCACCCTGGAGTCCCAATATCAACTCTATCTTTCTTTATGGTTGTTTCTGATATGCATGTGAACACAATGGAGCTGGATGCAACACAGTGAGCCGTGAAGAACAAGCTCTGTTAGATCCTCTACAACCTGTTGCCTGCCAAGTCACTTCTTCCTCTCTGCTCCTGCCAAGCAGCATGGCCTGGTTTCCAAATTCTCCTCTTATTCCAAAAGACCTGTCCCATTTTTTTCAATGCCAGATCATTATCAATCAATGAGATACATGAATTGAGCCACTCCAGAATTAGCCTGCACAGCTCATTAAAGGACAAAAGCATCACACTGAGTTCAGAATTCTAATTCAGATAGAGTCCTTGCCAAGTATATGGACAGTCTTGTCTCTGGACCTTTGGATGCTGATGATTTGGGATAATGGGAATACTGAAGGTGGACTTCAAAGGTGGTTATTTTTGTCCTCCTTCCATCTTTGAAATAAGAACTGAATTTAAGAAAGATCTCATAGGATTTCAGATAAATAAGAAAATGAAGCTTTGATCAATGTTTGACTAAAGCTGATCTATGGATGAAATAAAGGTCAGCATCTGGTGTTTTTCCCCTGCTGAATTCCTGACAATGTGAATATTTAGAAGGTTTTTCCCCCCCTAACAGCCTAATCTAATCTTGACCTTCAGCCAAAACAATGATTTGCTCTGTTCTAAAAGGAATTCACACAAATCATCCTGACCAAAGGGGAAAACAAAGAGAGGGAGAGAGAGAGAGAGACTATATTCATTTATTTATTCAATAAGAAGCTACTGAGAACTTACCATGTGCCACACATTCTTCTGGTTGCTCAGTACAATGTAGACAAAAATCTTTGCTCTTGTAGAGCAGCCATTCTAGCAGAAAGCCAGTCACATGCAATACATTTTTTCAAACAAGTATGTTTTTCTATCATGATATATAATGACAAGTGCTTTTAAAACACACACACACACACACACACACACACACACACACACACACACACACCAAGGTGTGGAGAATTGAGAAAGCCAAAGTAAAGAAGGGTTATTAAAAAGGACCGGTAGAAGGTTCATTGAAAAGGTGACATTTTAGCAGAAATGCTGGGGATCAAGTAACTATTTACAGTTATTTGCACGCTTCTATCCACAAACAAAAGTAGAATACTAAGACACAAATCATCACCATGGGACCACCCTACTCCCAGTACGAAATATATGGAGTTTTTCAGGTCCTTGTGAGACATTTTCAAGGCAGCTTTGTTCAGAAGTGTCAGCTTCCTAATATAGAGAGAAGCCCCTGAGGTATGACAGTCTCAATGATCAGCCTACAATCACTGTGTAGAGACACAGTATGGAGAGTCTTCAAAAAATTAAAAATAGAATTACCATATGATCCACTAATTCCACTATTAGGTATTTACCCAAAGAAAAAGAAAACACTGATTCAAAAAGAGAGATGCACTTCTGTGTTTCTGGCAGCATTGTTGACAATAGCCAAGATATGGAAGCAATCCAAGTGTCCATCCATAGATGAATGGATAAAGAAGACTATATACCATACCATGTCTTTATATACACACACACACACACACACACACACACACACACACCATGGAATATTATTCAGCCATTTAAAAAATAAGATTTTGCCATTTTTAGCAATGTAGATGGACCTAGAGAGTATAATGCTAAGTAAAATAAGTCAGACAGAGAAAGACAAATACCATAAGATTTCACAAATACCATGTGATTCTACTCCTAAATTCCAAATTTTGAACTTAAGATATAAAACAAATGATTCTATCTCTCTCTAAAATAAATGAGTCTTTAAAAAAAATAAATACAAAGAAGGGGGACCCTCGGTGGCTCAGTTGGTTAAGTGTCTGATTCTTGCTTTCAGTTCAGGTCATGATCTCAGAGTCATGAGATAGAGCCCCATGTTGGGTTCCGTGCTCACTGGAGAGTCTGCTTGAATTCTTTCTCTCTTGAAATTCTCTCTCTCTTTCTCTTCCTTTGCCTCTCCTCTCCATCTACCCTGCACACACACTCTCTCTCTCTCAAATAAATAAATCTTAAAAAAAAAAAATAAAACATGAAAAAAAACCCAAAGAAAAAAGAGACACAAAACAAAACAAAAAACCCAGACTTTTAAATACAGAGAACAAACTGGTGGTTACCAGAGGGAGGTAGGTGGGGGGATGGGTAAACTAGAATAACTACACTTAACATGATAAGCACTGAGTCATGGATAGAAATGTTGAATCACTATATTGTACATCTGAAACTAACACAACACTGTATATTAATTTCAATTCAATGAAAACAAAAAAAAATTTTTTTAATATAAGGCTGGGCTCCCAACCATACAGCATTGTGGCTAAGAAAATGAACACAGACAGTGCTTATTTCAAACTTGGACTCATGTAGTTTTTATTTGTGAGAACTTGGGTAAGATTCTTGACCTCTAGAGACTCAATCTCCATATCTCTGCAAGAACAGCAGTGCTGGGGCACTTGGGTGGCTCAGTGGTTGAGTGTCTGCCTTTGGCTCAGGTCATGATCCTGGGGTCCTGGGATCAAGTCCTACATCAGGCTCCCTGCAGGGAGCCTGCTTCTCCCTCTTCTTGTTTCTGTCTTTCTTTCTCTCTGTGTCTCTCATGAATAAATAAATAAAATCTTTTAAAAAGAAAAAACAAAGAGCAGCAGTGCTGTGCTGTAAGAAGTAAAAGATATACTTCGCGGATGCACTGTTTCCATGCACAGTTTCTATTATGCAGGAAAGGCTCAATGCACTTAATTGTTACAAAAATGACTTTTCAGCCACGAGGTTGTTCTGCCGTTCAAAATGTCATTGATGTATACAATGGAATATTACTCAGCAATTAGAAACGACAAATACCCACCATTTGCTTCAACATGGATGGAACTGGAGGGTATTATGCTGAGTGAAATAAGTCAATCGGAGAAGGACAAACAGTGTATGTTCTCATTCATTTGGGGAATATAAAAAATAGTGAAAGGGAATATAAAGGAAGGGAAAAGAAATGCTGGGAAATATCAGGAAGGGAAGGGAGACAGAACATAAAGACTCCTAACTCGGGGAAACGAACTAGGGGTGGTGGAAGGGGAGGAGGGCGGGTGTTGGAGGGGAATGGGTGACGGGCACTGAGGTGGACACTTGACGGGATGAGCACTGGGTGTTTTTCTGTATGTTGGTAAATTGAACACCAATAAAAATTAATTTAAAAAAAATGTCATTGATCTCCATTTTATCACTGAGGCATGGGGTGGTTAGATCAACTTTCCCAAGGGCACACAGTTAAGAAATGGCACCAGGACTTCTGGCTCCAAATTTGTTTTGTTTCCACTAACCTACTCCACGGCTCATCACTTTGGCCCAGGAGCTGGGATGCAGCGGTCAGGTTTCATAGCCCGAGCTGGGGAGGCATGGGTCAGGAGACCCACTTCATTCTAGACACTTTTAGGTCTCCTCTGGGGGAGAGAAGCTATTTTCCTTGGAGGGAGAAGTGTCACGCTAGGGGAGAGGCAGCTGAATAGGACAAACCCGGGAGAGTAGAGATAGTAGGAAGAGTGGAAACTGCATCTCCAGCATGAATTCAAGCCTGATTTCTGCCCAAATGGACTGTGTAAACTGAAGTCACTATCTCCTGTCTCTCGGTCTGTGTCCTCACATGAGGAGGCTACACAGAAGCACCTCCATGCTGTAGCCTGTTCTGTAACATGAGGGTCTCATTTCTCCTCTTAAAAGTCCACTGAGAGCTGGAAAGAACACAGCTTGATCATGATAATGAAGAATGGCAGGGAGATAGCCCTCCCTGTGTGCTAGATACTGTTCTAGGTGCTTTACATCAACTGCCCCATTTACTTCTCACAACACCTCACCCCAAAATATATTGTCATTGTCTATTTTTGGCCCAGAAGACAAAGGCCTGCAAAGAGGAATTGGTGTGGTTGAAATAAAACCATGAAACTAGGATTTGAACCACATCTGTTGGTCTCCCAGCCATGACCCCAGCCCCTATCCATTGACTCATGAGTATGGTCATAATGAATTATCAGGTAAGGAACAACATTTTTATGCCTCTAATTTTTTAGCAGCTTTACATAAATGACCCACTACATTTGGGCAAGGAGGGAAGGAACATGAGTTAAATAAAGATTTTGGGGAAACTGTTCTAATTTTGAGTTGGAAACACTGCATACATCTCCCCTTTTGCTGTATCACCTGTTTCTGTCATGTCTTGTCTGCAGGGATGGGAGGGTAGAAAGATACACAGGGCTCCCATCAGAATCAGACTCTGATGAGGAGTGTGCAGCCACCAAGGAGCCATCATCTCTAGCACAGCTCAAAGTAGCAGCAAGACAAAGGCCATGTGAACTAGCCTTGCTCCTGGCTCCTCTGCATCATCTACCTACCTGCACTTTGCCCAGATCTCATCCCTCATTTTTAATTTATTGTATCTTAGTACATGCCGTGCATTTTTATAAGCCACTTCAAGTCTCTTTTGGAAAGAAATATTTATGAATAAATAAATGCAAAATAAAATTGCCTCTTTGCCAGATGCCAGCACAATCAGAGTAAGTAGCCCTATCATCATTAGACCAATAAGAGTGCTGCCAGAAGACTTTGCCAAATGGGTTCTGGAAAGACAGGGCACAAACGGTGATTCAACCCGAGTCAGACTGATCTATGAGTGATGAAGAAAGGCAGATGCTCAAGGGAGAAAATAGAAAGCTTAGGAAGGACTCCGGGTCTGTGCTACTGCAGCCGGCTCCTGAAATCCTCATAAATCCAGGTTCCTAAAATGGCCGAGGCCTCCATTTTGAGATGGTGAACTGCATGGAGGTTGCCTTAATTCAAAACACACCTCCATGTGATTTTTCTGAGTGTCAGGTAGTCCCATTTTGCCAAGGGCAGAGGACAATTTTAAAGAAAACCAAAGTTGCCAAGTGTCTGTTGGTCTGCGGAGGAGCCAGAAAGTTTGGCTGCTCCAAAAACAGGCCTGCCTTGCCTCTGATATGCTGTCTAAATTCCTGAACCCATTCAAAATGATCAATAATTTTAGCGAGAACAGTCAGTTGGTTTCCTAATGATGGAGTTAGGGAAAACACATAGCACTCCACAAAATCTTCAGGCAGAGAGAAGACCCACAGGGGGCCTGCCTCAATGTGACCTCCGAGGAAACTATTTCATCCCAGACAACCTAGATAGACTAAATTGCTGAGGAAATATGAATAGATCATTGAAGCAACCGTTTCCTGTTTTTGAAGCTGGTAAAATAGGGGAAATTGCTGACTCGTAAGGATGCACAGGAAGAAAGTGCATCCTTAATGTCATCACGAACCCACCACGCTCCATGATGTTGAGCAACATCAGCATTTCACATTCTCAGCGATCTGTTATCTAATCGTTGATCCAACACAGAAATAGTTTACTTCCACACAGGCCTCCCTGGGCAGACCTCTGTAAGTCTAGGTTGTCTTTCCCCCCACCCCTTGTCACCTGTGCTCAAGGCTCACAGCCCACCATAAACACACCTAAAATGTGTAATTCTTACAATCTCCAAAGCTAAAGGAGAAAGACCTCAGGATCGCCTGCTTTCTGAGATGAAGGATTCTCCCTCAAATTTCCACTGAACCTCAAAAAACTAACAGCGGTTCCAGAAGAAAGAGAGCCCCATGGACTTTGGTGTTTATCTGTCATCATCATAGAGCAGAGGAAACACTGCCCTAGGAGCCGAGGGGCCGCCATGAATCAAACAATAAAAATATATGCAGAGATGATTTTAAAAGTAAAAAGTTAAAAAAAAAAACTAAAATAAAAGTAAAAAGTTTGCACTTGGAAGGGATTGTTATAAGTGTCCAGACACCATCTTTGCAATAACGCATGCTGTGGAAAATATACTGCCATGGATCTGAGGAGTATTTATATAGCTCAGCAAAACTAATCCACTTAGATCTTCCAAGGCAGGTTTAAAGTCATTTAAAAATGGTGAGATACAAAGGTGGTATGATGAGCTTAAAGTTATGTAGCCACTGCTCTCAGCTGGAAGTACGCAACAAAGATTCATAAAAGATCTGCTTTTATACTCTGTGCCAGACAGGGTTCTGGATGCTGGGGATGTCGTGATGAATATATAGAACTAAAGAGACATGGATGACAGTTATTCCCCCTCTGCCACTATAATAGAACTGGGATCATCTGCCTGTGATGACCTGAAGAGGAAAAAGGAACAAAGAAATGAAGTACAAGATGCTTTGACTGCTACTCAAAGTGTTAGGGGGGACTTGGGTCCTCGGAAAGTTTCAATGGTGAAACACATAACGGCTTCTTCCACCCACACTCTGCCTGTGTTCTGGTAACAAAGCGGCTCAACCTAGAGATCAAAATAGAGTCCTCAAAAACTTGTTTGGAAAAAAAAAAAAAGAAGAACTTCAGTTGGTCATTTTCTAGTTGGATTTAAACTCATAAAGACATAGGAAAAGATTTGCCAGCAAGCCTCCCTGCAAATAGCAGAAAGGCAGAGCCGGCATGCTGTCACCGAGGGAGGCTACTTTTCTGTCCTGGCACAGTGGAGTCAGACCCCAGCCAGCTGCCTACAGCCTCTGGGCCTCAGCTCGTTCTCACCTGGGGCACCTGGGGCACCTGGCAGACGCGGTTGAGTGTCTATCTTCGGCTCAGGTCATGATCCCAGGGTCCTGGGATCGAGTCCCACATCGGGCTCCCTGCAAGGAGCCTGCTTCTCCCTCTGCCTATGTCTCTGCCTCTCTCTGTGTGTCTCTCACGAATAAATAAATAAAATTGTAAATAAATAAATAAATAAATAAATAAATAAATAAATAAACATTGATTCTGTTGCACACCAGGGAAGGTGTGAGCTTCCCTTCCCCCAAATTACAAATGACTCTCAGGACCCCCCATTATCAGCACACCCATTATCGCATCTGATCCTCACACAACCCACTTTCAGATGAGGGAAGTGGGACTCAGAAGGAGCAACGGACTTGTCCAAAAGTCACACCGCTAGAAAGAAAAGACAGAACTGGGACCCAGAACACTTCCCACCACACTGCCCAGCCCTTCCCCATGGTGGTTATCATGATACAGATGGGAGGTCTGGGGGAAAGATCTGAAAAATGGAAATCTTGAGGTTCTTCCTCACTTTGTGGTCCAACAACCAACTTCTAAAACAACATATGAAGTCTATCCAAATGCTGACTCCAAATCCCTCCACTTCTCCTTCACCAGGGCCTGCTCTGACCCATCTGCTACCTGGGCTGGGGGCACAGTAACATCTTGGAATGTAAAGGAGGCTCTAAAGGTCATGGTTTTGCCCTTCTGCCTTCAGATAGGGTACACAGAGATGACAAGGGAGAGGCACCGAGATGAGGTGGTCTTGCCTAGAAGCAAACTGCCAGTGGAAGAGGCTAGGAGTGATTAAAGCCCAGATTCACTCTCAGCCTCACAAGACACTGTCTCCTGCCACGATAGCTCCTCCTTTTCCGAGCTGTAGTATTGCTTTCCTGATGCCCACAACTACTTGAGATCTCCACTTCTGAGAGAGAGGTGAGGACAGATGGATCACCTTCATTTAAAAGGATTGGGAAGAGGAAGGGTGTGGTGATGGGGACACCTAGACAGAGCCAGCCTTGCAAAGCATGAGTATCAGGTCTCTTTTGCTCTGGACGGGGCTCCTTCATCCCCTGACTTCCTCAGAGCCTCTCCCAAAGTCAGTGCCCAGCTGACCACTCCTAAATGAGAGACTTCAGTTCTCTTGCTTTAGGGGCAGCTCAGCCCAGCACCCAGCACAAGTAGCTTCATGGATCCTAGCTGTAGGAATCTAGATTTATCTCTCACCCACAACAGAAACCCTCTCTGCAGCATCACTGATGACTGGTCTTTGAGCTACTAGTGACCCTTCCTGACAAATCATAGTGATGAAGACCTTAGATCTCCCACCAAGGAAGGCACCTGGGAGGCTCAGTGGTTTAGCATCTGCCTTTGGCTCAGAGCGTGATCCCGGGGTCCTGGGATGGAGTCCCACATCAGGCTCCCCGTGGGGAACCTACTTCTCCCTCTGCTTATATCTCTGTCTCTCTTTCTGTGTCTCTCATGAATAAACAAATAAGTAAATCTTTAAAATAAATTAATAAATAAATCTCCCACCAAGGGGATCACTCTGTTTTAGAGCCCACTTATAGCTAACAGCTCTTGCTGTAATGCCAGTACTATCACATTCCACATGCATGCCAGAGAGTTCCAAGCTTCTCAAAGATTCAATAAGGTAGCTGTTTGCTCTTGATACTTACTTTGTTGTCTTCATTTTCCATGGGGTCTCACCTACCTTGTATATTCTCATTCTGAAAACAATCCTCTGAAGCAGGTGTGAGAGGCATCATCATCATCAGTCCCATGTTATAGATGAAGAAACTGAAACCCCAAAGGCTAAGTGTCATGGGTCACTGCAAGGGGGAAGCGACTAGTAACTCCGAGCACACTGGGCTCCCCAGCGAGTACTAGCTTTGGCTCTACTCTCTTAAGAAGAAAAGGAGATACACTCGTTTTACGTGAGAGGAAACCAAGATTCAGATTGTCAGGTGCACTTTGCATCTGGACTGCAGTTCCTTTTCTCTGGGATCTGCCATTGTTCACACTCACCTCCAGTGGGACCAATCCAGAAAACGGGGCCAGGGGTGAGGTGAGGGGCAGAGCAGAATGTGGTGTCTAAGTGGGGCTTTGGGGGACCAGAGGAATAAGCATGTTCAGCACCTGTCACTTTCAAGCCCCAGCATCCACAAGTACACCTATTAATAGGTGCCTGCATCTCTGCCCTGTCCTGGGCATTCCAGGAAGGCAATTAGACCGGGGCAGGGGTGCTTTTCACTGATGGGGCTTCTCTAATCAGGCCCTGAGCTGCTAATTAGGCTTCTCTGATCTCCAGAGATGAGAAACCTTCAGAAAAGAGTTCCTGCAAAGTTAGCTGTCTCAATTCCTCCCCATTCACACTTTGTCCTGTCTGACAGCTCCTGCCATAATTAAATCTCATTTAGGGGTTGGGGGAACCGAGAGATCCCACTGCATTCCATTCTCTGAGGGGTTGTCCTCAGCATGACTCCTTCAGACCAATCTCATTGTGAGGGCTCAGCGATGAAATAAGTGATTATGTGGAGTCCCATCAGCCTGCGGACCCATTTACTCAACTAAGATTAGTGGTCGATACATACAGGCCTTTGGGCCATGCCCAGCACACCACACCAGTTTTATCTAAGGTAACTCATGGTGGGCTCCCGACAATGACCCCCTGAGGTAGACATCACCTCTTCTGGTGAGGATGCAGAAGCTCAGAGAGGTGCGATGACCACCCGTGATCACACAGGTGGGATCGGAACCAGGAGAGGGCTGACTCCACGCACCTCATTCTTAACCACTATCCTGTACTCCCTGGTATCAGTTGGCTGATTATAAATACAACTGTTCAGGACAGAAACTTTGGCCAAGGTCAAAAAAAGTATAAATGAAGAAATGTAATCCTTATCACCAAACTACTCCAGTAGGCACTGTTAACAGTTAGAGGGAAAGATCCTAGAACATAATTATTTAGCTCATAAGCTCTGGCAGTAGCCTGGGTAGTTTCAAAACCTCCTCTGTGCTGGGGATTTAAGTGAGTTGTGTCCTGGGATGGACCCAGAGATTACAGGTGATACACAGAAGACACACAGGACAGGGTCTGGTACTAGGAATATCCTTCCGGAAATTTTTTCTAGAGAAATTTACACATATTTTTAAAAATCAGGATTAAAGTCTATACACTATTTATATATATATACTGTTCCACTGAGAGGAGTTAAGGAGAGAAAATGTAACTGTACTAAAGCTACTCAGGTGGGAGAGATCTGTGGTCCACACCAACCCCGTGGGAAGTGGTGGGGCCTTTCAATGGGCTGCTCATGATGTTGGCACCATTGAACATGAAGCCCCGAGACTCTATACCCTAAATGTCTGAACAATCACAGGAAGAAAAAAACTAACTCCCAAACTTGCCACGGGGGTGGCGAGATGGTCCATGTCTGATGTACCACACACACTTGAACAATCTCAAAGGTAGCCATGATAACCTGAAGGCAAAGATGTCCCCAAATTTTACTGTATGTGGAAATCCTCAAAACCCTTGGGTAGAGGAGAGACCCAGGAGGAATGGAAGAATATTATAGATATATATATATATACACATATATATATATATATATATCATTTTAATAGCATTAATCTTGACCAAAAGGGAATTGAGACACATTGATACAATTTAGTAGCATTAATTTAATAAAGCTGTGTAGTATTTCTTATTTCTATACATAGGACACACACACTTACAACTCTAAGCCTGTACCACCCATGAGACATAACACCTCCCTTCTAGTCACTCTGTTCCTTCCTCAGGCCTTTTGGTTCCCCTTGCATTGTTGTATCAATCACTGCTCATGTAGAGAAGTCTGTTGATAATCATTTATGCAGGTCCTGTCACTTGGAAACCTTGCTGAACTCCAATAGTTGTCGGTTCATTATTTTGGACTTCCAATATAAATAAAAGTTTCTGTGCATATTTAAAAAAAAGGTATATGGTATTTGTTATCTTCACGTGGGGAAAATTTAAAAAATTTAAGCATTCCTCCAACACTGCTGTCCACTCAGCATTATACCCGGAGTGTTTTCCACCCTGGTAGTCGCATGAGGTCACATTTGATTCATACTCCCCCCAACTCGATATTTCCCAGAATCCCTCCCGTTCCACAGAGACACCCTCGTGCTGAACCATCGTGTTGCAGTCCAAGCCTGGCCACAGTACATGTGGTACCACAGTGAGTCGGCTGCTGTCCCGAAGCGCTACATCTTGAATTATTCCACCTTCCAGCCTCATGCACCAACAGAACTGGATGGGTACATCTCCCTCATCAGCTACTTGTACACCCAACATCGACACCCACCACCAACAATGTGGCCTCGCCCACCAGGAAGACCCCCACACACACCCTCATTCCCTTAGGGCCAATTCTGCACAAGACCACCTCAACCCAGGCCCCCAAGGATACTTTACATTCCTAAACCTCCATGGGGATGGCCATTTTCATCTGTGGCCCTTCTCAGTTTCACCCCATGCACTGCATCCAAGCAAAGATGTGTACTGGGAGATGTTCGTGTTTGGGCCCCAGCTCCTCACATCCAAAATATCCTATTACACCTAAATGATTTGGTCGCTTTGATATTTTCAACTTTTTATTATAAAATAACAGTAATGACTACAGACCTGAGTAGATATTAAGGATTATTTCTGTGAGGTAACTTCCTAGAAGCAGAATGATGGGAAGAAAGGCATTTTCATTTGTGAGGGTCTTTATACAAATTAATAAAACTGATTGTAAGATGCTTTCCAGAACTCCACAGTGTCTGAGGAGCCTGTTGCCCAGCACCTCGCCGGGTATGACCTTATCTTGATCTTTTTTACCTATTTGGTGATTATGAAAGCAAAAGGGTAGCTCTGGGCTACATAAAGTGTAATTTTTTTAATTTATTGTGATGTTAAACATTTTTCATATGTTTAGATACTTATTTCTTCTTTTGCAAATTTAGCATTCGTATACGTTGCTCATTCTTCCAATGAAGCGTTTGACTTTTCTGACTGAATAATAGAAACATTAAGGATGTCTCCTTTTATTTGACAAATATTTGAGCACCTAATGTGTACCCAGAAGTGTTCTAGGTACTGGTCATATAGCTGTGAACAAAATAGATTAAATTCTTCTGCCTTCCTGGGGCTTACATTCTAATAGGCAAAGACAGAAAATAGGGTTATCAACAAACACAAGATGATGTGATAGGCTGGGACAGTGGCAGAGAAGGGGGACTCGAAGTCAGAAATGGTCTCTGACATGGCATTGACTCTAGGACCAGCATGAAAAGAACACACAAGAGGATCTTTTTGTTTGAAGAGCATTTCAGACAGAGGGAACAGCAAGTGCAAAGAGCCTGGGGCAGAGATAAGTTGGGAATTCAAGGATTAAACAGAGGGCAGTAGGAGATGAAGAAGGGAGGTACACAGAGGGTAGATTACATAAGATCTCACAGGCCAGGGACACCTGGGTGACTCAGCAGTTGAGTTTCTTGCCTTCTACTCAAGGCATGATCCCTGGGTCCTGCAATCAAGTCCCACATTGGCTCCCTATGGGGAGCCTGCTTCTCCCTCTGCCTATGTCTCTGCCTCTTTCTGTGTCTCTCATGAATAAATAAACAAATCTTAAAGAAAAAAAAAAAGATCTCACAGGCCAGAATAGGAAATTAGGGTTTTTTTCTAAGTGCAATGAGACATCAGTGGATTATTTTAATATAGGGAAATTATAGAATTGATGTAGGTTTTAAAAAGTTGCTCCAAATTCTGAGAAATATGGATTAGAGACAGGCCAAAAAAATGCTATATACACAATGGAACATTACTTGGCCATAAGAAGGAAGGAAATCCTGCTATTTGTGACAACACGGATGGAGGTTGAGGGCATTATCCTAAGTAAGATAAGTCAGATGGAGAAAGACAAATACTGTGTGACACCCTTACATGTGGAATCTTAATAAGCCTTGCTTGTACAGCATAGAGAATGTAGTCTGTCATGGTGCAACAACACTGTATGGTGACAGCTGGTATTTACGATTGCGGGTGAGCATAGCGTGAAGTATAAACTCGTCCCATCACTGTGTCGTACCCCTGAAACTAATGTTACATTGTGTGTCAACTATATTTCAAAAAATAAATAAATAATCCTGGGACCTCTGGGTGGCTCAGAAGTTGAGCATCTGCCTTTGGCTTAGAGCGTGATCCCAGTTCAGGGATCGAGTCCCACATCAGGCTCCCTGTAAGGAGCCTTCCTCTCCCTCTGCCTATGTCTCTGCCTCTCTCTGCCCTCTCATGAATAAAATCTGAAAATAAAAATAAATAAATAAGCCTTACTTTCTAGTCTATTCCATTGGTTTATATAATGAAATTTTGTGCCAGTACTATCTTGTCTTGATTACTATAGCTCTGTAGTAGAGTCCGAAACCAGGGAGTGTGTTGCAGCCAGCTTCTGTTCTTTCTCAGGATTGCTTTGGCTATTCAGGGCCTTTGGCAGTTCCAGGTGAATTTTAGGGTTGTCTATTTTGTTTCTATGAAAAAAATACTACTGGAGGGGCACCTGGGTGTGTCAGTCAGTTAAGCATCTGCCTTTGGCTCAGGTCGTGATCTCAGGGTCCTGGGATCCAGCCCTACATCCGGCTGCCCGCTCAGTGGCGAGTCTGCTGCTCCCTCTTCCTCTGTCCCTCCCCCTGCTTGTTCTCTCTCTCTCTCTCTCTCTCTCTCTCTCCCCCTCCTTCCCTCCCTCTCAGATAAAATAAAATCTTTTTTAAAATACCACTGGAATTGTGATAGGGATTGCACTGAAGCATCTTTCTTATTGCCCCCCTTGAGCTGTCTCTACTTCACATGGTAAAGTGAAAAGTCTATCAGGAACAGAGAGCATCCCTGAGTATCCCAGTTTCCAGATCAGCACAGCCACCTGCAGCTCCTGTGAGTGTTGGCTGCTAAAAGCTCACAGCTATAGCCTTCTCTGGAGCAGTGCCCTCAGCCAAGAGATCCACCTCCCCAAAGGGGGTCACACTTCCACTCTGTGGGGCAGCCCATGGTCCGTGAGCAGTCAGGATGGACTTCAAAAGACCAAATCCCTTGCCTTGAGTCAGAACTGAGTCAGGGTGTAATTCACACTCCAGAGAGGCCCTAAGGATCAGGCTAGACTCCAACTAAAACTCTATCTCTGCTCTGGTAGTTTCTGCTTCCTTCTCTCCTTTACAGATCTCTTCTATGATTGCTACCTCAGTGACGCACTGGCCCCCAAACTTCTATCTCACATCTTTCTTTTTTTTAAAGGAAACAAACCTAAGAGACATCTCTTCCCAAAAGTCAAAGCAAAAGTCCTAGGCTTGATATGAACAAGAACAACAACAATAATAATTGTATAATACATCAAAGCACTCCAGATCTTTCCAATCTGTCGCCAGGAGAAGAAGGTGATAAATACTGTGGAATCACCCACCTCTCCAAGTTCCCCAGGGCATGTTTAGTGGAATATTATCGTTACTGGCATATTCTCCCTCCTTTTTCTCTATCTTGTCCCAATGGCCACTCTGTTGTCTACAGGAAACACTTACAATATGAGGCACATCCTCTTACAACGCAGATATTTCAATAGGTATTTAATTACAGGAAATGATAATAGATATTGTCCAAAAATGGATTGGGAGATGGAATTCCCTGCACTGCCAGAAGTCCTGGTCTGTGGCTGCCTTCCTTCTCTGTAGTATATTCTCGCTCCATCTGTCATCTGCAATGACAAGAACCACCCTGGCTCAGCTGAACGCTTGCTAATTATCAAGGGCTTTTATCCCTGCCATGTTACTTAGAGTGAATGGAGCACATGGCCTCTCTCAGACCCTGCTGATAGAGTTCCGATCCTATATTAATGAGTGGACAAATGTATACAGGGCATGGGAGTGATTCTCCTGAAGCAGAACACACATTAATGGGAGGAACAAGATGGATTCTACAGTCGAGCTAGGCAATAAGACTAACCACCAAGTAATAGCCATTAACAATGTAACACAATTAGAATCAATGCCAAAGCCTGCAGTTCTAACACACGGAGAATGGGTGTCAGTGACCAGGGAGAGCTGGAATAGCCAGACAATGTTTCTCACAGAAACTCCAGAAATGGATGTTTAAGGAAGGTGAACAAACAAGCTACTTATGGTATAGATTCAAATGAAGCATGTTTAGACTTCATTAGCCTCATTGAGGCATTAGCCTCATGCCTCCCTGAATCAGTAATCCACACTTCCTAATGAAATCCTGAGCGGACAGTGCAGCTCGCTTCCAGCCCCTGAGATGAGACTTGACATAAGGTCTAAGGGTGGGCACAGTGTAAAGAGGACTTCACCAGGAGTCCTCAGAATTCCAGTCCTGGCACCACCACTAACTGACTGGGACAGCAGGACACTGAGGGAAGAGCAAAGAGAAACCAGTTTCATTCCCTACAGCATCTGCAAATGAGCTTTGAGACTAACATGAGCTCGGAATCTCGATGAAATCCCACAAGATTTGTTTTTAATGTGTGGGGAGATGAGATAATGAGCTCAAGTGTGTTCTCCCTGACAAGGCTAGCTGTTCCTGGGAGCCCTGAGGCTGTCCCAGTTGCTGACACATGATTCAGGACAACCTTTGTGTGCACTGCGTCCTTCCCCCAAAACCATCCCCAAAGCATTTTAAATATCTCGCTGGTTTGCTTAGTAAGAAGAAACCTAGAATCTGTCAGCTACATTCATCTATCTGAGCAATCTCAGCTGCCTACTACAGAATGCTTAAGTGAACTAGATTAGTTCAATTCCAAATCAAAGATGATTCCAACTGGAGTATCCCACCAGGTAATTAAGGTGTAATTGTGACCTTGGTAATGTTGAAGATACTATCTCTGAAGTAAATAAGCTTGCACACAAGCTAAGGAAGGTAAAACTGGACAGAGAATCTGGCCATTGTCATGGGAACCTGTCATCTGATGGGACTATGTTCAGACTGGGATTTCAGCTCTTGTATGAAATACACAAGATTGGGTTTTTTGGGTTGTTTTTTTTTTTTTTTTGGTTTTTGGTTTTTGGTGGTTTTTGTTGTTGTTGTTGTTTTAGAAACCTATAGCTATAATCTCTTTGGGTTTATGTATCACTAGATAAATTTTAGAAAATATATTCCACATATGGGTAAAATCATATGGTATTTGTCTTTCTCTGACTGACTTATTTCACTTAGCATAATACACTCTAGCTCCATCCATGTCATTGCAAATGGCAAGATTTCATTCTTTTTATGGCTGAGTAGTATTCTGTTGCATATGTGTACCACATCTTCTTTATCATAGAGGAAGAAAAGAAAGAGGGTAAACCAAGAAACAAACTCTCAACTATAGAGAACAGACTAGGGGTAACCAGAGGGGAGGTGGATGAGGGAATGGGTTAAATAGGTGATGGAGATTTAGGAGAGCACTTATGGTGAGGAGCATCAGGCGTTTTGTGAAAGTGTGAAACGACTGTTGTCCATCTGAAAATAATATTACATTGTATGCTAACCAACTGGAACTTAAATAAAAACTTTTTTAGAAAGACAATATAAACAGTTTCATGGGGCGGGGGCGGGATACTAGACCGCAAAGCTTAGATCCAAGACTTCACTATAAATTACTGTACTACCTGTGACTATGTTGATGGTGGGATTAATAATACATACTAGAGCTTTGATTTTGGAATAAAACAGACCTGGATTAGAATCTGGGCTTTCTCAGGGTGCCTGGTGAGCTTAATCATAGAACGTGTGATTTTGGTATTGTGAGTTCAAGCCCATGTTGGGTGTAGAGATTACTTTAAAAAAAGAAGAATCTGGGCTCTTCCACTGACTAGTCATGTGACCTTGGACAAGTTACTTAACTCTTCAAGTTTTAGTTTCCTTTGGAACAAAATAATGCCTCTATCACAGATCATTGTGAGAATTATATGATATAATGTATGCAGGATGTTTAACATTCTGATTGGCACGGAGAAGGTGCTCTACAAATGGCTACCAAGATTGGGAAAAGAAGGGTACTACAGTGTTACAGCACCCCAATTTGGGGCTCAGGGAGACCAGGGTTAAGATCTAAAGCTCTGGAGCACCTCCAGTGGTTGAGGGTCTGCCTTCAGCTCAGGTCGTGATGCTGGGGTCCTGGGATCAAGTCCCACATTGGGTTCCCCGCTGGGAGTCTGCTTCTCCCCCTGCCTATGTTTCCGCCTCTCTCTGTGCCTCTCATGAATAAATAAAATCTTTTTAAAAAATCTAAACATCTTCTCTTTCTAGCTGTGAAACCACCGGCAAAATATTTAATGTTTGGAAACCTCAGTTTCCTCTACTGTAAAATGAAGATAAATATTCTCTTCTAATGAGATCAGGTTGGAATGAAATAAAGCCTTTACAGTGCTTAGCATGCTATCTGACTCAGGGCAAGAGCTCAGTAAATATTGACAATAATATTTTTAGAACAATCCTTGTAAGGCGAGGAAAGTTAACTTGTGTAGCACCTTCATTGTCCCCAAAGGATGCAACCTTTGCAAGAAAGAGACAGAAGAATTCTGGAGAAGATTCCAAGTGAAACTAAGCAAAGATTTAGTAGCCATCTCTTCTCTGAAGTCTTCCTCCTAGGTAAGACCATCTCTCTTTCCTCATTCCCTCCAGAGATCTCATATTTGTCTACACTACATATTTTAATCAAAGTATATTATAAGAAATAAAATATATATATTTATATTATATTACTATATATATATACATATTACAAGTAATAATGTCAATAAGTGTCCCTAAGCCTTCTTCAAGTGTCTGCTGGCCAAAAACCTTGGTTTTCCCTCTTGGAAGCTGTTCTGGGTTCAAGAAGTCAGTAGCCACCCTCTACGCTGGCCCAATCCAAGATGCTGGGATTCTCCTTCCCACATAAGATCATACAAAACTGGGTGGAACCAGCTGGTCCTGAAATTCTTCTTCCTGGAAAGTATACTGGAAATTGCTTCTCTGGAAAAAAATCAGACTCTACCACATTAGGGGAAAATCCATTCTAACTTTTCAAAAACTCATTATTATAGTCCCATTTTGTTACTAAGCAAATTGGGACTGGTTAACCAGTTTCTTCAAGAACATACCAAAGGAGAGATTGGGTCCAACTAAGCCTATCTTAACCCAAAAGGAAAGATGAAGAAGAAAAGACATGGACCACTAAAAAACTCCAAAATCAAACTTAATCCTCTTTCCCTATGGGAGTTGAGTATTTATCCAATAGTCTTAGAAGTACCATGATTTTAAAAGTTGATACTTGAGTCTGCAGAAAAAGTAATTTCCTTCCCCTAAGAGGACAGCATAATATGAAGCAAAGACCACAGAATTTGAAATTAGAAGGTCTCAGATTCAGATGTTGCTTCCTAGACGTCTGGTAAGTTAGGCAACCTCCTTAACATCTCTGAACCTCACTTTACTTATCCATACAATAGTCATGGCTATACCCAACTTTTGGAGCTGCTGGAAAGATTAGAGTCAAAGTATGAGATGGGCTTAGCATGCATGTGGCACAAAGCCAGCATGGCTGCATCTGTACCCCAGTGATCTGGGCCACCTACTCCCTGGTCATGCGCATTGAACAGTCTTGTCTCAGAATCAGAGGAAACTCCAGGATCTCCCCATGAGATAGACAAAATGGTCTATGACAGCTTCAGAATTAGAGGGTGAGAAAGATGTTGAAATCAGGCAAGCTTTTTCATGATCTGAAGACAGGATCTGATTACCCAAAGAACTGCAGGAAGATTCCTTTAATTTCAGTAATCATAGAGATGTGATTAAATGCAGAAAGGCAGCAAAACAAATTCATTGCAAAAAGCACAGAATTTGCCATCAAACCATTATCGTTCAGAACCCAGCTCTTTCATTTTTTAAACTGGGTCACCTTAAACAAATTCATCTCCCAGTAGTTCAAATTCCTTACCAGTTTAAAAAAAAAAAAAAAACATTAAAAAACAAATAGATAACAGCCCTCAAAGGGCTGTTTCTAGGATACTGTAAGATAATTTTGCCAAGCCTCAACATCTTTGGTGGAATGGATAAGTAAATGTGCTGTAAGCATACCAAGGAAGACCATAGCAAAACCAGAAAGAACAAATTAGATTTACCTACATGACATGGACAAGTCACAAAAATGTAGTGCATATGGGGGGGAGGGAAGGATTTGTATCACAAGACCACGTGTGTAAATTTTAAACCACATCAAAATCACTGAATTTTTTAAAGGCACACATATTTTTAAATCAACATGAAAGGATAAACACGGGAGGATATATATTTTGCATACACTAGATTGGTTACCTATGAGGAGCAAGGGAAGGATTGGGTATGGAGAGAGAAGGAAGGAAAATTAATAAAGTGGAAAAGAACCTTGCCTTGATCAGTAATGATGACTTATCTGGAACTGGCAAGTATGATGAACTCAATTTCAGACCTAAGATCCCATAAGTAACAAATAACTTAAAATAGTGCCTACATATTTTATTTACTCAGTAATTTGTAGCTAAAGAGTAAGTATGTTCTAGCATAGATATTAGAAAAGTCCTTTCGAAAGCCTCATTTAACCCATATACTTAGACTACAAATCATGGTTTGTGAGAGACAAAAGAATTTTAATGATCATACAACCTAGCCCTACCATTTTGTCAAACAGAAAATAAGCCCAAGGAGGGGAAGTGAATTTTAAAGGAGACTCAGCTACTTGGTGTCTGCCCTAGAGGTGACAACCATGGAACTTGACTCATCCCCAGTCCTAGCTGCTGGAGTCAGGTTGGGGAAACAACTTCCAGAAACCATGTTTTATATGATACATTAGTGTCTCTCCTTTATTAGTGACCTCATATTTGAGCTGGAGGAAGCTCCCAAGATTTAAATGGTAAAGATTAAAGATTCCTGGCTGGCTCAGTCAGAAGAGCCTGAGACTCTTGATCTCAAGGTCATGAGTTCAAGCCCCACATTGGGTGTAGAGATTACTTAAAATAAAAAAAAAAATAAGTAAACTTTAAAAATATAATAAGTAAAATGGTAAAAATTAAAGTGGAAAGAAAGATTTTAGCTATTTTTATTATTATTACTGAGCTATAACTGACTTATAATATTATGTAAGTTTAAGCTTACAATGTCAGTTTGAAACATTTATACATTGCAATATATATAGTGTTAACTAGCACCTCTATCACCTCCCACAGTTATTGAGTCCTCTTTGTGGTGAGGATAATTAAGAACTAGTCTTTTAGCAACAACAGTGTTGTTGACTATGATACAATATTTATAATGCAATATTGTTGACTATAATCACTATGCTGCCCATTTGATCTCCAGAACTCTTATCTGCCAGTTACAAGTTTTTACTCTTAAACTGCATCTTTTTAATGCCATCTAAAAGGCTTTTGACCACATACTAAATTTATTTTTTATTGGTGTTCAATTTGCCAACATACAGAATAACACCCAGTGCTCATCCCGTCAAGTGCACCCCCTCAGTGCCCGCCAACCAGTCACCCCCCACCCCCCACCCTCCTCCCCTTCCACCACCCCTAGTTCGTTTCCCAGAGTTAGGAGTCTTCCATGTTCTGTCTCCCTTTCTGATATTTCCTACCCATTTCTTCTCCCTCCCCCTCTATTCCCTTTCACTATTATTTATATTCCCCAAATGAATGAGACCATATAATGTTTGTCCTCCGATAATTTTAAAAACCACATCGGTGGGTAATATGAGGGACCTGTCAACATAAACAGCAGATTCATCATCTTCCAACTTCTGAAAGCCTTTCATGAGAGGAAGAATTAAATTTGCTGTGAGGGTCTGGAAGGAGTAGAACTGAAACCCATGTGTGGAAGATAAAGACAGAGAGAGAGATTACAGATCCAAAACAAGAATTAGCAGCTAGAACTGTCCACAGATGGAGGCTGATACGCTATCCAGATCATCAGGCAGACGGTATGCAGTAGAGGACACTTCAGCATCCCATGGGGACTAGAACACATGCCGACCAGTTTCTTCCCAAATCTGAGTCTGTATACCTCTCATCTTCACAGAAATTTCCAAATACAAACCAGAATTAATTGGAATCAGAAACACCAGCTCAGGGCTCGGTTCCAAAAAATGTGGAAGAACATTGATGCCCAAGGAGAATCAGCCAGGTACAGAATTTCTCAAAAGCAAGCTCTATAAATTGGCCCAGGAATATAAAGCTTATTTCCACCATAGGGAGAAAGAATCTGTCCTTCACTTTTGGGATTTTGTTGTTCCTGTTGTTACTTCTCATCTTCAAATCAATTGTACAAATTGAATTCATGGCCAAGAATAATCTCACCACAGTAACAGAGTTCATTCTCATGGGCTTTACGGACTACCACATGTGGGAGATTACCCTCTTCCTGATGTTTCTCATTTTCTATATTGTCACCCTTCTGGGGAACGTGGGAATGATCATTCTGATCCAAGTGGATGTCCAACTTCACACCCCCATGTACTTCTTCCTGAGCCATCTCGCCCTGCTGGATGCCTGCTATGCCTCAGTGATCACCCCTCAGATCCTGGACACACTGGCCACAGGCAAGACAGTCATCTCCTTTGGCCAGTGTGCTACGCAGTTCTTTTTCTTCACCATCTGTGCAGGCACAGAGTGTTTCCTGCTGGCAGTGATGGCCTATGACCGCTGTGTCGCTATTAGCAACCCACTGCTCTACACTGTGGTCATGAATCCCAGAATCTGCTGGGGTTTGGTGGTTGGGGCCTACGTCTGTGGGGTGTCAGGAGCCATCCTGCGTACCACATGCACCTTCACCCTCTCCTTCTGTGACCACAATCAGATCAACTTCTTCTTCTGTGATGTCCCACCCCTGTTGAAGCTAACCTGCAGTGACACAACAAACACAGAGATTGTCATTGTCTTCTTTGGCAACTTTGTGATCTTGGCCAATGCCTTGGTCATTCTGATATCCTATCTGCTCATCATCAAGGCCATTCTGAAGGTGAAGTCTCCAGGTGGCAAGGTCAAGACTTTCTCCACATGTGCCTCCCACCTCACTGCTGTGGCCCTTTTCTTTGGGACTCTCATCTTCATGTATCTGCGGAGTAGCTCCAACAAGTCCCTGGAGGAAGACAAGGTCGTGTCTGTCTTCTACACTGTGGTCATTCCCATGCTAAACCCTCTGATCTATAGCCTAAGAAACAAAGATGTGAAAGCAGCCTTCAGAAAGGTCACTAGTAGATTCCAGGTGTCCCAGAGTGTGTAGATATGAGTGGCAGGACCTCTCCTCTTGGTCCATTTTCTTCCCATATCAATAGATCCTAATAGGTCCCAACATTATATGCAAATTAGATTCACAAATAGAAGGTAGATTGGTATCAGCAGGCACAGAAGAAAAACTGCAAATATGATAAAATTCATTTCCAGCAGTCCCATGATGCTTTTTTCTCCTCTCCTTCTCCCACCTCCAGTCCATTCCTTACCACACAACAATCTTATAATACTCTTTGATATCTTAACTTACAGAATTTCAGGGTCCCAGGGGGTCTTGAGTTTATCTCATGCCACCCTGTATCTTTGCAGCCATGCTTAGGCTTCCATTTTTCCTTCTCATTTTTTGCTTCCATTAATATTTGTATTTTTCTGTGTCAAAGATTCCATGTAGGGATTCTAGTGATCAATGCTAAATAGTCTTTTTTTTCTTTTAATACACGAATAACTGATAACCTCAGTAAGCAAAGAGTGCTGTATAAGACAAAACCAAGTCTCCAAATGGCCAAGGGAAGGGAGTGTTTGAGAACAGGCCTTCCTCTTCACCATTCTAGTCTTGAGACACCCTCTAGGGCAGCTTTCCTTCTTACTCATGCCACAACGATGAAATTTGCAAACTGCCTTACCACTTGATGGCTCCCTGGCTCTGTTATTCCTTCTCATACCTCCAAGATGAACTAAGCCACCTTACCTCTGGCTCCTCAATTGAAAACTCCCTGGTTCCTGATGGACAAAATGCATTGCATTTTTTCCCCAGTCACATTGCCTGCTTTGTGAACAATCCCTAACTATCAAGTATCCCATTCCCAGGAACAGCAAAGTCAGGAAACAAAGACCTTCCAGCAGAAAGTCTGAGGAGAGGAGAAAGTAACTAACTCCTGCATGACACAGCAAACACTTCAGGGCAGAGTCTTCTTTGCTCATTGCAGAACACACTCCAAGTTCAGATCTGGAACAGATAAGCTCTTGAGAATTGCTTTTGAACGGATTTTTATGGCACATGCCTGGACTCATTTGAGCCTCATGGAAACTCTGTAAGGCAAATAAGGAAGACAGGGTTGAATAGAAGATTTCCATTTTGCAGTTAAGAAAATGCTTTTTCATAATCCTTTTGCTCAGAGTACCTTTGTTCAGAGCAGGCAGTGGTAGGGCATGGCTTTCAGACTCAAGTTTATATCCAAATCTCAATTCTACCACTAATTTGCTGTGAAATCTATGGTAAATGGCTTCATTCCTCAGATTCTAATTTTTGTCAGGTCTAAAATAAATACAACAACTCCTAATTCAAGAGCATATTATAAAAAAAATAAATAAATAAGATGAGGGGCACATGGCTATTTTGGTCGGAAGAACATGCAACTCTTGACCTGAGGGTTGTAAGTTCCAGCCAACGTTGGGCTTGAAATAAGTAAATGAGGCGATGAATAAGAAATCTCCTAGCACAAGAGTGTCTGATGGCTCAGTCAGTTAAGTGTCCAACTCTTGATTTCAGCTCAGGTCATGTTCTAACTGTCATGAGCTTGAGCCCTGGGTGGGGCTTTATGCTTATCAGGGAGTCTGCTGGAGATTGCCCTACTCCCTCTCCCTCTGCCCTTCATCATTCACCCAACCCTACTCTCTCACTCTAAATAAATAAAACTTTAAAAAAAATAAACCTTTTTTAAAAAAAATAAAACTTCTTTTTTAATCTCCTAGCACAAATCCATTGCTCAATTTGGGTTGACATATTGACTCATTGCCCTAGCTCCTAATAATTAAATAATAATAATGATGAAAGCTCCTATTATATGCCAGATACCATTCTAAGAAGTTTTATATGCATTTAAACAACACTATGATGCGTTAGCAACCCTATGATAGGTGCAATTACTATCCTCACTTAGACGTGAGTAAACTAGGATACAGAGAAGTTAAAATAAGTTTCCCAAGGTCACAGATTGTTCTCTTCCTTCCCCTCTCCCTCACTTTCACCCTAGGCCTTGCTGCAATTCCATTGCCATTAATAAAAATGAAACATATCTTGAACAAGTGATAGTGAAAGTCAGTGAACTGCAAAAGATGAATAACTCAAACCTTTTCACCCAAGAAATAAAACAAACATGGGTGTCTAGCTGAGGTGGGGGTACATTTCTGCATCCCACATGGTCAAGAATAACCAAGAGATGTCTTTGTATGGAATATATTGTCGTGTGCCTTCTATTGGACCTTGATGTTATGAGAAGTTGGTCTTCCATGGCCCCCCATATGGGAACCATTGTATTATAATGGCCCACCACACCACCTACAGTTGATTGTTTCAGAAATGAGCACCTGGGGCACCTGGGTGGCTCAGTGGTTGAGTGTCTGCTTTTGGCTTAGGTTGTGATCCTGGAGTCTTGGGATCAAGTCCCACATCAGGCTCCCTATAGAGAGGCTGCTTCTGTCTCAGCCTATGTCTCTGCCTCTCTGTGTGTCTTTCATGAATAAATAAATAAAATCTTTTTTAAAAAGGGAAAAAAATGAGCACCTGACCCAGTGTAGGTTTAATAAAAATTTTTCCCTGGGCATTTTGAAACTGAACATGTGAAAGAGATTCAGAGCAAGAGTCCAGGCTGACCAAGGTAGAGAAGTCAAGACAGATTTTTTAAACGAAGCAGTTATTCAAAGAGAATGCAATAATAGACTAAAAAAGAGCTCTGGCAAGTTCCATTCCCTGCTTCCCAGTGCACTGAGGGGCAGCCATAGTAGTTTTCTTGCTTCCTTAAGACATACTGTGTTTGGTGTTTAGGCTCCAAGACTAAAATCCCCTTTGGGAACTAATACAAGCTTAGTCATTAGGTTCAAAAAATTCCATACTTGTAGAACTCTAATGAAGAGGAGTTCTTCAGCGTGTTATAGCAGATCTGTATTCATGCACACTGATTATATTCACCCTTTAAAGAAAGAAAGGACTGGGTCTCAGTATCCTGTGTACTTCTATCATACTCTCATTAGAGAAGAAACTTCCCCACCTAGAGCTCTTTGTTTAGGTAACCACTGTTCTAGCATTTGCTCTTGCCCTTCAAGTGATAGACTAGAATAAGCCTCTGACCCCACTTTCATCAACACATGAACAGAGTAGAGAGCCATGAAGTGCTCTAGAGTTATATAATGGTTATTAAGCAAAACCAGTAAAGTAATCTCCCTCTTAAGGGTCTAAACGGAAAAATAAGGGGAAAGATTACGTTATTTGAGAAACGAAACTCACAAATTATAATTAGAAGTGGAAAAAATGGCTGTGTCATGTTAATGGCAGACCAGAGAGAAAATGAGCAAAGTCAGATGCTGAGGAGGCAGCAATATAACCCAGTCCCTTGTGCTGCATTAGATCTTCCAGGTCTTGAATTATGTTCCAGACTGAGTTCTAGGGCTCCCCATAGATCCCTGAGAAATCCCTGCCTCCCTTCTGAAGCATAAGAATCTTAGCCATAGACCCACATTCTGCTAGACAATCTGAGTGGGTCTCTGTCTAAAATACCTAGCAACTCATTGCCCTAGTTCCTAATAATGAAATAATAATAATGATGATAGCTCCTATTATATGCCAGACCCTATTCCAAGAAGTTTTATATGCATTTAAACAACACTATGATGCTTTAGCAACCCTATGATAGGTGCAATTACTATCCCCACTCAGACATGAGTAAACTAGGATACAGAGAAGTTAAAATAAGTTTCCCAAGGTCACAGAAGCCACAAAAACCATAGATTTGAGCTCAGGAAATCTAGTTCCAGAAATTCCATTCTTATCTATGGTATTATATCACCTTTGAATGCCATTTTATACACAACTGTCCCTTCTTTGATACAAAATCATTTAAGGCAAAATAGCCTTGCTCATTAGGCTCTTTCTCCAGGAATCAGAAAAAAATGGTTTCCCTTCAGAACTGGAAGTCATGTGAAAAAAACATTCAAAGTTGGATGGAGAGGTCTGCAAAAGATGAAATATGAAAGACCACTTTAACAAAGAGAGGATCTTACTTTTCACAATGCCTATGCATCTGCAGGTTCTTGGCTAAGCCACTAAAACAAAAACTGGAAGAAATATCACATAAAGGGTGTTCCATGAAGATTCATTCAGAATCCACATGGAGCTGGGATGAAGAGACCCTATTCTCTGAGACAGCTAAGATGCCACCAGGGCATTTAGGTCAGTGTCAGCCATAACGCTTGTCCCAGACAAGGCAGCTCTGTTGACACTTGAGAGAATGAGAGCAACACTGATTCTCAGATCTACCTACCAGGCACTAAATCCAAGTTCACTTGACAGAATGAAAGCAACACTGATTCTCAGATCTACCAACCAGGCAGTAAGTCCAAGTTCTTTACATTCAACTTCTCTTAATAAAAGGAAGGAGGTCAGGAGAGACTCATGCCTTCTTCCCAACATCTTCTGCAGGCCTACAAAATAGAAACTGCACAAATCGTTCTTCCCCCATAATCAACCTACAAGACCTACTCCTTTACTTTATTCAGGTCCCTCCTGAAGTGTGGCCTCATTTTGGAGAAACCTTTCCTGACCATCATATCTGAAATAATAGCTCCCCTATTGCCTATTACTTTCTATTCCCCCCTACTCTGCTATTTATTCTTCAAGACACTTAACAATACTTGATATCTGTTTGTTTTTATCACTGCCCCTAGTAGAATGTTCTTTATTGTTGCCCCCATAAAAGCAAAGACTGTCTGCCATTTTTCGTGCACCTTCTGGCTCATAGTAGGTGTTAAATAAATATCTAATGAAAAGCATTAAGAACATAGAAATGAATAGGACTTTCATTTCTGGCAGTACAGTGGACTGGGGTTTTTCTAACTAATCTCACTCCTAAAGAACATGAAAAGAATAAATAAAAAGGTGAAAAGACACAAAGAAATCAAAGGCTGAACATCCATGGGAAAATAAGAACTCTAAGAAGTAAGCAAAGTATTGAAACTATGTTTGCCTTCAAGAGCATCACTCATGAGAATATCTTAGTTGTCTATTGCTGTTAATTGGTACCTTAGGGGCTCCTGGCTGGCTCAGTCAGTACAGCATGCAATCCTTGATCTCAGGGCCATGAGTGCAAGCCCCACATTGGATGTGGAGCCTACTTTAAAAAATAATGAATAAACAAACAAACAAACAAATAGCTAGCTTGAAACAGCAAACTATTGCACCGTTTCTGTGGGTGAGGAATCCAGGCACAGGTTAGTTGGATTAGTTGGTAGCTGGCTTACGGTCTCACAAAACTAATTAAGATGTTGTCCAGGGCTCTCATTATGTTGATAAGACTTGAGTCCACCCCTCTGTTGGCTGAGTATGCCCATTCCTTGGTACATGGTCCTCTCCATAGAGAAACTCACACATGACTCTCATGCGAGCAGGTGCCCAAGGCAGACACCATAGTCCTTTTGAAACCTAATCTCAGAGGTAACATCCCATCACATCCCTAAATGTGTCAGTACTCATTAAAGAGGTTCTGTTGATCAAAAATATGATTAAGAAGATGAAAATCAGGGTGCCTGGCTGGCTCAGTCAGTAGAGCATGCAACTCTTGGTTTCTTGGTTGTGAGTTCAAGCTCCCCACCCCCCCCCGCCCCACGTTGGACGTGGAGTATACTCTAAAAATATAAATAAATAAAAAGAGAAAGAAACTTCAGCTTATTAAAAAAAGATGAAAAATTAGGACACAAAATGTGAGAAAATATTTTTAAGATTTGCAATCACATCTACTATCGTGTGTGTGTGTGTGTGTGTGTGTGTGTGTGTGTGTGTGTAACAGTGATTAAGAGGGGAAGGGTTGGGCAGCCCTGGTAGCTCAGCGGTTTAGCGCCACCTTCAGCCCAGAGCCTGATCCTGGAGACCTGGGATCGAGTCCCACATCGGGCTCCCTGCATGGAGCCTGCTTCTCCCTCTGCCTGTGTCTCTGCCTCTCTCTCTCTCTCTCTCTATCTCTCATGAATTAAATAAATAAATAAATAAATAAATAAATAAATAAAAGGGTTAAAAGAAAAAGAAAAGGTAGTACAAATGCTCAAACAGGCAATTCACAAGGAGACTGTTGCAATAACCAATATGTCTATGAAGAGATGCTTATTCTCTTTAGTAATCAGGAAAATCAAATTAAAAACACAATATGCTCACTACATAAGCAAAAATTTTTAAGTATGACACCACTCTATTGACAAATATGTAAAAAATTAGTATAAACTAGTTTAACTAATTTAGTAGGAGTATTATCAAATTAAATTTTGTAAAATATTTTGGCATTAACCTTTAAAAGTCAAAGATACACATAACCACTAACCCAGATATTTCAGTGACCTAGGTATACACAATGAAGAAATTCTTGCCCATGCCCACCAGGATATAGGTTCATACATGTTCATAAAGCATTGTAATAGCATAAAACCCAAAACACTTACCTTTAGTTTTTTGTTCTTCCAATCCAGAGTGTGTATGTGATGGCTGGAGCCTGAGAGCCATTATGGACCATAAAGTAAACTTGAAACTGGAAGCCACACTCAGAAAGCCTCAGAGCAGAAAGCCCCTGATGACATTTTTAAGCCACCATACCAGCCATAAGCTGCCTTCTCTCCAGCCTCCTTTTATGTAGGATAGAAGCATTTATCTTATTAAAGAAAACAACTAGAAAATAAATACATGTATATATGTGTGCATGTCTATATACATACAGTCCAAAAATATGCTTAACTAAGCCATATTGTTAGTATACATGAATGGATTAAATGGCCCTCCCCTTCTCCTTGGCAACAACAAAATAGGATTCAAGGCACCTTGCTTTGTTGTTGTTACCGATTTTCCATCAGTACAGTGGTCTTCCTCCATTTCAAAGTTACATACACTGTAAGACTGCACACTATCCCCACAGAATACTCTGGAAGGCAGATGCTTCCACTTGATGCTCAAGACCTTGCCACAGATAAAATGGAAGTAGTGTGTGGCCCACTGAAGGCTAAGGAACTTGTATTTATGGTCCAGTCAGGCTTCCCAGGAATGGTGAAGCTTGAACTGGGTCTGGAAGGAGGCATAAGTGGACAAACCAGACTTATAGGAAAACCAGCCTGATGGAATGTGCTACCATAGTCCCAGTCTCCTCCCCACGGTAGCCACCTTCTCCCATCACTTCTCACCATCCCGCACAACCTCCAGCTGGCAGCTGAGAAGCTACATGAGGTAGGGAGAGGCATGCAACCCTTCTGGGCCTATTCCTTCATCTGTGATGTGTCAATATAAGTCTGGATTCTCTCTCAGGTTTATTTTTCCCCAGCCCTGGAAGAAATGACATGAAGGTGACAATGTTCACTCCCTGAGGAACATGGGAAATGGTGTTGTTCAGATTTTCTACTTATCACCCTGAGCCTTTTAATCCCCAGACTCATTGTTTTCTTCCCTAGATGGAGAGACAGGGACCGCAGTGTTAGCCTTACTGAAGGGGGCTGCCTCCTCCCAGAAGCCCTCGCCCCTCATTTGGTGATCTGCAGGAAAGTCTGGGCTCACACAGTCCCCACTGTAAGGTAAACCATCACAGTGAATCATGTGGAAAAGCATCTGTCTTCTGCTTATCATTATCACCTTCACACACAAGCATCCTCCTAGGTGATGTCTATAAATAGATGTTAAAACCACCAAAGGATTCAATTGGATCAGAAAATTCAGTGATTCGGAAACAACGTGATTTTAATTGGGTTGTTTGAGCAAGAAGGCAAAACAGTTAGCCACCTGGAGGACCTGTAGGTTGCAGGCTCTGGATTCCATCCAGTGACACTGGGTAAACTGGGTACACAGTCTGGCCCTACTACCCCCTGGAAGCATATTTGAAGGGGGGGTTCAACATACATATACAGCCAACCTGGGAACGATGAGATAATTGCATTTTCTATAATTTTCAGCAATCTCCTGGGATCTGCAAAGAAAACAGAAAATGTCAATAATGCTTCACAGAATTCTTTCACAACAACAAAAGGAACAGCTCTTTTCCTGGGCGGTAATGTAAACCTTATAACTATGCTGGGAGAGCAAATATATTCCAGACACTTAAATGCGCTTTCCAAGTTTTTTAACATAATTTAAATTTTTTTCTGTGCAGTCTTTAGGATGGTTACCTTCCTGAAGCTTCAACTCTGTATTCTATAAAACAGGCATAGGAATGTATACACCTTACCAAGGGTTGCAATAACACATATACCAAGTGCAGGGAATGAATAATAGTCGGCATTCGGATATTATTACTCCCCTGACAGCCACACTGTTGAATAACCAAGTATTTAGAGCATGAACCAAGGATGGGCCTGGACCCCTCTGAGGAGGTTGTCTCAGCTGGTGAGGTCAGAAAGAAAGATACTTGTAATGAGCAGCTTTCGAGAAGATGATGTGGAAATGGATATCACAGGAGGGAAGTGCAGCGAGGGGGAAGGTGATAAGTCAGGAGCCCCTGGCCTCTGAGTGTCCCAGCAACCTTCCCATCCCTGTGGCCCCACCCTGGATTGTCAGTTCTGGTTTGTTCTTTAATGACTCCATGGCCTCTCCTGAGGCTCCAAATAAGACACTAAGTGTAGAGTCCCCACCAGGATAAATTGGGGAGGGAATATTTTCTGACACACTGGGTAAAAGTTGCTTCTTCTCTGGGCTTCAATTTTCCCATCTGCCAAAAGAAGAGAACATAGTATACCAGGTGCAGTCAAGTCTCTTTTAAACATTGGAACCCCCTTTCCAAACAAAATAAAATGAAGCACCTGGTTGTTTACAAGAGTTCAAGGAATCGCTGCGTTGCTTGAAGCTGAGTCGGCAACTCTGCAAAAGCTGGGACGTCTGAGGAGCAGAGCTGGAAAAGCACAGAACCACATCACCGCATTCTTTCCAGTCCCGGGTTCTGTGTGGCTGTCAGGTCCGGGGTCTCTGGAGGGTCGTGGGTGCCTTCAACAAGTGTGGAGAGGAGGATGTGAGCTGCCATTTCAATGTCTCAGGTTCACTGAGCCCATCCTGAGAGCCATGTATGCAGCGACCCCCAAACACTGGAGAGAAAGAGAACCCAGTCACCCAGATGCTCACCTGACACAATGCCACGTTCAGATGGACACAGAAACAGTACAACAGCTAAAAGCTGTTCGAAGTTTCAAGGAACATTCTCATCATTTTCCCTTTAAGACAATCAATGGCTTGAATAGATGCTAGTTGTGGCTATCACTGTGCAGGAGAGAGCTGCCAGGTGAATGTGACCCTCTAGGTGAAAAAGATCAGTTAGGGCAGGATGGGTGTCTGTTGCCAGGCTGTGTGAGCTGCTACACCAGTGTTATGGGGCATGTCAAAGGGATGGACTGAAAGGCTATGGACCATTCTGGGAACAAAGGTGCTGTGATTGGCCAATCATGACAGTCCACATCCTACTAAGCAGTGGGATATAGCTATAAGTCTGCAAAGCATATGATTGTTCAGAAATCTGAATTCATTGGTTATTTAGTTCAAATTATTGAAACATTCATTTTTTTTCTGAAGCATTCAGAGTAATATATTAAGACCCTCAGAGAAACTCATATTTGTAATCTCAGGATCCAGAGATAGGAGCAGCAAGAAAAGAATCCTCGGAGAATGTCTAGTTAAGCATGGCACACTTAAAGCAGGAGTTCCTTAGCTCTAAATTTGCACATCTGTGGAAAGAAGGAAAAAAGAAAACCTTTGTGGCTAAATAAAGATGGAAAATACTTCCATGAAAGAAGGAGCTCCTGAGTCATAGAGCAAAATAATAGATTTGGGTGCAAATGCAGGATGTCTGTGATAAAAAGTTCCAAGCTGAGTTAAGGAAAGGTCTCAAAGAGATGTCACAATACCAGCCCCATTCACAGCCCAGCTGAAGGTGTGAAAGCTGTTGTGTACCTTTGGATACAGCAGACAGTTAATATGGGGCTGACTATATCCTTTCAACTTTTTGACTTTTGGACTGTCACCCCTCCCAGCAACCCCCCCAACCAAAAAAAGAAGACAGCTGGGTAAATAAAACTCTCTTTTTAAAGTATTTCTGCCAGGAAATCCTGAAATAATGTTTCAGTTCCTCATAGTACTAACAGAGATGAAACTCTAAGGGGTGATAAGCCATGACTATGTTCAGGTCAGCTAAAGGAAGCAAGGAATATAGAAATGATAGGAAATTCCTTTGAGAAAGGGACAGAAATAAGCAGATGGTTGGAGCACAGAAAAAAAATATCACAGTAATAACAATGTTCTGGAGGGAAGATGCTTAAACTAGTCTTAGAATCCCAAGAATTCCCTTTAGTTCAGCAATCTAGGACTTCCTTTCATTTTCAGTGTCCACTAGACCCAGGTTAGAAAGCACAGGCCAAAAAAGATGGAAGCCATGGAAAGAACGAGGGTAGTCCATGCTCAGGCTACTGCCAAGCAATAGATCTGCTATATATCAATTTCCACACCTTGTTGAAGGTGATAATTATTAGAAATTTGGTGGACCTCGTATTTTGTGTCTGAAACTCTGGGACCACTTTTTGCCTTATGAGCCACGGAATCCCAAAGGATCAAAATTGACAGATTACCCCAAAATGTTCTGTGGAAGTTCTATGGCCAGTGAGAACTCCATAGTTCACAAACAAGTCTTCTTTAACCTTAACCAATCAGCCTCTCAGTGAAGTCTTAGAATCCCTGACAGAGTAGCCTCCGTCCTGATCCCCAAAAGGCTTTATCCTAGAGAGTTGAGCCCAGAGCAATAAGTAGCTGACAAAATAATTCATTCTACTGACAGAAAGTGAAGAATCAGTCTTATTTCTATAGAAAACTGGTTCTACCAAACACTATAAACCCCATACCTCTAGCCTATGAAAGCTAAACATTAAAGGAAAAGGTGAAGGACCATTGTAGGGTGGGAAAACAAGCAATGTCCTGGAGTTAGGACATCATGGTTTATTTTTTTTTTTTTAATTTTATTTATTTATGATAGTCATACAGAGAGAAAGAGAGAGAGGCAGAGACACAGGCAGAGGGAGAAGCAGGCTCCATGCACCGGGAGCCTGATGTGGGAATCGATCCCGGGTCTCCAGGATCGCGCCCTGGGCCAAAGGCAGGCGCCAAACCGCTGCGCCACCCAGGGATCCCGGACATCATGGTTTAAATCCTGGCTTCACCACTTGCAATTTATTCTTTGACAAGCCACTTTAACTTTCTGAACCTTAGCTAATAACACATTTCAAAAGTGAAACCCATAATGGTTATTCTAGGATTATTGGGATGACTGCTAAGTTAATGTGGAAAGGAAATATCTGACACAGAATAAGGTCTCCATTAATGTAAAGGTTTCCACAGAGTCGCTTTCTTTCTCAGACCCTAGGGAAAGAAATCAGAGACAGATGATGACCTGGTTCACAGAAGAACAGAAGCAGATGATGAAAGCACTCAAAAGGAATTGCTGAAGTAACTAGAAATGTTTGACTTGGAGATGAGATTAGATAAAAGTGATCATTAACACTGTCTTGGGAGAGAGGGATTCTACTTAACATAACATCAGTATGTAGAATATGTCAACATGTAGGAGATATGGAAGAAGCCATGTGGCTTCCCCAACAGGGAGACATTTCCAAAGATAGAGTGCCCCCAAAATCCCCATCACAGAAAGCATTAGCCCAAGGCCCTGTATCTGACAACTCTGGAGGCACCACTCACTACAGGCCAATGAGCTGCCCCACATGGAGTAGTGCAGAGCACAGCCTAGGAGGCCATCCAAGGTAGCCCTGGTGTACCCGAGGGCTATGCAACAATTTGTCAGGGGTATTCTAGAATAGAGAGATGCTACAATGGTCCCTTCCAGCCTTGACAGTCTAAGATTCTCTGGTCTTAAAGATGACAAGCAAGCACACTTGAAGAAATACCCACTGATTTCAGGAGGGACAGAGAGATAGGTAAAAGCCCTCCATTGTAACTGCTAGTTATAGATTCTCAAGATGGCAAACATTTTCTTCTCTCTCTCTGAACAGAGACTATCTGAGATTGTCACCTAATATCTGACACTGAAGAAAGCAAAGGCCTTCAGTTCTGGAATCTCTGCTGCCATCTGCCTCTTCCAACCATCTAGCTATATCAAGTCTATGGCCCCCCCAAAAAAAACAATAATCATCACTGCTGTGATGGAGTTCATCCTTGTGGGCTTCACAGATCACCCTGAACTGACGATTCCCCTCTTCCTGATGTTTCTCATTTTCTATATCATCACCCTTCTGGGGAATGTGGGAATTATCATTCTGATCCAAGTGGATGTCCAACTCCACACCCCCCATGTACTTCTTCCTGAGCCATCTCGCCCTGCTGGATTCCTGCTATGCCTCAGTGATCACCCCTCAGATCCTGGACAGACACACTGGCCACAGGCAAGACAGTCATCTCCTTTGGTCAATGTGCTATACAGTCTTTTCTTCACCATCTTTGCAGGCACAGAGTGTTTCCTGCTGGCAGTGATGGTCTATGACCACTTTGTTGCCATCAGCAACCCATTGCATATAACCTGGCCATGACTCCAGGCACCTGCAGGGATCCTTGGCTGCAGCCTATGTCTATGGGGTATCAGGGACATCCTGCATACCACATGCACCTTCACCCTCTCCTTCTGTGACCACAATTAGTTCAACTTCTTCTGTGACTTCCCATCCCTGCTGAAGCTTGCCTGGAACAGCACGACACAAAATGTGATTGTCATCCTCTTTTTGCCAAGTTCATGTTCCTTGCCAATGTCATGATCATCCTGGCGTCCTATATGCTCATAATCAGAGCCATCCTGAGGGTGAGGTATGCTGGTGGGAGAGCCAAGATCATCTCCACTTATGCCTCCCACCTCACCACTGTTGTCCTCTTCTTCAGGACACTTGCCTTCATGTACCAGAGAAGTAACTCAGACCAATTCCCAGAGGAGAAGATTGTGTCTGTCTTTTACCCCATGGTCATCCCCCTGTTGAACCCCTTGATCTACAGTCTGAGGAACAAATATGTAAAAGCTACATTCAGGAAAGTCATTGATAAAATCTAGTTCCCAAAGAATGCCCATGAGAGTCATTCTTCCTAACCTGTTTTCTTCCCAGATCTTCATGCTCTGATAAGTTTCAACACCATGTGGTGCTTGCCCTCATAATCATGGCTTTCAAAATGTGGAAGGAGCCAAGATGTCCTCCAACAGAGGAATGAATAAAGAAGATGTGGTCTATATGTACAATGGAATATTACTCGGCCATCAGAAAAGATGAATACTTACCATGTACATGAACGTGGATAGAACTGGAGGGTATTACACAGAGTTAAATAAGTCAATCAGAGAAAGACAATTATCATATTGTTTCACTCATATGCAGAATACAAGAAATAGTGCAGAGGACCATAACAGAAGAAGGGAAAACTGAAAGGGAAAAAATCAGAGAAAGAGAGAAAAACCATAAGAGACTCTTAACTCTGGAAAACAAATTGAGGGTTGCTGAAGGGGTGATGGGTAGGAGGATACGGTAACTGAGTAACCGGCATTAAGAAGGGCACGTGATGGGATGAGCACTGGGTGTTATATGCAACTGATGAATTATTAAAAATTACATCTGAAATTAATGATGTACTATATATTAGAAAATTGAATTTAAATTTTTTTTAAAAGAGTGGTAGCTTTCAGTAGCATATAAGAAGTGGTGAGAAGAACTACCAGCTTGTGTTTAGTTTAGTTTAGTTTAGTTTAGTTTAGTTTAGTTTAGTTTAGTTTAGTTGTTGTTTAGTTTAGTTTAATTTAGTTTAGTTTAGTTTAGTTGTTTAGTTTAGTTTAGTTGTTTAGTTTAGTTTAGTGAAAACCACAAGGTTGGTGAAGTTTGCTTAGAGGACTCCCTCTACCCCCCTTATCTTGCCTTCTCCCTCTTTACCTCACCTCCAAATTCCTAGGGTTTGGGGGCTACTCTCTGATATCACAGAGCTACAAATTAACATAGTCTAAGTGAACTGACTGCTATATCCAAGTCCCCAACCCCAAATCAACCACACTTAAATTCCCCAATTGCTCCTTCTTTATCTTGTCATCTCTGTGCTCATTGATATCAACTTATATTCTCTGTGGAAGATGATAACTTGGAATCATACTAATGCGAAGGCAGTGAGGATTTTTTTTCTTTTATGGTATGAATAACATGCCAACTCATTATGAGGAAGTTAATGAAAAAATCATGAACCCAGTGAAATTTCCCATTAGTAGAGATTAGATTAGTAGAAGGAGGGATGCTTCCTTTGACTACTTATGTCTTCCCAAATGGTTTCCAGTATCTCTAGGACTCTACTACCTAGTGTCCAAATGACAATTCTCTACCTTCTGAATTTCCGATCCTTTTGTAACTCATGACAGTCACTGTTCTCAATAAACTCATTCCTGGGGGCTGCAAAATCAGCAATGGTAGACCTACAGCAAACAGTCATAAATAGAATTACCTTCTCAAGTAATGCCTTACCATTTTGGAACATCAGTTTTCTCTAATTAAAAAAAGACTAATGCTTCCTATTTGGAAGAATTGTTGAAAGGAAGATTAAGAAAGATAATGAAAATCAATGTGCAGGTTCAGTTTAGTCAGAAAAGACCAGATTTCAGAAGATATGAACAGACATTTCTCCAAAGAAGACCTACACATGGCCAACAAGCACATGAAAAAATGTTCCACATCACTTGCCATCAGGGAAATACAAATCAAAACCACAATGAGATACCACCTCACACCAGTGAGGATGGGGAAAATTAATAAGACAGGAAACAACAAATGTTGGAGAGGATGTGGAGAAAGGAGAACCCTCTTGCAGTGTTGGTAGGAATGTGAACTGGTGCAGCCACTCTAGAAAACAGTGTGGAGGTTCCTCAAAAAGTTAAAAATATAGCTACCCTACAACCCAGCAATTGCACTACTGAGTATTTACCCCAGATACTGATGTCGTGAAACGATGGGACACGGCATCCCAATGTTCATAGCATCAATGTCCACAATAGCCAAACTGTGGAAGGAGCCATGATGTCCTTCAACAGGTGAATGGATAAAGAAGATGTGATATATATATATATATATATATATATATACACACACACACACACACACACACACACACACACACACACAATGGAATATTATTCAGCCATCAGAAAAGACAAATATCCACCATTTGCTTCAACATGGATGGAACTGGAGGGTATTATGTTGAGTGAAATAAGTCAGTTGGAGAAGGACAATCATCATTTGGTTTCACTCATACGTGGAATATAAGAAATAGTGAAGGGGATTATAAGGGGAAGGAAGGGAACTGAGTGGGAAAAATTAGAGAGGGAGACAAACCACAAGAGACTCCTAACTCTGAAAACAAACAAAGGGTTGCAGAAGGGGAGATGGGTGGGGGGTTGGGGTGACTGAGTGACGGGCACTAAGTAGGGCACATAATAAGATGAGCACTGGGTGTTATACTATATGTTGGCAAATTGAATCTAAATTTTAAAAATAAAAATAAAAAAATAAAGAAAAGAAGAGGCCAGGTTTGCTATGGCAACACTCAGCTCCCAAACTCTTCACAATACTTTCTCCATGCAAATTGGCAGGGGCCTGTGCTGCATGTAGTCACTCAGATACCCACAAAGAGGCTCTGCCATATTGTAGCTGCACTTTTGACAAGGCAAACTGCAGAGCCACCACAGCAGGGGATAAGAGGCTACAGAATCATGATGGACTTTTGCTGCTGCAGTCCACTGGTTAGAAGGAAAGCCACACAGTCTTGCCTTGTTTGAAGGGGGCCACTAAAGGTAAAAGAGTAAAAGGAATATTTGCTAAGCAATATGTACTCTGCCAGAGGGATTATATGCAGTTGTGATAATCAGCATTCTATAAAATAATGAATAATCAGAAAACTTTTTAGTATTTCTGATTATTTTCTACAAAGCACTTCTCCGGTATTTAGGGAAATGGTCCGTTCTTTCATCTGCCACGTGGCCAAGCATCATTGGAACACATGTGGAACATTTTTCAACCAAAGATCAGAGTCCTCTAGGAATATTACTAGTGAAATGAAGTAGTCTAAAATACTCTACTTATTCTGTATGTTGGTAAATTGAACACCAATAAAAATTAATTTATTAAAAAAATAAATAAAATAAAATAAAATACTCTACTAAATTAAATATATATGTATATATATATATATATAATAGTGTCTACAGAGTAAAACTAAAAGATATGAAACTCATATTTTGGGGTTTTTTTAAGATTTTATTTATTTATTTGAAAAAGAGAGAAAGAGAGCACAAGCAGGGGGAGTGGCAGAGGGAGAAGCAGACTCCCCACTGATCAGGGAGCCTGACATGTGGCTGGATTCCAGGACCCTTAGATCCTGGCAGATGCTTAACTGACTGAGCCACCCAGGCACCCCTGAAACTTGCATTTTGTAGAAGGCATGACTCCAGCCACATGAACTAGAGGAATAGAAGACAGAAAAGGAAGCCCATTTGTAAAGAGGAGGAAAGATGAGAGAGGGAGAGACCTAATCCCAGTTGACTAGTGCATTTATGAAGCATAACACACCCAAAATAGGAGTCTTGATTCCTCACCCCTAAAACTACCCCTCCCAAATCTTCTCCAGTACCACCTGGAGAACTCAGTTGGCCAGGCAAAAAAAAAAAAAAAAAAGTTATCATCTTTATTTTCTTATTCCTCTCATTCTGTCACCTCCAACCCAATAGTAAATTCTAACAGTTCTAACTTAAAAAGAAACCCCATCTAGTTTATGCAAGTGGCAGTGACCAGTGTGTCAGAGTAAGTATTCTTCTCCCTCTGCCTGTGTCTCTGTCTTTCCCTCTGTGTCTCTCATGAATAAATAAATAAAATATTTTTTAATTATTATTCTTTAAAAAAAAATACCTTACTCTCTGGAAACCTGGGTTCAATCAGTTGAGTGTCCAACTCTTGATTTCAGCTCAGGTCATGAGCTCAGAGTTGTGAGACTGAGCCCCATGTCAGGCTCTATGCTGACTGAGGAGCCTGCTTGGTATTCTCTCTCTCCCTCTCCCTCTGCCCCACTCCCCACCTCCCTCTCTCAAAAAAAAATCTTTTAATTAAAAATAAATAAAAGAAAATAAACCTCAAATGAAGTAACTTATGTAAAATATTTTTTAAATAAAAAATAAAAACATCTTACTTTTTAGGCTTTAGGGCTAATAATTAAAAAAAAAACCCTAACATTTGAACTCTGTGATGCCAAATTATATAGCCAGTTTAATTACTGTCCAGAACTGAGTTTCTTATCCACTTAGGCTTAAAGCTGTGGCAGTAATCAAAAAGAATGTGAAAGAAGAGATACTGGCAAACCCAGCAGCCCACAGAAATGACCTCAAAAGGGAAGATCTGGGTGCTTCTGAGTCCCTCACAACTCAATCCCACTGAGCCTCCCTTGCCAGCTCAGGTACCATCACTTTCTCTGCCTGATGGAGCTTCCTGCCTGCATGAAAACCTGGTCACAGCCTTGCTGCTACCTTACCCTGGAAGGTGAAGCTCATTCCATTCCTGCTCCAATGCTACCAACCCTCATTTTCTCCAGACCTATTAGTGGAATTTTATTAGAGTTGTAGATACAAATATGCTAAGAGAGGACAACTGCAAATTCAAACCAAGAGATTTCTTATACATGAAATAATTTAAAAGGCTCTATAAAGTTATAACAGAAAATACTTTAAGTTTCTAAATGAAAGACTTCACTTTAAATTAAGCTAAATTGGGGGCACCTGGGTGGCTCAGTTAAGCATCTACCTTTGTCTCAAGTAGTGATCTTAGGGTCCCGGAACTGAGCCCTGGGTCAGATTCCCTGCTCAGCTGAAGTCTGCTCTTCCCTCTTCCTCTGCCCTTCCCCCACTGCTTATACACACACTATGTCTCTCACTCTGTCTTTCAAATTATTAAATAAAATCTTTTTTAAAAAATTTTTATTGGAGTTCGATTTGCCAACATACAGCATATCACCCAGTGCTCATCCTGTCAAGTGCCCCCCTCAGTCCTGTCACCAAGTCACCCCATTCCGCTGCCCACCTCCTTTCTACTACCCCTTGTTCGTTTCCCAGAGTTAGGAGTCTCTCATGTTCTGTCACCCTCTCTGATATTTCCCACTCATTTTCTCTCCTTTCCCCTTTATTCCCTTTCACTATTTTTTATATTCCCCAAATGAATGAGACCATACACTGTTTGTCCTTTTCCGATTGGCTTATTTCACTCAGCATAATACCCTCCAGTTCCATCCACGTTGAAGCAAATGGTGGGTATTTGTCGTTTCTAATGGCTGAGTAATATTCCGTTGTATTAATAGACCACATTTTCTCTATCCATTCATCTTTCAATGGACACTGAGGCTCCTTCCACAGTTTGGCTATTGTGGACATTGCTGCTATAAACATCGGGGTGCAGGTGTTCCGGCGCTTCACTGCATCTGTATCTTTGGGGTAAATCCCCAGCAGTGCAATTGCTGAGTCATAGGGCAGTTCTATTGTTAACTCTTTGAGGAACCTCCACACAGTTTTCCAGAGAGTTGAAACAAATCATCTTAAGATTTGTGTGGAATCAGGAAAGACCTTGAATAGCCAGGGGAATATTAAAAAAGTAAACCAGAGCTGGGAGCATCACAATGCCAGATTTCAGGTTGTACTACAAAGCTGTGGTCATCAAGACAGTGTGGTACTGGCACAAAAACAGACACATAGATCAATGGAACAGAATAGAGAATTCAGAAGTGGACCCTCAACTCTGTGGTCAACTAATATTCAACAAAGCAGGAAAGACTATCTGCTGGAAAAAAGATTGAAAAGATCTTTTCAATAAATGGTGCTGGGAAAATTGGACAGTCACATGCAGAAGGATGAAACTAAACCATTATCTTACACCATACACAAAGATAAACTCAAAATGCATGAAAGATCTAAATGTGAGACAAGAATCCATCAAAATCCTAGAGGAGAACACAGGCAACACCCTTTTTGAACTTGGCCACAGCAACTTCTTGCAAGATACATCTATGAAGGAAAGGGAAACAAAAGCAAAAATGAACTATTGGGACTTCATCAAGATAAGAATCTTCTGCACAGCAAAAGAAACAGTCAACAAAACTAAAAGACAACCTACAGAATGGGAGAAGATATTTGCAAATGACATATCAGATAAAGGGCTAGTATCCAAGATCTATAAAGAACTTATTAAACTCAACAACAAAGAAACAAACAATCCAATCATGAAATAGGCAGAAGACATGAACATAAATTTCACCAAAGAAGACATAGACATGGCCAACAAGCACATGAGAAAATGTTCCACATCACTTGCCATCAGGGAAATACAAATCAAAACCACAATGAGATACTACGTCACACCAGTGAGAATGGTGGAAATCAACAAGACAGGAAACAACAAATGTTGGAGAGGATGTGGAGAAAGGGGAACGCTTTTGCACTCTTGGTGGGAATGTAAAATGGTAAAAAATTTTTTTAAATAAATTAAGCTAATTTCATTAGTCAAGGCCTTCATAGCAAGAACCTTTTTTGAATCAGCAGAAAAGAATAGCAAATAATTATGGTTCTTTTTGTAATTTACCTTACAAAACATCAACAACATGGTACCCTCAAAGTCCAGCACACAATAAAAAAGTTACTACATATGAAAAAGGAAAAAAAAAGGCAGTAACTAGGACTCAAAATCAAAAGAAAAATTGACACAGAAGCACAATGAGGGATCCCTGGGTGGCGCAGCAGTTTAGCACCTGCCTTTGGCCCAGGGCACGATCCTGGAGACCCGGGATCGAATCCCACGTCGGGCTCCCGGGGCATGGAGCCTGCTTCTACCTCTGCCTGTGTCTCTGCCTCTCTCTCTCTGTGATACCATAAACAGATAAAAATTTTTAAAAAAAAAGAAGCACAATGATCCAGATGTTGGAATTAAAGGACTTTACAATAACTGCTGGAAATATGTTAAAGAATTTAGAAGAAAAGGATTAAATGGGTGAACAGATGGGGAATTAAGGCAAAGAAATAAAAAAGATCTAACAGAATACAAGTTCTAGGACTACATAGCACAGTACCTGAAATGGAGTAATTTGGATACAGAAAAATAAAAAAATCAGTAATCATGAATACAAGTCAACAGAAATGATTCAAGTGAAGCAAAAATGGGAAAAAATATATTCAAAAAACAAAAACAGCTGGGAAAAAAGAAAATGGTCCAACATACATGTAAGTGGAGTAACTCAAAAAGGCACAGAGAAAAAGGAAAAAGGAAATTTTGGAATGGAATGTTAGCTTCCAAGTGAAAAGAAAAAAAACACCAAATAATAACCCAGAATTTATATTCAATGAAAGTAGCATTCAACAGTGAACAGCTGTCCAACTAAATTTTCAGATAAATTAAATTAAATTTCAGACATTTTCAGATAAATTAAAGCTGAGAGAAAAAGTTGCCAGCAGACCCAAACTACATAAATATGGTATAAAATATAAGCATAAACATAAATAACAAATATAAATATAAAATAAAATATAAAAGAAATAGCACATAGGAAGAAAAAAAAACACCATAAAGAGTGAATATATGTGAACATAAGGACCGCTTTTTCCAAATTTTTAAGAAACTATTGACTGTTTAAAATAATAACAATCTATAGTACAGTTTATAACACAAAGACAAAATAGGTGATAGTAATAACGAAAAGGTCAAAGGGAAGGAAAAAATATAATTACACTATTATAAGGACTTACATTGAAAGCTAAATGATATAAAATTAACTCAAGGTAGCTTGTAATAAATTAAGGATATATATTATCATTCTTAGATTCTTAAAGCAACAACTGTGTGATGGAATAAATAGTTACAAATTATCTTTCCCTCAAGAGGTGGTTCGCTGCTCCTTGAATCAGGGCTGGCCTTGTGACCCACTTTGGCCAACAGAATAAGAGTGATGCTGCATGAATTCCAAACCACTTTGAATATGCGAGGTTTATTTTACATCAAACCTCAATAAGGATAGCTTTAAAAAAAAAAAACAAAAAATAAATCTAGAGTTGTTCCTTCCTTTCATATTTTCTGGAGAAGTATGTGTAGAATTGGTATTTCCTCCATATATACACATAAACTATTACCACTATATACCATCGATATAAAAAACATATACATTCACTACCCCCAAAAAGTTTCTCCATGAACTTGTGCTTCATGCCTCCCACCCTCCATCCCCATACAAATACTTATCTGCTTTGTGTCATCATAGTGTGTTTGCATTTTCTAGAACTTCACATACATGATTTAAAAGCATTTACCCTTTCTCATCTGGCTTAAGTCACCATAATTATTTTGAGATGCATCCATGTTGTTGCTTTGGTTATTAGTTCCTTTTTATTGCTGAGTAGCATCCCAGTAAATGGATACACCAGAAATTGTATATTCACCTGTGGATGGGCATTAAATTATTGCCAATGTCTGTCTAATACAAATAAAGCTGCTCTGGATATTTGTGCACAGTCTTTGTGTAGACATATTTATTTCATTTCTCTTGAGCAAATACTTGGGAGTGGAAAGGCTGGGTTTTATGATAGGTGAATGTTTAAAGTTTTTTTTAACTTTTTTTTTTAATTTTTATTTATTTATGATAGTCACAGAGAGAGAGAGAGAGAGAGAGGCAGAGACAGGCAGAGGGAGAAGCAGGCTCCATGCACCGGGGGGAGCCCGACGTGGGACTCAATCCTGGGTCTCCAGGATCGCGCCCTGGGCCAAAGGCAGGCGCTAAACCGCTGCGCCACCCAGGGTTCCCTGTTTAAAGTTGTAAGCAACTGCCAAACCATTTTACAAAATGGTTTTCCATCTGACATTCCCTCCTTAACGAATGACAGTTTCCGTTTCTCCATATTCTTTGAAAGTTGCCATAGTAGTCAGTATAAAATTGTAGGACTTTGAAAAAACATTTGTCATTTTCTTATGAGGTTAAATATGCACCTACCCTTCATCTCAGCAATTCCTTCTCCTTTAGTATGAATGAGAAATGAATGCGTATGTTCACCCAAAGCAACTTTGACATGAATGTTCACAGCAGCTTTATTCATGATAGCTCAACACTGAAACAACCCAAATCTGCATAGACAGAAAAGAGGATAAATGCATTGTGCTACATTCACATTGAGAAATTTAAAAATGCATGAAGTCATGATACAACAACATGGACAAATCTCAAAAAAATATTATGTGGAATGAAAGAAGCCAGACCAAAGTTTCACTTGTATAAAATTCAAATAGAAAAACTAACCTCTGGGAATAGAAATCAGAATAGTGATTGCCTCTGGAGGGTAGGGGAAGAATGATGGTGTAGACAGGGACAGGAGGGGATTTTCTGGGGTATAGACATCTTCCAGATGTTGACCTGTGTGATGGTTATATGTATACATAAGCATACACATATATTGCCAAAGTTAATTGAGTTGTGCAAGTAAGATTAGTGTATTTTGCTGCTTTAAATTGTACTCAATAAAGTGCTATTAGCATAAAATGAAAAAAAAACCTCCATATTTGGTAATCAGTTCTTCTCAAGAGAGGAAAGGCTTTAATGTTTCAAAGATAAGGAGATAGTGATCCAGAAAGAAAGGAAAGAAGAAGGAGGGAGAAGAGGGAGATAAAGAAATGAAAGAAAAGCACTTTTACAACTTCAAGGTTTTCCCAGGAAAGCCTCTACTTACACCTGTTGCCCTGGCACCCTAGTCAATGTAAGCATTTGTCCCAGATCTCTCACATTTTTAGTTAATACTTTGGTAGACTTCCAACTTATGCTTCCTGCTTCTGCCACACTCAGACCTAGGAGTATGTGGAATACATATATAGCGAATGGAGTGGTCACTTTGACATGTATTTAAATCTGAAAGACAAATCCAGACTGAAATCTCCTGTCCAAGAACATCATACATGGTGCCCCATGCTTTAGAAAAAAAAAATCACTTAGGCACAAGGATCTAAGTTGGGCTTATTTCTCTGGTCTAGGGTGGTTGGTAAGAGAAACATTTCACAGTGCATCCCCTGGCAGCCACTGCTGTACCAGCCAGGTGTACAGCGGCCCATGCCACAGCACGGGAAGCCAACAGGTTGTCCACCGGCAGGCACTTCGGTATAAATGTACAATGTGCAAAAAACAGAGATAAAAAAAAAAAAAACAGAGATGAAGAAGAGCTGCTGTAAAGCATATGCAGAGTAGTTTGCAAGCTTTTGTTACCATAGTTTGGTCCATTTTTCCCATGTTAAAAAGCCACAAAGACATATTTTATTGTTTGGAATCATTTTTATATTTTACAATAAGCATTTGCCATAGCAACAAAGTAAAAAACAAAAACAAACAAACAAGAAAACCAGAATTGCATGTTACACAAGAAAGTTGATGACGAACACGTATTTTGCACAAGATGTTTGTCAGCGTTTATCACCCTCTGTGGAAGTCATGGTAATGTCTGCGGGGTCTTGCAAAGTAGAAGACACAAATCTGCTGATGAGGCATCAATACTTGCTTCCAAAGACTGTGCCAGACAATAAAAATTGAAAATCACAGGTGCATTTACATTTCACTCTGTGAAGTGAGACTTTTCATTCACATGGAAGGTCACTTAGCTCATTTATTGAATTCCAATTTTTGTGCATACACATACACACAAAAAGCAATACTTGTTAATATATTGGCTCTGATAGAAAAGAACAACTTTACACATAGTGAAATGTTGACAGTTTTATATCAGTGTCATTAAGTGCTTCAAAGAGAAAATCATTTGTTATTCTTAATCATTTTTTCTAGCCAATTCATCAAAATAAAGCTGTTGAAAGTTTATTTTGTCAAAGATGAAATATCTGACATTATTATAACATTGTGGTAAATAAATTCAGCATAAAATATCAAACTGGAAGACCACAGATCTGGTTTTGGTTATAATAAAAACACAAAATTTTTAAAGATTTTTTTTATTTGTTTATTTGAGAGACAGAGCATGATTAGGGGGAGGAGCAGAGGGAGAGGGAGGAGCAGACTCTCCACTGAGCAGGTAGCCTGACATGGGGCTCAATCCCAAGACCCCAGGATCCTGACCTGAACTAAAGGCAGATGCTTAACTGACTGAGCCAGTCAGGAGCCCTAAAAATACAAATTTTAGTGAAACACAGTATCATGATAAAAGTAATATTCTTATTGAATCATGGAATTTATGGGACAGAAATATACTTGGAATCAGTTGTGATACACATAATTAGGACTGCATCCAAACAAGTTATGATGGTTTTTCCATCAAAATAGAAACTATATTTGTTAAGATTTACACATATTTTCATATAAATACAAATAAAGAAATGGAGTTACAAAATTTCTTGACCAAGATGGGATCAGATACCAAAAGCTAACAAAAACCCTTCTACATGGAAGTTCCTTTCCTTCCTGCTTCTTCTTATATGTAAGATTGTAGAAACACGTAAGCCTTCGAAAGACCACTTTTTAATCAGCCTAAAGGATCTACATAATATTGAACTCATTTGTTACAATGTTCTCAATTTTTTAATTGGATTCATTTAAATCAGAAATCTTGTGTCTTTAATCAAAGCATGTAATGAATAAAGGGCAAAAACTTTCAACTCCTAAAAGCCTCTAGAAAACTCCAAGGGTTTTTTTAAAGATTTTATTTTTAAGTAATCTCTACACCCAGTGTGGGGCTCGAATTCACAGCCTGGAGATCAAGAGTCACCTGCTCCACTAACTGAGCCAGGCACCGACCGCACAAATTCCAAGTATTAGAATTAGAAGCAAATCTTGTAAATGGAAGGCACTGAAATTGATCTTTTCCCTAGAAATGAAAAAACTAAACAAAACAAACAAGCAAAAATAGTGCATGAGACGTAATCTTAAAATTTTGATGGACCTCCAAATTTTAATTGTCTAAAATTGTATTCTTTTTTTTTTAATTTTTTATTTATTTATGATAGTCACAGAGAGAGAGAGAGAGGCAGAGACACAGGCGGAGGGAGAAGCAGGCTCCATGCACCGGGAGCCTGATGTGGGATTCGATCCTAGGTCTCCAGGATCGCGCCCTGGGCCAAAGGCAGGCGCCAAACCGCTGCGCCACCCAGGGATCCCCAAAATTGTATTCTGAACTGGAGTGAAGTAGCTGATGAAATCAATCATTTTTCTGCATTTACATTTTTATTGAGATGTAATTGGCACACGTTATGCTATTAGCTGCAGGTGTACAATATAATTATTTGATATTTATATATATATCGATCAGCATTTAAATTTGGTGAAGCATTCAAAAAAATCATAATTTTGCAATTTTGTCTTAGAAACGTGTCAAAGGAAGATAGTCCAACTGCAGGCCAAAGGAGGCATATGTGAAAATACAGGGGCTGAAATATTTATACAGTTGAATGTGAAAAATAATTGAATGAAGAATACCCTCTATTAAGCAAAAATCCCTTACAGCTTATTCAACCCTGTGTGAAGAAGTGGCATTCCATCAAAATGATGGTGAACTGTAGCAATCCGGGTGACTCACACTAACATAACCCGAATGAAAGAGACCAGACACACATGACTACATACTACAGGAATCCAGATATAAAAAGGACAAAAGCAAGCAAACTAATCAAAGTCATTAGAATTGGAATGGGGCACAGAAGTTTCAGGAACAGGTGATATGTTTAATCTTGAGCTGGGGCTAGTAACTCAGGTGTGTTAAGACTGTGAAAATTTACGTATGATATTAAGATCTTCATTTTTTTTTTTTTTTTTTTTTTTTTTTAATACATCTCAGATTCCTTTTTTTTTTTTTTTTTTTTTTTTTAATTAATTTTTTATTTATTTATGATAGTCACAGAGAGAGAGAGAGAGGCAGAGACACAGGCGGAGGGAGAAGCAGGCCCCATGCACCGGGAGCCCGATGTGGGATTCGATCCCGGGTCTCCAGGATCGCGCCCTGGGCCAAAGGCAGGCGCCAAACCGCTGCGCCACCCAGGGATCCCCTGATATTAAGATCTTCAAATGTATTGCTACACTTCAATGACTTTAGGGTTTTTTTAAGATTTTATTTATTAATTGGAGAGCGAGAGAGAGCATGAATGGAGAGAGAGGCAGACTTCCCACTGAGCAGGGAGCCTGATGTGGGGCTCAATCCCAGGACCCTGGGATCATGACCTGAGCCAAAGGTAGGTGTTTAACAGACTGCGCCACCCAGGCACCCCTTCAGACTTTTTAAAAATATCAGGGAGATTAATGATATTCTTCCTCAGATCTGTAATATTATAATATCATTACCACTCCTGAGAAAATGACCAATTACACCACCACATAATTTAATATGTGATCCACAGTCACAGGTTCTTTTTTTTTAAATCTAGGAATAGATTTTATTACTTGTATAAGTTTAATCAGGATCCATTCTTTTTGGGGGAGTATTTATTTTTTTACTTTGTTTCTTTATTTTTTAAATTAAATTCAATTTGCGAACATATAGTATAACACCCAGTGCTCATCCCATCAAATGCTCTCCTTAATGCCCATCACCCAGCTACCCCATCCCCCCACCCACCTCCCCTTCTGCAACCCTTTGTTTTGTTTCCCAGAGTTAGGAGTCTCTCATGGTTTGTCTTCCTCTCTGATTTTTCCCCACTCATTTCAGTCCTATCCTTTATGATCCCTTTCACTATTTCTTATATTCCACATATGAGTAAGACCATATGATGATTGTCTTTCTCCAACTGGCTTATTTCACTCAGCATAATACCCTCCAGTTCCATTCATGTTGATGTAAATGGTAAGTGTTTATTCTATCTGATGGCTCAGTAATATTCCTTGTGTATATAGACCACATCTTCTTTTCCATTCATCTGTTAAAGGACATCCTTCCACAGTTTGGCTATTGTGGACATTGCTGCTATGAACATTGGGGTGCAGGTGTCCCATCATTTCACTACATCTGTATCTTTGGGGTAAAAAATCCAGTAGTGCAATTTCTGAGTCATAGGGTAGCTCTATTTTAATTTCTTGAGAAACCTCCTCACTGTTTTCCAGGGTGGCCACACCAGCTTACGTTCCCACCAACAGTGCAAGAGGGTTCCCCTTTCTCTGAATTCTCGTCAACATTTGTTGTTTTCTGTCTTGTTCATTTCAGCCATTCTGACTGGTGTGAGGTGGTATCTCATTGTAGTTTTGATTTGTATTTCAATCAGGATCCATTCTAATTTCAAGCACTGCATTGGATTTTTTTTAACATTTTTTAAATCCAAAACAGTCCCTTTTCCTTTTCAGACATGGATAGCTCTGTTATTAATATTCTATACTCTAAATTTGTGTGATTGGCTACTAATATCTGAATATAATAACAATCCTATTATTAGGTTTCCAGACTTGAACATAAAAGTAAGGTTCCCTATTCTGCTAACTCTGAGTTCATGAAAAGGAGATTATCCTGAGGGGCCAGACCTCATGGAGACAGCCCACGGGAGAAAGCCAAAGCCACAGAGTTGTTCTCCCGTTTACCTTAAAGAAAGAAGCTGCCATGTTGTGAGAGGAGGGCCACACAGCAGACACCTAGGGTGGGCTCAAGACCAGCCCTGGCACAGAGCCAGCAAGGAAAGGGGCACCACCGTCAAACACTTGCCACATGGTGAATTCCAGCCACAACCAGATGGGACTTTGGCCTCTGGAGAAGCCATCCTGGTGAGATGGATGGCCCACCCCGTGGCTTGATTCCAGTCACAGGAGACTCTGCCCAGAGGTCACAGAAAACCCACTGTCTGTCTGCCTTCCGCTTCTGGGAAATTATGAGAATAAATTTGTGCTAATTGCAAGTCGCTAACTTTGTGGCAATTAATGACTCACCTGTTGCAAACTCACACATGTCACTCAGCCTTGTATTTCTCATCAAGTGACAGCTAGTTTTTTTTTTTTTTCTTATTTATTTATGATAGTCACAGAGAGAGAGAGAGGCAGAGACACAGGCAGAGGGAGAAGCAGGCTCCATGCACCGGCAGCCCTAGGTGGGATTCGATCCTGGGTCTCCAGGATGGCGCCCTGGGCCAAAGGCAGGCGCCAAACCGCTGCGCCACCCAAGGATGCCGACAACTAGTTTTAAAGCAGCATCCAACAAGCTTTTCCAGAAAGACCAGATAGAAAATATTCTAGGCTTTGCCGGCAGACCGGTCTCCACTCCAGGTCCCACATCTGCACCCCAGTGAGCACAGTACCCCCGGGCAAGATGGAAACCAAAGACCGGGGCTGTGTCCCAATGAAACTTTAAGCAGCACGGCCCCCCTAGCAGCCTTGTTTCTGAAAGCGCTGACAACGTACAGGGCCCTGTCAACCTGAGCTTCCCAACAGCGGAGCGGGCTGCGCGAGGACGGGACCGTGGCCCCGCTCAGGAGAGGAACGAGAGGCCCCCGGAGATCGCACGTCTGCCCGGCTCCCAGCTCCCGCCACCCGTCCCCGGGGTTCGAGTGGTGCCCGGCGCTCGGGGTGCCAGTCGCCCCGGCTGCAGGGCGCGACCGCAGAGCTCGCCTCGGAGCCAGAGGCTGCACCGTGGCCTCTCCTCAGCCTCTGTGCCTCCAGGGTCAGGAGTCACGACAGCCCCGGTGCTCCCCTGTCATGCCCACGTGGAGGTAGACTCAGCCCTGAAAGGAGGGTCAGAGGCCATTCATCCCCAGGCACCAAGCTGTGCTCCCTGCAGGAGCCCGGAAACCACTGGGAGGCCAGAGGGCCCGGCAGGCGGAACTGGAAGCCCTGACCCCACATCACGGAGGGCAGCCCACCCCCGCTGACCCCCCATCACGGAGGGCATTTCCACTCCCGCTGACCCCCCACCACGGAGGGCAGCCCACCCCCGCTGATCCCGCATCACGGAGGGCAGCCCAGCCCCACTGACCCCGCATCACGGAGGGCATTTCCACCCCCGCTGACCCATCACAGAGGGCAGCCCACCCCCGCTGACCCCACATCACAGAGGGCAGCCCAGCCCCGCTGACCCCGCATCACGGAGGGCAGCCCACCCCCGCTGACCCCCCATCACGGAGGGCAGCCAACCCCCGCTGACCCCACATCACTGGGAGCATCCCCACCCCGGCTGATGTTAGGCACCGAGCTGGGAGCTTCGGCCAGGGTGCTGAGGAAGGTTTTGCTGGTGAAGCAGAGTTTCCCCGGAAGCCAATGAGCTCCTGTCCCCGAGGAGAAACCCACCGTCCCAGAGAGAGGACTGAATTGCCGGAGGTGGCTCAGAGCATTGACAGCAGAGCTGGGATAGTGCTGAGGCCACAAAGTGATGGAAGCTGACCCCTCAGGCCAGCCCGCCCTGGCTGTGTCCCTCTGCAAGCATGAGGTCAAGGGTACCCACCCCACTGACACTGCCACAGACACCACAGGCTGCTTCTTCACTGGCTGTCTTTCAGCGGGTCCCAGGAGGTCCCAGCAGGCCGCAGCCCCCCACCCCCCGGGCCTCATGGTGGTAATTCTGGCTTCTGAAGAATGGGGTGTAAGCAGGCCCAGGGCGGAGGCAGGCAGATCAACACCCTAAACACAAGCCCCCCATAGCAGGGTCCCCAGGAGAAAGGAGGGGCCACTGGGCAGGACACACCTCCAGCTCCCAGGCCCGGCGCTCTCTCTGCCGGGTCCTCAGCCAGCAAGTGAGGACAGTTAGTAGCCGGGAGGACATGTGACGCAAGGATCAGGGTGCTGCAGGGCCAGGCTGGGAAGGGGGTCACAGAGCCCTGCACGACTCTGAAGGAATAGGCACGTCAGGCAGAGGCCTGGAGCTTGGCCACACTCACTCCCCTTCCTTCCGGGGCCCCCTGAAGACCCAGCAGAGGTGCCTCGAGCCTCTTGGAGGAGGTCTGACCTCAGAGGACCCCCAGCCACGTGGCCTCAGGAGTGGCCTCCATGGCCCATCCAGCTGTCCTTGTGGTCCTGCTCTTGGCAGTGCCCGCAGGGGACACTGTCGGAGCCCCCGTCTACCTGCCAACGTCCAGGCCCTCCGACCGCTTCTGCACTGAAGGAGACGTGCTTATCGGAGCTGTGACACCCTTACACACAGCGCTGGACCCACCACAAGTAAGGTTCCAGCAGCCTCCCAGGGCACCTACTGTGCTGGTGATGGGTCCGCTCCTTATCCTGGGGGGGTACAGCCACCCCTGACAGAGGGAGGGGGCAAGCCTTCCTGATCACTGCAGTTGGGGTCCAGACACCTGTCACCCGCCCTCCAGGGCCCCTTGGCAGGGCCGGCCCCTGGCTCTGAGCACCTGGGTGTCAGGCTGGCTTCTAGTCCTGGCCCTCGCCCCGTCCCTGAGTCACCCAAGGCGAGCCCCCTTCTCTCTCTGCACAACGCTCATATTCCTTCAGTGTGAGGGCGAGAAGAGGGCCAAGGCTGGAGGCCTGGAAGTGGCTTCAGAGTCCTGGCTCTGGAGCTGTGAGAGGTCGCACGGGGGACCTTCCTGAGCTGTCCCCGGGCGGCACTGCTTGGGAGCCTGCGAGCTTTGTCCAGAAGGAGGCTGGGGAGTCTGTAGCCAGGCCCCATATTCCCGCACCCTCTGTCTGCCTGTCTTCTTCCTGCCTAGGTGTTTGTCAGGGGCCCTCCAGCATGTCTATGCACCTGCTCGGGGCTCTCTGCTTGTGTCCTCAGCCACCTGTCTGCACAAGTGTTTGTCCATCTGCGTGCATGTGCATGCAGCTGCCAGCCTCTGTGTGTCTGTCCCCCTGCCTCACACACACCTGAGCGCCTGTCTCAGCATGTGAACCTTCACCCCTGCCACTCCACCCTGTGTTGGCTGAGGGTGAGGTCGCCATGCTGTCCATGTGCCTGCGAGTCTGTGTGCATGTGTGTCTGTGAACGTGTCTGTGTGTGTGCCTCTGTGTCTGTGTCTGTGTGAGCCTATTTGTGTCTGTGTGTGTCTGTATATGTGCCTATGTGCACCTGTGTGCTTCTATGTGTGTGTCTGGATGCCTGTCACGTTGTGTGTCACTTTGTCCAGCCCTGAGAAGCTGCCAGCCTTTTTCCATGTGTGTCTACTTGTGTATGTCTCTTTTCTAGAACCCCCAGTCCCTAGTCCTTCAGCCAGCATACATGTGAATTCAGTCCCACTTCCCAACTTGCCCTCTCTCCTCGCAAGGAGACACTGGCTGTTTTGTGTGGCTCAAAAAGGCTGATGGATCCTGATGGATGAGCTCCACCTGTCCTTCACCCTCTAGAAGGCCCAACACCTGCCTTTTCCTGAATGTCCTGGGCCTCCTCTTTGCCACCTCGGAGGCAGAGGAGGACCCAGCCTTCCTGTCCAACATCACTGTGGGGCTGCAGGTCAATGATTCCTGCATCTCGAGGTCTCAGGCCCTGGTGAGCACCCTGGCCCTGCTGTCCAGCCAGCTCCAGCCCAACAACACTTCCACTGTGGCTCCCAGTGACCACGCCTGGGGACGATTGGCGGGATGACCTCCTTGGACTCTGAGCCCATGGCTGAGCCGCTGTCCATGTACAGAGTCCCTCAGGAGAGGACGCAGCTGCAGAGAGGGAATCGTCAGCATCCTCCAGCTGCACGTTAAAGGATCACACTGCTGCTGGGAAGGGACACCACGGGTCATGACCTGGAAAGGTCACTTCCCTCCCCCTGGGCCTGAGATTCCCCTTCCTCAGGATGGGAGAGCAGGAGCTAGACTAGACTAGATGGGTGGTTCCCTAGCAGGTGCTAGGCTAGATTTTGTGTCCCCAAACCGGTACCCACCAGTCATGAGGCTTTCTCTAGTTTGCAAAGAAAGGCCATGGTGTTTGTATGTCAGTGTGAGGCCACCAGGCCTCCTTCAACAATGGTTTCTTTTTTTTTTTTTTTTCAGTTTTATTGAGATATAACAGACAGATGTCACTGTATAAGTTCAAAGTGTACAATACGATGGTTTGACTTAGCGTATACTGTGAAATGATTACCTTAAGAAGTTCAGTTAGTGCCATCATCTCATATAAATACAGGAAAAAGAGAAAACAAAAGAAAAAAAAAGTGTTTCCTTGAAATGAGAGCTCTGAGGATTTGCTGTCTCACTCTCCTGTGAGCCACACAGTGATGTCAGGTGCCACCCCCAAACCCCCCCCCCCCCAATGCTGTAATGTGCATCCTCAACACTTACTTGCCTCGGAACTGGAAGCGTCTACCTTTTGGCTTCTTCTTAAAATCCCCCCTTCCCCACTTCTGGTGACCTCAAATCTGATCTCCTTTCCATGAGGTGGTTAGGGTTTTGGTTTTTGTTTGTTGTAGATTCCACATGTGAGTGAGATCATACAGTATGCATCTTTCTATGTCTGGCTTATTTCATTCAGCATAATTCCCTCAAGGCTCATTCACATGTCCCAGTGGCAGGATTTCCTCCTTTTATGGTTGAATAATATTCCATTATGTATATACCAGCCACAGCTCCTTTCTCCATTCATCCGTCAATGGACACTTCGGTTGTTTCCATGTGTTGGCTATCGTAGGTTTGATTTCTCCAACAACTTTGGCAACCTTAGGCTAAATGCCCATAATTTTTGGTTGATGAGTTAAACAGCCTGGAACACATGTGCTCTAACAGCCTGTGATCGGAGGGCTGATGAGAGCACTCAAGATTTATAACCCAGGCCAGGATGATCTCATTCTTTCTCCCTACCCGTCCCAGAAACTTGGAAAGTTGAACAAGTTACTGACCACACTGCTGGATCTCATGAAACATCGGCCTAAACTTGACTTCTGTTTGATCTTTAGTGCATCTCAAATCTGTTAGGCAGGGAAGCAATGTTTATAAGATCATTTTCCAATTGGAGAAAACTTATTTTTCCCTACCATGCAGAGAAATAAGTTATATAACTATTACTTGTGAGCTCTGAAAGACACCCCAAGAAATATTAAATATCTTCTCTCTCAGATTTTACTGAGCCCTCAAATGCCCCAACTGAGAAGTCATCCAATAAGATGCAAACATTTAATTCTCAGTAGCTGTGGTTCAGTGATGTATAGCTATTGTCAGCCACTCACACCTTAGTATAAATGAGCTTATCACATTCTTTCTTCTGCAGTATTGGTTGAAATTACTTGATAATAACTGTATCTGTAATTGCTTGAGTAATTACCCTTAGTGGAAACTGCTTTTTAGATACTTTGCACATATCAAATTCTTATGAAGATTAAATGGGTTAATACATGTAAGACACTCAGAAAAATGCCTGACTTACAGTGAGCTCTATATCACTATTTCCTATTACTAGTATAATTATCTTTATTTTTATTATCTCATTTAATCCTCACAACAGCTTTAGGGAGTAGATATTATTATTCCCATTTCACAGATTAAGACATTGAGACTTAAAGAGGAAATGTCACTTTCCTCTTTGTGTGAATGCACAGTTCACACAACTAACAAGTAGGAGTTTGGGATTCGCCTAAACAGAAATACTGCCCATTGTGGGGCTGGTTATTATTCCAAAATTTTACTGAGCACACTCCTTACAGTACAGAGCACTGTGTTCCAACTGCACATACCATGTGCCATGACTGTCCTCAGAAATGCTCATACTCTGGACAAGAAGACAAGCATGAACCAGAGAGCCATCACACCAGGCCACCCTCTGGCTGTTAAAGGGTCGGCCATGGGAGGCCTCTATGGCTGAACAGCCTAGGCTCAAAGTTCCAAATGGAAATGCTGGGTTAGGGTGACCTTGGTCTCTCTGTCAATAATCAGGACATGTAACTGATTGAGGATTGCTTTTTCTAGTTTCTTATTTATGTGGAAATTCTTACAAAGGCATAAAAATAAATCACTTTTGTAGTGAGAATGCAAGAGGCTATAGAGATTATCTAGAGAGCAAACAGAGAACACACTACACTCTTCTTCACTGGAGTCATTGAACCTTTTACATTTGCTCAGATTGCCAGTGTGTTTGATGCTCTTCTGCCCTCTTATGTAACTTTTTATCTCTTAGGCTTTGTCATAACTTTCCATAAAAAAAATTTAAAGACATAATACTAGAAATAACAAATAGAGAGCAGTTTTATTTGCTAGTGAGAAGGAGTTTCTATGCTTTCGTTCATTTCTATTATTATAGTTTTCTATTGATTATGCTTTTGTTCTTGTTTTGTCCTTTCTTGAAATTTCCTAATTGTTTTAGCCATTTTTTTTCTTCCAGTGCTTTAGAAGTTCTATATCTAGTTTCTATTCTTCTCATGATTATTCAAGTGTTTAGTTCACCTGAACCTTTATTTCTCAAGCCATGTCAAGAATCATACAATGCGTAAAAACAAATCACTTAGCACACTTTACTTCTCTGTTTCTCCCACTGGCTTCTCAAGGGGAACTGGCTTCCCAGGCCTGAGCATATAGACTTTGGAAGGACCTGGACGTAGCATGATGATGAGATATGCTGAGATAATATTTAAAAATAAAAGACAGACAGACAGACACAGAAGGATTAATACAACCTGATACTACTTATATGGTGAATTAAAATAGATTCCCAGAAGCAGATAACAGTTGTTCAGTGGGTGGTTCAGGCCTGAGAGGAGAAAAAACAGGGAGATATTAGTCAAAGGGCACAAAGTTACAGTTATACCACAAAGAGATCTCCTGCGCAGCCCAGTGCTAGAGTTCACATTACTGTACTATGTTCTTAAAAATTGGCCAACAGGGTAAATAGTGTGCTAAGTGCCCTTATCACACAAAACCAGACCAATAGCATACAGATGAGGGTGGGAGGAACTTTGGACTGATGAATAAGTTTATAGCACAGATTGTACTGGTGGCTTCACACGTGTAGACTTATCTCCAAACTCATCAGGTTGTAGATGGTAATCACACACAACTTCTGTATGCTTAAAAAAAAAACCTGTAATAATAGAAAGCAGAGAGGGGAGCAGTGAGGGTAGGTCCAGGATGGCAGGTGAGAGCATTTGTGAACACCAAGCAGAGGTGGTAAGGTCTCCCCCACAAGGGCATGCAGCCCTGCTTCTTCCCCCAGATCAGTCACGGATCTCAGCACCCCCAGTTCTCTGACCAGTCCCAGTTGCCATCCTTCCTCTGCACTGTGCCCAGCAGCACCCACCAGCCCTGGGTCCCGGCCAAGTTCTTGCATCACTTTACCTGGACCTGGGTGGGCCTAGTGGGTTCTGACAGTGGCAACTTTGAGAGGCTGGACCAGCAGTTGCAGAAGGAGATGAGGCACCGAGGTGGCTGTGTGGCCTTCTCCAAGAGGATCTGCAGCCAGGTCCACAGCATCCACAGCATGTCCAACGTAGTGGCCTTATGCCCTGCCACCATGGTCATCATCTGTGACTGTTACTACTTCCACTTCAAGCTGCTGGTTGAGGCCCTTTGGGAGAAGAATGTGACCAGGAGGACATGAGTCTTCTACGCCTCTTTCCACTACAACCCATCTGTGCTAGGCCCTAGCACTCACACCTTGCTGAATGGCAGCTTGTGCCTGGCCATACACTCAGGACTCATGTCAGGCTTTGAGGACTTCCTGTTGGCACTGTGCCTAGCTGCCTACCCAGGGAACAGTCTGGTGAGGAAGCTCTGGGAGCAGCTGCAGGGATGCAGTGGTCTGGATCAGGGGCTTCAACACCAAGTGCCGGAGAAGGGGCTCAGAACTGCACAGGACATGAGAATATGACAGCTGCCCACCTGTCTACCTTCAAACTGCATGATCTGATGGCCACTTACCAAGCCCACCTGGCAGCCAGAACCCTGCTGGCCTCCTGCCAGAATCTAACGTCCTGCTCCCCAGAAGATGGACCTTCCCTGGGAGGCACCTGTGCCAAGCACACAATGCCAGACCTTGGCAGGTGAGCAGCCAGGATGCCCCAATACTATCTCACTCCTTCCCACCTTGCTCTGAGCCACAGGCTAGCACAGAGGAAGCAAGGATTAATGAAAGGAGTACTGAATTTAGAGCCATCATCTCCTGGGCTCAGATCCCTTATTATTAAAGATGTCAGAGGTCTACAGCTAGAAGAGAGGACTGGCTCCTACTAGTGATTCCTGTAAAATTTTCAGGAATTGTACAAGCTACTTGCTCACCATGGAAAGCAGGAAACCTAAATATCCTGGCTTTTTTTTCCCCCAGAGAGCTGGCTGTTGAACACTCAGCAGCATGCCACTGCAAACATCGAAGCAAAATTATAGAAACAGAGGCAGAGTGGGTCCTCTTAATACTAAAAGAATGCTTTCAAATGAGGCACAGCTTCTTTATGAAGTTTATAATTTCATCACTACTGTGTAAGTGTGAGGTTTTTATTTTTTATTTTTTTAGTGTGAGGTTTTTAACAGCTAGAAGAGTAATAAATAATACTTAACACTTTACAAGGGCTTTTCTATGCCAAGTAACATTCCAAGCACTTTAGATGTATTAATACATTGCATCTTTATGATGACCTTATGGGGTAGATCCCCTTTTCACAGATGAGAAAATGGAGACAGAATAACACATCCAAGGTTACTCAGCCAGTTCAAGTAGAGTCAAGAATCACACCAGGCCCCCTGGCTCCGGACTCTGGGCACTGGGCCATGCTTTCTGCTGTCTCACTGCTGCTAAAGTATTCCTAGAATCTCTCAGTATCTAGGCCCAGCATTGCCCCCAGCTAAGGTCATTGCTGAAACTCCCTACTATGGTCTTACTGAGCTTCAGTGGCCTAACTCAACAAATATATGTGTATGACACAAGGATTTACTAAGCACTTTTCTCTTCCTCGGAGCAAGGTGGGATGCAGAAATGTGCAAAATGTGTGCTTCCTCAGAGTGTTTGTTTCCTAGTCACCAGTCACGTTTGGCAGCAGAAGGAAACTAACTAATATGTATGAAGGGACAGAGCTATGAATATGTGGGGACACCCATATTCATAAGATGAGGCTGTTCGTGAGATGTCTTGGGCAAGACCGGGACTTCCAGATTTCCATTAACTTGATTTCCACTTCTCTAACCACTGCAAATTAAAGCAAACTTGAAAAATGAGAAAACATCTCTTTTTCCATAAAATGTGCAAAGATGAGGTGGCTTCCTACATGTGTTGATAAGCACAGATGTGGGAGAGCAGTTCAGTGACATGAAGGAAGCCCGCTCACCTGTTTGTGCGCCTCACCAGTCTCTTGCCTTGTACATTCTGTCCATGCCTCAGATGCACCATTATACCCAGAAGGTTCACTTCACTACCAGAGCCCACAAAGAAGTTTTCTTCACCAAAGATGGAGAGGTGCTGGCAACACCTGAAATTAAAAATAGCTGTGTCTCCCCAGACCAGTAGAGGACAGACAGCCATTGTTGGACATTTTGACTTCAGAGTTCCTCCAGGGAAAGTGTTGCTGATAAATGATAACACCGTTATCTGGGCAGAAGGGCTTTCAAAGGTGAGAGCTGAGAGCACCCTCAGGACTACGCCCACACAGCACCTCCCACCTCTAACCACCCCACAGTATTTGTCACATTGACCTGACTTAGGGTACTTGGTCAACAGGAGGGCAGGGTGGACTATTGACTTACACAACTCTAAGGCCAGTCAGCAAATAAAACCTTCCAAAACCACTCCCTGGCTCCCAAAACAGAGGAGCTTGCTAAAGGCAAAGGTAATGATTGAGCAAATGGGAAAGTAAAATACATATAATTTCTAATTTATTTCAATTTGATCTACATTTCCCTGATGATTAGTGACTTATATAAGTTCTTTCTATATTTTAGATATTAACCCTTTATCAGATATATCATTTACAAATATCTTCTTTGATTAGGTAGCTTGCCTTTCATTTTGTGGATGTTTCCTTTGCTGGGCAAAAAGCATTTTATTTTGGTGTGATCCCAATATTTCATTTCGACTTTTGTTTCCTGTACCTGAGGAAACATATCTGGAGAAACATTGCATAGACCAGTGTTCAACAGATTACTCGCTATTTTTTCCTTCAGGAGTTTTATGGTTTCAAGTCTCTCTCCTTTGAGAGGAGAATTTAGTGCATTTACATTTAAAGCAAGTATTGACTCCTAACTCTAGGAAATGAACAAGGGGTTGTGGAAAGGGAGGTGGGCAAGGGGCTGGGGTGACTGGGTGATGGGCACTGAAGGGGGCACTTGACAGGATGAGCACTGGGCATTATGCTATATGTTGGCAAATCAAACTCCAGTAAAAATATATATACAAAAAAATTTAAAAAGCAATTATTGATAGGTATATGGTTATTTCCATTTTGTTAACTGATACAGGCTATACTTATAGTTTGCCCCTGCTCCTTTCTTCTTCTCTTCTAAGAGCACATTTTTACCTACTGTTCTTTCAGTAATATCCTTATCCTGCCCAGTACCTGATATGTGGAACATGAGTATCTTGCCCAGTACCTGAGCAAGAAAGGAAGGGGAGGACAGTAAAGAGGAAAAGAAAGAAGAAAGAAGTAAAGGAAAGAAAAGGAGGAATGAAGAAGATAAGAAGGGTTCTCATGAGGTAGAATGATGCTGGTAATTGCTCTAAAACCTGAATACACAGATGCTGCTCAGTCTGCCATGCAGTGTCCCTAGTACTCTCCCTCCTCTCGTTCATAGGCCCCTACCTCAATCTGCAATGAAAAACGTCCTGTGGGAACCAGGAAATCATTCCTACCTGAGAAGCCAAACTGCTGCTACAGTTACATTCCCTGCCACAGAGGAGAGATGACCATGACACCAGGAAAGAGAGAGGCTGCCCTTGTAAAGGGGGTCAGCCAGTAGCCATGGTAGGCTTCAGACAAGCTCTGAATATCACATCAGGGGAAAACTCCCTTGCTGGGAAAGAAAAACCCAGGGAAGAGGAAATCAAAAAGATGTCAAGATGCCCTTCTCACTTGCTACAGTAAAGCCACTTAAGGCTATCCATTCAAAAAGAAGATGTGGTCTATATATACAATGGAATATTACTCAGCCATTAGAAATGACGAATATCTACCATTTGCTTCAACGTGGATAGAACTGGAGGGTATTATGCTGAATGAAGTAAGTCAATCGGATAAGGACAAACATTATATGGTTTCACTCATATGGGGAATATAAGAAAGAGTGAAAGGGATTAAAGGGGAAAGGAGAGAAAATGAGTGGGAAAAATCAGAGAGGGTGACAAAACATGAGAGACTCCTAACTCTGGGAAACAAACAAGGGGTAGTGGAAGGGGAGGTGGGCAGGGGGATGGGGTGACTGGATGACAGGCACTGAGGGGGCCACTTGACGGGATGAGCAGTGGGTGTTATATGTTGGAAAATCGAATTCCAATAAAAAATATACAAACAAAAGACAAAAAAAAAAAGGCTATCCATTCATTCTTTCTTTCATCAACTATAAGTTTGTCCAAATTCTGTGCCCAGTTTCATGTCTGATGCATACTAGCCGTTCCATAAATACTGAAACAAAATCCTCTATTAGGGACACCTGGGTGGGTTATTGGTTGAGTGTCAGGCTCAGGGTCTGATCCCAGATTCCTGGGATTGAGTCCCACATCGAGCTCCTTGCATGGAGCCTGCTTCTCCTCCCTCTGCTTATGTCTCTGCCTCTCTCTGTGTCTTTCATGAATAAATAAAATAAAATCTTTAAAAAGTATATTTAGCCATCAAAACTTCCAGTTTAAAATAAGTCACCAGGATGTAATGTATTGCATAAGGAATATAGTCATTAACATTGTTCTAGCTTTTTGTTTAGTGACTGATGAAAACTAAACCTATAGGGTGATCATTTCATAGTGTATAAAAATATTGAATCAGCATGCTGTACACCTGAAACTAATATAACATTGTGTCCATTATAATGCAAAAACAAAGCCAGAAGCTAATTAATCAATTAATTAAAAAGAAAAATGTTTGCTATCTATACTTACACATAACTATGCACCTCACCAGCACTCCAGATTCTGGTAGGTAGGTCTTTTTCAAAGGGAGTGATTGTTTTGTAATGTAAATAATCACACTCACAAAGGCCCCTTTTATTCAGTTTCTTTTTTCTTTTTTTATTGAAGTATATTGACATATTATATTATCAGTTTAGTTTCTCGTATCAGATTTTATTAAAGCAAGATTCACTTTCCGTACATAGGATCCTTTCCAAAAGTATGCCTCTGAGTTTTTGCCATTTTAAGTAAATGATCTTCAACAACCTCAAAATTGTAAGTTTTGTTGATACTTCCCATAGAGTTGTTCTTAGAGTCAAAATCCAGAAAGCATTCTGTGTGTTTGAACTTGAGTTTTTTCTGGAACCATAAATGAGAATGACATGACTTGATATGATAGTGAATCTTTTCCATCAACCTCACTGGGCTAAGGGATGCTCAAATAGTCATTAAAATGTTATTTTGGGGTGTTTACAAGGATTTTTCTGAAGACTGAATAAGTAGACTGAAAAGGGAAGATTGTTCTCACCAATACAAGTAGACAACATCTAGTCCATTGAGGGCCTAGATGAACCAAAAGGAGCAGGAAGGGAGAATTTGCTCTCTTGGCTGGTGCTTCGACATCCATCTTCTCCTGCCCTTGAACATTTGTGCCCCTGATTCTTAGGCCTTGGTGTCAGACTTACCCATAGGTTCCTCTGGTCCTCAAACCTTCAGGCTCAGACTGAATCACACCACTGATTTTCTCAGTTCTCCAGCTTGAAGATGACAGATCATGGGACTTCTCAGCCTTCCTATCATGTGAGCCAATACCGATAATCTTTCAGTCTATTTAAATAGATAATTATACCACTATAATGATAGATGATGATGATAGATAGATAGATAGATAGATAATAGATGATAGATAGATAGATGATAGATAATGATAGATAGATAGATAGATAGATAGATAGATAGATAGATAGATATCTTATCTTATCTTATTGGTTCTGTTTCTCTGGAGAACGCTTATATACCCCTTTTGTTTTGCTTTGTTTCCATCACCCAAACCTAAAAGTCTTATATACCCCTTTTGTTTTGCTTTGTTTCCACCACCCAAACCTAAAAGTCAAATGCATTTTGTGTTCAAATATACTCAGGTCAGGTGTCTGAAAGTTCTACTCTTATTTCATTCACATGAATTCTTATTTTTGATCCTGAAAGGTTCTCATTTTGCCACTGTTTATGCATCTTGCCATCATCCGAAAGCATATAAAGCACATATATAATATTCAATAAATTATATATAGTATTCAACAAATGAAATGACTTTCAAAATGTGGTTTTGTGTCCTCTCTCCTGACCATTACAAGTGCAACAGCTAAGACACTGAGTGGGGGTGTAGAGACCATGATGCTATGGGTACCATCATGTAATCCGCTCATTCTTGGCCAGGTGAGAAACAGTATCACAGAAAATCTGTCCTTCCCCAACCCAATCAAGCTCAGCATTTTCCTCTTCCATGTACTGTAGTTGCTGGAATGCACATTCAAATGGTGATTATAAATGTCCTTAAGAGTACAACTATCTAAGCTTAGGGAATGACTTGAATTATAATTGCCTTTGAAGTCTTACTTCACGTGCGCTGACATCGCCATACAGATCTTTTTTTTTTTTATTAATTTTTATTGGTGTTCAATTTACCAACATACAGAAAAACACCCAGTGCTCATCCCGTCAAGTGTCCACCTCAGTGCCCGTCACCCATTCCCCTCCAACACCCGCCCTCCTCCCCCCTTCCCTGGAGCAGGAGCTGCGCCATACAGATCTTCTTAAATGCATTTTCAAAGCACGGTTTGGTGAAGAGGGCAGATGGGTCTATGTTTCAAATAAGACCATGTAGCTACAAAGAAAATAAGTTCATGGATCACATGGAAAATCACCTGTGATTCTGGGGACTTTGTGATGAAAACTGCTGATGGTCTGCCAAAATTTGTTTCTCCTTTTTCTCCACAGTCATCAAATTGGGGCTCGGTACCTAGCCACCTTGCTATGGATTATTTTTAGCAATTAGATAGGACTTATGGCTAGCTCCTTACCAAGAAAAGTGAGTAGAAATGATGGTTTCTACATCTAATGGAGAAACTTTAAGAGGTGAGGTTTGTTTCCTCCATAATCTACCCTCACCCTTCTTGCCCCCCTGAAACGCTTTATTGACCATGTAAATAACAAAAAGGCCTTAGATTGGGGATTGGCAAGTAGTCTCTGTCACAACTACTCAACTCTGTCATTGTAGCACAAAAGGAGCCATAAACAACATATATGATGTGATTGTATTCTAGTATAATTTGATTTATGAACACTGAAATTTTAATTTTATAAAATGATATGTCACAAAATATTATTCTACTTTTGATTCGTTTACAATCATTTAAAAGTATAAAAGCCATTCTTAGCTCAAAGCTCATTAAAAAGAAGTGCTGAGTTGAATTTGGCCCACAGCCCTTCATTTATCAACATCCTAAGGAATGTGGACTCCATGGATAGACAGAAACTGGGTCTTTGAATGCCTGTTGAACAGAGCCACTCACCAACCTGGAACACTCACCTTGAACTCATGCAAAAAAGAGGAAATCTGTCTTTAAGCTGCATTAGAGTTAAGTGTCTCTTGTGATGACAGATTAACAACTTACTTTAACTAACACGTAATCCATAACTCCTGACTAGCTAGGTTACTGCTCTGTCCCATAGTCCTCACCACTTTCCTTCTGAAAATCCAGACAAGAAAACTAGGTCCCCACCTGCCTCCTCACGGACCTTTCCAAGACCTGAGGGAAAAGACTCGGCCCAGAGCTCCCTTCACCTCCTTGTTCCGAAGACTGTAGATGAGGGGGTTGAGCATTGGTGTGACAATGGAGTAGAAGACAGACACTACCTTGTTGAAGTTGATGGAGGAGGCCACTTTGGTCCGGACATACATAAAGAAAAGAGTGCCATAAAAGAGGCTCACCACTGTCAGGTGAGCTGCACAAGTGGAAAAAGCCTTTCTGCGCTCAGCAGCCGAACGGATGTGCAGCAACGTCCAGACAATGTTGCCATAGGACACAGAAATGACTGTAGAGGAGACCAGGAGCACCATCAGAGAGACTAGGAAGTCTGTGGTCTCCTTCAGGGTGACATCTGAGCAGGACAAGGCTAGCAGTGGTGAGACATCACAGAAGAAGTGGTCGATGACATTGGGACCACAAAATGTCAGCTGGGACATGAGGTAGATAGGCAAAACAGGTGTGAGGAGGCCCACCAGCCAACAAGCAGCTGCCAGACGGATGCAGGTGCCCCATGACACCAAGGCCCCATATCGAAGAGGCATACAAATGGCCACATAGCGGTCATAGGCCATGGCAGCCAGTAGAAAACACTCAGTTGCCCCCAGGAAGGTAAAGATGAAGAGCTGGGATAGACAGCCAGTGTAGGAGATATTCTTGCCCCCATCTACCCCAATAAAACCAGCCAGCATCTTAGGCACCGTCACCGAAGTGTACCAAATTTCAAGGCAGGACAAGTGTGTCAGGAAGAAATACATGGGTCTGTGTAGCCGATGGTTCAAAGCCACCACCAAGATGATGGCCAAGTTCTCCACCAAGGTGAACAGGTACATGGTGAGAAAGACTGTAAAGAAGAGGAGGCGTGCTTCATGCACCCCAGCAAAGCCCACCATGACAAACTCTGTTACATGGGTCCAGTTTGGGGCATATGGCTGCATGGGTGTGAGCAAGAGTCAGGACACTCATAGCCTCATAGACGAAGACAATTCAAAGAGAATCAGTAAGGATGGTGCACAGAGACATCTTTCATTTTGGAAGAGGAAAACAAAGTCAAGACACTATTCCTGCCCTCGAAGAATATGCAGTCTGTGAGGAGCTCCAGAAAACAGACAACTTCAGTACAAAATTTCAAGTGCTGGATATGGATGGGGGTATCATTGGAGGATATAGCAGGGAAGCTTCCCTAGTCTGGAGGAATCAGAGAACACTTCCTAAAGGAAGTGTTGTCCCAACTGGAACCTGGAAGATAAGGATAAGCAACTGAGATAAAAGAGAAGAGAGCCCAGCAAGTATAACATCTCAGAGACCAGAGAGAACACCATGCATTTGGAAAACTTTAAGTAGATTCAGGTTACCATGGAAGTTAAAAGCTTGGCTTTCCGATCAAGCCTACCTACCTGGCTTTATTTTTTTTTAAGATTTTATTTATTTATTCATGAGAGACACAGAGAGAGGCAGAGACATAGGCAGAGGCAGAAGCAAGCTCCATGCAGGGAGCTCGACATGGGACTCAATTCCGGGACTCCAGGATCACGCTCTGGGCCAAAGGCAGGCACCAAACTGCTGAGCCACCCAGGCACCCCAACCTGGCTTTAAATACCAAAGAATTTAACTAATAGACCAGTAAAAATTTTTTTAAAGATTTTATTTATTTATTCATGAGAGACCAGAGAGAGGCAGAGACATAGGAAAAGGAAGAAGTAGGCTCCATGCAGGGAGCCTGATGTGGGACTCGATCCCAGGACCCTGGGATCACTCCCTGACCCAAAGGCAGATGCCCAACCACTGAGCCACCCAGGTGCCTAGTGAAATTCTTAAATAGATAATCCCTTTAATGCATTTAGCATCATGTTTAGGTCAATATATGGTAGAGAAAAATTTAAATGTTGACTTCTCCTGGGGTAGAGAATGTAGGGAAGAAGGCTCCTGTTGAACCTGAGGAACAGGCAAGGACATCATGAAGAGCAAGGAGCCAAGTGAAGGGAAAGGACAGAGCTGAACTTCAGTATGAGAACAACAGACAGCCTTGAGGAGCTTAAGAAGAGGAGCAAGCTAAGCTTTCTGCCCTTCATAAGGACCAAGTTTGCTGTGCCAATACAGCCATGGAGAGGATTAAGATGGGAGACAGAAAGCCAGGTAAGAATGTTTTGCAGGTGTAGCATGGGGTGATGACAGCCATAGGCCATAGGCATGGAGAGTGAACAGAGCTATTAAGAGACAGAATTGGGGGGGGAGGGGAATCTCTGTGTGGCTCAGAGGTTTAGCGCCTGCCTTCAGCCCAGGGCATGATCCGGGAATCCCAGGATCAAGTCCCACGTCGGGCTCCCTGCATGGAGCCTGCTTCTCCCTCTGCCTGTGTCTCTGCCTGTGTGTGTGTGTGTGTGTGTGTGTGTGTGTGTGTGTGATGAATAAATAAATAAAATCTTTAAAAAGAGAGAGAGACAGACAGAATCAGGGGCACCTGGGTGGCTCAGTGGTTGAACGTCTGCCTTTGGCTCAGGTCATGATCCCAGGGTCCTGGGATCGAGTCCTGCATCAGGCTGCTTGAAGGGAGCCTACTTCTCTCTCTGCCTGTGTGTGTGTCTCTCATGAATAACTAAATAAACTCTTTAAAAAAGAGAGACAGAATCAACAGGATTGTGTTTGACTCCAAGTTCCAACATCAACTTGAGATATGTGACCATGGGCAAATCACTAAAAATTCCTCTTCTAAAAGCAGATAATAAAAACGTTTTGGGAATGCAAGGTGGTGCAGCCACTGTGGAAAAAAGTATGGAGATTCTTCAAAAAATTAAAAATAGAACTACCCCACAATCCAATAATTCCACTACTGGGCATTTACCTACAGAAAACAGAAACACTAAATCAAAGAGATACATGCACCCCAATATTTATTGTGGGATCATCTACAATAGCCAAACTGCAGAAACAACCCAAGTGTCTATGGACAGATGAATGGATAACGAAGATGTGGTCTATATAGGCAATGGGATATTACTCAGCCATCAGAAAGGATGAAATCTTGCCATTTGCAACAACACAGATGAATCTAAAGAGTATAATGCTTAGTGAAATAAGTCAGTCAGAGACAAAGACCATATGATTTCACTCATATGTGGAATTTAAGAAACAAAGCAAATTAACAAAGGGGGGAAAAAGAGACAAACCAAGAAATAGATTCTTAACTACAAATAGCAATGGTTACCAGAGTACCGGGGGAAAGGTGGCTGAAATAGATAACGGGGATTCGGAGCGAACTTATCATGATGAGCACTGAGTGATGTATAGAACTGTTGAGTCATGATATTGGACACCTGAAACTAATATAACACTGCATGCTATCTACATTGGAATTTAAAATTTTTTTAAAAATAGTAATTTTTTAAATAAAAAAAAGGTGAATAAGATGAACAAGAAGTGAATAAAAATAAGAGAAATAAGATAAATCCCTATGTTATTTTAGATTAAATGAAAGAATATAATGTCTCCACTATACAGAAGTTTTTAAGCCCCAAATTCTTTCACAATCTTCTCATTAAAAAGTGGGGCCCATGGCCACTTGAACCTGGGCTTGGTGACTGCTTGACAACAGAGTAAGACAGAAGTGATGTTGTGACAGTTTCTAAGCCCAGGTCTTAAGAAACTGATTTCGCTCTCTCTGCTTCTTGGAATGCAGCCACCATAGTGTGAGGAAGCCCAAGGAGCCTGCAAGGAGCCCAGGTGGGCAGAAATTAAGTTCCCCCGCTCTCAGCCCTGGCTGAACTCCCACTGAGAGCCAGCACCAATGTGCCAGCCAGGTGACTGAGCCAGGTCCTGAGGAAATAGATCCTCAGCCCTAAACTGGGCTGGCCCAGCAGATACAGCCTTTCCTGCTGGGCCCTCCCCCACATTCCAGGTTTATGAGTTAAATAAAGGATTGTTGTGACTTTAAGCCATTAAGTTTGGGAGTGGCTTGATTAGCTGCGATACATAACTGACACAGTGACATCCTGGTTCTGTGATCTTGGGGGAATTAGTCACTATCTCCGACCCTCTGGCGGAAAAGGTATTAAGCTTTGCCTACACTCACAAATGCCTAAACTGGGATTTGAATTCAGTCTAAAAAGATCTCAAACCCTTGCTCCTTCCCCTAAGAAATGTAATTAAGGAAGTTCCTCTGACTTCAACATTCCATGATTTCCCGGCAATGAAAGCATGTAGAGATACATGGTCAGGAAAAGGTCAAAGTCCTCAGATTCCTGCATGCATCTGCCCCATGCCTAAGTCCGTTCTCCCATCTCCACAGCAAACGGTCTATAAACACGGGCTTCCTGGCCGAATCACTGCATTGCAACCCCAGATGCTTCATGCTTCTGCTTGGCTCTGGGACATTTCAGGACACAACCCCTGCATGTGAACCTCACTAATAGTGTAGCAGCTTAGAAGCAGTGCTTACCCTTGCTGGATGCCCTTCCTAACAGGTACTCGCCGCACATTCATGCCGTAGAAGCCTGACCTGACTTTATAACATTTGCTGTGTTCGAAACCTATAAGAGTTTGTGAACCCTGCCCTTGAAGCGCTCAGAGTCTTTCAGGGGAGATGGAGAAGTATCCAAGTGCTATCACAGCAACGTGATGAGTCCCTTTTCATGTATCTGAGAGAACAGAACAGGGACAGTTAGTCTGGCCCAGAAGGAAGATGGGATAGGTGAGCTCAAGAAAGAATTTCCCAACCACATCACAGCGAGGGACAAGATAATCCTTGACAGACAGATAATAATCCTAATAATCCAGGCTCAGCAGAGGACAGTGGGGTGGGCCTGCGAGGAGAGGTGTGAAAGATGAATCTGTGGGAGAGATTTGGGGTCCCCACGGAGGCAAAAGGTAGAGAGGGTAGGACCCCATCAGGCATCAGATGACTTGTCTTCTTACCGCAGGTCCACCACCTCCTAACCGAAATGCGATGAAAAAAAACCTAGATGGAGGTCAACATCCAACCCAACTGAATGGACTGCTGCTCATGGAATCACATAAACACGCCAGGGATGGGTTAAATGAGGAGAGCCTTCTGGGAAAGTTTCAGGAGGAGCCGAGCGTCCCCTCAGAGCACTCAAATCCTGTGTTGGTAGGAGAGGAGCCTCTCTCAGAGGAGGGAGCAGAGGATGTTTACCAAGCTCCTCCTGAGGGCCACATTCTGCTGGGCTTAGATCATCTCATTTCATCCCCACACCAAGGGTCCCGGGTTTCATGCAGTTGGAAAAACAAGCTCAGAGACAGCAAATAACTTGCATCAGATCAAAGAACTAGGACATGACAGAGATGGGATGCAAACCCCTGCCAGCCTAATGCAAGAGCCAGTGCTCCCTCCCCGGGCCTCGCCACTTCACTCTGCCAATTGCCTTTCGAAAGTGCTTTGACAGAGTCACTGAGGTTTTAAATATCAACCCATTTTTCAGTTGAAGAAATGGAGGCACACAGAATTCCCCTAAGGTCACACAGAGTAGGGGTGCCAAGGCCCTCCCTTGCATCCAGGCCCCCGCCCCACCTGTGAGGTCAACTCCCCTGCGCTCAGAGGCCCCGCTGGAGGAAGGCGCCGCAGGCTCTGGGACATGGGGGGCCCCAGCGAGGCTCCTGGCCTATTGATCCTGGCTTCCTCTCCAGGTTGAGAGAACTCAGCCAAGGGCAGCCACCAGGGAAGGGGATGGTCACAGGGGTCACACATTGGGCTGAATATGACTGAATACAGAGGCCACACAGGCCTCATTGGACGTCCTCAAAAGAAGGTGCTCCCTTGGCTAAGGTTTACCCTGACAAACACAGAGAAACCATGTTGAGGGCTCATGCAGGGGAATTCAGACTGCACTCCTGCAGCTGTTTGGGCAGCTCCATGGCCAGCTCCCCGTCTCCCCACTGTCTGCATCCGGCCTCTGGGACACCTGTCCTGGCCGTGAAAGGAACTGCGAAAAGAACTCACTAGCACACAGACAAAAATTTTGGAGACCGGCCACCATCCCCAGGTGAGGAGGCAGTGGGGACAGGCCAGCATTGCCATACCACCTCTACCATCAGAGGAGTGGGGCCCCCCTTGGGCACCATCGGGGATCAGCTCTAGTTTGGGAAAGTCACTTCACCTTGCTGAGCCTCTGGATTTCCCATCTTCACATGGAGCCACAATGCGCAGATCTGCAGGGCAGGTCTAGAGATGGAAGAAGGGGCGCCTGGGTGGCCCAGTCGGTTGAGGGGTTGAGTGTCTGCCTTCAGCTCAGGTCATGGTCCCACAATCCCGGGATGGAGCCCCGTATCCCATCCGGCTCCCTGCTCAGCAGGGAGCCAGCTTCTCCCTCTGCCTCGGCTGCTCCCCTTCCCAGTCCCCCTGCTCTCTCTCACTCTCTCCCTCTCAAATAAATAAAATCTTTTTAAAAAAAAATAAAATTAAAAAATAAAGCTGGAAGGAAACACCATGAAGTGGCATTCAGGGCCTGGCTCTTTATTGCCTTTGTTCCTTCTGCCTGTGTGGCTTCCACCAGCACCTCCTTCAATTCCTCCAATTCTCAACGTAGAACCATTTTCACAGGCAGCCTGTTCTGACCTCCTGCTTGCCTTGCTTGACATTTTTGTCACAGCCTCGCTATCATCTGTTAGACATTTATTTGTTTGGCTATAACACCACACACACATACGCACGCACGCACACACCGCTCCTTGAAGACAGTGCCTTTGTCCACGACTATGTTGCCACTGCCAAAAGGCGTCACTAGGATGTCATCTGCATGCAATAAATTATGATGTAAGAAAGGAATGAGTACATGCTCTGAGCGTCCTGAGCCGGACGTGCTGTTTCCTTTCCACCTTCAGCCACTGGTCTCAGGGCAACAAGAAAGCAAGGAAGCTCACCAGTACTTCCCAAAGGAAGCGCCCTCCAGGGTGGGTGTGGATGTCCACGCAGCCCTCCTGCCCACCAGCCCAAGACCTGAGATGCCTGTGAGGATGAGGTCTGCGTATGTGGACCACCGGCCTGTGGACACAGCAAATGGAATTGATCCTACATATAATTTCCTTTTCTTAGCTACTGAACTTATCTTTAAACTTCCTGACAAACTGTTCTGTGTCAGCTCGTCTCAAACTCTGCTCCACGAAGTCCTTGATGGATGACCTCTGGTGCCAGGTAGCTGTGAGGGGAAGAAAGGGACCCAGCCTGTGGGGCCACCATGAGCCTCGCTCCAAGCAGCTGGTGGGCCGCAGAGTCCAGATGGGACTGCAGCCCCATCTGACCCCACAGCCCAGCATCTTTCCACTATACCACCTCCCCAGGGGTTAGCCTTCCTAACACCAAACCCGGGCAATTAACTGAGAGCTTCTCACATCATTCTGGTAACTTCGGTACTGAGTAGCTTCTAATCTTTAAATGGGATGTTACCTGCCTTTCCGGTCTCCCAGGACGTCATGTGCACCGGTGAGATAATGGATGTGCAGGCTCTTTGAACACTAACAGTTCTCTCCAGGAAGACCTTATTATCTGGCTTCCATTGCTCACGGATTGCGTGATTACTGCCGAGTTTCAGGAAACGCAAAGCCTAGGGGATGGCAGTCTCGGGGGGGACCTGGGGACGTCCTCGAAGCCGCAGCTGATTAACAAGCAAACTGATCTGTTTAGATTGTCAGTTAATGTGAGGTGACTTGAAGGGGCAGATGGACAAGAAGGGGAACTTAAAAACCCCAAAAGTCTCTTGGCACCCCTACTCTGTGTGACCTTAGGGAATTCTGTGTGCCTCCATTTCTTCTATTGGAAAATGGGTTGATATTAAAAACCTCAGTGACTCTGTCGAAGAACTTTCAAAAGAAGAAACGAGATGGCAAAGTGGGACAAGTCTAAAGAAAGGATTGGGCTATACTGAAGTCAGGAGTCCTTAACTGTAGGGACACCCAGGGGGCTCAGTGGGTCGAGCGTCAGACTCTTGATTTCAGCTCAGATCAGGATCTCAGGGTCGTGAGAGTGGAGCCCCCCGTTGGGCTCTGTGCTGAGTGTGGAGCCTGCTGAAGATTCTCTCTCTCCCTCTCCCTCCGCCTCTCCCTGCCTCTCATGCTCTCCTTCTCTCTCAAAATAAAAGAAAAAAGGAAAAATAGATCCTTCCTTTAGACTTGGTGCCTCTCTGGGAGATGACAGTCTTACCAGCACACCTTCTGCCTGCTCTCCGAGTCTGAGCTTCGAGTTTCCAGCTTTGGTGTAAACCACAAGCTAAAGAGCTTCTCTCCAGGTGCCTCTCAAGAGCCACTCACCTGCACTCTGCTACTTTCCCTTCTCTCCCCTGGGGGGAAGACAAAGGGTCAAAGCACTCAGAACCCTGGGGCTGGTGGAAAATGCAGGGGAGGGCCCTCATTGTGGGACAGAGACCCCCACATTCAAGGGTCGCAGCTTATCTGAACCTATGGGCAAGAGCAGAGATCCATTAGCAGCTGAACCAGAAAAGGAAGAAACGAGAGATGTCACTGGCTATAAAATGACTCCTACCCCCCCATATGTGCCTCCTACACCCCAGGGGTCTCCCATGGGATCCTGTCTCCACAGAGGTTTGAAGCACTCAGACAGCAAAGGAGAGAAGATAATAAATCATGGAAAACCCTGCCCCAGGAGGTGTGCAGAAGTTCCAGGGAAGTCCCAAGTTTGTAGACGAGCTGGACAAGCACCCTGGAGGATGAGGGGCCAGCCAAGGAGGATTTCACGCCAGCTAGACTCTTTGCCAAGGTCCAGTATAGAGGGAAATGAAATCTTGAGACTTCCACATTTATCAAGGATGCAATAAAGCCTTCCTTCTTGAGAAAGGGTCAGCTATTCCCCACCCACCCACCTGCCCTTTATCCCCACTTGGGGAAAATCTACAATGACAACAATGGACCTTGCCTCCTAGCTGCCCCGAGCCGGGCTCTGTGCCCTGCAGATGTGAAACACCCAGCCTCACTCCTTAAGCAGCTCATGGTCCAATAAATGCAGTGACGAAGGCTCACTTCTCTCTAGAACGTTCACGATGCCAAATTGCCTTCCTTCCAAAGAACTTCCTTCAGAGCACTTGATGATTATCTGCAGGCTGAGTAATCTTTCTCTCCAAAAAGGAACTATGACATCATTTCACTATAAAGCAAAAGGAACACCAGCGGTGTGATCTTCTTCTGATGGTGGGAGGCAGCTGAGCCAAAGCTAACAGCACCCTGCAGGCGACTGGCCCTTAATGTATCCTACACATGCAGGATTGTTCCTCTTTGTGTCATACAACTGCATCAGCCTAAATGCTTCAGGGGCAGATAGCTTGTGCCTCCAAATAAATGACAAAGCTCCTTGATGGCAGGGCCATGTCTTACATTTAGCTGCATCCCCCTGGAACTCAGTACGGTGTAGCTCCATGTGAAACATCATAGACACGGATTTGAATCCACATGGATGGATGGATTACCTTGAGCAAGTCAGGCCCTTCAAGCCTGTTTTCTCATTAATAGAGTTGGGAAGATAATACGACCTGACAAGGATGTGGTTAGAGACAAATGACATAACGAGAGTGAAGAGCTCCCTCGCCTAACAGTGGACACGAGGCAGTTATGCTCTAGAACTTTGGGCCGCTCAAGGCAGAGAGGACATTGAACAGTGTCACACCTGTGTCCCTACTGCATGGAAAATTTCCAGCTCTGACCCAATTTGACCCAATCTGACAGAGACTCTTCCTCCCCAAAAATGCAAAGAAAAAAAAAGTCCTCTCCGGCGCTGACCTCTGAGGCCGATCCAAAGCATCTGGGAAGACCACCGTGCCAGCAGGCCGAGGGAATTCGGGAGGAAAGAACTACCTGGAAGGCTGAGGAGACAAGAGGCCAAACCTCTGCTGTCAAACTCCAGCCCCGCTGGTTCCCATCTTTCTCCTCCTCCCGTCTCTCCCTTGGGAACATTATGTCTTCTGCCAGCAATTCTCTGCTTTTACAGTGTAAACCAATCCAGCCCTGCAGTATGTCCCAGTTTTACACCATAGAAGTCCAAAATTGAGCAATTAAAGGCAGGATTCTCCTCTGTGAGGGCAATAAAAGAGGCTTTGGATGATCAGATTCCTTTTATTTTCCTCTTGCTCAAAGAATCAAATATCCCAGCCCAGAAACCAGGACAGAGAGGAGGATGAGCAGGATCAGGGTTCTGATGAAGGAACAGGAACCCAGACCAGAGGGAAAAGCTGAGGGGCTTCACCATTCCTCCGAGAAGGGATGTGAAAGCACTGCTTGTACTTTTACATAGCATCGTGATGAAGTATACAAAATTGTATACAGTCATTATTCCAGAAGAGAGGATCAATTTTCAGCCTTAAAAACATCCAGACACAAAGTCTGGCCTGGTATTCTTGCAGGTGTTCTTTTTAATGCATTTTGATCATGAAATAATTCCAATATATACACAAGAAGAAACATAATAACTTTATACCCACTAACCAGCTTGACAATTTTTGACATTTATTATAGGCTGAATGTTTGCATCTCCCCCAATTCACATGTTAAATCCTAATGCCCATTGTGATGGTATTAGGAGAGGTCTTTGGGAATATGGTTATAAGGATGAAACCCCTATGAATGGGATCAGTGCCCTTATAAAAAGGACTCCAGAGAGCTCTCTCGCCCTCTTTCCACCACTGGAAGATACAAGAATTTGGCAGTCTGCAACCCAAAAGAGAATTCTTACTGGAACCCATTCGTGCTGGCTCCCTGACCTCAGAATTCTAGCCCCTAGAACCTCGAGAAATAAATCTCTACTGTTTATAAACCACCCAGTAAATGGAATTCTGTTACAGCAGCCTAAACTAGGAGAGCAACATTTATTAAGCTTTTTAAAAAAAATACAATTAATGATAGATACATGATAGGTAGGTAAATCGATAGATCGATAGATAAAAACAATGCAGGTACAGTTGAGGGTCTCCTTTTATCCATGTCTGTCCCATTACCTTCACCCCCTCCTCACAATTAATGAATATCATATATTGGGTATTATCTCATTCAGGCATGATTTATACCATTTGTTATCCATAAACATTGTTTTGTTTTGCGTGCCTTTAAAATGTATCTAGATGGTATCAAGCTCCATATATCACTTTGTATTTGGCTTTTTTCATAGAATAGTGTTTTCTTTTTTTTTTTTTTAAGATTTTATTTATTTATTCATGAGAGACACAGAGAGAGAGAGAGGCAGAGACACAGGCAGAGAGAGAAGCAGGCTCCATGCAGGAAGCCCTATGTGGGACTCGATCCCGTGACTCCAGGATCAGGCCCTGGACCAAAGGCAGGCGCTCAACCACTGAGCCACCCAGGTGTCCCTAGAATAGTGTTTTCAATATTTTTTGTTATACTCGCATCTCTAGTTCATTCATTTTAACTTCTGTGTATATTCTGTTGTGTTAAAAAAATGTCTTATTCATTCTCTTGCTGGGGAGCATTTAAACTGTTTTTTCTTTTTGCTATTCCTAACAACGAACATTTTTATACATATCATTGTGCACCACTGCCAAAGGCTTCTAGGGGAGTGAGTGGTTCTCAAAGTGTGATCCCACCGACAGCAATAGCATCACCAGGACCGTGTCAGAATGCAAAGCCTCAGCCCTGGCCCCAGACCAGCTGCATTAGAAACTCTGGAAGTGGGGCCCAGCAAGGTGTGCTTTCATGAGCCCTCCAGGTGATTCTGAGACACGCTGAAGTTTAAGAACTGCTTTTCTAGGATGTACACCTAAATGAGCATTTCCCACTTCACCAAATAATATCAAATTGCTCCCTAAAGAGGTCGTACCAACCATATTCCCACCAGCCGTGCCTCATAGAAGGCCAGCACAAGGTCAGTATGGCCTCTTAAAGTTGTGACTGTCTAAGGATTAGGCATCAGGTCAAATGCATATTTTTTATATATTTATTTTGGAGACAGAGCACCCAAGAGCTGTGTGGGGGAGGTGCAGAGGGAGAAAATCCAAGCAGATTCCCCTCTTAAGCACAGAGCCTGACAAAGGGCTCCATCCCAGGACCCTGAGATCATGACCTGAGCAGAAATCGAGAGTCAGATGTTTAACCGACTGAGCTACCCGGGTGCCCCAGGTCAAATGCAGATTGGTCATATGGCCTTCCTCCGCTGTGCATCTTATTTCTTCATGTTTCTATTGAGCAGGTTATTGTTTTAAATGATTTATAGGAATTCTGTGTATTTTCCAAATATGTCTACTTTCTTATACAGTGTTTTCCCAGGGTTTAACTCTGTGTATGCAGCATCTTTAGGTTTTCCTGATATGGTTTGTGCTTTTGTACCTTATATTCTAAAAATATTTAGATTTTGCTTTTTGCACTTCAGTCTGTAATGCAAGTGGACTGGATCTTTGTGTAAGCTGTGAAATAGACATCTAATTTTAGTTTGCTTCCATATTGAGCACATCCTTCCCCGTTACCTGATGTCATTTCGGTCATATAACCAGAAGGACATTCGAACTAGTTAACAACCTCTTGGGTGCCAATCAAGCTTTTTTTCTTAATATTACTTACTTACATACTTTCCCTTTATTTCTTAATGAGTCCTACTGGAGATTATCTCTTTCATTATTTCCCTTTTCTTCTTTTTTCAGAGAACAAGCTTTTAGTTTTGTGTCCCAATTTCCAATTTCATTTATTTCTTCCATATTTATTATTTCTTTCCTTCTACCTTCATATGTAGTTTACTGTTCTTCTAGTTGAATACTACTCATGTATATTCATTTTTCTTGTTTATAATAAATGCAATTAGGCCACATATTTTCCTCTGAACACCACTTTAGCTACATCACACAATTTTTTGTCTTAGTACATTTATTATTGTTCAGCTGTAATTTTTTATTATGGCATTTATTTATCTTTATTTAGAGTTCTTCATAATTGCGTCCTTAAGTTTCACAATTAGTGGAAAGAGGGAGAAGATAGGGGTATTAATTTATCATTTAAATTATTTCTAATTTAATTATGTGGTGATGTATTGTGGTCAGTATGATATCAATTATTTAAAGTTGTTGGGGATCCCTCAGTGGCTTAGGGGATAAGTGCCTGCCTTCAGCCCAGGGCATGATCCTCCAAGATCAAGTCCCACATCAGGCTCCCTGCATGGAGCCTGCTTCTCCCTCTGCCTGTGTCTCTGCCTCTCTCTCTCTCTCTCTCTCTCTCTCTCTCTCTCTCTCTCTGTCTCAAATAAATAAATAAATAAATAAATAAATAAATTTTTAAAATCATTTTAAGTTGTTGAAATTGCCTTTTTGACCTCATGATCAAATTTTACAAAGATTCTATCTATACCTGAAAAGGCTATCCATGTACTTGTTGTGCACAAAGTTTTTAGATACATACACATATATATTAGATCACACTTGCTAATTTTATTATCCAAAGCCACTATATCCTTCCTAATTTGTGTCTGCTTGATTTATGAGTTGTGTCAGTTCCCTGCTGTGGCTTTTTGACTTTCTTCCTATAATTCTTCAATGTTCACTCTATTTATTATTATATTATAACATAAGAGATTACATCAGAAACATGCAATTTCATAATTGTGTGTGGTTACATTTAATATTTTGTGGTTACTCTCTTTATCCCCATTAATGTTTTTGCCATAAGATCTACTTTGTTCTTTTTTTTAAGGTTTATTTGTTTGAGAGAGAGAGTGTGTGTGCACATGTAGTTGGCGGAGGGGCAAAGGGAGAGAGAGAATCTCAAGCAGACTCCCTGATGAGCACAGAGCCTCATGTGGGACTCGATCCCACGACCCTGAAATTATGACCTGAGCTGAAATCAAGAGTTGGCGCTTAATAGGCTGAGCAACGCAGGCGCCCCAAGATATACCTTGTCTTATGTTAATTTGCTACACTTTTTTGTTAGTATTTATATTACACATCTTTTTCCGTTCTTTGATTTTTGGCCTGTGTGTGTGTGTGTGTGTGTGTACACTTGGTGTTTTATAGGAAGCATAGAGCTGCATTTTAGTTTTATCTGATTGCTTCTCTCTTTTAATAGGCAAATTTAACCCATTTCCATTCTTTATAATTGAATAGTTTAAACTTAATTATATTATTTCGTCCTTTCTGTTTACCTTCTTTTTCTTCCTTTCTGTCTTATTTTGCTTGATAATGTTTAATCTCTTCTGATTTGGAAGCTGTAAGTCTTATTTTAATGGATACTCTGAACTTTCTGACCTATGTGCTTAACCGTAAATTGTCTCACAAAGTCTGCAGTTATTTAATTCCTTTTGACTTCAATAAATCCCTAATGTCCTTTAAGTACCTCCCACCTTGAATAGCTTCCCTACCTTGTAATTCTTGTTTTATAAACCAGTAAAAATAATTTTTAGACTCTAATCATTACTTAACATTTTCAACACATTTTCTCAATCTCTGCACTCAGCCGAACAAGTCATTCAATTTAGAAGTTGATGGGATGAAGAGCTGGTTGGAGGATACCTGCTTCTTGCATTCCACCTTTCCCTTCTGTTTTTGCTTTTCTATTCTGAAGCAAAATTTTAATAATCTTTTAGTGAGGATCTATGTGTGGTAATGTGGTTAGTCTTTGTATGTCTAAAAATGTTATTTAAACCACCCTCTTGAATAAATGTATTCTAAAATATATGTGCATATGTCTCCATCACATATCTATCCTGTGTGATACAAACGTATAGGTATCACATGTTAGCACTGCAGGTGGGAGAGGAGATCTAAAGTTAGAACTGCTTCTCCAACAGCTGTCACTCAATCTTTTTGTTGAGCCCTTCTTTTGCTCCAAGTCCAGAGGCTTCTGGTATTACTAGTTTCTGAGACTTAGAGGGTTCTCAGCATGAATCAGATTTTTTTCAGCTTTCTGATACCACAATGATTTCAAGGCCTGGCTGTCCCAAGTTCACACTCATCAGTTATCACTCATTCATCTCCCTTCTCAAAATACTGGTGCCACTGCCTCTCCACCTATCTTTCCCTTTCTTGTTAGTTTGTTTCTTCTTTTCTCTTTCATCTCTTTGTTGTAATTTTACTATGCTTTAGAAAGGGGGTGAAGCAGGGACGCCTGGGTAGTTTAGTCAGATAAGCATCCAACTCTTGATTTTGGCTCAGGCTGTCATCTCAGGGTTGTGAAGCCAAGCCACATGTTGAGCCCTGCATTGGGCTCCATGCTCAGCAAGGAGTCAGTTTGAAGACTCCCTCTCTCTCTCCCTCTCTCCCTCTGCGCCTCTCCCTACTCTCTCCCTCTCTCTCTTTCTCTAAAATAAATAAGAAAGGAAGGAAGGAAGGAAGGAAGGAAGGAAGGAAGGAAGGAAGGAAGAAAAGAAAAGAAAAGAAAAGAAAAGAAAAGAAAAGAAAAGAAAAGAAAAGAAAAGAAAAGAAAAAAAAGAAAAGAAAAGAGAAAAGAAAGAAAAGAAAAGAAAAGAAAAGAAAAGAAAAGAAAAGAAAAGAAAAGAAAAGAAAAAAAGAAAAGTAACTTTAGATACATATGGCCAAATAGCCATTGTCAAATAGCCATTGTAACTCAAAACCCCATATTTTTTATTTCATTGTCAAATGTCAATTTTTTATGTTCAGATGTTCTAACTGGCCTTTTTTCATATCTCTCCATTCTGATTTTCAGCCTATTTCCCCATATTTTTTTAATTACTTCAATGAAGTTTTTATTTCATTTATTTCTTAAAATAATGAGTGTATTTACTTTAAAGCTTTGTCCAAGTGTTCAGTAAAATCAATTACATCTAAAGCAAATTCATGTTCTGATTGTTGGTTTATTGACTGCTCTTCTCAGTATAAACTTTTTTGTAAGATTTTTTATTTATTTATTTATGAGGGGGGGGGAAGGGGAGGAGCAGAAGCAGAGGGAGAAGCTAGACTCCCCACTCAGTGGAGAGCCAGACGTGGGACTGGATCCCAGGATACTGAGATCATGACCTGAGCTGAAGGCAGACACTTAACCGACTGAGCCATCCAGGTGTCCCTCAGAATAACTTTTTATCCATCCATTTTTCACTTGATTTACAGTCTCACTGGGATATGAGGTAGTGTGTTTCAGATCTCTCTCTCTCTCTGTGTGTCTCTCTCCTCCTCCTCCTCCTCCTCCTCCTCCTCCTCTTCCTCCTCCATTCTCCTTTACCACCATATTCAGTTATCCTGTTGAGCAGCTTTGGGGGTCCCCATTCAAAATCCTAGCCTAGGAAGGGCAGCAAGAGGGACTGTCTTGCAGAGCCAATGGGCTGTGGCCAGCCCAGACTGGGTCAAGGGAAAGCTTGACTCAGCACTTGGTCACAAGCCTGTTTCATCCTTCTCTCCCAGCCTGGAGCTGGATATGAGCCATTCCTCCTTCAGCATTTTGCAGCACGTTTATTTCTAGCCTTCTACCCCAGGGATGGGGGATAAGGAATGAATACCACGCTAGGGCAGGGCTTCAGTCAGTGAGCCTATCCTTGCTTCCCCGTTTCACATGGAATACTTTTTTTTGAGAGAGAGTGAGAGGGTGAGGGAGCAAGAGTGGTGGGGGTGCGGGCAGTGCACTGAGGGAGAGAGGGAGAGAGAGAATCTCAAGCACCTCCATGCTCAGCGCTGAGCCTGATGTTGGGCTCAGTCTCACGACCCTGAGATCATGACCTGAGCTAAAATCAAGAGTCTGATGCTTAACCAACTGACCCACCCAGGTGCCCCTCACAGGGAATACATTTGACTCAGGTACCACCACTGACTGCCTCTGCATCTAAAACCCTGCAAGTCCACCCACCCTTTCAGCCCAGATTGCTATTTGTGTTTTTCTGTGCCAGCTTGGATCTTCAAAAATGCTTGTCTTGTATTTAAAGCCTAATTATGCCTTCTTCTGTTTTTTCTTTTTGTTTTATTCAGTACTGCTGTGTTTCTGGAGCAGAGGGATTCTTGAAACATGAACTCCATCTTGATCTGGAGGTCATGAAGTTCTCTTAAAGCTAGATAGTAGGATTGTGTATATCTCAACTGTGGTCAAAATTTGGATGCCCAAAGTGGTTAGACCAAGTCATCTGTGGTGATGAATGCCCCCTCAGCCTGGCTGAATTTTGTCTCCATCTGTGACATATTCCTAAAGCCCCAGGCAGTCAAATCTAAATATTAACTGAATCTATTCTGAAGATTCATAATTCAAACAGTAATAGAATGGAAATCAATAGAATTGAAATAAAGGTTTGAAGTTACCTCATTTTAGAAAAATCAATTCCTATGATACATAACTATAGAACCTTACAGGGTTATAGAGAGAGGACTCAAGGGGAACGGACACTTAGGACACGTCTTAGTATGCATCTTAGCACGTGTCTTAAATCCATTAGGATGCACCTGGTATCAGGACATACTACAAAGGGGCCAGAGATCCATTGGGTATAGAGGTCTTTAGAGGATCAACAGGAAGAGAGAAACAAAAGTGAACAGGAAATGACCCTCTGGCCAACAGGAGGAAAGGATTAAAAACAGAAAAAGATGATTATCACCAGTGAAATGAAGTTTCCCTCCCTTCCAGTAACCTGCACCCTGTACACAATAAACAAGGAATTACTAACATAAATCCACAAGCTTTGTAAATGCAGAGAAACTACTAGGAAGACAATCTATTCCTAGATCTTCTGGAATGTATTAGTACATTCTGTGAGGGCTGGGATTTGTCTGTGTTGTTCATAGATGCCTGCCTTGGGCACTGTGAGCATTTAATAATCGTGGAATGGAAGAACAGATGAAAGTGCTCAGAAAATGTTTGTTGTGGCACATCCCAACGCGAGCCTCTGTGAAAACGAATTTATACTGTGGATACAGAGGAGGCCGCAAATCAGCAGAGGACGTAATCTCTCAGCCTCCAAGTTTCAGTGTAACTCGAATGCAAAAAGGAAAGAATCAAACCAAATAAACGTTTGTCCAACACTGGCCAGGGGGAGGATCAGAGCAGGAGCATTCTCTCTGTACTTCAGTTTTCTTCCTTGTAAGAGGCTTAGCAGCCCTTCCTATGGTGTATTTATGAGGAGTCCTTGGGATTATGCATGCACAGCCACCAGCACAGAGCTGGTACATGCATTAGGGTACTCTAACGCATACACCCTATATATGAAGCATGTACTCTAACGTCACAGTTGCTGCTCTTAAACATTAATCAGTGACGATATTTACTAGTCCGGACAGGTGTTCTCAGCACCTGGGAGTCAGAGAAGAGAGGGCAAAGGAGAGCCTCCACCAGCACACACCGGGTTCACTGCGGGACCTTGTCACTTGTCGTAAGGGAGGAAGTCAGGAGAGGGCAGCAAAGAGCTGCGGGGCTGGATGGCAAGAGGCGCCTTCCTCTCTGGGAGGTTCTCCCCCCCAGGAATGCCGGATAAGCCCTGAAACCCAGCCAGGAGTCCAGGCCCTGGCACCGGAATTCTGGTTCAGCCACTGGCTTGCGGTGTGACCTTGGATAAGACACGTAACCTCTCTAGCCGTCATTTCTCAATCTCTAAAAAAAAGATGTTATATTTTAAGAAATCTTTAACTATTCTTAGTTATTTGTCTTTTTGTATAAATTTCCATAAAATTTGTCAAGTGCTACCAAAAAAAAAAAAGATAATTAGGTCTTAAGACTGTTGTGAAGTGTAAAAAAATTGGAAGAACCATGGAATTCTTCAGTGGAGTTGCCTGAGAGGACACAAACACACACACACACAGACACACACACACACACACACACACACACACACCTGCGCGCCTGCCCTAAACCAGAAGCAGGAGACAAGAAAAGAGCTGACTTTGGGAATTACATAAATATGTTTCTGGTGGTGGTGTTTTTAACAATAAAACATATGTCATAACCAAAATACAGGTACCACTCCTGATGGTACACGTGCTCTTTGACCCTCCAACACATGCAGCCTGAAAAGTAACTGAGGCGAGACACGTGCTTTTTGTTCCCCAAATGCCACTTATTTTCCTCCTTCCTGGACACATGGAAGACTGGTTCTGGCCGATAACATGTGAGAAAAAGAGATGTCTGTCACTTGCAGGCTGAAGCCGTAGAAAGCCTCTGTGTGACCCTCCAGCTTTTCTCGTCTTCTACCAGCCGGAGCATTTCTTGACGATATGCTTTGGAGACTTAATAAGAGTGAGGGAAAAAAAGAAAAAACTGTTGTTTTAAGACAGATATTTGGTATCTATATGTTATTGCAGCATAGCTGAGGGTATTCTAGTAGAGTAACAGATGGAGGGGAGGGGATGTTTAAAAAGGAAGCACATGTAGCAATATTAACCTAATGAGATAAAACTTGAGGCCAAAAAAACCCAACCAATTTTATGATGTCATTTTCTTTTCTTTCTTTCTTTCTTTCTTTCTTTCTTTCTTTCTTTCTTTCTTTCTTCTTTCTTTCTTTCTTTCTTCTTTCTTTCTTTCTTTTTCTGAGAGAGAGAGAGAGAGAGAGAGAGAAAGTAAGTGCTAGCAGGGAGACGGCCAGGGAGAGAGAATCTCAAGCAAGCTCCACACTCAGCACAGAGCCTGATGTGGAACTTGGTCCTGAGATCACGACCTGAGCTGAAATCAAGAGTTGGATGCTCAACTGACGGAGTCACCCAGATGCCCCTTGCAATGTCATTTTCTATTGGGTAAAGACATGTGCCACCAAGAAGATATGCCATGATGCTTTATGAATTCACACATATAAGTTCAAAATTTTATCAAGAAATTCCATTTAAAATGTCAAAAAAAATGACTTCCCTGAAAGGAGAGTCACAGAGGAAGCCATTGAAGAGGCTTGAGCAGAGAAAGGGCATGGTATGACTTGGGTTCCAAAAGGACTGCTCCAGCTGTTGAATTTTTCAAAATACACTACAAAGGGACAAAGGCAGAAGCAGGGAGACTACTTAGGAGACTACTGCAATCATCCAGATAAAAAGTCTCAGTGGCTTGAACCAGAAGAGTAGAGAGAGGGGTGATAAGAAGTGGTCAGGTGCTGGACACATTTGGAAAGGACAGACAGTAGCAATTCCTGGCAAACTGGGAGTCTTTGGCTTATGGATCATATTTAAAGCAATATTAGACCACGAAAATATGCTAGAGTAGGTTAGGTGAAGAGTAGTGGGAAGTACTAAGAAGAAAGTCTGAAAACTGCACCCTGGGTACATCTACATGAGTCTGGGAAGAGGAGGAGGAACTCACAAGAGAGACAGAGAAGGAGCAGCCAATGGTAGAAAGAAAACTGGGCAGTGAGCCATGTGAGTGCCACGCAAAGAATGTGTCTCCGGGAATCCAGTATTGTCAACTGTGTCAAACACCGCCAATACGTTACGTAAGATAAAAGCTGAATTCATCATTGGATTAGTAACACGGAGGCCATTAAAGATCTTGAAAAGAACTGTTTTTGGTATTGTAGTAGGAGTGAAAGCTTCTTGGAATGGGCTCAAGGGAAAATGAGAGAAGGATTAAAGACAGTGGACGACTACTAAGGGAAATGTGGCTATAAACTGATGCAGAAAAATAGGGCAACAGTTGGAGGGGAACATGGGCTTTAAAGAAGGTTTTTCAGGCAGGAGAAATAACCAAATGCTTGTGTGCTATTTGCATGTTTGTTTATCCTTTAATGTATAATGAGAGACTCCGTGTCCCTTTCCATCCCTTGGTTCCCAGACCACTGACCCACAGAGTGAAAGAACGTTGGTGCCTAAGTGGCTCAGCAGGTGAAGGGATTCACTTTTGGTTCTCACTCAGGTCATGATCTCAGGGTTGTGAGATTGAGCCCTGTGTTGGGCTCTGTGCTCAGGTCAGCGTCTACTTGAGACTTTCTCTCCCTCTCTCTCCACCCTTCCTCTTCCCCTCCCCTGCTTACTTGCTCTCGCTCTCTCTCGCTCTCTCTCAAATAAATAAATAAATCTTTTTTAAAAAAAATGAAGAACATGATAAGCTCGTGATGCCTTCAAAGAAGACACCACATCCCGTATGACTTAGCCACAAGGATGGAGCTGTCTTCAAGCCCTCATTGTGAACAGGAACCATGAGGCTACTCGGGGATACATGAGGCCATGTGAGAGATTGCCACCTCATTAGCATACTGCTTTTTAATTATTTTTTTCTTATCAAAGGACTTCATTATGCAGTTTACCACGAGGCTTTATAACAAGGAAAAGCTACCCTGCTCCACTCCTCCCTACTCCCAGTCTCCACACCCCAAAGCGATCACTTTCAACTCCTTCATTTGTTTATCGTGTTTACTGCCCTATTTCTAGGTCACATGGTTACGGTTTATTTTGTTTTTCAAGATTTTAACTCTTGATTTCGTAAGAAAGAAAACAAGGGTTTAGTTGTTTTAATTCACACACCACACCTATATTTCTATATCCCTTCTAGATTATTCTCTTAATAAAGTTATGTCAAGTTTTTTTCGTTAAATTAAAATTTAATGCATACATTATTGGCTATAAAAATGTTATTCATGGCTGAGTCATTTGGTATGTTAAGATTGCATACCCTTTCTCATATGACTTTCTGTTTTTCTTCAATTAATCATTGCCTTAGTTTTCCATGCACTTAGTTTTCTATTCACCTATAATGGACACATACTCAAACTATCCCCAAACCATTTCCAAAAAGAACTAAAAACCCGTCTCCAACACTAAGTAAATACAAGTAAATACACTAAGGTAATTCACTAATCCAAAGACACATCTCCAGGGGCCTTACACACTCTTGCTCCTTTCTTGGCTGACTGCCCTCTTGATCTGAGGCACAGTTGTCATTCTAGGACTACCTCAGGTTACATACTCTTTTACCTTCTCTCTTCTTTAGATTCTCCGTTCTCTGGCTCCTCCTCTCTCTTGGTTTATTTTGCTGTGTGTGTGTGTGTGTGTGTGTGTGTGTGTGTGTGTGTGTGTGTAAGCTTCCTGAGACAGGATGCATATGAGGTATATTTTAATGACCTGGCAGGTCTGAGCTATTCTCTATTTTATCATCACATTAGTTCAATAGTTTGTCTAAGTGAAAATCAAGGTTGGTGATCACCTTCTCTGTCTTTTGAACATTGTACCCCACTGTCTTCTGATTTCCAGGGCTCCTGCTGAGAAGTCCAAATACTGTTCTGGTTCTTACCTTTTAGTTGTCGGCTCTTTTTGCTCACTGGAAATTTTATAGGACCTTCTCTTATCCCTACAATCTGAAATTTTATGATTATGTGCCTTGAGACAATTCTGTCCTCATTTGTTTTCCCAAACACTCAGTTAACTTCTAAACTCTGGAAATTTGTGTCTTTTAGTCCGAGAAATTTTTCTTTCTCGTTTCTGTTATAATCTTTTCCCCTCCAATTTTTCGTTCTTTCTGGGATTTATATTCATCAGATTTTAAAACTCTTTGATCTCGTTTTCTTCTGTTTTCTCTATTATTTTCCATTATTTTATTCTACATTTATTTGAGGAGAATTTCCCAATGATATTTTGCAAGTCTATTGAATTTTTAAATTTTCTTCACTTCTTTTTTTTAAGATTTTATTTATTTATTTGGAAGGAGGAAGGGGGCAGAGGGAGTGGGACAAAGAGACTCCACTGACGAGGGAGCTTGATGTGGGGCTCGACTCTAGGACCCTGGGATCATGACCTGAGCCCAAGGCAGATGCCCAACTGACTGAGCCACCGAGGCACCCTTGAATTTTTAAATTTTCTTCTCACACTATTAATATTTCAGTATCTTTCCTGCTCTTCTTGTTATAGTACCATGTTCCTGTTTATGGATACAGTTTTTCAATTAGAAATATTTGTTAGGAAAAAATAAAAATAAATAAAAATTAAAATTAAAAAAAGAAATATTTGTTAGGCACTTGCCTTGTGAGTACTGGTGATAGAAAAATGAACAAGACAGAGTGTCTGCTCTCATAGGGCTTACATTCAACTGGGAGTGACAGAGTAAACAACTAACAGATAAACTATATGATATCAGGAGATGATAGTGCTACAAAAACATAATAATTAAAATAAGAAATGGAAATAAAAAGTGATGGGGAGTGGCTCTTTCACACACCCTGTCTCAGCCCTCATCTGTATTCATTACAGTGTTTGGAGTTGACATCTGCACTCTATACTCCGTTTCCTCTGAGTTCCTTTTCTGGTTCTTGGCTTTGATCTTGTCTTTCATTCTAGTGTCTTTCCCCAAAAAGCCTTGGCTGTCCACTCATATTTAAGAGTGAGTCACAGCTCAACATGCCTGGGAAGGGCTTCTTGGCTCATAGGTTCCACCAAAGGTCAGTTGAGAGAGACACTGACCTCCTGGGATGTGAACTATGAATAGCACTGTCATTCTGGTTTGTGGTGCCCAGAGAGGACTGTTCTGCACCCTGCTTGTCAGCTGTGAGCCTGGCCACCAGCATTCTAGGAGTCAAGTGGGATTAACCAGGCTAGTGAAACTCTTAAGAGATTTTGGCACCATAGACTGCCCTCAACTATGTGTGGATCCCCAAATCTAAAAGCTCTGGGGTTCAATTTCTCTCAAGTAAAAAAGTTGCCCCAGTCTTCTGTTGGGGCAAGGTAAGGAATCTGGGGTACAACCACTCTTCATTTGGACTTTCAATTGACTTCTTGTTTTTAGCACCAGTCTTCCCCTGCTTCTAGAGATAGCGTCGCATCTCCAGCTCAGGAGTCTTTAGGGACTTTTCACATTAACTAATGTCTTGTTGGCTTCTCCCTGCCCTTTTCAGGGGCTTAAGAATCATTTGTCTTCATTAGTTTTTCTCAACTACTCTGCTCTCTCATGCTCATTTTGTCCTTACGGGTTCATCCCTTTTATTTTTCTTTTGCTGATATTTCAGTACATTCATACAAAGGAAGACATGTAAAATCAAATTATCAGCCAGTCCCCTCATTTAACCAGAGTAATTCTTCTGTGGCAGCCACTCTTAATTGCTGCTGATTTTTTTAAAAGAATAAAATAAAATAACAATTTCTGAAATGTCATCAGTGTTTGTAGTCTGAATTCATTGCCAGACAAAGCAGGAAAAATGTAATCCAACACAGAGAGGTTCAGCCTCATAGGATGGAGCCTTCAGATTAACTGTCAAAAATAAGTCAGAGAAGGGGTGCCTGAGTGGCTCAGTCCATTAAGCATCAGCCTCTTTGTCTCAGCCCAGGTCTTGATCTCAGAGTCGTGAGTTCAAGCCCTACATCAGACTTTATGCTGGGTGTAGAGCCTATTTTTTTTAAAAATAGAATAAAATAAAGTAAAATAAAATAACTCAGAGACAATTTGCCTGAGCCTTGAAGGTTTCATCACATCTAGATATACACCAAATCAACTTCACAGGCTTGTAACCTGTCCAACCACAGAGGATCCCATGCTCAGAGGCTTCCACACTTGGCTAAAAGCTCTACAGTCACCATCTTGAAATTCTTAATAATTTTTAAGCAAGGGGCCCAACATTTTCATTTTGTCTGGGACCCACCAATCACATGGCCACCCCTGTAGCCAGTCCTGGATATGCATGAGGCACAGACAATCTGTGAAGACAGTTTTGCCAACCCAGGGCAAGAGCAGGATGTGTAAAGGCGAAGGCCACCAAGTTCACAAGGGAAAACGGCTGTCTGGTTTAAACAATTCATTATCTTGACAGTTCAGAACTGACTGGTAAGAGAGCTCAGCTCAGGCCCATTGTTGAATCTCCAAGCCCGTCTTGGATTTTTAGAAATTGTGTTGACCCGTCAGATCCATTCAATTGGACACAAATAAGACGTGTGAGTCACCCAGACAGAAGCAGTCACAAGTTCACCACCAGGCTGTTTCTCTGCTGATTCTGAACAGTCTTCTGAGAAGCAGTGGCTGTGGTTTCTTTCCCTGTGGCCTGGCCACATGCATCTATCTACCATCCAGTAATGTCTCATGCTCTCGACACTCAGGATCTTGCATGGATAAGACTGCATGCACATGCCCAGGGTCCAGCAGAAATACCACTGCTCCTGAATAGCTATTCCCCCTCCTTCCTTACTTACAGAGCACTAATATTTGTGTGTGTGGCAGGCACATGCCAAGCTGAAAACTCTCTTACAGGTAGCCCTGACTTTTGGCCAATGTAGCTCAAGTGGATTAAGCTATGGATTATGTCACTCCATTGCCTCTGGCTTTTCTGGAAATGTTTTATTCTCCTGACATATGGATTATCCCTTCTTTTGCATCTTGACCTCATTTCTGCTACCTGGATTTCTGAAGTGATAGCTGGAGCCACAACAAGCCACTCAACAAACATTTAGTTAGTGAGTATTTGCTCTGTGCCAGGCTCTCTTTCCAGACTGCGGGGAGAGTGTGATGACAGGAGCAAAATCCCTGCCCTGATGGTACATACACTCCAGTGGACCATCTGGCAACCCAAAGAGAAGCAAAGAGAGTCACATAGGCCTCAGCTTTGACATTTCTTCCATTTCTTTCTTTCTTTTTATTTTTTTAAAGACTTTATTCTTAAGTCATCTCTACACCCAACATGAGGCTCAAACCTACATCCTCAAATCAAGAGTCCCATGCTCCTACTGAGCCAGCCAAGCGCCCTAGCTTCGATATTTCTGAGCCCCTGAACAAAAGATAGGGACTTAATCAAGAAAAATAAATTTTATTCAGTCCCTGAGGGCTACTTAAGGAATAAGGCATAAGGGATATTAGAAATAGCTTTGACAGGACAAATAAGAATTGTGATTTCTTTTGGAACCCTAATTAGAAGTAAAATAAAAATTTTAAATATATATTCATATGTGTTTATAATGTATATGTGTGTGAGAGAGAGTGTAGGTATCCTTTTTTCAGGGAAAAAAATAGGCAAATTAAACATGGGAAAATGTTATCATGAATCTGAGTGAAGGCTATCTCCTTGTTTATTATATCATTCTCTTTATTATATTATAATCATATTTTTATACTATTATTTGATTTTTCCAAATAAGAAGGGGGAGGGAATTGGTGATTTGCTTGGATCATGTAGGAGAGCACACAGTCTTCCTATGAATAAGGTATTTTTAAAAAAATGAAGGGCAAGCCCAAGCATCCATGTGGAGAGGAGGTGCTCGAGCCCCCTTTGGGCCTCTTTTTCTGGATTGTGTGGAGGAGTTTGCCAGTCCTATTGTGAGAGGTGCCTGCTTTGGAGACAGCCTTTCAGGCCACTGCTGCCCAGGGTGCCTGACGACCGAGACAGAGCCCCTTTCCAAACTCCAGGCCGGCTGTCTGTCCCTGCTTACCAGGGAAAGGCCCTGCGGCTGCTGGCATGTATCCTGAGACTTGCTCTCCTACCAACAGTCCAGTCCAGCCAAGCAGCCAGGTTGTGGGATGGAGATGTAGAATGCCCCCACCACCACCTGCTCCTAGCACCATTCACCAAAAATAATTCGACACTCACGTCATGTCGGTTGGCAACAACAGGGCACCACCAACTGTGGAATGCTGCCTCTCAAATCCAAAGAGGCGTACCGTGATGTAATGTAGGGCGAAAGAAGCAAGTTGCAGAAGAGTATTTCAGACCAATCCCACACATGCTAGAGAGAAAGGAGGGATGGAGAGAAAGGGGACCCTGGGGAGAAGCGGGAAGGGAGGGGAGGGGAGGGGATGAGGTGACTAGAGGAAGAGGGGAGGAGAGGGGGGAAAAGAAATAAACAAAAGAAAACCTCTATTTGGATGTCTGTACATATATACTTAGGCATATACACGCTTATAGAAAAATCCAGAAAGATATACATTGAGTGGTCAGTCTTAGGGGAAAAAAGAGTGGTTATTCTTAGAGTCTATCTAAAGGTAAAGGTGAGGGGTACCTGAGTGGCTCAGTGATTGAGCATCTCTGCCTTTGGCTCAGGTCATGATCCCGGGGTCCTGGGATGGAGTCCTGCATCAGGCTCCCTGCGGGGAGACTTCTCCCTCTGCCGATGCCTCTGCCTCTCTCTGTGTGTCTCTCATGAATACATAAATAAAATCTTAAAAAAAAAAAAAAAGGAAAGATGAGACTCTTTTTTTTCCTAATTTTTCCTGCATGTTGTATAAACTTCCTGAATTACTCTAACTACTCTTGTACTTTTTTCTAACGAAGACAAACTAAGGGTATGTCTTCTCTAATGGGGAAGGGGCTTTCCCCTTGAGGCCCTGGGCGCAGTCAACAAGACGCAGCACAGTCCAGCTCAGAGGTCAGCCAACTACAGCAGTTGGGCCCTGGGTTTGGCAGCCTGCCACCTGCTTTTGTCAAGAAAGTTCTCCGGGATCACAGCCCCTTCCACTCACTGACTATTGCTAGGGCAGCTTCTACGCTGTGAAGGGCAGGACTGTGCCAGGGACCGCAAGGCCTGCAAAGCCAAAAACATGGACTCTGTGGCCCTTTGTATAAATTTGTGGATCCCTGGTCTAGAGTCCCATTTGCTTGTGAAATGAGAGTGGTGCCGTCTACCTTAGAACACGGACCCGAAAATTCAGACTCCGAGAAGCCTCAAAAGGTAAGTTTTAAATTGGCTTCATGAACTGAAAGGATTGAATCAGCAAGTATCACTGCATCACAAAGGTCATCCTCATTCACTCTGTGTCAGTCACCCCAACACAGCCCTGTCCATCCTTCCGGGTCAGCTTTCTTCAAAGGGTTCAACTCCTCTCTGACCCTTTCACATTCCTTTCTGCTTGTCTGCCTCCTCGTAAGGGGAAAACATGGACCTTCTTGCTCTCAAGCAAGAAGTGCCTCTGTCCTCAGGGCCTAGAACACTACCTGGCCCACAGGGAGTGCTCAAGACCCATGAAGGAATGAATGAATGAATGGCAATTAGGCAGCAAAATTCTCCTACTAGGGTGAAGAGAGAGAAATACCCAGTGGCAACAGCAATGGAACTCTGAAGAAAAGGCAACAGCAAGTCAATCTACGAACAGCAATCCATGAAGGCATTTTAAACGTATGGACTATGATGCTCAGCAATTGTGTACTGTGACTCTTCTGCTTTTCCATTGAGTTCAGAACACATCTGGAGAAGGACATCTGTCTCTGGGAGAGACTGCAGTGCAATGCAACCTGGGGGTGGGCTTATTATGGAGCTTATTATGGTTTTGTTGTCTGAGGCAAGGCCCAGGGTCTTCACCTGAAAAACAAATGTATGACAAGATATGGCAGTCACGCAAGGATGCTGCTCCTGAGGGTTTGGGAGCAGTCGGTGACTCAGAGGAAGAAGTAAGGGACAGAGGGTCCAAACTACCGATCCCTCCCTTCCTCCTGTTCCTTTTGAAGCTACGATACTTTTTTTTTTTTTAAGATTTTATTTATTTATTCATGAGAAATACAGAGAGAGAGGCAGAGACACAGGCGGAGGGAGAAGCAGGCTCCTTGCAGGGAGCCCAATGTGGGACTCTATCCCAGGACCCCAGGATCATGACCTGAGCATAAGGCAGACGCTCAACAGTCAATGAGTGCCCCCCCTCCTGTTCCTTTTGCATCATAAAGCTGTCAGATGCAACCAAGAACCCCCAGGCACGTTTGCAGCAGGCGCTGGGTGGCAGTGTTCCAGAGGGGCCTGCGCCCAGAGGACCCCTGATGCCCACAGGCCGAGGGCGCCACAAGGGCTGCAGGGGGAACAGATGCTACTGAGGTCCCTTGGTGCCCCAGGCTGGGGAATAGATGGGAAGATGGGGTGGAGCCTTGGAAAGGGATTCAGAGGTTCTGCTTAACAACACAGACAAAGGAGATGAAGGAAACGTGAAATCTTTCCCCTTTGGAAGGAAATCGTATATGACTAATGGGAATTTTTACAGGGTTTTGTCATAGACTGAAACTATCTCTCCAGGATTCGGTAGAGCTTTTCGGTTTCCCCAAGACTTTGAGTAAAATTGTCATTATTCATTCATAACTTTGTTGCGTTGGCCATGCTTTCTGGGAAACATAACAAGGTTCCTGCTTTGAGGTGGGTGTAGGGTCAAGAGCAGAGGCTCCTCAGGGTGCCCAGTCACATCTGAATTACAAGAATAGCCTGTTGTGCTCTGCTGGCCGTCCAGTTCTTATCTCTGCCTAGATGAAATGCAGAAAAATGCACAACCTTGAAAGAAAATAGACCCATTCACTCCCCTAGGTGAAACCAAAAAAGCCTTGTACTGTTTTAGAAACAAATTAACTCTCAGTCCCCTAACAGATGCCAAGAGAAGACAACAATCCATTCAAAGGTAAATCAATCCTCTGTACAAATGACCAAACTTGAATACTGAGACTAGCGTGGACCCACATACCCACTTACAATTTCTCCAAACTTTGTACAATGTGCCCCATTCTCTCAGCTGAACAATTTGTTTGTCTAAAACAACCTGCCTCTGTAATCACGGGGTCCCACAGTTTTCATTAACTGTTTCACTACGTGGAGCTCCTTCCTCAAGCAGACAGATAGCTTCACCTGATTCCTTTCCCCTTCAATTCGAATTCAAATTTACGGTGTATGACCCTAAAGGAATCCAGTTCGAAAATTCCTATTTCTATCATCTCTAGATCTTTTTGCTTTTTCTTGCAGAGCCAGCATCTCTCATCCACGGCTTTGCCCGTAGGCGATGTGATATTTTACACTTTCTCCTTACAGATAGGAACCCACAGGAAAGTCACAAAATAAATGCACAGATTGACCATTTCACCTCAGAGCCTGATCCCCCTAATCTTTGTTTATATTCAGATCCAGCAGCCTCCATTTCGCAGATTCATCTGGATTCAGGCCAGGGCTCAGGCCAATATTTGCTCCAAATTGTCAGCCACCACCTCCCTCCCCCTCACCAAAGTCGGGTGATCCTTGTGTCTTCCTTTCTATTCGTTGTTGGAGGTGAAGGGAGAGGAGCCAGAGAGAATCTGCGAGAAGCGCTGTGAACACCTAGCACGTATCCTTACAGACCTTTAGGTATGTGTAGCTCATGCACACACACACACACACACACACACACACACAGGATCATGTTGGACATCTGCTCTATATATTTATTCATTCATTCCTCACACATTCACTGAGCATCTATTCTGTTCCACTGTCCTCTAGGCCCTGAGAACACATCAGTGAGTAAAATAGACGGCAGTGCCTGTCCTCCTGGACCTTACGTTCTGGTAGAGATGACAGGCCAGAGAAAATAAGTAAGCACGTGCCACTGCAGATGGTACTGAGTGCTACACAGCAAGAGGAAGAGGGAATGTAGGGAGGTAGGCATTGCATGCATTTATTTGCTTATTTTTAAAGAGTTATTTATTTATTTGAGAGAGAGAGAGAGAAAGAAAGAAAGCCCAAGTGAGAGAGGCAGAGGAAGGAGAGAGAATCTCAAGCAGATTCTGCACTGAGCGCCGAGCCCCTCTCAGGGCTTGATCTCACAACCCTGAGACCATGACCTGAGCAGAAACCAAGAGTCAGACCAACTCAGTCAACTGTGTCATTGAGGCGCCCCGGCATTGTATTTAAATAAGATCGGCAGAGTCTCTCTAATAAGATGACATTTGAGCAGAGACTTGGGATGGAAGTCAGACAAGGAAACACGGTGACTGCGGAAGAATGGGCAAGAGAGAGAGCCAGGAACCCACGGGGTGGGTGGCAGGAAGACACCAAGTAAGGCCTTGCAGACCATGGGAGGAGCCTAGACTTCCATTCTGATGAGATGGGGGCCCACCATGGGTTTTAAGCAAAGGAATACTCTTCTGTATTTCCCATTGGCCCCTCCAACCCATTTTCACTCCCCATCACCCACCTTAAAAATTTCAGAAAGTCCTCTCAGGCTGTCACTTACCTGCCCAGCAGCCTTTCTGTGAATACCATCTACAGCAGTGGGTCTTTCCCCTTGTTATGGAAAAGTGGTAGCTCCTGGACCAAGATAACTCTTTTGGTGTTTCTGATACCGTTGCAGGTAAGAGATTCTCAATCCTTGCTGCCCATTAAAATTACCTAGGGAGCTTTAAACATATATACACATATATTAAAAATCTAACCCACAGGGATTCTGCTTAATGTGGTCTACAGAGGACCAAGGCATCGATTTTTCTTTTAACTCTCTAGGTGATGACAATATGCAGCCAACACGGAGAACAATGTTATAACTGATGCTTCTAAAGCCTTGACCCCTCAGCTCCTGAAGCCCATCTCTCTCAGCTCCTCATTGCTACGATTGTGCCATGGATGCTGACTCTATCAGTAACAGCCCCTCTGTAACCTCCATCTTAAGGCTTGCATCCTCCAGCCAACACCTGCCATCTTCCCAGCCTACATACACTCCAGTATCCCAGCTCTGCAAACACCTAAGATCTAGAATCCATTGATCCTACCACACTTACAAGATCTTTTTTTTTTTTATTTTTTTATTGGAGTTCAATTTGCCAACATATAGCATAACACCCAGTGCTCATCCCACCAAGTGCTCCACCATTTACAAGATCTTAACCTCCACATGGCTTCCCTTTCCTCTTTCCCCAGTTCAGACTCTCCAGTCCATCATTCCCATTGCTCTTTGCACATGTCCTGAACCTCCCATCCCCTTCCTGCTTCCTCTGCCCCTCCCCAGAAACTGCCCAGACTGATTAGTGAGCCAGTCTCCTCTCATTATCCACAAATCCCCACAATGGGTTGAATCCTTCATCCTTGCTACATCCTTGATGTCTTTTGCCTTCTCTATATTCAGAATATTTGGACTCAGCACTGGTCACAAATTTCCTTTATTTTATGCCATGCAGCTTTTCACCCCAGTCTCCACTGGAGCTTGAATTGCTGAAGTAATCCTAAGAGAAACCTCAACCTGATGGTATCCAAAAGAATATCTAGTTTTCTGGATATAGTCAAACTGCTAGAAGCTTATGCCACCATCAATAAACAGGGAGTTTTTAAAACCCACCCATTATAACTTCCTGCCAAGCACCATCAAAACACTGGGCCAGGTCCATTAGTCACACCTGGGATCTTCACCTCCATCTAGGACTCCTTCCACCTGTACATCTAGGAATAAAACCCTTGTGAATTCTACTTCAGCATCTCCGATATCTATCAAACTTACCAGAACTTACACAGGAAAAGTTAAGAACATATATAATCCTATACCACCTCAAGAAATGGAATCTTCCCCACAAAGAAAACTCCTGGCCTAGCAGGGCCTCACAAGTGAAATTTCCAAAAATTTAAAGAAATAACAAAAAGGATCATTTCCCAAGTCTTTTATGAAGCCAGAGTAACCTGAACCCATAATGGCACAAGAACATATAAGAAAATTATACATCAATCTCTCTCATAATAATAGATGCCAACGCCATAAGAAAAATGTTGGCAAATTAAATCCAGGGATATCTAAGAAGGGTTCTACATCTCAAAGTTGTGTTCCTGGATTAATTCTTGTGTTTGTTCCAGGAATACAAACAAGATTCATTTAATACTTGAATATTAATCAATGGAAGTGACTTGGTTTTTAGAATATAGAAAGAAAAGCTCTATCATCACTTCAGTAAATGTAAAATAATATACTCGATAAAATTCAATGCTTATTTGTGATTCTTTTAAAATCTACATTTAGGGGCACCTGGGTGGCCCAGTCAGTTAAATGTCTGCTTTGGCTCAGGTCATGATCTCAGGGTCCTGAGATTAAGCCCCGCACTGGGCTCCCTGCTCAGCAAGGAGTCTGCTTCTCCCTCTCCCTCTGCCCCTCCCCTCTGCTTATGCTTGCTCTCTCTCTCTCAAATAAATAAAATCTTTAAAAATAATAATAATAATAAAATAAGATCTACATTTAAATTCTAAATTCTAGTGAGCCAGAAACTAAAAGGGATTTCCTTAATCTGATAAAGCATATCTACCAAAACCAAAAGCATACTACAGCAAACATTGTTAATGGTAATATATTGAAGACGCTCCTCCTGAGATCAGGAATAAGACAAGTTTGTCCACTAACACAATTCTATCCAATATGGTGTTGGAGGTCCAAGCCATTGTAATAAATATCAAAATAAAACAGCCATTATTTGCAGGTGATGTGATTGTGTACATAGAAAACACAAAGGAATCTGCAGATAAACCATTGAGAATTGAGCAGGGTCACTGGATATGAGATCAATATTCAAGACAGTAGAATGTAACTGTGAATGGGATATTTGAGGAAAAATATAGTGATATCTGATGGCAAGTAGGATCGTCAGGATCTCTAGGACACACCACATTCGGACCCTGCAGAGGGGGCTTGTCGGTCTCTCCAGAGTACACCGACCACCTTCTCTAAACCTTTGACAAATCTCTCTACCTCAGCGCCCCATTCCAGCTTCAGGAGTTTTGAGGCTGGATTTCCCTCTCACAAATAAGCTACCTGCCTAACAAAAGTCTGGTTTGCATCCCACCCATTTCCCAGTGCAGGAAACAAAGGGTCTCCAAATCTCCAGGACAGGGCAGCCCCACACAGCTTCACCTTGGAGCAGCATCCCTGCATAGTGCATCCTTACCATTTCTCCCAGCCCTCAGACCCCAGCTCAGGGAACCCCAAATGGAGAAAGAAGCAGGCTTGTCAGATTCAGAGCAGAGAATTCAGCAGAATGAGAAAAACCTGAGATTCTAAGCACGGGGCCGGCAGTGGATGGAGAAAATAAAGAAAAATCCAGACAGAGATCCCACAGAGGCACATTGGCAGCCATGACCCAACTGTCCCACAAACAGACTTGGTACCAAGAGCCCAGGATTCAACTTCTAATCTCTCTCCCACCGCCTAGAAGCTTCCTTCGTGTGCATCATGTGCCCAGCTGGCCAGAGATGGCACAAAACCTGCTCTGGCTCACAAGACGGAGTAAAGGCACACTTTCCACCTGCAAAATTACGTAGGTGCAACAGCAGTCTCCTAGTACACCACCAGGAGGTCAGGGGGCAGAAAGACTCAAGGGCCAAATTAAGTTGTTCAAAAACAATGGTTTGTTAAATCAATAACAAGAAACAGGGAGAAGCAAGTGAAAAGAGTCGCATTTTGGAGACCTTTCAGGCAGAGTGGAAGAAACACAGTCCATGGATCCTGTGTGTCTGTGTGTTCGGACGTGCGCGTGCCCAGTGTGTGTATGTATGTGTGCCTGCATGTGCCTGCATCTCCCTGTCACTCTCATGTTCTCTTTCTCTGTCACACCAGCATCCCTACTGACACATGGCAGTGAGAACATTGAGTGGAAGATAATCAAAGGGAGTCAGAGGACAGAAGGTGCCTGGAGCCATCAGGTGTCCCCGTAGGAATGATGCAGGAGCGAGTGTGCCTCGCCTGTGACAGGCTGGGCACCCATGCCTTTTATCGGCACGTCCTGGGCAGAAAACAAGTAGAACCAAAAGTGGGCAGGAGCCCAGCGCGCTGATTTAAGATCTCATGAATACCAAGTGCTTCACGGAACTGCCTCATGTGCTGCACAATTTCCCGGTCCTTTCATGCGTTCTTATAAATATTCATCATACATATTCTCCACTTCCCTTCTCACAAGCTCCCCGGCTCTATACTTAGTTTCTCTTCTTCCCTTTTTTTATTATTTTTTTGGCTTATACAACAGAAATTTATATTCTCATAGTTCTGGACGCTAGAAGCCCAAGATCAAGGGTATTGCCAGGTTTGGTTTCTTTTTTTTCTTTTTTTTTTTTTTTCTTTTTGGTCTTTGTTTTTAATTGAAGTATAGCTGACACAGTTTCTCTTATCTGAGAGAATTATTCTTAAATAAACAGGCATTGCAGGTCCCTCTGTCAGAAGGGTGAAGGATGGTCAATCCCATCCTCAAGATAAAGTCAAGCCCTGTCACATCTCAGAGCCACATCTCAGGCATGACTCATGCCCACAACTTAATAGAAAGAAACAGGAACCGAAGCCACAGCCATTCACAGGGAAAGAGAGGTGGGATATCTCAGGTGGCGGGGACAGATGCCAGAGCAGCTGCTGTGAGAAGGAAAGGCTGGCCCCACAGGAAGCATCCAAAGCCTGTGACAACACAGGTGTAAGTTGGGACCAGCAGGCAGTATCGTTGGGAGTGCTCTAGGAGGTGACATTCACAACGAATGCAGTGTGAGGAGGTCCCCCAGAGTGATGAAACGTGGTCCTGGGCCAGGGTGGCTGAGAACGTGAAGAGGAACTCAGGTGGAGAGCACCCCGGGGCGGGGTGGGGGGGGGGATCGTGGTTTATCTTCCTTTATCTTCGTTAGTGCTTTTAGCAATTTGAAGATGAAATAAAGGAACACACACGCAAGCTATTGCTAAACTACACACATGTTAGTTTCTATTGTTATTATTATGGATGATATTCTGTGTCATGAGAAAAAAAAATAACCTTATTGGGTCTCAGGTCTTATGAGAAAGAGGAAGAAGATCACTCACAACCTCCCTACTATTAAGGAGGGGGGGAAATAATTGCCTCAAGCCCCTAGGAAGGTGATACTGTGTGAGTGGGTTTCCGTGCAATTCTTCTCCCCTCTGGAGCCTCACACTCATTAAACTTGAAGACGGGCCCCCAGAGGAGAGACTTGGTAAATGAGGAGGGTCAGCCCCATACATGAGGCCCCAGGGGGTCCCTCACCTCACATGCCAACAGGGGCTGCCTCTCCCTAGGCATCCTGGATCGCCAGTGGTTGGCTTCCTGCTCAGCCCCTGGGACCATCTAAAATGAAGCAATTCTCACAGGTCCAGGTGGAAAGGCCAGATAAGAACTCAGCCAGTAGCCTTCCCAGGAAGGAGAGATCCAAAAGTCAGCCAGGACTGACTGAGAGCACCTGCCTCTGGAGCTGGCCCGAAGCAGCCACTTCGCAGGGAGGGAAAGTCACACCAGAGGTCTCCAGAGGCTGGGCTCAGAGGGAGATGGTCCCTGCTTCTCCACAGGTCAGTATGCTCGCAGGTGGTCCCCACCTCTTCTCCTTGGCTCCCCTTCTTTCCGTGTCCCTTCCAGTCCCCATTTAGAAATCATAACAAGCAGTGGATTTTTTTCTCTCTGCCAAACACACTGGCAAGTGCTTCAAATGCATCGTGTCACGTAATCTTCACAGCAGCTCTAAGAGTAGCTTCTGTCATTCCCACTTTGCAGAAGACAAAACTGAGTGAGTTTCAATAACTTGCCCGAGGTCACAAAACCAGTCATGGCTGACAGTGGGATTCAAAATCCAGATTGGCCAGTCCCATGTTCTTCACTGTGAGGCAATGGTGCTTCCCCAGAACTAGTCACTGGCCCCAGTAGCCAGCAATGGATGGAAGAAAGCTTCCCAAAAGGCAATGAAAGGGGACACCTGGGTGGCTCAGAGGTTGAGTGTCTGCCTTCGGCTCAGGGTGTGATCCCGGGGTCCTGGGATCGAGTCCTGCATCAGGCTCCTCTCCCTGTGGCTCTCATGAATAAATGAATAGAATCTTAAAAAAAAAAAAAAGGCAATGAAAGGTTCAACTATTTTGTGGTGCAGTTTGCAATGGTTGGGGGCCAATGAAGGAAGAAGGATGTCTCTCTGTCGCCCAGCTGTTCTAGGACATTTATGTTCACCATTGCTCCGTGGGGCTGGGCTCTCAATACTAGAAGTTCAAAGTCTGCATGTACTCCTGGGCTCTGGGGCTCTGGGTCAATAAGCCGTCTCTTGAGATCCCATCAGTGAGACCGTCCCTAAGCTTGGTTATTATGTTCAACGTATCTCTTCTATTCATGTACATAAAAACATCTTCTTTAAAAAGCTACTTCAATATCCTACCCAGAGGACAGGTGAGTTTTCCTTCTTGAAGGAAGGAGGCTCTCCCGTGGCCCGGGCAGTGTCTGCCATCCTTGCATCTGGGCTGGAAGGAAAGTGTCTGCTTCTCAGGGGCTCTCAGGCATGTCCCTTGACTTCATGACACTCCCCCCTTCAGCCTCCCCACTCACTTCCAAACCTTCATCCCAAATGTGAGGTCACTCTCAGGATCAGCCTTGACACAGAGGCCCCTGGGAAGGAGTTTCACAGTCAGGAACTAGGAGCCTTCTCTCTGTCCCTCTCCGCTGGCGTCCAACTGGCACAGGAGCTCAATCCCCTCAGGCTGCCCCTCAGCTTGTCCCAAACTGGAGCCAGAATATAAGTCAGCTGCAGATCTAGTTAAAATGCAAATCCGACTCAGTAGCTGGTCTGGGGTGGGACCAGATTCTGCATTTCTAAGGAGCACCCGGTAATGGTAATGTCGAAGCTGCAGGTGTACAAGGCTCACTTTGGTGACCAGGTGCTAAAGATCAGTGACCACAGCTCCTGAGCACTGTTCCATCTGACTGCAAGTGAGAAAGAAAAAGAAGCAAGAGAAAGCTAGACAGGGCCCCCGCAACAAACTGCCAGGTTTCTTCTCTCTTTCTCTCCCTCCCCCCACAACTCCCTGCCAAAAACAGTCTTTTATTGAGGGTCTCCATGCTCTAGATTGCAAATTGCTTTAACCCTAAATTGCTTTAAGATGGATGCTGTTTTGTTGCTCATTGTAAAAGAGTGGCAACGATTCCAATGCCCCTCAGTGGGAAACTGCTGAAATGGTATAAAATGCAACCTTGTGCGGCCTTTGGTGGGGAAAGATGGGCAGCCCTTCATTACTGTCCTGGAAAGAGCCCCAAAATAAGTTGTTAAAAAAACAGCAACAAGGTACAGAACAATGTGTATAGTTTGCTACCATTTGTGTCTTTTAAAAGAGAGGAGAAAATTTAGGTTCGTATATTGCTTATATAAGCAGTGACTAACCAGGAAAGATACCCAAGAGACTGGTAGCTTCTGAGGCAGAGCTAAGCAGCTGGAGAATCAGAAGGCAGTGAGCAGGATGACTTATTTTCAATTGTAGTCCCTTCTGAATTTTGTACCAAATATATTTCCTGCTCAAAAAAAAAAAAAATTGAAAGATAATCCCCTTGATCTTTCTATCCTTCCATATACCCAAAAATTGAATGAAATTGATTCACTCAACACTTTCAAGAACCCTCCTGGTGAGTCCCAGCAGGCAGAGTTGGTTCTTGGAACAGGGATGGGAGGGGCATTGCCTTGTGTTACCAACGCGCGTCAATGCTCCACCCACGTGGAAACTCCAGAAGGTACGTGTTCAGAGTCTAGAGGCTCTGGGGGTCCCAATCTCCCTGGTGGGATTCCAGGGACCCGCCACTGAGGGAAAGAACCTCAGGCCTCAGGGCTCTGCCGAAGGAAGACATTCTGCACACCTGGGTCACCTTTCCACCATCAGGTGGCTGAATTAGAATCTGTGGCCGAGAACTTAACAATGACTTCACCTGAAAAGCCTTCCTGTGAGGACCCCGTGCTGCACTTAGAATGTGTTCTGTTCTCCTGAGGTTTTTTTTAGTTTAAACATCTGACTTTGGCTGGATGAATTACTGGATTTTTACCTTTCCACTTGATACCCTATCTTTTTTTTAAGATTTTATTTATTTATTCACGAGAGACCCAGAGAGAGAAGCAGAGACACAGGCAGAGGGAGAAGCAGACTCCACGCAAGGAGCCCGACGTGGAACTCGATCCCGAGTCTCCAGGATCATGCCCTGAGCCAAAAGCAGATGCTCAACCACTGAGCCACCCGGGTGCCCCTGTCACCCTACTTTTTTATCTCTTGATTCTCATTAAGTAATTTCTCCAGCTTGTGTTATTTATTCTCTTTCTCCCCAGCTATGATCCCTCCCCAATGAATGGACAATTCTCCCAACCACTGTCCATATAGTCATTTCAAGTTCAAATATCAGTTCATCCTTTCTGTGACCTCAAGCAGGTTACTCAGTTCTCAAAGGAGGTCGAGGTGAGGGGTGAGCCTGACCCAGTGAAGAGCATAGAGCAGAGGTTCAATAAATATGTTCCCTCCATTATCGCAGATCTTCCTCTCTGCAACCCCTTGGGATTATTATAAGCTCCTCATCTCTCCAAAGCACGTCCGTTTTGGCCATCTCAGTCCTCCCTGGAATCCCAAAAGCCCAAACAAGAGTTGTCCTCAGCACCAAGCAGATCAGTGCGTAGGACTCAGCTTTCTCCAATGCTTGCCCAGGGTCATAGCACAAAGTGTAGAATAACTGGAAACACCAAGCAGATCTAGTGGCTCCTGGAAGAGTTCCCGGAACCACATTGTCCTCCCAGCCCGACTCCTCAGAGACTAAAGGTGCCCAGTCCTATGCTCCTTGGAGATTCTTCCCTCAATATATTCAAATCCACCAGTGTATGAGCTCCCACAACCTGTTGAGTTACAGGTGACTTTTTTTGACGTCCAGATCTTTGGTGCATGGAAAGGATTATGTAAAGCCATTTGATAGTATTTCAATACTATCCTTGGGCCATTAAATGCAACTTTCAAATATAATCCATTGAATTGTATATCCAGTAATGTTTGTTAGAATTTAAAACAATCGCACTTCATCTTTGGTTAATGTTCTCTTAGTTTCAAAGTCTAACTGATTAAATTCCCCCAAATAATTTAAGCACTGTTTACAGTCAAATTCTCTTAAACTATTCAAAGTCACACACCCAGAAAATCTACGGGAGCAAATTCTCCTAAATATTTAAATACCATTTATATACATGATTAATTAAATGCTCTTTGGGCAGGGGGATGGGGTGACTGGGTGATGGGCACTGAGGGGGGCACTTGACGGGATGAGCACTGGGTGCCATACTATATGTTGGCAAATCGAACGTCAATTTAAAAAAATGTTCTTAATTAAATGCTTCAGCCTTGCAAACTACAATCACAAATTTAATGTACTTGATTTCCCAAGCCCTTCAAATGCCTTCATGAGCATTTAAACAACTCTGGAAAATTACTAAATCAAAACCTATATATTTAAAAAATCAGATGTTCTTACTCATTTAAACAGAGTCAAATCAAACATAAATTCAGCTAATCTGATTTAGCTAATCATCCTCCTTATTTTAGGTCTAATTAAACAGATACTCTTAACTGTTTCAATCCCTCAAATGGTATATTCAATATGTATACATTCAAATATGTATTTAGGGATCCCTGGGTGGCGCAGCGGTTTGGCGCCTGCCTTTGGCCCAGGGCGCGATCCTGGAGACCCGGGATCGAATCCCACATCGGGCTCGCGGTGCATGGAGCCTGCTTCTCCCTCTGCCTATGTCTCTGCCTTGTGTCTGCCTCTCTCTCTCTCTGTATGACTATCATAAATAAATAATATTTTAAAAAAAAGATTTAAAACTAAAAAAAAAAAACAAATATGTATTTAAGTTCATGTTAAATGCTATAATTGTTACAAAAATTCATCATCTTACAAAGAAACCTTACCAAAATTATCAATATAGGATGCAAAGCATACACCCTTCTGAAAAGAATCTCCCTAAAGCCTCCACAGCAACTGGAGTTAAAAATGTATGGCTGTCAGAGATTCAAGATGAGGGATGTGAATTCAGGGATTTGGGCCAGAACTCTGGGGCTGAAAGAGGGATGCGTGGGTGTAACTGAACAACTAGACACCACAGGCCCCAGCTTTCAGAGGTCAAGTTTCATGGGCATCATCCTCCAATTTTGCTCTTACTCACTTCTTATCATGGTCATTCTCCAATTTTTACCACTTGGTCTGGGCAAAGGGAATTCTGAACACACCATCTGGGTAGTAACTGTCTTTCTTGCAGCCTGAAATGCCTCGAAGAGACTCTCTATCTATCCTGCAGATGTTTGCTGACCGCCTACTATGTGCTGGTCGCTGGAGACACAGCAATGAGAGAAATTGGCAAAAATGCCCAGCTCCACGGTTCTAGCATCCTAATACCAAAACAGAGATCATAGGCAGGAGTGATAAGTCATGTGTGTGTCACATATTGGAAGGGGAAGAAGTCCTATGAGGACATAAAAGAAGCAGAGAAGAGGGATAGTGAGTGCTGGAGTAGGACAGGGTTTCACTGTACATAAGATGCTTAGGGAGGGCTTCACTCGCAGGTGACATTGGAGTCTGACCTGAAAAAAAATGAGGAAAGGAGCCCTGTGGCTCCTGGAGCAAGAGTGTTATGAGGCACAGGGACAGGTACTACAGAAGTTCTGAATCACTTCTTCATGTCCTAAGAGGAGCAAAGGTTCACGAGGAGCTGGAGCAGGATAAGCAAGAGGGAAAAGAACAGACAAGAGGACAGAGAGGTGAAAGGAAATGACCCAGCAGTGGCCAACCTCGCAGAGCCATTGTGAGCATCCTGCCTTTTCTTGTGGGGTGACAGCCTCTCCCTGGCTGCTCCTCCTAAGAGGCAAGCAGGACACCAGCTAAGAGCAATTGCAATAAATCAAGCAAGACATGAGGGTGTCTTGCAAAGAAGGAGGGGGAAGTTGGGACACATTTTGAAGGTAGAGCCAATAGGATTTGCTGAGGGGTTCGATGGCTAGAAGGTTCAGGCCAAAACAACTGAAAGGATCCCATTGCCATTACCCAAATGAAGAAGATTTGCTTATCTAATTGATAATTAATTTATATTTATTCATTGACACCAGCACTGTGATAGATACCAGAGCACCAATTACCAAGCTATGAAGTCACTCTCCTCCTACCAAGAGTAAGAAAATGCAACAGGAAATCTGGATGGGCACTTTTTTTTTTTTTTTAATGTTAAAATATAATGCCGTGAATTCAACTGAAGGCTCTGGGAGACTCAGGGAAGAGAGGGAGGGGACAGACCTCTAAGCTGGGTTTGGAGAGATCGAAGGACATTCCAACAAGACAATATAGAATTTGAAAAGACACAGACATTGCAGTAATGTAGTGTGTTTGTAGAAGTAAACCGTTCAGAATTGCAAGCTGAGAGCAGGACAGCACGGAGGTGGCATGGAACACATGTGATGGGGGCAAACTGAAGGGTGCAGACGTCATGCTAAGGGAGACCGAGAACCCTCAGAACTTCAGCATGAGTATGACACAATGGGATCAATGTGGGGTTTGGGGACCAGTCTGCCACTAGGAGATACACATGGGCTCCTCCGTGTAGAAGATGTTGAAGACCATCTCTTTGATGACAATGTTAACATTCTTGTATCTCCTCCCCTTGATCATTGTCCTGCGTGTAACACACCAGTGGAATGACGCTGGGGCAGAACCACACCACAGTGACAAGATTCATCCTGCTGGGCCTCACAGACCAGGCCGCCGGAAGACATCTCCTCTTCGGCATCTTCCTGCTGATCTATGCTGTGACCCTGGTGGGCAACCTGGGCATGATAGACCTGATCCGTACCAGCTCCACCCTCCACACCCCCATGTACTTCCTCCTGAGCGTGCTCTCCTGCCTGGACATATGCAATTCCTCTGTGTTCACCCCCAGGCTGCTGATCAGCTTCCTCACCATGGACCAGTCCATCTCGTTTGTGGGCTGTGTGGTCCAGATGGCCTTCATGATCCTCCATGGCACAGGGGAGTGCCTGCTCTTGGCCTTCATGGCCTGTGACCAATTTGTGGCCATCTGCCACCCTCTCCTCTACCATACGATCATGTCCAAGCGCTTGTGCATCCAGCTGGCGGTGGTCACCTATGCGGCAGGGGTGTTCGTTTCAACTCTACAGACGGGGAATGCCTTCATCTTGCCCTACTGTGGTCCCAACATCATTGATCACTTCTTCTGTGACATCCTCCCCGTGCTCCAACTGGCCTGCTCAGACACCACCGTAGCCAATATCATCCTGCTCTTCCTTTCTGCCTTGGTTACTGTCCCCACGGTGTCAGCCATCTTAGTCTCTTATACCTACATCCTGGTCACAATCTGTAGGATGAGGTCCCTGGAGGCCCAGCGCAAAGCTTTCTCCACTTGTGCCTCCCATCTCATTGCCCTTTCCCTCTTCTATGGGTCTGTGTTCTTTGTCTATGTCCAACCCAACCCAGAAAGTGCCTCAGCCTATAATAAGACCCTGTCTGTGTTCTACACCATTGTGATCCCCATGCTGAACCACCTGGTCTACAGCCTAAGGAATAAAGATGTCAAGGCTGCTGTACAAATTAGGGTTCTTAACTTAAGCAGAAAAGGGATTTATTAGAAAGGTATCTGGGGGCAGCCCCAGTGGCCCAGCGGTCTGGCGCTGCCTTCGGCCCGGGGCATGATCCTGGAGACCCGGGATCGAGTCCCGTGTCAGGCTCACTGCATGGAGCCTACTTCTCCCTCTGCCTGTCTCTCTCTCTCTCTCTCTCTCTCTCTCTCTGCGTCTGTCATGAATAAATAAAAATAAGAAAGAAAGAAAGAAAGAAAGAAAGAAAGAAAGAAAGAAAGAAAGAAAGAAAGAAAAAAGAGAGAAAGAAAGAAAGAGAAGAAAGAAAGAAAGAAAGGAAGGAAGGAAGGAAGGAAGGAAGGAAGGAAGGAAGAAAAGCATCTGTAGCTCATTAAATAGAAGAGAAGCCTAGAGATCTCAGTGGGACAGGAATCCACAGTGGCCAAACAGCTGAATACCTGCTGCAAGAATGGTCTATGCAGACTGCCTCCACGGGGGACATCACCTCTGAGCATTCCCCGTTGCTATGGCTAGCACTGCTGCCCCTGAGCACATAGCACTGCTTAGCTGCAGAAAAAAGGCACCTACACTAGCCTCTGTATGACCCTCTGTAGCATCCAACCACATAGCATCTCTAACTGTTCCTACACCTTCCCATCATTCCCTGAAGTTCAAGCCCTAGGCAGGAACATCCAATATGTTTGGCATATATCCCTCCTGGACATCTATGAATACGCCACTTTCAGCACAGATATATTACATGCCCTGATATGCTATGCCCACACTTCTATCTTGCAGAGCCGTAGACCTCCTTTTAATGATTCCAGAAGTGGGAGTCAGATTGTCTTCCTCCTATCTTTAAGAGTTCTCAAATGTAGAAAAGAGCATTGAATAACACAGCAACCATCCCTAAAAGGTTATATAGGGGATATTGCCCTTCCATGTGATATTGGAGAAATGGTCCATGTGATGTTTGCATATGAAGAAGACGGTGATCTTTTGACTTTGTGGGACAGAATGGAGCCCCAGCTTTGGAAGTCTCCACTGTAACTAGCCAGGGACCAGAAAGTACTCTATAGTAATAATGAGCTATTATTTCTCTATAAATCACCAATTGAAACAAAATTAAAAGCTGAAAGGCCATAGAGCTTTTTTCAATTGAGATCAAATTACCTTTATGTCTTTAAGAAAAAATTACTTCTATGTCTTTGGACGAAACCCTTCTTTATTATAACAGAAATCAATCTTACTAATTTAAGATGGTAAGAAAGAGGTGGAATTTATTATGAAACCCAGATGTCAACTGAGGTATACTATCTTTCTGAGAATCAAATAAAATTGGCTGGCTTGAACTCCGTTGCATGTGTGGTGAAATCCCTGTATTTCTGCTTGTCCAGAAAACCTGAGGTAGCAGGGGATGGGGTATAACTGGTTTGTGTTTTTCCTGGTTACCAGGTTTTACCTGGTTTCCTGATTTCTCCAAATTCTGAAATCCACTGATTTACTTCGGCTTATGAGTCATCCAGGGAGGGAGAAAAGCATGGGGCCAGAAATGTGGATGGTATAAATGGGAAAGAGAAAGAAACAAAACCCAACTGTCATAGATGCTGGGAGGAAGGGGGAAAGGGAGTTTTGAGCAGACTGGGCTGAGCCAACACAGCCAGGCTTGCTTCCTACAGGAAACCAAGAAACAACGCATCTCTTCCAGACGAAACCTCCATGTTCACCTGCAACTTCATAAATATCAAACTGAAACAACATGTTCTTAGAAAATTGAATAATGCATGGGTGAACCTGTTGATCAATGCTGTAATGGTACTGAAATCACCTCCTGGTTTAATTTACAGGTTTTATGAAACCAGTAGGACATGATAGATTAGATGATTGATGATAGATAGATAGACGATAGATAGATGATAGATAGATAGATAGATAGATAGATAGATAGATAGATAATAGAAGAGGATAGAAGAGGAGATTTATTATAGGAATTGGCTCATACAGTTATGGAGGCTGAGAAGTTCCACCATCTGCCATCTGCAAGCAGAGAACCAGGAAAGCTGGTGGTATAATTTGGTCTAAATCATAAAGGTCTGAAAACTGGGGGCTGATGATGGTGCCGTTCCTGGTGGGAGTCCAAAAGCCCAAGAACCAAGTCCACTGATGTCTGAGGACAGGAGAAGATAGATGTTACAACTCAAGCAAAAAGAGCAAATTTGCCCTTCTTCTCCTTTTTTGTTGTCAAAGCCCTCAATGGATTGGATGAAGCTCACCTCACATTTGTGAGGGTGAGCTTTACTCAGTCTACCAACTCAAATGCTAATCTTATCTGAAACCCCACCCAGACAGAGCCAGAAGTCATATTTCACCAGCTTTCTGGACATCCCTGAGCCCAGTCAAGGTGACACATAAATTAACAATCCCATGTACTAAGAATATAGCAGGCCCCAGCCGGTCCCCACCACCACCACCACCCAACACTCCATCCCCAACTCAGGAGTTTAGGGACTGTAATCTTTTCATGAAAAGAAGCCATTTGCTTAACTTTTTTTCAAATAATAATTTCCCTTAGGTCCAAGGAGACACAGAGCACCCAGGAACAGAGACACTGGGGTGTCAGCCCCTCCTTCACTGCCCTGGTAAACTCACAATCTGCTCCTAATTTCATCAGTTCCTAAATACCCTCACCTCACGGTCCTGGGCAACCCAGTCATAGACAACAAAGTCAACAGCTTCCCAGAAATGGATTACGGAGTAGCCTATGAGGAACAGAGGAAAGACAGGACAGAGTGTGGAGAGCAGGAGCAGCTGAGGCCATGGCAAAGTTTGCTCAGAGACAAGGCACCCAACCCCTTGGGTCCCACGCACACCACCCTGTGTGAATGTCTCCTCCCCTCTTCCTTCACCTAAAACCATCTGGCACAGAATCCAAAGGAGGCATTGGAATGTTGGTTGGAAATAAAGTCAAAGTGTTACCTCTCAAGAGCATTTGAATTACATTTTTTTATTTACACTAGGTCTTTACAGAGCCCACTCAGTACCCGAAGCTGTGGAACTTTTGACTGTTGGGAATGAAGCCAAAGGTAAGGTGGAGGGGCAGATCCAGCCACACGTGCTGGAAGGAAGACCAGTTTGCGGTCCAGACTAGGCAGCCAAGGCACTAGGCCACCGCAGATCATTGCCAGCAAGTACTGGATGTTGAGCCAATACTTACTGTTAGCAGGGACTGGCCCCATCACCTGACAGAAGTTAGTTAGCTTTGCTGGGCTTCCACCCGTCACACATGGACTAGACATGTGATAGCCAAAGCCAAAGCCTGTGTGTTTACAAATGGAAAGGGGGTTACGTTACTTCGAATCTCTTCAATATTCATCTTGTTCCCAAGGCTCTCAAACTCATTTAAACTAACCTCAGAGGCTCTTGGGGGAGGAACACTAATCACACGGAGAGGCAGCCTTGGCATTGGGATCGCTAGTGGAACACTCAAGCTCTCCAGCGCTAAGTGCTGTCACTAGCCAGGTGGGACATCTCTCCAGGCATCACTTCCAGGGCCAGCTTGGTGCAGAAAGGAAGAAACCAGATGCAAGAGAGCGAGGGATCTTCCCTAGAGGAAAGAATCCAAGACAGTCTAAGACACTGCCAGCTGGGGCTAGTCAAAGGTAACTAGTATCAAAGAAGGGGCAAATGGGTGGACACCCTCTAGAAGATTCATGGATCCTTGCCCTGCCTTCTCCATAGGTCATGATACTGAACACTGTCCCCACCCCGACTCTAGAATGTCATACACCCAGTTTCATCCCTACCCTCTCCAGGACCTTATGGAAACTGGCCGCCAGCCCCAAGAAGCTGAGCTAGATGGGAAGCAAGCCTGGCTCAGGACAGTGTGCAGATAAGCTCTCTAAAGATAGATTTGCTCAATGGAAGGGCACCAGGCAATCCCAGAATCCCATTCTTCTCTAAATGCTTATAAGACATGATGTTTGGTGTAATTTGAGAGACTGAAGTGCCAAGGCCAGCCCTCCAGAGTAGTTACCAGCCAGAAAATTCTATGCCCACAACTGCTGCCCAGTGAACAACACGTCTAAAGCCTGACTACAGGGTATGAGCAGTGTGGCTTCCCATGGCTATTATTACTGTACCCAACAACATACTTCACTGTTATACTCATTTGTGCTTTGAAGTTCAAAATTGCAATTCTAAGTGTTGTCGTTTTTTTAAGATTTATATATTTATTTATTTATTTATTTGAGAAAGAGTGCACACTCACACAGGTGAGTGGGGAGGGTCGGGGGAGGGGAATGAGCAGAGGGAGAGGGAAAGAATCTCAAGCAGACTCCACACTGAGCAAGGAGCCTGATGGGGGGCTCCATCCCAGGCCCCTGAGATCGTGACCTGAGCTGAAATCAAGAGTCAGATTCTCAACTGACTAAGCCAGCCAGGTGGCCCTCAAAACTCCAATTCTTTTAAAAAGTAGCCCAATCACTCAATTTACGATGTGCTCACCTCGCTTATCTACAGTAAGTAAGTAGATAAGCGAGGTGAGCAAGGCTGGCAGGCATCCAACAACAAATTGTGCCTTAGCAGGAAGGAGGACCAGAGAAAGGATCTCTGGGCAGGATGAGATCCTTCCAATCTTCTTTGGGTTCCCATCCGATGTTGTGCTCAGACATCGTGCCCAAACATGGGTGGCTTTCCTGGCCGCCCTGGCACCTAGCGCATCTTTCTGTCAAGGAGGCTTGTCACTTGGTGTGGTGTGGCAATTACAACTCATGGTTAAATCCAGTTTTCATATGAGCTAAATGCTCTCAATCTACTTGTGGTCAGAGGTCTCAGCTCATGATCACCCATCATCCAGGGGGCTGACAGTGGCTCACAAACATGGAAAAGGCAAAATAACCCATTTCAGGGTTGAGTCGAGCTACTTTCCCCTTCTTCCTCACTGCTCCAGTTGTTTTCACATGTCAAGGAGCCTGAAGATACCTTCATTTTACAGGCAGCAGGGGTTGGAAGGATCTTGCCAGCATCTTTCCTGAAAGCCCAAATTTCTCAGCCTTAACCTCTTCAACCCGATGTTTGCTTCATGGGAAACTCTGCAGCTTGTCCTTTATGTGTTTTCCTGGGGACCCATCTTCTGGCTCTGTGTGTGTCAGCTCACACAGGGTCCCAGTGTGACTAAAATCTCAGGAGAGTAATAAAGCTGTGCTAATGGGCTCAGGGGCTCAGAGGTGCATGTCACATGTGTGTGCGTTGGCTTGTTTCCAGGGCGAGCCCAAGGAAAGTGTAACCGAACATTCTGTCAATATAAAGAAAGTGTCAGAAATGGTGCTCATGTCAGGTGTGACCCTCCAGGGATCACTCTTTGCCCTTTGCTCCCCGACAAGGTAGATCCTGTCTTGAAATCCTGCTTGAATGACAGCTAACATGTATCAAATACCTGCGGTGTGTCAAGAATTTTATTTTCATCTCATCAAATCGTCCCGTCTACCCCCATGAAGGCACAAAGTACTTTAGCCTCATTTTTAAGATAAAGAAACTGAGTCACAGAAGGAGTGAAGTCACCTGTCTCAGATGACATAAATCACAAGTGGCAGAACGGGGACTGAAACTCAGACCCTGGAGTGCCAGGCTCAACCACTCTGCTACATCGTCTCTGCCTTTTGGGAAGTATTCCATGGACTTCAACGATACTGGGTTTCTAAGGATGGCAACCATTAACTCCTCACTTCTCTATATGACATACCACCCCTCCCATCGAGGTTGGGATAAAAATACAGATGCCAGGGGTGCCTGGGTGACTCAGTCAATTAAGCATCTGCCTTCAGCTAGGATCATGATCTTGGGGTCCTGGGATGGAGCCCTATGAGGGCTCCCTGCTCAGCAGGGGAGTCTGCTTCTCCCTCTGCCCCTCCCCCTGTTCATGCTGGCTCTCTCTCTCTCTCTCTCTCTCTCTCTCTCTCTCTCTCATAAATGAATAATTTTTTTAAGTTTTCAAATAAATAAATAAAAATATGGATGCCCAGTGAAAATCAAATTTCAGGCAATGAATAATTTTTTAGCATAAGTATGTCCCAATATTGCATAAGACACATTTATACTAAAAAATATTTTATTTTGTGTATCTGAAATTCAGACTTAAATGGGAAATGGCACCATGTATTTCATCTGGCAACCCCATTTGTGACTTGCTCTGACCAATAACACACAGAAGTGACAATGTGCTGATTTCAGGCTCAGCCTTAAAGAGGACTGTTGGTGTCCGCTTCTTCCATCTTGGAAGCTCATCACCCTAAGAACACCAGACTGCAGGGAAGCCCCGCTAGTCATGCAGAAAGCTCACATGGAAGAGCACTAAGCACAAGATGTTGAGAGAGGCCTTGGCCTTCCATGAGCACCCAGCTGCCAGGTGCATACAGCTCTGTGAGCCATCTCGGGCCACTGCACATAGAGAACAATTTGCCCCAAGCCCTACCCAAACTCCTAACCCACAGTATCATGACAAATAACAAAGGGCTGTAGTTTTAAAATACTCCATTTTGAGGGGCGCCTAGGTGACTCGGTCAGTTAAGCACCTGCCTTCGGCTCAGGTCATGATCTCAGGGTCCTGAGATCGAATTCCTCATTGGGCTCCCTGCTCAGTGGGGAGTCTGCTTCTCCCTCTCCCTCTGCCCCTTCCCCCGCTCATGCCTGTCTCTCTCTTCTTCACTTTTTCTCTCAAATAAATAAAATCTTTTTTAAAAAGATATATTTTTAAGGAGTTTTCTTATATAGTTTAAAAAAAAAACTGAAATAAGCCCTAATGACTGGTCCTTGAATTATTTTGAATTTAGTCCCCAAACCCTGTGGGGCTCTCCATGGGGCTCCATCAGGCTTGCCCTCCAGGCCTGCACAGTCTTCCCCAGGCTCACTACTATTTTCCTGAGGGAGGCTACGCATCCTGGAGGTCCAGAGCATGGCTTTCGGGGACAGCTAGACCTGGTGCTGGATTCCTGCTCTGGCTCACAAAGCTACATGCCTTAGTCTGAAAAATGAGGATGTCAATATTAATTACTTCATAAAGTAGTTCATTAGGATTAAAGGAGATTTACTGTCTATAAAGCGCTTAGAACAATGTTGGGTCCTTAATTAGTGTTCAGCACGTCTTAGCTGTTGTAAGTAGTTGTCCTTCCACTGAATAATTTCTCCAACCTGTGTTATCTTATTATTTTATTTCCCTTATTATTTCTATGCAGGGGAGACAGTTGAGTGAAACCAGAAATCCCAAGACAACGAGGCCTCCACCAGTGAGGAACCACAGATCTCCAGGAGGACAGAATCACCGCGAGGGGTCAGGCCCACCCCAGCCCTTCTTCTGTCACACCATGGCCTCATTCCCCTTTCCTCAGGCCCAGCAATTGCTGAGAAATCACAAGGCCCCAAATTCGGCTCAGACCTACTAGGTAATAAAGCTACTCCCAGGCCACCCAGTCACACACCCCAATTTCCTTCTCTTTTCCAGGGAACCAGAAATGCTAGGCCAGAAAAATGGAGATTCCTGAGAACATAAGATGAAACAGAAGTTAATGGGTTATAGAATCACACAGGACTGATGTCTAAATCTGGTTTTACAACAGACAATCTGGCATAATTTGTAAACAAGAAAGTTGTGTGAAGATTAAATACTCAAATGATAAAAAACCTAGCATGAAGTGTGCTGTTGAATAGATGCTCACTTGAAACGGTTCCCCTACTTCCCCAGGCATTATCCATTCTGGGCATTAAATGGGCATTGGCTGTGACTGTGATGCAGTCATGCAAAATTACAGCTTCTTCTCGCTTTCCTGTGGCCCCAGCATCATCAGTCACTACCTCTGTGTCCTCTATCCCTCTGCACAACCACCAACTTACCTATGCTAAGGGCCAGGGCCATTCTCTTCCTTCCTTCTGCTCACCCTCCTCCCCATCATGGGCATCCTGGTCACCTTCTGAAGGAGGCATTCCCTGAAGCCCAAAGCAAAGATCTTCCATCTTTGCCTTTCATCTTATTCTCTTCCTTTTCAGGGGCACTACAGTATTCACATATGCTCAGCCACGCTCTCGCGACAGTCTTAACCCTGCAGTCCTGTGGCAGGTCAGAGCCAGGCCAAGCTATTGGATCGTGGTGAACAGAATGATGACTCCAAACCAAAGATGAGCCAAGGGTCAAACACCAGGAAAGGAGGATAAGATTTCAAAACATGAGTCAATGGAATACTACTCACCCATCAAAAAAGTGAAATCTTGCCATCTGCAATGACATGGATGGAACTAGAGGGTATTATGCTGAGTGAAATAAGTCAGTCAGAGAAAAACAATTATCCTATGATCTCATTCACATGTGGAATTTAAGAAACAAAACAGAGGATCATAGAGGAAGAGAGGAAAAAATAAAACAAGATGAAATCAAAGAAGAAGACAAACCATAAGAGACTCTAAATCATAGGAAACAAACTGAGGGTTGCTGGAGGGAAGGGGGGTAAGGGATGGGGTAACTGGGTGATGGGCATTAAGGAGGGCATGTGATGTAATGAGCACTGGTGTTATGTGCAACTGATGAATTATTGAACTCTACATCTGAAACAAATGACACATTATATCTTAATTAATTGAATTTAAATTTAAAAATTTTTAAACATGGGGGGCACCTCTATTGGTGACTCAGTTAATCATCTGCCTTTGGCTCAGGTCATGATCCCAAGGTCCTGGGATCAAGCCCCACACTGGGCTCCTTGTTCAGCAGGGAGCCTGCTTCTCCCTCTCCCTGTGCCTCCCCCCACCAGGCTCTCTCTCTATCTGTCAAAATAAGTAAATAAAATCTTAAAACACACACACACACACACACACACACACGCGGGTCAAAATAAGTAAAGCAGAATCATGAGTGAAAGCAGGGTCAGGCATGAAGTTAGGCCAACAGGTGGTACACAAAGGGCAAGACAAATATTGGATTCCTTGTCCTTAAGGCCATTGGGAAGTCATACCTAGCTTGTGAGGAGCCAAACTCAGAGTAAAGAGCTGTTTCCAGATCCCTCCAGACTTCTGCTTATGCACAAAATGTGTTTGTGTGTGAAGACCTCTCCTCTAGTATCCTGCTACCTGACATTGACCTCTCTACCACATCTCTATTCCCAGATAAGAGACAATGACCAAAGACAATACTCCAGAGGCTGCAGTGAAGTGAACTCTTTCCAGCACCTGTTCCCTCACCAGTCCCAACACAAGGACACTTGTCACTGGGACTCTGCAGAATTATTTCCATATAGTTTCATTCCCACTGACTCTGCTCACCACCGTTACCTCACCTCCCCAAGTGAACCGTAGGCTTTCCAAAGCAGGAGCTCAGCTCATACTTCATTTCATCCCCCACAGAGCCTGACACAATGCTGGGTACTTAATCAGGGCATAGGAATTAAGGCATATTTGTTCATATATATTTCACCTCTTCCTCTTTGGATTTTAGGCTTTGGGGCAGTGGAAAATTAAAAAAAAAATTGCCAGCTGTCATTGCACTATAAGACCCAGGCCTAACAAAAACTACTACTACCCGAAGAAGACATTTTCCCAATAATTATAATTAATGGCTAACATTTATTGAACATATATTATGTCCCAGGCATTCTGGGAGGCACATCATACACAGTAATTTATTTAATCCTCATAACAATTCTGTGAGTAGATTATGCCTATTTCACAGATGAGGAAACCCAGAATCTAAGAACTCTAAGGTCAAATACAGTTCACAACTGGTAGACCCAAGTTCAGCTGATTCCAAAGCCTAGGCTCTGCTCTAGTGCTTAAAATCCCTTTGGATTTTTGCAGGAAATTATGCAAGAAGTTTACATTTCTACTGCTTCCAAAAATTCCAAGGAGCTGCTCCTATGTTTCCCACCAGGGCCTGGCTTTCTTCTAATTCCATAGAGTCTTGACTCGTACCAGGAGTTTCTAGTTCCTACCTAATACTTGAAAAGCAATTCGGAACAGGAAAAAAAGAAATGGGCTAGAAAAGACAGAAAGAATTAGGACCTCAAAGCACCCTTGGTGCCCCTGACTTGGCCCCAGACCTCTTGCCACCAAAGAAAGCCCAAGTCTCTAAGCCAGTTACCTCTCCCTCCAACCCTTCCTGCGTTCCATATTAATGCTGGCATAGAGTTTCTTTGTGAGTCACAACAAAGAATGAAGTCACTTTTCCTGCCTTGGCCAGGCCAGGCTGGTTTCAAGAGTAGACAAGCAGTGATTCAACGATTCATCAAAAATCAGGGGCTTGGAAAAGCAATGATGTTGCTTAACGTAGCTAACTTTAGCATCTCTCCCCCAAATCAGAGAAGGGTCTCTTGTCCTAGAACTCCAATATTTCCTTGTGCCAAAGGAGGTATTTAGAAAATATGATCTTTGTAAGGTGTCCTGACTTTCACATGAAATCTGAACCCTCTTGGCAGTACCAAGAGTACCAGGCAGAACCTGTATAGTCATGAAAGATACACTGATGAGGTAACCTCCACAAGGTGACGTAACTCTACTTTTCTTCCCAGTTATCAAGAAGCCAAAATAGGAAGCAAAAGGGCCTTGGGGAAAAAAAAGAAGGGGAGAAGGGAAGGGAAGAAAGAAGAGAAGAAGAAGAGAAGAAGAGAAGAGAAGAGAAGAGAAGAGAAGAGAAGAGAAGAGAGAAAAGAGAAGAGAAGAGAAGAGAAGAGAAGAGAAGAGAAAGAAGAGAAGAGAAGAGAAGAGAAGAGAAGAGAAGAGAAGAGAAAGAAGAGAAGAGAAGAGAAGAGAAGAGAGAGAGGAGAAGAAGAGAAGAGAAGAGAAGAGAAGAGAAGAGAAGAGAAGAGAGAAGAGAAGAGAAGAGAAGAGAAGAGAAGAGAAGAGAAGAGAAGAGAAGAGAAGAGAAGAGAAGAGAAGAGAAGAGAGAGAAGAGAAGAGAAGGGAAGGGAAGGGAAGGGAAGGGAAGGGAGGGGAGGGGAGGGGAGGGGAGGGGAGGGGAGGAGAGAGGAGAGGAGAGGAGAGGAGAGGAGAGGAGAGGAGAGGAGAGGAGAGGAGAGGAGAGAGAGGAGAGGAGAGGAGAGGAGAGGAGAGAAGAGAAGAGAAGGAAGAGAAAATTATCAAAATTTAAATTTTGATAATTTAAATTTTTATTTAAAAATAAATCTTCAAAGGATCACCAGAACACCTGTTGCTCAAACAAAGCTAAGTTCATGAGACCTATTTGTAGAAAGAGAATACACAGAATCCTAGTGTCTCAAAAGAACATTAGTGGAAGATATTTACAGAGTTGGGGGGCCCAGACCCAAGTGGTTTAAGGTGGATCTTTTTTTTTAAGTTTGTTTGTTTGTTTAAGCAGGCTCCACACCCAAATGGAGCCCAAAGAAAAGCTTGAACTCACGATCCTGAGGTCAAGAGTCGCATGCTCTTCTGACTGAGCCAGTCAGGTGCCCCCAATGTGGATCTTTCAAATCAGGGAGCACATCAGAACTGGGCAAAGTCTGTGACATTATCCTTTAGGATGGGCAGGTAACAGGGAAGGCAGAGCCTGAAAGCAAATCTCAAGAAGTAAACTACTGTTTGTTGAAGAGATTGTTTTCCCTGGGTGGGAAATCTACTGTCCTAATAGGAGAGCTGTTTGCCCAGAGGAGCAAACTATTTTTTTAGATAAATTGGTTTGCAGGAATTTCATGAGGCAAACAGTGAGGTTATTTCTTGGCTTATGGCCATATCTTCCTCAGCTGAATTTCCTGAACAATGAGTAAGGTCATGTTGCCATCAGAAGTCACTACTCTCAGTCCCAATAGTTAAACCCTGTAGGTATAGATGATTTCCATCCTTAACTTCAACTTATTATTTTAAAACACCACTATGGGATGCTATTCTATTCCCTTAGAGACAGAGCTTCACCTCGCTTCCTCCATCAGTGACATTATGACAGGGCTATCATTGACTATTTCTCCCACTGACCACACCAAGTGAGCAGGGACAGTCAATAGGGAAATCATTTAAGCTGAAAAAAGAACTCATTGCCATGTGTACATAGTCTGTCTGTGTCCTTGACAGTTAATGAATAATCAGCATTCATCTGAAAGGATCCGGGTCATCCAGTGGGTCTGGGAACAGCAGTTCATTACCATGGCATTGTTGAGTAATTTCAGGAAATATTTTTTATTCAGAAAGACCAGGTCTTCAACCCCAGAGTTCACTGGCTTGTGTACAACTTTTAGCCAGCACCTTCCCCCTCTGAGCCTTTTCCCAAATACGTTGACCCCAATGTTCCCCAAGAGTCCTTTCAACTCTGGCTTTCCGGGACTCTTGGACTTGGCCTTATTAATATATCTCTACCCTTGATCAGAAAAGATACAAACACTAGAAAGGGCATCCATTTGGCTGCTGACATAGCCCATATGTAGTCTCTTGGTCGGGATATTCCTCAAGACGGGATTGGCGAAGACCATGGACCAGCATTACTCAGTATAGAACTTAGCGCTGTGCTGAATGCAAGCAAGTGCCAAGAACTCATAGCATATTATTCTCTTTCCCATTCCCCAGCAAGTAATAAGAATATTATTCTCTTTCCCATTTCCCAGCAAGTAGTAAAAAAGCAGAGCCCTTTGGTCCTGCATCTCCCCGCCTCCTGGAGGACCTGCAGGCTGACATGTCTGGTATAGCCACTGATATTTCACTCTATGAAGAATTTGCTGGTCAGTGTACCTGAGGACAGAGAAAGGGACTACTCCCAGACTACCGACAGGTTCATTAGCTGTTTGTGCTTGCTAAGAACAATTACATTTATTTGGCAGATCTTGTAAGTTTGGGACACCTGAGTAGCTTCGTGGTTGAACATCTGCCTTTGGCTCAGGTCCTGATTCTGGGGACAACCAGCTCTCCGCAGGGAGCCTGCTTCTCCCTCTGCCTGTGTCTCTCCTCTCTCTGTATGTCTCTCATGAATAAATAAATAAAATGTTTATTTAAAAAAAAAGAACTTGTAAGTTTGAATTTAGAGTAAGTAAGTAAGTAAGTAGAGTAAGTAAGTAAGTTAGAATTTAGTCCAGGACTTTATTTCATCGCAACATATCACCTGTCAATCAGGTTTGCCAGAATGGAGTCAGATCAAACCTGCTACTCACAGCTAGAACCTTCTCATGTTAAAAAAAATAATAAATTCCCATAAAGAAGTCCTGGGGGTGTAATGTACAGTATGGTGACTATAGTTAATAATACTGTATTGCATATTTGAAAATTGCTATGACAGTAGATCTTAGAAGTTCTCATCACAGGAAAAAAACATTACAGCTATGGGTGTGATGGCTGTTAAGCAGACTTACTGCAGTGATCATTTCGCCATACATACAAAATCAAATCATTATGTTAGATGCCAGAAACTAGTAAAATATATATATCAACTAAATCTCAATTTTTATTTTTATTTTTTTTAAATATTTATTTATTTATTTATTTATTCATGAGAGACACACAGAGAGAGGCAGAGACACAGGCAGAGGGAGAAGCAGGCTCCATGCAGGGAGCCTGATGTGGGACTCGATCCCGGGTCTCCAGGATCAGGCCCTGGGCTGAAGGCGGTGCTAAACCACTGAGCCACCCGGGCTACCCTATCTCAATTTTTAAAATTTAATAAAACTCGAAAACAGTAAAAGAAAAATTTTTTATTATTTGTTTGTTTGTTTGTTTGTTTCCTCGGGTCCACTAAGCTAGATGCAGTCTCGGGGAGTATGAAGGAGCTGCTCCCTGGAGGAGGTAGGAAGGAGTGCCCCCTGAGAGGCGTGGATGATTTGAGTCAGGGCAGAGATAGAACTGGGGCCCCAGCTAAGGAAAGAACTTTGATCTTAAAGAACACACCAGGCACTGGAGGCCGCAGATGAACAAGTCACACCCCAAATCTCATCAGCTTAGACTAGAAGTTTATCTGGGCACCTGGGTGGCTCCGTGGGTTAAGCACCCTACTCCAGTTTCAGCTCAGGCCACGGTCTCAGGGTTATGAGACTGAGCCCTTCGTGGGGCTCCACGCTCAGCACAGTCTGCTTGAGATTCTCTCTCCCCCTGCCCCTCCTCCTGCTTACACCCACGTGCTCCCTCTCTCTCTTTCTCTCTCTGTCTCTAATACATAAACAAAATTTAAAAAAAAAAAAAAAGAATAGAAGTTTATTGCTCAGTCATGCACAAGTTCATCATGAGTCCGTGATGAGTCTGCTCCATCTCAGTCCAAGACTCGGACTAATGTAAGAGAAGCCCCTCTGTCTTGTATGTGGCTGGTGTCACCGCAGAGAGAAGAGAGAAAGGGTGGGAGGACCCCCAGGGGCTCCTAAGGCTTCCAGGCTCAGAAGCAGGCACAGATCACTTCCACTCCTGCCCCAGGGCGAAACCCAGTCATGTGGCCTGGCTCAGCCTCAAGGCTGGCGGTAGGTGGGGAGCTGCAGGGAGGGGCGCTCTGACAGCCTCTACCCCGAGAGGCCTGTGGAGGCCCAGGAGCAGAGGACAGGCACAGCGACGGGGATATTGGCGAGGAAGACGCGGTGGGGAAGGTCAGGGAACAGAGCGCTGTCTCGCTGTCTCTGCAGGGAAGACTCAGGAGGTCTCCCCCAGGGGAACAAACCCCCCTTCTTACCTATGGGAAATGTGGGCCATCCAGTCCCCCATCTGCCTGCCGAGCCTCTGTGCCAGATCAGAGTCTAGGGACTGAATTTCTTTTACCCAAACAAGTCATTTGCCTAACAGGGCCCTTCGCCAGGCATGGTGATTTCCCCTGGGATTGTGGAAACCCAAGGTGCTGGGCTCCCCAAGGCGTGAGCCAGAACCTTCCACCGGAAGACAGGAAACACAGACTGTCTCCACCTCTGCGGCCCTCGGGGCCCCATCCCTGGGGGCGTTCGTCAGAGAGCTGCTTGTAACAGGGGAAAACTGGAAATCCCTTGCTGTCAACCCTGGGGGCCAGTAGGTAGAGTGGCACACATCCACAGGAAAATAAGACGCAGCCATCAAATGTGACAAGGGAGAAAGACACAGATGCAGTGAAACGCTGGGACACCTGCACCCCAATTTTCACAGCAGCATTCTCCACAATAGCCAAACTGTGGAAGGAGCCTCGGTCGGTGTCCATCGAAAGATGAATGGATAAAGAAGATGTGGTCTATGTATACAATGGAATATTCCTCAGCCATGAGAAACGACAAATACCCACCATTTGCTTCGACCTGGATGGAACTGGAGGGTATTATGCTGAGTGAAGTAAGTCAATCGGAGAAGGACAAACATTATATGGACTCATTCATTTGGGGAATATAAAATTAGTGAAAAGGAATAAAGGGAAAGGAGAGAAAGTGAGTGAAAATATCAGTGAAGGAGACAGAACATAAGAGACTCCTAACTCTGGGAAACGAACAAGGGGTGGTGGAAGGGGAGGAGGGCGGGGGATGGGGTGACTGGGTGACAGGCACAGAGGGGGGCACTTGATGGGATGAGCACTGGGGGTTATGCTAAATGTTAGCAAGTTGAACTCCAATAATTTTTTTTTTTTAAAATATGACAAGGGAGGCTCGCCCTTATTGCCTGACGTGGGGAAGTGGCCGTGGCGTCCCCCTCAGTGGGGAAGTAAGTGACAGAAGCTCCTGTATGTGGGCTCTGTCCGGCAGGGCCACAACCACGGGGGAGTGTAGACATTTCTAGCAGAACGTCCACCAGCCCCCACTTGCTGGAGTGGTGGTGGGACCCCAACCAACTTTCATTTTCAGATTGTACTGACTTCTTACTTCTTCCCTGTGTTGCTTAAGTTGTTTACAGCTAGCTTGGATTTGTACAAAAAGCTGCTCTGCGGAAAGGGAAGAATTACAGTTTTTGTTTTGTCTTGAGGTGGAGAAATGCATTGTCAATAGCGTTGAGCGAATAAAGCAATCACGGTAAAAGCCCAACAGCAAGTACACACCCATAGGCCCACCGTCCCCAGCGAGCACGGCCCCCGGGCTGTTCTGACGGCGGGAAAGAGCACCTGCCTGGGGGCTTCAGTGGGCACTTCCAGTCGCCTCCCAGGAGCCCGAGCTCCCACCGCCCGCCTACCACAGAGATGCACCTGCACCTGCTGGCCATCTGTCTGGCCTCCCATCACCTGGGTCGCCTCCCTGCTGAGCCCGCTGAGCTGTAGCCTGAGGAATAAAGAGGCCAAGGCTGCGTATGGAAGAGAGGCTTTGGCATCTGCCTTCCTAACCCTAACCGAGCGTGGAACATTCTATCCCAAGCCACACCGTGGTAGCCACAACATAAAGCACAATCATATTAACACTTGGATAGAGCAAAATATGTGCCAGTACTATTTTTTTTTAATTTGTTTTAAGTAATGTCTACACCCGACAGGGGCTCAAACTCACGCCCCTAAGATCAAAAGTTGCTTGCTCCTCCAACTGAGCCAGCCAGGTGCCCCCAGCACTACCTTAAAAGCTTTGCACGTATCAACTCATTTAATCTTCACAACAACCATATGAAATGGATACTATTATTATCCCTGGGAATCTGAGGCACAGAGAGGCCGAGTAACTGGCCTGAGGTCACACAGCTAATAAGCAAACCCAGAATTTGAATCCAGGTAGTCTGGCTGCAGCTGCCATATTCTCAACCAGTACAGTATACAGCCCCTTCCTGACGACCACATCCCACAAACAGACAATGGGCACAGATTTTCTTAAATTCATACATCAAAAGAAGGACCAGGAGCCACACCTGGGTGGCTCAGTGGTTGAGCATCTGCCTTCAGCCCAGGGCATGATTTGGAAACCAGGGATCAAGTCCCATGTCGGGCTCCCTACATGGAGCCTGCTTCTCCCTCTGCCTGTGTCTCTGCCTCTCTCTGTGTCTCTCATGAATAAATACATAAAATCTTTAAAAATATAAAAAAGGACCAGATCATGGAATCATACAGTGCAGTGGTACAGAAGGGACAAGGGGCCTGGCACACCTGAAGTCATGTTACCTCAGAGTGATTCTGTCCTTTGACATCTCTGTGATGTTGAGTCAAGGTACGCGACCCCCTCGCCCTCTGTTACCCAAATTGAAAATGGGGCCCTCACATCCAACTCAACTGGTTACTATAAGGTTCCTATGAGTGTAAAAGAGGCTCACAAACAATTATACAAACACCATTGTTTTCCTTTCTTCCCTGGAAAAACCTCTCCATAAGACCAGGTATTTTTATACAGCAGGATTTTTTTAAGAGCGAGGCCATGTCATATAGCTGTGATATAAATAGCATTTAGCTGAATCACCAGAAGGCTCTTCCTTTTCTCCCTACCTTTTCTGACTATGTCAGGATGAACGTCTCTACTTGCTGCAGGTTTGATCCTCCCTAACCCAGCATTCCCTTTTTAATACAGAGAGCCAACCTCAGCACTCGATACTAACTGGTGGGCATTTAATAATGTTACGCTACTCTCATTTTTATTGATTATGTCACTTCTTATTTTATTCTGATAACAAATGTGTTTTAATTTTTAAAAATTGCTTAGCACAGTCCAACTTTAAGTCATTTTATTTAAATTTATTTTTTTAGACATTTTATTTAAATTTAATTAGTTAACATATAGCGTATCATTAGTTTCAGAGGTAGAGTCCAGTTGTGAACAACACCCAGTGCCCATCACGTCACAGCATGGTCCGACGTTTAAAAATCACAAAGCAGGTGATACACAAGGCAAAATATCGTAGAGGATGTAAGTAAATGACTTTGCAAGCACTGATCTAGATCATTTATATTTTTCAGAACATTTTCTCATTCGTTCTTTATTTTGATCTTTGCCAAATGCTGTACAATAGATAAGCCAGGTGTCAGTACCCCCATTTTAACAGATAACCAGAATAATAATAATGAATTTGAGGGGTTGAACTGGCTAGCTCTGAGTCCCACCGGACGGCCATAAAATAGCCTAGAGCAGGATTCACAATGGAACCCCAAGAACACACTTCTCAACTTCATTTCAGGAAACATGGAAATTCTTGATCCTCCTGGCTCTAGGTTCCTCCTCCCTGCCTTTCCTATTTAGTTTCTTCTGACAGAATGAATCTCCCATTTGCCTCCAAATGTCCCTCCTCTGCCTCAAACCTCTAGAAAACACCCTGAGCTAAATCCCTCCTCTTTCAAGGAGCCCTCCTCTGCTAGCAAACAGAGAACCGTTCGAAACAGGTGAAACCCCCAAGGTTTCTCATGATGAAGTCCATCTGTAGGAGTCAGAGAAGCTTCCCGAGAGCTGTTGCATTTAAGCGAGGGCTAAACTGATAACAGGGAGATTTTTCAGGCTAACAGAAGGATCAAGGAGAAGTCTGTGTGTTCTAATTGTAATGGAATCATTAAAAAAAGAAAAAAGAAAAAAAAGGTTTGTGCTGGTGTGGAGGCTCCGTGAAGACAGTGGAGATCCAAACGACTTCCACCTTTCTGTCTGGGTATCTTCAGTGTATGACTTCTGTTGTGGGCTAAACTGTGTTCCCCCCAAAATTGATACGTTGAAGACTTAACCCCTAATATCTCAGACTCTATTTGGACACAGGGCTTTTAAAAGATGATTACATTAAATGACCCCATTAGGATGGACCCTACTACAATCTGACTGATGTCTTTATAATAAAGGAAATTTGGACCCACAGAGACACCAGGGATGCACTTGCCACAGGAGAAAGTCCACAATGAGGATGCAGCAAGACGGTGGTCATCTTCAAGACAAAGATAGAGGCCTCAGAAGAAACCAAACCTACCAACACCTTGATCTCAGACCTCTTGCCTCTAGAACTGTGGAAAAAATAATAACGATTTCTGTTGTTTAAGTGACCCAGTCTGTGCTATTTTGGCAGCCCAGTCAGACTAATTAATACAACTTCGATATTCAAGGCTGCCTCTTAGTGCAATATGACTGCTGAAGCTCCAGCCATCAGTCCAGTGTCTTGAGGAATGAGGGAATTGCAGCCACCCGTGCCCTCTTGGTAGCCTTTCCAATAACTGCCAGTCTTGGCCATTTGCCTCTCACCCGGAGCTTAGTCACATGAGAGTCAGATGTCTGCAAGGGAGGCTAGGATAGACGGCTGTTCCCTGGGCACCGTGCCAACGTGTCTGGGTTCTGTTTTTCAGGAAGGGGTGATGCATCCTGGCCATGCCCCCCTCATCTCCTATGCCTGAGCAGAGGACGGTGGGAATGACAGCTCACCCACAACCTCCCATGCAACCTGCCAACAGGTTGTGTGTAGACCGCATAGTAAGTTTGAATTTTCCAGTGAACATAAAAGGTGTTGATGAGATCACATTTCAGAAATCCATAGCCCCAGTTTCTCCGGGAAGGGAAACCGAAATCGGGCACTCCCCCAGCCTTGTTCACAGCCTTGCCATAAATGCCTGGCGCTGCGTCAAAGGCTCCCCTTTCCTCCTCCTCCCCACCCACTCGCCCTGGACTCCCCCACCGTTCTCCTTAAAGCGTTGCCTTCATATCACGCCCTGAGTTTCTCCTACGAGTAAAGAAAACTAACCACACTCACCTCTCTGGTAATAATGAGAAAACAGGGACCCACAAGGGACGTGCTTCGAAGTAGAGGGCAAGTGCCTCGGACGATGCCTGGCACGCAGAAGAAGCGTGGTCCATCCATACTCTTTGAATGTATGAAGATCATATGTATCTTTGGGATGTGAAAAAAAGGCCATACATTTGTAATATGACCCTCCCTCCCCAAAAAAAATTGTATGTCCGTGTAGAAAGAATAAAATCTACTTTTTTTCTCCATGTAAGGTATCTGAGTATCCCTCCTAAGCATCTGAGTTTCTGACCCACGAGGCTGGGGGGGAGGTGGGGGGGAGGTATTCTCAACTCCTTCGTGTTGTCTCTCAAGCTGGTCCCAACCTAACTCTGCAGGGAGCACCTCACAATTTCTGCCACAACCCGCCCAGCAGCCACAACCACAACCAATGGCCTGGTCTGGCCTGAGCCAGTCATGAATTTTGGCCTAGCTCTTCCTTTGCTCACAGCTTCCCCTGGCCCCTGGAATGTGCTGCCCATCCCTTTGTCAGCTGTCAGCCCTGACAAATCCCTTCATTACCATTCTAGTCCCTGCCTAAACACCATCTCTCCTGGGACACTCCTCTGACTCCTACAGAGAAAATTCTCCATTCCTTCCCCTGGGCTGTGGTTTGCATGTGTTAAAGCAAAATATGTGAAACCCATCAGAAATCAAAGATTGAGAGCTGAGTGGAAGAGAAAGAAAGAGAGAGAAAGAAAAAGAAAGAAGGAAGGAAGGAAGGAAGGAAGGAAGGAAGGAAGGAAGGAAGGAGAAAGAGAAAGAAAGAAAGAAAGAAAGAAAGAAAGAAAGAAAGAAAGAAAGAAAGAAAAAGAAAGAAAGAAAGAAAGAAAGAAAGAGGAAAAAAGAAAGAAGAAAGAAAGAAGAAAGAAAAGAAAGAAGAAAGAAAGAAAGAAAGAAAGAAAGAAAGAAAGAAAGAAAGAAAAGAAAGAAAGAAAGAACGAAAGACTGGTTTACTTTCAGGCAGGAAGCCCAATCCCACAGTTTAAAACGAATGGGAATCTGAAAATGTGGAAGGAGAAACGGGGTCACATCCTACAGCCAGGAGACCGTGGTGGGACCTGTGTTTTCTCCCCCATGGGACAGGAGCACCTGAAGTACATTGTTTTGGTTTTTTTTTTTTTTCTTTTTTAACCTTATGTCCCAGTCGCCCAGCCCCTGGCCTGGGTTGGACACAGAATATGCTGGAATCTTGCTAACGGCCTGACCTTAAGCAGACCGCACAGTGACGTGCCCAGCACAGTATCTGACAGGTAACACTTGCTCAGAAAATTATAGCTCTTCTCCGAGGCACGCTTGAGACTGAGGAACCGGCAGGAATCTTCCTCTTTGAAGCCTCTGCTCCCAGTGAGTCTTCTTCAAACCCGTTTACACTCATTGTAAGTGTGCAGGTTTTCCGTGGCAGCATGACTGTCCGCTCCCTGAGGGCAGGGAGGGGGAGCTCCAGGAAATGTGGTTGGAAGTTTCCAGCATTGACCAGCAGCACTGCACCCCTGCACACCTGGAGCACGTGCTTTCCTCCAGCAATCTGGAGGCAGGTCAGTTTTTGTTCCGAGAAAACCCAATAGCTTCTACCAGCTTCCTCCCTGGGGGCTGACACCTGCCCAAAAGAGGTGGGAGACTTGGTCCGACCAGAAGCTTCTAATGAGCTCCAGGACAGCTCCAGAGGGCACTAGGGGCAGGAAGAAGAGAGAGGCAGGGCATGGGAGGGAGGGCGATGAACCAACCCCTGTGTGCCAACCCCCTTTCTGGGGCTGTCTCGGGGGTGGGGGGGCCTCCACCTGGGGCTTAAGGAAGGATGAGTCATGCCTCTGAAGGAGAGCTCCCTCGCTCACCCGCTCTCCCCCTCCACCAGGATGAGTTCAGGCAGGCTCAGGAATTCAGGAGAAAAGCCCATGAGTCACTGATGATCTAGAAAACACCGGGGAACGGAAGAGGGTAGAACAGGTTCCTGTGCTGCGTCAGCGGCCACGGCCTCCCTGCTGACCCCTGTCCGAGGAGACCCAGGGGCCTTCCTAGGCTCAGGCCAGGCTCTCCCAACCTGGACACCACTAACGTTTGGGGCTGGAGAATTGTCTGTGGGGGTGGGGGTGGGGGGCTGTCCTGGGCACCACAAGACCTAACTCAGGTGCCAGGAGCACACCACCCTAACACCCAGTTGTGCCAACCAAATACGTCTCCAGACACTGCCAACAGCCCCTGGGGTAGAGAGGAATCATCCGGGTAGAGACCCCGGCCTCCTGGGGCTTCCAGCTCCCCTCTGGGGCCTCCCAGCTTATGCAGAAGCCGGGATCTCAAGCTTCCCTCTCCCGCTCCGCAGCTGCCTCTTGCAGCAAGCAGTTCCTGGAGATTATCCCTCAGGCCCTAATTACATCCAGGCTCTACTGCGGCTCCTTTCAGGGCAGTGGGCGAGGAGTAAGTAATGATCACTGAGGAGGAATCAAGTTCTAAGAACCAGTTACTTTTTTATTTATTTATTTGACAGAGAGAGAGCACAAGCAGGGGGAGGGGCAGAGGCAGAGGGAGAAGCAGGCTCCCCGCTGAGTGGGGAGCCCCACATGGGACTTGATCCCAGGACCCCCAGGATCATGACCTGAGCAGAAGGCAAATGCTCAACCGACTGAGCCCCGCAGGTGCCCCAAATGAGTTACTTTTGTAAAAAATGTACAGTATCAAAAAGAAAACCACAGGCTCCAAATGGCATCACTTAGGCCCACTCACCAAACCAGGCAGGGCTTACTACCTAACCTAACTAACTGGGGGTTCAACTGCCCCCACAAATACAGTCTTCGTGGGCCAGCCAGGGAATTTCCTGGTCAGCACCAGTGAGATCATCTGTCACATGGGCTCCCTGCCATCCCCCAAGGAAAGATGAGGTCATCTGCAGGAGAAGAGCCCCTGTGCTTCCTCCTAAGGGAAGGTGACCTCGCCTGAGACAATCCTTTCTTTTCTTTTCCTAAGAGCTTCCTCATCCCGCCCTCCTTCCTATAAAGACCTTCCATTCTGTACAGCTCCTCAGAGCCCCCCTCTGCTTGCTGGATGGGCTGCTGCACTTCACAGAACCACTTAGACCCTCACATTGACTCAGTTCAACTTTTTTTTAAGGCTCTTATTTATTTCCTTTCTAGTAGTCTCTACATCCAACGTGGGGCTCAAACCCACAGCCCTGAGATTGAGAGTCGCAAACTCCTCCAACTGAGCCAGCCACGCATCCCATGACCTCGTGTTTTTTACCAAAAGAAACGAGTGAAATGAGTGTCAGTAATGTGTTTTACTTTGCCCAATATATCAACACTACCGTCACTTTGATATGCAATCAATATTCTTAAATGAGCAATGAGATATTTCACCTTTCTTTTTTTTTTTAAATATATTTCACCTTTCTTTTTTCATACTGAGCTGAGTTGTCAATACCCGAAGCATACGTTTGACTGACCCCGTACCTCAGTGTGAACCAGGCGCGTCACAAGTCCTCAACAGCCTCACGTGGCAAGTGGCAACCACATTGGCCAGCATGGGACAGGTTCACCCCTTCTCCCAGCACCAAGAGGCTTCCAGAGGCCAAGACTTCACCCACACAGGCCATCTAGTCTCCCAAGATTTTTTTAATAAGGCTTCTTTTAAATTAAGCTAGAACTGACACATAACACTGTATAAGTTGAAGATGAGCAATGTGTTGATTTGATATATTTACACATAGCAATATGATTACCACCATAGCATTAGCTAACACCTCCACGGCATCACCCAATTATCATTCGTTTGCGGTGAGAACATTGAAGATCTGGTCTCTTAGCAACTTTCAAGTATATAGTACAGTATCATTGGCAATAATCACAATGCTGGGCCTTTCATCTCCAAGACTTACTCACCTTCTCACAGCAGGTGTTATACCTTTTGACTCACATCACCCTAATTTCTACCCCCACCCACCCACGTCCCACCCCCAGTCCCTGGTAACTACCATTCTACTCTCTGTTTCTAAAAGTTCAACTTTTTTTTTTTGAAGCTCTAATTGGTTTTATTCAATAATTCATAATTTGGCACCATCCCATCCGAGGAGCTATACAGAATGGAAGGCTTTTCTAGGCAGACGTGGGGAGGGACAAAAGTTTTTAAGAAAAGAAAGGATTGTTTCAGGCAAGATCACTTTTCCTTTTGGGGGAAGAGGGGATCTATCTTTCCAGACTGATGGAGTTAAAGGTCACAGTCCTGTCATTAAATCTTGGTTTGCTGTCCTGAGAGCAAGTGACTCCATTTTGGGCCTTTTTTTTCTTTTTTTAATACAGGTTATAAGTTTGGAAACAAAGAGGATATGGAGGAAAATCATCCTTGTAATGGTAAATGCCTCAGGGAAGGTTCTTACTGTTTCCTCAGGCGATGGAGAATCAATCCCCTGAGGGGGAGAGATGGACAGACCCACAGCACTATGGGGTGGAGATGCTCCCCCTTATCCCCGCCACACCACTAGGGGTGGAGATACCTCTTCCACTGCAAACACTGCCCATCAGGATTTTGTATTCAATGTTCCCAGCTCCATTACTATCTTCCCACATATACCCTACACAATCTTTTAAATCCCACTTTTTTTTCCCAATCAATACCCTCACTTGAATGGTAGACTGGAGTCCAGACGTTCAGCTGGCTTTGTAGTTCAGCCAGTCACGTGATGAGATCTTGCCTATGATTTTTCAGCAGTTTCAGCCCTGTGCTTACAAATGATAAAGGTCTGCCTCACGACACACATGAAAGCTCTTGGTTCATTTTCTGTGGCTTGTGCTGGGAATTCAAACACCTGAGCTCATCCTTCTATTTCACCACTTTGTCCAGAGGCATTAGGAGCAACCAAGCAATGTCAGTGGATTTCTTAGTTTTCCAAAATGCTCAAAAGTGTCATATATGGGATCACTTAGCTCCTTGCTTCTTATAGGTGGTTGACTACGAGTAACCAATGCAGGTATTTTGTGCAATTCTATAAACCAGTTCCTGCATGGACCGTCAGTTGTTCTCTTCACTCCTGGAGATGGAGTTACTAGTATCCTTAAATCTGATCAGATTAGAGCCAGTTCCAGAAACTCCAAAACCAATTCAGAAAATCCATCCTTAAGAGTCTATTCCTCTAGAACCACTCATGGTATCAAATCAGCATTCATCAGGGTTCTCCAGAGGAATAGAACCATGAAGATCCCTCCCTCTCTGCATGTGTGTGTGTGTGTGTGTGTGTGTGTGTGTGTGTTTATAGACACTACATCCTTCAAGAAGAGATCTGTAACTCAGGGAACAAAATACCCATTTAAGTGGCCCCTCCCCTTTCAAAGCAATGCCCCCCACATGGGAAGGTTAACAAAGCAGCCTCCAGGTTGTCTCTCTGGCCCTTTTCACAGACTTGGACCTCAGACATTGTACTCCCTGGTCAGGAAGAAAGTTATAAATCTTCAGGCTGTCAATTAGCCTAACCCCACCCTATAGGAGACTCATCCGGAGTCAGGTGTGTCCACACAGGCCTTACACACCCTGCTCCTTTCTCAGCAGCCCAATTTGCTCACCACTTGCTTAACCCAAGACTTCAGATCCATAAGGCCCTGTGGCCCCTGCCTTATGTGTCATTATCTCTTCACTAACCTTTCACCCGGATCTGCTTCCTTGGAGACAGATTAAGCACTCAGTTGTGCTGACCACCTCTCTTCCATTCATAAATTCCCAAGCCCTGGGAACAAACTCCTAGTCAAGGCACCAGACCTAGGATTGGGACTCTTGATAGAGACTTATAGACGCTCTTTATGGTGGGACACCTCCCGCCCTACCCCCGGGTCTTTCTTCTGCCCAGATGCGGGTACTGAAATCAATTCATCCTGGCTCAAAGACTCTGCAAAGGCTTGGAGGAAAAAAACAGAAAAATGCAGAGGCAACAACCAGCAAAAGGAAAGAAATCCCAAAATTTTCCAAACTTTTTTCTCACTGGAAATGTTCGCAGATAATCACTCAGCAGCTTTAAAACAAACAAACAAACAAAAACGAATAAATAAAAAACTTTATGTCCCTAGTGCATGAGACCTGGCACATTGTAGGATGTCCACACGTACGTATATAAGCTTCTCATAGGTGGCAAACAAGCCCAGAGCCTGGGGGGAATCAAGGTACCTGAGACGTCTCCACGTCTGAAGCACAAGAAGGAATGACCTTGTATCTGCTGTTTCCAAAGTCTTACCCCTTTAGTGATAGTGACCCTGGCAACAGCCAGATTTACGGCTCCTGGAGTTGGTTCCAGTGTTCTATCTGCCAAACCCACAGTCTAGACTCCCCTCCCACAGTGGCCATTACAGCCCCAAGCCTCCACTCCAAAGACCTCATCCAGTCTCCTTCCCCTTGAAACCACCGCTCAAGTTCCACTTTTCCAGCTTTTAGGAGACTGGCTCTTTAGGTTCTGGCTCTTCAGGATTTCCTTTCTCTCCACGTGAGTTCAGTCATACCTTTTAAATTATTTTGCAATTTTCCCCCCACATTTCCATATATATGCGATGGGAAGGAGTCCCTGTTTCTGCTGCTAAAGTAACCACAGGAGGCCCAAGATGGAGTTGCTCAAGCTATGCTCATGTCATTGAACCAAAACTTAGTTAAGTTCCTATGCTCGGCTCTGCCAGAAAAGGAAGGCCAAGGTCAACTAGTTGGCACTTGCCTGCTCAACACAAATTCCCTGAGCCACCTCCATGACTTCCCCCTTCTCCATTTCCAGGAAGTAACCCTGCTTTGACCTGTCAGCAAGTGCCCACTATACCTTTCTTGTTCCTACTCACATTGGTCTATGAACATCTCTCACCTTGCACAGCTCTTCAGGGCTTCTCTATCTGCTAGAGTAGATGCTGCCCAATTCATACATCACCGAATAAGAGCTTACTAGATTAGTAAACTGTCTGTAAAACTTTTTCTTTTAACACCACTGAGTCACCCATAGTGGCTAAAAGTGCCAGGCTGGTGTGCTAATGCAAATCTGATCATCTGAGTTCTCTGCTCCTTTCCCTGAGTCTCTGTGTCCTTCAGGAGATAGTCTGAAGAGCATAGCCTGGCATGCAAAGCCCCCTCAGGATCTGCCCTGGGTTGATTTCAGCTTCTTGGCAAGGCCATCCTCACACCCTTTACTAAACATCACTAAAACATTTGCGGTCAGCCACGGTCTCCCACACCTCCCCCATTTACATATGCCACCTATCTACCCAGAACATTCTCCACCCCACCTCACTCCCACTCACCCTCTGTAATTCACCTCAGATGTCATTCTCCACACAAGCCTTCCCTGAGGTCTACCATGCAAGCTTGAGTCAATTCCCCATGTCTGCTTCCACTTCCATGCTCAAATCCCTCTTCACTGTAGACTATAATTATTTATCATCATAGAATTTCTTTATTTTCTCAGGGAACACCCAACTCACCCACCAGGTTCAGGTTAAATCTCCACCTGTCCTTTTGTTCTACAAAACCCTGCCCAGAAGCAATTTTTCCATGAAGATGACAAACCAAAGCTTTGGGGCTTCTCACTTGCCTGGACTCTTCCAAGGTTCCGGGAAGGCCATAAGCTATATATTCACAAGGTCAGGTGCTTTTAGTAAAAATTTACAAGTAATTTTAGTCACAATTGGCTCAAACTACTGTGTTTCCACCCTGGCTTCCCCCATCACGCTTTCCCTCTTATAGCTTTAGAGTGGCTGTAGGCAATGTGAAATCCAGCCTAAGGGGTAGTTGAGGTGGGAATATACTTGGGCTTGCTCCATATATCTATATGACTTATAAATAGTTTCACCTATAGTTAAGTATGGGTAGTCATCCCAATGGAGGGTGACTTCCTGAGCTCTTCCATCATCCACTGCATCAACTCACCCAGCATCATGCATGAAAACCCAAAGCCAGAATTCAGATCGCTGCCTTCATGTGGCCTACAGCCCAGATGCATGTGGGTTGGTCATGTACAGAGCCAGAACATAGCCTATGGAAACCTCTTCCAGCCATCAGAGTTAATCAATTCAAATATCACACAATTTAAAATATTGTAATATTTTGGTATTTGTCAGCTTTAGAATATTTTTAGTTTCATGTGATTTATTTTCCCATTCACTCTAAGTAATCATTTTTTGTATGTAAACTGATGTTCTGTTCCTTAATGAGACTCCCCACAATTATATAATCTTCAAGTGTCACAAAACTTGGATTTGTCCTAAACCTATCCCCTGCCAGAGCTGACGCAAATTAGACTGCACACTCTCTTATTCAGAAATTTGGAATTAGGATTTCTGTGTTAATTGGAACTGAAATATGTAAAACTCAGGAGCAATGAGGTTACCATGCTTCTCTCTATGGATAAAGTACTGGAAAAAGCCAGTAGACAGGGTAGCCAGAGGCCGAGAGTTCTGTCTACTTTCTAGACTCTGGTTTCTGCCTTCTCCCTTCCTGTGGGGTCTGTTTTAGTTCATTTTTGCTGCATAACAAATTACCCCAAAAGTTAGCAGCTTAAAACAACAAACATTCATTATCTCACAATTTCTGCAGGCCAGGAATTCAGGAGCAGCTGAGCCAAATGATTCTGCTCAGTGTCTTTCATGAGACTGTAGACAAGATGTCATCCAAAACCCTGGTGCACTGCTGGTGGGAATGTAAATTGGTGCAGCCACTGTGGAAAACAGTGTGGAGGTTCCTCAAAAAAATAAAAAATAGGACTACCTTCTGAGCCAGAAATCCCACTTCTGGGTATTTATCCAAAGGAAATGAAATCAGGATCTCAAAGAGATACCTGTACTCCCATGTTCATGGCAGCATTATTCACAATAGCCAAAATATGGAAACAACCTGAATGTTGTCATCAGATGAATGGTTAAGGAAAATGTTATAGAAATAGAGATAGATAGATGAAAGATAGATAGATAATAGAGCTAGGTACACACACACACACACACACACACACACACACACACACAATGGAATATTATTCAGCTCTTTCAAAAAAGGGAAATCCTGCCATTTGCAACATGGATGAACCTGGAGGACATTATGCTAAGTAAGTGAAATAAGGCAGATATAGAAAGACAAATAATATACTACATGATTTCACTTACATGTGTAATCTAAAAAGTCAGATTCATAGAAGCAGAGTGAAATGGTGGTTACCAAGGGCTGGGAAGGGGGTGCGGTTGGGAAATGTTGATCGAGGAGCACAAAGTTTCAGTTAACCAAGATGAATAAGTTCTAGAGATCTAATGTACAGTGTGGTGACTATAGTTAATATTGTCTTATATCCTTGAAATTAGCTAAGAGGATAAATCCTAAATGTTCTGGCCATACCCACAAAAACAGATGGTGACTATGAGAGGTGATGATTATGTTAATTAGCTTGCGATGATGATCTCACAATGTATCATTATATCAAATCACTAACTTGTACACCTTAAATATGTACAATTTTTATTTTTTTTATTTTTATTTTTTTATATATACAATTTTTAACTGTTGATTATACCTCAATAAAGGCAGTATGGGAGGGGAAACATGTCGGAGAGAGCCACAGTCATCTCAAGGCTTGACTGAGGCTGAAAGATATGCTTTCGAGGTGGCTCATTCACATGGCTGTTAGCCAGAGAACTTAGTTCCCTGACTTATGAACCTTACCATCGGTCCTCTTGAGTGTTATCAAACATGGCAGCTGGATTCCCCTGGAGTGAGTGATCCAAGAGAAAGAGTAAAGAGGAAGCCACAAGGCCTTTTATGATTGCTATGGGTTGAACTGTGTACTCCCAAAAATTCACATCTTGAAGTACTAACCCCCAGGACCTCAGAAAGTGCCCCTAGTGGGAGAGAAGGTCTTTACAGAGGTAATCACATTAAAATTGGGCCATTAGGCTAGGCCTTCATCCAATGTGACAGATGTCCTTTTATTTTTTTTTATTTTTTTTAATAAATTAATTTTTATTGGTGTTCAATTTACCAACATACAGAATAACACCCAGTGCTCATCCCGTCAAGTGCCCCCCTCAGTGCCCATCACCCATTCACCCCACCCCCCCGCCCTCCTCCCCTTCCGCCACCCCTAGTTCGTTTCCCAGAGTTAGGAGTCTTTATGTTCTGTCTCCCTTCCTGATATTTCCCACACATTTCTTCTCTCTTCCTTTATATTCCCTTTCACTATTATTTATATTCCCCAAATGAATGAGAACATACACTGTTTGTCCTTCTCCGATTGACTTACTTCACTCAGCATAATACCCTCCAGTTCCATCCACGTTGAAGCAAATGGTGGGTATTTGTCGTTTCTAATGGCTGAGTAATATTCCTTTGTATACATAAACCACATCTTCTTTATCCATTCATCTTTTGATGGACACAGAGTCTCCTTCCACAGTTTGGCTATTGTGGACATTGCAGATGTCCTTTTAAAATGAGGACTTTGGGCACAAAACAGATAGTCCATAAAGGAAAACACTGTGTCAAGATGAAGACAGAGACCAGGGTGAACAACAAAAGATTGCCAGCAAAACACGAGAAGCTAGGCAAGAGGCATGGAACAGCTTCTCCCTCACAGCCCTCTGAAGGAAACAAGATTTCTGACACCTTGACTTCAGCCTCTGACCTCCAGAACTGAGATAATAAGCCTCAGGAATCACACATCATTCCTTTGCAGTCCTTTCGTTGGGAGTGTGTCACAAATCCAGCCCACGCCCCAGGGGAGGGGAATGAAGTCCCGCCTCTTGAAAGGAATGTTCTCAGAGAACTTGTGGAAACATTTTTATTTTTTTAAGATTTTATTTATTTATTTCAGACAGAGAGAAAAAGCATGAGTGAGGAGGAGAGGGAGAAGCAGGCTCCCCAGTGAGCAGGGAACCCAACACGGGGCTCAATCCCAGGACCCTGGGACCATGACCTGAGCCAAAGGGCAGATGCTTCACCGACTGAACCATCCAGGCGCCCCACATGGAGCTATTTTTAAATCACCACAAAGGGCTGCCTGGGTGGCTCAGTTGGCTGGGCATCTGCCTTCTGCTGGAGTCATGGTCCAGGAGTCCTGGGATTGAGCCGGGAGTTGGGCTCCCTGCTCAGCAGGGAGTCTGCTTCTCTCTCTCCCTGTACCATTCTCCCTGCTTGTGCTCACTTTCTCTCTGTCAAATAAATATTTTTAAAAATATTTAAATCACCACTGAAGCCATGAGATACCTCTATACCTTATGACAAATTCTCCTCTTTTGTCTAAACTGATTCAAATTAGATTCCTTTATGCTGCCTTCAGATGTCCTTGTTGAGAATTTGTCTTTCTTCTCTAATAAGTTCTTGAGGATAAATTTTGTAACTCTGAATCCCAGGAACATAATCTAGGGTTGGGAATATGTGTTCTAAAAACTGATTAATCCGGGATCCCTGGGTGGCGCAGCGGTTTGGCGCCTGCCTTTGGCCCGGGGCGCGATCCTGGAGACCTGGGATCGAGTCCCAGGTCAGGCTCCCGGTGCATGGAGCCTGCTTCTCCCTCTACCTATGTCTCTGCCTCTCTCTCTCTCTCACTGTGTGCCTATCATAAATAAATAAAATAAAATTTAAAAAAAAAATAAAAACTGATTAATCCATTAATGTTGTCAAAAACAACATCACATTGGTATAGCACTTGGGACTTCATACAGCATTTTCCCAAATGATGCTCACTTTAGAAACCTGTAGTGGAGATCAAGCAAAAGGTGGCTGGAAAGTCTCCAAAATACCAAATATTTTTATATTCTATGTAGGTGATTCATTCAGTAGATAACTAACTGGTATTTGGCTTTTAAACCCTTACCTAAGTTCTGGAGATAAGGTGATAGATAAGAAAGTCCCTACTTTCAAAGAATATACAGTCTTGAATTAAAATCCCTGTCAGACCATGTATCCCAACAACCTCTGGGTGGCTCTGTCTATAACAATCAGCATTTCCAACCTGGGCCTTTCTTGCTAAGCATCCCCCTTTTCCGGGCACTGGATGGGTAATTGAGGCCAAGATCCCCTGTCTTTAGGAAGTGGCTGTTCTAGGAGGAACCAGATGGTCAGAGAAACACAGGTGTCTGAAGTTTAATTTTAATGAACTGTGAATACAGTTTTTTTCCTTGCATGCTGCAGGGGATCCGGGCCAAAGACTGTGAGTGGGTGAAGAGGAATAGAGAAATGAAAAGTTAAAAATGACAAACAAGGGAAGCAATGATACATTCTCACTTGAGAAATAACTGAGAAGAGATTGCAGGGACTTGGTGTGGGTGTATGCAAATATATGTAAATGTGACATCCATGCCAGCTCAAATTCTTACTGTCCTTTCACTTTACATACTTGAGTATTGGTCACTGGAAATATTCCCCCTGGGATCTACTATGTGAAATGATTGACTGTTAATCTCACTCACCTCACTATCTATTTGATCAGGGATGAAGCATTTTTCCACTCTGACCCTTAGTGACATGACAGAGTTGGATACATAATCTTTAAGGTTTCTTCTAGTTCTTAATAATGCTGTAAGCATAGAGAGTAGTCATTCTCTTTGTCCTCAGTATTTTCAGGAAGCTACCTTAGGATTTGAAATCTCCTAGGAAGCCTAAATCATGTTGAAGACATAAAAGATATGGGGTAGAGGGAAGTTGGAAAAGCAAGTTGTGGGAAAGAATAACCACAGAGGAAAGGACAAGAGAAGATAGAAAAGATAGAGATGTTCCTTGCAAAAGGTCATAGAAAATGCACCACAACTCCAGAGGGTCCACAGAAATGCAGAGCCATAGGTTATCTCTTCCTTCCCAGCAGGAGTACCTGCCACAGTGCTAGTATATACTGAGCTCTCAAACTTTTTAAATTGTGGAAGTAAGCCAAACTAGAATTCCATTCTATCGAATATATTGTCTCTACAGCTAGTAAAGTCCCCAGTACTAGAGTTGTCTGAGCAGAGGTTTGATGCCCACCCAGTGGGGATGTTGAAAAGGTGAATCATGCATCAGCCAATGCCTTTTGGAGTGACCCTGAGTCCCTTCAAACTAGGTGACTCTATCTTTCTACGACCATTTAATCAGATTAGATTGAATTCCATGAAACTCTAAAGTTTTAGGCTGAGGTACGTCTGAGTTTTTAACTGTAAATCCTGTTGTAGCCTGTTCCACCCCAATTCCATCCAATTCCCCCCATGCCCAATTCCCAATTATACTTTTGGGCCTATTCAGGGGGAAAGTAACAACCTATCATATTATCTGCTCCTATGCCTTTCCTGAGAGGCTATCAGTCAACTTCCAGTTCACTTTTTTGTGCCTTTCATTTCCCCCAAAGTCATTTTCTTCTGTTATTCAATCCATAAACATTTATTGAGCACCACTGTATCTCCTGCTATGGTGTCTGGATCTATATGGAATAGTGAACATGCAGACACATTGGTTCCTATTCTCTGATGCCTCAAGTTTGGCTGGAGAGACAAAACTGCCACATGTTCTAGCCATTTTCAAAATGAACTTAAGGCAACTTATAAACAAGGATTAAGTGACATATCCAAAGTGAAAATGCTATAGGATTTCAGAAGAAAGAAATATTGCTTTCAGATAGGGTGTTCTGGAGGATGAGAAGTTTACACTGGACATTTAAATATGGGAAAGACACATCTTGATTGGGAAAGAAAGAAGGCTCTCATAAGCTTAAAGAACAAGAAGAAGACAGGAATTAAAGCAAGGTATTACATACAGAGGTCTGACTGGATGGAGCACAGGAGCAGTCCATGCTGAGAGATGTCGGAGACAGAGCTGAAGGGTTTAGCACAGAATAAGAGGCACCTATAACATTGTTTCTGAAAGCTGTCATCCTCAGTATCTCCAGGCTTTGAGGCTGTAATCCAGCCACATTAACACTGGGGGCTATTTATGACTGAAGGAAAAAGTGTTGAGTAGTCATCAGCCCTCAAAGACTCATTCCAGCTACTTCCCACACTCAGCACCATCCTAGGAACGAAGCATGTGCTGGCAGCAGTGAACATTATTTGCAGGAAGGTCAGCATTCAGCCAGCTGGAAAAGATGATGGGGTGGGATGTGGAGCCTGGAGTGAGAATGGTAGGTGTAGGTGGAAGGTTGAGGTGACAGACTGTGAGAAAGGTAGAGAAGAGTAGGCGTACCTGAGATATGTTGGTTAAAAAGCAGAGACATGTTCAGACACACTTGCAACTTGCTGGCTGTGTCATGTAGTCATTTCAGCACCCTCGTGACTGGACAGCACTCCCTTCAGATTGTTCTTGCCATTGGCTACTCAAGAGTGGGTATGTTCTCTTGTTTCAATTCTACCTCAGATTCACCCTTTTCTTCTTCATTCCAATCACCATTTACCAATCCTCTGAGAACTGTTTAATGGATTTCTGACACCTCCTTGGAGATGCCTATGTTTAGCACCCCTCCCCCTCCAAAAAAAATCTATACTACTAGGATGGAATCAAATGGTTTACTCTTTTTGTCTTTGTTTCCAGGAAGACAGTTGGATTCAGCAATTAGCGAATCTAAATTACCATCCATAGTCGATATAAGCTATCATTACCTGGAAGGTTTCTATGTACCAGGGACTACATTAATCTATGTGTGAGATATGTGCTATATCTCATTTGGTTCTCTCAGCATTCCTTGTGAAATAGGGATTTTTCAGTCCCACATTCAGATGAGGAACCTGGCAGTCAAAGACACTATGTAATTTATCCAAGGATATACCACTAATAAATATATCAGAACCAGGATCTAAACCTGGTTTAAGTAATTTCCAAGGCTGTATATGTGTGTACCACTGGATTTTAGGTGAAATAAATACATTTTAATAGTTACATTTCACTCTAATTAAAAGTACATTAAAGTGCATTAAAAGTACAACTGATTAGGGACAGTTGATTAGGGACATTTTTTTCTTAAGGAAGGACTAGATTTTGTTCATTTTTTAAAGATTTTATTTAAAATATTTAGATAAGTCTGGGAGAAGGAAACTTCCCATTGAGCAGGAAGCATGACATGGGGCTCAATCCCAGGACCCCAGGATCATGACCTGAGCTGAAAGCAGACACTTAACCAACTGAGCCACCCTGGCACCACAGTTCTGTTTATTTTAAGTGAATTGTCTTTTGTAAATATTAAGTAAATATTACAAGTAAGATGTAAGTTAGCAAAAACTCATGACTGACTTTTAGAATATATGGTTTTCTAATAGGCTTGACTTTTTATATTATTGAGTGACAGTTCTGAAACCCCACCCAACCCCTAATCTTAGAAATGTCACTGTAGCCTACAATTTCTTTATAAAACATGTATTTAACAAGGGCACACTGAGTGAAAATGTTGAGACTCAGCTAAATTCACTCACTAGGAAAGTGACTCCCTCCAAACACCAGCAGGACAGTGCAGGTGGTTTGAATTCATATCTCAGCAAAATTGCAAGCTTTATCTTTGATGAATCTTCAGGGTCATGAAATTGCACAATTTGGTGAGTTTCTAGAGTCCTCTGTACTTAGTTCATATCAGGTATCCTGCTATCTTTTTTTTCTTTTTTTTTTTCCTTAAAGATTTTATTTATTTATTCATGAGAGACAGAGGCAGAGACACAGGCAGAGGGAGAAGCAGGTTCCCCGGCGGGGAGCCCGATGTGGGATTTGATCCTAGGACCCTGAGATCATGACTTGAGCCAAAGGCAGGCACTCAGCCACTGAGCCACCCAGGTGCCCCCATTCTGCTTTCTTTAGCTATCTAAGATAAAGGACTTACCTAAGACCAAGGCCCCACGTTTGGTTCCTTGTACATGCTAGGTATTCAATTGATACTTATTAAGTGAATCAATTTTTTAAATGAATGCTCACATACATGCATGAATGAATGAACAGTAGGCTTTCATATGTAAGTAAGTTTTGAACATCTAATAAAGAGAGAAGATATTCGAGAAGGGATAAGGGAAAGTTCCCATTTTTCCTTCCTAATGAAAGCAGTTTAAATACAGACATCAGGGGTGCCTGGGTGGCTCAGTCCCTTAAGCTTAAACATCTGCCTTTGGCTCACATCAAGATCTGAGATTGAGCCCCACATTGGGCTCCCTGTTCACAGAGGGAGTCTGCTTTCCCTCTCCCCCTCCCTATCATTCATGCTCTCATTCTCTCTCTCTCTTAAATAAATAAATAAAATCTTATAAATAAATGAATGGATGGATAAATAAATAAATAAATAAATAGACATCAAATCCATCCAGGTCAATGGATCAAGGAGTCACTCTTGTCCCCCCTACCAATCTAAGCCCAGTGTTGCAGACCAATTAATTATACCTTCTCCATCTCCCTTGCCTTCTTCAAACTATAGAGGCTTAAGCCAAATACTCTTTCTCTCAGTCATCTTTGTGATTAGAAGTAACCATGTGATCTACTTCTGGCCAATGAGCTTCCTGAAGACATTAACTACCTGGCTTCTGGGCAAGAATTTTCTTCACTGATTTAAGAAGTCTACCACTGGGGTGTCCGGCTAGCTCAGTCAGAAGAGCCTGAGACTCTTAATCTTGGGGTTGTGAGTTCAAGCCCCACATGGAGGCAATGTGGAGATTACTTAAATAAATACAACTTTTTAAAAAAGTCTACCACAAAATTTATTATTAAATAAGGAATAAATATCCCTACCACCTAAGGCACCTTGCTTGAGTCTTTTGTTACTTGTAGCTGGACAGATGTAATATATTCATCTGATAATGCTATCTATTCCACGATTCTGTTTTTAAGCCTCTGTTAAGAACTAAGCCCTATTCTCTCCTCACCTTCCACTAAATTTACCAACCCCTCACATGTCCTTACTTTTTCTGCTCTCTTTATCCTTTGGTAAATGTCAGTCTTTCTTCTCCTCTATTTTACATTCTATAGGTCTCTAAGAAAACATCTGCTTGATTAATTCTATTTCAAAATAGAAAAGGAAGTCAATCAGTTTATCCATGCTTTACAAACATTGCCTCATGTGACTCTCTACCATCACACTTTAGAATAAGTACTTTATTCCCATTTTGCAAAGGGAAAAATTCAGGTTAGCTGACTTAGCTAAGGTCATACAATTTGTTTAGTTTTTTAAAGATTTTATCTGTTTATTTTAGAGAGAGAGTGCATGAGCAGGGCAGGAGGGACAGAAAGAAAGGGAGAGAATCCCAAGCAGACCCCATGCTGAGTGTGGAGCTCAACATGGAGCTTGATCCCATGACCCTGAGATCATGATCTGAGCTGACATCAAGAGTTGGACAGTCAATGACTGAGCCACCCAGGCACCCCTAAGGTCATACAATTTGTAAAAGCCAGATTGTCTTAACCTGTTTAATTGCAAAAGCCATGCTCTTTCTAATTTGTTCTCTCCCACCTACTCTCACTTCCATGTAAATTGGTTTCTATCAGCTTTTTCTATTTGAACAACTTACTTAATCCACATATGCACCTCCAGTTCTATATTTGTATTTGTGTCATTTACAGCCAGCACTTAGTTATCAGTATCCATGGGGAGAGAGCAGTTGTTGCACAGACATTCTAAACATAAGTCATATTTGTCTCAGAAACCCACAAGGCAATTTGTTTTTATAACATATTTTCCTTCTAATTCCTTTTTTCCTCAGGCTAATACTAAGTTAATTTGAGCGTTCTAAATACTCACCCAGAGATAGCAGAGTGAAAAAGCCCAAGCTGAGGAAGGTAACCACCTGGTGAGATTAGAAATGATGCTTGGTTGGAAAGTAACGTCTAATTGGATAGTGGAAAGTTAGCCCTAAAACCATATCCTCAGACTCTGTTTTAGTCTCCTAGGAACACCACAACAAAATGTCATAGGCTCAGTGGTTTAAACAACAAAAACTTATCTTCTCACAGTTGTGGAGGCTAGATGTCTAAGATCAAGGTGCTTTTGAGGTTGGTTTCTGGTTTGAATTCTCTTTCGGGCTTGCAGACAGCCACCTTCTCACTGTGTCCTCATATGGCCTCTTCTCTGTATGTACAAGGAGATAGAGATCTCTGGTGTCTCCTCCTCTTCTTGTAAGAATGCCAGTCCTAGCAGATTAGGGTCCCACCCTTATGACTTCATTTAACCTTAATTACTTCCCAAGACACAGTCTCCAACTACAGTCACACTGGGGGTTAGGGCTTCAACATATGATTTTGGGGAGCACACAATTCATTCCATACAGATCCTGAACTTAGAAATTAATGCAACTCAGAAGGAAATGTAGAAGATGATAGAAGACCTGAGGGAGAAGGAGAGGAAGAAACAAATAGCAGCCAACATTTAGGGAGCATCTTCCATGTACCTCAGAAGGTGCTTTCACAAAGAATACAGTTACCTCTCACAGCAAGATCCCAAGTCAGATATTATTACCCTTCCATCTCCTTTTATTTATTGTGGTAAAATATACAGAACATTACATTTACCATTTTAACCATTTTTCAGTGTATAATTCAGAGCCATCGAGTCCATTCAGAATTTTGTGCAATCATCACTACTATCCATTTCCAGAACTTCTTCATTATCCCAGATGGAAACTCCATACTCATGAAACAATAGCTCCCATTTCCTCATTCCCCAGGGCCATGGCAACCTCTACTCTACCTTCTGTCTCTTCTCTGTCTCTATGAATTTGTCTATTCTCAGTACCTCATATAAGTGGGATCACAAAATATCTGTCCTTTTCTGTCTGGCTTACTTGGCTCAGCATGAAGTTTACAAGGTTCATTCATCTTGTATCTTATATCAGAAGATCATTCATCCTTCTGGCTGAATAATATTCCACTGTATGCAGATACCACATTTTATTCATCCATTCATCTGTTGGTAAACATTTGGGTTGTTTCCACCTTCTTATTATTGTGAATGAGACTGCTAGGAGCAGGGCCCCTGGGTGGCTCAGTGGTGGAGCCTCTGCCTTTGGCTCAGGGCGTGATCCCAGGTCCTGGGATCAAGTCCTGCATTGGGCTCCTTGCAGTGAGCCTGCTTCTCCCTCTGCCTATGCCTCTGCCTCTTTATGTGTGTGTCTCATGAATAAATAAAGACTGCTAGGAGCATTGGGACACAACATCTGCTTGAGTCCCTGTGTTATGGGATAAACCATAACTCCCCTCAACAACTCCTGTTGAAATTCTAACCTCTAGGGTCACAGATTGTGACTGTATTTGGAGAAATAGTCTTTAAGGAGATAATTCAGGTAAAAGAGGGTCATATGGGAGGGTCCTAATCCAATATGTCTTGTATCCTTCGAAGAAGAGGAGATTAGGATACAGACACGTGGAAGAAAGACCAAGTAAAGACACAGGGAAGCCAAGGGGAGAGGCCTCAGAAGAGTCCAACTCTGCCAACAGCTTTATCTTGGATTCCCAGACTCCAGAACTATGAAAAAATTAATTTCTGGTGCTTAAGCCATGCAGTCTGTAGTAATTTGTGTGTCAGTCCTAACAAACTAATACACCCTGCTTTCAAGTCTTTTAGACATATACCTAGAAGTGGAATTGTTAGATCGTATGGCAATTCTGTGTGTAGCTGTTTGAGGAACCATCTTACTGTTTCCCAGAGCAGCTGCAACATTTCACATTCCCGCCAGCAATGCACCTGGGTCCCAATTTCTCCACATCCTCACCAACACTTGTTATTTCCAGAGGTCTTTTTGTTATAGTGTCCTAATGGGTCTGAGGGAAATCCCTTTCCTTTTAGAGGGTCGAAAAAAATGTTCCTCTCCAGTCAGATTCAGGCCCTATACATACAGATCCCTGTTCTGTCTCTGCCTCTATGCTTCCATACTCTCCCTCTCTCTAAAAAAGGGGAAAAGCCTCCGGCCTTCTGTGAGCTATTATCTTGGGGTCAGTTAGAAGCTATGGCAAGATCACAGAAGGCCTCATCTGCTGCTTCTGAAGTAGACAAATTTCATTTCAAGGTAATTAACTTAGAAAGACCCTCATACACATACACAAAGAGACATATTTAAAAATATTTATGGCACACTGTGAAAACTCTGCTTATATGTTCACCAATGCAGGAACAGGTAAATTACCTGCTTTATAGTAATACATTGGAACAGTAAACAGTAGCATTGTAGTCAAAGGGAATGAGCTATAATGATATCCCAGAAAGTTCTCCGAAGTATGATATTGAAGGTAAGACAGCAAATTGTAAAATAGTGTACAGTATGACACCAGACAGCATGGGATTGGATCATTGCTCTGCCACTTGTTAGCTCTACAACCTTAGGAATTTTATTTTACCTCTGTGTTTCAGTTTATTCACCTGTAAAATGAGAATAACAATAGTACCTAAGGCACAGTGTGAAGAAGAGCTGAGAATGACCCCCGGACCAGCCAAAGCCCGCGGGCTGCTGCATCCCTGCGTCCAGCACCTACGGCCCACTGCCGTTGTCACCATGCCCAAGAGAAAGGCTGAAGAGGATGCTAAAGGAGATAAAGCCAAGGTGAAGGATGAGCCACAGAGAAGATCTGCAAGGTTATCTGCTAAACCTGCTCCTCCAAAGCCAGAGCCCAAGCCTAAAAAGGCCTCTGCAAAAAAAGAAGAGAAGGTACCCAAAGGGAAAAAGGGGAAAGCTGATGCTGGCAAAGATGGAAAGAACCCTGCAGAAAATGGAGATGCAAAAACAGACCAGGCACAGAAAGCTGAAGGTGCTGGAGATGCCAAGTGAAGTGTGTGCTTTTTTGATAACTGTGTACTTCTGGTGACTGTACACTTTGAAATACTATTTTTTTATCAAGTTTTATAAATGCAGAAAAATAAATAAATAAATAAAACACAGAATTTTGTTTTACCTTTTTTTTCTTTTTTAAGCTATGTTGTTAGCACACAGAACACTTCATTGTTGTTTTGGGGGAAGGACATATGTCACTATTAGATTATCTCCGAAGCTCGATTGGTAACAAGGGGAAAAATATTTTTCCCTTCTAGTTTTGAGAAACTTCCTCTTGGCTCCCAGGAGGAAAGATTCCTTGATGTTGACACACATGAGCCACCTTGGTGGTGTGGAAAAACTAAAATTCATTTTTTTATGTCCTCTTCTCCCTCTCTGTCTTCAACATAGACTTGACTCCCTTAAACCCAGAGACCTGTTGGAACCTGAGCCCATGAAATGGTTCCCAGTATGTCAGGCAATCTGGACTTTACAGTGTCACCACTAAGATAGCGTCCCTCAAAACAGTTCCTTTTTTAGCTTGTGGATCTTCAGATTGATAATTCAGCTATTTTCATTTCATTTCCTGAAAGTCAGGGTTGGCTTGTGAAAAGTTGTTAAACAACATGCTAAATGTGAACTGTCAACCCTCTCTCTAAACTTTCCCTGTTCAGAGCATCACATAAAGACTTCATTGGGTTTTACAGTGGCTTTCTGATTTTCGTAGTCCACTGAAGAAGGGAGTTTGAAAGTTGTTGTATACTGTTAACAATCGTCCGCCCATATCCTGCCTGAAATACCATGATTGTTTATGAAAAGTATCTTTTAATAAAGCTGGATACAGTTTGGCTTGGAATGCTGCCTCTAATCTTTTCCTGGGAGTGGGGGAGCCTGGTTTCTCCAGGCCTCTCAGGACAGGATGCATTCTGGTGTGAGGTGTAGAGGTTTTAGGTACAGCCATTCTGGTCTAGAGTCCGTCTGTAGAACCAGTGCCAGGTGGAGTTAGGAAAGATCCCTGGAGTGGACTGGTGGTGAGAGGCTGGGAGGAGAGGAGGGATTTCTGTACTTGTTCTGCAGTATTACCATATCTTTAAAGGCAGAGTTTTGGTAGGTCTGAGGTGTTGGCCTGGTAGCTGACAGAAGAGCCTTTTCACTTCATTCACATTTAAAATCTCTATAAAATTAGTAGGTCCAAGAATGGTCCTTGTATCAGTAAAAAGTGCTTCTGTGTTTGTGTACTGCAATTGGCCACGAGATAGGTAAGACAGCTAGGCACGCTTGTTCTGCAGCAGACCTACAAGTCTTCTGTGAATAGATTAAATTCTTGTCCTTGCTGGTGAACTGCTCTGACTCCCAAACCAGAGCTATTCCTGTTTTGTTTTGTTTTGTTTTGTTTTGTTTTGTTTTTTCTGATGGCTTCAGTTTAGAGACTCCTTTCCTCTAGGGAAAGGAGCAAGAAGTCAGCTTTTAAGAAATAGAACTTGTCATAAATTGCTACTTGCAGTTCGAATGTCCTTCCACAGGTTACTGACCTCTCTTGTTTGGGGGAAATAAAGTGGAGACTATAAAACAAAAAAACAAAACAAAACAAAAAAAGCACCTAATATTGATTTGGAGGGACAAAGGACTTAGTACATGTAAAACCCTTAAAACAGTGCTTGATTTCATGATCTCAGGGTTGTGAGCTAAACTGCACTGGGCCTGGATCCTGCTTAAGTTTTTCTCTCTCCTCTCCCTTGCCCCTCCCCAGTCTTGCAAGTATACACTAGCTCTCTCTCTCAAAAAAGAAAAGAAAAAAAAAAAAAAAAACACCAAATCAGTGCTTGGCACAAATTAATGCTTAATAAATAGCTACTATTATTATTTATAGCTTCATATCTTCAGGAAAATATAGAAATGTAGATTTGCTAAGAAAAATTATCCAAAACATGGAAATGATAGGAAAAAGTGAGTGGTGTGTCCTTTTAATGTTACAGTGGGACATTAATAGGCCCAACCCAAGAATTTATTTAGGAAAATGTACCTGGCTTGGCCTGTGGTAACTACTGATTAAAAGTTCTAGACTTAGTAACGTTACATGTTAACTTAGAGATTTTTGTCCAATTATATCTGTCTTGTAGAAAAAATAACCCCAAGTTCATAGTTTATTGCCACATAGGACAAGAATCACTCAAGTATCTAACCTACCAATGTTCTCTTAGCTTCCTATTAAATTTATTTTCTTTTATTATTTTTATTAAGTTTATTGCCTATAAATACTGGGTGTTATTCTGTATGTTGATAAACTGAACACCAATAAAAAATAAATTTATTAAAAAAAATTCCCATCCCTTCAAATGCTCTCTGAACTGGCCTTAATATCTTACTGTTTTTCTTATTGATAAGTTGAATAAAGTCTTCAATATGTCTGTCTTTTATATTTGTATGAGTCACAGTTTCAATTAAAAAAAATGCTTTCAATTAACAAGGCAGGAAACAAATGTTGGAGAGGATATGGAGAAAGGGGAACCCTCTTGCACTGTTGGTGGGAATGGGAACTGGTGCAGCCACTCTGGAAAACTGTGTGGAGGTTCCTCAAGGAGTTAAAAATAGACCTGCCCTATGACCCAGCAATTGCACTGCTGGGGATTTACCCCAAAGATTCAGATGCAGTGAAACACCGGGACACCTGCACCCCGATGTTTCTAGCAGCAATGTCCACAATAGCCACACTGTGGAAGGAGCCTCGGTGTCCATCAAAAGATGAATGGATAAAGAAGATGTGGTCTATGTATACAATGGAATATTCCTCAGCCATTAGAAACGAAGAATACCACCACTTGCTTCAACGTGGATGGAACTGGAGGGTATTATGCTGAGTGAAGTAAGTCAATCGGAGAAGGACAAACATTATATGGACTCATTCATTTGGGGAATATAAAATTAGTGAAAAGGAATAAAGGGAAAGGAGAGAAAGTGAGTGAAAATATCAGTGAGGGTGACAGAACATGAGAGACTCCTAACTCTGGGAAACGAACAAGGGGTGGTGGAAGGGGAGGAGGGCGGGGGATGGGATGACTGGGTGATGGGCACAGAGGGGGGCACTTGATGGGATGAGCACTGGGGGTTATGCTAAATGTTGGCAAATTGAACACCAATAAAAAATAAATTAAATAAATAAATAAATAAATAATTCTTTCATAGACTATAAAGGCCACAAGTCAAATTTATGATAATGGTTGTCTCTAGGGAGGGAGGGGCATAGAACTGGGGTAGAATATATGGGGATTTCAATGACTTTCCACAATTAAAAAAAAAAAAGATCTGAAGCATATATAGCAAAAACATGTACATTTACTAAGTAAAAGTGGTGGATATATTGGTGTTTATCATATTAATGTCTGCTTTCAATTTGTAAACAAAAAGTACAGCTGTATAGTACTGGATTATCTTGTTAGGGCAAAATAGAAAGTTCTATGCACTCATTAATTCCAAATTATTGCCCAGCCACTAATTAAGAAGACAAAGGCATTGTGTAAAGACTCACAGACTGGGACCCAGAAAACACAGGCTGAACTTTTGAGTCTAGAACTAATTGGCTACAACTCCCTTCCTTTGAACGTTTTTGTTTCCTTTAAGATAAATACTGAAAAATTATGGGGTGTACTATTCCACATATTAACTTTAAACTATAAGTATAAGGAATTGCAAGAAAATTTTGATTTCTGTGATGCTTCAATACCTTTTAAAATTATGATGAAGAAGTTCAAATATGGGGTGTCTGGGTGGCTCAGTTGGTTAAGCATCTGCCTTCAGCTCGGGTCGTGATCCCAGGGTCCTGGGATGCAACCCCTAGTCAGGCTCCCTGCTCAGTAGGGAGTCTGCTCCCTCGCCCTCTGACCCTCCATCTGCTCATGCTCTCTCTTGTGCTCTCTCAAATAAGTAAAATCTTATTTTTAAAAAAAAGTTCAAATATATACACAGCAGACAGTATGACAATTAACTCTCGCATACTGATCACCCAGCTTGGACAATGACCAACTTACTGCCAATTCCTGCTTCATGTCTGCCCACACCACTCCTCCCACTCAGAATTTTTTTTTAACTTTTTGATTTAGACATGATTTAATATATATTTATTTTTTTAATATTTTATTTATTTATTCATGAGAGACACAGGCAGAGGCAGAAGCAGGCTCCATGGGGATTCCTGGGTGGCTCAGCGGTTTAGCTCCTGCCTTTGGCCCAGGGCATGGTCCTGAAGTCCCGGGATTGAGTCCCCCATCGGGCTCCCTGCATGGAGCCTGCTCCTCCCTCTGCCTGTGTCTCTGCCTCTCTGTGTGTCTCTCATGAATAAATAAATAAAATAGTAAAAAAAAAAAAAAAAAAAAGGAGAAGAAGAAGAAGAAGCAGGCTCCATGCGGGGAGCCTGATGTGGGACTCGATCCTGGGACTCTGGGATCATGACCTGAGCCTAAGGCAGATGCTCAACCACTGAGCTATTGGACGTCTGATATATATTTATAATATGTTTAATATACTTTTTAAAGTTGCAAGAATAACGCAGGAATTCTATACATCCTTTCCCTAGAGATGCCTCTAGTTTACATTTCCATATATATGTGTATATTACATACACATATAGAATATTCATATAGATATGAATTTTTTTCCAAAGCAATCATCACTAAACACTTCAGTGAGTAGATCCTAAAAATAGTTCATTCTCAGGGCACCTGGCTGGCTCAGTGGGGGACCATGGGACTCTTGATCTCAGGATCGTGAGTTTAAGCCCCACATTGCGTGTAGCAGTTACTTAAAAAGATAAAAATCTTAAAAAAGAAAAAAGAATACATCATCCCCTTCCACAGTCAGGACAGTTATCAAAACTGGGACATTTTATACTGCTACAGTACTGTTATCTAACCCACAATTCATATTGGATCTTATTATCTCTAAAATGCCCTTTATATTTTTTCCCATGTCCCCACCCAGATTATTTTATTCCAACTTTTTATTATTTCTTGGTGCTTTTTTTTTAAATGTCCAAATATGGAATGCCTGGGTGGCTCAGTCGGTTAAGCCTCTGCCTTTGGCTCAGGTCGTGGTGGTGGATGGAGCCCCATGTAGAGACCTCCCTGCTCAGTGGGTAGTCTGCCTCTCCCTCTCCCTCTGCTCCTCCCCCTGCTTGTGCTCGCGCGCGCTCTCTCTCTCTCTCTCTCTCAAATAAATAAATAAATAATCTTTAAAAAATAAATAAAATAAAATGTCCAAATATGCTCTTTTTCTAATGTGAATGCATCTACTCCACTGGCACCCTGAGAATGCACCTGGTCCTCCCAGGGGGTGTCACAGTCCTGACGCAGAGGCACTGCTGCACCACCACATCTCGGCTGAGTGCCCCCTGGGCTACAGGCTCAGTAATTCTCTTTAGCTAGAACGGTCGAGGGACTCATGGACCCAGAAGCACACCTCTCCAGTAACCTCAGCTGGGCCCAGTGCTAGGCCGCAGGCCCCTCTGGAGAGCAGAGCCGGCTGAAGACCGAGAGGGAGGGAGCAGCCCCTGCCCATCCTCAAAGCAGTCAGAGCAGGGAAGAGGAGGGACAAAAAAACAGCTGGGAGATGATCACTGTGCTCCTGGCTTCTGGTTAACAATCCCCTGGGCTCCTTCTTATGCCCATCGGCATTTCCTAGGCTTAGAAGTTAGCTTCCTTTCTGAAAATAGAATTTTTTTAATTGCTAATATAAATAAATTACCTATGCTGTTAACAAGGCCCCCAGTGCCTCCTCAGATGATTCCCTGGCTGCCCAAAGCAGGAGAGCTTCACAGAGAGGGTCAAGCCTCAGACTTCCTACCCCATGGGCCCCCAAATCCCCTCCACACCCCTCTGCTGCTAGAACACAGAAATAACAAGGAAACGCACTGAGCTCTATATGTATCAGTGTCACTAACTTTTCTAACGGGATTAGGGCCCAGCAAAGAGCCCCTGGGTCATTTAGCGAGGCTAGCTGGGTCAACAGTCCCCCAGTTTTCTGCAAGCTCCCAAGGGGCAAGCTGACCTTTGCTCATCCAGACTTCAGACTCCAAGGAGGAGTCAGGAAGTCTTTCTGCTGAGTCTTCCTGCTGGTGTGAATGAATCATAAGCTCCAAGGCCTCCAGGAGACCCTGACCTCGGCCTCAAGACCAAAGCAAGTGACCACAATCTATAGGGGATCGGCTCTTCTTCCCCAGCGCCTGAACCTTGCAGGACCCCTGAAGAGGATATGGGGGTGGGTATGTTTCCAGCACCTCCCAGAGCTCTGAGCCTCCAAAGCCACCTGGGATCCAGAGGGAATGGAGCTAGCTTTATAAGCCCAACAGAACCAGGATGCACCCAAAGCCTCAGTCCTAAGCTGTGTGCCTTGTTACCGGGTCTGGATGTGTGGTCACCCCAGAAACAGCTCTAGGGAGGACAACCTGAAAGACACAGGCTGGAGTGAGAGTAAGTCCCAGATGCTTCCCTATGTGGCTGGGCTGAGAGGATCTTGAGGTGTATCGGGCTGGGAGCATCATCTACAAGGTGGGTATTTGTCTCCAGGAAATTCTACTGAGTTCCATCAGGGCTGATTCAGAAAGCTGAGGTTGCCTGTTTAGCCTCTCCCTCTTCTCTCCCCAGATCTGCACCCACCCCAGCCCCTACTGTCAGCCCTTAAGCATCCCTGAGATCCCACTGTGCTCAGGGGTCCTGAGAAATCTCTTCCAGCTCCCCATCCATGATGTGCTCATAATCTAACTTGCAGTGGGATTGAACTTAATGTATACCCAGTGCCTACCCTGTTGCCAGAAGTGTGCTAAGTACATGGATACCCATTGTCTTTCTGGCCTCAGAAACTAGGGAGACTTGGGGCGCCTGGGTGGCTCAGCAGTTGAGCATCTGCCTTCAGCTCAGGGCATGATCCCGGGGTCCTGGGATTGAGTCCCGCATTGGGTTCCCTGAATTGAGTCTGCTTCTCCCTCTGTCTTTGCCTTTGCCTCTGCCTCTGCCTCTGTCTCTGCCTCTCTCTCTCATTCTCTCTCTCTCTCTCTCTCTCTCTGTGTGTGTGTGTGTGTCTCATGAATAAAAAAATAAATAAAATCTTAAAAAAAAAAAAAGAAACTAGGGAAACTCAAAAAGGTTGAGTAACTACCGGGTTTCCTCTTTCCAATGCATCTTTGGCCTGGTAAATATTTACTGAGAAGTTTAATTCGCTTCTAGGCTGCGGTGCTTCCCAATTTCCTGCACCAAGCTCCACCTTCCTCCCCTCAGGCTCAGCCCCATGCTCCCATTTCTGAAGCTTTCCAGAGGACTCCAACTCTGGTGGGTTTTACCATCTTCCCTCTTATTTCATGGGAATGAGTTTATCTCTCAGCAAAATTTCAAGATCCTAAATGGCCAAAGCCGTGTCTTACCCTATTTGAACAATAGTTGTTTAAATACTTAGAGTAACTGTAGTAGCTTCAATACTTTTGAACTGCAGTTGTTCAAATACTTATGCATAACAGTAGTTGCTCAAATATTTGCTGTTCACTTCATACAAAACTTAGAAAAGGCTCTGCTTTCAGAATCTATAATGTGATAGGAAAGCAAAACAACCAAGTGGGAGGAAAGAAAGACAGCAAAGTTGATGAAGCCCTGTTAAATAATTCTAAATACATCTGTGTGAGTGAGATTCAGCTGCCAGATAACAATCGCACACAAAAAGAGAATTTGGTTGGGTAAGGGAAATCTGACAGGAAGGGCTGAGGGATGGCTCTGCGGGATTTACGGAGGATGCCTGGGGATACTTCGCACACCGAGAATCTCAGGGTACATCTGTAAGGCTGTTGCTCCAGGCCACCGCAATCCAGAATTATTGGTAGCTGTGGCTCTGAAGGTATAGAACAGCCATCTGCAAGTTGGGATGGGAATAGCAAAGGATTAGGAGGGAACACAGTCTGGACCATCAGAATACAGTAGGAAAGGGAGATCTGGGGAGGAGGACAAGAAACCTTATTTACTGGAGAGCAGGATCCAAGAGCTCACCCTAAAAACACTGAGTGTGAGTGTGCATGCGTGTGCATGTGTGCAGAGGGTTGGTTGTCATCCCCTCAGAGAATATTGAGAACATTAATACTCATGGTAGATCAGAGACTTGGAGATATTTAGATTTGGACACAACTAAATCCTTAAAGTCAGAAAAGGAAGAGCAAGCATAAAAGATACACGGATCCCTTGGTGGGGAACTTGGAGCACAGGGCAAGAAGCTGTCTCCCTTAGGTAAATGCCAAGACTGAATCACGTGATAGGTTTCTGCCCCAGCCCCGGGACCTTGACTTTCGAGGTTGTTTATTCTGACTTTTGTACTAAACAGAAGGTTGGTCTCTGAAGGGCGCAGAAGGTTCCAGCGAATTCTCCTGTGGTTAATCACAAAATCACAAGACTAGCCCTGATAGGAAGGAGAGGCAGTAGGGGAGAGGGTGGTGTCCTGGAAGTAACCAGTATGTATAAGGCCACATTCTTCAAACCAGGGTTCTGTACTCCTGAAGGTGAAGTAAAAACTTTTCAAGGGCTTCGTAGGCAAAGCCATTTTGAAGGGAACTAATTTCTAGAGCCTAAAGATCCACATCCACTCTTTTATAAAACCAGTGTCCTTGGAAATGCATCTGGGAAGGAAGTGCTATACTCCTTCCTTGTCTCCCCCTTTACAGTTGTCCTTTCATTCCTGGAAAAAAAAACAAAAAAAAACAAAAAAAAAACGCATGCTTCTAACCCATCCTGACTCTTAGCAGGAGGCATTTTGCTGGCATACAAAACTTCCAGGATACCACACAAAGAGGTAATTTCATAAATAGGTGTTGAAAAAGTAAATGAATTTATTGACTACCTATAAAATCCTTTTCAAGTCAGATGGAAATCTTTCAACAAAATAGAGGGAGGATCTTTTCAAATTGACAGATGATGCAACATTAAAAATGATTTCTGATGATACATCCCTATGTGATTCTTGGCATTAACTAAAAAGTTCAATGAATCGAATGGCATTACCATAACAAAACTCCTCATATTCCAATCTATTCATTTATGTTAACAAGGTTTCTCATAACTTCCTCCTTCATGTACAAAATATTTGCCAGGGATCACTGCTGTGAGTGGCCAAGGTACTTAAATATATCCTTGCAAGTTGAACAGACCTTCCTAAAATTGTCTGTTACAACCAGGTGCAGAGTACACTTTTTCTGGATGAATTCATAAGGGTTCTTTTTGTGTTGCCTGGGGCTCCACTGGCACAAATATCCATTCCCAGGCAACAAGTTCGGGGAAGATGCACTCACTCATTGTCATTGTGTGATCAGGGCCAGGTGTGAGCCCTGAGATATTCCCTGCCAAACCTTGACTCTGCCAACAAGGAATCAGAAGCCCAGAGAGAGGAAAATCAGCCACAGTAACAGAGCTGGAACTAGAAATCAGGTCTCTATCCTGTCAGCCCCATACCGTGCTCTGTACCTATTACAGCAGGTGGGAACAAAGGTGAAGCTAGTCCATGTTCTTCTGCAAGAAGACACCAGAGTTCCTCCTTGTCTCCACATAAACCATTTGACACGGATGAAGGCATTGGTGAGCTTTTCCTAGGACTAATTTTCAGGATGTATCCTAGACACCCCAAGGAAGTGGGAGATGAGGGGCAGAAGAGAGAGGGAAGTATGGGGAAGAAGGAAAGGATTATGAGTATTTCCAGTTCTCCTACAGATAAACATCTTGGAGGACAGTCAAGCAAGACTAAAACAGTATTTCCAAGCTAATGGTCTCTCAGGTGACATTCAACTCAATAGATTCTCAGAGGACACACTGGCTACTATAGAGTGGCGATGCCATGAAGGATGTTTAAATACAAGACAGAATGAACACCCATACATGCTACAACATGGATAAATCTTTAAAACATTAAGTGAAAAAAAATTATTAAAAAAAAAAAAAGGGATCCCTGGGTGGCGCAGCGGTTTGGCGCCTGCCTTTGGCCCAGGGCGCGATCCTGGAGACCCGGGATCGAATCCCACGTCGGGCTCCCGGTGCATGGAGCCTGCTTCTCCCTCTGCCTGTGTCTCTGCCTCTCTCTCTCTGTGTGTGTATGACTATCATAAATAATAAATACAAAAATTATAAAACGTTAAGTGAAAGGAGCCAGACACAATAGGCCACTAAGTGTATGAATCCATTTATATGAAATGTCCAGGATAGGCAAATCCATAGAGACGGCAAGGAGATTAATGATTTTCAAGAGCTAAGGGAAGGGTAGAATGGAGGGTGGCTACTAATAGCCATGAGATTTTCTTTTTCTGATGATGAAAGTGTTCCGCAACCAAATAGTGGCAATGGTTGTACAACCACTAAGTCAAACACTTTATTATTTTTTAAAGATTTTATTTATTTATATATCTATTTATTCTAGAAAGCCAAAGAGAAAGAACATGCGGTGGGGAGGAGCAAAGGGAGAGGGAGAGAGAGAATCTCAAGCAGACTCCTCGCCAAGCACAGAGCCCAATGTGGGCTCAATTCCAGGACCCTGAAATCATGACCTAAGCCAAAATCCAGAGTCAGACATTCAATCCACTGATCCACCCAGGCACCCCTAGGATGGTGAATCTTATAGTATACGAATTATATCTTGATTTTTAAAAAGAACAAAATGATTGTCAAATGTAAGCATATTTTTAGATACAGGCACTAGAAATTGGGGAAGAGGACTCATAATTTATTGATCACCTACTATGTCCCAGACATTCAGATGTTGTACATTCACTTACTCATTTAGGCCATGCAGCAACTCTAAAAAGTAGGCATATTTTTTTTCATTTTATGTCAAGAAGACTAAAGCTCATCCATACCTTATCCAAGGGTACACAACTAGTTAGTGCCATAATCAGAATTAGGAATCAGGTCTGTCAGGCTTCACAGTTATGTCTTTTCTACATGCACGATGCTCCCCATTAGCTTCTTGTGCAAAGAGCCTTATACTTGCTTGGTGTTCTCCCTCATTGTCCTATGTACAGTGGTGGACATGCTCAGGTAATACCTGTTTGATTGTCATTTGTCACCTCTGCAGATGACACCTGGAGAACTAGCCCTTGCAAGTGGCAACCACACTCCAGTTACCCAGTTCATCTTGTTGGGATTCTCCAGCTATCCAGAGCTCCAGCAGCTTCTATTTGTAACCTTTCTGCTCATTTATGCCATGACAGTGATGGGCAACCTGGGAATGATGGCACTCATCTTCACAGACTCCCGTCTCCATAGTCCCATGTATTTCTTCCTCAGTGTCCTCTCTTTTCTTGATATTTGTTACTCTTCTGTGGTCACACCCAAGCTCTTGGTCAACTTCCTGGCCTCTGACAAGACCATTTCTTTTGAGGGCTGTGTGGTCCAGCTAACCTTTTTTGTGGTGCATGTGACAGCTGAGAGCTTCCTGCTGGCCTCCATGGCCTACGATCGCTTTGTGGCCATCTGCCAACCCCTCCATTATGGTTCGATCATGACCAAGGAGACCTGTCTCCAGCTGGTAGCTGCTTCCTATGCATTTGGTGGCGCCAACTCTGCTATCCAGACTGGGAACGTCTTTGCTCTGCCTTTCTGTGGGCCCAACCAGGTAACACACTACTTCTGTGACATCCCTCCCCTTCTCCGCCTGGCTTGTGCCAACACAGCCACAGCAGGAGTGGTCCTCTATATCTTCTCTGCTCTGGTTACCCTTCTGCCTGCTGCAGTCATCCTCACCTCCTACAGCTTGGTCTTGGTGGCCATTGGGAGGATGCGCTCAGCCGCTGGACGGGAGAAGGCCCTCTCCACCTGTGCCTCCCACTTCCTGGCCATTGCCATTTTCTACGGCACTGTGGTTTTCACCTATGTCCAGCCTCATGGATCCACTAATGATACCAATGGCCAAATAGTGTCCGTGTTCTACACCATCATAATCCCCATGCTCAACCCCTTTATCTATAGCCTCCGCAACAAGGAGGTGAAGGATGCACTGCAGAGAAAGCTCCAGGTCAGTATCTTTCCCTGCTGAGTCCTGCAACATTGTTTGTTGGAATGAGGAAGGCACAGCATCTTCCAAATCAAATTATGAATTGACAGAACAGAGAGCAGCCCTGGTTTTGAAGGAGGTGGAAAAAGTAGGGAAGGAAGAGAAAATATCATTCTTTGTAGAGAGAACTGCAATTTTTAAAAGCATCTTCTTATCCATTATTGTGTTGAATGTTTGCATCCATATTGCGAGGCAATCATTGTTATGATGATCACATTTTACAAGTGACTTGGTAAAAATAAGTTACCTAAAGCTGCACAGTTAGTGAGAGAGTATTTAATATCAGGACTTCCCCACCCAAACCAGGGATGTTTCTTGCACACCACAGCCACAAGCCAAGTCCTCTCCTGGCAGTTCATCACAATTTCCGAGAGACATTGGACAAGGAGCAGCGGAATCATTTGTTTTGCCACTGATTTAATGAGGTGGGGGTAAGCTGTGAGGGGGCTCAGTTCTTTCTATTCCTATTCAAAAAAGAAAGATGGCCAGAATAGAAGTGTCCTTATTTCTTATTGTTGCTGCCTTTGCTGAGCTGCCCCATTATTTTTTTTTAAAGATTTTATTTATTTGTTCATGAAAGACACAGAGAGAGAGAGGTAGAGACATAGGCAGAGGGAGAAGCAGGCTCCATGCAGGGAGCCTGATGTGGGACTCGATCCCAGGAGCCCAGGATCATGGCCTGAGCCAAAGGCTGACGCTTAACCACTGAGCCACCCAGGTACCTCATAAGCTGCCCCATTAAATAAAATCTCAGGATCAAGAGGGATCTTCCCTCGTATATGTATTTTCTAATCAGATGTATGTACATGCCTCATAATTCCCAAAGGCACATGTGTGTATGGGTGTGTGATATTTGCACAGTTAACAGGCATCATATAAGATACTGTATTTTAAGACACCGATTCCAAAAATATTTATATTTGGCCTTGACATCTTTAAATATACATGTAATATGGTGAGTATATGTTTCAGGGAATCACATGGATGAAGAAGCTGAACTTGACCTAATTCAAGGCCGAGCACTGGCCTGGAAGGTCTGCTCTGAAACTTTCACAAAGTCCTAACCTGAGTTGAATAAGTTTCAGCCTGAGATTTTTGACCTGGGATGATTTAAAAGGAGCATTTTTTTTTTTTAATCCAAATCTAGGGATCCCTGGGTGGCGCAGTGGTTTGGCGCCTGCCTTTGGCCCAGGGCGCCATCCTGGAGACCCGGGATCGAGTCCCACGTCGGGCTCCCGGTGCATGGAGCCTGCTTCTCCCTCTGCCTGTGTCTCTGCCTCTCTCTCTCTCTCACTGTGTGCCTATCATAAATAAATAAAATAAAATAAAATAAAAAGTTTTAAAAAAATCCAAATCTACCTTAAAGGAAATTATTCTAAATACATAAAATAAAGAGGTTTGTCACAACATCATTTTTGAAAACAGAAAGTAGGGGCACCTGGGTGGCTCAGTGTTTAAGCCATCTGCCTTTGGTTCAGGGCGTGATCCCAAAGTCCTGGGATCAAGTCCCGCATCAGGCTCCCCACAGGGAGCCTGCTTCCCTCTGTCTGTGTCTCTGCCTCTCTCTCTCTGCGTCTCTCATCAATAAATAAATGAAATATTTAAGACAGAAAGAAACAGAAAATTAGAAGCTTCCTAAATATTCAAAGGAGGAAAAGATTAAAGGATTCATCCCTGAGATGGATTCTGATGTAACCACTAACAATCACCCACATGAAGACTACATAATAAGAAAATAGCAGGCCAGAAAGTCCAGAGGGTGACTCTAACTCTGTAACAAATATAAATGCTAAAAAAAATTGGAAAGAACACACAGACACATAAATAATGATTGTATGAGAGTGGGCGCACAATGGGGAATACATCCTGTTTTTCTCCAAAATTCTCCAAAACTTTTATATTGAACATGTTTGATTCTAATACTTTATCCTAAAAAAATAATAATAATAATTAAATCCTTTCAGGAAGCTGAGTGTGAAAATCTCTTACTTCTCTTTTCTTTCATTAAGCCAATACTTAACTAATGTTCCTCCTATGTTCCACATTCCTTTAAGGTATAAACTAAGTTTTCGGTACATGCCTACAATTGAGGTCAGGACTGGAACATTATGGTGGAGAGTATAAATCAATCTAATTCATTCATCTGGAAAAATATTTATGAGGCAACCAGGTGCAACACCATGTGATAGGCCCTACCTGGATTAATGGTCAGAATAGCAATAAGCCAGCTTGTGCTACAGTGAAAAATAAACCCCATTGTGTCAATGAGTTGGTACCACAAAGTCTTTCACTTATACTAAGGATGGGACAGATCAGGGGACTCTTCAGAGCAACTTTTATCCATCCATCATATCTGAGCCCCCTGTCATCTTACAACACTGCCACCTCAACCTGTGCCCTCTAAGATTTTAATCATGGGGGGAAATAATCAAGAAAGTCTTGTAGAGTGGGGTTTTTTAAAAGACTCAATTATTTATTTGAGAGAGAGAGAGCACATATACTACATAAGTGGGAGGGAGGAGCAGAGAGAGTCTCAAGCAGACTCCCCACTGATCACAGAGCCTGACATGGGGCTCGATTCCACAACCATGAGATCATGACCTGAGCAGAAACCAAGAATCAGACACAACCAACTGAGCCACCTCAAGTGCCCCTGTAGAGTCCTTTTAATTAACTGACCCAAAGGGATGCCTGGGTGGCTCAGGATTTAGTGCCTGCCTCGACTCTGGTCATGATCCTAGAATCCCAGGATCAAGTCCCACACCAGGCTCCCTGCATGGAGCCTGCTCCTCCCTCTGCCTGTGTCTCTGCCTCTCTCTCTCTCTCTCTCTCTCTCTCTCTCTCTCTGTGTGTGTGTGTGTGTGTGATGAATAAATAAATAAAATCTTTAAAAAAAAAATTGGCTCACATCATTTCAACCCACACGCCATTACCCTGAAACCAGTCTTTGAGTTTCACATAACTGCAAAGGAGCCCAGGAAAACGTAGTCTCCCAGAGAGAGGAAAACTAAATGAGATTTAGTAATACGCAGCTTTGCCTCTGTTACTGGCCAGTTGGCCAGTTGATTAAACCATCTTCTATAAAGGGTTCTAAAGCATCACTAGAAAAATCAGAAATAAGGTGCTGGTTTACTCGTATTTCTATGTAACTGACGTGGACTCTTTCTTTGGGTGAACATTTTAAAATATTCCTTGCCTGATTTAAACTATCCCTGTTGAGTATTTTTTGAATCACACACTTAAGTTGCATGGTGCCACCACAAGCAGTAAAAGTAACTCTAAGACCAGCTAGGTAACCGTTGCCTGAGGTTGGAGGTCACAATTACCTTGAATTCTAAAACTAAATAATGCACCATATGGTAGTATTTAGTAAGAGTGATCTTATCTAAATTTAAAGGATGTAATGTGTCACCCAAGAGTTGGTAGACACACAAACACACGAGTTCCTGAAGAGAGAATAAGAAACCACAAAAAAGGAAAGCATTTTGAAAACGTGAAAGTCAGGGGTAAAAATACAAAACTTAAATGTACCTCTGATATGGCTCTGCCGTACAATTTTTTTTTAAGATTTATGTATTCAAAAAAAATTATGTATTCATGAGATACATAGACTGAGAGAGTGAGGCAGAGACACAGGCAGAGGGAAAAGCAGGCTCCTCACAGGGACCCTGATGCAGGACTCGATCCCAGATTCCAGGATCACAACCTGAGCCGAAGGCAGGTGCCCAACCGCTGAGCCACCCAGGCGTCTCTGCTGTACAATTTTAATTGACTATATAAATGTCGAACAAATATGTATACGCTTTCAGTCTAAGGAGTGGCAAATTATTATCCTAGCCCATTTGCTGTTGTCCCTCAATGTCTGGCACATTGTAGGCACTCAATATTAAGATCTGTTTGATAATTGAATGGATAATTGAATGGAGCATCTATATGAGTGCTCTCCTTGGACCAGTGACACTGTCATCACCTGAGAGCTTTTGAGAAATGCAGAGTCTGGGGCCCTGCACCAGACCTACTGATTCAGAATATGTAGTTTCACAAGATCCCCAGGTGATTGGGGTGCATATTAAGGCTTAAGAAGCACTGATGCACTTACCTCGATCCAGCTCTAAATTCTTGAGTGAAAACAGTATGCAATTCTTCTCCCAGAGTTCACAGTTTAGTCTGGGAGAGGATGCTTAGCAGGGAAAAAGCATGACAAAAGCCAACAAATGAGAAAACTATGTGTCTTCTTCCCTGATCTTTTCTCAGCAGTGTGTATCTATGTTAAAATGAGCAGTAAGAGGGGCACCTGGGTGGCTCAGTGGTTGAATGTCTGCCTTTGGCTCAGGTCTTGACCCTGGGATCCTGGGATCGAGTCCCACATCAGGCTCCCCACAGGGAGCCTGCTTCTCCCTCTGCCTATGTCTCTGCCTCCCTCTGTGTGTCTCTCATGAATAAATGGATGAAATCTTTAAAAGATAAATAATAAAATGAGCAGTAATAAGAGAATCAACAGGGCAGCCCCAGTGGCTCAGCGGTTTAGCGCCGCCTGCAGCCCAGGGTGTGATCTTGGAGACCCGGGACTGAGTCCCACGTCAGGCTCCCTGCATGGAGCCTGCTTCTCCCTCTGCCTGTATCTCTGCCTCTCTCTGTGTATCTCTCATGAATAAATAAAATTTTTAAATCCTTTTAAGAAAATAATTTTTGGGGACACCTGGGCAGCTCAGCGGTTAAGCGTCTTCCTTCAGCCCAGGATGTGATCTTGGGATCCTGGGATTGAGTCTCACATTGGGCTCCCTGCAGGGAGCCTGCTTCTTTCTCTGCCTATTTCTCTCTCTCTCTCTCTCTCTCTCTCTCTCCTCTGTGTGTGTGTGTGTGTGTGTGTGTGTGTGTGTGTGTCTCATGAATAAATAAATAAAATCTTTTAAAAAAGAAAATAGGAGGGATCCCTGGATGGCGCAGTGGTTTGGCGCCTGCCTTTGGCCCAGGGCGCGATCCTGGAGACCCGGTATCGAATCCCATATCAGGCTCCCGGTGCATGGAGCCTGCTTCTCCCTCCGCCTGTGTCTCTGCCTCTTTCTCTCTCTGTGACTATCATAAATAAATAAAAATTAAAAAAAAAAAAAAGATTTTTAGGGAACCCTGGGTGGCGCAGGGGTTTAGCGCCTTCCTTTGGCCTAGGGCGTGATCCTGGAGACCCGGGATCGAATCCCACGTCGGGCTCCCGGTGCATGGAGCCAGCTTCTCCCTCTGCCTATGTCTCTGCCTCTTCTCTCTCTCTCTCTCTCTCTCTCTCTCTCTCTGTGACTATCATAAATAAACAAAAATTTTTAAAAAAGAAAAAAATTAAAAAAAAAAAAAAGAAAGAAAGAAAATAGGGCAGCCCCGGTGGCTCAGCAGTTTATCACCACCTTCAGCCCAGGGTGTGATCCTGGAGAGCCAGGATCGAGTCCCACATTGGGCTCCCCGCATGGAGCCTGCTTCTCCCTCTGCCTGTGTCCCTGCTTCTCTCTCTCCTCTCTGTGTATTCTCATGAATAAATAAATAAAATATTTTTAAAAGAAGAAGAAGAAGAAGAAGAAGAAGAAGAAGAAGAAGAAGAAGAAGAAGAAGAAGAAGGAGGAGGAGGAGGAGGAGGAGGAGGAGGAGGAGGAGGAGGAGGAGGAGGAAATCAACAGGAACAGGGGATTCATGTGACCTAAATGGGGATGGAATGATAGGGTAGCAATGCCATCTGACTTTGTCTTAACAACAGTGGAGAGAATTATCATGAGTTAATGCTGTATATGACTGCGGCTTCCCTCCCATAAAACCCTGTTGAGGCTGGTAAGTGACCACAACATTTCTGTGGCCTCCTTGCATCTGGATGTGGTCATGTGACTAGGTTTCACCAAAGGAATGTGATCAGAGGAGAGATTTCATTTCAAGGCATAGACTTTTAAGAAGTGGGTGGATGTTAGGACCCTTTGACTCTGTTTCCTCTGCTGCCAGCTGGAAGCAGGAGACTCCGTGGCCCTAGGGTACAATGGAGGCCACAGGGAAGGAGTCTGGTTTCCTAAATTAGTGGAGAAAAGTTGCCTCCTAACTGGGAACACAAGAACCAAAATATTCTATTTTGTTAAGCCACTGAAATTTAGGGTTTGCTGGTAAAAGCTGTTAGTGTTACTGTAAATAGAACAACAAATATTAGTTGGGTTTTGGGGTGAGGTTTTTTGTTGTTTTTTCATTTGTTTTTGTTTAAGTAGGCCCCATGCCCAGTGTGAAGCCCAAAGCAGGAGTTTGAACCCACAACTGTGAGATCAAGACCTGAGCCGAGACCAAGAGTCAGATACTTAACAGGCTGAGGCACCCACGCGGCCCTTGTTTTGTTTTTTATACAGCTCCCTCCTTTCCCCAGGCTGCTTCTCTGAACCCATCATCTATCCGTTGATTGCTGCATCATTTGGAGATGCATCCCCCAGCGATCTACTCCTAAGAGCAATACTGGTCAAAATGCTATCTAAAAGTAAGCTAAGTGGGCAGCCCGAGTGGCTCAGCGGTTTAGCGCTGCTATCAGCCCAGGGCCTGATCCTGGAGACCTGGGATTGAGTCCCACATTGGGCTCCCTGCATGGAGCCTGCTTCTTTCTCTCTCTCTCTCTCTCTCTCTCTCTCTCTCTCTCTTTATCTCTATCTCTCATGAATAAATAAATAAAATCTTTAAAAAAATAAAATAAAAGTAAGCTAAGTGTCATTTTACTATGGCAGGTCCTTCCTCCAAAGGGCAATATTTTGTCAGGTATACATCATTACCTTCCTTTTACCAATGAAGAAAAGAAGATCCAAGTTAAGCAACACATCCAACATATCACAGTTAATAAGATATGCTGGACTTGGTTGGCCAAGAACCATTTGAAAGTCTCACTGGCAATTAAAATTAAGGAGATTAAAAATCCCAAGATATATTTTTATACCCTCCAAAACAGCAAAAATTAAAAATCAGACAATCTAGAGGTGCCTGGTGGCTAAATCACTTAAGCGTACACCTTCAGCTCAGGTCATGATCGTGGGGTCCTGGAGTCAAGCCCTGTATTGGGCTCTCGGCTGAGCAGGGAATCTGCTTCTCTCTCTCCCTCTGACCCTTCTGCCTGTGCTCTCTCTCGCGCGCGCGCCAATAAATAAATAAAATCTTTTTAAAAATCAGATAATCTAAATCTTAGTAATGGCTGTGTATAAGTTATACCAACCACTTTGACCACAATTAGACATCAAATTTAAAAGCTGAGCCAGCTGGGGCACTTGGGTGGCTTACTACGTTGTGTCCTACTCTTGATCTCAACTCAGGTCATGATCTCAGGGTCATGGGATAGAGCCCCGTGTGGAGCTCCCCGCCCAGCAGGGGGTCTGTTTGGGAGCCTCTCCCTCTCTATCTGTCTCTACCCCACTTGCACTCTCTCTCTCTCTAATAAATAAATATTTAAACAAAAAAAGTTGAGCCAGCAGTTCTATAAGTAGGCATGTAATCTAGAGAAATCCTTCACACTGCATTATGAAACATGCTTATAGCAGCATTGTTTGTCATAGCAAAAAAACAGAAGTAGCACAGATGTCTGTAACAGTAGAAATGGATGAATACAACAGGGCACAGTCACATAACAGAAATTAAATAGCAGCAGAAATAAGTGAAATACGGGGTCCCTGTACCAACATGAACATGTCTCTAAAACATCAGCTTGAGGGATGCGTGGGTGGCTCAGATGGTTAAGTGTCTGCCTTCAGCTCAGGTCATAATCTCTGGGTCCTGGATTGAGCCCCTCATGAGGATCCCAGCTCAGCAGGGAATCTGCTTCTCTCTCTGCCTCTCCCTCTGCTCATATTCTCTCTCTCTCTCTCTCTCTCTCTCTCTCTCTCAAATTAATAAATAAAATCTTAAAAAAAAATAAAACATAAGCTTGAGTGAAGTAAGGACAGAAATAAGTAACAGAAGGATGCACACAGTATTATTCCATTTGTATAAAATTTTAAAACAGACAAAACTAAACAAACATAATGTTTAGAAATGAATTCACAGATGGTAAAACTATTTAAAATGAAGCAAAGAGTGACTGACAGAAAATTTGGGACAGTGCTTCTTGTTGGGGGCGGGGAGACAGGGGTGATATTTGGGAGAGGCACACAGAAGCCTCCTTAGATCACACCACTACATGTGTGACCTGTGCACCAGCAACATCGGCATTGTCTGGAAGCTGGGTAGAAATGCAGAATCTCAGGCTCTTCCCCAAATATACTAAATCAGAACTTGCATTTTAACATGATCCCAGATGATTCCTAAACACATTAAAGATACATAACATTGTACTTTTAAGGTGGATGGTACACACAGGGGTGTTTACTTTAGCTACATTCTTCAAATAGTATTGGTTTTTATAACACTTTTGCATGCATGATATACTTCACAATTTAATAACCTTTTAAAAACATATAGTTCTAATAAAGTTTTTAAATACTTTAAAATGTATATAAATACAGGGCAGCCCGGTGGCCCAGCAGTTTGGCACCACCTTCGGCCCAGGGTGTGATCCTGGCCGGGATTGAGTCCCACGTCGGGCTTCCTGCATGGAGCCTGCTTCTCCCTCTGCCTGTGTCTCTGCCATTCTGTGTGTGTGTGTGTGTGTGTGTGTGTGTGTGTGTGTCGTGAATAAATAAATAAAATCTTTAAAAACAAAATAAAATGTATTTATATACATTTGTATATAAATACAAAGAAAAATATCATAAAATAACAAAGAACTGAAACCAAAACATAATACACAGACTCAAAATCCAGCACTATTGGGGCACCTGGGTGGCTCAGTTGGCTAAGCATCCAACTCTTGATCTCAGCTTAGGTTTTGATCTAATCTCAGGTCTTGATCTCAGAGTGGCGAGTTCAAGACCTCATTTGGGGGATCCCTGGGTGGCGCAGTGGTTTGGTGCCTGCCTTTGGCCCAGGGCGCGATCCTGGAGACCCGGGATCGAATCCCACATCAGGCTCCCGGTGCATGGAGCCTGCTTCTCCCTCCGCCTGTGTCTCTGCCTCTCTCTCTCTCTCTGTGACTATCATAAATAAATAAAAAATTTAAAAAAAAATTAAGACCTCATTTGGGCTCTGCGCTGAGGGTGGAGCCTACTTAAAAAAAAAAAAAAAAAAAAAAAAAAAACATCCAGGACTATTTCCACTGTGCCCTTCCTTTGACTCAAGGTGGTAAATGAACTGACTCCAGTGAATTTATCCATTTCTAATTCATACTGCAATTGGATGGGGCAAATTCGTGATAAAAATAAATAAGCTATTGGAAGATTGGTGATTTGATTTTTTTTTTTTTTTTAAGATATTCTGGGATGGAGAGTGAGCAGGAAAGTAACTTCCCCACTCAGATAATCCTTGCCTTTCCTGGAAATGCTTTCCTGGAACGTATTTTAGAAAGTGGAATGCCTGAAATTTGCACTTTATTCTTACATGTTATATTTGTTTGAAAGGAAAAGAAGAACGGAAAATATACAATTCAGAAAGCTAAAAGGAATTTATAAATTTTCAAATATGATATAATTGCTTAATTTGATTTTATATCTGAATGTTATATACCATATACATGAATATTTAAAATATTCAAAATAGATTTTACTCTAAATATTGACAATCAAATTCAATTTTCTGCTGTAACTTTGAAACTCAAAAGTCCTTGTTCATCCGGTTTACTTAAAATGATATTTGGTAAAGAGAAAATTTAACTTTGATATTGGATATAAAGATCTGCTAATAGTAAATATGCAAATGATAGAGCAGGAGATGGTGTGACTGTGAAATGTCTTTTCAGTGCTCTTGAATAATTTGTAAAGAGAGGATTTAAACACTGCTGGTCTCTCCCTTGATAAAGAAGCCTGCAATGCACAAAATCATGGCAAAAAGTTTGTTGGACTGTGAGGTTCCCTCTATGAAGCTGGCTTATGCTGATTCTAAGCCTTAGAATAAGTGCACATGTAAGGTGCCAAACTCACCTGTACAAGAAGTGTGGCTTTTTTTTCCCCCTTGGCAAGTTCTCTTTTAAGCTCCTCATCTACTAGATGGTGAAAAATCCTTTTTGTCAAATCTGGGCAATATTGGTCAACTTAAGAGTCTCCCTCCCCAACACCCACCCACATACACTTCTCTTTCTCAGGGGTATAGTATCAACAAGTACACATGGGGTAGACTGGGATGTCTGTCGCCGGGTCCTCTGTCATGCTCTGTCCAGGCTGGCATTCACCAAGACATCCTATTCCCATTTGGTCTCCAATTGCCAGACTATGATGATCATGGTCATAACTCTGTGTCCAAAAAGAAAAGCCTCTCTAGGGACCCGTTGGTGGCTCAGTGGTTGAGCATCTGCCTTTGGCTTAGAGTGTGATCCCGGAGTTCTGGGATTGAGTCCCACACTGGGCTCCCCAAGGGGAGCCTGTTTCTCCCTCTGCTTATGTCTCTGCCTCTCTCTGTCTCTCACGAATAAATAAATATAATCTTAAAAAAAAAAAAAAAAAGGAAAGCCTCTCTAGACTCAGTTACTCCTTCCTTTTCGGGGAGGAGGGGGGCGCCACCACTTCCCCACCACACTCCCAGTCTCAAGGAAAGGTCTCAGGCTCTCAGCGCCACAGCCGTTTCTTTTCAATTGATCCTACACCTTGAGAGGTACAGGAGCTCTAGAGATTGGGCCACAGGATTCTTTCCTAAGGATTCACCAGCCTTTAGACTTATTTCTGCTCTGGGAACTTTCATCTAGTCTCTGAGAGAAAGAGAGGCACTAGAAAAACTGGCTCTGAACTGATCACATTCTTATATGCCTGTGGTTGAGGCATGAGTTTATGCCCTGGGTTATTGATGGTTCTAGCTTTTGAAGTTCAAAAGCTTCTTATCACAAAAGTTTTATCTCTGCCTTGGGTTTCTAAAACATATTTTAAACCGCAAAGGCCAGGGATTGACTTTTTTGGTATCTGCACTATGCTGTAACAACCCTACCCTGAGGCACGGCTGCCAAGGGGTCTAGTTTGAATGGGGAAGGACCACTGAGTAAAAGCCAAAAAAAGAATAAACAAATGATCAGAAAAACAAAATCAGTGTCTCAAAATAAATAATATTCTATTAAACATAATTGTCAAGATCTACACATTTGCTTTACCACTGCGCCCTACCTTTTAGCCACAAACTATGGCAAGGTGCTTATAGCATTTTGTACATGTGTTTTAAATTGTGTTGTTTTCCTTTATAATTGAACACAGTTGACAGACTTGCTTAAATTCAATAAGTATCAAATTTACTGTTTTTGGCCTACCAAATGATATCTTCCTTTTGTGTCTCAATTGTAAAATCATTAACATCAGCACTTAATTTTTCCATTTTCCACTATCCTTTTATAAATATGGGCAAGTATGCAATAAAATGTTCAAGTAATTACACAAACATTGCCATATTTAGATGGCAAAGCTGCTAAAATAAAACTATTGGTTAGCAGAGAGCAGTACCATGAGGTAACTTAGGGTGGTTATTTGCAGAAATAGAAAGAGTATAATTTGGTTGAGGAAGGAAGCTTACAGGTGTGGGTATATAATATATGAAAGGGCCAGTTGTGCAAATTAATGATTACTCTCCCTACCTTCACATCTCTAAGTAAGAACAATTATAACAATTTTATTTGTGGCAGCTTTATTGAGTTATAATTCACATATCCTACAGTTCACTTAGGTAGGAAAAAAAAACACCACACTTCTGCTCTTGTGTGTTTCTCCTTTACCCTCACACCACCACCACACTCACAATGCTCCTGACCCCACACTTTTGGGGATTTTTCCCACACCAAGCAATTCCTGGCAACGTCAGCTGGGTGTCCTACAATTCAATTCATTTCCGACACTAACCCGAGTTAGCACAGACCCCACAGGTGAAAGTTTGTTCCTCCAAGACTACCCCTGCCTTAATTCAACACAAATCCCAAGGTGGTAGGAGGTCCCAGGTTACCCACAACTTCTGTCCTACTTGGCTACAAGTCAGAGGCTCCCATGATCCCACTCATCCTTGAATTTGATTATTTGCTAGAATAGCTCACAGAACTCAGGGAAACACTTAAGTTTACCAGTTTATAATAAAATAATGGATACAGATGAATAGCCATATTAAGAGCTATAAAGGGCAAGGTCCAGCAGTCCCAAATGCAAGAGCTTCTGTCCCTTTGGAGTTGGGGTGGACCACCCTCCCAGCATGTGGATGTATTCACCAAACTAGAAGCCCTGCTAACTCTGTACTCCTGGGATTTTTATGGATGCTTCATCATGATTTCATTTCCACCCCTCTCCCCTTTCTGGAGCATGGGCAGTGTGGCTAAAAATGCCAAGCTTCTGATCATAGCTTGGTCTTTCTGATGACCAGTCCCCATCCAGAAACCCACCAAGAGTCATCTTATTAAAACAAGACATTGTTATCACCTAGGAAATCCCAAGGGATTTAGGATCTCTTGTCAGGAATCAGGGTCAAAGGCCAAATTTTAGAACAAAAAAAATGTTCCTAGTGCTCTCATCACTTAGAAAAATTATAAGGGTATTAGTTTCTTGTGTCAGGGACCAGGGATAGGGATTAATATACATATTTTTCTATTTCACATCACCCATTTAAAGTGTTCAATGATTTCACGGGATTGTGCAGCCATCATCACAATTAATTTTGGGACATCTTTATCATACCCAGAAGAAATCCTGTAGCATTTGGCCACCATCCTCTAATCCCTACACTCTTCACCCCTTGGTGATCACTAATCTACTTTTTGTCTCAAGAAATTTGCCTGGACATTCCATATAAATGGAATCATAAAACAGTGGTCTTTTATGACTGGCTTCTTTCACTTAGCATAATGTTTTCAAGGTTTATCAGTGTTTCATTTCTTTATATGGCTGAATAATAATACTCCACTGTATGGCTACACCACATTTTATTTATCCATTCATTAGTTGATAGATATTTGGATTATTTTCACCTTTTAACTATTGTGAATAATGCTGCTAAGGACATTCACGAAAATGCAGCCATTCGCACGGCAGAAACAGCCCTCACTGAAAAGATTCACACTCTGATCTCAGACTTCCAGCCTCTAAAACTGAGAAATAAATCTCAATTGTTTAAGCCACTCAGCCTATAATATTTTGTTAGAGCAGCCTGAGCTAGGAAATTTATTTTTTATTGTTGTTGCTTAAGCTTTTGATATCAAATCTAAAACTCCACTGCGAAATCCAAGGTCATAAGATTTACCTCTATGTTTTCTTTAGGTTTTGTTTTTTGTTTTTCGTTGTTTGTTTGTTTGTTTTTTGTTTTTTGTTTTTTTGTTTTGTTTTGGTTTGGTTTGTTTTGGTTTGGTTTGGTTTAAGCTTTTACATTGGGTCTTTAATCCATTTGGAGTTCATTTTTGTATAAGGTGTGAGGAAAGGGTCCAACTTCATTCTTTTGTATGTGGATGTCCAAGTGTCTTAGCACCATTTGTTGTAGAGACTATTCTCTATGAAAGAATCTTGGCATACTTGTCAAAAATCAACTGGCCATAAAGGTATGGGTTTATTTTTGGACTTTCAATTCTACTTCATTGGTCTATATGCCTATTTTTATGCCAGTTCCCACACTATTTTGATTACTTAAAAAATTAAGAGTCATGAGTTTTCCAACTTTACTATTCTTTTGCAAGATTGTTTTAGCTATCCTTCGTCCCTGAATTTCCATATGAATTTTAGGATCAGCTTTTCCATTTCTTCCCAAAAGTCAGCTTGGATTTTGATAAGGACTGCTTTGAATCTGTAGACCAATTTGGAATTTTAAAAATATTATTTTAAATTATTTTAAAATATTAAACCTTCCCACTCATGAACATTAGATGTCTTTCAATTTATTTAGATCTTTTATTTCTGGGCAGCCTGCGGGGGCTCAGCGATTTAGCACCGCTTTCAGCCTAGGGCCTGATCCGAGAGACCCGGGATCAAGTCCCATGTTGGGCTCCCTGCATGGAGCCTGCTTCTCCCTCTACCTCTCTCTCTCTCTCTCTCTCTCTCTATCTATCTATCTATCTATCTATCTCTCTGTGTGTGTCTCATGAATATGAATAAATAAATTAAATATTTTTTAAAAATATTTTATTTCTTTCAACAACGTGTTGTAGTTTTCAGCATTAATTCTCCTTTTGTTAAATTTTATTCCTAAATATTTTCTTTTTGATGCTACTGTAAATTGAATTGTTTTTTTTTTTTTTTTCTTTAAAGATTTATTTATTTATGATAGACATAGAGAGAGAGAGAGGCACAGGAGGAGGGAGAAGCAGGCTCCATGCCTGGAGCCCGACGTGGGACTCGATCCCCGGTCTCCCGGATCACGCCCTGGGCTGAGGGCGGCGCGTAAACCGCTGAGCCACCCAGGGATCCCGGGATTGTTTTCTTAACTTTATTTTTGAAGTGGTCATTTGCAAGTATATAAAAATATAATAGATTTTATAACAATTTTATTGAGATATAATTCATACTATACAACTCACTAATTTAAAGTGTACATGGGATCCCTGGGTGGCGCAGCGGTTTGGCGCCTGCCTTTGGCCCAGGGCGCGATCCTGGAGACCCGGGATCGAATCCCACGTCGGGCTCCCGGTGCATGGAGCCTGCTTCTCCCTCTGCCTGTGTCTCTGCCTCTCTCTCTATCTCTCTGTGACTATCGTAAATAAATAAAAATTTTTAAAAATTAAAAAAATAAAGTGTACAATTTGGGGAGCCCGGGTGGCTCAGCGGTTTAGCGCCGCCTTCAGCCCAGGGTGTGATCCTGGAGACCCAAGATCAAGTCCCACGTTGGGCTCCCTGCATGGAGCCTGCTTCTCTCTCTGCCTGTGTCTCTGTTTCTGTCTCTGTCTCTCTCTCTCTCTATGTGTGTGTCTCTCATAAATAAATAAAATCTTTTAAAAAAATAAAGTGTACAATTCAATGGTAGAAATACAATTGATTTCTGTATATTCTACAGAATTCTAAAGAAATACAATTGATTCTGTATATTCTATATTCTTGCAAGCTTGCTGAACTCCTATATTACTTTTAACAATTTTTAGTGGATTCATTAGAAACACAGGGTCATATTGCCCTGAATAAAGATGGTTTTACTTCCTTTTCTCCAATCTGGATTCCTGCCTTCCTACCTCCTCCCCAGTTTCCCTGGATAGAAACTCCAGTATAATAAAAGTTGTTAGAGCACATATTCTTTTCTTTTTCCTTATTTTAGGGCACTCAATCTTTCACCATGGAAAGTATTATGCTAGCTGTGCATTTTTCATAGCTCCTTTAACAGGTTGAGGAAATTCCATTCTATTCCTAATTGTTGAGTTGTTTTATCCTGAAAGGGTGTTGGATTTTCTCAAATGATTGCTTTCTGCATCTATTTATGTCCATTAAGTCAGTGATAATGTCTCCTGTCTCATTTTTTATTTTAATAATTTCAATCTCTCTTTTTTTTCTTGGTCAGTCTAGCTAAAAAGTTTGTCAATTTTGTTGATCTTTTCAACATTTAGGTTGTTGATTTTTCTTTATGTTTTTTTCTATTCTCTCCTTCATTTCCACCGTAATCTTATTTCCTTTCTTTTGTTTGCTTTAATTTTGGTGTGCTCTTCTTTTTCCTTACATATCTTAAGGGAGAAGTTTAAGTTATGATGATTTGGGAGCATTCCTCTTTTATAATACAGGTTTTTGTAGCTATAAATTTCCCTCTCAGTACCACTTTAGCTGCATCCCATAAATTTTGTTCCATTGTATTTTCATTTTCATTCATTTCAATGTATTTTCTAGTCTCTCTTGTTATTTCTTGTTTGACCTGTTGGTTATTAAGGAATGTGTTCATTCCATATATTTGTGAATTTCCCAAATTTCTTTCAGTTGTTGATTTCTAATTTCATTTCATTGTAGTTAGAGAACATTGAACAATTTTAGTCCTTTTAAATGTATTGAGGTTTGTTTTATGATCTAATAGATTGTCTATCTCGGAGAATGCTCTATGTGCACTTGAGAAGAACTTATATTCTTCTACCATTGGACAGTGTTCTATAGTTGTCTGTTAGGATTAGCTGGTGTATAGTGTTCAAATCATCTATTTCCTGTTGATCTTCTGTCCAGTTATTCTACTCACTGTTGAAAGTGAAGTATTGAGACCTGCAACAATTATTGTCAAATTGCCTCTCTCTCCTTTTATTTCTGTCACTTTTTGCTTTGTATATTTTGGGGCTCTGTTGTTAGGTATATGTATGTTCATTGTTATATCTTCCTGACAGATTGGTCCTTTTATCATTACAAAATTCCCCACTTTATCTCTAGTTAAAATTTTTGTTTTAAAACCTATTTTGTCAGGGCACCTCAGTGGCTCAGTGGTTGAGCATCTGTCTTTGGCTTAGGTCATGATCTCGAAGTCCTGGGATCAAGTCCCACATCAGGCTCCCTGCAAGGAGCCTGCTTCTCCCTCTGCCTGTGTCTCTGCCTCTCTCTGTGTGTCTCTCAAGAATACTTAATAAAAATAAAACCTACTTTGTCTAACATCATTATATTCACTCCAGATTTCTCTTGAGGCTCTATTCATTTTTCTTCTTTTTCTTCTTCTTCCTGTATTCTGGGTTTAATAATCTCTATTGATCTTCAAGCTCATTATTTTTTTTCTTCTACCAGTTCAAATCTACTATTGAACCTGTCCAGCAAATTTTCTTTGTTTCAGGTATTGTACTTTTTAACTTCATAAAATCCTTTAGGTCCTTTTTATAACTGCTCTCTCTTTATTTATATTATCTACATAGTGACAGATTATTTCTTTGAGCATGATTTCCTTTAGTTCTTTGAATATGGCCACTTGAGAGTCTTTGTTAAGCCTGACATTTGTCCTCAGAGGCAGTTTCTATTGCTTGCCTTTTATCCTATATATGGGTCACATTTTCTTGTTTCTTTGAACGTTACATACCTTTTGTTGAAATTAGACACTCCAAGTAATATATCATAGCAACTTTAGATACCAGCCCCTTCCCTTTCTCTCCAGGGTTTGTTACTATTGTTTGCCTGTTTGTTTATCAACTAGATAAACTCTCTTAGTGAAGTCAACTTCATCCATATTGTGAAGCCTCTGATGTTTCTCTTCAGAGGATGCAATACTGGGCATGCACACAGTCACCCTAGGATGACAGTACATTTTAGCAGGGCTCTCCTCCACTGTCCCTTTCCTTGATCATTCCCATAGGCTCTACTAAATGCCTATTTATTGTGCTATTGTTTGTGACAATTCCCTAGGACATAAATTGTTCCACAGTCTAATCCAACTAAATTTGTACTTCTTTGCAGGGGTAGTTTTTGGGGTCAGTGTTTGAGGTTTGCTCTGTTTGTTCTTTCCCTGGCTCTCTCCAGTAAACTGGCTGGACCATGGTTTAGCTTTTTCTTAAATATATTTTATTTATTTATTCATGAAAGACACAGAGAGAGAGGCAGAGACACAGGCAGAGGGAGAAGCAGGCTCCGTATAGGGAGCCTGATGTGGGACTCGATCCTAGACCCCCAGGTGACGCCCTGAGCTGAAGGCAAACGCTCAACTGCTGAGCCACCAAGGAGTCCCACTAGCCTTTTCTTAATTGCTTTCTCACCAAACCGCCATTGTTAAGATTACCCTTAGTCTTGAACTTCCCCACATTTGGTTTTCAAATAATCTGTCCTAAAAGGAGAACCTTAGAGTTCTCCCTTTTTGAGCCTGCCTCTTCTGGGCAAAATCCCAGAGCCAGCATCCTGAGCTTGGGGCTGGAATGGTGATTATGTCTATCACTGAGTACACCCTTGCTTTAAGAGGAAGCCACTGGGTGGGACAGTAGCCTCTAGTCCTCTTGGTTTGCCTCTCCCAGCATGTTATCTCTGCCCTACAATCTGGAATTGGGGCCCATGCAACCCCTGAGATAGAACCTCTCTCTCAATCTCTCTGCTGCATTTGCTATAACTTAACATCTGCAACAAACAGCTGCTGTGGATGGGAATTGCTGGGGTCTGGGTCTGCTTCTTCTGGAAAGCTATCACTACCCTAAACAGGGAATTGCGGGGGAGAGAGAGCATTGTATTCTTTGCTGGAGTCTTGGGGTAGTGTTTCCTTCAGGCTGAGCTGGGACAGGGAAGGGAGGGAAGGTCATAGTTCAAAGGCCACAGACTTGCTGTTCTTACCAAGTAGATTTTCTTGAATAAATGTTTCTTAATTTATTGTATGAACTAAAAACCATTGCAAGACCTTAAATAGTTGTTGATTTTTATGATATTGACCAGTTATACCTGTTTGACTGTGAAGCAGGTCCATGGAACTCCTTACAAAGATGCTCCTTGACCAAATTTTAGACAGGCTTTTCTGAGGCCCCTCTTCAAAAAGTACTTGTCCTTAGGCCCTGTCCTTGGCTGCTGAAAATAGTCTTAGCAAAAAATCCTGCTAACCCAATTCCCTACCCTTGAGATCTGAACACTTTTGATATCTCATCAAGTTCCTCCTCTCCCATCTTAATACCTGGTCACCTTGGCCTGTATTGTTAAGTATTTTGGCCTGTTAAGTATTTTGTGAAGTCAGTTTACCAAGAACCTGCCTACCCTGACTACTACCTAGTAATACTCCATCCATTGACCCCCTCACTCTGCTTCTTAGCTCTATAGTCCATTTGTCCTTATTGTATTTGGAATTGAACTCAATCCTATACAGAAGCCTCCCTCCCATTTGTAATAGCACTGGATAAAATCTCCCTTTACTACTTGTTTTTTTTTTTTTTTTAAGATGTATTTATTTTAGAGAGAGAGCAGGAGGAGGGACAGAAGGAGAGGGTGAGGGAGAGAATCTCCAGCAGATTCCCTGCTAAGTGCGGAGCCAGACATGGGGCTTGATGCCAGAACCCTGAGATCATGATCAAGAGTCAGATACTTAACCAACTGAGCCATCCAGGCATCCCCTCCCTTTACTACTTTTAACTAGCACTCATCTGTTTCTCCTTAACACTGTTCACACTGACATTCCAGAAGTGAATCGCCACATAACAGTTTTCTAACACACCATATCATATGTTGCATCTCAATCCACAAGTCATGGAATATAAAAGTTAGGAGCTGTCAAAAGTATTGTTGAAGTATCACATATATTACTAATATATTACCTGAGTATTACATAAGTTATTACATATCATTTCATTTCCTTCCAAACCCCCATTCCTGATGCTCAGCTTTCACAAACCCCTTTGGTTTTATTTTACTTTTTGTACTAGATCATTCTTTTCTTATGTTTTTAATTCCAGTTAGTTAATATACAGTGTAATATTAGTTTCAGATGTACAATATAGTGACTCAACGCTTCCATACAACACCCAGTGGTCATTACATCAAGCGCACTCCTTAATCCCTATCACCTATTTAACCCATCCTCATACTCATCTCCCCTCTGGTAACCATCAAATTTTTCTGTATAGTTAAGAGTCTGTTTCATGCTTTGTCTCCCTCTCCCGGTTATTTTCTCCCCTTTGCTTGTTCGTTTGTTTCTTAAATTCTATAGATGAGTGAAATTATATGGTATTTGCTTTCTCTGACTAACTTATTTCACTTAGCATAATACATTCTAGTTCCATCCATACCATTACAAATGGCAAGATTTCATTATTTTTATGGCTGAGTAATATTCCATTGTACATACATTCCACATCTTCTTTATCCATTCATCAATTAATAGATGCCTGGGCTGCTTCCATATCTTGGCTGTTGTAAATAATGCTGCTATAAACATAGGGATAAAATATATATATGAGGTGTATGTATCCCTTTGAATCAGTGTTCTTGTATTCTTTGGGTAAATACCTAGTAGTCCAATTGATGGGTCACAGGGTAGTTCTATTTTTAACTTTTTGTGGCATCTCCATACTGTTTTCCAGAATGGCTGCACCAGTTTGATTCCCATGAACAGTTCAAGACGGTTCCCCTTTTCCACATCCTGGCCATATCTGTTGTTTCTTGAGTTGTTAACTTTTGCCATTCCGACAGGTATGAGGTGATATGTCATTGTAGTTTTGATTTGTATTTCCCTAATGATAAGTGATGTTGAGCATCTTTTCATGTGTCTATTAGCTATCTGGATGTCTTCTTTGGAAAAATATCTATTCATGTTTCCTGCCTATTTTTAATTAGGTTATTTGTTTTGGAGGTGTTGAATTTAATAAGTTCTTTATGTATTTTGGATACTAGCCATTTATCAAGGATGTCATTTGCAAATATCTTTCCCTATTCCATATACTGCCTTTTAGTTTTATTGATTGCTTCCTTCACTGTGAAGAGGCTTTTTATTTTGGTGAAATCCCAAAAGCTCATTTTTGCTTTTGTTTCCTTTGCCTCAGGACACATATCTAAAAAGAGTTGATACGGCCTGTGTCAGAGGTTACTGCCTGTGTTCTCCTCTAAGATTTTTATGGTTTCACATTTAGGTCTTTAATCTGTTTTGAATTTATTTTTGTGTATGATAAAAGAAAGTGGCCCCATTTCATTCTTTTGCATGTTCCTGTCCAGCTTTCCCAACACCATTTGTTGAAGAAACATTTTCCCATTGGTTATTCTTTCCTGCTTTGTCAAAGATTAATAGATCATAGAATTGTGGGTTCATTTCTGGATTTTCTATTCTGTTCCAGTACCACACTCTTTTGATTACTACAGCTCTGTAATATAACTTGAAGTTGGGAATTGTGAAGTCTCCAGCTTTGCTTTGCTTTTTCAAGATTGCTTTGGCCCTTCATAGTCTTTTGTGGTTCCATACATATTTTAGGATTGTTTGTTCTAGCTCTGTGAAAAACATGGGTGGTATTTTGATAGGAATTCCATTAGATGTGTGGATTCCTTTGGGTGATAGTATAGATATTTTAACAATATTTGTTCTTCCAATCCAAAGCATGTCTTTCCATTTCTTTGTGTCATCTTGAATTTGTTTCATCAGCATTTTATAATTTTCAGGATACAGGTCTTTTACCTATTTGACTAAGTTTATTCCTAAATTTATTCCTAGGTATCTTACTATTTTGGGTGCAATTGTAAATGGGAGTGTTTTCCTAATTTCTCTTTCTGCTGCTTTGTTACTGGTGTACAGAAATGCAACAGATTTCTGTACATTGATTTTATATCCTGTGACTCTACCAAATTCATTTATCAGTTCTAGAAGTTTTGGGTGGAGTCTTTAGGGTTTTCTAAATATAGTATCATGTAATCAGCACACAGTGAAAATTTTATTTCTTCCTTACCAATTTGAATTCCTTTTCTTTCTTTTTCTTGATTGCTATGGCAAGGCTTGTGATTTTAAAGTTCCCAAAATTTTGCATACCTATTGCTATTATCTCTATAACTTCTGTACAAGTCTCTTACCACTGTTCTCAGCACACTGTCAGCTACCAAAGGCATGAGCATACAGCTGAATTCATGTTAATGTTTTGGTCTGCATCAAAGCAGTGGATAAAAATGGATAAAAATATACCAAGGGTCTGAGGCTTGCCTATGCATGTGGCACAATTCCAGTTCTTCAAGATCCTAGGCTATATACATCTTATAGCTAGCTCTGGCTCTGCATCCTCTCATACATGCTCATAATCTAAGGTAGTCGTAGGGGATAAAAGTAGAAGCATGAACCCGTAGAACCCATCACAATTCCTTGCCATTCCATTGGCAAGATGTAAGTAAGAAGCTTAGAAGAACAACTGAGGGACATTCATTCTAAGAGGCTAAAGGAGACGGCCAAGTAGTAATATCTCTCTATCACTCCCTAATTCATGAAAGGACTCCTCTTTCTTCTCTGACTTTGGAATAGGCCCAGGTCACCAGAATATGATGGGATGACGGTGGAAGTTGGAGAGAATAAGCCTTGTGTTGTCATTACATTTTTTCTGGTAAGCATCACAAATGCTTCATATCACTGCCATAAGATCCAAGCAGGACCAAAATCCAACATGATGTGTAAGGGGATTTGCTTTATCAAACAATTCCAATTTTTGAAATCTATACTACTGAGCTACTTTCACATATATATAAAGATGGTCAAAATAATATTCAATGAAACATTTCTGAAAGACCAAAAATTGGAAACAACCAAAGTGTCCATCAATAGGAAAAAGGATAAATAAATTTAGTGGGGCCATATGATAGAATACTATGATTGGATAAATAAATTTAGTGGGGCCATATGATAGAATACTATGATTAATATCAGCAAAAAAAAAAAAAAGATTAATATCAGCAGATGCCCAAAGCATATTGCTAAGTTTCAGAACAATACGCATAGAACCATAACTTTAATGAAGGAAGGAAGATTAGAAGGAAGAAATGACTGATGAACAGAAGGAAGGAGTGATGGATGGAAGAAAGGAAAGAAGGAAAGGGAAGAAGAGAGGAAGGGAGGGAAGAAGGAAGAAATGAAGGGAAGCAGGGAAGGAGGAAGGAAGGAAGAGAGGAAATTGTGTACTTAGAGGTATCTATCTTTAGGCACATAAACATATAGGAAAGTTTCTGGATGAAACTCTTAACAGCAGATGTTTCTCTGTGGAAAATGAAAATAAGAGTGGTGGTGGAGAGGCAAAAAAGAAAAGCTTTGATATTTTATTAGCTTCTACGTTGTTTGAATATCCTACTCATTAAAAATAGGAAAGAGGGCGCCTGGGTGGCTCAATAGGTTGAGTGACCAACTGACTCATGGTTTTAGTTCAGGTCATTATCTCATGATCTCAGGGATCATGAGATCAAGCCTTGTACAGGTCTCTGAGCCAAGCAGGGAGTCTGCTTGAGATTGTCTCTCTCCCTCTCTTTCTGCTCTTCCCCCTGCTTGCACATGCTCTCTCTCTCTCTCTCTCAAATAAATAAATAAAATCCTTTTTAAAGGTTAAAAAAAGGGGGGGATGCCTGGGTGACTCAGCGGTTAAACATCCACCTTCGGCTCAGGGTGTGATACTGGAGTCCTGGGATTGAGTCCCACATCGGGCTCACTGCATGGAGCCTGCTTCTCCCTCTGCCTATGTCTCTGCCTCTCTCTCTCTCTGTGTGTGTGTGTGTGTCTCTCACGAGTAAATAAATAAAATCTTTTTTTAAAAAAAAGTTAACAGAATCTTTTAAAAAATAATAATAGGAAAGAAAGAGCATGGCATCAGACAGAACTGAGTTGCAAGTTCAGCTCTGGCACTTACTGTGTGACCCTGGGTAAGTCTGTCCGTTCAGTCTGTTTTCTTGTCTCTATAGTTAAGACAATAGTATCAACCTCCTTGAATGTTGTGTCATTAGGTGAGACAAGGTAAGAAAAGGCTTCTGTCACAGACTCTGCATGCAGCTGGTACTCACCTTGGTGAAGTTTCCCTTCCCTTCTGGGTAGATCACTGTCCATGTATGAGGCTCTGAAGAGCACCAGGAAAACCTCCTGCTGTCACTGACTCAACAACAAATCTACTACTAATAATGACAAAAACTAATATTCACAGGGCTTCTAGCATGTGCCAGTTGCTCTTCCAAGTATCTTATAGGTACACTCTCATTTAGACCTCACAATATCCCCACAAGATGGGCAGCATTGTTTTCTCAATATTAAGAACAAGGACAGAGTTGGATTTATGATCAAGTTTTTATGACTCCAAAGTCTGCACTCTTAACAACTATGCTTCATTGTTGACGTTTTAAGAGACCTTGATTTATTAGCAAATTTAGACACATCAGCAATGTATGAATATCTTTCAATACATATAAGACATTAGCATTGGAAATTCTTTGGCGATTTTGATAAGTCCCCAAAGTGAGAGAACCTTATCCTCATTTTCATTTGCATTTATTTTGTTACTAACAAGAGTCAACAGTTTTCCATTTATTCTGGTTATTTATGTAGAGAACTATTAGATGTCTGAGTACTTTAACATATCTTTTCTTATTTTGTAATTCTATCATTTAAAAGTTTGTAAGTTAAAAAAAATTTCAGACAGGCCATAGACTGAAAGAAAATATTTGCAAAATACTTATCTGAAAAAAGATTGTTATTCATAATATATGGGGAACACTTATTTTTTTAAAAGACTTTTTTTTTCTTTTTTTTTAAGATCTTATTTTTAATTAATCACTATACCAAACATGGGACTCAAACTCATAACCTTGAGATCAAAAGTCTCATGCTGTACCAGCTGAGCCAGCCAGGCACCCCAAAAATATATGGAGAACTCTTAAAACTCAACCATAAGAAAACAAGCAACCCAATTTAAAAATTGGCAAAAGATCTGACTTGCTATCTACAGGTCTTCTTCAATGAGGTGTCTTTGAGATCTTTTGCCAATTTTGAAATTGGGTTGTTTGTTTTGTTATGGTTGAGTTTTAAGAAGACACCTCATTGAAGAAGACATACAGGTAGCAAATAAGCACATGAAAAGCTGCTCAGCATCATTATCATTAAGGAAATGCAACTTTAAAAAAAAGAGATACCATTATATAGCTATTAGAATGGCTAAAATCCAAAACACCGATAACACCAAATGCTAGTGAAGATGTGGGACAACATGAACTCTTGTACACTGCAGGCGGGAATGCAAGATGGTACAGATGCTTTGGAAGGCAGTTGGGCCGTTTCTTACAAAGCTAAATATACTCTTACCATGTGATCCAATAAAAACACGCTTTAATATTTACCCAAATGAGTTGGAAACTTATGTCCACACAAAACTTTCATGCTTTATTCAGAACTGCTAAAACTTGGAAGCAATGATGATATCCTTCAGGAGGCGAAAGGATAAACAAACTGTGGCATATTCATACAATGAAATATTGTAAACACCCTTTTTAAAAAAAGAGCTATCAAGCCATGAGAAGACATGAAGGAAACTTGTATATTGTTAAGTGAAAAATGTCCATTTCAAAAGGCTACACAATGTATGATTCCAATTACATGACAGTCTGGGAAAAGGCAAAACTATGGAAACAGTAAAAAAAAAAAAAATCAATTATTGGGCAGCCCTGGTGGCTCAGCGGTTTAGCGCTGCCTTTAGTCCAGGGTGTGATCCTGGAGACCTCGGATCAAGTCCCACGTCGGACCCCTGCATGGAGCCTGCTTCTCCCTCTCCCTCTGCCTGTGTCTCTGCCTCTCTCTCTCTCTCTCTTTCTCTCTCTCTCTCTCTCTCTCTCTCCCTGTCTCTCATGAATAAATAAAATCTTTTAAAAAAATCAGTTATTGCCAGGGGGGTCAGGAGAAGGAAGGGATGAATTAGGGAGAGCATCAAGGATTTTTAGAGTGGTGAAATCATTGTGTAGAACACTAAAAAGATTTTTTTTCTCTCCTAATTGTTAACTCCATCATCCCAACATCATCTACTGACTTTTCTTCCCTCATTTGTGATGCTTTATCATACTCTTAGGTACAGTAGGACCTATTTCTGTGTTGGTACCATTACATTTTGAATTACAATTGATCTACTCATCACCCAATAAGTTCATCTTTATTCTTAGCCTTCTATGTCCCTGGTTTGTGTGGTGAACTTTAAAAACAAGTCTATTCCTGGGGCACCTGGCTGGCTCAGTCAGTTGAGCCTCTGGCTCTTGGTTTCAGTTTTCAGGTTATGATCTCAGGGTTGCGCTCCACACTCTGCATAGAGTCTACTTGAGATTCTTTCTGCCTCCTTTCCTTCCCCCACTCCCCCTCCACACACACACTGTCTCAAATTAATAAATAAAATCTTTAAAAACAAACAAATCTATTCTCTTTCAGATCATAGACTGTCAGAGTTGACAGGAACCTAAATACTACAATGCCCGAATGACTCATTTTATGAGGAATTGGGGCATAGAGAGTACACAGGCTAAATTGTGGTCATGCAACTGGTTATAGGAAGAAAGAGGACAAGTTCCCAAGTGTTTTTCACCTATGTCAGAACATAATCTGAATTTAATCTACCAATTTTTCAAACAGTTTAGCCTTAGGAAATTTTAGAGATGTGCTCACTTATTAATTGGGGTATAGTGGGCAAAAGCCTGTGGGAGGCAGGTGCAACACACCTCAGGAGCTCTAGGAAATGATAGGATGCTGCAGTTTTATTTACATGAGACTCTTCTTCCCCAGCTCATACAAAGGGGAATGCATTCCAAGTTCCTGAATGGAGGGAACTGTAAGAAATTGAAAGAGTAAAGCCCCTTGGTCACTAGAACTGAGGATTCCAGAGTTGGCCAATAAGGCACTTCTCCAATTTCCAGGCTGGAACAGCATGGGAACAAGACAACAGTAGTCTCAGAAGTGCCAGAGAAAGAGCAGCCGCCACAGCAGAAAGAACACAACAGTGGCAAGTCTCCAGAGAATTTAGAATAACAGTGGCAAACTAGCTTCGGGGTCAGAGTCCAAAACTCTTGTCAGGATGCTTACTCAACCTCAAGTCTGAGAGACAGTGCTGCAGGATTGAAAAGTTATGCTTCTAGTATTAAGAGTAGATAGATCCCTCCTTGGAGGAGGACAAGGGGGTTGTTTCCAACCATCTTGGCCTTTCAACCCTAATTACCCACCACTTACTGTAGTATCTTGCTTGTGTGGGAGCCCTTTGAAGTGTTTTTTTGTTGTTGTGTAGTGCAACTTCCAAGTGTGGTAAGCCACTCCCATCGAGCTAACCTTTCTGGAAAACAGTTCAGTACTTTTAACTCAGAAATTCCTCCTCTAAGAAAAAAAAACAATTCCTCCTCTAAGGAAATAATCCAGATGACAAAGATTTAGGCACAAACATATTTATTATGGCATATTTATAATACTATACATAAGTATTACACCTAAGTATCCAACAACCGAGCAAAAGTTAAATAAATAATGGTATATCCATTTGATTAAATATCATGCAGCCATGAAAAAATATTATGGTCTTGAAGAATTAGCTGGGAAGTGTTATAAAACAATGTCAGACAAGAGAAGCAGTGTTTATATTGTAGAAGCTCTATCAAGTTTTTTTTTTTTAATAGAAAAACACTTGATGGAAGGGTGCCAAAATGTTAATAGTGGTTGCCTCAGGGTGGCAGGGCCTAGGATTACAATGGATTTATGCTCTGCCTTTTGTAAAAAACTTTTTGCACTTTCTAAATTGTTTTCAATTATTACATTTAAAGGGGTTTTGTTTTTGTTTTTTTAAACAGCCAGTAAAAGGAATCAATTAAGAGAAAGCTACCCAATGATTTAGCCTACTCTTGCCATCAGTTTCAAACTGGTAAGATAGAGCTGGTGTGTAGAACTTTGCAAACCTGCTTCCTGTATCCTCCACCACCACCCCCTCCAGATGCTCTCACTCTGAACCACTGGCTATCCACAGGAATGACACACCCCCGATGACGCAAACGCGAAAGCACAGGACATCTTGCTTTGGGTGGGAATCTGAATCTCCAGAACAGGGGAGCTTGCACTCTGGATTGGGGAAAGTGAGCACAGAAAGAATTAATGAAAGATGGATAAAAGGAAAAGAGGAAATGTGGCGTTCTGGGACAGAATACTGTGGCTCTCCAAATCCAGAGCTGTGCCTGAAAATGAAGGAGACTCCACCCCAGTGTCAAATTCCCAAGCTTCTCCTAGAAGAGGCTTCACTGCAGGACAGTACAACTGACCGTTGAACAACATGAGTTTGAACTACATGGGTCCATTTAGAGGTTGATTTTTTTTTTCTCATAAATACAGTATTATATACGTATTTTCTCTTATGATATTCTTAATAACATTTTCTTTTCTCTGGCTTACTTTATTGTAAGAATTCAGGAATTTTACACATATACCATACAAACTATGTTGACTGTTTATATTAATAATACGGTTTCCAGTCAACAGTAGGCTATTAGTAGTTAAATTTGGGGGAATCAAAAGTTACACATGATTTTTGACTACCCCTAACCCCAGCACTGTTCAAGGGTCAACTGTAGTTGTTTTCTTTGAATGAGAACCTAGACTGCAGAGTTTGAACCTCTGGGCATAGTTAAACGGTTGGGTGGAGAAGATGAAATAGACATTTCTCAAATTTTAGCATACTTAAGAGTCACCAGGGATGTTGTTTGAATTGCTGGTTCCTAGGCTCTACCTCCAAAAATTCTTAGTTAACGTGTTTGGGATAGATCCAAGAACACGTGTTTATCAAGCAGTCCTCACCACCACCACCAAAAAGTTTCAGTGGATCCACCTAGCACAGCTTTAAAAATGTAGACTCTGAATTTGTACGCAAAATGCTGTGTGCACACTTTTCTAGAGAAGGTCCATAACTATCATCAGATTCTCAAGGAGTTCCATAATTTAAGAAGGCTAAGAACCATCCTGATTAAGAAGGCTAAGATACACCCTAGAACCACAAAAACAACTAAGGAGGCTTCGTTCAAGCATCAAGTCAGAGGGGCAAGGGCAAAGTTTAAAAAACAAAAACAAAAAACAGCCCACAAAGCCAAACCATCAGGAAGAGTGAAAGCCAATGGCTGGAGGCCCCTGAGAGATGTGACTAAGCCATTTTCACCTGTAAGTCTGGAACACCAATAGCTTATTTTAATTAGCCATAGGCAACTTGGTGCATGGGTGTGTGGCTTAAAGGCACAGGGATCAAAGAGATATGAGCTCCAAGGGAGAGTAATAGGAGAGAAGGTCAGTGGATTTTCCCAGGAAGAGAAATCCCTGGATTGCAGAGATAAGGGAATAAAAGTGAGTTCACTGTTGGGTCTTACAGTCTGGAGTTGAAGCTGCTATACTAAGCTAGAGTCCGGTCAGGTAGGTGTGGTGGGGGTTTATCTGAAGCAGCTGTAGTTGAGACAGGGGCATAGAGGACAGAAGTGGTCACCATGGCCCAAACCACTGGCGTCATTCCCTACACCGTTGGTTATGGTGCATAGAACCAGGCTAAGACTCTCTCATCAGTGAGGGTGAGACTGCAGCCAGGATGGGAGCTCTCCTAGTGCTGGGCCAAGAATGGGCTAGTAGAGGGAGCTGGGGTGCAGCCCATACTCAAGTAGGTGCTCAGAGATTGACTTTGTTGCCAGAAGAGTGAGCGTTATTTCCTCACCCTCTCTGTTTTCCTTCCGCGGATTGCACACACTATCATAGAATGTTTTTACCTCCTGGACCAAATCTTTATTAGCTAAATTCCTCTCAAAACAAATTTCTCATTCATTTGTAGTATCACAATAGTCCCATAGCTAATTTCCCTACCTCCAATCTTCTGTACTACAGCTCAAGTGATAACCTTTAAAATATTCAGTTGTTCCCCCAGTGGCTAGAGAACCTTTTTAAAGCCTCAGAATCTTGTTTTGAAATATTACCCAGAAGCCCAATTTAATAAGGCAGAAGCAAAGCTGTTAAAATATGTAGGTGAACTGGTGTATCTTCTGTTCAACCCCACTCTCCCGTCTTTGTGGCTGCTCAGGAGGCACCACCACAGAACCTCAGGTCTCCATGGTGGTTTGAAATGCATTTGCCTGCGCAGGACATGAAAAGAAGTTCAAAACCCAAGCACCATTGCTGCCACTGCCACCCCCTTGCAAATCCCATTTCTTGCTACTACCTATGTGTTCCCATGCCTCAGCTACCCGGAACAATTAGTTCCCAAATTGGTTATCACGACTTAAAATAATAATAATAATAAACTTTTTATCATAGGGAATTACAAATATACATAAAAATCAAATAGAATATTATAATAAACCTCCATATACCCATAGCCCAGCTTCAGTGGTTATCAGCTCACAAGCTTATTTCATTTAATACCTCCCCCTCTACTCTTACCCCATACTACTTATAAGCAAATTCCTCATAACATTTCATCCATTAAAATTTCATCACATTGCTCACAGTGACAAGAAATTAATTATAACCCACAATATCACTGTCACATCTAAAAAATAATAATTTCTTGGTAATATCAAGTATCCAAGTGTTCAAATTTCTAATTATCTCATATTATCTTTATATCAGGATCCAAATAAGACTCATGTATGAGATGAATTGATGACTTTATTTTCACCTGTAGGTATCCTTTCATCTTTTTTCCTTTTTTATTAAATCGTTATATAATTACAACATAACTGTATAATGCTATCATTATAAATTGGGTCACTTGTTTTATAAATTCCCCCATTTTGCTAGTTGCATCCCCATGGTATAGTTTAACATTTCCTCTATCCTCTGTATTTCTTATAAAATAATAATTGGATCCAGAGATTTGATCAGATTCAGGATTTTTCTTTTTCAGAACCACTTTGCATATGGTGTCTGATTGGCTCCTTTTGTGACATTAGCAGCTGTTGATGCTCAATGCTCAAGATCTAGTTATTGAAGATTGCAAAGTGGTGATATTCTACTTTGATCACTCTCATTTATTAGATAAAATGTTCCTATAAAGAGAAACTTCCCCTCACCTACTAGGATACTCAGTGAACCATATTCCTTTTACACTTCTGTACTTTTGCATATCATTCCACCTGACCTGCATGACTTCGCATCTTCTCCAATTTGTGGAATCCTAAATATCTTTTAAATCCAAACTAAATTATCACCTCAGTGAAGCCTTGCCCTCCTTCCCAGCAGAGTTTACCCCTCTTATAACGCTAGAAAATTATCATTATAATAATGCTTATCTCATTAACTCAAATCTAATGCCTCCATCCCTGGGACTGCAACTCCTCAAAGACAGGAATGGCTTTGGTTATAAAATAGTTATTGAACATATATTTGCAGAATGAATAAAATACCAACAGAGTCAGGATTTGTTTAGAAAAGTAGTATCATTTAAGTGACATTATATAGAATGCAAGTTACAAAGCAACTGATTGACAATGAGGTAACCATTACTGGAATGAGAATAGCAGAATTCAAGACACTCTACAAGTAAAGATGAAGTCTGAGCGGAGTTACCAAGTGCCCATAGTCAGACATTAACCAGACCAAGAGAGGAGAGCTCAAAGCCTGTCCTCTCAAAAGTACAAAGACATAGTAAGAATTAAGTGGGCCCAGGGCCCTGGGAATTCCATCAATAGCAAGTCAGATGCTGCCTTCAACTGGCTGGCCAGGACTCAAAGTCAACTACATCCTACTTTCTGCTTCTGCACTCAGATCATGCCTGGAGATGGCAGACAGAGCAACTCTAATCTTCAAATGAAATCTAAGTAAAAAAGTTAAAACCTTCCATGTGTTCTGAGGAATGGAGAGGGTATGATGCTTAGCATCTCTGCCCAGGGGCACAGAGCAGTAGGACGCTTATTCCCAAATCCTCTGAGGAGGTGGGGTGAGGACATTGATAAGTTGAACCATTGAGAAAGGGACGAGCAGAGGAGAGGTCTGCTCATCCTAATCACAGGATCGTGGGCGCTCAGTCTTCTGAAGAATTGAGCTGTTGGGTTCCATGTTAGCCCAGAAGCAGGAATGTGCCAGGATCTAAATAACATTATAGTAGACTTACAGAAGTAAACTGACCAATCATGAAGAAAGCAAGGCAGACCTAGATGTAGTAGAAAGACGTCAAAAAAAAAAAAAAAAAAAAGAAAGATGTCCATATTTTTATGGGAAAACACAAATTGTAGAATAATATGTATAGCATGCATACATTAATTTTGTTAAAAAGAAGTATATGTTGCAAAGCACATATAGAAAGGAATCTGGAAGAATGTGCAACAAATTGACAGTAGTTCTCCCTGAGGAGTGATATGAAAGGGAGTGAAGAGATTTAGTTTCAATAATCTACTGTATTAAATTATGGGGGAGAAAAAAGCTATGTAAGCTTTTATCATTTAAACCAAGATTTATTTATTTTTTAAAGTATTTTACTTATTTGAGAGAACAAGTAGGGGGAGCTGTAGAGAAGCAAGCAACCTGCTGAGCAGGGAGCCTAATGCAGAAAACGACCCCAGGACCCTGGGATCAAGACCTGAGCCGAAGGCAGATGCCCGAGCCACCCAGGCACCCCTAAACCAAGACTTTTTAAAAAATCAATGTATGTGGCAGGATGGGGTTAAGATACACGCTGCTGAATGTGCATGCCCTCTTGCAGAGGTAGAGAAGCCTGGTGGTGATGGGCTCTGCCAACAAAGGGCACCCATTCATTATCTCTTCTGTCGCAGGTGGCTACCATGTACTCATATTCAGCACTTGCTATGCTCTGTGCTTGATGTTTTACTTGTACTATCTCATAGGTGGAGAACTACTCAGCAAGGACAAGTCTCCAGCTTGGTCCCATTTGACCCCTGAAAGCATGGGGTGATGTGACAGGAAGTCTGTTGGAATCACAGTGAGCCACAGAGTAAGAACTATGGATGGAAAAGTAAAGGGAATGGATGTGCGTTTCATGTCAGTCCTGCCAGTTTTGCAAGATTCCTATCTGAGTGAGCAGGGAATCTCTGCTCTGCAGGGAAGACTTGCTACAAGGGCAACCTCCCATGAAGTGGCTTCCTTCTCATAGTCACAGGATGAAAGATGGCTCTGCTGTATTGGCTATGTTCACCATTCTTAAAGTGACAAAATTCTGAGCAGGGAGACACTGAGCGAGAGATCTGTGATTCTTGATAGGCTACCAGGTAGTGCAGGCCTGGAGTAGCAGCAACTAGAGTTGTAGTGGAAGAGAAATGAAGAGGAAAGCAAAGAAAGAGAGGGATCAAGGGGCAAGAAAAAGAGGAGTAGGGAGATAAGACACAACAGGCAGGTACATGGATGAAAGTAGGAAGAATATGAGATATTGCCCATTTCGTCCAATTGATACAGTGGTCCTTCAGGATACTGAACCTTAGTTTTACACCAGAGGGAGGAAGAGTTAAAAAATTGAATCCATGCCCTCTAGGGTTCCAAAACCCCAGACCCTAGACTTCAAACCAAGATCCATATAAACACTAATGGAAGATCAGAAGAAAAACATATCCAAAGATGGAACAGATCAAAGTAAACCATACTATTTGTTGTGAGTTACTTCTCTTTGCACTGGGAAACCATGCAGACCTTTTTTTTTTTTTTTTTTTTTTTAAGTTTATTTGAGAGGGAGAGAGAATCCTCAAGAAGACTCCCCACTGAGCACAGAAGCTGATGGGGCTCGATCTCACAACCCTGAGGTCATGACCTGAGCTGAAATCAAGAGTCGGATGCTCAACAGACTGAGCCACCCAGGTGCCCCTGCAGGGTTCTTTTAAGAGAAAAGTGCTCTAAGCCAAGCAGTTCTCTAGTTTCAAGCCCCTAGTGATATCAAACATTCTCGGAAACAGACTCTCCAATCCTCTCTTGATACTTTTTTTTTCTTTTCAGAATCTCCCTTCCCTTCCTAAATATTGATGTGACACCAGAGTTGGAATCTAAACCCTCTGCTCTTCTCACACAAATACTCTTTGTGTTTAGATGCTTAGATGTTCTCACAGCTTAAAGTCTGACCTATAGGTTAACCTATACATCAATAGTTAATAATTCTGTATTGCATACTTGAAAGTTGCCAGGAGGGTAGATCTTACAAGATCACAAGAAAAAAAAATTCAACTATGCTTGGTAATGGATATTAACTAGACTTACTGTGATGATCATTTTACAATGTGTACAAATATCGAATCATGATGTTAGACACCTAAAACTAACGTTTTGTGTCAACTATACCACAATAAAAAAAAATAGACCAAAACAAAGAAAAAACCCCAAAACCATGGGATTTAGAATCCAACAAATCTGGTCAAAGTCTGACTTTTGCCACTGTATGTAACCAAATGCAAGTTACTTAACTGCTCTTAGATTTCATTTCTTCATTTGTAAGATGAAGATAATAAAAGTTGTAGTAAATATTAAACAATAATGTATGTAAGGCCTTTAGCACAAAGGTTGGTCCCAAATATTTGCTATTACTATATATGTTCATGTCATTCCCCTCTTATGGGGTTGATAGGAAGATTAAATGTCAATATATTAAAAAAATTCAACATCTCAGAAATAGTAAGCACTAAATACTAGCTATTATTGCCATCATTACAGAACAGACCTGAAATTGATAAACTTTTGTCTCTACACTGTGGCCTAGTCCAAGCCACCATCTCTTGCTTAGAATCTTGCAGCTCCTTCTAACCAGTCATCTTGTCCTTTACCCTCCATACTATTATTCTCTATAGCTAGTGACCTGGTCATTTCACTGCTTAAAACTCTTTGCTCTTAGGGTAGTTTATCACAAGTGCCTTGGGAATAAGGATGTGTGGTCACTGCAACATCTCTATCACCAGCATAGGACCTAGCATACAGCAAATACAGGTAGCTTTTTTATTATTATTAAGGTTCTTCATTTTCATAAAATCTTTGCCTTAAAAAGTAACAGTAAAGAATACACCAAGATACCTAGATAAAAGCACAGACTTCCATCTAATTACTACACTCATTTTTCTGTTTAATTCCTACATTGCTTGAATTTATTAATTCCAGTTAGTTAACAGTTATATCAATTTCAGGTGTACAACAGTGATTTGACACTTTCATACATCATCTACTGCTCATCATGAGTGTGCTCCTTAATTCCCATCACCTATTTCACTCATCCCCACACACATGGATTTTTTTTTTTTTTAAGATTTTATTTATTTATTCATGAGAGACACAGGCAGAGAGAGAAGCAGGCTCCATGCAGGGAACCCAATGCAGGACTCAATCCCGGGACTCCAGGATCATGCCCTGGGCTGAAGGTAGATGCTCAGCTGCTAAGCCACCCAGGCGTCCCTACATGAAGCTTTTTATTCATTCTTTTCCTTGAATCCCTTTGTATCTCATGGGTTCTATATGGATAGTAGGTCTTAAGGCTTCAAACATACAGAAAAACTGTAGTATCTCTTGTTCAGAGAAGTCTATGTGTCACAGGCACTACCGGCTTCAAGGGACATGTCTCCCTGGGCCTGTGACAAAGTAGTCTCTAAGCACTTCATGTGAATTCTGCAAGGTTCATTCCTAAAGGTCCTCATGTCTAAAACAGGCCTGGGACCAAAGAGGCAGTAAGTATCCAGAGGGACTACTACTACTACTAGGTTTTCTTCAACCAGAGGATAGACATGTGCACCACTTGTCAGTTGGGCTGGATATGATAGCTGAGAAGAGTGTTCACACAGCTAAACATAGATTATATACACATATATGAAGGAGAGAGGTACCTGGTGTTTGATACAATAATATAGTAATAGTCTATATGCCCACAGTGTTCTAAGTGCAATTAGAGTATCTCATTTAATCTTCATAATGACCCTTGAGGACTTGGGTGGCTCAGTCAGTTGGGTGTCTGCCTTCAGCTCAGGTCACAATCCTGGAGTCCCAGGATCAAGCCTCACATTAGGCTCAGCACTTCATGGGGACTCTGCTTCTCCCTCTGCCCCTCACCTCCCTTGTGCTCTCGCAAATGCATGGATAAAATCTTAAAAAGACCCTACTGGTAGGTATTAATTATTATTCCCATGTTACATATGATGAAAGACACCAAAAGCTTAAGAAATTTCTGAGGTCTCCCAGCTAAGTAGCAGAATAAGGACTTGAACTCAGGCAGTCTATCTCCAGAGCGTGAGTTTACTGCTTAGTTTTTTATATATATTATCATTCTGAATCATCTCAAAAACCTATGAGCTAGATTTGAGACGTTAACCCTAACAAAGAGAAAATAATGGATTAAAGATATAGGCACTTGAATGAGACATTATTAGCACACCTTTATCTCCTATAAAATCTATGCATTCCATTGCAGAGGCACATGCTTTAAGTGGATCAGAGAAAGAAATGTATATTACAAATATGTGTCAAAGAGATGTATCAACAATCCAAGATTTGAACCAACATCCCTGAGTCTTAAAGCCCATCGTAGAGCCCAGGAAGTGATCCAAGACCCAGAGATGAGCTAGAAGAGCCGAGTGCTCCTCCTTGACCTCTTCTAATCCACAACTTGTAGTGCCCCCAAAGGGTACATTTCCTTCATGTCAGAGACAGCCTCCATCCTTAGCCTAGCCCTACTCTGAGTCAAGCCCTATTAGGATAGGTTGAGGCCACTCAGGCAAGTTAAGAGCTTGTACTCATGGGATCAGCAACCAAGCCAACAAAATATAAAAATATTCCATCTTGGGATCCCTGGGTGGTGCAGCGGTTTAGCGCCTGCCTTTGGCCCAGGGCACGATCCTGGAGACCCGGGATCGAATCCCACGTCGGGCTCCTGGTGCATGGAGCCTGCTTCTCCCTCTGCCTGTGTCTCTGCCTCTTTCTGTGACTATCATAAATAAAAAAAAAATAAAATAAATCCAACTCACATACCAGCCAGCAAATAATCTTCATTTAAGTTTTAACTTCACTTTAATGAATCTATTCTTTTTTCCCCTTCTTACACTTGACTCACTGCTCTTTCCCTGCACCTATCTACTTCGTTGGCCACACACTATGCACCAGATCAGTGAAATAGAGGTAGGCTCTTCACCTTCTAAGAAAGGTTTGGAATTTATATGGCTATCTATTCTTTAGTTATTTAGCTAATACGTATAGTTCCACACAAGTCTTGTTAGTATCTTTCCCCCTGAATGTAAGAACGTAAAAATTAGTACTGTCATCACCCCAACTGACATGCTAATGTTGTCCAGTATTTTCATTCCAGTCTATATCCCTCTCACAATTGCATACTGCTCTAAGGTAATGCTTTCTTTTAACCAACATTTGCCAGTCTCTGGTTAGTGTCCTTCCTTGAATCTGGTTTGCCATTTGAGATCATTTTCCTTCTGCCTCAAGAACATCCTGTAGATTTTTCCTTTTTTGAGTGGCAAACCTTGCCTTTGCCAGAAAGTGTTCTTAGTTAGCCCTCTTTCTTTATAAAGTTTCACTAAGTGTCAATTTCCATGATAAGAGTTTTGTTCTCAGCAGGATAAATGGTAAGGATTCTGGCTTTTACTATTGATGCTGAGAAGTTACCCATCTGGGCTATTTTCTACAGATAGTTTGTTTTCACTCTAGTTGCTCAAGATTTTAAGTTTTCTGCATTTCACCCTGTCTCTAGGAATGAGTTGCTTTTTAAAATCTTGCTTGGAATTCATTGCGATTGCTAAATCTGAGGTCTCGTGACTTTCACCAAATCTGAAAGTTTGATCAGCCATCCTATCTTTGGATATTGCCTCTTCCTTCCCCCTGTTACTTCCGCCATCCTATCTTTGGATATTGCCTCTTCCTTCCCACTGTTACTTCCTGGAGTTTCACATAATGTGCATTAAATTCTACTCTCTTGTCCCAACCTCAACAACATTGCTGTCTTCCATTCTTCCTTCTTTCCTTCTGTGGAATTCATTCTGGATAATTTGTTGAGAACAATCTTCTAATTCACTAGTAGCCCTTCAACTTCTCCAACCTATTCTGAGTTTTTAGTTTGCCTTTTTCCTAATTGAAAACAGCTTTTTTCAAATCTGGATTGCTGTCCTATTTTCAAACTTGTCTTAGTTTATAATCAAAACGTTATTTCATTACAATCTGTGTGACAATGCCAACATCTGAAGTGTTTAAAGATCAGCTTCTGTGTCTTTTGGTACATCCTTTTCACTCATGGGGCCTTATTTGTGTATCATCATTTTGAAGCAGGACTGCTCATTTACCTTAGGAGTTTCTCTATGGGAACTGCAGCATTACAGGGATTGCATCTGCTTCTGGAAGTCACCTGGAGGCATAACTAAGTACCACTTTAAATTCTCCACTTACAACTGTTTTGGATCACACAGGCAGTGTACAAAAACTTGGTACTGAAAACCCACAGAGGACCATCTTGTGGTTATGAATTCTAAGGGAAAATACTGTACTTCTTTTTCCTTCCATCTAGAACCATGGTTGAGACAAGTAAGCTCCTTGCTGCTCCCTTCTATACAGTTCATTTCTTGTTCACCTTGACACTGAAGGTATTCCAAGCCTTACCTGGAGTCACCTGCAAAACTTATTTCCCCACACACTGTAGAGTCACTAAAATAGATGCTTAAAGTTTGCTGAGCTTGGCAAAAATTCTGGGGAAAAGCGAGCTTTTAGCAATTGCTTAGTTCTTAGGATTCCAGTTTTCACTTCATTCTGAAGATCTGTAGATTCCTTATTTTTATGCTTGTTCATCAATGTGTTCATAAGTATTATTTATAAATGCATTTACCCAGCATCTTGTTTCTGCTGAAATGACAGTTCAGATGATCCACCACAATGCCAAAAGAAGCCTGAACTAGTCCCAACTATACGTAGTACACTCTGCCCACCCTTGAGTCTGACAGAATTAGGTTGTAAAAAGATCCAGAGCCCAAAGTTTGCAAAAGACCAATGCTAGCCTTGCCTTAAAAGTGAAGGGAAAAAGGTTTGAAGAGCAGAGTAAATGCCTGACACGATTTCACCATGGATGACCCAGATTTTGTTTCCCTCAGGCGCAACCACCTTAGGGCATTCAGACTATGCCCATTAGCACCTGAGTTTGCTGCAGAAAGACAGTAAGATAATATTCCCTTCTGTATTCTCACTGGAAGGGGAAGAACCAGTCCTTTTCAACAACAGAGATGCATATGGAGAGAAATGTAGAACTTTTTCCTTAGCTAAAAATAAAACATCATGCTTACAATAATGCTTATGGCTCTTAAAATTTCTACTAACAAGTATAAATTATAGCTCTTGACTCAAAACAGTTGTGGATAACTCGTCCTGGTCACTTCTAATGCAAAAAGACCAAAACGATTGTTCGCATGCTTTCCCTACCTCACTTCCTCCAGCTGTCTCTCCATCCGTGTCTGCCTCTAAATTCCGGGTGGGTCATCTGAAGACCCATCTGTCTCACACTGTCAGACAACAGCAAAGTCAGGAAATCATAGTCTTTTTTGTGAAAAAGACATTCCCTCCTATAAGGTCTTTTCTCTTTTTGTGCTTTCTTGAGGTAGGCCATTTCTCAGGAGGGATTTGTTTCCAGACACACCTCCTCGGCTTTGGCCAATGGAGCCCCATGCTCCCCAGTTCGGGTACCCATTGTAGCCAGAAGTGACCTGTTGGTCAAAGTCAATAACTCCAGAAGATCCTCTCTGCACTACCGGGCCCCATATCAAGGACTAGCTTCACCTCTCAGCCACCTGGATGTTATCTACAGGGGATGATTTGTAAGAAGTCTCTCCTACCTACATACCAGCCTATCACTATTACCTCAAATTCAACAGTAAGCTCTTCATTCCTTTGAAATCAAGTTTTTTCTATGAATTCCCCCTTACTGTGATTATCATCACACCCACCACAAAACTAGTAACAGTGCCAGTGGAGTTGGAGCCAGTCATCCTAGATTTCAGGTTGAGGATAGAACCTTAAGCAAGTCATTAACTACATCAGGATCTCAACCTTCAATGAACTGACCACAGGTGTCAGAATAACCTACGTGACTTATCAAGATTTCAGTCGCCTCTATTCAATCAGCTTTTGGAAATGGAACATAGGAATCTGCGTTTTTCAAGCTTCCCAGGTAATTTTTTGCACTTGTTCAGATCCAGAAGGTGAAGTCTAATTGGTCTAGTAAGTCTATCCATGAAAATACCAAGATAAATCTCTACTATCCTATACTTTAGATAGAAAGACAAAATTGAGGGATCCCTGGGTGGTTCAGCAGTTTAGCGCCTGCCTTCGGCCCAGGGCGTGATCCTGCAGTCCCAGGATCAAGTCCCACATCGGGATCCCTGCACGGGGCCTGCTTCTCCCTCTGTGTCTCTGCCTGTTTCTCATGAGTAAATAAGTAAAATCTTAAAAAAAGGGGGGGGGGGGAGAAGAAGAAAGACAAGACAAAATTGAGAAAGGCTGGTTGGTCCTTAGCTCTTCCTGGAAGAGGTATTTCCAGTTTGTAACTGTAGAGTTCAGCAAGAAAGAACAAGTGGTCAAGTGAAGTCGTAACTTTCAGCTGTCAGAAAGTATGTCACAGCAGGACCCATTACGGCTAGCTATTCCATGAACATGTTCACAAAGAAAGCTTCACCGAGACAGAAAAGTAATGGAGCATCATCTATAACCACTTCCAGAAAACAACTCAGGCTCTAAAGGATCAAGGAGTACATTGAAAAATCTTGACAAAATCCACAGGATCCCTAAAGTTGGTGTTAGCAAGAGATACCAATACACTTCAAAAGCATTACTAAGTCAGTGTCAAGACACTTGAGAGATATAGGGACTTTACAAATCATTCTGTTTAACACCTCATTTTAGGTACAGAGAGGAAAAATGTTTTTAAAAGACCATAAATCAGGGTGGCTGGCTGGCTCAGTCGGTAGAGTAAGCAAGTCTTGATCTTGGGGTCATGAGTTTTAATCCCCATGTTGGGTATAGAGCTTAAAAATAAATAAAATAAAAGACCACAGATCTTAGTCACATAGGATTCTCACAGGTTGTAAAGATAAAGTGTCCATTTCATTCTCTAACCCTAACATCCACAACATAGAAGATGCTCAGTAGATATTTAATGAGATGAAACAAACGGACCGACCCAGGAAGAGGGGAGAAAAGGAAGATTTGTTTATAGCTCAATGTCAGTGGATATAAAGAATGTAACAGAAATAAAGGCTATTCACCAGTAACCCAGCTTTTCCCCAGTGATAGAAAACCATCTCAAGTGAAGCTACCAAACCTCTTTGGAAAGTAAACGGATAGCTTTTTGGCTCTGTGCTTCATCCTTCTAGTCCAAAACTACAACTGTCAGACATAAGCTTTAAAAGGGATCAGCTACCGTGCTTAGATTTCCTGGTCTCACTAGCTCAAGAAAGTTTTCATACCCAAGACCTAGTTCAACAAAATTGAGACATGACCATCATCAGAAGCTATAGATTTTTAATCTAAAGATTGGGCATACAGCAAGCATTTTACATAAATTCTCGAGTTTTAATTATATAACAGGAAATAGGGGCCCCAGAAAAATAAGTCTCTTTCCATAGGTCTTAATCCTTGGCCTCCGCAGTAAAAAACGATCCCTAGCAACCCAACAAGTGGTTGCTGCCCACCCACATATTTGGTAGGACACAAAAGCAGCTATAGGTCTGTCCCTTCTCTTATTAGAGGATTGCCAATAGCCTGAAAAGCAACACTGTGACCCAGTATTCAGTACTTATATACATGAGCCTTTTAATTCCACATTTTCATGTTTATTAGGAGAGCATTTGGAGTTGGTAGCTTCTAACCTTCTGGTCATAAATGCTACATGTACAAGAGGGCCATGTATTGCAATGGGCTTTGTTCAACATTCGTTGGGTCAAATGTTGCTAAAGAATTCCAGTGACTAAGAATGTCATCAATTCCTTATACTTTAGTTTCCTATCTCTAAGTTAGCAACAAGCTTCCCATACTCAGCCACATTTCATTTTTAAGAATCTTCAGAGGAAAAATGTTTCATATGTAATTAAAAAGAGTGTTTCTTCGTAAGAGTTGGGATTGAGTTCACAATAAATCCATCCCAGTATAACCCCCTTCTGGCTGCTCTGGAGAGAAGGACACGGATACACGTGAGGAAGTAACCAAGATGAAAGGAGGGAAAAGACACAGCTTAAAGTGAAGAAATGACACAGACCCCCCACATACACACTTTAAAAACTTTATTTATATAAAAAACTCATTTGTTTTTAAAAGCATTAACAAGAGAGAAAGAAAAAACAGGAAAGGTATGGAGCAGAAGACATGCCCCTTAGTAGTATTCGGTGGGGAGGTGGGATTTTTGGTTCTCTGGAATTGAATGTTTAGTGTTTTTATAAACAAAAAAGAAAAAAAAATAGTTAAAGGTCCCCAAAAGCCCATGGCTGTTCTATTACCCACACCCCACCAAGAAAAAGAGCACCAGGAAAAGAGCAGAAGAGGACAAGAGAAACCAAGAGTGGAGCCAGGTCCAGATGGGGGCAATTTCCCCTGTGCAGTATGTTCTTAGAGTCAAAGAGGGGAAAAGGCTCCTTTTTGCCAGAAAAGGAGTGGGAAGATATGGGGGAGATGGTAAATAAGGGATTTTAATGCATAGGGAAAGGGAAGGGGATGGTGGGTTGTGCACTTTTCTCCTACCCCGTAGCCTCAATATATCAGGGGAGGGGGAAAGAGAAGGATAAAGATTTCCAGTTGCATTGAACAGAGCTTTTAGATTAAGGGGAGGAGTAAAAGGCAAATAAGGAAAAGGGTTTAAAAAAAAAAAAGTCAACCAGCACAGCAGCTGATTCCTCTAGCCCAACCCACTAATAAACACTAAACTGAAAGGAGGAGGTACTGGGGGGTGGGGGAAAGGGGGTCTGGGAGGGAGGGCAGAGATGCAACTTCCCTCCAGCCCCTTCAGAGATGATGGTGATAAAATTCTGGGCAGCTAAGGAATAAGAGTCGCACCACTCACTCCTCCCATATTTTGAGATTCATCAAAACAGGATTTTTGCAAAATCCCAACCATACTATTGAGCAAAAGCTGAATGGCTGAAATCAGAGGCTCTACCAACTCCCAATGGAGAATCTGAGGTTCTCTAGGTCACCTCTCCTTTCTGCTATTTAGGGCCAATAGTGGGTAAGAAAGCAACAAAATATAATTTGCAAAATCATGAAAATGAGAGCGCAGAGGCAAAGAAAGGCACATGGAAGGGAAGGAGGAGATGCACCCCAGGCCAAAGGCACAAAGAAGAGGCAAATCCAGGGGTGATCTCCACCTTTTATGGGTAAAGGGGGCAGGAGTATGTACATCAAGTCCTTTTGTCAGCCAACCAATCCAGGGGAGAGGCAGGGCTATCAGGGTAGAAAAAGGAAACGTAAGGGCAGGGGGAAGCCAGCTTCAAAGCTTCCTGCCAGTTTCAGACTAACTGATTCATGTACATTCCTACTAGCTCCTCCTAGAGCTTCTTCTCCTCCCCAGAAGACATCTTTCTGCTCCTTCTCACCCAAAAAGTCTTCCTTGACACATTCTCCTCTTTCTACAGCCTCTTGCAAATGGCCCGGCCAAGTCAGCAGACATTATCACAGGATGGGAGAGGAAGATTAAGGACAGCCTCAATAAGGGGCAATGGCAGCAGCCCAGGGTTGGCATGAGGCTTGGAGAAGAGATGGAGTCTGTAGGTCCATGATGGTCCCTGCCCTGGAGATGAGGAGAGCAAGGTTTCTTAATCTCAGTTCTAGGAGACCTTCACTTACTCAAAGGCCTTTGCCAGGTGGAATGTGCTAATGTTGCCAGCCTTCTTTGATTCAAAAATAGTCATCAGGGAAAAGGGAAGAACTCACACTTCCCATTCTCCAAAAAAATAAAAGTCCCTTCCCCACCAGGAAAAAAAAATCTGGATTAAGAATCATCAGTTTATCAGAGTGCTGGACACTGCATATACAGCATGTAACTTCCAATTCTTCCCATGGCTTCCAGTGAGGACTCCCATTCTCTCCCTCCCTCCATACAAGGCCAAGAGTTCCAGGGAGAACTGGCAAAAAGAGCTAATCTGCAGCAGTTTCTCGAGATACGCATATAACTGAGTCAGGCTTCTTGGGAGCGGAGGGGATCTGGAGAGGGGAAGAGGGACAATTAAGCTTCACTGGAAGAAGTTAGGAGTTGGTGGAAAGAAGGCGGCCACTTAGGGCTGTAAGGGCAGGAGGCAGCCTGGCAGTTGGCACAATAGTCCAGCGAAGAAAGGGAAAAATCATCAGTCCATTTCACCACCAAAAAATAAAAGTACATATATTATAAGCCCAGATGTAGCGGAGATAGTGGTGCTAAATCTTCTGCTGTAGGGAAAAAAGAGAAAGAAATGTTAATAGGGTTGGGAATGAGGAGAACCAAAAGACAGCTGAGCAAATCTGAAGGGAGGAAAGTAGCACATAATGGAGAATCAGATCACCAGAGGCATGGCCCAGCCTCATAAGAGGCAATAATCACAGAAGCAGCACCCCCAAGCTCCACGTGGCTGAGACTAGGGTCTCTGGCCTGATCAGATCAGCATGATTGGCAAACTGCTGGCACACAGGGGTCTCCTTCCTCAAGGACCATCTTGGGGGTGGCTGGAGGACATACCATGGAGGGGTTAGACACTTGGTCCCCCTCATCATCCAAAACCAACACATCCAACTCTTCCTCCAGAGATTCCTGCCCCTCGTCCTGCTGTGAACACATGCAACTTGTTAGTATGAGAATAAGGAAATAGAAACCTTGTGAGTGTGTGCCAGATCTAAGAAAAAATCCCAACTGGTCAACTCAAACGAAACAAGAGATTGTAAGAAAAGGGCAAGATATTCGAGAAAAGGCAGGGACAGGAAGAAAGTAATGTATGAGAATAGATAAATTAACATTAGTCACATGAGTAACACATTTATGGTCTTCCTTCCCCTAACCTAACCTAACCATTGCAGATTTCGGACCCAAGAAATCCCAACATGAGTCAAAACTCCTACTTTGCCTGAAAATACCTACCAGAAAAGGATACTCTTTCACTAGGTACTTTTTTCCTATTTCACAAAACATGCAGCTTTCAAAAAAGAACTAGCCTTCGAAGGACAACAGTATATAAAAGAGAATTTACCATCAGGGGTGTTCCCTTCAATGGCTCCATTTCACCTAGATCTCCGGATCGATCCAGTGTTCTGTTGTGGTCCCCTCTCTCATTCAGTGTGGAATAGTTGTTATCTAGAGGAAGAAAAGTACAAGAAACAGGATATTCCCTCTGGTGTACAATATATATTAAGCAGAGAGGTGTGAATTAGGCACCCCTGTTGGGAAGTGAACTTTGTCAAATGCTCCAAAAAGGCATTAAGGTCTGGTCCTTGACTTAAGGTCCCGGACTTAAAAAGAACTTGTAGGACACATGATAATAAAGCTAAACAGAAGCGAGCTGTCTATAAATGGTATTGGAATTAAGAGGAGAGAGAGTGAGGTGCACTGCCAACGGTCAGGAAGGACCTAACAAAGGAGACAGGACTTAGTTAAGCCTTAGGGATGAAGAAAATTTAGCAAAGCAAAGAGGAAAGGCATTCCAGTTAGGAGGTATTACCTGAGCAAAACCAAAAAAGTATAAAGAGACAAAATAGCAAATTAGACCAGGGAGGGCTGAAACAGAGTACAAGGGAGAAAGAGGGAGAGGGAGCCTGGGGCCAGCCAGTGAAAGGCTTTAACAGTTTAATGACCCACACTTGATTCTGTAGTAAGTGGGGGTGGGAGTGGGGGGTGGAGAATGAAGATTTTTATTTTTTTAACCTCTGAGTAGGTAGGAATGTGGAAGAAAGTAGGTGGATCAAGTTTCACTAACTCTCCTTACATCCTCACAAATGGAAATGTCCAGCCAATGAATGCTCTTTCAGGATGGTAAATGGTGAAGGTGCTAGAAAAAAAAAAAACTTCAAGGCCAGGCAGTTCTCATCTCAGTGAAAAATCACTCCATATCCTCAGGCAGGAATTAATCACCTACCTAAAGATTTTGTGTTTGATCCCATACTGCTCATCTGAATTTCTTCCCGATCAGGTTTCTTATCTATACGAAGTCAGAAAGTTATCCAGGTCAAAAACCAACTCTTCAAACTCTATGCTCATCATAAAAATGCTCTCTGGTTGGTCCTCCCTCCCTCTCGTCAAATTTTTACTGAGTACCCACCATGTGCCAGATAGTAGACAAAGCCCTCATGGAACTGAAAGAGATCCCTTTCCAAAGGACTCCTAACATAAGAAATCATTCACTCTAAGCCAGCAATTGTCAAATTATTTGGTCTCCAGACCCCTTTACACTCTTAAAAATTAAGATCCAAAAAGCATCCATTGGTGTCGGTCATATGTATTACCATTTGTACTGGAAATTTTAGATATTTATTTCACTTAAAAGTAACAACTATGGGCAGCCTGGGTGGCTCAGCGGTTTAGCGCCGCCTTCGGCTCTGGGAGTGATCCTAGAGTCCCAGGATCCCATCCCGCATCGGGCTCCCTGCGTGTAGCCTGCTTCTCCCTCTGCCTGTGTCTCTGACTCTCTCTCTCTGTGTCTCTCATGAGTAAATAAATAAAATCCTAAAAAAAAAAAAAAAAAAAGTAACAATTACCTATTCCATGTTAACTTTTAAACACTTAAAAAGCACGGGGGGGTTTTAAATAACATTTTTGCACATCTCTTTAAGGTTTGGCTTAATAGAAGATAGCTGGAGTCTCATATCAGCTTTTGCATTCAATCTGTTGTGATGTAATTTTAGTTGAGGTTTATAAGAAAATCCAACTTCCAGATAAAATGTTAGAACAAGGAGAATTTTAATAATCTTTTCAGATAACTGGATATTCTTTGATAGTATCCTAATACTCAACAAGTACAGCTCCTCTAAGGTTAGCAACTATATGGAATCTGAATCCAAATGAACGATCTCTTCATACTTTGTTAAATTAAAAGACATTGGTCCGTCTTGCACTTTGAATAGGTCAATTACTTATGCATGATTCTGAAACATCACGCATTGGTCGCTTGAAAAATACTGGTTCACAGAGTAATGCAGATCTTCTAAATGTTAACACATTTCATTATGCAACATCAAAAAAAAAATCACATTCATTACCATCACCACAGATTTCATTAAAAAGTCTTTTAAGTACTGGGGTGTTACGGCAGGTACAGGTTTGTCACAATTATCATTTTCACTTGAAAATTCAGGTAACAAGTATGGTCACTTATTTTTCCTCAAAGTGACAAGCTCATGGCATTCATTTTTGAGAAAATATCTAGCAAATATTCAAGCCTGAATAGCTGTAGTTGGTCATCCTTTTTTTCAAGGAAAAATGCCATTCCATAAAAAGAGTGGCTAATCCACTTAGAAACTCCAACTATGGCACTAGTGTTCTCCTCAGGTCAACCACTATGCTTTGTATGCAGCACAGGATATTTCAAGATGTGTACTCAAGGTTACAAACAATAAAATTAATTTTCACAGCTCCATCAAGTAAATTTTTTTTTAACATTTTACTTATTTATTCATGAGAGAGAGAGAGAGAGAGAGAGGCAGAGACACAGGCAGAGGGAGAAGCAGGCTCCAAGCAGGGAGCCTGATGCGGGATCCCAGGTCTCTAGGATCCTGCCCTGGGCTGAAGGCGGCACTAAACTGCTGAGCCACTGGGGCTGCCCCATCAAGTACATTCTTAAGTGAAATTTGCTCCTTTTTAAATTGTGAGTCCATGGCAATAAAGACTACAATGACTGGTTTGGTTTGATGTCCCTGCCAGAGCTGCCACAACAAGCACCACCAGTGTGCATCACCAGGGCTTTTGTACAATAGGCCTAAATGTCAATAGACATAGGAATCCTCACACCACATTTCAAGAGCCCTGACTGAGGCAAAAGCCAAGTGTCCTCAAGATAACAAGAGTTACAATATACACTTCCATGAAAAAGAAAACTTTTCCTAAAACAAAATACGTAATTCATATTTTGGGGATAAAATGTATTTGCTCACATGCCAAAAGTGTGTAAAGGATAGAACCAGGCAGCCCGGGTGGCTCAGCAGTTTAGCGCCACCTTCAGCCCAGGGTGTGATCCTGGAGACCAGGGATCGAGTCCCACATCAGGCTCCCTGCATGGAGCCTGCTTCTCCTTCTGCCTGTACTGTGCCTCTCTCTCTGTTTCTTTATTTATGAATAAATAAATAAAATCTTAAAAAAAAAAAAAAGATAAAACCACAAAGAGCAGCGGTTATCTCTGGGTAATAACAGAAGTGGTTTTGTTGGGATGTCTGATGGCTCAGTGGTTGAGCATTTGCCTTTGGCTCAGGTCATGATACCAGGGCCCTGGGCTGAGTCCTGCATCGGGATCCCTGCAGGAAGCCTGCCTCTCCCTCTGCCTATCTCTGCCTCTCTGTGTCTCTCATAAATAAATAAATAAAATCTTTAAAAAAAAAAAAAAATAGAAGTGGTTTTGTTATTTTTCCAGTTGTCAGCATTTTCTAATTTTTCAACAGCCCGTATGTTACTTGACATTACGTGGAAATTTAAAAAGCAAAAAATAATCATTAGGTGACATATACATGTATCAAGTCATTTGTGTTGTACACCTTACACATGTACAATGATAGATGTCAGTTCTCTCTCAAAGAGAGGATATGGAGAGATGAGGGTTTACTGTCCTGTCATTGTAAGTCTGCAAGGAAGGACAGAGGATCCCACCCAGGCTCCTGCTTTTGTTTCATTTTCTAATGCTCAAACCTAGCTGCTTCTGTTGTAAAATCCCCAAGTATTATTACCCTTTACCAAAATATTAGCTCATTCAATAATACATTTATGTTCTATTCCTTAGGTAGCCCACGCACTAAAGAACAGCAGTGGTGGAGTAAAAGCAGAAGGGTGAGCCCCCTAGATACTGCACCTGTTTTCTGGTTCCGGTCAATGAGAGGGAGAGTGGTGTCGTCATATGAATGACTGCTCTGGCTTCGAGAAGCATTGTTTAGATTTACCTGGAGGCAAACAAAATGCAACAATGTCACAGAACACTGAATTCACCCCCATCTTATTCCCCAGTGGGCAGACCTTCAGGTCCCTATTCCCAAACACAACTCTCACCAAAAGGTAATTCATATGGGTTAAATAAATACCTATACAACGAAACAAACTAGGATGTTACAGCTTCTGTTTATGTTCCTAAAGAGGAGACAACAGAGAAGGTGACTTCCTTCAAGGGGCTGTGGCAGATTTGGGGAAAAGTCAAAAAGACCACGTTCCTTCATCATGACCAGCACAGACAGCATGCTGTGATACAGAGGAAGGCCACGGCCGTTTGGGCAGCAAATGAAGCATACAGGCACTACTCCTTTCGGGAGGAGGAGTAAACCAAATTATTTCCTAAGACTTGGGATAAAGTAGGACTTAACATGATAGTGAAGCACAAGAAACCAAAGACAAAAGTGGTACATGAGACCCATGTCAAAAGTACACGCCTCAGGCCCCAGAGCTACGCTACCTGGAAGTCTGATTTCTTCCATCCTTCTTTTTCCAGTGGCTTCCGTAGTTCCTTATAGCCCCAGATCGTCTGTAATACAAGTGCTGCTGCTCGGACTTCTTTTTCTGAACGGTTCCTTTTGAGGAAAGTAATACCAGGTGGAATTGGGACATTAAGACCAGGGAAGAAGCTGAGAACCTGTACTCTCTAATGTAATGTAACAGAAATGCCAAAATAGGCAAGACCAAGTATTCAACAAGTTCTGTATTCTGTCCCCAACAGTGATGCACAAAAAAACGTCTGATAGAAAAGGGCGCTATCAACTGATAGCTCAACATTAAGACAAAGAACAGCAGTATCTCTTCATACTTCACATATAAATAAGGGACAATAAGCTTAGAAAGCAAAGGGGGTGCTCCTTTCAAGCAGCACAGTCAAACTCTTCCAGTTGTTGTTTTAAGTGCTAAACTCACCCTGATTTGTTGATCAACACCAGCTTCTCAATGCCCTGTGTCTCTCGAAGCTTTTTGGCAGCCTCCAGGTTCTCAGCAATAACCTCGTTGATGGTGTTCAAGAGAGAGACCACAGTGTCCTCAGAGAAATTCTGGGAAGAGCTCTGCTGCCCTCCTGGCAGATTCTTTACCAAGTTGGGAATAGCATGTTTACCTACAGCATTAAGACGAAAGGAATTGTGCAGGGAGAACAAGCCAAGTCCAGCTATGAGGAGCCTAACACTATACTTAATTACACTCATCATATATAGTGCCAGTCCTGTCCATAGGAATCAACTTCATTCTGCTACAGACTATTATATTGGAAGATATGATCAGTGAGAATGTGTGGAAGTGTTAACAATGCCTACTAACAAAGGATGTGCTTTAAATAAAGAGTTGCCTCTGTTCTGTTTTTGAAGAGTCAACACTTCTTGTCTTTCTAAGAACTGTTAAACTAGAACCCTCAGATCGCAAACTACGGAGGGCTAGCTAGAATTCCACCTCTGTCATTTCAATAATAAACGATTCAGCATCTGCCGGATGTACTGCCTCATCTAGTACATCAGCTTTGTACTAGATGCTGAACTAATGGTTCACATCCAACTCCTTACCAATAAGTTCTTTGTTGCGAGCATCCACGGCCAGATTTCTCAGTGCTCCAGATGCAGCTTTCACTACCCGCTCGTGTTCATTGGTCAGGAGGTCAGCGATGGCAGAAAGAGCCTTCTCTTGACGCAGAGCAGAGCGAATGTATCGGCCATACTAGAAGTAACATGTGGAAAGAGATAGAACAGATTACAAATGGCGGCAAACTAGTCAGCTGAGTCCTCTCACCTCTAAATCCATGTTCAAAAAGGTACTCACCGTCCAGCGCCCAGCACACAAGTTCTGGATGGCTCCAGCTGAGGCTTCTAGGATGGCAGGAGTCTTGCTCTCTTTGAGGAGTGAGATGTATATCCGAACTACCTCTGGCTGAAATAAAAGCTCATAGCCTGCACAAGAAAGGGCAGGAAAGCAGAAGAAGCTAGTCAGTACCTATGCACCAGGCTCTGGCTGGTTGAAGTCCAGCCTCAGTACTCTGGATTGATGGATTTATGCTCCTATACCATTAGACTCCCTATACTCTCCCACCCACCCAACAGCCAACTCAGAGGCTTGAGTCCATGCCTTCTTAAGAATAATTCATCCATGGTAGGAGAAGAATAGACATCAACTTATCATGTGCAACTCCTGTCTCCTTCCTCCTTGCCTTCCACAGTTTACTTTGGCCTTGGCACTTGGAGGATTCATTTGCCCACTGATAGCACACAGGGTCACAGATTCCTCATCTCAAATTAATTGCTTCTAACTTAACTGAGTCATTCTGCTCACCTTTACTATGACTAAGTATAAGAGGCCTATCCTAGATTTAATAATATATAAACATTTTTATATCCATGAAGAGCTGTGAATTTTAAGCCCACTGCATTGATAAATATAAACACCCAAACTGTGAGAAAGAGGCTTCTTATAACAGGTGATGATTAAGTCCTAAGGACTATAGTGGTTACTTAAGGCACCTAATGTTTCTAGCCTCACATACCATTGGGACCTTACTCATCCTCCAATAATCTGTAAAGTTTCCATAACAAGCCATCCTTCACAAGTTACTGCTACAATACCAGTTTCCCAATGCTTCACCATCACTCCACATCCAGAGTTGGAGGAACAAGAACAATGATCATATTGCACAGCCTACTGCTAGGCTACCTGACGCTTATTTGTGTATGTAAGAGACCCTGGAGACTAAAAAGAAAAAGACAACCTACCTCGAGCTGGACTAGTTCTTTTAGGGAAATCCACTGTATCATTCGCTGGATCCTCTGTGGGTTTTTTCCCTTTGGAAATTAAAAAAAGGAAAGAGGAGTAAAAAGTTTGAGAAAGAGTCCATGTGGTGCACGTTTATTCTTCAGTCAAAATCTTTTTGATCAGAGATGCATCAAGAGGGGGGGAAAAAAAAACCACCAAAACCCAAAACCAAAAAAACAAGCCCCACCCCCGTCCCTACAGGGGGCTGCACAGAAACAAGGACAGAAAACAGGCAGCAGACAGGTAAGACAAGGATAAGCACCGTGGTTGCTGTTGTCCTGAGTTCTGATCACTGGGACTGCTGCCCAGGAATAGCATGCCAGGAGCCACTAGCTCCAAAGAGCTGAACTTGTTTCCATGGTCCTCCTCAACTGAATTTTCCTACATGCATCCACAGGGAAGGGTTAGGAAATACTAGGGAAGCTAAAACCAAAGCATGCAAATTAGAAGTAGGGAAGCACCTTCAAAGACTCCACTCACCTCTGGAGAACCACTCATCTTCCAGTGCGTCACCCAAGGTGGAAAGCAGAGAGAAAGGAAGGAAGAAAAATGCAGGAGAGAGGTGTCAACATGATCACGGGCAAATAAGCAGGGAAGCAGAGAGGAAAAGAAAAACACAGGAAACACAAAGGAGGAATGGGGGAGAAGGCCCCAGATTAGTTGAATTCTCATCCTTACTGCCCCCAAACTGATACCAGTACCATCACCACCACCACTATCACTGCACACTACATAGGAAAGCAGCTGCAGAGCAAGGAGATATCCTTGACTAGGAGGACTCATGTATCACTCAGCAAGTATTTTGTACCTAAAGCTAAAAGTGTTCCTTCCCCTTCCTGTCCTACCACTAAAGAGCAAGGGGCAATGACCCAAGACTCACCTTTGCCCTTCTTGGCCCCAAAGCAACTGGCAGCATGTGGCCCAGTATTGTTGGCAACACTGGGAGGTGCCTCTTGGTAACGCTCTGCCTGTGGGATCTCCCGGTGCACTTGATAGGACAGATTCCGAAGAAGGCAAACACAGTTCTCCACAAGCTTGACAACACAAGAGAAGGGCTCGGTGAATGAGGAGAACGTCCATCGTGATTTCCCCACAAGTACAGGTTTCCATGATTCAAGAATTAATATACTGATCCCCAAAAGCATAGCCTAATCCATCATCTCTCACAAAGCCTCTTAAGTGCACCAAGCTTCTCAAAATCCTTGCAGCCTCAGGCTAATGGAAGGTTTCTGCCACCATTTGGTGTGTGACACAAAACAGGGTCACCCTTTTTTCCTACTTAGAAAAATATATAACTTTGGAAATACAGCTGAACAGCCTTAAAATAGGTGACACAGGTGACAGAAATGCTAGAGAAAACGGTTTTCTTCTAAGGTGAACATCTACTTTAGGCAGGGGGGCTGGTACGCATGGATACCTAATGTCATTTGAAAGCCTGAGCTGGGGAGGTCTGCACCACAGGTACCTTAATGGTCGCTATGAATGGAATTCACTCAGCCATTAACTTACCTTGCTGTCTGAATCCTTCTGCCCAATCTCAGCCTGAACAATGAAAATGAGGGCATCCACTAAACCATCACATTCCCGAAGTTTCCGACGAGCTTCACTCCTCTCTGAGCTGACATTCCTGAAGGGGAAGGGAGAGGCTTCAAGATGACTCAGATCTAGAAATCCTCCTTTAATATCTTCAACATTACAAACCTCCTCCATACTTTTTCTTTTTACTATAACAATTAGTGAATACTTGTTATAAAGCAAGGCACTGTAGGTGAGAGAAAGCTGAGTAAGACATTCCCCACTTTCAGACATTTATAACAAGGCCGCAGGGGGTGGGGGACTAGGGAGGGTCTAAGTAAAGTATACCAACAAAACTTTAAGATCACATAGATACTTCTTGCACAGAAGTACAAATGAAGAATGGGGCAGAGCATACGGGGTATTCCAGAGAGAAAGACTACACTGCAACATTTATAGGATAGAAAAAGAAATCAGGAAAACTTTCCTAAATAAAGGCAAATTTGAATTTAGCCTCATAAGATAAATAAGGAGGGGCACCTGGGTGGCTCAGTCGATAGAGCATGTGACTCTTGATCTCAGGGTTTTAAGTTCAAGCCCCACGTTGGGTGGAGATTACTTAAAATCTTAAAAAAAAAAAAAAAAAGACAAAGAAACAAGGACACTGTGGCCTGAGGGAAGAACACAACTTCCTCCCTCTCCATTCTAGGACTCTGTACTCCTTTTGTTGCATTTATTGCAGCTTTACTCAAATACAGGTCACTGAGGACAGGGACACAGACACACACAAGCTCGGGACTAACTAAGACAACTAACTGCCTTCCACATGGTAGATATTGAACAAATGTTTACAAAATCAAATGAACAAAGTCAAAGAGACACAGAAGTGAGGATGTGTAGGGGAACAAGTAAACTGACATATCAAAAGTATGTGGCACACAAGCAAGTAGTAACAAAGGTAGAAAGACAGGCTGGAATCATAGTGTGCAATATAGATAGGAATGGAAGCTGAATGACAGGCTAAAGAATTAAAAAAGAATTTCTTTTTTAAATTTAAATTAGTCCTCAAAAATTCAATCTTCATACTCTCGAAGCCCTTATGTTACCTAAGACAGCCAGCTGTGTTGGTGAGCACTGACTCCCATTCAATATGGCGTGGCTTGCAATCTTCATTAGGTTCCCGCTCCCAACCAGAATGTGGGATGATCACTTCATCTGTCAACGCATGCAATGCATGGTCCACAATCTCCATTTTGATTGAGTCATGGGATGAGAGATTCCACAGGGTTCCTGGCAGAGACAACTCATCAGATACTTCAACACCCAAGACAGTATGTTTTAAGAATACCAAAGAGAATCCCCTATTCCATCATTTCTCAGTCTTCCCCAATGACCAAATACCTTGTAATGATATTCAAAGCTTTTGTTTGTGACCCATAAGAAATATACATTATGGCTCAACATATACATACATACATACATACATGTATATCAAGAAATAAAGTTTCATAAAATACTTTCTATAAGCAACGCTCTCTGGGTTATCTATACCAGAGTTTCTCAAACTCAGCATGGCTGACCTTTTGGGCCAGATATTTCTTCGTTGTGGGAAGCTGACCTGTCCATTGTTAGATGTTTAGCATATCTGTGGCCTTTATTCATTATATACCAGTAGCACTCCCTCCCCTTAACCCAAGTAATGACAATCCAAACCATCTCCAGACATTGCAAATGTCCCCTGGCAGGCAAGATCAGTCCTCGTTGAGAATTAATAATCTATACCACTTCTCGTTCTTGCTTTGTCTTGAAATAGTGATCGGGATCCACAAATGTGTTCAATACATACTAATGGATCACAACCCACAATATGAAAAACAACTCTTCTAAAAGCAAGGACCACAAGCTCAAGTGTCTACACATGCCAGGCAGGTAAGTCAGGATAAACAGATATTTAAAAGAAATGACAAAAGAGTGAAAAAACGGCAAAAGACTCCCAGCTTCAGCGTTTGGGAGACGACTTGCTATATGGCAGTAGTTGGCTAAAGATAACGAAGTATGTTCAGGATTATTGCAAACCAGAGAGCACACATAACAGCTCAAACCTTTGCTACTGTCGGGTAGCAAAACTGATCCACTGTTGCCAGTTCTCACACTTTAATAGAAGCCAGCATCTGGAATTTTAGGTGAAATCTTCTGAATCTTAAACATAAGCAATCAATTCTTTAAAATTGCAAAAACCTTATGTGATCCAAACAAATCAGTGAGATAGCTCTGCCCAAAGATCACCAGTTCACAACCTTGAGTCAAAAGTAAAAGGACCAGAAGTTCTTCTAGCTCTCAACACCTCTAGGGGTCACGGTAACCCCAACCCAGCAGCTGCCCTTGTGCCAGGAACTCACCGGTGATGACTTCGGTGAGGTCCATATCACGAGCCTTTCGGAGCAATCGCACAAGGGCAGGAACACCATCACAGTTTTTTATGGCAATCTTGTTATCCTGGTCACGCCCAAAAGAGATATTCTTGAGAGCTCCACATGCTCCAAGGTGCACTTCCTTTTTAGGGTGGTCTAACAATCCCACCAGTACTGGGATCCCCTTGAGCTTCCGAACATCAGTCTTCACCTTGTCATTGCGATAGCACAAGTGCTGCAGGTATGCAGCTGCGTTAGACTTGACGGCATCCAAGCGGAATCCTAACATGGCTATCACCTCAGGCAGCTCTGGCTGTCTCCAGTTAGGGGGTGGAGGCCCCCCCTTGCGCAGGCTATCCAAGCTTGCTAAACTTCCCCGTTCGTGCTGGGCCAGAGGAGCCCAATAGTACTGGTCCGAAGGCACCTCCTCACCAATCATGTCTTCATAGCTCCTGCAGTGTTGAAGGAACCAAGGGGAAAAGAAGAATACATCAAGTTGTCTAGTCTGGTTTCCTGGGGAGCTCCCATGACCCCTTACCTCCAAGGCAGGGGTAACTTCAGCTCTAGTACACTACATCTTACCTCTCCTTTGCATAAATGATATACTGATCAATTTTTCTTAAGGAGATAAGGGAACAATTTCAAAGGCATCTGCAGTTAGATTAAAAATACCTTTTTTCCTGTCAGGTTTACTAGTTCAGAGAATAATTAGCATTCAGAGATGTTAATCACAAAAACAGAATCAAATCCTGACTTAAATGATACCTGACAGCTAAGCGCTCTGGATAGAGACTGAAATAAACCCTCAGACGACAGAGTTAAACCCAAGAAGTCAGCAAACAATGTCTGAGAACAGTTCTTACAAGCCTTCAGCTAAACAGGAAATGAGGCATTTACACATAGGAAACAGCTGCTGGGATTAGACCCTTAAACACACTTCTTATTTAAAGCCTCTCCTTATCTTATTTTGGAAATTATAAAAGAGGAGGTGAAAAGAGTAGAAATAGTATAGGCCTTCTTGCTATATCGTAGGGAAACCTGGCTTTGGTATAAGCTTGAACATTAATTTTCACAGTTCATCCCAAAGTCATCTCTGACACTCAACAAATGTGTTCGAGATATGGTTCCTAGCCTCCAATTTCTAAAAACAATACCTCGGATTCTGTCAAAACAGAGGCTACTGAGCACCCCAGCACTTGAGATACCCAACGACTGAGAAGGAGAACAAGAGACAAAGCAATGGAAGGCTTAGAGAAAAGTCTCACCGAAGAAAATTCTTCCTATTTCAGTACTACCAGCAACCACTAGAGGGTGAATCTGTCACACTATTATTTATTCATAACCACCAGGAAGGAAGAGACCCATTATCTGCGAGCTCATCTCACCCTCTGGCTCTCCCATAGGAGAGGAGAATCTATTGTGTGGAACTCTCCAAATAAGCCTGTTGTTTGTTCCACAAAACCCCTCCCACAGTCACCAAAACCTCAAGGTTAGCCAGAGCAAAGAGGCCCTGCCTCTTAGCTGTCAACATCAACCACTCAACAGCAACTCAGATGGACAAATCATATAGTAAAAATCACTATTTTTTAATATCACTGAAACAAAATGAACAGATTATATAGCTACGTTTTAAAAGGAGGCTACTGAACAGTATGTTAAGATTCCAGTTTAGTAGGGGAAAAATAAGGTCAGGGCAGATCTACATGCATAGGAAAAAAGAACTCAAAGCAAGTGCACAAAAATATTAACCGTAGTTCTTTACCGATGGCCGCTGGTGTACCTTTCTGGGTTTTTCTAGTTTTGTAGTGAGCATGTTTAACTTTCATTATTATTTCAGTATAAGCAATTACAAAAACAACTGCCATAGCCAGGACTTTTGGTCATTCAGTTGTATTTCCTTCTTCCATAAGCAGTGGATCTTGACATTCTTTCCTTTGTTTTACAAATAACAAAGCTGTGCCCAGAAAGATTAAATGACTTGCTTAAGGCTATATAGCTAGTGGCAAAGGCACAACTAGAACCAGAAGTCTTCTGGTTCAGTGCTTTTTCCACTAATCATTCTGCCTTACTGTTTCCGTTTGACCTTGTATTACTCTCCTAGGCCTGGAACAGGAAGCAGCTAATGTTCTTGCTAGTCAAGCAGGTTTCCAAGTCCAGTGCCACCCTGGAATGGACCCAAGAACCAGGCCCAAATGCTCTCTTTATGTCAATTGTCAGAGCAGAGAATGACCTGGCCACCCCCACCCACCTAGGTCCAACTCCACTAATGAGGAAGTCAGAAAAGTGGACTTGTTAACAAGCAGACAGGCCACCGCCCTGGGCAGACTCCTTTAGTGATAGCTGTTATCTATCACTGCTTCAAGTCGCACCAGCTGAGGTCTGGTGCCCACTCCACGGCCCCCTCCCCCAATAAAAGGTGAGTCACATGGGAGTTGGACTAGCTGTCCAAATGATACAATACCTAAAAGGTGAATGACTCAGGCTTAGATAATGGGGCCTCTACCCGGGGCCTAGCCCAGGTCGCTATTAACCAAACCTAATAGGAGGAAAATGAGCACCAAGGCATTTGCTTTAGAAGGTTATGACCCCATATAGAAATTCAGCAACAGCTGCTAGGACAGCTTTAGCACCGAGACATCTGTAAATCTTCTCCTTTCTTTCTTATTATTTTTCCTTGCCTGGAAAACACTAGGTCTCTGATTTATTCTAAAGCAGGACCAGCAGCCTATGGGCCAAACCTGTTTTTGTACAGTCCCAGAACTAAAAATGGGTTTTTAATGTTTTTTTAAAGGTTGTAAAAGAACGTTCATACAACAAAAATTATATGTGGCCTGCAAAGCCTATTCAAATAGTTCTATCTGGGATCCCTGGGTGGCTCAGCAGTTTGGCGCCTGTCTTCGGCCCAGAGCATGATCCTGGGGTCCCATGTCAGGCTCCCTGCATGGAGCCTGCTTCTCCCTCTGCCTGTCTCTCTGCCTCTCATGAATAAATAAACAAAATCTTTAAAAAAAAAAAAAAATAGTTCTACCTGATCCTTTATTCCAAAGCATTCTTTCAAGGCAAACCTTCTACCAGCCCCAAAATCAATCACTCCCTTTTTCACATCACCAAAGAATCCCATATGAGTAGTAAAGTCAGAATAGGCAGCTGATTAGTGACCTTCCAGAGTGTCACTAATGTACCACCCTCAAAGGATGCTACCCCCTTTTCACTTTATAACCAAACGTAAAAATCAAAACAGAAAGTGTCAGAGCTTTGGTGAGATCAAGGTTTGTTCTTAACTTGAAACTAAAAACACCATGGGGAGGGCTGTCACATACACCATTAACTGTCTACTCTGGCCCTGAAAGCCTACACCCTCAACCCTGTCTTAATACCAAACCAGATGCTAAAGAAATTCATAGAAGCTAGTGAATATCCCATAGCCCCAGGCACCAAGCTCCTTTGTGCTGCTGCTTATCACCAAAAAAGGGGCCAGATCTTAGGCAGAAATAGCAGCAAGGCTTGGCACGGAAGCAAAGGCCACTCTTCAGGATGTAGACCAACAGCCACAAGTCATTAGAATATAGGACTTCCATCATAAAAAAGAAAAAAAGCAAGTCAGTATTTAGTAAAGTCACAAAAGGGAAGACACAAGTGTCTCTGATTAAAAAAAAATACTTAGAAGAAGAAATACTTTTCACTGACTTGGTAACACCCTTACCCTCCCCCTTTCTTCCCTACCTGAGTCGTCGGCGAGGATCAGAGGGTGTCCCAGTCCGACGGGCAGTGCCATAATCGGACATCATGCCATAATCCAAATCATCATAGCCCATGCTACGCTGGTCATCCTCTAGCCCATAAGGCTCCGGGTGAAAACGATGCAGATCCACACTGCTCCCACCTACCCGAACCTGGGGCTGAGGCCCATACACATCCTGCCTACTAGGTGCCCGATAACCTTCCATACTGGGCCTGTACCGCTCCTCAATGCGGGTCACCCGGGACAGACTGCCATAGTTGTCACTGCTACCGGGATAACCATCTTCATAGTGGCGGCTATATCCATCAGGAGGATAGTGGAAGTTCCTGGGAAGGGTAGCAGTGCCTGCTTGCCCCACATAGGGACCAGGTCCCCCATTGCCATTCTTGCGGAAGTCACGCCCCAAAGTCTGTATATAGTTGTTAGAAACTGATGAGGCATCCACAGGCAGCCCATCTGGTCCCACAGGGACTGGCTGTACTGTCCGTGTTGTCACAGTCTTCACCACTTTCTTGACCTTCACGTAAGGAAAGAGAAAAGAGTGAACACAATATAAGCCTAAATTCTAGACCTAAGAAATGAAACAAACCCCTATGGCAAGCTCACTTTATCTAGAAATGCCTTACATTTACCACTACCCTTTCTCTCCATCTTATTAGTGCCTAAGCAGGAAATCTGTGCTGGCAGTAACCATGACTATAAGGGAAGCTACTGGCAACCTTGTATATTTCTCTCTTCCTCATTCCATTTGATTTTCCCATATCTCTTCTATCTTTCCTATCTGGCCAGAGATCACTTTCTTTATGCCTTCACTACAGATCAATACCTTTCATCCACCCTAATTAAGTACTTAATACCCCCCCACCACCACCACCAATGAAGACCTTCTCCATCATCCTAGACCTCACACAAGTCTCAGCTTACTGTGGTCTCTGTGCGCCGAGTAGTTCCATCATCAGAGGTCTCCACAGAGACGACAGACATAGCTCCCTCAGGGTCCTCCTCTGTGTAGGTCTCCACAATCTGCCCTGGTTCCTGCATCCTGGGAATGGTGCTATACACAAGGTGACTGTGATCCTGTATGGAAAAGAGGAAAAGGAAGGAACAACTATTAAGCCATAATATCAACGGTACAACCCAAGGAGAAGCAATCTCCCTAGAGACAAAGACTCCCCCTTCCCGTGCATCTTCCATGGACCCCAAGATTTTTAGTGGGGTAGCTATCCCCACCTTTTGAACTTGTACAAAAGAGAAGACAGAAGTCCTCCATTCTAGTCACTTAATAAATATGAACTGAGTTAACTATAGTCACATCAACATCCAAGTGACAGAGACAGCAAATTTAACTTCCCAGTTCTGGTCACTGGAGTGAATATGAACTGTATTAACTGAGGCTACATCTACATTTGAATGATCCTTCAAAAAAGAAGTTTGCCCAGTAAAGAACTTTTAAGATGAACCAGAAAATCCCTTCAAAAGCAATCTTCTGGGCAGCCCAGGTGGCTCAGGGGTTTAGCACCGCCTTCAGCCCAGGGTGTGATCCTGGAGACCCGGATCGAGTCCCATGTCGGGCTCCCTGCATGGAGTCTGCTTCTCCCTCTGCTTGTGTCTCTGCCTCTCTCTCTCTGTGTATTCTCATGAATAAATAAATAAAATCTTTAAAACAAAAAACAAAAGTGATCTTCTGACTGGGGCTGTTACTCTTCAGAAACTGCCTAAGGCTCAAGACCCGCCAGATTTCAGGTAGAAATAGAGGGATGCCCATTCCAGCAAAAGGATGCAGTAATTGAGGGACCAAATACAGGATCAGCGGCCATTAAAACTCATTCCAAAATACAACTACATGTATACGTTGAAGCTCCACTATTTTCCTAAATGAAAGAAGCTCATCAATGGTTGGGTACTTACAATGTACCAGGCACTTTACAAGATACCAATAATACTCTTATGGGCTGGGGAAGTAAGAAGAGAAAAATGAAGCAACCCAGGCCTCGAGCCAAAGACATTACCTGGGGTCCGTTGAGTTTCAGATCTGGGAATTTCTGTCGCTCAAGGTCAGCATCGCCCACAAACCGGCCGTTCTGAAACACAGCCCACAAGAAGACAATTCATTTTGTAGCCTTCCTTTGCTCTATCAAATACAAATGATCTTTTTTCCAAACAGGAAAAAGGCTTTCAAAAAGATATGTGGCCTGGAATCCTTCTGTCAAGTACTTATAAAAGAACCACATCACTCCTTAGCTTTAGCACTTTCCTCAATATTGGGATTGGTCCTGGAACTGGCAAAATGGGTCCCTAGAACATAAGAAGGTAAGCTCCATGAGGGCAGACATTTTTCATATTTTTACTTTCTGGTTAGTTTTGTTCAATGATATATTTCCAGTATCTTGAACACTGCTTGGCACATAATAGGCACTCAAAAACTATTTGCCAAGTAAATAGCAGAGACTCGGGTAAGTCCTTAAAAATATAAGGAAAGTTAGAAAAGCTAAGTTGGGGAGTTTCCAAAAGCATTCTTTATCGCTCCATGCATCTTCATGTTCTACTACCACTGGAAACTCCCCTATCAGCCAGCTTTTTAAAGAGAAACACAAGACATAGGAGTCTCCCTTTGCAAGTAGGAAGAAAACAAGTACCCCAATTCCCCTCAACCAAAAACAGTTGTCTCAACATCATCTTCACCAATTTTTAGAGCCACAGAACAAAAGATGCTCTGTCTTAAGCAACAGGAAATAATCTAACAACATTATACTACGTAAAAATACATTTGACTGCTCCTCTTCCAATAGGAAACCGTGAGATCCAGCCATCTTGGGAGACTTCTCCCACCCTACTCGAGTACCATTACATAGGGAGTGTAATGCTGCAGGGAAAGGAAGTTAAACATTACTCTCAGGAAGAAGGAAGGGTGTGGCTTCATTGCTGAACAGAAGTTAAAAATAAAAGAAAGAGAGAAACCCAGTACTAAATCCTGGAATTCCCCACCACCTCCAAGCCTGGGCAGTCCTGCTCACCCCTTTCAATATATACCTCTCATTCCTAACACTCTATCTGGTTCCTATAAAAATCTAGAAACGTTGCAAACATACTATCTCCCAAGTTCCTGATCACCCCCTACATGGACTTTTGTCCTCTCATGCAATATGCTTCTCAGCATGAGGGATCTTCTCTGTCTTAAAAAATAAGTAATCAATGAAAAGGACTATTAGATTAGAGCATAAGCACTGCTGTTAGTTCCCACCAGAAATCTCATAAGATAGAGTCTACCGGGCAAGGTCTACTCTACACACACATACCCTCAGACAGATTACATCACAGCAAAGTCAGACCAGAGAAACCATAGGGAACACAAGATACTTCTCATTTCTAATACCAACTCCCCCAAGTCATATCACAGTCAGCCAACCCAGAGACCACTGGCTCCTGTGGTTATCTGGGTTAAATAGCAGCATGATGCTCCTCCAGCTCCAACCAAAAGAATTAACAATGACCATCCCCCTCCAAGACACAATTTGCAAAGCCAACAAAACAAGCATACAAGGACAATACGGAACAAGAATACACAATTTATAGACACTGAAACACCTTCTGAGCAGACTGTTCCCTGAGGGAGACTGAACTGGAGTTGAGAGTACAAGATGGCCAATTTCACCAACCCACTAAGCAGGCATTTACTTTCCTGAATTTTTGATACCAAGTTGGGGCGGGGGGAAATCAGAGAAAACAGAAGGACCTTGAGTATAGCTCCAAACTATAGGATCTACCATGACTAGAATTACATCCCAACCCAGAAACCCCACTCCAGCAAAACAGGAAGTCAGAAAGATGCTTCTCGAGATAAGTGCATTCAGCTCAGCAGAGCAGCAATACCCCCTATCTCTCGCATCAGTGCTGGAAAGGTTCACCATGAAGCATGGACAATGGACAGCCCATAACCACAAGGAAAGTAGTTTTCCAAGTAGGATCACAGCCTCTCTATGACCATGCCAAAGTCCTACCTGCAGGTCTGATGGATAGAGGGGTTACCTGATGCCGGCGGGTGAGGGTGCCGTTGGCCATGAGTGGATTGGCATCTTGTGGTGAGACCCGGACGCGTTCCAGTTGCGCCGAGACGTGGCGCCGTTCCTCCTCCAGCGCCCGGGTCAGCTTCTCAAACTGGGCCTCTTGTTCCTTCACAGAGGCCAAGATGCTGGCGGTCGACTCCACCTCTGAGTCGTCCATGAAGGTAAAGGGCGGAGCCGCCGCAGGGCAGGGTAAAAAGGAAGGTGTGGATCACAGAGGGAGGAGCAAGGAGGGAGAAGGCCCCCCTCACTTCACACTACTGAGAGAAGGTATGGGAGAGGAGAGAAAAGGTCACAGGTCAGAGAAGACAGATGAATCATTAATCCCAGAGCCAAAGATGCCCTCTTGTGGTTTTACTGCAATGCAGAAAGCCAGCCACCACCAAGCCTAAGAGCCCATCACCAGTGTCTGCTTAAGCAGCATCCTTTGCCCACTACCCTTTTAACACCTCACCAGAAATAACCAGTGAATGGAAAGGGGCAACTAGATCCACCTCTACACTGTTGGCAGGAGAGGGAGAATATGGCTAAGAGACGTAGTCATGACCAGAGATTAATATTACATTATTTTTCCCTGGAAAAATTTGCTGGCATCAACTCAGTGAAAGTTGTAACTCTACAGTACAGACCAACACTCACTGTCCTGCAGGGGCAAGCCTTTTCTAGAATTAAGGGAGCAGTACGGACCTACAGATCTTACTTAACCTCTCCAAATTTGAACACTGAAATTGCCTCAATAGTGGCAAAATATACTAAATAAATATGCTAAATTAAAATGCCAATCGTAATGGAAATACTAAAAAACTTCCTACCGTCAAAAGCAGGAAACAAAATGAAGGCCCTCATATACTGAATACATTTTATGAAGGAGCCTTTCTACTTTTCAAGACTATGCTATACTATTAATACTGAAGGTAAACCATGTGCCTTGGCTAAAGGAGACAAGAGAGCAGTAAAACCACAAAAAATTCTGTATGTAAAAAGGCACGACTTGCAGCAACCTTCATCTCTTTGAGAAATAGGAAAATGAGCATTAGGCTCAAACTCTGAAAATGCCCCTCGCAGTAGTTCATATTCTAACTTCCAGACAGCAAACGGCTGGAACTTCCTACATCCCTGTTATCCTGCTGAAAGTTCTAAATAAACCAACTCTATTTTTACATCTTTACTTCTTCCAACTCTGGATAAATATCCAAGTATCTAAAAGATTTGTGTGTTATTTATATAATAAATGATACTTACATAAAAATGAAGAGTTCCCCATTCCCTTCTCCATTAACTGCAAGTTGGCCAGTAAATGGAGGGGCACTAATAGTCATACAGTTGGACTCAACAGTTTCTTGCTTATAAACTAGCTATAGGTGATATGACCAGTCCAACATATACCATGTCCAGAGGATTTAAAATGATTTCTCTTCCCCTATTCCCCACCCTCTTTTTAACCCCCCATAAAGAAAAAAGGCACTTAAAAATTTTTTTCTTAATAAACATTTCCATACACACCTGTTAAGAGAAGGTCGTAACTGATTGGTTTAACACAGAGAACAGCCCAGTCTAGATTCAAAAAATCATGGGAGAAGCATCCCAGCCACCACAGCAAGGAGGAAGCAGGAAGGAGAGAGCTGCAGAAATATTTGGAGGAAAAATGGGATTGAGAGGAAAATAAAATATACACAAAACATTAAAAAATAAGAGGAACAGGGGCAGGTATTTGGAGAAAGACAATCTGGGAGTGGAAGGGAGTAGTATAAAATATGACTTGGAATTGCTTAATGTGACAAATGCCCTTTGGACTTTGCTCTGTCTTCAGATACATGGACCTTGGATGTAGTTTTTATTAAAACCTGGACTCTACTGTCAAGAATTACTTCTGTACAGAATGAGGAGTAGGTTATAATATGGATAAAAATTCACTTACCCTCTATTCCCAGCAACCAAATTGGGAGGTGGGGGGTGTAGATTTTGTTGTTAGAATGCCCTTCCCCTTCCTTCCCACCTCTAAGGCAGAAACCTCAAAGCCTAGTCCCAGCATGCCCACAAAGACATTGAGAAATCAACGCAATTGTCGTAGTGTGGAAGACATGTGGGGACTAGCCTAGGCTGGGCCTTTTGCTTCGGTTCCCTTTCCCACGCTCCCCAGAGCCCTACCAACACAAACGCTGGGGCCTGTTTGCTTCAGAGTACATGCAGCATTCTGTGAGCAAGAGCACCCAGAGCAACAGATAGACAGGTGCCCAATAAACTCCCTAATTAATCCTCTGCCACTAAGACTCCTTCCAGTGGATACAGCACCTAAATCCAAGAATGTGGCAGCCCTTCTAAATCCCTCTGGCCCTGGCTCCAGGCTCCTGCAGTCACTTACTCCTGCTCTTTCTTCTGGTCTATTGCCGAGTTTTCATATTTCTACCCCACATCCCAAAAAGCTACTCAAAAGTCTTTAAGAAGTATCCTTATTTAAAAATAATAATAAAATAAAATTTTAAAATGCTGCTCCCTTTTCATCTCCAATGCTTCATTTTAAGCACTGCCCTTATCCACTACATATGATAATAACCTCTGAGCCATCCACATCAAGAGGACTCAAGCGCAAGAGATTCCTCCATTCTAGGTTTCAACAGGGCTTGAACTGCAGTTACCACTCTGGCAGCCTCGCCCTGTAATCTTCTTTGCTAATAAAAGCCCAAACTACCACTATTACGGGGCATACGGTGACAACACTCCCTGCTGCAGAGAAACTGTCATCCTGTCATAAACAGCTACTTTTTACCCCTACAACTTTAATTCTAAAAAGGGAGTTAAAGGACAGTAGGAAAACTAGCCAGGGCTCTAGGTCAGGAAGCAAGATCTCCTACCTTCTTGGGCTTTAAAGGCTAACCATCTAGCTCTAATTTGGAGAAGAGGATAGCACAGAAAGAGGATCAGATTCCTAGCCTAATGGCACGGGGAGATTTTCTGCCTGAAAGATGGCAGAAGCAGAGGCTATGTCAATAGGCTGCAAGAGACCGGTCCCAGGCCTGGTTCTGCCACTAGCCAACAATGGCAAAAAGTCACTGCCATGTTCTCATCTGTAAGATGCCAACATCACCACCCCAGTTCAAATGAGAGTCGCTAAGAGGATCTGGTGAGATAATGTATGCCATACAAATGTGAGGTATTAAGTTGTTTCAGGAGTTAGTTTCTATCCCCCAATTATAATACTTAATGGTAATGCCTCAGCCGAAAACTATTTTGTGAACTAGTAGGTGAGACTAACAGGATCAAAAGCATAACTGGGTTCTGAGGAGTGGATAAGCGGGTTCCCCTGCTCCAGCTCTATTTACTAGGAGGTCCCATCTAGACCAGTGTTTCTGGGACATAAGAGTGCAGCATTACACATCAGTTCTGATCCCACATTTGAGACTTTAGCAGTTTATGACCACAGTGAAAGGGAAGGTGAAAAATAACTAACAACTACTAAGTGTTCTACATTTATTATCATGGCAATACTTACAACCCTAAGGAAGGAAGTTTTACTGCAAATGAGAAAACAGGCTCTAGGTGAAGAAATTACCCAAGGTCTCGGTTTAATAGCAAACTGAATTTAAACTCAGGTATATTCCGTTCCAAAGCCCGTGTTCTCTCTCTACTACATGCTGTTAAGTCCAGAAAGTGCAAGCCCAGTATAAGATAGACAGTCCAGTCCCCCTCCCTCATAGTCCTTGTGCTTTCTGCCCAAATATCACAGGAAAAATGCGGGGGGGGGGGGGGGGAGGCTTCACTTTTCTTTAAAGGGTTTTTCATAATATCTACACAGATGATATAAATGGGAGAACAGAAACAAGAGGAGGAAAAAAAGTGGAAAGAAAGCTGTTATATAATACGCTGCCTCACAACTCAGATTTGAGGAGTCTTCACTCATGCCATACACATAAAAAAAAAAAATGCTTTAGATCAGAATCTGCAAACCATTACCAGACTTCGGCAATTAGTCAAGAAAGTCATGGGAGTCCAAGCCAACACCTTTCTTAATATTTTCAAATGAATTATACTAGTTCTCACCACAAAAACACCATCAAGGAATTCTCAAATTTAGAAGAGGAAGGCTACACATAAGGTGAGTCTCCTAAGACTAGACTTTACCGTAAGACTATAACTAGTTTTACTTCTAACAAGCCATAGATCCTATAGACCTGTAAGTCTAGCAAGGTTCCAATATTCAGGCAATGACAATGGTAAAAACTCAGTCTCTTCTGTAAGAAACCCAAACCAAAAGTTAAATTGGACCAAATGCCCAGACAGACCAAAGAGACGATGCCAACCAGGTAGCTAGGTAAAAAATATCAGCAATAGGGCAGTCCCTGGGATGGGATGTAACCCGGCCATAGGAATGATATTTGGAAATATGATTCTTAGAAGTTAAGAATACAGGCTTTGGAATCAGACTAGATTCAAATCCCAGCTCCACTGCTTCTTAGCTTAGGACTTTGGGCAAAGTACCACTTAATCAGGTTCCTTTTCTGTAAAATGGGAGAAATAAAATACACGTAAAGGTAGTTGTGAGAAGTACATGAGACAATTCACATAAAGTACTTAGAAAAATGTCTTGACACCAGCAATCTATTAATATGGTTACTGATACAAACACTACCACTACCACAAATAGCTAACAAAAGGGACTAGAGTTCGGTGGTGTTAATAGGACTTTTGAATAAACCACACATGTCTCCACATGCTCCCCTCACTGTTTTACAATTAGCCCAGTAAATTACAGGAATTCTTCACACTCTCAAAGGGAAAAACAAAATAAAATTTCAGACTAGGGGTCAAAAGACCTGAGGTCCTAGTCCTCACCCTGCCCAAAACTAGCTGTGAGAACTAGCTCTAAGGAGAAGTTATAACTCCTGTAACTTTCACTTTTTATTACTTGTCAGGGTTTAGCTTTAATGAGCTAATATATGTAAAACCATAGGCTTGGGGATTGAACTTCTTTCCTACATCCATGCTATTCTGATAAGGATATCCAAAGACATGACCAGAATTAGGTAAGCTAGCCCTTATGGAAAGAGGAAAAAGTATTTGTCCTCCATTTTCCATTTGAGATGGAAAAAATCTAAACCCCACAAAAGAGTATTTGGGTTTCTTAGGAAGGAAATTTTATCTTCTGCAGCCAATCCCAAAGCCAGCTTTCCTCCTTCCTTCCTTTTTTATTATGAAATCAAAACCAATGTCACAAAGTGATGCTTTCCCTCTAAAAGCAAGGATATGCAAAACTCCTCTTCTATGTCATCCTAGGGATTTCAAATGGCTGTTTTAGAGGGCACACTGAGCCTTGTACTGAAGAATACCAATCAGTAAAATATAGCACCTGTAAGACCACAGAGCTGTACTACATAACACTCAAGCCAACAAAGGTAGGTCTTCTAAATCCCTAAAATGACATGTGTTCCAAAATTCAAAGCAATTATTCCTATTCAACAACATACACAAAAAACTGCCATTTTGTTTTTAAAGTAAAGGAATATGTTTTTCCTCTGGCTTTTTACCACCAAGAGTGCTTGTACAAGTCCAAGATCTAAGCACCTCACCTACTACCTGATGTTCCACCATCCTAAGCTCAGTAAGCACAAGTCCAGTACTCCTGCCCCCTTTATTGGGAAGACTTAACTCCCACACTAAGCCCAAGTCCCTGGATGTGATTTGTATTAAGGCCTAGAGAAGATTCTGCTCATGTCACGATCCCAAATGATCATTCCTCAGAGTTATAAAACTGATATTCTGGAAATGGCCATGTGATAGGTGTTAGCAGCTTCTGAGCTTCCCTGTGCATCAGCCTGATGCAAGGCCTAGCTTTTCCACTTATAAGCACCCAAAAGGCTGACTGAGGACTTTCACTTTCACAGGGAAAGACTGGGTCTCATTGTGTCCACCACAAACCTCTCTGATGAATTAAGGGAGTCTTTGACAAATCACTATCTTCAATACTTCTGATTGGGGTTTCAGAGAAAAGAAGGAAAATATATAGTTTTGGGTTTCTTAAAAATATTCTTTGTTAAAAGGAGGTTGAGCTGGTAATCTCTATAGGTCAACAAGACACCTTAAACTCACTTTAGTCTTATCCTTACCCAAAGTTACCTATTAGGATTTAGTTTTTACTGTGACTTTAAAAGGAAAAAAAAAAAAAAACCCTCCATCATCTTGACCCTAAATTCAGAAACCAGATGGAACATTCTCCTTGTTCTCTTTTCCCCTATTGAGTGTTCTGGGAACCCCCCAAACCATAACATTCTAAATGGCTGAATGCTGGACTGGCTCTGAAGCAAAGGAAGGGTGTGGCTCTCAGCTAGTGAGGGGGCCCAGGACGAAAGGGTATGGAAAGAAACAAAACCTGCTTCTCTCTGGGGCACGTATGACACACACATAGGACTGGTCTAACAAGTCCTTCTGATCTCTCAGGCCAGGCCGCCTCCTTCTCCACCCCCATTACCCACGTGCCTCTCCAAGGCCCTCCACTGGGACAGACAAGGCTGAATTTTCTCTCAATACTGAAAGCCTGAGACACAGGAGTTACTTACCTGGATCCCGGATGCAACCCTGCCAAAGAAGCCTCACCTAGCCTTATAAGGAGAAGGCAGAGCTTTAGGGAGAGGCCGATAAGGAAACAAAGATAAGAGGGAGGGACAAAAAGAAGGAGGTGTCAGACTGGAGGAAGGGGAGAGGCTAAAAGCTTTTCTCCTTTCTACAGGAGAAGGGAGAAAGAGGGAGGTCAAGTACACAATGGGAAATGAGAAAAAGTCTAATCAAACTAGGAAGGTATTATGCAACTCCTAGGTCATAAAAGAGATATCCTAAAATTAACTAGGACACCTTATACCCTTTCCTACTGCAGGCTAGAAAAAAAAAATTTTTTTTCATGGAAAAAAAGCTTAACCTTAGGGTTTTCTAGAGGTCACCCAAATGTTTGAGCTCACATTCCTTTTTTTAAAGAGGCAGCTTCTCACCAAACCCCTTACTTTCTAGCTATGGCAATCTCACGATTTCCTTGCCCATTCTTTGACAGTGACTTGGGAAAGCTGAAAGCAAGTAATTGAGTCACCTTTACAGTCCTGCTTCCTCAAAGTACTGAAAAGACCAATAAGACACCCTTCCATCAGGTTTAGAACATACCTGGCTTTTGAGACAAGGAACAGAGAGTCTGAGGAAATCAGAGAAAGCGTGAAGGTCCTGCCTATTTCAGTTATAGGACCGACTGCTGAAGGAAATGTTTTTCCCTCTATAAAAGAAAGAAGAAAATCTGATCTTACGGGGGAAGAAAAGTTGTGAGTTAATTACTGATCTCCCCCTCTTAAGTTATCATACATAATCATCTCAACAACTTCTGGGATGACACTGGCCCCTTTTTACAAAGAAGTAAACTGACATCAGAAGAACTAAGTATCCTGCCCAAGGTCATAGAGCCAGTGAGTGGTGGAAAGGCATCTGTTCTCCCAGTCTGTATTCCTTCTTCCTGAGAGAGTAAAGAGGGTATGAACTTTCTACACATCTTGTAGTTAAGTCCTTCTAATTCCAATAGAGAAGCTGACCAAAAGCAATTGGAGAGAATGGTACGGAAGCTAACAGATTTGAGTCTTACTTTGACTTCATTCAAAAAAAAAAAAAATTTTTTTTTTAAGATTTATTATTTGAGGGAGAAGGAGAAAGAAATAAATCATGCACATGAGCTGGCAGGGGTTGGGGGATGCAGAGGGAAAGGGAGAGAATCTCAAGCAGACTGTATGTGCTCAGCATGAAGCCTGACATGCCACTGGATCTGACAACCTAAGCCGAAATCAAAAGCCAAAATCAAGAGTTAGATACTTCACTGACTGAGCTACCCAGGTGCCTCTGGGTATTACCTTCACTTTAATGAGCAAGAACTTACTCAATTCTGAGTAAGAATAGCTTGCAATCTACCTCATTTTATAAAGGAATAAGAATTCAGGAGGGAAGATGCTAGGGGTAAAAGTAATACGACTTTTTATATAACCATCTACCCTTCCAGTGGAGGGTCTGCTCTAGAAATCTGGCAACATGCCATATTCTCAAATCATCCCACCTCAAGAAAGAAAATCATAAACACTCTTACTCTCATTTTTTTTTTCTTACTCTCATTTTTAATGTGCCATCTCACTAAACCAAAAGCAGAGATCAGAGCTGGGTGGGAAACAGAAGGAACTAGAAGCAGGGAAGATTGTACTGGCCACATAGGAACAGAGGGGAGGGATTGTTCTAGCGGTATGTTAGCAATCTGCCTCTGGGGCAGCTGTCCTCCTGAGCAATCAAAGGCTGGTTTGTGTGTGTGCTCAGGGACTAGCCAGCTTGGCAAGAAGTTGAGGACTCAGCCACCCAATCTACAGAGTTAGAAGAGATGCCTGTTTCACAGCTGGAATGGAGGGCAGGGAAAACACAAAACAAGGGGGGAAATGAAGGAGGAGGGGCACACAGTGCTACAGGTGCTATTTCAGTCTAGACAGAAGGGGTAAATTCCCAGGAAACTACCAACCATTCCCTGGTGATGTGCAAACAGTGAATTTCCATTACCTCCAAATACTGAAATCAAAGAACGGGTAGGTTTCTCTAGCTCTATGTGTAGTAGGGTGCCAACTGGAAGGATGAAATGAAAAATGTTGGGCCCCAGCATTACCTGTTTCTCTCCATCCCTTTCAGAACCAACAAAGTATTTGCAATATAGAGTGAATAAACATTACATAAACATCTATTTCTAGAATTCCTTTCTTAATTAAATCCTAGAGATCTATAAATAACAGTAACACACATAAAACTCAGTGAGATTCCCCAATGCTAGGAGATGGAGGCCATTTATATAACTCAAGTGCTGAGACGCAAAAGGCCACAGTCAGAATTCACACTCCCTAATCCGTCAGAGTAGCTAGATGATCCGAGACCCATTAGACACACAAAGACTGCTCTCTTCTCGGTAGAGCCCTGGAGCAGAGCTGCTCTCCAGGGACAAAGAGATTTCACAGGAGAACCACAAAGACACGGCCCCTCTCCGTCCCCCCACTCCCAGCTTTCTCACTTCCTGTCACAGTAGCACCAGACCACAGTCTCCCAGAAACAAACAAATACAAAGTGCTGGATTCTGGGCTGCAGGCCAACCGCATTCCAGGGCGTCCCATCCACCAATCACCAGTCAGAGCTCCCACTTTGCCCTGCTCAGTTCCTTATCATGTTCGGGAAAACAACCCTCCTCCCTGCCCCAAACCAACACTACCCAGGACAAAGCTCAGGCCTTTAAGAATCCGCAGAAAGATACTATGTGTGGATCTAAGGGTTTGAAGGGGGTGAGGGGATTTTTAAGATTCCTACTTGGCCAGTTTCTTCACTTTGGAGGCATGGCACTGGGAATTTTAAAGCCACGGCTGCTCTGATATTCAGTTCTGAAACATGTGATTCATCCCAAAGAAAACTTCACTATGGCAATCTGGTTGTCACTCTGGATGCCCTCAATGGAACATTCCCACCTGGAGAAGTACTTTAAAACACACATCCTCTGTCACCTTCTCTATCACCCATTTCCACTGTTTCCAAAGTCTTTCAAACCTTTCCCCACAAGCATAAAGTTGATTCTTAGAGGCCCCACAGAGAACAAACAAAGGCAGCAGGCTCCACCCTACAAAGAGGCAGGATAAGCACCAGCAGGTGCTGGGAGCAAAGTTCTCTACTTCCCGAGGGAATGAGGGGAGGACTAAAATTGCACAGTAGTCCTGGAGGCAAAGAGGTCAAGACAGCAATCTCAGCAAAGAGGTCAAGACAGCAAGCTCAACCTTTCCTGCTCACTACTCCCTCTGGAGTGGGTTGGGGGTTGTAGATTTGGAACCTCTTCTGGAAAGGGAGGGGGAAAAAAAAAGTCTTCCTTTCTAATAAGGGTCCTCAGCTAATTCCAAGAATGGGACAAATGATGCATTCTTCTGTTATCTTGTACAAGCCCATTGGACGTTAGCCCTAAACCCCAGAAGCAAAGATGCAGATAGAAGTCAAGCTAATCTATTAGCCAGAGATTCTTGAAATCCAAAGAAGGAACACCCTTTGCCCACAGGGCTCAATTCCCTTTGCATAAAGCATAACACAGGTTCAGCACAGAGTTCTCCAACCAGGAGACTAGTAATATGTTATCATTTCTCATTTTTTCCTCTCCTTAAAAACTCCTTCCCCCTTCTTCTTGGATCTGCTAGTAGTCTCGGCTGACCCTCATTTAGACAGTATATGATGCAAAAGGAGCCTAAGTCTGAAACAGCATAACTTAGAAGGAATTTGCCCATATCTGGATCTGACCTAACTAGATGGAAGGAGGTAGGGCAGGAGTATATACAACAGTCAGCCATTCTACAGCTGGGTAGAAAAGTGGGTAGCTAGCAACACTAGCTATAGAACAGAACTTCAATAGTAGAGCCTAGCCACTGCAAACTATCATTGAAGCACACACACAAAAGTTTAAGATCTTACCTAGCATTGAATCAAACTAACTCCCTTTTTCTCTCAAGAATAACTGAGGGGAGGGACACCTGGGCAGTGGTTGAGCATCTGCCTTTGGCTCAGGTCATGATCCTGGGGTCCTAGGATCAAATCCTGCATAGGGCCCCCGCAGGGAGCCTGCCTCTGTGTCTCTCATTAAAAAAAAAGAATAACTGAGGGGCACCTGGGTGGCTCAGTCAGTTAAGAGTCTGACTCTTGATTTCAACTCTGGTCATGATTTCAGGGTGGTGGGGTGGAGCCCCACGTCAGGCTCTATGCCCAACATGAGTCTGCTATAGATCCACTCCCTCTGCTCTCTAATAAATAAACTAAATCTTTACAAAAATATAACTGAAAAAGTAGTTCCAATTGTTAGTATTCTTTTTAAGATTTTATTTGAGTGAGTGAGTGAGAGAGAGAGAGGGAGAGAGAGCATGCGAGTACACAAGTGCAAGCGAGCATGAGTTGGGAGGGGCAAAGAGAGGAAAGAATCTCAGGCAGGCTCCACCCTGAGTGCAGAGCCTGACACAGGGTGAGATCATGACCTGAAAGTCGAACACTTAACCAACTGAGCCACCCAGGTGTCCCCAATTGTTACTATTCTTATCCGATTCTCTCACCATAGCCGAGGCCAAATAAATCAGACAATTTAGTATCATGTGAGGTAGTTATAGAAAAGGAGACCAAAAATCTAGTAGGGGAGTTTTTGGAGACACTTTAAAAACAAACAAAAACAAAGGGCTGTAAAAAACTCACCCCAGAGAACTGGCCACACCCATATCAATGCTGTTACTCCAAAAGGATGCTTGGCAGGTTCTCTGCCTCAAACTGACCAGGTGAGACAGACAAGCAGTGCTGACTCAGAAATAGTCACCCCAGGGTGTGAGGGAGGGAAGGAGACCAGTATAGCCAACCGATTACAATTCAGCATGACTTCACCAAAGATCCTGGTTCTAATTGTATCTCTGGCTGTTTGTGGACATATTTAGAAAACCCAACCGAAGGAGTAATGAATGGGTAAGAAGAAACTCAATGGAGGGGCACAAGACTTAAGCTGAATACTCAATGGTTGGAAGAGTATGAATCTGTTTTGCTGTCTAACTTCCCACATACCCCTCTTTCCAAATCAAGCCCAAAGCTGAAAGAATTGGGGGGCGGGGGGAGGCAGAGAAAAGAATGTGACCGAGGAAAGTTTAGCTACATTCCAACTAGCCAGCATCCCACATGGTATTAAGAGTGCCTGAGAATCCAATCCCACTACATGGGAGTTGCTGGGGCTCTGCTAACATACATCCAATTCCTCCACCCCCCAACCCCCAAACACTCTAAAAAGAAGCGTAATTGAGATAGCTTGATGAAGGCACCAGCTGTTTCCACCACTCTCCCTCCCCCCAGCCCCAGAGACCACAGTTCAAACTCACATCAAACACTTAATACAATTGACTGGGCAGTAGGAAGGAGAAGCCAGGACTAAAATAGCAGGAAGAGTGCCAACTGGCCCCACTTAGAAGGAATGTTTTCTTGGCTCAATTTAAAAATAAGAAACCTTTGTCACCCACTCCCTTCTGCCCAATTATGTTCTCTTTTCCGCAACCTACCCCCTCAGCGTCAAATGGATTTCTGTTTCTTCCCTACAGCTCCTTGATCTATTTTCAAATGTCAGGGAATACAGGGGAAGTATAAGGTTCAATGTAAAGTAATGGCTGGGAGACTGAGACGCATCCTGGACTGCAACAGCCAACCCCAGCACAGGGCTCTCACACAAGGGCAAGGAGACAAGAGCCCACAGAGCACCCGTCTCCAGGTTTCAAAAGAGGAAAGAAGGGAACGTAGATGTTTCCACACTTGAACAATGATGGTAACCTGATTCCCAAGGCATGACGAGTAGCTAGTGAAAAGTATTAACATGATCAGCCCCTCCCCCACCCATATTAGAAGTTGGCCAGAGCTAGCCAAGGAGGAAGGGAAGGAAGCCAGCACTTCCTTTTCAGACAGGAAGTAACATTGGCCCTTCCTGTCGAGTTTTAAACAAATTGTCCAGCTGAGTTTCAATGAGAACATCCTCTCCCAAATCTGTTCCACAATTTCAAAATGGAGAAGGGAAGTGGAGATATGGTCTGAGTTTCCCTCCCTCATAAGACGAAGTCCTCCATACCATACTAAGTGCTGGGCATACCCTCCAAATCAGGCAGTGACATCTGTAATTCCTACATGATACAGGCTACAGAGGTAGACAACTTCAAATTCCCACCACATCTACTACTATGAACTATTCTCTTTTTTTTTTTTTAGATTTTTAAAAAATTTTTATTTAAAATTTAAAAGGCAGAGAGGCAGACACAAGCAGAAGGAGCAGGCTCTCTGCAGGAGCCTGATGGGAGACTCAATCCTAGGACCCCAGGATCACGCCCTGAGCTGAAAGCAGATGCTCAACCACTGTGCCACCCAAGCGTCCCTCTTTTCTACTTTTATTTTTTTTTTTAAGATTTTATTTATTTATTCATGGGAGAGACACACACACACACACACACACACAGAGAGAGAGAGAGAGAGAGAGAAGCAATCTCCATGCAGGGAGCCCGACCTGGGACTCGATCCTGGGTCTCCAGGATCAGGCCCTGGGCTGAAGGTGGCGCTAAACCGCTGAGCCACCCGGGCTGCCCTTTTTTCTACTTTTAATACTAATTTAAATAACCACCCACCTGAGGAATCACATAGATATGTGGCTTAACTCAAATGTTCAGGTTTCATTATCCTCAGATCTGGGTGATCAGAATCACCTGGAAAGCTTTTCATTTTTTTGGAATCCTGAGCTGCTACATTGGAGAATATTCCTATTTACATTGCAGACTGGACAACCTTGATTATTTTTAAAACAACTTAGTTCAACTGTCCTCCAAAAAAACAAAGAACTGTGCTAACATTTTTAAAGACTCATTCCATATCTCATCCCAAAAGAAGTCCAAAATCCAAATCTAACATTCACAACCGTAGATAATTCTAAGCCAGTTGACAATACTGATTCAAGGGTTACCTCTGACACTTATTCAAGCAAAAGTCACTTTAACTTCTGGTTTGAGTAAGAGTAAGTAGCAAAATGTTTTTAAAAGAACCATAAAGAGAAATATTTCCACAAGAAGCATGTCTCACTGAAGATTTTGAAAAGAAGAATGCCACTGAAAAACATACTTTCAAGACGACTACAAACATGGCGTGCCTGGGTGGCTCAGCCAGTTAAGCACCTGACTCTTGGTTTCAGTTCAGGTCATGATCTCTGAGTTGTGGGCTCCAGCCCTGTATGGGGCTCTGCTCTCAGTGGGGAGTCTGCTTGAGATTCTTTCTCTCTACCTCTGCCCTTCCCCATTCATGTGTTCATGAGCATGCTGGCTCACTCTCTTTCTCAAATAAATAAATCTTAAAAAGAAAAAAAAGGCAACTGCAAACATCTGTGAATGTTGAAGTAATACACATCAACCAGTTATTTAAAGCAACTTCAAAATTAGGGGAATCTGTGACCGCCTAGAGTATTTCCTATGCAAGATGACACAGTTGACCAAAGGAGAAGAGGATGGTAAGGAAATAAATGTTTCCTGATTGAGGTCATCTCCCAAGGATGATATTAAGTAACAGGATGACAGCTAGATAGGTATAATTAAGGAGAAGGACAGAGGGTAACAAGGTCAAGTTGCAGAGCTAAACTCCAAACAGAGAGAAAGGGAGAACAGATTCTTTCACTGAAGGACAGGACTAGTTAAACCAGATTATCTTGAGAGGGAAAGTTAAAAATGGGTGATTCAAGACACAAATACTCCGGAAATCGACTACCCTTTTACTTTCCCATATGTAGTTACCATAGAATATCAATCACTAAATAGTTGGTGGTTATTCCTCAATCCCACCAAAGTCAGTCAACCAGGCCAAGTGGCTCAGTATATTGTTTAATAACCCTCAATGCTGGGATCCCTGGGTGGTGCAGCGGTTTGGCGCCTGCCTTTGGCCCAGGGCGCGATCCTGGAGACCCGGGATCGAATCCCACGTCGGGCTACCGGTGCATGGAGCCTGCTTCTCCCTCTGCCTGTGTCTCTGCCTGTCTCTCTCTCTCTCTGTGTGACTATCATAAATAAAAAAAAAAAAAAAAAAAAACATTTAATAACCTCAATGCTTAAACATACATATGGAAAGGGAAAATAGTGCAAAACAGAAATCCGTTATGGTGACCTAAAACGTGGCCCCTGAAGCCATTAAACACCAATGATTAGGGCTTTGGGGAAGCAGGAGCTTCTTGGTCAAATGAGCAAAAGGGAAAGCAACAGATAAGTGGGATAGGCATATTTGATAAACCAAAGCAACAAATGTACTCAAAAGGAAACTGTACCAGATCTAGGCTGTCACTTCTTCTATTCATAGAACACTGACTATGTAGGTAAGAAGGTAGAGAACTATATTTCTCTAGGGAAGAATTTTTTTTATCTCACTTCCCAAACACATACAAGCTTATTCTTAGTTACCCTACTATTATATTCTCCAAGACAAGGGTCATCAACCTATGCAGAATCCACTACTCTGCAAATTATGTGCTGACTATACTCACACACAACTCCTGCAATGGGACAAAGATGGAGGCTGGATCAGGTACTGCCTCAGCTCTTTACAGAGAACACACAAAAAATCGTTAACAGCCGTTGTCTCTGGGGTCTGAAGTAAGGAGACGACACTTTTCTGCCTGTACATGATGAGGTCCCATGTTAAATTATCCCCTCTTCTCCCCAACACATATCCATTGAACCTCTCTGAGTAGGTCTATGTCTGTGTCTCCCCCCATCTCTCTTGCTCACTGGTAACAGAGAGGCTGTCCCCAACTACTCTCTATATTTAAGAGCTTCATTCCTACCCCTGTACTTCTTATTCACCACTCTAAGTGTTCTGCTTTTTTTTCTCAGTAGTATCACAAACTCTGGTGTACTATGCATTTACTTATTTATTCTCCATCTCTTCCAAATAAAATATAAATCCTGTGAGGTCTACCTGGTGGTATACTGTTATATTGCAGTGAGTGGCATACAGCAGGCTCTCAAATTTATTTTTTTTTTAAGATTTTTTTTTTTTTAATTCATAGAGACAGAGAGAGAGGCAGAGACACAGGCAGAGGGAGAAGCAGGCATCATACAGAGAGCCTGACGTGACCCTCTCCAGGGTCTACAGGATCACGCCCTGGGCTGCAGATGGTGCTAAACGACTGCACCACCGGGGCTGCCCTCAAATTTCTTTTAAATGAATGAAGATGTTTCATTTTTCCAATGAAAACAAAGTTAAATCTTAGAAAAATAAGTCAACTTTGTTCATTTTTCTATCCTTTTTTTTTTTGCACACAAAGGTTTATTCATTACATCTTGTTAGAAGATTTAAAAGATACTCTTCTATTGTTACAACTAAATATTTGGAGTAAAGAAATCCTGCCCCTCCCCTGCGAAAAAAGTTTCTAGCTATAAAGTTCTATACCAAGAGAGTGACATACACATGCAAAAAAATTCACTCTTTAATCTTTTTTTCAAGATTTTTTATTTTTAAGTAATCTCCACACCCAACACAGGGCTCAAACCTACAACCCCAAGATCAAGAGCCGCATGCTCCACCCACTGAGCCAGGCAGGCACCCTGACACTTCACTTTCAATTAATATGTTAGGTTATATATGTCTTCTGAACCTTATGGATGGTTGCAAAACAGATATTTTTACATATATATTAAGAGCTCACGTAAGGTAGTAAGATAACAGAATGGGGCAAAGAAAGAATGCTGTCGTATTTTCTTAAAATAGCCTAAGGCGGCAAATTATAGAAATAAAAATAGGAAAGAGTAGAAAGATTCTTAACTTACTGCTGGGAGCCCTCTTTCTGAAAGATCTGTGATGATAATTATAGAAATGTACTTAATGATATCTTTCATTTCCATTTAATGTAACTTTCTATACTTTTTTCCTAATTGTGATCTTAGACCCATCTGCTGGGGTCTCCTGTAGCCTGACCTTCAGCAGGGTACACATTCAAATGGCTAACTCTGCCCTGGTTTACAAAGTAGTCAATGGACAGCAGAACAGCAGAGAGGTTACAAAACTTCCTCCATTCCAACACAGAAACACAGTGGAAACAAATCAGATTGGCACCAATTTCTCCTTTAAAACAGACTACTCTATTTTAAAGGTGTGCTGAATATACACCAACCACTTTGTTTCAATGAGATTCACTTCACTTGCAAAGAAATGGAAACTGGGTACTTTGATGGAAGTATTGAAAAGTTGACCTAGTTTCTATTACAATGTCTTATGTCCTCAACCATCAGAATATATTTTGGTTTCTTAAAATATAAGCTCCCTAAAACAAAAATCTTTTCATGCCACAAAGCAATCTCTCAATGTGCTACTACATTCCAATACAGAACAATGCAGGAAGCATACACACAAAACTGGTAATTTACTCTCGGAAAAGTACATTTCTTTTGCCCTACTGTCCAGTGAACCAAAATGAGTAATCGATTGGTATATGTGCATGAAATCTGAAAATCAAAGATAAAAAATAATCTAAATTACTAGAAGAGATCTTCTTGAATCACAATTTATCTTAATCTGGATCTAACTGAAAAAAAGCACAAGCAGTATCCTAATACTTGTATCTTTAGCACATAAGTACAATTTATTCTATGATAAGAACCAGAAACTTCTTTCTTATGAAGTGATAGCAAGGCAAAGCAATGCCCATGAAGACCACCAATCTCAAAAGAAAAGACAGGGGATACCATAAATCAGGAAAGCAAACAAAAAGGAGAAAATGTAGGAAGAGCAGTAGACAGGAATGTGGGTTTAAAAAAAAAAAAAATGTAAAGAGCTGGGTGGGGAGTTGTGTTGGAAGGCTATGGAGTGCCAAACAGAAATTAGTTTAAATACAATTCAGAACACCAGTTTCATGGGTCGGTATGACGAGAAGGAAAACCTTCAGCTAACAGAAACCTTGAAGTTTCCAGGCAAGGCTGCATCTAACACATATATATTTCCCCAGGCCACAGTTTGCCTTTTCCACATACAAGAGCAAATCTCTTTCTTAGAAGCACACTTCTCATAGGAAGCAAAATTTCTACACGCCCCAGTTTTACAAATGTCCATTGGGTTGAAAATAGAGAATGGTGTTTCCTGAACATAAAAGAGGGAAGTTTATTTCAAGAAAAGGGATAGTAAAAGCCTGCCTTCATTTCTATGTAGTTTCCTGTACAACCATTCATAGCTGAATATTATCCTACAAAATCCTGGTTGGACAACACTTCAAGGTAAAGAATCTGGTCCAAAGTCAAAAATAATAAGGCCAAACAAAGCTTTCCCAGCCCATTCTCTGCAAAATTAAATAAAGTTTACCCTTGGATGCTACAGCTCTGTCTCTTGTAGATAGAAAACATGGGAGAAACCTTTTCGGTGGCTTTTTCTCTAAAGTCTCCAAGTCTCTGAAGAAATTACTGTAAGATATTCAAGTTTTGCCACCTGTTTCTCTTCCCCCACTGATGCCTCACTGTACTTTATTAAAAGTTATCCATCGGGGCGCCTGGGTGACTCAGTTGGTTAAGCATCTGCCTTCAGTTCAGGTCATGATCCTGGGGTCCTAGGATCCAGGTCCCAAAGCTGTCCCCTGCTCAGCAGAGAGCCTGCTTCTCCCTCTCCATTTGCCACTGCCCCTGCTTGTAAACATGCACTCTGTCAAATAAACCAAAATCTTTAAAAATTAAAAAAAAAAAAAAAGTTATCCATTCCTATATTGTGGACAGCTCTGCCCAAATAACTCCCCAAACTTGCCTATGCTTAGACACTTTTTTCCCCCATTAAAAAAACAGTTAGCTTGGGGCATCTGGTTGGCTCAGTTGGTAGAGCATGCAAGATCTCGGGGCTTTCAGTTCAAGCCCCACTTTGGATATAAAGATTACTTAAAAATAAAATCTTAGGGACACCTGGATGGCTTAGCGGTTGAGCTCTGCTTTCCGCTCAAGGCGTGATTCTGGAGTTCAGGGATGGAGTCCCATATCAGGCTCCCTCAGGGGAGCCTGCTTCTCCCTCTGCCTAGGTCTCTGCCTCTCTCTCTCCCATGAATAAATAAAATCTTAAAAAAATATAAAATGAAATAAAATCTTAGGGGCGCCTAGGTGGGTGCTGCCAGTTAAGCATCCAACTCTTGGTTTCAGCTCAGGTTCTGATCTGAGGGTCCTGAGATGGAGCCCCACACCGGGCTTCCTGCTCAATGAGAAGTCTTTTTAAGACACCCTCTCCCTCTGCGCCTCCCTGCCACACATACTCTCTCTAATAAATACATTTTTAAAAATAAAAATTAAAAAAAACTTAAAAAAAAAGTTAGATTACTCATCCAGGAAGCCCATTTATTCCCTAATATAAACATCTGTATCACAGAATATAAGGTTTTAGGAGAACTTAAAAGGGCATTTAGTCCAACAGACAAATGATATTTGAACTCATTTAAAGCATCCATCCTGGGGATCCCTCGGTGGCGCAGTGGTTTGGTGCCTGCCTTTGGCCCAGGGCGCGATCCTGGAGACCTGGGATCGAATCCCACGTCGGGTTCCCAGTGCATGGAGCCTGCTTCTCCCTCTGCCTATGTCTCTGCCTCTCTCTCTCTCTCTCTCTGTGTGACTATCATAAATAAATAAAAATATTTAAAAAAAAAAAAAAAAAAAGCATCCATCCTAACAGCAAAAATTTACAAGGCATTATCATAAGCACCATTCTGTAAATTTTACATATATTAAATCACTTAAGCATCACAACAGTTCTATGATAAATACTGCCCTCATTTTACCAATTGAAACCAAGGCATAGAGTGGTTAAACAGTTTGCCCAATGTTATATGCTAGTAGGTGGCAGAGCAAGAGTTGAACCTGAGTAGACTAACCCAGGGATCCATGCTCTTAACCACTATGCTACCCTGCCTCTCCATATCTGTGGAACTCTTAGACTAGAAATTCTCTTTTCAGTCAGCATATTAATAAAAATCAGAATATTAGCACATTTGCAGCAAAAGGTTAACTACGGATATCTGGGTGACTAAAGGATACACAGGAGTTCTTGTGCTATTCTTGGAAATCTCCTCTAGGTTTGAAGTTTTTCTCAAAATTAAAAATTTGAAATTTATTTTATCATCATATAATGGGATATCTTTTATAAAAGTAATGACCAAATTACCTGTTGGCCAGCAAAGAAGGCTTTAAGAAAACAATCCTTATAATGTTCCCACTAAATGCCTGATCTGAATTGCCCACAAAACTTCAGTCAGACTGCAGGACTCACTGGAGAGGAAATGGACCTAAAAGTGGGGGGGAACACTGTCCCTGAGCCACAACACTAAATGTGGGCTCCATTGTCAATGCTCAATATTTAATAACAAATAACACATAATTCCAAATAGAAAAGGGAGCACATTTCCTCCCAAAAATACATTATACAATGTAACCAAGTACAAATCTATCCATACCCTTGTTTTCCCCTTATTACTGCTAAACATAATATCAGTTCTTCCCTCCTCGCTAGATCTCTGCCAGGCTGTATCAATGCTCTCCACTGGAAACCTTGCAGACAGCTGCACTTAGGCAGAGCAATCCCTATTTCAGCCTTTCCTGGCATCTGAATCCTTGTGGAATGGAAGAGAACATGAAATCACATACTGATAACCTACACATCATTCCGTTAGGCAAGTTCCTGGTTACTATGGTTCTAAATTACCATGAAAACTAATTTGGGGACGCCTGGGTGGCTCAGTGGTTTAGCGCCTGCCTTTGGCTCAGGGCGTGATCCTGGGATCGAGTTCCGCATCGAGCTCCCTGGACCCAGGATCGAGTCCCACATCGGGCTGCCTCAATCAGGGATCAAGTCCTGCATTGGGCTCCCTGTGAGGAGCCTGCTTCTCCCTCTGCCTATGTCTCTGCCTCTCTCTCTCTCTCTCTCTCTCTCTCTCTCTCTCTCTCTCTCTGTGTGTCTCTCATGAATAAATAAATCTTTAAAGAAAGGAAAGAAAGAAAATTAATTTGGGTTCTTAAATTCATAAACTTCCCAATACACTTGGTGAACAAAATCTCCAGAAGTTTCAAGCCAGAAGCACCGATTAAAACAACAACAACAACAAAAAAAAGCAATGATATCCAAACATATTTCTTTGGAATACTGATGCTCAAAACTACCATCTCAAGCTTTTTATGTTTTTATTTACTAGTATAAAAACCATTCATTTCCAACATGTCTGACAGCAATACTTCGCTGCTGCTGCCCTAGTAAATTCTAGGTAAGCAGGGCCTCTACCCTAGACAACGGCTATACTTAAGGTTTGAGTGGTTGAAGTTAACAGTTGGCTAGATTATGAAATATTAGGACCCTGACCTTTTATACTGTTCTTTGGACAGTTTGCCCAGAAAATAGAATTTTTTTAAGTAAAATTTTAAACCTTCAATTATTTCCAGAAACCTTACTTAAAAATGAGAGAAAGGTCGAAACTTCAGTCTACAGAAGTTTCTAAATCATACTGTGATTTCATTAATCTAGTTTGTATTGCTTCCTATCTCAACTTCCTTTCAGCCTTCCCCACAAAAGTCCCTCAGTGATTCCCATCAAGTGCCTTATTTAACCAAGGCTTACTGACACCTAGGTATATACCAGACACTGATAAGTGCTAAGAGGACACAGAAGTTAACATAGCATCTACACTTAAACAGTTCACAATCTAGAAATAGAAACAAAAATAAGTAGACAATTTTAACACAGTGCAATAAATATTATTTGGGCTACTGTTACAAGCCTCTCCCTGCAAGTTGGCAAGATCATTCCAAACCACATGCCTGACAATCGTCTGAAGAAGAAATTTCACTGATAATCAAAGTTGGAGGCATTTCCGGTAAGCTTAAGATATCACGACAGCAGCGATGAGCATATGGGAAGATCCCTGTTTTAAAGACAGATAATATCCATTCTAACATATTCAGCTCCCTATGGGATTTATGGAAAATGGATTTCTTACATATATTATCCCAACATGCAGGGGGTTGGAAATCTAAGTGGGTACTGGCCCTCTGCAAAATTAAACACTCCTGCCTCTAGCAAGCGCTCATTTTAGTTCTAGTTCTTGTTTCTGTTCTCTCTGGAGAACGGTAGTATATTAGTGGTTAAGTCCATGGACTTTGTAGTTAGTCAGACGAGGATTTAATCCTGGCCTTGGCCACTTACAGGCAGTGAGATTTTCAGCAAACCTCAGCTTCTGAGGCTCACATTCCTTAAAAAAAAAAAAAAAAAAAAAAAAACAGTTGTGGGAAATTAAGTAAATAGTTTATGCAAAATGCTTAGCATGCAGTAAAAAAACAACAAGGGGGTGGTGCGGAGAGAGGGCTGGAAGTAACAGGGGACCATCACGTACTAAAATAGAAAGCAATAAATTATACAGAGCTAATCATTTTGTTATTCCAATTGAATAGTGATCTATGCTTAATTTATTTGCATCCATCCTGTCTCACCCATCCCTAGAGAGCAACTACCTCATAAACCTAAGGCTGAATTGCAATTACTCGGTTTTTTTTTTTTTAAAAACGTCTCCAATAGTCTCAATTTTTATACTGAGAGAACATACCTAGTCCCTGTGACTCTCCGTAATTTGGAACCCTAAGAAAGGCACTAGAACTCTAACCACCCAAAAGAGACACCCACCTGGAATACACAGACGGTACCTTAGTCATATAACAAAGAAACCAACAGAATATAGTAGTCAAACAAAAAAAGAAAAATCTGTACAACTCATACTTGTCATTGTTTACCCCAAAACCAAAATGAGGAGCAAAACAAAACAAAAAAGATTTACTTATTTGCACCCCTTATATTTCCTGAAAGAACTAGTAGAGGTGAGGTAAAAGACAGATCTTCCATCTTATCAACCAAAAGGCTCTATAGTACACACCAGTCAAAACAAAGCCTCAGTCGTGGAAATAGTCCTGGACGCTAGTTACTAGGATGCTCACTGCAGCTACACAAAGCCCAGTATTTAAAGCTGGACCCAAATCACCACCACTCAGTCATCCAGAACCTATTTTCAAACTGCCTTTGTACTCCTTCTTCAGATTCCCTCATCCCTCCCCCTAAAGGTTGAGTAGGAAACCGACACTCTGGCAGCAACATGACCAACCCTTCAAAGATCCACCAAGAAACCTCCCCTAGGATGGAGTCAAGGCAGAGAAAATGTTTGAAAGAAAATTTGGAAAATATTAAATGAGAGCTACAACCCGACAGATTGTAGACATTGTGTCTTTTCTTTTTAACTGCACTTGCTATAATTATGAGATCCAGACATCAAAATTTTACTGTAGCCCTCACATAGATTATATTAAAAGAAGGAACAAAGTTGTTTCCTCTGAAGCCACAACCTCACAAGGATGAAATCATCTTTCAAGAAATACTCTCATTCTGGAAAAGAAATTCAAGGAAGTGTTGTGGTCTAAAAGGGGGGGGGGGGGCATAAAACCAGAGAATTATTAAAGATACATACCAGTTTCAAGCTAAAGAGCAGCTTATCTATTAAGGCCCATCTTGTTACAATCAGGGCAAAATCTATTCCAGCTATAATTTTCAGACCAAATTTCAGCACATTTTTCAAAGAGAGAAAGAAGGGAACACTCAGTTTTCAGATACTGATGAGTTGGCTATATAATTATCTACAAACAGTACTTTTGCAAGAATGTATTTGCAAAAACAAAATCAGAACAAATCTTAAGATTAAATATGTGAAAGCAGGCATGGGCCTTCAGCTCTTACAGATTTCTGATTTCACGGCAAATGAGCCAAACAAACTCACCTCCAAAAAACAACTTTCAGTTGGTTTAAAAATAAGAATTCCTGTTATGCTTTCTCAAATGCATTCTAAACACTAAAGTTTGCTTTGAGTATTTTCTCTTAGCCTCACCTGATTTAATCCACGGCCCTTTCAGAGGGCACAAAGCTGAAAATATTTCCAGGTGCGCTGCCACTTTATTCAGGTGAACTGAAAAAGCATGTTTAGAATTTCCTTATCCCTTGAAGCACAGAAACCAAACGTTATGGTACTTGCAAACTAAACCTACAACACCTCCACAAATCTCTGCCATCATAGGTAGTCTTAGGAAGGAAGGAATAGCTGTTTGGTTAACATGGATCCATTCGTTTTCTTTTATAAAGCGAAGCAGGGAGGCTACGTCTAGCAGAAGGAGGCTCCCACCCACCGCACCTGGAAAAGTAAAAGAGGGATCCACCCAGGAACAGCAGGGCTGAAACTGATCTGGGCCGTTCAAACTCTCTGGGGGGGAAAAAAACACCATTTAAAGCTGCACAGCTCACTGCAACTTTCCACTTCCACAAATCTAATGATAACGGGGTGGGGGGGTGCGTAAAAAAAAGTTTTGAAGCATATGAAGAGCCATCTGTATAACCATCTTCTGACCCGGACAAATTCCTTTCCCAACCCACACGCAACATGCCACAAAAACGAACTTTTGGTTTGGGCTCTGAAAATAGAAGTTTGTTAGCTTAACACCAGAAAAAATATAAAATCAGAGAACACACCAAAATGTAAATTTACATGTAAATGTAAATTTGCTCTCACCCCTTTGAAAACCTAGAAGTTTGTTTCTGGGTCTTGAATACTTTTTAAGATAATAAAATACCCAAATTCCCCAAAGTAAGTAGAAAGAAAAAATAATTGCTTAAAAGTCACCCGTCAGCAGAGCAGATTTTCTCATTTTTAACTTCCCTCTGGTTACCGTAAGGCAAAAATTCGACTTGGCTTCTCCTCCTTTACCCGTCTGTACCACATTTTTTTAAAAAAGGCACACACCTCAAATGTGGACTTCTAAAAATCAGTCCTTTAAGAAAGAAACCCAAGGCTTCGTCAATGTGCTGAGAAAGACAAATCCAGCAAGGTACTTGATTTTTCGCCACCTCTTCCTCCTTTCAGGATCTTTCCTGCTCTTCTTTCTCTCTCTCTCTCCCTCTCTCTCAGTCTCTCTCTCTCTCTCTCTCTCTTTTTTTTTTTTTCCTCTCAGATCCAACACCTAAAATGGAAGTTGCACCCAGCCAAAGGCTAGGGAGCCTGGGTGGTGACAAACTGATCTAGCAGCCCTACCCCCTCGCTTTCCTAAGTGATGTCAGCCCCTGAGAACTTCCAATAGGAACCAGGCATAAATCAGGGAGCTGATTTTATCCAATAGGAAACTTTATTATAGGAAATTAAAAAAAATAAAAAAGGAGAGAGGAGGAGAGAAAGAGACAGGGGGAAGTTTTATATATATATTTATATTTAAAGTGGAGACTACACAATCTCGGAGGAATTGCTGCAGAGCTCGGGGGGGGGGGGGGGGGGCAAAAGAACAAGGGATTTTTAGGATGGCACGCCTAAGCTTCAGTTCTCTTTGATGGTGGGGTTCTTGTTCTCTCTCTCCCTTCCTTTCCAGGTAGGGAAATAAGAGAAGAGGTGATTTTATTTGCCTGCTATATGGTGTGTTGCTTTCAACCCCAAAGCATTTTCCCAAAATAAGATAGGAAGAAAAGGAGAGAAAAATCATAGAAATAGGACTTCTATGTATTGATTGGGGTGGTAGGAATAACTCAGGTAAACTATCGATTTCATTGTTTTGGTTTAGCATTAGAGTCAATGAGAAAAAATAAATACCTGGACTTAACAGTTTTTAGTGTCTATACTTTAGAAGGAGGCTGAAGCCACTGGGGTGTTGAGGAAAATCACTGTCTTCACATTTGATCCCAAATCAAAATAATGTGGTTTGAGGGGGAAAATAAATGGAATTCAATAAGCAAGCAATATATATATATATATATTTAGAGATTAGAGATGTGTAAGAAAAAACAAGTCTCATGTTAGGTAAATTTGGTTTCTTTGTGCACTTCAGCTCAAGATGATCCAGTTCATAATTCTCTTTTTTACATTTAACCCAAGTAAAGGATTATAGGTATTCTTCTCCTGAGTTAAGAATTATCCTTATTTTCTCACACTGTTATGCCATGAAGGACAGAGATTGGGTTTTTCTTTCTTTTTCTTTTTTTTTTTTTTTTTACAGGCTTGACAAAGACTAGTAATTTCTGGTCATTCAGCAGTTACTAAACAAAGATGATAATGATAAATTGAAAATTTCCTTTTTCTTTCTCATCAAAAAATCTAAATTCTATCCGGTACAATGCTGCAAAATGAATCTTCATAAAGTTTTCATAATCTAGAATAATGATTAAGAGCACAGGTTCTGCAGTCAGTCTGCCTGGCTTCAAACCTTCCTCCTCTGCAAGGACACTTAAGTAAAGGTATTACTATGTGATCTTAGACAAATTATATAACCTCTCTGAGTCTCTGTTTCCTTAATGGTAAAATGGGGATAATGACTATATTCCTCTCACAGAACTTTTTGGAGAATTAAAATACACATGAAGTTCTTAAAACAATGTACAGCACTTGGTTAGAAACTCACTGAGAATGAGTTACTATTACCTCTATGTACCCTGCCCCCAAACTTTCAGTGGCTCACCAATGCCCCATAATAACAAACAATGGCAGAGCATCTATCATGTAAAAGGCACCTTGTGCTCATTATCTCTAACTTCTAAAACAACATCATGGAGGTAGTACTATTACCATTTCACAAATGAGGAAATCGAGGCTCAACGAAGTGAAGAAACTTGCCTGAGATCATCTGGCTAAAATGTGAACCCCTCATCGATCTGACTCCAAAGCCCAAGCTTCTTCTATCACCTTACATTGTTGTGGCCAGGATAAAAGCCAAGTTCCTCATTAGCTTTCAAGGTGCTACATTTATTCATTTAATACATTAAAGTCACACTTATTAACCATAATCTGACCTTTCCTTATCTAAACTAGAATTCCACTCCTCCTCAGCATGATGAGCCCTTCTAATCAGGCTGATCCAATCATTATGCACCTCTTCATACTCTGTCTACAGGCCCACAGACCCTCATATTGGTTTTATGTGGCCAAAAAAAGGACTTCTCTCAAAAAGGCATCACAGCACTTGTTTGATGGGCTTTAAACAAACTAGACTGGGGAATGAATACATTTAACAGAGAAATGAACAATCTAGGAATCTTCTCCTACTATCTTATCACACCTTCTACCTCTACTTTCCATCTAATATTCCTGGCCTGGATCCTCGAGGCATAGCATGTTCGAAAGCCAAAGATAATTGCCAAAGGAAAACAACCAGCACAAGAAATGTTTGGGGAGGGATCCCTGGGTGGGTCAGCGGTTTGGCCCCTGCCTTCAGCCCAGGGCGTGATCCTGGGGTCCTGGGACCGAGTCCGGCGTCAGGCTCCGACATGGAGCCTGCTTCTCCCTCTGCCTGTGTCTCTGCCTCTCTCTCTCTCTCTCTCTCTCTCTCTCATGAATAAATAAATAAAATCTTTAGAAAAAAAAAAAGAAATGTTTGGGGGAAAAAAAGCAGAAAGAAATGTTTGTTGATCCATCAATTCTTTGAGCCACATTTAAGAATATTATCTTCTAGAGATAAATTGGTCTTCTTTCTTTCACATCATCTCTAAAAACTTGCAAGTATTTTGCCTTCCTTTTGTATGTGCTTTCCTGTCTCCCTCACCAGAAGATAAGCTCCATGAAGACATGAATGGTATCTTTCTAGATCATGGTGTATCCCCAGAGCTCAGCCTAATGTCTCACATTTAGCAACGGATGGATGAGTGAATGAAGTCTCTTGGCTTACTAGTTATGTAATTCTGGGTAAGTCATTTATATTAATGAATTTTAAATAAAGTTCTATGCAAATCAAAAAAGATAACTCAGGGAGCACCTGGCTGGCTCAGTTGGTAGAGCATTTGACTCTTAATCTCAGGGTCGTGAGTTCAAGCCCCACATTGGGTGTAGAGCCTACTTTTTAAAAGGGGGGGGGAAACACCTGGGTGGCTCAGTAGTTGAGCGTCTGCCTTTGGCTCAGGTCAGGTCATGATCCTGGGGTCCGGGGATCGAATCTCACATCAGGCTCCCCACAAGAAGCCTGCTTCTCCCTCTGCCTCTCTCTCTCTCTGTGTCTCTCATGAATAAATTAATAAAATCTTTAAAAAAAAAAAAACTGAAAGAAAAGATAACTCAGTGGTGAAAAAGTTGTTAAAATTTAAATCTATCTGAAACAGCTCTCTCCAAATAGAGCATCACAAAGATTAACAATCAGTGAGGGGAAAAACTGTTTATACTCAGGTGACCAAAAGTAAAAAGATAGGTTCCACTTGGGTTATTTTGAGCACCTACAGTGAACCAGGTCCTCTTCTAGATGTCAAATATAATAAGTAGACAAGTTCCCTGCTCTCAGAAAGCTTACATTCTAGTGGAGGGAGAGAGATTAATAAATAAGATGTCAAATGAGGGACGCCTGGGTGGCTCGCGGTTTGGCGCCACCTTCAGCCCAGGGTGTGATCCTGGAGACCTGGAATCAAGTCCCAAGTTGGGCCCCCTGCGTGGAGCCTGCTTCTCCCCCTGCCTGTCTCTGCCTTTCTCTCTGCGTGTCTCTCATGAATACATAATATCTCAAAAAAATAAAAAAGATGTCAGATGGAACACTAAGCAGAGATTTAAAATGGACTGATGAGAATGACTTGTGGCTTGTGCTACATTGGATGTCAAGGACAAACTCTCCAGAGACTTTGGCATTTAAGTTGAAATATGAATGGGAAGAAGCAGCCAACATAGGAATATAGGAGCACTGGTAACTGCTAATGCCAAAGCCCCCAGGTGTGAGGCTGAAACTTGTGGGATCCAGCACAGTATCAAAATGAGGGAGGGAATGGTAGAAATATGAAGAATTCCACAGGTTAGAGATTTGATTAAACTATTCTCAGGTAGAGGGTAGTCTGTGAGTGTTTTCAACAGCAGAGTGACATGATCTAACTCAGATTTTGAAAAGATCTTAAAAAAAAAAAAAAAAGAGGGCGCAAGGGTGAAAGCAAGGAAATTAGTTTGAAGGTCAAGTTGCAGTAATATGGAGTTAACTACAGTAGTAGCAGTAAAAATAGAGAGAAGTCAACAGATTAAGCATACGTTTAGAGATATAAGGTGGGGGAGAAAGAGAGGCAGAGACACAGGCAGAGGGAGAAGCAGGCCCCATGCCAGGAGCCCGATGTGGGACTCGATCCTGGCTCTCCAGGATCACACCCTGGGCTGAAGGCGGCACTAAACCGCTGAGCCACCCAAGGATCCCCAATAAGGTGGTTTTTTATTTCGAGGTGGGTTTTTTTTCTTTCCTCTTTTTTTTTTTTTAAGATTTTATTTATTTATTCATAAGAGACACAGAGAGAGAGAGAGAGAGAGAGGCAGAGACACGGGCAAAGGGAGAAGCAGGCTCCCTGCGGGGAGCCCAATGGGGACCCCATCCCAGGACCTCAGAATCATGACCTGAGCCAAAGACAGACCCTGAACCACCGAGCCACCCAGGCGTCCCTTCTTTGATTTTGTTTTGTTTTTAACAAACGGAATGAATGTTACATTCAGTGCTCAGTTTTACAACTCTCAAACTTTATCTCCCCTCCAACATCCATCACATGCTTAACATACAAAGATATGATATAATAGTAAAAAATTAGGGAAGAGTTGGGAAATAATATTGAATTCAAAAAAGAAAAAAAGAAATATTAAAAATAAAGTAATAAAATAAAAATAAAAGAAATATTAAAATTATCATGTAGGGCTGAGTGCTGTGCTGTCTCCACTCCTAAAATAGCCAAAACCATAAATGCCAAGGAGAAGAAACGGGGAAAAAAAAAAATCAACTCCAAAAAGCACTGGCTATCCATACAAAGGAAGACAAAATATTTTTACTCGTTTCTACCCTCTGGTGGCTACACATTACCATCAAATGTTTGTCATTTTTAAAGCCCTTGGTAGGATGGCCATTTATCATCCCCTTTAGAAATTCCACTATCACAAAATTTATCTAAATGGTGTTGAATTAAAAAAAAAAAAAAGGCGGGGAGCACCTGGATGGCTCAGATGGTTAAGCACCTGCCTTCAGCTCAGGTCATGATCTCCAGGTCCTGGGATCAAGCCCCACATCGGGCTCCCTGTTCAGCAGGGAGTCTGCTTCTCCCTCTCCCTCTGTATCTCCTCCTGCTTGGCCTCTCTGTCATTCTCTCAAATGAATAAATAAAAAATCTTTAAAAAAAAGAAAAGGAAAAGGAAAAGGAAAAGAAAGAAAAGAAAAAAGAAAGGAAAGGAAAAGAAAAGAAAGAAAGAAAAGAAAAGAAAAGAAAAGAAAAGAAAAGAAAAGAAAAGAAAAGAAAAAAGAAAAGAAAAGAAAGAGGGGTCTCTGGGTGGCTCAGGGCGTGATTCCAGGATCCGGCACTGAGTCCCGCATCGGGCTCCCTGTGAGGAACCTGCTTCTGCCTCTGCCTGCGTCTCTGCCTCTCTCTCTCTCTGTGTCTCTCATGAATAAATAAATAAAAGCTTTTTAAAAAAAGAATGAATGAAAGAAACCAAGAAGTGAGTCCTCTCTATTTCTTGAAAATTAATATAATCCTAATAACAATAAATTCATAGGGGGATATAATAGTTCTATTTTTCTTATGACAGATGCCATAAACACTGCTCTGCCTTTTTTTTTTTTTTTTTGCTTGCGTGTGTCCTCCTTCTGCTTTTACGTCCTTTCACAAACTGCTTCCCCTTCAAAACATTAACTGCAGCCGAAAATGTCTTCTGTTCCTTGATCTTTTTTCCACGTTGAGAACAGAAGCCTAGAAAATTATTACCTGCCTGGAAATTTACCCCACCTCCCATATTTAAATCAACCTTCTCAAATTCTTTAAAAATAATTTATTACAGTGACGCCTGGGTGGCTGAGCGGTTGAGCGTCTGCCTTAGGCTCAGGTCGTGATCCGGGGGTCCTGGGATCGAGTCCCGCATTGGGGTCCCCACAGGGAGCCTGCTCCTCCCTCTGCCCCTCTCTGGATGTCGCTCATGAATAAATAAAATATTTTAAAAACATATTTAATTATAGTATCATCCACATACCCCTCAAAGCCTTTTGGAAAAGACGTTAGATACCAACAGAGACCTATTTGAGCGCATTGCACTGCTCACCTCAGCACTCTGGTCTGTTCTGTGCAGGTTCCCCTTCTCCCGAGCATCTTCGGTTCTGCCTCCCGTTGGCCTCAGTGGCAGCTGCCCGGCTTTAGTTCACCGCACTCCATCCCCGGTGGCTTTGGCCTTGACCATCTTCGTCTAGAGAGCCGTGGCGGGGCATCCCATGGGAGCCAGGCCCCAGGTCCTAACACATACAACGGGTAAGAACCAATGTCCGGGTTCATATGTCATGTGGGCTGACATTCTCTCTAAATGTTTAATCCTGAAATCACTTACCTTTTTTTTTTTTTTTTTTTTTTTTTTTTTTTTTACCTCATCCCTGAAAATAGTTTCCAGTCAGGAAGTGCACTAACTAGATCATCCCTGGAAGGACACCGGAGGCCGCTCCGCACGGGAAGTACTGCAACCCCCTCGGTCACGCCCGGTCTCGGAGATTTAGGGGGGACTGGAATCTCTGAAATGCCTAAACCCAGACACTAACCCCAAGGCCTCGCTGGCGAACATCCCTAGCCTGAGGAGCTTTCGAGGGCGGAGAGGCCCGACCGAGGCGCAAGGGGAGCCCTCCGGGAAGCCTGGAGCGCTCTCACAGGCCAGGGCCACTTACTGGCAGCCTCCTCCTCCTCAAAGTGGTGTCCTGCAGCCGCCCGGGAGCCGCCCTACGGGAGCATCCTCGCCCGCTTCTCACCGGGGTTTCGTCGGGCGCCGAGGAAGAGGGCAGCCCCCGGGAGGACCCGTCCCGGCAGGCCCGCCCGTCTACCTCTCGCAGCCCGTCTTAGCGCGGCCTTCAAGTCGCTCGAGACTTAGCCTCCCGCCCAAAGTGCTCCGGCCCCTGTGATTGGCCGTCCGACGAGCCTTCGGCCAATGGGGATGACGTGTTCGGGCAGACGTCAGCAGGGGGGCTGGGGGAGGAGGAAGGACGTCGGGCCCCGCGACGCGCCGTGCGCGAGGACGGCGGCGCGAGCTGTGTGGCGCGGGCCGCGTGGCCTCAGGCCCTCGCTGTCACCGCCTCCCGGTGCAGGCGGCTGGCGGGGCCCGCGGCGGTACGAGGGCGCCAGGGGGTGGCTGCAAAGCCCGTGCGGCCTCGGCTGGTGGTGACGGCGAGCCCTGAATTCGGGCCTCCGGGGTCCCCACGCTCCATTCCCAGAAACCTTCGCGCCGAGAGGTCTCTCTTGAAAGGAGTTGGGCCGGGGCGCCCGGAGCGTGCGGGACGCCCAGCATTGCAGGGCCTGCCCTGAAGCTTCAGCCCAGCTTTCTCCGCCAGCCCCGATTCCTCGGCCCTGGACGGGGAGACCCTCAGGCCGTTGGCGCACCTGCGCTGCTTTGCTAAACCTCCCCGCGCGAGGCTGGACTTGGGGAGGAAGCAAGGCAGGCTGGACAGAGGACCCAAGCACCGAGAGGTCGCCAAGCGCAGCTCCGACTGCACAGCTCGTCCAGGTCGGGTCTCGGGGCCAGGCCGGCTGCTGGTGGGTTGGGAAGCTTCCCGGAGCCTATGCGTGGGGCCTCGCAAGAGCCCTCCTCTGCCCCCCACCCCCCTTCTCTGGCTGAAATTGGAATTGAGCCTACCCTTTCTTCATTAACCTTTCCATTCTCTTCTTTCCTGATAGTTTGACGGGAGCTGTTCAGATCCTCGGTGCCACCTGACAGAAAACTGCATGTCAGGAAAGGAACAGCAGCTGTGCGGGAGTGTGGGGGTTTCAGTGCAAAAAGCTGGAAACACAGTAAGCCTGAATTCAGAATATGTGGCTTGTATTAGGAAGGGTAGAGTGCCTAACTATCCCCGCTCCGTCGTTAGCCAGGTCGTGAATCAGTGTGACCAACCTAAAGGCCAAATCGTTTGCTAATTTCCAGGCAGCACTAGGCTCACTTTGGTCAAGAACATCTGAAGCAAGAGTGGCAGGCAGCGTCCTTATTTCTGAGAGACTTTCCCACCCGGTCCCGCAGCTGTTTTCTCTACTGTGCACCCTCTGCTGGTTAGTGTGATAAGAGTGAGCTCAAAGAAAAGGAGGTGTGTACAACCTCCTAGAGAATTTTCTATTCAGTATTGTTTTCTTTAAAAGTGTTAAATTGAGGATGGTACCTGTGGAACTCAGAAGTGTGTTGTTGCCCAGGGAGAGAATATGGGTTGTCAGCACTGTAGGCGTTGAGTTTCAGTGGGAACGTGAATGAAGGAGGTGTAAGAGTAACAATAGCTACCGCTTTAGAAGTGGTAGTTATTATATGCCAGGCACTTCCAGTGCTAAGCAGTTTTACCTGCATTGACTCACTTAATCTTTAAAACAGCCCTACCAGGTAAGTACTGTTATCATTACTATTTCATAGGTGAGAAAAGCGAGACTCAGAAAAGATAGGTCATTTGCCTGAAATTATACAGCTAAGCTAATAGCAGAGCGGAGATTCAAATCTACACTTGCTTCTGAGCTCCCACATGGAACCACTATGATGTTCTTTCTTGAGAGACCCTTGCCATACTTTCTGGACTTAGGTAACTCACCTCGTGGCTATTCTCTGATCTCACAAGATTTTCCTATCATTTCAAAGACGAAAAACAAATTAGGTACAGCAATTCTTCTGAAATATACTTTCTCATCCACAGGAATCTGATCTGTGAAAACCTAGAAGGTTTAAGAGACTAACATGTGCTCTCCTGCAAGTTCCAAAATCCTATACAGGAACCCCCGGTTTCTCCGGTTAGCTTTTCTGCAGCTTCATCACCAGCAACAGACTGGTGTGTTCTGTGATGTCCTTCTGCAGGCAGAAGGTAAGACACAATTGAAAAGTCACTATAGAATACTCACTATAGAATAAGATAAAATGAGTTCAGGGACAGGGAGTAGAGGACAAAACCAAGAAAATGTATTATTCCCCTTGAGCACTTTAAGTTATTCAGTAGAGAGCTGCTTCTTTCTAGGATAGTTGCTGTTTCCAAGAGTGAAAATGAGACTGCTCTTTTTCTCTTAAAAACTGGAAATAGGGGATCCCTGGGTAGCTCAGCGGTTTAGCGCCCGCCTTTGGCTCAGGGCGTGATCCTGGAGTCCCGGGATCGAGTCCCGCGTCGGGCTCCCGGCATGGAGCCTGCTTCTCCCTCCTCCTGTGTCTCTACCTCTCTGTCTCTCTCTCTATCATAAATAAATAAATCTTTTTTTAAAAAAATGGAAATAGGGGATCCCTGGGTGGCTCAGCAGTTTAGCACCTGCCTTTGGCCCAGGGCGTGATCCTGGAGTCCCGGGATCGAGTTCCGCATCGGGCTCCCTGTGTGGAGCCTGCTTCTCCCTCTGCCTGTGTCTCTGCCCCTCTCTCTCTCTGTCTCTCATGAATAAATAAACTCTTTAAAAAAATGGAAGTAACTGTAAAGTTTAGTAAGCATAGAAATTCTGTAAAAGGTGGATAATAATAATACAACGGGATGATTGCGAAGATAGAATTACCATACACCCAGCACTTAGAACAATGCTTTTAACATACTAAGCACAATATAAGTTTTAGACAATACAATTACATATTTTCCTTTTTTTTTTCTTGCCAAGCTATTGCTTAATTTTTATTTTCTTCAAATTGATGGTTTTTGTTGTTTGTTGTTAGACCTAAAAATACATAGTTTATTTCCACCTCTTCCCTTTAAACTTGGAACGTTCAATCAATATAGAGTCTGGTATGTATTTTTGTTGTTGTTTTTTTAAGTAGGCTTCATGCCCACAGTGGAGCTCAATGCAGAGCTTGAACTCACCACCCTGAGATCAAGACCTGAGCTGAGATCAAGAGTTGGACCCCTAAATGACTTGGGTCACCCAGGCGCCCTGAGCCTGGTATCATATAAAAAGCCCAAGACTAGGAGTAAGAGTTAGTCTTCGCTTTCTTTGGTACTAAGTGACAAATGGGCAGGTCCCACTTCATCCCTCTGGAGCTCACTTTCTTCATTTATAAAGGATTATGACACCCAACATCTTATAGCACTCTACAGTTCGCAGAGTACATACAGCATATAGCCTAGTGTCTTATTTGATTCTTAAAACAGCTTTGTAAGATGATATATGGTTCTAGTTCTACAGATGAGTGAATTGAGGCTTAGAGAATTAAGTGACTTGCCTGTTGGTTCTATTAGTAGAGAGTTGGGATTCATTCCTTAATTCAAAATAAGCAAACCAAAAAAAAAAAAAATCAATTACCTGTTGTATATTAGAACGGTGTACTAGCATGGGCAGACAGCATGTATAAAGTCCCTCCTTGTATAAAAATCATGGAAAGAGGAGACCTTGAGACAACCAGTGCATCCAAGTAACTGCAGTATAATAACATTGCAGTAAGTAAAGGCTAATATAGAAGCTCAAGAGAGGGCACCTTCCCAGATGGGAGGAGGTTGGGGGATAAGGGTTAGGGTGATTTTCTTGGAGAAAATGACCTCTCTTAGCTCTCTGGAGGACAAACAGAAGTAGGAGGAAGTGGGGAAATATTTTTCCCAGGCAGAGAGAAAATACCACGTACAGAATTTTAGATATGACCAACGAGTTGTGAGTAGTTCACTATGTCTAGAGGGCAGACTCCAAGAAGTGTATTGATGAGAGAGATATGGCTAGAGAAATTAGCAGTGTAAGGTCTGAAGTGTTATGCAAAGTAAGTCTTGTCCTCAGAACATTGAGAAATGTATTTGTGTGTGTATATATATATTTTTTTGTATATATATTTTTTGTATATATATTTTTAAGATTTTTATTGTAGGGGGGCCTAGGAGGCTCAGTCGGTTAAGCATCTGCCTTTACTGCCAGTCATGATCCCAGGGTCCTGGGATCGAGACCTGCATTGGACTCCCTACTCAATGGGGAGCCTACTTCTCCCTCTGCCACTCCCCCCTGCTTGTATACTCTATCTAAAATAAATGAAATCTTTAAAAAATATATTTATTTTAGAGACAGTCCGTGCATGCAGGGAGGAGCAGAGGGAGAGAATCTCAAGCAGACTCCCTGCTGAGCACAGAGCCTGCCGCAGGACTCAGTCCCACGACCCTGAGATCGTGACTTGAGTCAAAACCAAGAGTCGGATACTCAATGGACTGAGCCACGCAAGCGCCCCAGGAAATGTATTTAAAGGTTTTAAGAAGGTCGTAAGTAGCACTTGGGCTGCATGAGAAGAATTATTGTTGAGCACAGATAGGCCATTTTGGAATCCAAAAAAGGGAATGGTGATGTAAAACTAAAGAATTGAGATTAGAGAAAAATGCTTTATAAACAAAATATTTACAAAACTTGGGGCAGTTAAGGGCATAGGCTCTGTAGCCAAACTGGGTCCATATCCTCTCCCTGTGACTTGCTAACCATGTAATTGTGGTAGGTGTACTACTGTTACTTAGCTATGCCACAGTTTACTCATCTGTAATAACAGCTTCTTCACAGGATTGCAGTGAAGAGTAAATGAATGAATACTGGTAAAACCCTTGCATAGTACATTAGTACATCACATGGCATGCAATAAAGGACAAAAAATAGTAGGGGGGGTTGTTTTTTAAAGATTAACGTTTGAGGGGTGCCTCGCTGGCTCAGTCAGTTTAGCATGCAGCTGTTGATCTCAGGGTTTTGAGTTCGATCCCCACATTGAGTGTAGAGATTATTTAAAAATAAGTACCTTGACAAGATGACTTGTAGTTTCCAGGCTTGGGCAGCTGGGTAAAGTGGATACTTATTTTGAAGTAAGAAATGGGAGGTTTTGGGGTTAGGGAATGGAGTTCACTTTATAGAAAGGTTGATGCAAGCTGTGGCATGTTTAGTGTCTCAGGAAAGGTATCTGGGCAGATAGAACCTGGGAATCAACAGCAAGCCTTTGGGAATTAAGGCCATGAGACTGAGACTGATGGGAAGTGCCCATAAAGAAGATGACTGAGGACAGATTATGCCTGGCACAGTGCTTAAGAGATCAGGAGAGAATTGAACCTTGATTGTCTACAGCCAAAGCTCATATTCTGTTACAAGCAGCTTCTATAAAAATTTTAAAACTCTCATGAGTCTAAAAAATTTTGAAACCATCCTTTGTGTCAAGCAGTGGGTATATATACCTCAGTGAGCAAGACAGATAGTCTCTGTCCTTGTAGAGCTTCACCTTAGTGAAGGCAGTAATTACAATATAGATAGCGAAGTGCTCTGATAAGTAGAGTCCTTCTCTCTGCCCAGGAGCACCTAACCTAGACTTGGGTGGGGTGGGGAAAGGCTTTCTGAAAGAAGTAATGTCTAAACTAGATTTCGAAGAATAAAAAGTGGCTTAGCTAGATAATGACACAAGGTTCCAGGCGGACAGAAGGAACAAATTTCTCCTATTCAAACTTCCATGAAGGAAAACAGAGAATGGGCAGCACATTTGGGAGGTAAAGACTGCTTAGCCAACGAACATGCCAGTTTGCATGAGATAACAAAGTGTTTGGATTTCCTTCCAGGTGAGGCAGTCCCAGCCCATTGCTGCATCCTGTCAGCCTGCAGCCCCTTCTTCACAGAGCGTCTGGAGCGGGAGAGGCCAGCTCAGGGTCGGAAGGTGGTGCTGGAGCTGGGGGGCTTGAAGATCAGGACACTGAGGAAGCTGGTAGACTTCTTATATACCTCAGAGATGGAAGTATCTCGAGAAGAAGCCCAGGATGTGCTTTCTGCTGCCCGTCAGCTCCGTGTATCTGAGCTAGAATCCCTTCAACTAGAGGGTGGGAAGTTGGTAAAGGCCCCCCAGGGCCGAAGACTGAACCGGGAGTGCTTACAGCCTCCAAGTGCTGCACCAATCTCTGCCAGGGTGGTGGCATCCAGCCGCCGACCTCGGACTCCACTCCCTGCGACCCAGACTCCTTGTCCTCTTGGGCCAGTGAGATTAAAGTCCTCGGGGAAGGAGGAGGGGCCCTTGGAGAAAAGCAACAGACAGAATGCAGAGAACTTGTCCGGCAATCTTCTGCTCAAGAAGAAGGCCAGAGCTTGCCCAATTCCACAAGAAAAGTGTTCTTCACCATCAGGCCACAGCCAGGGACCAAAAGAGAGTAAGAGTGACCCTGCCCTTGCTCCTACGGCACTTTCTCCACCCAGTATGTACCCCTCTGTGGATGAGCGGCTATTGCCCAGAAAGATCAGACTGAGTCGCTCAAAGCCATCTCCTGATATCTGTACATCTAAGCCTTCCAGCATGGTAAGCGGACCCAGCTCAGTACCCACAGTCCCTGGCCGGCGTCTTTGGCGGCAGAAGAGTATAAATAAAGTACCAGAAGACAAGGAGAAACCAGGGAGAACTAGTCCTCTACAGAGTATCCCAAGCCCATCTGGTCTTGGAAAGACAAGTGGGAGCAAGAAGAGGAGCCCTGAAGTCAGGGCACCTAACTCAGACTCTGCAGAAGAGGGGCAGGTTGGAAGAGTGAAGCTTCGGAAGATTGTCAATGGAACATGCTGGGAGGTGGTACAAGACCCTCCCCTCAAAAACTCTCAAGATAGCCCTCAGATCCCAGAATCTCAATACCCAGAAGAGCCTGCGAGTACTCAGCCATCCTCACTTAATGAGCTGGAAACATCATCTGCTAGGGTAGACCTGTGTCAGGACTCCCCCATGTGCCCTAGGCTACAAGACATTCTGTTATCTGCTAGCCACTCCCCAGACCACCCAGTGGTGAAATCCGAGTTTGGGTCCAGTCCAGAGCTGGTAGGGAAGGAACCTGGGCTGGATATTGACTGCCGAGAGCCCTATGCATTTGACACAGCCCTGCTGGGGCAGCCCTGCGAAGCTGAGGAGTACCGTATCACAAGTGCTGCTGCCACCAGTGAGCTGGAGGAGATCCTAGACTTCATGCTGTGTGGCTCAGACATTGAGCCACCCATAGGGTCTCTGGAAAGTCCTGAAGCCGAGGGCTGCAGGACCCCTAGCTATCACCTGACAGAAACAGGAAAGAACTGGATTGAAGGGGAGGAATGGTGTTTGCCAGACATGGAACTCTGGCCCAGGGAGCTCTCAGGATTGGAAAAAGAACCTGTTGATGAGAACAAAGAGCCAATTGAGCCCTTTAGCCCCCTTGTCATGCACTCTGAGAACAAAGAGCCCATCGAGTCCCTTAGCCCCCTTGTCTTACCCTCTGAGGTAAGTGAAGGGGAGGTACTTTCAGTAGGAGGCTCTTGGACTCCAGATCTGGAAATTACCAGCTCCCAACCACTGGATGGTCAGAGAGAGAAGCTTCACATGGACTCTCTTGACCTTCCCCAAAGGTCCTATGAGGATCTCTCACCTCCCTGTTCAAACTGGATGGACACTAGGCCAGAAGTGTCCCTAAGTATGGATGAGGTATTATATCCTGCTCCAGAAGCAGGCAAGGAGCTACTTGGCAACTCTGAATTGTTGGACCCGCTTCCTGCCAGCTCCGAAGAGGAAGAGATTGATGTGGTGGACTGGACATCAGAGGGGAGGCTGGTGCCCACTGATATTCCCTCTGTGTGGCCCGACCCTTCCTCAGAGTCCGACACAGAGGTAGACATATTAACGTAGAACAGGAGTACAGGTTAGGGGCAGTGGGAGGGTGGGAAATGTTTGCTAGCAAAGGTATAATGGCAGAGGCTGGTACATGCCCTGTCCTCTTAGCAAAAGAGGCAAGTGTACTGTAGTTCTCTATGTCCCTTCCTCTCCCCTCACCCCCAAGGCTTTGGGAGCCAAGCAAAACTAGTACCATGGGTACAAAATTATGAACTTGAACCATCTTATTTCTTTGTAATCTATTTTCCAGTTAGCGATAAACAAGTGAAATTATAAACTGTGTGGTCCCCAACTCTACCGGGTCATAAAATAACCAACACCAGGTCTTCTAAGTTATGAGTCATCTAGTCACTGCTAATTTAATAATAAATGAGAATACCCTCTGTGAAACAGAAAATGGGAAACGGTGCTGGGATGGAACAAGTGGGTAAAAGTAACAGAATGTTTTTGCATATCTAATGTGTGTGGCTTATTCAATCCAGCATGGGAAGTCTGGCCAAATGTCTGTAGGGGCCAAAAAGACAACTTCACCATAACTTTCAAGAAGTGAGTTGAAAAAGACATGCTTTTTAGAAAATAGATTTCTACCCCCCCCCCCCCCCCCAACAGTTCTGGCAAGTATTTCACATGATCTACCACAGACTCTAGGAGCTCCAAGTTAATTTGTGACCTCAGAATATTAAAAACACAAGGGGAGCCAATCCCACTAAGAGCTGGTTTTGTCCATCTCTTACCATAAGATTAAGTTTTATTACTCAAATACTTTATTTCAACTTTTATTAAACAAACCAAGAACTTTTCATTGCCTTACTAGAGGGCTGCCTCACAAATGAACCATCATTTCTGGAGGGAAGAAACCATGGCTTCAGGTACATGACTGAAGTTTGGCCATGTTCCGTCATAAATGCTCCAACATCACCAGGGATATGCTGTGAAATGATGGGGAAGAAAAAGGTTAGAGAAGGGGTCCAAGCAATCCTAAAGCCAGAGGAAGATGTGCCCACCCTCAGAACCCACAAACCCAGGAGATTTCAAGGATTACATCCTTCCTGTACATTTCACTCAACATATCAGGTGCCTAACAACATGTCCAACCACTAAATTTTGGGGGCCACGAGTGACACAACCATAGGTTTTACATGAGATTAACAGAAAACCTAGAAACAAAAAACACAAGAAGGTAGGGTAGGGGTAAGCACACATGAGGTTACACAAAGACTCTACCAGTAAAGGAAGGAGAAAAATCTGGACATTATCAATGACTAACACACAAACAAGGAAACCGGTGGGATTTATTACACCACCAGCTGAAGAAAAACAATTGCCACAGGTGTGCAAAATAAATTTAACGAAGATGAAAAGGGTCCATACCCCCTAGAATAATAACCTCATCTTCAAAGGGCACAAATTGCGTTTCTATAGTCATTCACACGCTAAGAATAAACAACTTGGTGGCCGATTTCCATTTTTCTACCAGCACAAACGGGAAAACCTGAGCAAGAAGAGTTCTAAGTTGCAGATGCTGCGTGAGGTGAGGACACCTCGAGGGCTGCTTCGCAAATACCCCCAATCCACCCCTCCTGTCCCCTTCAAACCTCAGCACGAGGACTTCTGCCCAAACACCCTACGAAAGGTGCTGCTTCAGCGCCTTCACCACCTCTTGAGGCTCAGGGAACTTGAGTTTGCGTGGGGGCCCCTTCTTAATCCCAGTCCAAAGCTCCACACCTGGGAAAAGACCAAGGAAACGAAGTCACTTTGGGATGCGCCAGCATGTGCCCCAGAGCCCGAGGCCCTCCCGCCTGCTCCCCGGGGCGGGCCCCCACTCACTGCTGCCGTCCGGGCGCAGCAGCGTCACCTCGAAGCTGCCCCTCCGGGGCTTGGCCGGATTCACCTCCACCGGGAGCTCCGGGGTCTCCAGGCGCAGCGCCTGGCTCAGGGCCGCGGCGTTGCGCCCGTAGACGCGTCAGCTCGTGCTAGGGGAAAAAGGGGAAGGTCGGAGGCGGGGGCCTCGGTGTGCGGCGCCCCGGCCCGCCTCTCCGGGCCCCTCCGGGCCCCTCACCAATGCTCGATCACGACGGACGCCTCCTCCACGGCCTTCCTGCCGCTCGCCGGCTTCTCCCGTTTCTCCGCCGCCGCGACCCCCGCCGCCTCGGCCTTCCGCTTCCTCCCGCGAGAAGCCATGGCGCCTGGGGCCGAGCTGACCTGGGAGGCAATAGAGGTCCGGCCAACGCCGCTCCACGCGCTAAGCTCCCAACCGCAGGCCAGAAAGCCCGCCGGCGGAACAATGCCTCCCCCGGGCCGCACCGAGCGTGGCCCGGCGCACACGCGGCCTGGAGGCGGGGCTGCCTGGGCACAACCACTCCGCACGCGACGGGGGGGAGCTCTCCGGGCACAACCACCCCGCCCACAGCGCGGGGGGAGCCGGGGCTGCCTGGGCACAACCACTCCGCCCGCGACGGGGGGGGGGGGGCGGCGGGAGGGGAGAGCTCTCTGGGCACAACCACTCCGCCCACAGCGGGGGGTGAACTCTCTAGACACAACCACTCCACCAGCGGCAGGGGGGAGCTCTCTGGGCACAGGCCCGCGGGGGGAGGCGGGGCTGCCTGGGCACAACCACTCCGCCCGCGGCAGCGGGGAGCGCGGACAAGCAGCTCTGAAACAAGCCTGGCTTCACACAGGCGTTTCAGGAAGCTTCCGTCAGGGTAAATAGCGTGCATGACCACACACAAACCCCACCCCCGCCGCCACTCTGCTCCCTAGGAACCGCGGACCAATCCCAAACCAACCTCCCAGCCTAACTCGGTGAAGTCAGTACTCTAGCATTAGAGAAACCTGCCTTCCCATCCCTCCCGGATTCTGGGGACCAAGCCGAGCAGGTGAGGAGGCAGGCACTCCCTATGCAGTGGCCAGGCTTTTCTAATAGGCGACGAACCCACAAAGGCAGAATCAAAAGGAAATCCCAGTTTATTATGGAAAACCATCTACTGGGTGTTGGGAGTAGGTGGGAGAGTAAGTGAAACCCCATTCCTGCCCAAGAGCTTTCTCCTCCAGGCCCTACCACACAAACGAATGTCTCAAACCTATTCCCCTTCCTCCCAAACTCCCAAAAAACAGGGCTATTATTCAATATGATCTCCAATGAGTACACTCAGTGGTTAAAAGTGTCTCCTTGGGACCAGTGACAAAGTTAGTCTTATACTTTTTAATGAAGGCCACAGACCAAGCCAGAAGTGCCTAAAGCAGCAAGGGTCTTTGAGGGGAAAATCCTGGTGCAGACTCCATACCCAGGCGTCTTCTGTTTTAGGCTGAATGTAATCTAAGCAGACTGTGTAGGTCCACTGGGAGGGGAGATGAAAACACAGCATAGTGGGGACATGTGAGTGGTGACCATAACTGATACAGTGACCCAAGCTTGGAGGGAAAGCCTTTCTTCATCCATTGTAGATTTCTCCCTTCTTCCAGTGAAAGTTGGCCACAGCAGTGGAGGCCTTCCTGGAGGGTGCCTGTCAATTCCCTGGAAGCCTCTTTAAAATCAGAAGCAGCACCCTGCCCCACTCAGGTAGAGCCAAAGGAGAAAACATAAATAAAAGGCCCAGGCCTCACACAAGGCTTGTGGTTACAGGAGGGGCAGGGCCTCAAAGGTGAGGAAGCACAGACAAGGCAGGGATTCTATTTGTCTTTCTTGCTTTCCCCATCTGGTACTTCCGTGGGGGTGGGGGCCACAGGCTGCTCCTCGGGGATATTATCTCCAGCCTTTGATAGCTTCTTGGCCCGTTGATAGAGTTCATTCAAGTTGAATTCTCGGATCACATTCTCCTGCACAAAAGAGGTGTGCGTACACACATCAGGGTTCTGGTTGGCAAGTACTTACTGGGAAGTAAGAAGTATTTAGACACAGTCTAGAAAAGAAGGAAGGAGAAGACAGAAATCTACTCTAACCTAACTCTCCTTTTTTGGGTACCTGGACAAGTCAACCCTGTACAATTAAATACCCATTATGTGACAATCACCATGCCAAGAATTACAGCTATATTATTTAATATACTCCACAAAACGACCCAGTGATACAAGTGTTACTCTCTCCAATTTACTGCCAAGGAACCTCAGGCCTATAGACTATACTGACTAGGGCCTCTGAGATGGAATCTTAATAAACTGTTCTCTGGCACTAGGAGTTCTGGCACACAGTAGAAGCACAAATTTGCTGAGCAAATTCATGAATGAAATCTGGTTAATTAGTCCACACTCTCACAACTAGTGGGCAAGGGGCAGAGCCAGCAATCAAACCCAAGTTGGCCTCCAAAGCTCACCACTGTTCCATATGCTTCTCCAAGCCACTCACTCATTCAGATACCTCAGAGAAGGTCCAAGAGACAGCTCGTCCTTTCTTGTCAATCTGTGGCCGCCGCATGACCTCCTTGCCACCTTGGAACAGGATTAGGGTCGGGAGCTGCTTGGTGAGGGGCGATGTGCTCACTTTGTACCTACAGGGCCCAGAAGGTACTCTGTAAATGCATCTGTCTACATTACTCAAAACCACTTATGCTCAGACCCTCTGTCCAGACCCTTACATACCGTACACTAACATCAGTATAGCGTCCGACGTCCACCTTCCCAAAATTTAGCCCCGCACAGTTGTACCTAAGAAAAATATATTATTTAATTTAACACAATAAAAGAAGAAAATGGATCAAGAGAACTGGAAATGAAGATATTTGGGGAGCAGGGAGAAATGCCTTTGGTTGCAATGTGAAGAAAAGAAATGAAAGAAAAGAAAGAAAAGAAAAGAAAAGATAAGAAAAGAAAAGAAAAGAAAGGAAAGAAAGGAAGGAAGGAAGGAAGAAAGAAAGAAAGAAAAGAAAAAGAAAGAAAGAAAAAAGAAAGAAAGAAAGAAAACAATGAGAAGGAAAGTATAGCACTTCTGCTTCCATCATCCGTCCCTATGCAGTACTCACTTGAGGGAGAGGTCAGCATAGATGGGAGCAAACGACTGGCAGTCATTAGACCAATTGGCAAAGAACTCCACAATCCAAGTGACCCTCTTGTCCCGCTCTAGCTCTTCCTGCCACACACAGGGAAGAAACAGTGAGCTGGATCACACAGGTTCCCAGAAAAGTTCAAACTTAAGCATCTAATTGCTGGCCCTGGCTTTCTCTCCCCTCTCTCCCTAGCTCCAATAACGAACCACAGTGCCCTTGACATCTACTCTGAAGAAGTTACCCCTAGTGAGTAAAAAGCACAGGTACAAAATCACCCAAAAGGGACCCAAGAAACAGAAGAAAGGAAGAGAACTCACATCAATCGTCTTATCATTGAAGTACTTGATATATTCAGGGCCCATATACAGGGGAGGCTTGCATGTCATCAGGAACACTAAACACAGAAAAAAAAATGTCAGAGGAGACATATTAAAGGCCTGCAGCAGGGGATTTACTTTCCTTTTTCTTTTTTTTTTTAAATTTATTCATGAGAGACACAGAGCGAGCGAGCAAGCGAAAGAGAGAGAGAGGCAGAGACACAGGCAGAGGGAGAAGCAGGCTCCATGCAAGGAGCTCGACTTGGGACTTGATCCAGGGTCTCCGGGATCACGCCATGGGCTGCAGGAGGTGCTAAACTGCTGCGCCACTGGGGCTGCCCAGGGGGGTTTACTTTCAAACTGACTCAAAGATTGTAGGCACCAAAGAATACACTTTGTGGACATATGCAGACCACTGACACATTCCCTTCTTCCTAAAATTTCCATAGATTCTTATCACCTGAGCCACGTACATAATTAATTATATACAAGATATGGAAGAAGGGTATGGAGAGACTTGTCTGGGGTTGGAATTTGGTTCGCACAACCAGTCTCCTTACCTATGCACAATGTGATGTAAAGCAGGCCCATGCGAATATCCAGACGGAAGAAAAGAATTGCATTGGCCACTTTACTAAACATGAAGATGTTGCCTATATGCTGCTCCACAGTGACTGAAACACAAAGATGTCACAGGTCAGGCTGGGCTACATACTCCCATATCCTGTTTGTCACTCTTCCTGTGGTACTTTGAAATGGGAGAGGGGGGAAGAGGATAAGTCCAAGATCAAATTCGGCCCTGGCGTGGAATGAGGGACTCATTCACCAAATAATGCCCCTCTCATAACGAGACTGAAAGCACCTCTGGAGGGCATGAGGCCCGAGAAACCGAGGAGCAGGCTAAACTCACTGGATCTGCGGTTCTTCATCATCACGATGGCACTGAGGAACATGAGGATCTCTACTTCTCTCTGGAACAGAATCAAAGTGACAGGAATGCCATAAACCCAGATGCTTTAGCTGGGGAAGGGAGCCCAATATGGAATAAAAACTAACTGAGATCCAGATTGGGAACGGCACCAACAAAGAAATAACTGGAGTTGGTGAAGCAGTGGGAAAAACACCAGTCAGGTTCAACCCACTCCTGCCATAAACTGTCTGGTGCCTTCCAATATATCATTTAACCTGAGCTTTGGTTTCCTCCATGGAACGCTAGTTATCTCAAAAAGTTACTGGGAGGAGTAAATGAGATCATGGGTATGAAAGAACTGCATAAAGTCTAGTACCATATAAAACTGTAAGACAATATAACCAACTCAGTGTGATCCCGGCAAAATAAAATTTTTCAAGGGAAACTTTCTCTGTAATATCCCATTAGTACAATATCTGGCTGTTCTGCTTTTGGGGTTCTGTTTACATTAAGTCACTCCTTCCCATCCAATATTCATAGTGATAATCCATGCACCTTTAACAGGATTTGAGAACTGAAAGAGGCCTCTCAGGGCTTTAGAAGGCCCTTTTCAGCACCTTCAGCTTCCAGTTCTTTCTCACTTTCTAGACTCTAAGGTCCATGAGATGGATGGTAATCATGACAAAGATACCAACAAGGTAATTTCAAAGAGTAAAGATTGCAATGCACCCCGTTTGAGTGAGCGTGAGGGGGGTTGGCAACTCGAGACTAGACAATCTGAGGCCTTCCAGACCTTTCTGTTTACAATACAGGGACCCATATCACTCTTTCACACAAAACCAATCAACTACAAAATACAGCTAGAAGTCAGGGAACCTAGGTCCTGGATTTTTAGCATCATCTCCAACAAAAAGTAACTGACTGGCTTTAGAAATAAGACACGTAAATGGGAGTTAGGGAATATGACAGACCTTACTATGGGTACCTGAGCAGAAAGTAGCACATTTTCACAAATGAAATTGGGTTAGAATTGGCACTTAACGTGGGAAGGTAACTTAAAAAAAAAAAAAAGAAAGGACCTGTGGTTACACAGAAGACCCCGATGGCAAAGATTGGCTGTGTATAAGCCAAACCCAACTTCTCTTTCCTCCCAGGCACACTACAGCTGTACTCCCTCAGTCTACTTGCATCGAAGTAGCGCTGTGTGACTAGCACTCCTGCCTGGAATGTGAGTGGAAGCAATGTGCTATGCCTGTGCTAGGCAGTTAGAAAGCGTGTGTCCTCGCATTCCAGCTCTCTGTCTTCATCTGCTAGCTGGCTGGATGCTGGCATGGCCTTAAGGCCCTAATGTGAGACAGCATGAGCCTGGATTCCAAATGTACCAATATGAAGCACAGCCTCTCTGGTTGCTCTGCCTGTTTGTTCCTTGTTTTTAAACTTTGTATCATGGAAAAGTGCAAACATACATAAGGATAGAAAGGATACTAAATAGTAGCAAAATGTGCCACCCTAAAATATGCTACTTTGGATTATCCTCCATAATAACTTTGAGCCTAAAAGCAATTAAGAAGTAGATACAAGAAAAGCTCCTTCCCCTCCCTCTATTTCTCTAAAAGCAGGACATTTTTTTTTTTTTTAAGATTTTGCTTATTCATTTGAGAGAGAAAGAGAGCATGCGCACAAGCACAGGGAGGGGCAGAGGGGAAGGAAAAGGGAGAGAATCTCAAGCAGACTCCGAGCTGGGCTGGAAACCCCATGTGGTGATCAGTCTCAAGGCCCTGAGATATCATGACCTGAGCCAAAACCAAGAGTCACAAGCTTAACTGACTGAGCTACCCAGGTGCCCCGAAGCACAACATAAATTTTTTAAAGTATCCTTCTCTACCAAAAAGGACAAAAGTTAATCAAGGGAGACAAATTTAGAGAGACCCTATCAGCCTGGAGACAGCGCCAGAGGAAACTAACAAACGAGCCTTTATCTACCATTAGTTTACCTTCCCACAGTTTGCCCTCCTTGGAAGCCTAAAACTTCTTTCCTTTCTCCAGTCATTTCTCCAAAAATGTATTGCTCTTTGTTGAGGATGTAATATAAGCCAGAGTTCTAATCCACCTCTGAGATAATTCATTTTCCCTGGGTATCTCCCATGCATACATGAGGTATACATGTTAATAAACTTGTTTATCTTTTGTTTTTAATGTCTTTTATTACAGGGGTTTAAGCCAAGGACTCAGAGAGGTAGAGGAAAAAAATGTTTTCTTCCCCTACAATTTCTTAATAAATCCCTACTACTCAGATTTAACAGTAACGTTTTGCCAAAACAGTTTCAATTTATCTATGCTACCCACTGTTTTTGGAGAAACTTAAAGCAAATACTAACTGTATCAATTCACCTATAAATATTTCAGTGTTTATCTCTTACAAAGAAGGACTCTTTTTTTTTTTTTAATTTTTATTTATTTATGATAGTCACAGAGAGAGAGAGAGAGAGAGAGAGAGAGAGGCAGAGACACAGGCAGAGGGAGAAGCGGCTCCATGCACCGGAAGCCCGACGTGGGATTCGATCCTGGATCTCCAGGATCGCGCCCTGGGCCAAAGGCAGGCGCCAAACCGCTGCGCCACCCAGGGATCCCCAGAAGGACTCTTTTTTAAAGGAGGGGACAGAGGGAGAGGGAGGGAGAGAGGGGGAGGAAGGGAAGGATGGAGGAATGAGAAGAAGGGAGAGGAGAGAGAGAGAGAAAGAGATTCTCAAGCCGACTCCACCCAGTGCAGAGCCCATTGTTGGGCTCCATCTCACCACCTTGAGATGGTGACCTCATCTCACCACCTTGAGATGGTGACCTGGAGATCATGCCCTGAGCCAAAATCAAGAGCTGTAGGGTCAACCAACTAACTGAGCTACTCAGGCGCCCAAAGGACTTTTTTTTTTTAAAGAAGCCCCCGCCCCCGGTTTTTTATCTTTATTTTTTTTAGTCACCTCTACTCCCAATGAGGGCTCAAACTCACAACCCCAAGATTTTTTTTTAATTTTTTTTTTATTTATTTATGATAGTCACAGAGAGAGAGAAAGAGAGAGAGAGAGAGAGAGAGAGAGGCAGAGGGAGAAGCAGGCTCCATGCACTGGGAGCCCGACGTGGGATTCGATCCCGGGTCTCTAGGATCATGCCCTGGGCCAAAGGCAGGTGCCAAACCGCTGCGCCACCTAGGGATCCCTCAAGATTAAGAACTATGTGCTCTTCCAACTGACCAACCCAGACACTCTGGGACGACTTCTTCTTTTTTTTTTTTTTTTTTTTTTTAAGATTTTATTTATTCATGAGAGACACAGAGAGAGAGGCAGAGACACTGGCAGAGGGAGAAGCAGGCTCCATGCAGGGAGCCCGATGCAGGACTCGATCCTGGGTCTCTGGGATCAGGCCCTGGGCTGAAGGCTGCACCAAACCGCTGAGCCACCCAGGCTGCCCTTTTTTTTTTTTTTTTTTTTTTTTTTTAACAAACCAAAATGCCACTATCACACCTAACACAAATAATAATTCCTTACTGTCATTTAATACTCGGTCCTTATGCAAATGATCCCAGTAATTTCAAATTGTCTTTGTGCAGTTTGTTCAAATTAGAAACAAGCAAGCCATATCCACATAGTACATTTGGCTGAAGTGTTTCTTTGGTCTTCCTTTTTTTTTTTTTCTTTTAAAATTTTTTATTTATTTATTCATGAGAGACACAGAGAGAGAGAGACAGAGACACAGGCAGAGGGAGAAACAGGCTCCATGCAGGGAGCCCAATGTGGGACTCGATCCCAGGTCTCCAGGATCAAGCCCTGGACCGAAGGCGCTAAACTGCTGAGCCACTGGGGCTGCCCTCTTTGGTATTCCTTTATCTCTAAAGGATATCTGCTTCTTTTTTACCTATCTTCTGAAGACATTGAGTCATTAGTACTGTCAACTTTCCTGCTTTCTGGATTTGGTATGTGTTCTTCTGATGATTTTCTATCTCCCATATTTCTTGTAAAGTAGCAATGAAATCTAAAAGCTTGATTGAAATCCACATCTTTTTTCCAAATATACATCACAGGGGGATCCCTGGGTGGCGCAGCGGTTTGGTGCCTGCCTTTGGCCCAGGGCGCGATCCTGGAGACCGGGGATCGAATCCCACATCGGGTTCCCAGTGCATGGAGCCTGCTTGCTTCTCCCTCTGCCTGTGTCTCTGCCTCTCTCTCTCTCAATCTCTCTCTCTCTCTCTCTCTGTGACTATCATAAATAAATAAAAATTAAAAAAAAAATATACATCACAGGTGATACCCTTCCTACTGCATCCGTTCAGAAGACACAGCAACCTTTCATCTTATGGTTTTAGCATCCACAGATGATCATTGCCTATGTTTATTATTTCATTAGCAGTTGCTAAATGCTTTTGTTGTCGCTTGGTTGGTTGGCTGAGTGTTTTTTGTTTTGTCTTAGTAAGCCCCATGCATGCCCAAAGTGGGGCTTGAACTCACAACGCTGAGATCAAAAGTCACATGCTCCACTGACTGAGCCAGCCAGGTGCCTTTGCTAAAGGATTTTTAAATTTTATCCATCCTTCCATATTTATTAGCTCAGATTTGACTATTAAGAAATCAACATTCCCTTACCAATTATTTGGTTACTCTGAAAGACAACATATATAGGAAGCACAAAATGCATCTTTCTTTTCATTTAGAAATAAACTTTTGTCATGTCACTGAAAATTCCGTGTTTACCTGTTATTTTATTTTTATTTACCTGCTATTGCTAACATTATTTACTTTAATATCCTAACTTCCCAGTCACTAAGGTAAATCAGTAAAACATGGATTTTCCAGGAAAACAAACACTAGCTATGAACTCTATGTAATTAACTTTTAAAAATTCTATCAGGGAAATAGTAAAATACAATAAGTTCCAGTATTTTGCATATTATTAAATGAGAGTATACAGTGCATTTAGTTATATAAAAGATCCCTACACAGTGCACGTGAGTGGCTCAGTGGTTGAGCAACTGACTTCAGCTCAGGTCGTAATCCTGGGGTCCTGGGATAGAGTCCCACATCCGGCTCCCCGCGGGGAGCCTGCTTCTCCCTCTGCCTATGTCTCTGCCTCACTCTGTGTCTCTCATGAATAAATAAATAAAAATCTTTAAAAAAAAAAAGTCTCTACACTTAACTAAAATCTTTACTACTACCCACTTATATCTTTTGAGTCCCATTTTGGTTAAATCAGTATGGAATACAGTAGTCCTCCCTTATCTGTGGTTTTAGCTACCTACAGTCAACCACAGTCCGGAAACAGATCATCCTCCTGACTTATCAACAGAAAGTCAACAGTAGTCTAATGCTGTTAGGATGCCTGTGTCACTCAGCTCACTTCATCATCTGATATCATCATCATCATAAGGATGAGTATAGTACAATAAGATATTTTGAGGGAGACAGACCACACTGACGTAAGTTTCATTGTGTTATGTTGTTAAAACTGCATTATTTTATTAGTTATTGTTGTTAATCTCTTACGGTACCTAAATTGTGAATAAACTTATCACAGGTATGTACATGAGATCATCATATATATAAGGTCGGGTACTAACCAGGGTTTCAGGCAACCCCTGGTGGTAGGGGGTGGGTATTGCAATGACGATCCACCACCCCACCTGCCTCAGATAAGGGGGGAATCACTGTAAAAATAGGAACTTCTGGGGGCAGCTCAGGTGGCTCAGCGGTTTAGCACTGCCTTCAGCCCAGGGCATGATCCTGGAGACCCCGGATGGAGTCCCACGTCGGGCTCCCTGCATGCAGCCTGCTTCTCCCTCTGCCTCTCTCTCTCTCTCTCTCTCTCTGTGTCTCTAATGAATAAATAAATAAAATATTTTAAAAAAAAAATAGGAACTTCTAAACAAGCATGGCTACACTTGAGCTTTTTTTGTCAAAGTGTCTGGGAAAGCACAGAGGATGTAGGAAAGCATTAACAAGGGATGGAGAAACAAAATAAGGGAGTGGGTTCTGGTAAAGGTCAAGACTCACTTTGGGGGCTGGGGAAGAAAAAAAAGACGAAAACTCAGGTTGACCCCCTTCCCTTCCCGCAGAACACACCCGCTGCTGTACAGCAGGGCGCACAGAGCTTCAACTCCTTTTACTCCGCACCTACTCAAGGACAGCAAGTCTCAAGGGAGATTTCTTTACAATTTAGTTTTTGCGATCCCTTTTCAGCGGGCCTAACGCCTGTGTGATGTTTTTGCATCCTCGGAATGCGGCAGCGGGCCTAGCAGGTAACGCGCGCCCTGGGGGTGTCAACTGAATCCAGCAACGGCTGACAAAGCGTGCAGGGGTGGCTGCGGGTCGCAGTCCCTCACCGGTGGGCTCCCTGGCGACTACGCCGAGGTCAAGCTCTCCATCAGTTAAACGGGGGCACCACGACCCGCCGTGTTTATACCTCACCAGCTCCTCCAGAAGCTTTACATAAAAGGCGGCCCTGTGAAATACTGGACACGTGTCGAGTTTGGGTACGGCCGCTGACCAGCATGAACCGGGCGATGGAAAGAACCCTGCACTCAAGAATCCTAAGAGCCAGGCGGCCGTGCAGGCTAACCCGCTGTCTGCCCATCTCAATTAAGCACCAAGAGGTTTAGGCTCGAGGATGCTCCAGGCCCCACATTCTAACAGTCTGTGAGGCCGCTACGGGCTCGGGACCTCGAGGCTCCCGCATGCAACCTCGGGGAGCAGGGACAGTGAAGGTCGCGGGGTCCGCTCACCCAGTCAAAGTCACACGGGTTGCCGTCTTCGCGCTGCGTGGGGAGACTGCTACAGAGAGGGGGCAGCTTCCTCACGAGTAAGAATGCAACAGAAAGCAGGGCTGACAGGAGATAATAAGGTCGGGCCAGCCATCGTGAAAGTCGTGGCACCGAATACACCAGAGCGATTAGAGGTGCCAGGACCGCCATCTTTCCGGCCTTTGCGGGGCCCGCGGAGCTTCGGCGTCTGTAGGTCTGGCCCCGCCCCTTCCACCAGAGAGCCTTCCATTGGGTTTGGCCTCGGATGCACCGCCTCCGCGCCCGGAAGTAGATCTCTGATTGGGCGTTGCGGAAGGTAAGGGGCTTTGACGTCTTATTGGTCGACCTAGATGTCGCTTTCTCCACTTAAGTCATTTTATTGGATATGCGACGGTGGCGCACGGAGACGGCCTTTAGGAGAATCTCTGCAAGTTAGATAGCACTTCCGGAACGTTCTCATAAAGCGACGGAAGTAGCTGCCAGAAAACGGTAGGCGGGGCACCCAATGAAAAGCGGCTCCTAGAGGAAGGGGGCGGGACATCGTGAGAGGATTGTCCAATGAAAACGACCGACGCCAGACACTGGGACCGCGCCGGGGCGGAGGAGACGATGGAGAATTTCTCGGCGCTGTTCGGAGCTCAGGCTGACCCACCACCACCACCAAGCGCGCTCGGCTTCGGACCAGGAAAGCCTCCACCTCCTCCTCCCCCTCCTCCGGGCGGGGGCCCCGGCACGGCCCCGCCGTCCACCGCGGCCACGGCTCCTCCCGGCGCCGACAAGTCGGCGGCTGGCTGCGGTCCCTTCTACCTTATGCGGGAACTGCCAGGTGAGTACTAGGCCTGGCAGAAGGCAGCCAATCGGATCGTACCGAGGAGGCGGTGGGCGTGGCTCTCGGCCAGCCGGGGGAGGTGCGGGGTATCCTAGGCAACGCGTGCCTGGCTTCGGAGCTCCGAGTCGGGAGGGCGCTGAGGACTCGCGACCGAAGGGATGACATGAATTTTTGGCCTGGTTTGGGAAAGGGGAGAGAAGGCCTTTCGGCGACCCATCTTTCACACCGAATCTGGCTCTGTCCCTGATGCTAGCTTATGGTTCCCTGAAAACTCTCCGGGGTTTGAGTTTGGAACTCGCGACGCCTGATTTAACATCCGTGCAGACCTAAGGTTTTCCAGATCTGTCACAGACATGCTCTTGGTTTGAGGCGTGTTGCCGTCTTCCTGAGGGCTTCCGCGTTTCCTCAACTACCCGAAGGAGGGAGGACACTCGAACCAAATAATTGTTTTGTTGAGCACCTAATGTGTACCGAAAGCACTGTTCTAAATGCTTAAGATACAGAAGTGACTAGGGCTGACAGGACCTCTGCCTGTTTTGGAGTTTACATTTCAAAGGAGGAGGCGGCACAGAGTGCACTAGATAACATCACACAGTGGTTAGTGCTGCAAGGAGAAAATGTGATAAAGAGTTGAGGCTTTAGCCAGAGTGATCAAAGAAGCCATCTCCGAGTAGATAATATTTGAGGTAAAGAGCCAGTCACGTGTGAGTGGGAGAGATAACACGCAAGAAATGAGGTCAGAAGCGCTGGTGTGAGGGAAAACCTTGGACTATCCGAGGATCAGAAGACCAGTTGGACTCCAGTGAAGTTTCAAGGGAAGGAGTGATAGGAGATGGAGGGCGTGGGGGAGACAGGAGCCTTTGTAAAGCATTTAGATTCTAAGTACAGGGGAGCCGTTGTATTTTTAAAAAATTTTTTTTAGTAATCTCTGTACTCAAACTGGGGCTCAAATGCACCACCCGAGATCAGGAGCCACCTGCTGTACCAACTGAGCCAGCCAGATGCTCCTCAGGGGGAGCCATCTTAGCACACAGGAAAGTGACACGATCTGATTTTACTTATTTTTAATTATCCAAACAACTACATTAAGAATGGAAAGTGGGGAAATCAGCCAGAAGTTACTGCATAGTAGTCCCGGAAGGAGATGATGGTTTGGACTAGGCAGTAGCAGTGCAGGACAGAAGTGAACTGATGCAGGGTAAATGTTAGGGGCAGAGCTTAGAGGAATGAAGGGTTGAATATAGAAGTAGGGAGGAACTTGTGAATTCCTGGCTTGAATAGTTGGGTGGATGGTAGTGCTAAGACCAAGAAGGAACACATTTGAGGAGATGGAAATCAAGAGTCGCTTTGGACACGTTAAATCTCCAAGTTGCCCCTCAGTTCCTCCCAAGTTCTACTGCTACATCAGGGGTTGAGGAAAATAATAATGCATATTGGCCTGGTGCTTTGAAGTTCATAGTGCAGTTAGGTATGTAATAGAATTTGATACTGAGAATAGCCTCTTGAGATAGGCATGTTACACTTGAATAAAACTGAAGCACAGAGAGGTTGACTCTCCTTTGGTCAGTTAGGGGTTGATGTCCACCAGCACTTTCTCTAACCTTATTTATTCTATTTATAAAATTGTACCTATTTATATCAAGCACTTGACAGATGCTACTACCTGTTTGGGGCAAGTGCTGGGTATGTAGGAAGGGGGGCACCTGATGAGAAGGAAAAGAATTAATAAATCTAGCCCTTGCTTTTAAGGAGCTTATTTTACATAGGGATATAACATATGTGGTTTAAGGATAGTGACTATAGGGCAGCCCCAGGGGCGCAGCGGTTTAGTGCTGCCTGCAGCCCGGGGCGTGATCCAGCGGTTTGGCCCCTGCCTTCGGCCCAGGGCATGATCCTGGGGTCCCGGGATCAAGTCCCATGTGGGGCTCCCTGCATGGAGCCCACTTCTCCCTCTGCCTGTGTCTCTGCCTCTCTCTCTCTCTCACTGTGTCTCTATGAATAAATAAAGTCTTTAAAAAAGAAACCTTTTTTAAAAAAAAAATGTTAGTGACTATATTTCTTGTTAAGGCTGACCTCATTATTTCGTGATCATACCTCATATACTATTGAGCACTACATGATGGGGGCCCCTGGGTGGCTCAGTAGGTAGAGCATGCAATTCAATTCTTGATCTTGGGGTTGCAAGTTTGAGCCCCACATTGAGAGTAGATGTCTACTTAAAAAAACAAAAAACTACATGTTGCTTTTCAAAATGTGTTCCTTGATCCAAAATGACAAAAACAGTTGTCACTTGAGCCAGACCTTGGAAATTTCATATTGGTGAAGAAAACTTAGAATAACTGTCTTATAATTACATCAATTTTCCTAAAACAAACTTCCTAAAAGGAAACAAGAAGTATGTTTTTCAGGAGATGATGGAGACTCATTTGGATGGGTCAGCAATTTGGCATAGGGGAGTAGTGGCTGAAGTTAGAGTAAGATGTATTTTACCATGAGTACCTAAGGAATTTGAGCTTTTTCCTGAGGGTAATAGAAAACCATTGAAATTTTTGACCTGAGGAGTACTGCTTCGAAAAATATCTGGAGAATATGGGTGCCATGTATTGAAATAGAGAAGACATAAATGAGGTGGAGAAAATTTGGAGTTTAAAAAAATTAATCTGCATGAAATTAACTAGGAGGAAGTTGGAAACCTAAGACTAGTTTTTAGGAGAGGAGTGTTAGGAGACTGGGGAGAGACATTTAGAAATCATCTTCATGGAACTGGTAGTCAAAACAGGATGTTGGATGGGCTCATAAAGTGTTTAGGAAAAGCAGGATAACTAGAATGGCAGGAGGCAGTGTCTGTTTAGGAGGAGCCAGTACCGTGGCACTGAGTCTTCTGCCGCCACAGTACACCGTGCTTCTGGAACGTTTGGCATGAGAAAGGAAAAAGAGAAGAATAGAGCAAGGCCTTGGGGTACGGAGGGAAAATACCTTGCTCTCTTAACAATTACTGAGCACCAAAGATGTGTATTGCATGGGGCACCAGCAATACATGTGTGAACAAGACAAACATTGTCTCGGCCCCCAAGGGACTCACGTCAGAACCTGGGTTTTTCCAAGTGAATGATTATGAACAAGCCACTTTTGTCATTTGCATTCTTCGTGTTCATCATAACTGTAGATGAAATTGTAGGCTAGCTAGCTCCACCCTTTGCCACTAGGTCCTTATTAGATTACTAACAAGTTTCCATTCTTTGAAAAAAGTCAGCCATGCAGTATTTATACTGATAGTACCTTGCATTTATAGAATATAATTTTCAACGTTTTCATTTGAACCTTGAAAAAAAAAAATTAGCGTGCTTAAGATAGCTGTTACTCCACTGCAGAGATAAGGGGAAAGAAACTATGGCATTAACTTTGAGGCAAAAAGCATCATACTTGAAAAAAAAAAAAAAGCATCATACTTGGTATTATTAGTAATAGAGACAGTGGTAACAAATTAGTCAGCAGTAGCTAAAAGTCTTGTTCCTTATGTGAAGATAATTAGTGTTTCTTGCTAGCGCAAAAAAAAAAAAAGTCCTTAATCAGATGCTCAAGCCTTTGCCCTTTTTGGTCCTTACCTTGCTCGGTAGCTAAGCTCTGAGGTAAGATCCTGCTGTCCAGAGTATAATTTCTCACTGGTAGATTATATGAAAAGCACCCAGAACAGTGTTTAGCACAGTAATTACATCACGTAAGTTATTATTGCGAGGAGTCCAAGTTGGGGAGAGTGTCTTCTTCTTTGGGGTGAGTTTCCATCTGTGCCCTATTTGGATGTTTGCCGATTTTTCTCCTTGTTCCGACTATTACCATTCTTTGGTTTATGTTTTCAGCGTCTATTATGTTACTTAGTTTTGCTGTTTCTTACTTTAAAAAATAAATTTAATTCTTTATAATTCTCACTACTCTTGGGACTAGTATCTTTTTGTTCTCCGTGCCCTCTAGGCAGCACCGAGCTGACAGGCAGCACCAATCTGATCACACACTACAACCTGGAACATTCCTATAATAAATTTTGTGGGAAGAAGGTGAAGGAGAAACTCAGTAACTTCCTGCCGGACCTGCCAGGAATGATTGATCTGCCTGGTTCCCACGATAACAGCAGCCTCCGCTCTCTCATCGAGAAACCCCCTATTCTTGGTGGCTCTTTTAATCCCATCACAGGGACCATGCTGGCTGGTTTCCGCCTCCACACTGGCCCGGTGAGTCCCCTCTTGGGGAGGCCTGAAAGGCGTGGAGATGGTTTCTCTCTCCAAGTCTGTTCCTCCATAACTTACTGAGCAGAACAGATGATGGGAGCAGAGCATTTTGTCCCTCCACTCACCTGGAACTTCCTTTGGTTCCTTCAGTTACCAGAGCAGTGTCGCCTGATGCATATTCAGCCTCCCAAGAAGAAGAATAAGCACAAGCACAAACAGAGCCGTACCCAGGATCCTGTCCCCCCAGGTAAGCAGCAGTTCTATTCAAAGACAGAAAACCTGGACCTGGTTGGACCATCCTGTTTTTAAAAACCCAGTTAGGTTCCTTACAGAGCCCCAGACTTCCCAAGTTCTCCTGATACTGGTATAAGGGTAATTAGGGTTTCCTTCAAGTAGAAAGCTGGAACAGTGCCTTAGCAGTGCCTCCCTTATCCTTTCTGGCCATTAGAGGAGCAGGTGCCCTTGACTAGGTTTTCCTGTGGTCTTCAGAGTTCCTAGCCGTAGGGAATTTTGAATTCTACAGGTGATCGGCACACACTGTTTCCTACAGAAACACCATCTGATTCTGATCACAAGAAGAAGAAAAAGAAAAAAGAGGAGGATCCTGAACGGAAAAGGAAGAAGAAAGAGAAGAAGAAAAAGAAGGTAGGTTAGGGCTGTGCTGCTGCAACCCAGAGCCTCCCCGTCTCACCCTGTCTTTGAAGGTCCTTTGCCTCAGGTGGGACCCAGGATTAAAACCCAGGGCATGTTGCAGCTTTTTCCTGCACCTCCTGATGGAGGCCAAGGCTACTTCCTAGTTGTTCTCTTAGCCCTCCTCCCTTGTCTTCCCCAGAACCGACACAGTCCAGACCACCCAGGCGTGGGCGGCTCTCAGGCCAGCAGCAGCAGCAGCCTCCGCTAACAGGACTCTACTGGAAGGGCTTTTCCTGCTGTCCCGAACCTGCTGACAAAAGCTGCCTTCCAGGCCCAGACTCTGCCGTGGGAGCATCCCCTGCAACTGGGATAGAAGCCAGCTCCAACTGTGCTGGGCTAAGATTAACACATTATATGAGAAGGGCCCTGCTTTTGTAAAGCTCGGCCCAGTTGGCTTTCTCACGGACATCTCTTCCTCTCCCGGGAAGCTTTCTTTTCATCTCTTCTGTGCAATTGGTCTGATTTAGGACATTGTCTGATGTTAGGGTTTTTCTTTAAAAAAAAAAAAATTGCATTTATCAAACTGGCTGAACTGTGGCTGCCTGTTAAGACGTAAGTGCCTTTCTATGTGAGAGTCAGGGTTGAAGCCAAGGCATTCAAAGATCTGTGGGGAATTTGGGTCTTCATTACATTATCTTATTAGCAGGCAGGGAGACCACCAAAATGAGATTGGGGAACATGGTCCACAAGTGAGGCAGAGCTTGCTAATACCTGTCCACAGTGGACACTTCACACTGCCCATCATGTTGAGAACCAAGCACCTGGATGAGATCTATACCATCTATCTGAAGAGCTGATCCAGTTAAGGCTCAGCTCCCTTCTAGGTCAATTTTGCATTGAAACAGAATAGCCAACTGAAAAAGCACCCACAGTAATCACCAGTGTACTTCAACAAGGTCAATTCCTGGCCAAGCCTATGGGTTTGGTTTTGTTTAATCTCTGGCAAGCAAAGGTAAACGCTTCTCATCTTTATAAGAATCTTTGACCTGCCTCATTGCTTAGGTAAAACAATGAAATTATTAGGCTGATGTGAAAACATTTCTAAACTTCTAAGACAGCCACAAAAAGGGAACCTAAACTAACAGAATGTGAAAGAAATTCCTTCATTGTTTACAGCAGGCCAGGTAACTAGAAATGTCCACGAGAAAATCCAAACTATTGTAATCTGACTTTAAATAAATTTGACACAGAACAGTTAAAATCTGTTGCTATGAGCCAAGATTGTTACTAGATCAGTAGGTGGAAAACCAGTCATTGAGCTACAGTTTTAATCTAGGATTTCAGAGCAAGGGTGTATATACTTAAGTCACGGACAGTGAAAATAATGGGTTCTGGCAGGCTTCCGGAGATGTAGTGTCTGAGGCGGCCTATTTAAAATTAGGGCACAGCCTTTTTGCTTTCAACAAACAGAACAGACACCATGAGCTACCAAACTGGAGTGCCAGCCACATCCAGGCAGTCTCCCTCTAATGGGCTTTCATCCCTTGATCATCCACTGTCTCACTTCTGGCTACATCCAAAGAGCTTACTGTCCAGAGACAAAATTCTGTATTTAAGAACTGTGGCAGTCAAGAATTCTCTAAACTTTGAAATGACAAGGAGCTGAGGTGGTCACAAAAGGTTTCTTCTAGGAATTTTTAAATTAAATCACCAAAATAAAAACAGAACCTGTTGTTTTAAGTGGTTATTCTCTAGTCCTGCCTAAAGGTGGGCCAGGACCAGGGAAGCTTACAAGGTTTTCTTTATAACTTCCCACCAGAGATCATTCACCCTGCCTTAACCAGACAAAATAACACAAGTCGGGGGAGCTGGTTAGATCAGGATTTCTTTTTATTCCTTGTTGGTTTAAAATGGCTAATCAGAATAAAAAATAAAAGGGCCTCTGTCTAGAGGCTGGGGTCTCCCCTATTTAGAGGTTAGAACCCAGGTACCCCCACTACCCAGCACCATACTGAGGTGGGCTGAGGGGTAACCCCCAAGGGACAATTGGAGGGGCCTAGGCCTGCCACTCCTTCTCTCTATCCCGTTTTTGGCATGTGATGAAAAATATTGCTTTTTGGATTCATCTCTCCCGGCCTTGGATTTAAAAATAATGTGAACCATGTGAGTTGGGGGAAGGCTCTGAGGGGACTAGAGAGGCCCACCCTAATCCCTCTCCCCCAAGAAGGGGGAGGTTATCCAATATTGTTTCTGGAGCTCAGCCAAGCTCTCTTCCTGATCTCCCCACCACCACCGAAGTCATGGGGCTGTGACCCCTTTCTTGGGGAAGCTAAGTGCCAATGAACCTAGAAAACTAACTCTCCTCTCCAAGTCCTTCCCTCCTCTGACCAAGACCCCAGACTCGCCTCTCCAGAGCTTTCTTTCCTGATCACTACGCACCCACACCAGGGGGTACACTTTCCTCAGTTGGTAACTGGGACAAAAGAGAGGGAACCACTGGGAAAAGGAAGACTTTGATGGATGTCCCCGCTGCTTTCCTGCTGGTCTGCGGAATGGGAAGAGTAAGATACCCCTCCTTCTACATATCCCTCCCTCATTTTCCCATCCCAGGATAGATATAGAATTTCTTTGATATTTATAATATATATATATGTATATATATATATATATATATATGTACACACACACCTGGTAACGCAGAGAGGAAAAAAATAGAATCCGTAACAATAATAAAAAAAATTATTTCTGGTTTAAAAATGATCTGGTTCCCTCCAGAGCGAGCAATTGCACAAATGTCCACTGAGTCTGGTCCAGGGGTTAAGGAGGGGGAAGGTCTTAAAAGGTGAAGGGGGTTGCTACCCCAGTCTCAGGGCCCCAACTCTCCGACTCCCCAACCCCGCTGCATTTTATGAAACGCTCCTCATCCTCTTGGAATCGGTGGTTTAAAAAAATGTCCATGCAGGGGAAGGGAGCCCCTTGAGGAAAGGAAGGTGGCCACCTGGGGCCCTTTGGTGTAGGCGCAGAGGCGTGGGGGGAAGGGAGGTGCCGAAGGCTCACACAGAAATCTCATAGGTGGTACCACCCACCCCTGACACCTTCTTGACTCCGCCCCTTGTGGGGCTGCTGAGAGGTTGCTGGCCTGGGCCAGGGGAAGCTGAGCCTATACTCTTGGGCTGCCCATTTGATTTGCTGTAGGCGGTCTTGAGCTGTACTTCATCTCTGGGAAGAGAAAGAGATAGGCGTCAGGAAGTGGGACACAAACACAGAAAAGGGACAGTTTTAAAGGTTATGAGAACAAACTGACATACTTTTTTTTTTTCTACATATATACTTTCTTACCCAAACATTCCCACCTATTTCACTGCCCTGCTTAAAACAAACCTGATGCCCTATCTCCGCTCTTTATTCCTTCTCTGCAACAGCAGCTATCTTAAATACAGACTCTCAGGCAAATACGTACATTTTGGGAAGACAGGATTAAGACAAAAGTATGAATCTTTAGGCTCTTAACAGGAATAGCCAGGAAGGCAGCTGGAGTGAGTGAAAGGAGCTTATCTACAAGCAGCCACCTCTGAGTTCATGTGCACCCAAGGGAAGTCATGCTATCTTCTGTAGGACCCTATGCTAATTTTAAGTCCACTGAGTTTCAAGATGGACGTACATACTTACTTGGGTGTCAGTAATGGCTGCAAGGCTACTTCCTCTGCCTCAGAGACACCAGCTGGGGCTTTTTGGCTGCTGTAAGACATAGATCGGCCCAGGTACGGGGCAGTTGGGCCTGGTTCGGGGGAACCTAGTCCCCGGCCCCTTAGCCCATCTGGCTTGCCAAAACGGGGGGCAGCTGGGCGTCCCAGTGGAGTCTTGACCAAGGGCGATCTCTTTGAATCATCTGAGGAGGAACTAGTACGAGGGGCATGGCCTGAGCCCGGTGTTGACTGAATGCCTGAGTCCCCCAAGCCTGGTTCTTCCTCACGGCCTGGGAGTGGGGGTGACTGGCGTAGCAGCTTCTCTCGTTCCTGGAGGGAGGCCACAATATGGCGCGACAGATTGTCGTACCGGACTGGTGAGGGCTCTCGGTGTGTTGGGCCGGTTGGCACCAAACGTGGGTGCCTCTCGGCTTCCCGTTGCTGGGCCAGCCGGGCTGACAGGAAGGGAGAGGTGTAGCCTAAAGGTGGGTCTGGCTCAGGCCCTGCCTGCACTGACTCAAAATCAGGGCTGTCTGAAGGAGTAAGCAGGCTGTCATAAGATAGGCTTCCATTGCGTGTCTGGTTGGCCAGGCTCTTATAGGAGGTGGAGGTTGTGCCCTCTGAACGAATGGATTGCAACTGGCCCAACTCAAAGCCAGTGCCCTGGGCTGACTTGAGGCTGGAGGAGCGTGAGCCACTGGATAGTGGATCAAAGTGAAAGCTTTTGCCAAAGGTGGGAGAACGAAAACTCTCTGGCTCCAAGCTGGGCTCTGAGCGGTAGCTGGGATGGCGGCTGCTCTCTGCAATTGAGGTTGGCTCCTTCAAGCTGTCTCCACGACTCAACTGAGGGAAAAAATAAAGCATGTTCTTAGTGCTCCTCCTCTTGTGACAGATGCTGGGCCCCAGAGCCCAAGCACTCAGTCAAAACCGGTATTTGGCATGTGCCGCCAATATGCTTAGAACTCTCACATGCATTCATTCTCTTATTCAACACCTAAAGCAAACCCACAAGTTGGAACAAATAGTATCTCACTTTAGAATGCAAAAAAGGAGGCTTAAAGAGGTTAATTAACTCGCCCATGATGGGTTTTGAACTCAGTTATGATGCTGTGATCAGTGCTTTTACCTAGTACGCTACGTTACCCCCTCTGATGAAGGACGCACTGTCAAGGAGATTCAATCCCATTAATGCCAACAGTCAGTAAAATGTCTTTGGTTTTTTTGCCCCTTCCCTTTGCCTCTTCCTTCCTTTCTCTGATATTCTTTTTCCCAGAACAGCTGACACACATCACAACCCTCCTTCCTATAGAGTGCTCAGTACCTTGGCGCTGGAGGAATGAGGCATGGCAGCTGATGTACTGCTGCTACTGTAGCCCGGCCGATACTTGTACATGGTAGGTGTGGGAGGGCTGTCCTTGCCCAGGAGGCTGCTATCTGCAGGAAAAAAGGCCCGGAGACACCACTTTATAAGCTGTTCTCTTAATCTGGGCAGAGTTCCTTAAAATGCAGAGGGACAACAAGGTAGGAACAGATATACCAGCAACAGAAAGGTCCCAGGAACATGATTTGGCTGCAGTCAAGACTACAGACTCATACAGGCCCAGAACTCAGAGTGAGAAAATGTGCCAAACACATCTAGGATGTTTGCTGGTCTATCTAAACACTGATAGTTCCCTCCCCACAAAAGTCCACTCCACTGCCACTAGCTAAGTGCCCTCCCCCCAGCTGTCCAAAGTGGCTCACAGCCCACCTGCTGGGTATTCTCAGGCACACTGTGAGGAGCACCTCCCAAGCCCTGCCTGCCTGTCTTCTCCACAGCACACAGGAATCTTGCTCCTGCCACTGCTCTTACCCTCATTAGCAGCCAGGGTGAGGTGCGTCCGTAGCCCTGTGTAACGGCTCAGGTCTGGCTTCGGAGGAGGTGGAGGTTCAGCATCTGCAGACTGGCTCTCCGTGACCTCCAAGCTCCCCTTAGACTAAGTAAATGAGGGAAAATCAGATTTGGAGAACTGGGGGTAAGGACAACTGAAAGTATTAAACTGCTGTGAGAGGGATGCTGGGGCAACAATTATGTATTTCTAAACTGGGGCTAGAAGATAAGAGAGCCATTCAGGGGATGACAACAGATGAAAGTTTTCAACAAGGATTTAATCCTGTCACTTATTTGTTCATTTCCACCAACAATTTGTTGAGCTCCTATCATCTGCAAGCTGCTATATTAAATCCTGTGAAGACATGAAAATGAACGGACTCAGCTTCTACTGTCAGTGGACCTACAATCTAATGGAAAAAAGAAGATACGGACTTAAGCAATTAAAATAAAATTTTTTAAAGTAACTCCACACTAAACACAGGACTTCCAACTCACAACCCCGTGGTCAGGAGTCGTACACTCTACCAACTCAGCCAGCCAGGCACCCCTACACTTAAGTAATTTTTAACACAAGTTATCAGAAATTGAGAAACACCGTAAGGGCAATGTCAACTGAAAGCAAGTTTCCATCCCTTTGCTGTGAAAGTCCCCAAGTTACCTCCTTTTTACTTCCCTACATTCCTCACCTTGCTTCTCCTCAGCTCTCCCTGGATGCCATTGTCCATGATCTTCACAGTTATCTGCCCATCTGACACTTCTGGTCGGAGGAAGGGAGGTCTGATGACAATTGTCTTCTCTTTCTTTGGTCTCCCCAAATACCTGAGTGTCAAGAGTGAGAGGGCTTTCCTTCATTCATTCTAAAATATCTAGTGGCTGCCTATCTTGTGTAAAGCATTTTTACAGATACAAGAACAGTCTGACCAAGACCATGGAAACATCACTGAATTGATTTCTTAGATTCCCTGAAGAACTGCACCAAGACAAGGCAGATCCCTAGCTCAAGCCACTCTAGGGTAAATCAACTCTCAAAGGAGAGTAACCATAAGACCTGAAGAATACTAAGTGAATTCAGGGGGTCCACTAAAGGATACCATAGCTCTCCCTTACAGGCACTTTCCGGTCTTTAAGAACCCTCCCTAAACAGCAGTCTCCCATCCAACCCCCGCCCCCCCTGCATACTAGAACAAGCTCAAAGACTAATATTTTGACCCAAAGTGAACACCCGACCAATGGGCTGGGCGTACCTGGGTGCTGGAGAACTGCAGAGCACACGGCTGACATTGTTACAGCAGCCATTGGTGAAGGGGTTCACACCGCCTCGGAATTTACCCGTAACCTAGAAGAAGGAAAAACGAGCCACATCAGTCAGATGATGGACCTTGACCTCCAAAGGCCAAAACACAAATTGATAACCAATTATTGTGCACCCACTATTTGGGAAATACAAAAATGAGTAAAACACAACTCCATCTTCAAGAAGCTTATGGTCGTTGGGATCCCTGGGTGGCTCAGCAGTTTGTTTGTTTGTTTGTTTGTTTATTTTATGATAGTCACAGAGAGAGAGAGAGAGAGAGAGGCAGAGACATAGGCAGACGGAGAAGCAGGCTCCATGCACCGGGGGGGGGGGGGAGCCCGACGTGGGACTCGATCCCGGGTCTCCAGGATCGCACCCTGAGCCAAAGGCAGGCGCCAAACCGCTGCGCCACCCAGGGATCCCGGCTCAGCAGTTTAGTGCCTGCCTTCGGCTCAGGGCGTGATCCTGGAGTCCTGGGATCAAGTCGCACAACAGGCTCTCTGTGTGGAGCCTGCTTCTCCCTCTGCCTGTGTCTCTTTCCCTCCCTCCGTCCCTCCCTCTCGAATAAATAAATATAATGTTTAAAAAAAGAAAAAAAGAAGCAGCTTATAATCGTGATGCTTAATTAAGAATGGGAACTCCAAAGTCAGGGCCTTGAGTTCAAATCCTAGGGCCACTTCATGGTAGCTATCTGATCCTGCACATCAGTGTTCTCATGTGGAATGGAGATACACATCTCTCTCAATATTTAAAACTAAGATGATACACATAATAGGAAGCAGGTAAGGTCAGCTTTATTATAAGCACAAAAATAAGCCTTTCCCTTTAAGTGGCTCTATGAGTTTTCTGAGGGCTGGCCCAGGTCTACTATTGTTTCTAGACACTTGGAGCTCAAACCATCCAGTATACAGTGAGCATTCTGCAAATGTCCGTTAACTAAGAAACGGTTCTGTTCTCATACTTTCATAAGAAGCACGGATACTTCATCATGAAAATTGTTCATCAGGGGCAGCCCGGGTTGCTCAGCAGTTTAACGCCACCTTCAGCCCAGGGCCTGATTCAGGAGACCCAGGATTGAGTCCCACGTCAGGCTCCCTGCATGGAGCCTGCTTCTCCCTCTGCCTGTGTCTTTGATTCTCTCTGTGTCTCTCATGAATAAATGAGTAAAATCTTTAAAAAAAAAAAAAGAAAAGAAAAAAAGAAAAGTATTCATCAGGCATCCATCTGTGGAAGCACTCCACTACACTCATCAGAGGGCGAAAATTCGCATGCCCAGAGCTACAGGGGTCCTCCATCACTTCTCCCCATACCTGTTCATTGGTTGTGCGGCCCCTAGCCACCAGCACCACATGAAATCCCGTGAGGCCAGCTACAGGGATGAAGAATAAGCCAGCCACACACATCACTGCCATTCTAAAGCCAAAGAATCAAGGAGAACAGAGCAGCATGATCTCACCATCCCCGTCCCCTACAAGAGCCACCTTCCCTTTGACCCTCTGCTACCACAGCGCTCGACTTTCCTCCTCCTCCCCACTCCCAAGTCCACAACCCACAGAAGGATACGTGACAGCCGTGCGGACCCCTGAGAGTTCCTCCATGTGGTAGAGGACATAAAGGAGGCCAAAGCCAAACACACCCATGATGTGCGCTGTCAGAGAGAGGAGGAAGAGGAAGAAATAGCGGTAGTTCCGGCGACCGATACAGTTGTTCACCCACGGGCAGTGATGATCAAACTCCTACGGGCAAAAGAGAAACAAAGAGAAGCATCCTTGGACCACAGCCCTGCATCACTTGTGTCAAGAAGGGGACCAAATGTCAGAACTGAAGGGATGTTTTCAGTAATAAGCAATCATGTTCACCGTTTAGTTCCAAATTAACAACAGACTCAGGCACTTTAATCTTGCAAGGGAAGATCTTCTAGAGGCTGATCAAAGGCCAAGGCCCCCTCTCAGAGTTTATCCAATATAACTAAGGAACTCTGAAAGGGACGAATATCAGAGGCTTTGCAAAACATCAAGATTCATGAGAAAAAGAGGCCTAGAAGGAAAGCCTGGCAGGCAACTGCTTACAGCTAAGTAAAAACTGATTGAGGAAAAAGGGTTAAAAAATAAAAGAGGATGCAGAAGAACAAGCAGGGAGAGAAATATAGCTGCAAGATCTGAATGCAACAGCACGATATAGAGGATGCAAGAGATAACACAACAAGTCCAGGACAAATCACCAGAAAGATGAGTCAGGAAGGCTAGAGTTGGGAAAGCCTATTCTCACTTAGAGTCCCTCCTATAACAGAAGAATATTTATGCTCTACCTCTCATGTTTACATCATTGATGTTAACACTCATGGACAGAGCTAGAACACAGTCCAGATAGTCAGCCAAGGGTATACTGTACCCAAGGCCCAGAACACAGAGCATTCAATTCTTATTCAATGGGTAGGAAGATTACCCAGATTAGGCATGCATGACTCCCCTAGTTGGGGTTCTTACCTCCACACAGTTGTCACAGACACTGCAGTGGGAACATCGAGGAGGACGGTAGAAACGGCAGGTGGCACACCACTTCATGCGTACCTGGATGCCCTTAATCTCCACTGTTTTATAAAGGGGAGCTCGGAAGTCATCTTCCTTGTCTTCATCCTCCTCAGCTGTAGCGAGGAAAACTCAATTAAAATACAACTATGCCAGACCTGTACTAGGCACAAAGGATGCAGTGATATTTAAAATACAGCAGTACAGCCACTTAAAAAAATTAAAAAACAAATAAATAAATAATTAAAATAAAATAAAATAAAATAAAATAAAATAAAATAATAAAATAAAATAAAATAAAATAAAATAAAATAAAATAAAATAAAATAAAATAAAATAAAATAAATAAAGCTACTGCCTTCGAGGAATTCAGTCTACTGGGGAAGAGAGAACAGGAACTAGTAACTAATACTGTGAGATCAGCTCTACATACAACAACACTATGGGAACACACTGGCAATGAGGTTCAAGAGAATATGACTCAGAGATAGCTCTGATACGGGTATGCTGACACTTGGTTTTATATACTATGAATGTATTTTTAAAGAAATAATTTACATATCAAAGCACATATATAATGAGCTTGCATAATAGTTCAACATCTACAAGTACACAAAAACTATAGCAATCCAAGAGAAGAACTAACAGCAACCTTTCCTTCCGTGCACAAACCCCTTCCCTAGGAGAGGATCTTCCCCAACTCTATTAATTCCCTATATATTTCAGTGTTGTTTGCTGGCTCAAGATGTTCTCCTTAACTGCATGCCCTTTCTATTTCAATTATCAAAAACTCATGATCCTACTTCAAAACTTAAAGGGCACTATTTGCCTTCTCAACTACAGTGTACAAATTTTATTTTTAGAACGTCTGGGTTGCTCAGTGGTTGAACGTCTTTTGGCTCAGGGTGTGATCCCAGGGTCCTGGAATCGAGTCCCATATTGGGCTCCTTGCAGGGAGCCTGCTTCTCCCTCTGCCTGTGTCTCTGCCTCTCTCTCTCTCTCTCTCATGAATAAATAAATAAAATCTTCAGGGATTTAAAAAAAAAAAAAGTTTTCTTTTAAAGGAAAAAAATTACAGTGCTACTTATTTTAAAATTTCTGATCTCTCCACACCACTATCTACCAGAAGTGAGCACTTTCTCTTCTATATGGTTCTTTACTCTTACAACTTAGCCCAGCATAGGATATTTAGTCATATAAATGTCTTCCCTTTCTTTATAGACTGAGCTATTTGAAAACAAGGAACTTTAAAAAAATTATCCCAAATGACCACAGTAATGCCTTCCATATAGATCAATAAATATTTAATATATAAACATTAAAAGCTCATTAAAATAGCCCTCCTTGAAAAAAATAAATAAATAAAATAGCCCTCCTTGGCTTGAGGGACTCCACGTTCCTTTGGTTCAACTAATCTTTCAGACAGAAGCCACAAATAAAATTAATTAATTAAAAAAAAAAAAAGAAGTTACAAATAAAGCACAGTGATACAGGCTTTGTGAATACAATGATCTCAGGAAAACCTCATTTCTCCAAAGTTGCCATCCCTATCCACACCTCACTCTTAGAAGTTACCTTCACGTCTAAGAGAAATACTAGTTATCACCAACAACCCTTATCAACTTCTCTCTACCTCTAAGGACAGTTCTGACCCTCACCTCTTCTGCTAGAACAGTTTGCTTCTTCTGCAAGCTTAACCCCTCCGACATGCAAGGGAATGTATGTCCTCCCTCTAGCAGGTAACTCTTCAGCCAATGCTGGTCAGATCTGACCTTGGTTCTTTCCTCATCTTCTTCTACTTTCCCTAGACAATCTTACTCCTGTTGCTTCAAACACCACATGGCTGAAGCCTCTGAGTCCAAGGTCTCTGAGTCTGACTCCTGATGGTCACTGGGCAACTGTACCTGAATGATCCACACTACCTCAAGTTCAGTGTGTCTAACAGGCTATCTTCCTTCCAAACCTGTTCAACATTCCTGTAACCCCTATCTTGGTTTCTAAAAATCAGCATCCAACTTATTTCCCAATTAGGCGCCTTGAGATTACCCAAAACAATCCCTTCACTCTCTCGTTCTCCCCCAATAAACATATGGTCGTGAAGAAATCTGTTGAGTCTACTGAAAAAAAAAAAAAAATCTCTAAATCCAGCCTTGAATTCAAGTTCTCATCTGGTTTACATTATTGCAATAGCCTCCCAAAAGGTATCTGTACATTCCTACAAGAATGATTTTTGTAAAGGAAATCTGATCCTGTGATTCCTCCAGTTAAAGATCTCTTGCTGTCCAAAGGAAGAAATGTAATCTATTTAATTTAGTACATAAAGTCTTCCACAATTTGGCTGTTTACCTCCTACTCCTTCTGGCCCGACCATGAGCTTTATCTTCCACCCCACTGAGCTCAGCACTAGTGGCATGTACTGCTTCCTCGGCCTAGAATGTGCTTCCCTACCATCCTCCACTCAAAGTTTTTCCTGTGTCCTCCTTGCAGCATTTCCCCAATTTAACGGGGGTAGATATAAGCACACCCTTTTATATGGTCTCACAGAACCTCGTTCATGCCTCCACTACAGTTCACACCACACTATTATAACTGTCTAATTCATCTTAGATTATCTTTGCCCAACCCATATGCTCAAAATGAATCTCTGCTCAATGAGCAACTGAAAATCAAAAAGTTGACCCAAAGTGAATTAAGAGGACTAGAAGTTATGACACCTATTCTGGAGGACTCTGACCTGCTTTTCATCATCAGACTATAGACATATCCGACAACCCCCAGAGTCCTAAGGCCCAGAATTAAATGCATATGTCCAAAAACCATTATATTTGAAAGGTAGTTGAGGAGTGTCCAAGAGAGGAGAAGGAGCTCTTACCTCGAGGGAAAATCCCTGGGTCCATGAAGGTGGCCATGCTGAAGTTGGCCAGCACAAAGAGAAAAACAATCGCATTGTAGATGGGCACTGCAGGTGACACACAGAGGCTTAGTCCTGGACAGCTGCACAGATAACAAAGAAAATGAGGGGCTGCCCCTAACATTTGGGACACCGACCATATAAAAATCTGAAAGTTTCAGTCCCCATACCTATAAATTACGTGTATTTCATCTCTGCTGTCTCAAATGATCTTCATCCTTCCCAACAATTGGGTCTAGTTTGCCCACAGAAATGCTCATTTTAGATCAAGGTACGAGACTCAGAATCTCTCCTACCATAACCCCTTGTACTGAGGTCTGTGTTCTTCAGTTTCATTCTTCCCCTGTGGCTCTTTCCACATTTTAGAATCTGTCCTTATCTCTTTTTAGCCAGGCATAAGAGCTAGGGACTGAGTGTGTAATTGACGCCAGCTACATTCCCCTCTCTTGCGCAGCCCGAGGCTGCTGGATCTCGGCCATGCCCCACTGACCTGTACACTGGCGCAGAGCATGGGATACCACCTGCCTCTCTGGCTCCCCTTCCCTCTTTCCAGCTGGCTTTCAACCACTCTCCACTGCCTAAAATTTCTTCACTGCATCAGATATTCCTGGGAGTTTTTATTCAACAAAAAGCTGGTTCTCAAGGCGGACAGGAGGCCCACACACTGATATGTATGAATATCAAGACACAGAACTAGATCTCTTGAGGTCTATAAATGAGGCAGACGAGTAGCAGAGAGGAAAATAGGAGGGAGCAAATCAAATCAGCCCTAAATCCTACAGGAAAAAAGAAACTGGCCAAACATATTCAATATTCCACAGGGTCCAAATCAAGATATGCTTTAGGTAACTTTTCTCTGACCCCCCTCCCCCCAAAAAAGCAGGGGGTGTTCTAGTCGAGGATTAAGCTCAGTTTCTCTCAAGTTATAAGTCTAAGTAGGAATGCTATAAGAACTCTTTTCTTTCTGATTTCCTGGGAGCTGGAAGTTTCAAAACACCTGACGTGCTGGTCACTTTGTTGGTACTATCAAATGCCCGCTCTCCTATCTCAGCTCACGAAGAACTTCCTCTTACAAGACAGTGGCTAAATGCCCTAATCTGCTTTGTGGCTGAGAACTTAATCTCCAGAATGAGGACAACATCTGTCCTTGTCCCCTTTATCTAAACCAGCCAGTAGTAAAGGAAGAGTTCATTGAAAGAAAGAAAGAAGTGGCCAGGAGAATAACACAACAAATGAGTCTGGAAAATGAATCCACAGTAGTCCTGGATTCTGTTGAGAGAGATCTGTCTCCATCAAAACAAAAAGCACAGCCCTGAACAAGTGATTCAGGACAATTCACAGGAATTGAGCTCCTTAATCAGATATAAACTAGTAAGAGACAAGAACGACCGTCATAAAGCATCTCATGAGTCTTTACCACCTCCATCTATTTATTCAAATTCTATTTAGTCACTCATTAAAAAAAAAAAGTAAGTAAGTAAATATTTATTGCACAGGCTTTTTAGATAGTAAATATCAATTAACTCTTTGCTTCCCTTGGTAGGTGAGTACGTAATTGGAAACAAAATAAGCGAGGTAGGCACTGATTTTAAAGGAAAACAGACCCTCAGTCCCAGGTCTAGTTTTACGCTATCCAGGCCTCCCACAGAAGCCTCTGCCTCTGGGGGTTATCTGCTTCAGAAAAGATGTTCCCATACTCTGGCAGGGTTTGGGGTAGAATACAAGCAAGAAGAGTCCTCATACAGCCCCACCCAGAGGCTGACCTCCCAGGCTCCTTAGGAGGGAGGGACAGAAACTGAAAACCAGTCATCCAGGTCAGAGCCCCTCCCTAGCACTTAGCTGTCGCTTCGATTTCCGCCAGGGGAAGAGGAGAAAGGGTGACTCACTTGACTCCTACAGCCTGGGAAGATAATTAGAAGGGAAAAAGAAATTAAATCCTTAGAACACTGAGATGCCCATGATTTAAAAACCTCATTCCTAGAACTGACGACTGTAGCTACCATGGCCTCTTGAGCTTCTGACACACTAAAGGTTCCTCGATCCCTGAGGGGAACTAAGATGAGAGAATGAGATGTCAGCCCCTTGAAGGCCCAGATGGCAGTCTTTCTGACCCCATTTTTTCCTTCAGTTTCTGCATTTCCAAATGAAGAAAATCACCCAACTTCTTGGGTAGGCTGCCACCCACCCATCCTTGTATAATGAACGTCACCCCTGCAATCTCCCCCACCCCGAGATTTTAAAGTAATCTCTACACCCACCGTGGGGCTTGAATGCTCGACCCTGAGATCAAAAGTTGCATGTTTCACCAACTGAGTGAGCCAGGAGCCCCACTCCTGTAACCTTCTTGGTATCGACTCATCCCAGCTGAAGTCTGTAATCCTACAATCCAGTTCTAGAATCTGTTGTCAAAATAAAGCTACCCTCACAGTAGCAGCATCTAGAAATGATGCAAATGGGGCACCAGGTTGGCTCAGTGGTTGAGAGTCTGCCTTTGGCTCAGGTAGTGATCCTGGGGTCCTGGGAATGAGTCCCGCATCAGGCTCCCTGCAGGGAGCCTGCTTCTCCCTCTGCCTATGTCTCTGCCTGTCTCTCATGAATAAAATATTTAAAAAAATAGAAATGATGCAAACAACTCCATTTCCCAGGCAGCATCTGCCCCTTGACTGAAATCTAGGACCCACTACTTCTAGACTTCATACTAGCTAAGGGAACACCCCACCAAGGAGAGACATGAAGGAGCAGAGCCCGTCCCTGCCACATCCCATATTCTACTACTTGGCTCCAGGGGAGGCTTGCTGTTGCTTTAGTACTTTGCCAAATTCCTAGGTGACCACTCCAAGTAGCCTGTCTGAATCTGTTGCCTTTGATGAAAGGAGATGAGGCCTGGGCTGAGGAGGAGCTGTTAGGGCTGGTCCTCAGCCTATGGCAATAATCACAGAGCTCCAAAGCACAGGGAGTGGCTATAGCCCAGAAGGCTGGCTGACTCACTGATGAGACTCCCAGACCTATACCAACCCAGGAAGAACAGGTTCTTCTGCCCACCCATCTAGCACTCCCGTTTCAGAGAGTGGGTTTCAATACCCACACTCCTGGGGCACCTGGCTGGCTCTGTTGGAAAAGCATGAACTCTTGATCTCAGGCTGGTGAGTTCAAGCCCCATGCTGGGCGTGGAGATGACTTTAAAAAAGAAATAAACTTTTAAAAATGGTTAAGTTGTTGGTAAGAAAAAGTAGGAGTCATGAAACTTTGGATCTTACTCCTGTCTCAATCAATACTTCGCTACGTAGCCTTAGGTAATCTACAGCAAACTCTCCAATTTTGTTACTTTAGCTTCATAATACAGATAGAAGAATGAGGGGGAGAACATCTAAAAAGATCCTCAAATTCTCTTTAAACCAGCTGGCTTGGGCAGCCCCAGTGGCGCAGCAGTTTAGTGCTGCCTGCAGCCCAGGGTGTGATCCTGGGGACCCGGGATCGAGTCCCGTGTCAAGCTTCCTGCATGGAGCCTGCTTCTCCCTCTGCCTGTGTCTCTGCCTGCCTCTCTCTCTCTCTCTCTATAAATAAATAAATAAATCTTTAAAAAAATAAATAAACCAGCTGGCTTAATACTGAGCATTCACCGGTTCAAAGGCACGCCCCCTCCAACACATTACTATCACCATCATCAATTATCACTCCAGTTCCACATCATCCCTAATTCCACTTCCCCTATGTGAGGTACTAGAAACTCAAGAACACTTAAAACAGAGGTGCTAAGCTCCTAAAGAATAAGTCTAAGCTTTCCGCCCATGCCTAGCACATATTTTGACTCTATAGCTAGTATTCCTTGTTGATGAGGCCAGGATGGAATGAAAAGCCCACTTCCTGCCCCTGGGGATCCGCAAGATTCCATGCAAAAACAATTCTTCCCCTCTTAGGTGGGTAAATTTCTCTTAAAATATTTGATTTGTCGTGTCTTATGCACTTTCAAGCAGCTGAGTGCAAGATGTAGGACTTGGGCACTTATTCCTGGATGAGAAAACAACGTGGGAAGTAAAAGGAACATCCACTGCTCAATTAATGCCCTAAATCACGAGGCTGCTCCCACTCAAATCAGGTGCTAGCACCTCTGCAGTCAAGAAAAAAAAGGACCAAAGGGAGAGGCACTGAGGTTGCCCAACTCTGTGGGTAAAAGGGTTGGGAGGAGCCAGAAGCAGAAACTGAAGAGAAGAAAAGCTCTCTCAGGGATGGGACACTGGAAAGACAATCATGGATTTCTGAACAACCCTGACTTTTAACCTTCTCATACAGGACCACTTGCAGCAGAGATTTTACCACTATGCCTCCCTACCAACTTTAGAAATAGACACACAATGAGACACTGGCTGATTTAACTCAGGGCTCAAGGAAATTTTAGGAAGGCAATAAAGTGATTTATTTCAAATGGCATTGCCGGGAGCTCTAACAAAGACTCTGGAGTCCGCAAGGAGACAAAGAGATACCAAGTGGCTGGGCCTCTACACACCAGCCTCACTTGAACCAGAGCAGCCTCTGGTCCTCTCATGTTTACACACTGGGGTTCCATATACGATCTCATTGGAAAAAGGGTCACCGTGCTCTCAGTCAACTCCCTCATTTTACAAGGAACAGACTCATAAAGGTTAACAGACTTCACCAAAATTAGTCTCCTGACCCCCAAAAGTGCTGATTCCTCTTACCTAGCACTGCCCCCAACCCCTGCCAATCACAGAAGAGGACTAAACTACGACAAATAAGGATCCAAACCCATTATCTTAAAACATCTAGGATCTAACTGGGAGGGGAAGGGTTACTTTAGCAGACACTTTCCTTCCCCAACAGAATTCCCCGTAACTCTCCCCCTTCTCCCCCTTCATTTCGGTACTCAAATTCAGTGAATGGGAGGGATCAGGGTTCTGGAGACAGGGCCTCAACTGTTGTAGTCAAGCTTCTCTACGGCAGATCACCTTTTGGTGACCAAACTCAGCTGATAATTTCTGCTTGCAGCTTACCCTACCTGCCTGGGAAACAGCAAGGATAAATTGTTCCTAATGAGTCGAAGCTTACATTCCTCCACTAATTATGCCTGCCACCTGAACGGGACTCTCCCTCCTACTTCCAATCCTCTAGGTCCCAAAGTCATTCCCACTTGGGACTCAAGACTGATGTAAGAACAGACCGTTATAGCCTGGTGAAAAGAGCAAGAGGATGACAGAATAGTTACAGATTTGAGGCCCCAAACAGGAGTTGGTTCAACGAGAGCCTTCCTCTGGGGCTCCTGGCTGGCTTAGTCGGTAAAGTATATGACTCAAGAAATCTTGGAGTTCTGGGTTCTAACTTCAGAACCCGCGTTTGGTGTAGTGATTACTTAAAAATAAAATCTTAAACAAACAAAACAAAGAGAGACTTCCTCTTGTCTCTCTACTTGAAACCAGAAATTCTTTTTTAGGTTGTATGTAGTTTTAAACAGGAGTGGGAGATCCCTGGGTGGCTCAGAGGTTTGGCGCCTGCCTTTGGCCCAGGGCACGATCCTGGAGACCCGGGATCGAGTCCCACGTCGGGCTCCCGGTGCATGGAGCCTGCTTCTCCCTCTGCCTGTGTCTCTACCTCTCTCTCTCTATCTGTGTGTGACTATCATAAATAAATAAAAATTAAAAAAAAAAAAAAAAACAGGAGTGGCGGATGGGGATTTCTCCACGGAATGAACCTCAAAGGGATATAACCTGGGAGGGAACAGTTTCTGACAACAGTGGCAGCTCAGCTCAGATATACGATTAGAGAGTAACTATTGTGGTCAGCTGGAAAAGAAAAGATGAGCACTTCACAGGTACCAAGAGCTAAGAGATAAACAGGGCGTTTGTCTCCATGCAGTGGGTAGGGGAGCCCCTAGGAGGGAAAAAGCCCAGAAACTGGTCCTGCGGAAACTGCCAGGGAAAACTCTAGCTGTGAATGAAGTCTCTTCTAGCTTTGGATTAGAGGCAGTAATTCCGAAGTCCATTGTTGTCCTCCAAAATTCTTTTCCCTGGGGCTGAGAGTCCACGGAATAAGGGGGGCCCCTATTTTTCTGGCACCAGGGAATGACAAAGTAGGTTAAATAGCTTCAACTATCAGTGGAGAAAATGCCTATGTCAGGACAACTCTTTGTGGCAAAACTGGTATAACCAGCCAAGCACTTCAATGGCTTCAGATTAACAAAATAGGAACAACGACTCTGCCTGCCGTATCTCAAGAACAGATGGGATGGAAGAGAGCCGGCTCTGTCAGCCCCTGGATTTCCTAGCTTCCCAAAGGCCTTGCGTTTTGAAGTAAAACAGGCCGTCCCCCTCAATCAAGCAGCCTAAGGGTGTCGACCTGGTCTTGCAACACCCTTCTGACACAGCACCCTCAACCCCCAGGGACAGGGAAGATCCCATATATGGAAGATCCCTTATGTCCCTTGGTTAAAATACTGATTCTAGGGGCGCCTGGCTGGCTCAGTCAGTGGATCATGTGACTCCATCTCAGGGTCGTGAGTTCAAGCCCCACATGGGGTGTAGAGATTAAACATTAAAAAAATCTTAAAAAAAAAAAAAAAAGCTGATTCTATTTATAAACCACAATAGCAGAAACCAAAACAAGACTAAGACTGAAGACTCACATCTCCTTATTGATAGTCAATATGTGAAGGACAGAACACTAAACACACTGAATTTAAGTAAGAGAAAGAAACTATACGGGGAGGGGATCCCCTGGGTGGCTCAGCAGTTTAGCATCTGCCTTCAGCCCAGGCTGTGATCCTGGAGTCCCGGGATTGAGTCCCACATCGGGCACCCTGCATGGAGCCTGCTTCTCCCTCTGCCTGTGTCTCTGCCTCTGTGTGTGTGTGTCTCATGAATAAATAAATAAAATCTTAAAAAAAAAAAAAAACTATAAGGGAAAGTCAGATAAAGAAGAGTATAGCAGAGTAGGGCTGCTTTAGATCCTTGAGGGACTCGACAGGCATGCTCAGGCTGGAGAGCCTGGGGCCAAAGAATCCATGACCTCTCCCCTCTAGAGGTAAAAAGAAGGATGATGTTCATACCTAAGATAAGAAATCCATTTTTTCCCTTGTTTAAAAACTAAACAGAAAAAATCATTACTCTGTTGACTCTATTGGCCAAACAATCCAAATCTTTTAGAATTCCTTCTGACATCTGCAGCTCAATTTAGGAGGGTAAGGGAGAGGAGTTTCCTCCTCTCCTCAGATTTAATATCTGTTCTCAGGTTTCTCCCCATAACAGTAACTGCCCCCTCCCCAGCAGTTCCTGCTTCATTCACCTTCAGTGGGTCCAAACAGCTTATATTCCCTGCCACTTTCATCCATTTCCTTCCTCTTCCCAGCAACCTCCCCTTGCTCTACACAGCACCTCACAATTAGGTGTGAGCCTGAAATCACAGCAAAGTGAACTCCCCAGAAAATCTAGCATGCTCTGTTCCAAGAGCTATGACTAGAACACTAACTCGGTGACTCGACAGTTTAAGGTTCAGAAGCCTGCTACATGTTAATTCATAAAATAAACAGGTAACGGCGAAGAGGTAGGCCAGGTGGTCAACAGCTAAAATACTGAGGGAAGAGGAAAGATAAATCAGTCTCCTCCAGATGAACAAAGTCTGACTATCCTAAGCAGGAAACCTTTCAATGCCAACTGCTTTTCCTAACAGGACCAGGGAGGAATTACTGCCATGCCTTTAGCAGGAAGAGATGTGAAGGCAGCCTGCCAGGACTCTTCCTAAATAAAACCTGCCCTTTCCCAGTGGCCTTCACTGGTCCAGGCTTCGGCTATGAGAGTGCAGAGAAAACCATCTGAGCAACAGGAAAAGCCCAGCTGTCTCCTTGGTCTATCTTCTAAATCAATTCTGCAATTCTCCAGTCTGCTCAGCTTCAGACATCCTGAGGAAAAGCCATTACCATCTAAAAAACCTCTCCTCTAGTCTAGTTCTCTCACAGAACCAATTGCTTAAGCTGCTTCAAGCCTCTCTAATGGTTTCCTCCTACTTCCTTCCTAGTTCACAATCATCTCATGATGGAGAGCTGGGTAGGAAAACACAAAGACATTTGTAATTCCCAAGGAAGGGAGAGGATTCAGTACAGTAAAATTTATAACACGACAAGATAGGCCTTTTCTCCCTCTGCTTACCATGTCATTGAGATTTGCTGTTGCCTCTATCAGACATCAAGACGCCCAGGCACGTGGCAAGTAACTAGCAAAACTCAGGAGTCAAATACCTCCAAGTCCCATGAGCCGCCACCACCACCCCCACCAACACCACCCCCCCCCCCACCAACCCACCCAATACCACCACTGGGAAAAAACTCACGTAAAGGCAAAGAAAAGGGTCGTGGCTCCCACTAAGAAGATGGCGGCTGCTGAGACCGGAACATACTTGCTGGGCTTGAATCTCTTTCCAGACTCTGCGGGCATGTTGGAGCTCTGATGGGAGGTCTGCCCTGCCGCATAGCCCAGGCCCACACAGCGGCAGAACAGACAAGAAAATGGGACGAGGGAAACACCGGAGAAGAATACAGAAGGAAACCAGGGAAACAGAAATTTAAAATTATCACCCTTCCCCCTCCCAAAGAAAACCAAAGGTCAAAAGGTCTCAAATGAAGAAAAGCACATGGGAGGGGGAAAGGTGATTCCAAATGATGAATAACCACCTCCCCAGAACAAGGCAAGACGGAGAGATTAAGAAGCACAACTTGTACAGTTTAAAAACTGGAGACAAAGTAGGCTGTACACATGCAAATGGCTGCAGGTGGACACCATGGGCCAGCAGACAGATCAGGGAATAGCTCATGGATGGAGGCAAGTCTTCGAAGGGCACAAAAGGGAGAATGTCAGGGTAGGGGAGAACACGTCAGGCAAGGAAAGGTTCTTCGGAGGAGACACTCGAACACCTCCACGACTACCACACTCCACCAGGTATGAGCTGCACGGAAAAGAGGTGCGCCCTGTGTTTCTATTTTAATCCAAAAGGGAACCAGAGGCCCTCTCCAGTTTTAAAGAGAAGCTGTATTTACTGCAGTCCTTGTCCCTTTGAGGCAGTTTTCTCAATGCCACCACTCCCACACCTTGACTTCAGGGCTTGTTGTCTGGCAATGGTGGTTTAATTTTATTTATTTTCTCTTGATGGCTAAAGCTGGGCAGCAGCTGTTACAAGGTTCAGTTGTAAATCCTTTTCTTCCAAAGGGGAGGGAAAACAAAGAGAGAGAGAGAGAATAGGAGCAAGCCTGTCTTCAATCTCTTCTTGTTATTCCCAAGCCCTTTAAGGGCTCCGTTTCCAATCGAGTTCATGCAAAACTAAAGGGAAATGTAAAATCCCTGTAGCCATGTTCTTCCCAATGCGCAAAAATAAGATGAAGAAATCAACTCCACTCAAGGATAGTTCTACAAGGGTACTGTGGATGAAAGCAAAGTTCCAAAGAGGTCCCTGTTTCCAGGTTAGTCAATGTCTTTGATCTTTCTTCTTCAGTCTTGGGCTTTCTAGATGCAGAATTCAACTGGGTTACAGTGCTTCACCTGGGGGGGAAAAACACAAATATCTCTATCAGATAAATTCTTTCAGAGAATGTCTTAAGACCATCAAGGACAACACCCCACAGGCTACTCTGTTTAAAAAATGCCTTTTTATGCCATACACTTCACGTAAGTACACATAGGAAAGGATTCTGGGGCAGCTCTGGTGGCTCAGCGGTTTGGCGCCTGCCTTTGGCCCAGAGCGCGACCCTGGAGTCCCGGGATTGAGTCACGCATTGGGCTCCCTGCATGGAGCCTGCTCCTCCCTCTGCCTGTGTCTCTGCTTCTCTCTCTCTCTCTCTCTCTCTCTCTCTCTCTCTCTGTGCCTCATGAATGAATGAATGAATGAATAAACAAATAAATAAATAAATGTTTAAAGATTTATTTATTCGTGACAGACGGGGGTGGGAGTGGGGGTGGGGAGGGGGCGCGACTCAATCCCGGGACTCCAGGATCGCGCTCTGGGCCAAAGGCAGGCGCCAAACCGCTGAGCCACCCAGGGATCCCCAATAAATAAAAATCTTTTTAAAAAATTAAAACAAAAAAAAGAATTCTGAATTGGGAGTACAACGGATTCAGAATCCTTCACCCTTCTAAGTGCTGTTCATACTGGAAAGAGAAGAACGTGGCTTCACCTAGCCTGAGGTTATCAAAGAACAAGCTCTTTTTTTAAAACATTTTATTTATTTATTTATGAGAGACAGAGAGAGAGGCAGAGACACAGGCAGAGGGAAAAGCAGGCTCCATGCAGGGAGCCGGACATGGGACTCGATCCCGGGACTCCAGGATCAGGCCCTGGGGTGAAGGCGGCGCTAAACCGCTGAGCCACCCGGGCTGCCCAAGAACAAGCTCTTATAAGGGGTGCATCATACCTGACACAAATGGGCAGTAACAAATACCATGAATATCAAAACCTAAAAACAAACAACAGCACAACAGAAAAGGACAGTCCTAGAAAACATACTTCTCTTTGAACAAAAAAGTATTTATTGCAACAATGAAAAAAGTAACCTCAAAATTAGGACAGTATATCTCATTTCCCTTCTGTGTATGTCTCGGTCTCTTATCTCTCTATGCTTTTTTAGTTATAACCCTGAAGAGGCAGAAGCTGAGTTTCGGGTCTGCTGGAATAATCCATGAAAGGACCTAGCTGAGAAACGTCCTTGAACTTAAAGGTAGCTGCTCTCTCTGAGAAACTGAGTCAACCATAGGGGCTAGTCCTTTTCTTCCCCATTCAACAATGTATTCCTACATTGGCCTATCAGAAGTCAACTGAGCCCCCACACTCCCCATATGATTCAGAGTAACAATTATTTCTGTTGATGGTAGGAGCCAAATAACACCAGCACTTTGGATTTTATAGGATGCGTTTCATCTAGTGATCTCAAAGCACTTAACTCACATTATCTGGTGACACAGTCCCTTACCCCACTCCATCAAATTGAAGGCTAGAGAATGCCTGAGGCCAATCTACTTAATCACTTGAGCAGTCAGGTTAAGAACCAGAGTTCACATGCCCCTTTGCCAACACAAAGCCTTTCTACCACTTTTTCATCCACTACACTACTTGCCCAATGACTACATCTCGCAATGTGCAGACCAAAAATTTTACTCAAGTTAGAGTTTAAAAATAAAAGTTTATTTGACCCAAGCCATCCAGGATTTCTCTTAATATCAATGGCAGAAATCCATAGGTCAGGAGGTTCAGCTAGTGAAATACAAGTGTGCCCCGGAATTCATTACTTTCTCCCGTAGCATGGAAGGCAAAGGCACCTTCTTTCAAGATGCATGCCTTTCTCCTAAAAATGTTAAACAGAGTATCAGGGGGCCAAATGGCAATATTAGAATAGAGTTAACACTCAAGAGAGTACAAGAAATTGTAAAGGCCTAAAAAAAGATAAATCCCCTCTAGCCCCTGATTTTGTGATTTAACGCTGTTTCTATAGGAATCAAAGCCCAACCTGCTCAATTTGGGCCTAAGTAACTTTGTGAACAATGAGAAGGAAATTCTTGATTTGTGGACAGTACTATCAAAGTAAACTTTCCCCTCAAAACCCCTAAGAGTAGGGATCCCTGGGTGGCGCAGCGGTTTGGCGCCTGCCTTTGGCCCAGGGCGCGATCCTGGAGACCCGGGATCGAATCCCACGTCAGGCTCCCGGTGCATGGAGCCTGCTTCTCCCTCTGCCTGTGTCTCTGCCTCTCTCTCTCTCTGTGACTATCATAAATAAATAAAAATTTAAAAAAAAAAAAAAACCCTAAGAGTAGAGAAGATGGAAAGCTGCACTGCTTCGATTTTACCTAGACTGCATAATACCATTTAGACACTATATGTTATTTCAGATTATACTTTCTGACAGGAAGAAAATGACATGGGCTAATACTGCCATAGTAAGGCAGGATCATAAAAGGCCATACAGTTTGGGGAGTATGGTACTGAGAAACCCAAGAAATCAACATCTGAAGTGTTTAGGGAATACACTTTAGGACGGAGAAGACAAAAACCGAACAATGTATTGGGTATAATAAAGACACACCAAGTCTTAGCCGAAGAATGTGGTCTGGGCAGTAGGGATGAGACTGCAGGGTGAGCATGGTTCATCACAGCCAGCAGTCTGGATCCCCACCAGCAGGAGAAAGGTGTACAAGAATGTGTAGGACATATTCAGGCACAAAGTAATCGATGGAATGGAAATACATATATAGAGAACAAACTGGAAAACATACAGCGCTAAGGTCTAATACCAGTAGGTACCTTAGAGGTGTGAATGGAAATCAGCAGTACCACCCATAGCAGGAGCTCAACATTTGTGGAAATAAGTAATGTAACAGCCCAACAGAGTAAATCTGAATACAAAGTATAATCCGCGTGTCAAGATGTTGGCTGGAGTCAAGCAGAAATTTAATAAGGGTGTTATTGCATACACAAGTAGCCACGTACATGGCGATACAGTTCTTATAAGCATTAGGTGGGTATTTAAAAATGGGTGACAATGAGCATTCTGAAGAGATCTAATAGAGCACAAGGATACTGGGATAAAAAGATAGGGATGTGAAGAGAAGACCAACCTAAACAAGATGGCATTAACCAGGAAGTGAAAAATCCAACGCAAAAAAAAAAAAAAAAAAAAGGTCTGGGGTATAACACCCGATCCTACACCTCTTTCTGTAACTTTTAAGTCACTTTCTTACTTCTCATTAGCGTGTTTTCATTTGGCCAAGTGGTTTTTAAAAACGCTTTCCACCTCCCTGTCCCACGAAGGGATTCCTATAGGTGAAATATTGGCAAACGCATCCGAGCTCCGCTGGCAAAAAGTACAAAGTACTAAAAGCGCGGAGCGCCCAGCCGGTGGGGGCAGGGGAGGCAGCGGACGGGTGGGAGAGAACAGGTAACAGGGTGAAGGCTTGAGCCAAAATAAGTATCAGCAGAAGGGGGCAAGGGATCTGAAATGCGGGGAGCTGAAAGGGGAACAGCACCCCGTCTCCACCCGGGAGCTGGGGCAGGGAATCGCCGCACGGGGGAGGCAGGCTGAGACCGAGGAGGCGGAATCGGCGGCCGCAGGGCCCCCACGGAGGCTGCGGGCGACGGCAGAGCCCGGGGGCGCAGGGCCGGGGGCGGAAGGGGCGGCGGCCCGGCGCCAGGCGCGGAGGTCCCGGGCCGAGCCCCGGCGGCCGCGGAGCCCCGGCCTCTACTCGTCGTCCGTTTCCGGGGCCCACGGGTCCCGCCGCAGCTGGATGACCCGGCCCCGGGGCAGGAACGGGGCCTCAAACCACGTCCCCACTCCTCGGTCCCCCTTCCCTAGAGGTCACTCTCCCCTCCCACCTCCCTGGCCCGGCACTTCCGGTTCCGCAGGGGCCGGTGTCCCCGGCACTCACCCCCGGCGCGGTTCCCGTCGCCGCCGCCGTCGCCGCCGCCGCCTCCCGGCAGTGCCGTCCGGCCTCTGAGAGGCCGCGCGCGGCCCCCGCACGCTCCACGCCCGCCCTGCTACGCGCGCTCCCGCCTGGCGACGCTCGCCTTCGAGCCGGCGCGCGGCCGTTGCCCTCAGCGCCGGGTCTCGAGCCCTCCCAGCGCTCCCATTGGCTCCCCGTCCCGGACGCGCGCGACGTCTCGCGCGGGGCACGTTTCTCTCATTCATGCGGCTCGCGCCGCCGCGCCCGCCCCCGCTCACTCTCCCATTCACCCACAGCCCCCACCCCCACTCCGCGCTAGGGCGTGCGCGCGACCCGGCGACCGCGGCGACCTCGCGGCCTGATTGGCTGCAGGGGCGCAGCGCCGTACGCACGCGAGAGAACGAGCGCGCGCGCGCACGGCCGTCGGGGTCCTCAGGCGCCTGGGAGAGGAGGCCTGGCCTAGTGCGCAGGACTCGGAAATGGGGAAGTGGCCGGGCGACTCTTCCGTTTTCCTGCGTCCTATATTCTATCCCTACGGTATCCAAGAAGGAATGCTCGGAAGTAAAAATAGGCTTATGTGTGTGCTGGACATGCTCACGAGCGAGGAGCCACCCTCCCTCCCTCTCCAGACCCCCTCCAAGTAAGTGTGGTACGGCCCAGACAGGCTCCTGCCGCAGCCAATCAGCGGCCCGCCCCGCCGGTCCTCCTGCTCTCAGCCCCTCGGAGCATTGGCCGAGCGCTAGGCCACGAATACCTCCCTCCCCCCCATGGCGATAACTTTAAAGCAATCCGAACGGAGGAGTCTGCGGCGGAGCGAGTTCCCCGGTACCGGCGGCGTGGCGGGGTAATGGGGCGGTCTGGCTGTGGCTCCCGCGTGGAGGGGGCGCCAGGACTGCAGGGTCGTGGGGGCGAAGCTCCTGCCGGAGGCCCGCGAAGAAGAGGAAGGAGAGCGGCGCGAGACCTCAGCCCAACCGTGGAAGGAGGCGCAGGGAGTGAGCGCCCGTCTCTCCTCCCCCCCAGGCGGTGGCGGCAGCCCCCCGGAATGCCAGCGGGCTCTTGGCTTCATTCCCTTAGTTTCTCACCGCAGCACAAGGGATGGACGCCCGCTTCCCGAACCTCGCCCCGGCCGGGAACACAGGCTGGAATCCGGCTGTCCCTGGCGGGCTGCTGGCCAACTCTACTTAGATCCGAGCACCACGCTTTTGCCCTAATTAGCCCTACCCAGCTGTGAACCCAAGAGCAAGGCCGGGTGTTGTTCTCTCCTCATTTAGCCCGAGGCCATTTCTTTTCAAAGCAGCTCTGGCTATTACATAACACTCAGAAAAGTGTTCCAGCAGCCACTTCTCTGAAGCAAAGGTTGCTCACCTGCAAAGTGTGATCCTAAATCCTGCGGTCTGTCCCTGGGTTCGGTGTGAAATGTCGAAGGCTTAAACTGTGGCCTAATACTTTAGTACTAGAGAGCAAGGATAAGGGGAAAGGTCTACCTCCCAATTTTCTGGGGTCTAGTCTGGCTCCTCTGACATGGCATATGCATCAGGTTCTAGTTCACTCTTGCTAGAGATTTCAAGCCACCATTTACTGCAGAGTTCTCTTGTAATGACCAGTGTGTATTAAAAATTTTTTTAATTATTTATTCATGAGACACTCAGTGAGACAGAGACACAGGCAGAGGGAGAAGCAGGCTCCCTGCAGGGAGCCGGACGTGGGACTCGATCCCGGGACTCTAGGATCACACCCTGGGCTGACCCAACCGCTGAGCCACCCAGGCATCCCTAAATATTTTTTTATTTAGAGTTTGTGGTTTTTTTTTAATATTATTCCTGTAAGGTAGAAGCAGGCTCTATGCAGTGAGCCTGACGTGGGACTCGATCCCCGGTCTCCAGGATCAGGCCCCTGGGCTGAAGGCGGCGCTAAACCGCTGAGCCACCAGGGCTGCCCCTATTCAGGGTTCTTTTAAATAAAAAATGAAATCTTTGAAACACTTTAGCCCATGTAAAAGGCAAAGTTAAGGTATTATTGGAGATACAATATTTCTTTTATAGGGACTTATATCTGCTAATCAGCTTCATTTGTTTCCTTAGGAAGAAATCAAATTTCATTTTTCTATCGTATATTTTTCTTGGATTTTAAGATTTCCATTTCCCCCACGTCACATTATACATTTTTCTTTTCCTATTTTCAACAACGTAAGAATCTGTAAATTGTGTCTTTCGGCTAGACACTGCCAAATGAAAATAAAATTCCATCTTCCAGGGGTGCCTGGGTGGCTCAGTGGGTTAAAAATGTCTGCCTTCCACTCACGTCATGAACTCAGGGTCCTGGGATAAAGCCCAACATGGAGCTCCCTGCTCAGCAAGGAGTGTGCTTCTCCTTCCCTCTCCCTGCCATTGCACTTGGTTGTGCTGCCAAATAAGATCTTTTTTCTTTCCTGATTTGAAAGTGTGAGCACAAACAGGAAGCTGCAGCTGAAGAAGAAGCAGGGTCCCCAGTGACTGGGGAGCCAGATGGGCTCCATCTCAGGAGCCCAGGATCATGACCCAAGTCCAAGGCAGATGCTTAGCCAACTGAGCCACCCAGGCACCCCGAAATAAGTAAAATCTTAAAAAAAAAAAAAAAATCTGATCTTCCACCAAACCAACCACACATACTAAAGCTCTCCTAGGACACTGGACTACTGGATGCCAACCTCTTACCTGGATGAGCACTAATGGCATAATCACTATCCCAAGGCTTAGACACAATTCCATTTTCTTGTCCAGTTTATTTTAGGACCATGCAAGATATTTCCTGGAAAGGATGTTTAATAAAGAACATAAGGTTTGGGAATCCCTGGGTGGCTCCACGGTTTAGCGCCTGCCTTTGGCCCAGGGTGTGATCCTGGAGTTCCAGGATCGAGTCCCACGTCCGGCTCCCTGCATGGAGCCTGCTTCTCTATGTCTATCATGAGTAAGTAAATAAAAAAATCTTTAAAAAAAAAAAAAGAACATAAGGTTTAAACTATCAACCATTTGAGAAATATTGCACAGTAAAATCTAAGCTAAAACAATGGAGCATCCAGACCAAACTTCAAATTACTTTGCTATGAGTATCAGGTAATACCTTATAGTTTTTTTTCTAGTGTATACTTTTTTCCACTCCTTCACTTGCATCTTGTCATGCTGATACATGGCAAACCACAAGGTCGTTTTTAGTTCAACTTCCCCATAAACAAACAGGCAGACAAGAACAAACTGTAACCCTTGGGTATAGACACAGAGAAGATTTAGTTTTTCAATACCAAAACCACCAATGACCTCTTTGGGTTTTGTTTTTGTTTAAAGGAATCTACACCCAAGTGAGGCTTGAACTCATGACCCCAGATCAAAAGTCACATGCTCTTCTGAGCCAGCCAGGTGCCCCAACCTCTTTATGTTTAAATACTGCTGTCTTCCTTCATGTCCTTAGGCAATGTCTCCACTTGTTTTAAAGCACTTTCTCCCTTGTGCTCTGGATCCCATCCCCTTCCAAATTTTCTTCTAAATTTGACATTGTATTTGAAAAATACAAAACAAAATAGAATGGTGTCAAGAGGGATGCCTGGGTGGCTCAGCGGTTGAGTGTCTGCCTTTAGCTCAGGGTGTGGTCCCGGGGTCCCAGGTTCAAGTTCCACATCAGGCTCCCTGCATGGAGCCTGCTTCTCCCTCTGCCTGTATCTCTGCCTCTGTCTTTATTTTAAAGAATAAATAAAATATATTTTTTTTAAATGGTGTCAAGTTTCTCCTCCCCATCATTAAATTCTCACTCAAGGCTGTTGATAATGCTAAGGAATCCTATCTTAAAAAACTAACAAGGTAGCCCCGGTGGCCCAGCGCTTTAATGCCACTTTCAGCCTGGGCGGTGATCCCGGAGACCCAGGATCGAGTCCTGCGTCAGGCTCCCTGCATGGAGCCTGCTTCTCCCTCTGCCTGTGTCTCTGCCTCTCTCTCTCTCTGTGTCTGTCATGAATAAAAATAAATTCTTTTTAAAAATATAAATAAAAAAATAACAAATCCTCCCTTGACCCTACATCCAGCTCCCCCCACCTTTCTTAGCAAAGCTTCTTGTCCATAGAGATTATCTCTACTTCTTCAATAATATATTTCAATAGGACTTATATTCCTACCATTCCAAAACTACACTCTTAAGGTCAATACTGACATCCATGCTTCCAGATCCATGGTCATGTCTCCTTTGCTAGTTCTCATTACACTTTACCTCTTATGTTTGGAGTGCCCTGAAAGTCCATCTGTCTCCTGATTTTCATTTACAGAGTCCCTGACTTCAATACTACTGTCTTAAAAAGCCATCTGTAAGCCAATAGTGCCCATGAATTTTCACCCCTAACTTCTCCAAACCTAGCTTCTTGTTTCCATGTGTTCACACAGCATCTCCATATGGATAACTAGTAGACAGCTAGAACTTAATACTGCTAAAGTAGAACTCTTGATATTCCCTCATCCCTGAGTGAAACTCCCTGAGTTTCCCCAATCTCATATCCAATCTAGTTACAGGAATCCGCTTTGATTCCACTTTCTTTTCCTCACCACTCCCATCAGCAAGTGCCATCTTACCTCCAAAAGATCCAAGGCAATCTACTCTCCTACTCCACCTCTGCTAGTCTAATCCCATCAATTCTCACACTGAAACTACAAGTCTCACATATCCTTGCTCCTACTCTTCTATCATCCATATTCTACACAGCAATGATTTTTTTCAAAATCAGGCCATTCCTCCATTTAACCACCTGCTTTGGTCTGGAATATGTCCCCCTAAAATTCATATGTTGAAATCCTAAGCCCCAAAGATAATGGTATTAGGAGGTGGGACTTTTGAGAGGTGCTTAGATACTATGAATGTAAAATCTTTGTGTGAGTGGGATCAGTGTCTACAACAGAGGCTCCACAGTAGATCCCTGGCCCTTCCTTCTACTATGTGAGAACATAGCTAGAAATAGGCAGTCTGCAACCCCAAAGAGAGCCATCATCAGAACACAACCATGCTGATGCCTTGACCTTGGACTTTCCTGCCTCCAAAACTGAGAAATCTGTTTATAAGCTACCCAGTCTGGCATTGTTACAGCAGCCTGAATTAAGGAATTAAGACACCACCCCTCTCCCATCCTTTGCCACTGCTCTGAGATTACAAGAGCCCTACATTATCTGGTCTCTATTGCCCCCTCCAGCCTCAATTTTTACCATTCACCCCTCAGTACACCACACTACCCTTTCCCTTCATCAAATACATCAATATTTTTCCTTTTTTAGGATTTTGAACTGTTTCCCCCACCAAGACGTCCCAATTTCACACAGCCATTCAAGTCTTAATGTGAAATGTGCTCAGGGGAGGCCTTTCCTGACCACCCGCTCTAATTAACCCTCCCAGTCTCTCTGTCTCAGACCACGCAATTTTAAATTTTTTTTTTTAATTTTTATTTATTTATGATAGTCACACACAGAAAGAGAGAGAGAGGCAGAGATACAGGCAGAGGGAGAAGCAGGCTCCATGCACCGGGAGCCTGACATGGGATTCGATCCCGGGTCTCCAGGATCGCGCCCTGGGCCAAAGGCAGGCGCCAAACCGCTGCGCCACCCAGGGATCCCCGCAATTTTAACTCTACATAGCACTTACCTTTTTTGTCTGCTTATTCTATGTAAGCTTTGTAAGATTTTGTCTATCTTTTTCCCCATCTAGAATGGTTCCTGGCCAATAGCATATGCTCAATAAACACTTGTGGAAAGAATGAATCAAAGGGTATCAGATAATACTCAATAATCCAGTCTAAACTAGGAACACAAATCATTTGCAAGAAATCAAAGAGAATTGGGCTTTCTTTCCCAGCTTCTTACCACCCGAAAATTCAATTTACACCTTGACCTGGGGCCCAGTTCCAATCAGACGGACAATAGGAAAGACAGCTGCAGCTGAGAGCAAATGAGCTATGTATGGAAAATGATTAGACCAGAAATCTCAATCCAAGTTTATCACCAGCCTCTGTAGCTCCTCAGAGTAAACTTGGCATTAACAGATTTAGCATCTATTTACCTACAAGGAAAGGAAAACCATTATAAAAATTCACCTGCTTGGCTCACAGGTGGGCCCTTGGCTTTCTTTGAAGCATTTAGCAATAACTCACTTCAATAATGTTTCCATCGTGCTTAAGGGAAAAAACAAAATTTAAAAAAAAGTTATACCAACTTCTGTGGTATGGCAAAAATATTTATTAAAATTTCCCAAGTTTGAACTTTATTAGAAAGAGGTCTTCTGATTCAATCTTTCATCTTGGATAAATGGAATAACAAGTGCTATGTACAGAATATAAAGCAGTGATAATTTTTTAAAAAGTTCCTCCTAAAAATTAGTCCACCAAGTAGCATAGTGGGAAAAATACGATTCTCCAGGGCCTCGGAGAATACAAAGCGGCACCTTTGGTGATCCACGAAACCAATTATGTTCTCCTGGTTCTTTTTGGTTCAAGATCAGAAAAGTTAGGCTTCCACCACCCATCTTAAGAGGTAGAAATATGCTTTCTACTAGTTCACTATTTACTCGTCTGTTTGGCCTCAACAGTCTCATACTTTAGCCCAACTTTTTTGCCTTTCATGATGGCCAGAAGATCTTGATGCCCCAGGCAGCAAGGCTTCATACCAGTCTCTACTTAAGATCCATGAACCGGATATCCATGATGAGAAGGAAGTTCTTAGGCAGTGGGCGGGGGGCTGGAGAGAGAACAGTAAACACCTGATGTTCCAGGTCCACACTGGTCACCACAATGAAGCCAGCCACACTGGTCTCAGAAAGGTTCTCCTCTGTGCCCTCAGCAGTGCTAACACTCAGAAGGTGGTGCACCATATCTCGTCCAGGTGTGACTGGTACTAGCTTGAGCTGATTGTCCTCCTGAGACATGCCCAAAGGCAAACAGGAGTCTGGGATGGTGGGTGCCCCAACTTTGTAGATTTTCACATCTGAAAATTTGACATTGAAGGCATGGGGATAGAAACAGCCCCGGAATCCATAGAAATACTCACGGATACGCTCATCCCTACACTCCCGCCGGAAGTCTTTGGAGCGTTCAACCACACCCCCTGATTTAGGGAGCAGCACAGTTCGGACGAAGTGAGGCAGGTCCCGTTTTAGTTCATTGTACAGTCGTTCTTGATCCAGAACCACAACCACATCTACCTCAAAGGCTGAGGCTGCGTGCACCAGGGCCTGGTACCCAGAACCCTTGACCCAGCCACAGGTGTTAATGACACAGCCACTCACAGAGGCCCTTCGGTTCACTTCACACCTTTGATTGAACACATCCGCTAAACGAGATGTAATCTGCAGAAGAGAGCATCAAGGTGAGGAAACACAAAACGAAAAAACTCATAGTTATGTAGAGTAAGTGGCTATTAGGTATCAGAAAACAATGACATTCTAAATGGCTAAGGTTTTAACCCCATAACACAGATTTCGATTTTATGTGGCTTCTTCTGTTTCGTGTCCTAAGTAGAAATTTAGTACATTACTTAAGAATAGGGCCACAGGAATACTTAAGAACCTGAGATTGACTTATATTTGAAACTGTCTTCCAAAGTCATGTGACAGTAATCCCAGCTGAAAGGGAGCAAAGAAATGGCCATAGACAGTTTTAATTAGCACACTTTAGCACAGCTTCCTACTCTGATAGCAGCCCTTCCCTCCATCCCACCTTGACTCTGGCTCTGACCTTATTATAAAGCTTGATGTTGGTGCCAGGAGTGGTGGAGCCAAAATGATACACCAGAGGGGCCTGGATAGAGAATCCCTCTTCAACATCTGCTGGCCGCTCAATGTAGAGGGCCCCCATGGTACCAGGGATGGAAACAGACCCCTGGCCCACATCCAGCTCCACATAAGTGGGACGGCGGCCCAAACGCACTGCATAGTTGAGCAGCAGACGGCACACTGTGGACTTGCCCACATCAGTGGGGCCCACGACCATCACCCGAGGACCTCGCTCTTCTTCCTTCTCCGCCTGCCTCCTCATCTGCTCCAAGGCTGTGTGAGTGTTGAGATAAAGCAACATAGGAGTGTCCTTGGAGACATAAGCCACCTCGGTGCGGCCACTCAGCTGTAAAGAACAACCATGCCAAGTGAAAACAGCCACCTTGGCACCAGCATCAAAGGTGAATTTCTTGTTTCGGGTCAGCTCTGTGCCAAATATTTCTGCCATGCCAGCCAGCAGCTCCAACTGAACTGACTGAGATGCCTCCACCTCAAAGCGAAGTTCTGTTTCTCGCTCTAGTTCAAATTTAGTTGTTGGCTTCTTGTCGTCATTGGCCTCCTCTCCCATCTTTTCTGTGTAGCTGCTGTGCCTAGAACACAAATTAATCACCAGATTGAAACAGGAGTTAGGACACTACTCAAAATCCTCCCCTGGATATTTCCCCTTACCCTCATTCTTCCCCTTAGCTGTGATCACCTCGTCTCACTATACATTTGCCTGTCTACCCCCACTGGAATGTAAGGGTTAGGCCGTCTGGTTTGCTGCTGTTACTTCCAGTATCTAAGGCTCGACAACCCATAGGCACCTCATAAAAACACCGACTGAATAAATGACTCATACATTAGAAAAGTATATCTACACATTGACCTAAGACTTGATTATATCACTTCCATCGCTCCTCGTCACTCTATTGGGATACTCGACTTGAAAAGGAGACAAATACCCTCCCAGCTCTCTTAGTCCACAAGAAAGGGCGTCTGCAAACTGAATGCAAAGCAGAGAACCCTGGGTTCGGACTTAGGAAATAGCCTGGGGTGGGGCACCTGGGTGGCTCAGGGTTTGAGCATCTGCCTTCCGCTCAGGTCGTGATCCCGAGGTCCAGGGATCGAGTCCCACATCAGCTCCCTGCAGGGAGCCTGCTTCTCCCTCCGCCTGCATCTCTGCCTCTCTCTGTGTGTCTCTCATGAATAAATAAATAAAATCTTAAAAAAAAGAAAAGAAAATAGCCTAAGGCCCCGCTCAGCATCTGCTACTACTGTCGTTAGACAAATCACCTGACCTCCCTGAGCCACTTCCTCTCCCCAAGTGTTGCGGGGATCGGTGAAGGGGAAGAAGAATCACTTCGTCAACTAGAAAACGCCGAGGAACCGAGGAATGGTGAAGAATGATTTCCGACTGCGAACCGCAAGTCTAAGTCCAGCATCTGTCCCAGAACCCCGAGACGCCGAAATGTGCCCTGGTCCCAAAGGGCCGGCCGTTCTCACCTGTGCAGCCGCAAACACAAACCGGTAAACCGAGGAGCCCCAGACAGCGCCTAAACCCAACGGCACACAGCGCCCGCCCGGATCCACGCTGGAAACAAAGGCGGTTCTGCGCAGGCGCGACGCAGGAACAGTGGGAACAGTGGCCGCGCGATGCCTATCGGGATCGGTAGTTTTGCCGGAACGACCTCCAGCGGCGGAGCTCGCGCAGCCGCGCGGCCTTCTGGGAGTTGTAGTTACAAGATTGTTTTGATCGTGACGCCATAGATGGGCGGGGCGGCGGCGTCCTTGTTCGCGAAGCGCGCGAGCCGCGGGTAGGATGCGGTGACGCCCCGCGCGAGGCGGGGACCCGCCGAGGAGCCAATGGTTGCCGGGGCGCGGCTGGGGCTGACTCTCGCCCCCGAGGTTCCAGCTCACCTGCAGCCCGGGAGAGAGAGAGGGGCGGGGGGAGGGGGAGGCGGGTCGGCTCGCCGTCTGGGTCCCACGACCGTCGGCTTCCCTGGTCCACAAGCCAGGAGGTCGGGGAATTAGCGGAATCCCTCGGAACCCCTCGTGGGACCCGGGGACGTCTGGGGCTAAGGCAGGTGGACGAGGCCGGCCTGGGTGTCGTCCCCTCCCTAACAGCGCTTGGCACCGAGACGGCGTTGCAACTTATTTTTTCTTAATATTTTATTTATTTATTCATGAGAGACACAGGGAGAGGGAGAAGCAGGCTCCATGCGGGGAGCCCGACGCGGGACTCGACCCCGGGTCGCCAGGATCACACCCCGGGCTGAAGGCGGGCGCTCAACCGCGGAGCCACCCAGGCGTCCCTACAATTTGTTTTAATAAAACACTTAAACGTCCAAGAATTCCTTCCAGTCATTACCCAACAACGTCTCTACTCCGGAGCGGGGATTTCTTTGGGGGGCTCGGTTTCCCTCCCTGAATTCCCAACAGTTGTACAAGGCCGCCCACCTACCCCGCAGGCAGCAGTTGGGGCCGCATCCATCAGCCTCGGGAGCTTGGGCTTTGGAATCTGTGCTCTGCTCGGCCACTTTCTCGCTGTGTGGCTTTAGGCAAACCAGGCTAACTCTCTGAGACCCAGTTTCTTGTCTGTAAAACAGGGATAATAACAGTACCCAACCTCTTAAAGTCGTTTTAAAGATTGCATGGATGACTCATGTAAAGTCCTAAGCACAGTGTAACACAGTGTAACACAGCATCTGATGTTAGCTTTTGAGTTTTTATTATAGGTTGAGGAGGGGGAGCTCTTATAATGCCATCCACATGTACAGCAGTTTGAATTTTTTATTTTTTAAAAAGATTTTATTTGTTTATTCATGAGAAACACAGAGAGAGAGGCAGAGGCACAGGCAGAGGGAGAAGCAGGCTCCATGCAGGGAGCCAGACGTGGGACTCCATCCTAGGTCTCCTGGATCACGCCCTGGGCTGCAAGTGGCACTAAACCGCTGAGCCATCCGGGCTGCCCAGTTTGAATTTTTTAAAGCCCTTTCCAGTATTTTCTTTCTCAGCCAACATGTAAAGTCAGTTGTATGATCTCCCAATTTCAGAGGAGGACGGAGACAGGGGAAGGGATTTGCCCATGTTAGGACTCAAACTCAGGATTTGGGAGTCCGAGTCCAGTTATCATGATAGCAAACAGGTAGTGTTAGATGCCAGGTACTGTTCAATGAGCTTTGCAGGTGTAAATTCATGTAATCCTCTCAGGAACCCTATGAAACACATACTATAATTGTCACCCCCTCCTTATAGATGAGTACTTTCTTCAGTCCGATTCTCATGGTTACTCGGGATCAAGAAGCCTGGGACAATTTTCTGGGTTGCCTCTTTCACACCCACTCTTACCTTCGCACTCATTCTGTCAGCAGGCAGTGCCATCCTCACTTTCTACGGCTTAGTCCTTGATGGTTTGCTTTAGTTCATTCGTTCACCACACATGCGTTAGTTCTCCTGTGAACTCTCAGGTATCCCGTAACCATTCACCATCCTTCAAAAATTCAGTTCCAGGCTTCTGTTTGCAAATTCCCTCCCTGAATGAGCTCAGCCTCTCCTCTTTCCCTGCAGTCTATTTCCCAGATCTCTTTCTTCGCCTCCACACTCTGTCCCTTGAGGCAATTTCTCCCAATTATCTGAAGGTCATCTTTATTTGGCTTATTTTTGCAGCCATCTCAAGCTGAATTTAGGGAAAAGAAACCTCTCCCCGCCTTTAGACTATCTCCCATTTCACTTATTTTTAAAAAAGTAATGTCTACCTTCAATATGGGACTCTGACTCACAGAGCCGAGATCAGGAGTCCCATACTTCACCTAGTGAGCCAGTCAAGGCGTCCCTCCAACTCACTATTTTTTTTATTTTTATTTATTTATGATAGTCACACACACACAGAGAGAGAGAGAGGTAGAGACACAGGCAGAGGGAGAAGCAGGCTCCATGCACCAGGAGCTCGATCCCCGGTCTCTAGGATCACGCCCTGGGCCAAAGGCAGGCGCCAAACCGCTGCGCCACCCAGGGATCCCCTCCAACTCACTTCTTAAACAGTGAGGGCACAGTATTTACAGCATCTAGGCATGCCTGCACTCCTTTTCTCCCTTGTCATCTTACACCAAGCATTCCTGCCATCTCCACACCCCCCCAAAGAACACTGTCCTCATGTCTTTTTCATTCTCACCAGCTAAAACCTTGATCATTTTCTTCCTGAGTTAAATTAATTGGCATCCCTTTTCTGCTTCCAAACTTTCCATCCTTGCCTTAAGAACTACTCACCTACATTTTTTCCCACTTCCCATTGTTTTCCTCAAGAATAGTTCCTCAAATCCCTCCTCCGTTTACCTTTCCTCTCTCATCCACTGCCCATACAGAAACACTTCCTTCTTTACCCAAGTCTCCCTCTTAGTTCCAAACCTCTGATGATATCACTCAAGGCACCTGCACGGTGTTTCAGAATTTATCTTCAACCCCAGAATCTTCCTTGGTTAAATCTTCAGAATTCCTTTTATTTTTTCATACCCAGCTAGCAATGCTTCCCATTACCCACCATTGACCTACGCTTCCCTTCCTTACATGTGAAAAGAAAAATGACCCACGAGCTGTCCTACCTGAGTACCTATCTTTGTCACACTTCATTTTCTAGATGGTAGCTAGCCTCCGTTAGAAATTGGGGGTTTGGGGGCAGCCCGGGTGGCTCAGTGGTTTAGCACCTGCCTTTGGCCCAGGGTGTGATCCTGGAGTCCAGGGATCAAGTCCCACATCAGGCTTCCTGCACGGAGCCTGCTTCTCCCTCTGCCTGTGTCTCTGCCTGTCTCTCTCTCTCTCTCTGTGTGTGTGTGTCTCTCATGAATAAATAAATAATCTTTTTTTAAAAACACTTTAAAGAAATTGGGGGTTTTATCTTAGAGGATATGTTCTGTCCACATACTTCAGAGATATACACAGGACAGCACTCCATGAGAAACAGAATCTGAGTCAAATAAAATATAATTGGAAGCTGATAGAAAAATAGCACCGAAACATAGAGGTTCTTCATAAGAAAGAGATTTGGTACATGTCTCTTGAGATATCAGAACTTAATAGTAAATCCTCTCTGGGTTTAAGGGTATTACGTGGAGAACACCGTTTCGAAGTAGCTACGGTTTACTAAGTGCTTATCACGTGCCAGGCACTTTTTAGGTGTTTACATGTTACCTCGCTTCACCCTCACATCTCCATGAGGTCAGTATCATGAGCTTCACTTAGCAGAAGAGGAAACCGAGCAGCACAAAAAGGATCAGTAAGTTCCCAGCGGTTCCTGGCGACTATACTGGCAGAGCTGCTATTCTAAGGTCTCTCTGAGACCAGCGCCAGACACTTGGACCACGTCTGAAGATGCAGCTCCACTGCCGGTGTGTGATCATCTTCCGTCGGGAAGCTCTGCGCTAGGCACTGCAGTCCCGGGATGCAGACAGGAGTTGCCCAGAGGACCTTTCTCAAAGTTTACAGCCCGGTGGAGAAGCTTATGTAATGTGGGCGTCTCTGTTCACGAAGCACAAGGAACGTGGAGGTAGCTGAGAAGAGGTGCCTGCTCGAGAGAGGTCAGACCATCTAGGAGTCCTTCAGGGGCATCAAGCTGAGGCTCTGAGGCTTGGAAGCGCCCGGTTCAAGCTTGGGGGCACAGTTGGCCCCGTGTGACAATTAATATGTCTTCCTTTTCCCTGCGTCAAGGCTGGCGTCCGAGCTGAGATGGGGAACGTATCATCTTGGATGTGTGTGCACACGCCTGACTCTGCATCCATCTCTCACTGTCACCGCCTGGCCGCCTCCCTTCCTCCAGCCCTGCCGCCCCTGCTCCATCCTTGCCCAGCCCCATCCTTTCCCCAGGTTCCTTCCGTCTCCTTGGCCACACTGCCTTCTCCTCAGCAACCAGCCTCTCCTCTAGCATCACGCCTCCCGGCCCGCCGGCCCTCTGCTCCCACCCCCCTGCACCCTTCTCTAGACCCATCCCTCGATGCCTGCCCCCTCCCTTCCTGCCGACCCGCCTCCTGTGTCTCCCAGCCCTGCTCTGACGTGGGAGGTGAGGGGGTGGGGGGACGGATGACTCACAGTGTTATGATGCAGTTCCACAACACACAGCTACATTCACCCACAGACCGGGGTACAGACGAGAGACAACCTCTGGCCCCCCAGCAGCTGGCCAGCTTTGGCAGCCCCAGGCCCGAGCCCCTAACTCCCCTCCCCCGCCCCCATCCCTTTCCCCATTGAAGGAGCGGAAAGAGAAGAGAGAAGAGTGAGCAGAGAGATTGAGAGATTGAGAGAGAGAGAGAGAGATAGACGGAGATCTCTGGAGCAGACCTCAAGGTGAGGGGGCAGCCCTTCTCCAAATGAATTTTTTTCCCCTTTGCAAATTTCCTCCTCCTGCTGCGTGTTGCTTTCTCCCCATCGCAAAAGCATTATTCATCCACCCTTTGTCCTCCCTTCCCCCTCCCCGCTGCCTCGGCTCCTCTCTCTCAGCTCCTCCATCCCTCTCCGAGCTCTGACGGTTCCCGCACTTATTTCCCGGCAACTTTGGCTGCTGCATCAGGCCTCACTGGTTATTGTTTTGCTGCTGGTGCAGACCCCCGAAGCCCGCCCGCCCGGGGAGCTGGCTGCGCTGCTAATTATTTGGACCATACCATGCCGAGAACGCCAGCCTGGGGGGGGGGGGGGGGGAGGTGAAGCCTCGGAGCAGATGAGAAAATCACTGTGAGCAGGTGTCGTGTCCCCCCACCCCCAGCCACAGGATTCGCACCTGGTTCCTGGAGCCTCCTCCTGGGCACCTCTCCTGTCAGCGCTGGTTGCTCAGCACCCCCCCTCCCTACCCGCCAGCGCTCTCTCGCCCCCACCTCCCACGGTCCAGCCCCATCTCACTTGGGGGAACATTCTCTCCCTGGTGCTCAGGTTGCCTTTGTTTTTTTCTTCATTTGCCCAACTTGAATCTGCCTGTGATCTGAGCCCGGGAAGCGATGACCCCCTGCTTCCCCTCCTGTGAGTGATTCTCTGGCCTTCTGGGCAGCCTCTCCTTGGCCTGATGGGGAAGCTGGGGAGAGAGAGGGAGGGAGGTGAGCTGCCGGCTGGAGAAGGAGCTGGAGAGCTGGGACCCAGTGCAAGGCCCCTGGCTGGTGCAGTAGGTGAAGCGCAGCAGAGGGGAACTCACAGGCAAAGTTGAAGGCAGACCTGGGAAGTGGGCGCTGAACGCTGGATGCTGGTGAGAAGGGCCCATCTCCTGCGGCCGGAGCCCAATGTCACCCTGAACTCAGCTCAAGGTGTCTTTCTAGGGCCCAGCCAGGGGTAGAGGACCTCAAACTGAAGATGGGCTCTGTCTGGGTTCTGCAGGGAGACTACCTGGCGGGCCCAGGAAAGGCTGGAACAGCTGGGGCACAGGCGGCCACCGCAGAGGACAGGACGAGAGCCTGTGTGCCCTGGCCACTCGCAGCCACACCGCCTCTGCTCTGCTTAGTGGTCTTGCATTGCCAGAGCACCCACCTGGCACCTCTGAACCAGACTTGAGCTAAATCACCCATCACAGGCCCGAAGGCACCATGGAGGAAGAGGCGGGACTTCACTCACTTATCAGAGCCAACAGATGACCCCTCCCTTCTTATCTGCTGCCTCTAGCACCCTCAGCCACTTTGGGGCTGGAGTCTGGGCAGATAATGATGTCTTCTTCGGCCTTCCTAATGAGAACCTAGCAATTTTATCTAATGTCACCCACAGAGTCACTGCTGTTGGTCCCTACCCCAGGAAGAAGGTGGAAACATGCTCTGCCTTGTACCCCAAAGCATAGGTTTGGAAAACAGGAGTCCCCCCACTTCTGCTGCCCGTTGCTCCCACAGCACACCACTTAGCCCCAGAATGCGGCCTTCCCTGACGTGATCCCCATTTCCCATTGCTTCCAGCTGTTAGAGTTGCCTGAAAGAAAGGTATTTTCTCTCCTAGGGCTGTATGTCCAAGTCTTTAACTGAGGCTAAGGCAACAGTGAGCAAAGAGCAGTATATAGATCAAGGGGCTCAGAGGCTGAGAAAAGAGCCAGTTGCTGTTTCTGAGCTGGAATGAGTGGGCCAAAGTGCACGGCTGGCGAGGGGCCATGTCTGAGGTCTCTGGTAGCAAAGGAGACATCTATGAAATTCTAGTTCCCAGGGTGCAGGACTTCAGCCCCCAGGAGAGGGCTGACTAGGGGGTGTGTGTGCCTGCCTTCTGGGCTGGCCTCCCCCCCCTCCCCCCCCCCAAATCTGTGAAGGACCAATTGCATTGCAAATAGAGGCGCAGAAGAGAAAACCCGCCAGGCTTCCCCAACTTGTAAAAGGCTCTGAACCCGAGCCTGCCAGCACATGTGGGATGCAGACCCTCACAAAAGGCCTGAAGCCCAGGAGGGGACACTCGCCGCCGATGACGTTGCTCCCATGGCAGCGTTGGTAGCAGCAGGCTGCTCTCGGTGGAGACTGGTAAAGGCTCCTCCCGCCCCAGGAGGGACAGACACTGTGTCCCCGCCTGTGGCACCGGAGGCCTGGACTGGCCACCAGCAGAGCCGGGATTCCAGGGGCCTGAGAGACAGTGTGATGGCACGCTGAGGGTCTCCAAAGATCCCCTCTTCTCCGTTCCCCCTGGGGAGGGGCTCTTCGGGAGGTCAAGACTCTCCTGATGCACTCTTTCCTCTTCGCAGGTGACTTCCATTTCTATCTGGTTCACGTCTGGGGGGGCCCTGGCCGGGCAGCCCCCCCACATCTCTCCTGCCCTGAAACACGGCTCTAGCCAACCTGCTCCGCTGCTTCACCTGCGACCGTCTGTGTGGGGGCTGCACGGCGCCAGCCCCTCCGGCCCGCCAGGGCATCGTCCTCCAGCCGGTCATGCCCAGCTGCGACCCTGGCCCGGGCCCCGCCTGCCTCCCCGCCAAGACATTCCGCAGCTACCTGCCCCGTTGCCACCGCACCTACAGCTGCGTCCACTGCCGCGCACACCTGGCCAAACACGATGAGCTTATTTCCAAGGTACACCAGGTGGGGGACCGCCACTCCTCTCTTCTCTGTCCCACCGGGATCATCCAGACTCACCGAGGGGAGAGGCCACAAAGTCGTCCGCCCTCCTCACCCCTGGGGCATGCAGGCAGTGGGGCCCTCGGGCCACCCCGCAGTCACCGTCTGTCCTATGTCTCCACAGTCTTTCCAAGGGAGCCATGGCCGAGCCTACCTGTTTAACTCCGTGTGAGTCTCCCTCTCTCTTTGTGTATGTGCGCGTGCGTCTGAGTGTGGACAAAGGGGGTGAGCCATCAGCAGGTGGCCTTGCACCTTCGGCTTTTGCCTCTCCTTTCGCAAAGGGGTTCAGAAACTCAGTCCGCAGCTTGTGTCGTGGAGTCTGGGCAGAACTGACTCCCCGGAGAGAGGAGGCCCAGCCACTAGTCCTGGGGGCCGGAGCGCTGCCGGCAGGGCTTCCAGGGGGCGGGTGGAGCACTCCCAGATGGAAGTTCCTTGGGGCTCTTTGGGGGCCTGAACTGGCAGAGCAACTCCACCGGTGCTGGGTCCTTCGTGTTTCCCGAGACAGGGTCAACGTGGGCTGCGGACCGGCTGAGCAGCGTCTCCTGCTCACGGGGCTCCACTCGGTAGCTGACATTTTCTGCGAGAGCTGCAAGACCACCCTGGGCTGGAAGTATGTAAGTACCGGGCGACGGGGCCGCCCTCTACGTGGACGGGTGCTGTGTGGCCCTCCGAGCCCCAGTGACCACTGCAGGGTGTTGCATGGTCCCAAGAGGCAAGAAGGAGCTGCTGGGTTGGACTGGGCGGCAGCCCCTGGGGGCGGGGGAGGGGTTACACCAGGTAGGAGGAGGTGGGGGGTGTCTGTTTTGTCCTACATTCACTGCTTCCCCTCCACCAGGAGCAGGCTTTTGAGACGAGCCAGAAGTACAAGGAGGGGAAATACATCATTGAAATGTCACACATGGTGAAGGACAACGGCTGGGACTGAGGGGCTCAGGCAGGCTGTGCCCTCCCTCCGCATGCCCACCCTCCCCACACCTGTCCCCTGGCCCTGCCAAGCAGTCCATACCAGCATGAGTACTGCCCCACCCCTGGGGGGAACCCAACTCCCACCACCCCTCCCTACCCCTTCCACCTCGTCACTCCTAGGCCCCTTGGGAACAGGGGCCCGGGGTACCCCAGGGGTGTTCAAGGCTCAGGGAGAGACAGATGGTCACGGGTCCTTCTAACGCTGAGGTCCTGAGAATGGAGGTAATGGCAGGGTGTAAGGCAGGCAGAGGACCGTGGAAGGATCCGTGTTGGCCCTAACCTCTCTTCTGAGTGAATGGAGGACAAGCCTTAGACACGGGGCTGGTAGGTCCCAGGCCACGGGAGTAGCAGATGAGAAGGGGCTGGTGTTGGAGTGAAATTTTGGCCTCAGACACCGTGAGACACCAGTCTCTGACGGTAAAGCTTCCCACCCCCGTTCGCAGGAGAAAGGATTCGGGGGTGGAAGGGAAAAAAAAAAAAATCCCAGATCCCAAGCCCTGGGAAATAAAAAGAATCACAGGGGTTTCCATTTCACTCCACTTGTTTGCTCATCTTGGCACTAAAGAGGCACTTTCGGAGTATCTACCCTTTGCCAGTGGGTGGGGTGGGCAGGCTGCTCCTGGGACACCCCCCACCCCGGTCAGCTGCTTCCAGAGCGAGCAGGCTTTCTGGGCATGCTGAGGCTTAGCCGCTGCTCCCGGGGCCACGGTCCCATGGAGGGGAGGTGGGACAGCAGTACCACGGGGCCAGGCTTCCTCGTGGCTGCCACCAGCGAAAGAAACTTTTGTATGATACATAAAGTGTTTGGGTCTATTTTTAATAAAAAGGGGAAAAGCAACTGTGAGGCACTCTGTCCTCTTGACTTTCCTTCCCGAGCACCTTCAGTATAGGGTCCTGTCACCACCCCCCTGGGGCCTGTCCCTTCGGGCCACTAGAGGGCAGCAACTGCTCTGTCCGTGCTGAGACCCCACTGGAGCTTTAGCCAGGGGATGGGTCTTCCGATGAGATTAGCTTAGTGAAGAGGGAACTTTTGTTGAGCGGTGTCCCAGCGGGAACATCCAGGTCAGCTCCTCTTCCAGAGCCCAGGACAATGAACCCAGTTGTGCCAGGATCCAGGATGGGGTGCCTGGAAAGGTGCTCATCCCTGAACCAGTGTATTCTTGGGTCCCACTGCCTTTCAGCCTGATTTTTTAAATGTTTGGGTCAGCTTGTGGCCACACAGAAAGCTGAACAGAAAATCGATCAACCAAGGTGCTGCCCTGGGCAGCAGGGACCAAGTGGAACGTAAGGGCTTAAAATCACAGCATCGGTGCCGTGTGACCCACGCGCAGTTCCTTGGCAGTGATGTGAAATTCCCACTGTTGTTTGCTGGGTCACAGACAACGGCAGGGTGGACTGTGCACATTATATAAGTCTTTTTTGGGGGCGGGGGTGTACACTAGCTTGTTATTCTGATTCATTCACTGATACCGCAGATCTTTGTAGAGCACCTGTGACCGGCCAGGCCTTGTGTTCAGCACTGGGGATGCAATGATGAGCAAGGCTGACTTCGGGGGACTTTCAGTCTGGAGGGAGGACAAAACAATAACCAGGCAAATCCAGGGCCAAGGGACAAGGGCTCTGGGCAGTGGTGGTGGTAGGAAAGGTAGGCTCGGGAGCTCAGAGGAAAGGCTTAGCCTAGATTTGAGGCATCAAGGAAGACTTCAGTAGATTTCATAGAAGTAATGACTGATGGGAGGTAGAGGAGGAGCCATCAGGTGGGCAGAGGGGGACAAAGGGAGGGGGCCTGATTCAGGCAGAGAAAACTGCGAGTCGAGTGGCTTGAGCTCAGTTATTTTGAGGAGGGAAGAGAAGTTTCCCAGAGCCAGAGTGGAAGTGCCAGCGGGGGGGAGGGAGAAAGAGAGAGAACACAGGAAAGACAGACCATTCGGGGATCTAGATTTCATCCCAAGGGTATTGGGAAAACACTGAAAAATTCTTGTTTTCGAATAAGAGGGGAGTGACATCATCAAATGGCTGTTTGTGCCCAAAGAGGCTCAAACAGTGTATGTTAATACACCGAAGAAAGTAAGGGACATAAGCTAACTGTCAACATCTGAACAGAGAGGTTGTCTGGGCAGAAAGGCAGAAGGGAAGCCGAAGACCCAGAGATGCAAGAAGGCAAATGCAAGCCACAAAGGAATAATGCCCCACACCTCCGTGCCTCAGAGCAGTCTGTCCCATCGCTCAGGTTCTGCACGCCCACTGATGCCAGAGAGGCTGCTCTCAGGCTCCATCCAGCAAGGGACCTGAAATCCTAGCACCGAAGAGGAGGAAGGCTTCTCTTCTCAGACCCCAACGCTAACCCTGAAAAGCAGGCACAAATAAGCTACCTTCTTAAAGCTCCCCAAATCTGCCCTTCCCTCACAAATTTTGACTAAGCTACATACGTAGATACCGTGGGAAAGAGAAGGAGGGTAGAGAGTTCTTTGTAATCTCTCTGGAAGGAATATTTAGTGGCCTTGGACCCAGTGATCCGACTTAATTTTTAAGGTCAGGCCATGGACAGTACTTGTCCAAACCGTGGATGCTCAGACAGGTGGGCCCTGGAGAAGCATCACTATGAAATCCCCTGTATGTCCCAGCTGGGAACTACAGGTGAAGGTGGGGTCTCCTTTCTGTGCCCTAAGAGCTGCAGGTGCAGGATGCTAGAGGGACAGATCCTTGCCCCTGGTGAGGGTTAGCTCTTTTCCTTCACCGTGCACCCACTCTTTCTTGTGGAGGTCTTATCAGTGACTCTCTCAACCTTCCCCATCTACCCTCCAACCCCAGGAACTCTTCTGAGACAAGCCACCACTTTTGTCCTTAAAGGTTTGAGGCTTTGGAAGATACCCTCATACAACCAGCAGGTGGCATCCAAACCCTCCAACCCCTCTGCTCAGGTATCCTCTCCCTGGACCGAACCCACTCCACCCTCTCTCCAGATAGGTCTACAAAAAAATGGGAGAGCTGTCAGACTTAGGACAGGGTTCTATCTAGGCTCTGCAATTTAAGGGCTGTATAACCGTGGCCGTGGTGCCTGTCTGGCTCTCAGTTTTTTCATCTGTCAAATGGGGGAGGTTACTTGCCAAGAAGTTATTCGGTCTCACCACCAACTCTGAAGTGTCTAGCACGTGTAAGTGCTTCCATACATGTGAGCTGTTAGTATGGCTACTAATAGGCTTCCCAGATGCTCACCAGGAGGACAGCTGATTGGCGCCCAGACGGGAGAGGAAGTCTTGATGCTGAGGAGGCAGCCGGCGCTGGGTAGCGCTACGCAGCCAATGCCCTTTTAACATTGCACTGCTAGTGGTAGGTGCAGACAGTAGCACAATGTGAAAAGAGCTCCGGCCCGCAGCAGAGGCATGCCGGCCCTGCCTCCTCGCCCCTTCTCCCAGGCCCCGGCCCACTCAGCTCTCTTGGCCTCCCTCTGCCCCTTCTCATCCTGAGACCCCCGTCTTCCCATCTCAGGGCTAACCCTCTTTTTCTTGTCCCCTTCCTCATACTCTTCCCAACAGACTACCTTTTTCTTAAGGTTTTTTTTTTTTTTTTTTTTTGAGACAGGGTTCATGGAGGTAAAAGGATACATTGAGCTTGGCACTCAATCAGAAGGGACTGGTGGTAACCACACAAGTTTAGGGGACACTCACATGAAACTGTGTTCCCCTGGATGTGATCTGGGTCAGCCTCTCTTTTGGAGGAGCTTGCTGACCTGGACCACAGCACCCTCTATTCTTCCCTACTTGAAAGCTCCCTCCTTAGTTCAGATAAAGAGGAGTGCTAGGCCTCCTGGGGACAACCTCAAAAGTACCTCCAGGACCAGAGTGTGGAAGAGTATAGTCACAGGTCCTGGGAAACCCAGTGATGCTTCCAGGTCTAGAGGTGGAAGCTGCAGGGGAAGCCTCACCCCTGCATCTCCCCTCTGAGGTCTCCAAATCCACCGTATGGATTCAACATCGAATGAAATTGTGAGGGCGAGTCCCCCTCTTGTAGTGAGCGTTAAGGGATGGGTTTTCATTGGCAGCGAAATCAGAATCTTAGCGGTTCCTGGTTTTATCCAGGGACTCTGCGTAGGGTTTTCAAGCTCACTCATAACTTCCCCCATTTTATCCTAGTCAAGGGGGCTTAAACACAGGATAAACAACCCTGAGACTCAAACCCCAAAGGCGGAAGACTGCCATGGAGGGTCACCTGGAGATCCAAAGGTGCAGAGCTCCAGCATGGCCTGATCCTGGCTAAAGCGCCCCTCTCAGAAGCCTAACTCCAGTTCTGGCCTGGTAAACTGTGCGAGCCCCAAAAGGGCAGAGGCTGCATGTGTGGAGGGTGATTCCTCAGGCACACCCGTCAATGAAGGCCATCAATGAAGGCCTCCAGAGATGCCGCTGCCTCTGGGAGATGCCCTCCTCCCCATTCCTCGGCCGGGAGGCACACAGGGCAGGATTCCAGCTAGGAGCTCTTCCTCAGGGCTTCCCCTCCAGCTTCCTCCCACCCACCCCCACCCTCCCGGAAGCAGGAGAGGTCGCCCCCCACCCCGCCCCGCCCCGTCCCACAGTTTGCACAGTTGTAATGGCGGAAACCAAGGCCCCACTAGGGTCAGTCACCAGGTGTCGGGCGAAGCAGTCCCAGCTGGGAACTGGATCAGGCCGACAGGGAGCAGAGGAGTAGAGGCAGGGCGGCCCAGCCAGCTTCAGGGAGGCTGGTGGCAGACTATTCACCGGGGAGCGCCCAGATCTCTCCCCGGGCAGAGCAGGGGGAGGGGGCTAGGGCCAAGATCCCCTCGGCTCTCACCCCCAACTCCTTCCAGAGCGGCCCCGCGATGCACCAGCCAGCAGGGCCCCTCCCCCACCTTGGGCCCAGGAGCCATCCCCCAGCTCCTTCCAGAGGCGGGTGCAGAGACCGAGGAGGAAATGGGGGAGGGGAGGCCCCGGCTCAAGTTCTCTCCGCTCCCCCTCCTCATTGGCCACCATCTTCCGGCCCCTGCCCCCCGGAGCAGCAGGGGATGGGGCCCAGCCTGCGGAAGGGAGAGAAAGGGCAGGTGGAGGGTTAGCCCGAGCAGCAGGGGCAGGGGCCGGCCCCAACTGTCTCCTCCCACCCCCTCCCCGCAGCCATGGCGACGGGCGCAGGAGACCAGGAGGGTCCTGAGCGCCGCGCTCGGGGAGCGGGCTGAGGGGCAGGGGAAGTGCAGGGGGGGGCTCTCCCCCGCAACACCCGGCCGTGCCCCCGCACACACACCCCTCCAGGCGGGACCACACGCGCGCACAAACTCCCAGCCCTACTCGCCCTCGGCTCAGCCCGCTCTCCGCACTTCCCAGGCAGCGAGCAGCAGCGCGAGCCCCAGGACCCCCGCCCCGCCCCGCCCCGCCCCCCCGGATCCCGCACCCTGCGAGCCCCAGGGCCCGCCTCGCACCCGCACGCAGCCACCGCGGCTCACCCCACAACTTCTCAGGGTGCACACTCCCCGGCCGGCGCGGCCCTCCCCGCACACACCCCCGCCCCCCGCCGCCCGCCGCCCGCCCCCCGCCGCCCGCCGCCCGCCGCCCGCACGCGCGCCCGGGCACCGACGGGCCGCCCGCCTCAGCCCTGCCCCGCCGCACCCCCCGCCCCACCACACCCCCCGCTGGAAAATGACAGGGAAGCCGCCCGGCGAGCGTGCCCCGAGCTTCCCCGCTGCGGCCGTGGGCAGGGCAGGGCAGGGCAGGGGAGGGCAGGGCAGGGGGGAGGGCGGACCCAGAGGGGATGCCCGCGCGTGGGGGAGGCAGGGGGGCGCGGGAAGGCGAGAGAAAGAGCCCGGACCAGCCCTCCCCGCCCGAGACAGAACAAAACCGAAAATCGCCGGCGTTACCCTTCGGGGAGCTCCCGACACCCACACAGGCTCGTCGTTAGGCTCCTCTGCCCGCCACCTCCTTCTTCCCGGGCTCTTTCTCTGCCCTCCCCTCCCCGCGCCCCTCCCGGGCCTCGCCGCCCCCCGCCCGCGCCCCGCGCCCCGCGCCCCGCGCCCGGCCCGGCCCCGCGCCCGCGCCCGCCGCCCGCCGCCCGCCGCCCGGCCCGCCGCCCGGCCCGCCGCCCTCGCCTCCGCCTCCGCCTCCGCCCGGCTCGCTCTCGCCCCCTCGCCCCCTTTCTCCTTCCACACTCCCTGCCGTCCATCTTGAATACTTGGGATTCTTGAATGGAGTGAGCAGGATCCGCTCCCCCGGGCTCCCATTGGCTGCGGGTTAACCCTTTTGAAACGAGATCCTCCCTCCCATTGGCTGCCGGGCTCCCCTCTTCCCCCCCAACCCCCATCCCCTCCGCCTCCCGACAGCCGGCGGGGTCAGGGCGCTCCCGGGCGCCCCCTCCCCTGGCCCCTGGCCCCCTGCCCCCACCCGGGGCGCCCCCCCCTCCCGGCCCTTCCCGGCCCTTCCCGGCCCTTTCCGTCCCCCCCGCCCCCCTCCCCGCAACACACCCGCGCGGGGCTGCAGGTGGAGGCAGGTCCGCTTCCCGCCAAATGCGGCCCCAGGGCTGGGCTTGCAGAAGCCTTGCTCCCAGACGCCCCTTGTGCTGGACTTGGAGACCTTGTTCGATGTCGGGGTGCGATCTCCTGCGCCCCCGCAGCCCCCTCCTGCTGCAGAAGCGCCTCTCCGGCACCGAGTCCGCGCGGGAGGGCCGAGGGCTCGGAGCGACCCCGGCCGCCCCCCGGGCTGGGCAGGAAGAGGGCAGCTCCGGAAAGCTCTGAGGCTCTTCAGAGAAGCTCATTCCGCGAGCGCCGCGGGGCAGGTCTGACCCTACCAGGAATGTGCAGCATCTGGAGCTCTGCGCGGTCACAAACAGCCCCTGGGACCAGCCCGGCCTGGCCCGCGTGCTGGGCCCACTAGGGGCTCTGAATTGGGGGAGCCCAGAGAGGCCTGGGGGAGGGAGGCCGCGGGGGGCAGGGTAGGAGTCAGACCTGGCCGTCGGGAACCTTCGTTGTGTGTCCACATCTGCCCCTAACACGCCTGCCGCTGTCTGCTCGCTAGGTCTCAGTTTCCCCATTTGCAACAGATCGCTCTAGCAGAGCGTGGTCCTATACAAGTTTCGGTGTGAAGAGGGAAATGTTCTGAATCTGTGTCATCTGATAGGGTATCCACTAGCCACGTGTGGCTATCGAGCCCTCGAAATGTGGCCAGGGTGACCGAGAAACTGGCTTTTTTTACTTTATTGAATTGTAATTACTTTTACGTTTTTTAAAAAAGTAATCACACTCAACATGGGGCTGGAACTTACAACCAACCCCGAGACCAAGAGTGGCATGCTCTAGTGACTGATCAAGCCAGGCACCCCTGTAATTACTTTTATTTTATTTTTAAATTTTTAAAAAAGATTTATTTATTTATTTATTTATTTATTTATTTATTTATTTATTTATTCGTGGAGACACAGAGAGAGAGAGAGAGGCAGAGACACAGGCAGAGGGAGAAGCAGGCTCCATGCTGGGAACCCCAGGTGGGACTCCATCCCAGGTCTCCAGGGTCATGCCCTGGACCCAAGGCAACATTAAACCGCTGAGCACTACTCCCCCCGCCCCCCCCCCCTGCCCCGCCCTGTAATTACTTTTAAATAGCCACACGTAGCCAGTTGGCTACAGGTCTAGAACCCTTGTGGTCCTCCTGGTGAATAACATCCTATGATTCCTGTTGGGGGGAAAAAATCCTTTCTCTTCACCTGCAGTTACAAATCCACTAGATCCAAATCGCAAATCACCAAGGGCATGGATGCCCAGGAAATGAGGTTCAAATCCCTGACCCCTCTGTCATGGATCCTTTTTTTGAGTTAATTTCTGTTCTGACAAGGGAGCTGAGATACACACCTGCACACACAATACCATGGGAGATGTGGGCTAGCTAGCGAATTGCAGGTTGGCCCAAACTTCTTGTTTTTTCAAGGATGTAAATGAGGATGGTGGGGGTGGGGGTGAGGGTGGGAGATGTCCCCTGCCCAAGGGCAAACTGCAGGTTAGCTTACTTTCAAGTTAACACACATCCGTGTATGTAGTACACGTCTTTGGGCCTCTGCACACCACCCCCCTCCCCAACACACGCACACATACATCATTAAGTTCATTCAATAAATGTACTTCTCGGGATCCCTGGGTGGCGCAGCGGTTTGGCACCTGCCTTTGGCCCAGGGCGCGATCCTGGAGACCCGGGGATCGAGTCCCACATCGGGCTCCCGGTGCATGGAGCCTGCTTCTCCCTCTGCCTGTGTCTCTGCCTCTCTCTCTCACTGTGTTCCTATCATAAATAAATAAAAATTTTTTTTAAATAAATGTACTTCTCTGACCCAAGACGAATGTAGGGCTGATATGAAGGGATAGCCAATTCCATGGGAGGGACAGATAGGCCCCTGGGTACATCAGGGTTACAAGAACACGGACAGCCTCCAGAGCCCACTCCCTCAATCGATGTGATTGAGTGATTCCATCGTGGCATCTTCTACCACGAGGAGAGAAAGCTGTAGGGTGGGAAGTTGACTCTGTGTTCATCCTTAGGCTGAACAGGAAGCAGAATGAACAAGGGGCTGGAGCTTCTGGAGGAGGAGGGGTGCAGCACGTCCAGGATTCTGGTGGCTACAGGCTCAGATTGGTGCATCCAAGGCCCTAATCCAGCAGAGAAAGAACCACTACAGAGAGCTGGTATCCACTTCCCGCTTCCAGAGGGCCTCTATCTGGGTAACATGCCATAGGAGAGCGGAAGACACAGCGTTGCCTGGAGAATGGCTACTGTTTTCAGTACGCCTTCACTTCCAGGTGAAAACCGCTAAATGACTTCTCTAGGTAAGAGACAGATAAGGAGTTCAGGGACGCCTGGGTGGCTCAGCGGTTGAGCATCTGCCTTTGGCTCAGAGTGTGATCCTGGGGTCCCAGGATCCAGTCCCATGTCGGGCTCTCCGCATGGAACCTGGTTCTCCTCCCTCTGCCTATGTTTCTGCCTCTCTCTCATTGTGTCTCTCGTGAGTAAATAAAATTAAAAAAAAAAAAAAAAAAGATAAGGCGTTCAGAGGAAGAGGGACTGCTTCCCATGGAGAATGGAATCTAAGAAGGCTTCCTGGGGGAAGTAGCATCTAAGATCAGAAGAACAGGAAAGATTCAGAGACAAGAAAATAGGAGAAAGGAGGTCAGGGAAGTGCAAACGAGAGGAGACAACATATGCTGAATGGTAGGATGTGTTCAAGGTAGGCAGGAAATTCAGTGAGAAACTAGGATGATGAAGGGGAACAGCAAGGATGAAAAGGCAGGCCGGGATGGATCCTAGAGGGCACAGACACTTCCCTCCAGCCTCTACTCAGCTCCTCCAAAGATACTGTTTTTCTGGAAGATGCTCTTCTCTTTTTCCCCACCAAGAGACGCCGCCTACCAATTCCTCTAGCTGCCCCTCCGCCCTCCACTCCCTGCTGCTTCCTCCTTAGTCTAAGGCCCCTTATCTGTGTTCCACAAGCATTCTTCCCAGGACAAAGTGGATACCAGTATCCAATCAGGGGGCGGACTCCCCTCCGTCCCTCTCGGCTCATTCTCCAGTCTCTGGATGCCCCTGCCCAGAAATGGACTGCATGGAGAAAGCTTCCTTTTTTGCTCACCACCTTCCAAACCCCTGCTTGGCCCATTGGTTCTCAGTAAAGAGTTGAAAAGGAGGGCAGCCCGGGTGGCTCAGTGGTTTGGCGCCGCCTTCGGCCCGGGCGTGATCCTGGAGACCTGGGATCTATTCCCACATCGGACTCCCTGCATGGAGCTTGCTTCTCCCTCTGCCTGTGTCTCTGCCTCTCTCTGTGTGTCTCTCATGAATAAATAAATCTTAAAAAAAAAAAAAGAGTTGAAAAGGAGACCAGGAACAGCCAGAAATAGTCCAACCTGTTATAAGAGCGGGTTTTGTTTTCTTTTTGTTTTTTTTGGTTTTTTCTTTTTTTGAGAGAGAGAGAGAGAGAGAGAGCACAAGCAGAGGGGAAGGGCAGAGGGAGAAGCAGACTCCCCACTGAGCAGGGAGCCTGAGGTAGGGGCTTGATCTCAGGATCCTCGGATCATGAGCCCATGACCTGAGCCTGAGGCAGATGCTTGACCGACCAAGCCACCCGGGGGCCCTAAGGGTGTTAAAAAAAGGATCCAGGGGCTCTTTGGCTCCTAGCCACCCCATTACGTCCCTCCCTCCACCTCTGGGAGGCCCAGGATGTGCCTGGGTTTTGTAGTGGCCTCCATTTTCCCACTATCTCCACAGCAAGTCGGGATCATTCTGGGAGTGCCCCCTTTGCTTTCCTCCTTGGAGCCCTACCCAGGGTGCACCACATGGAACTCTGTGATTGTGAAGCAGGGAGACCATCTGCCCCAATCCTCCACCTCTTGGAAGGCCTGAATCTGAAATGCTAGGAGAGAGTGGCGTCCCTGCTTCAACATTCCTGGGGGGAACTTGGTTGCCACTTAGTGGCTCCTAATTCATGGAGATGACACAGGCCTTTCCATCTGAGCCTGTTCAGTTTTCCCTCCTTCTCTGCCTTCTTACATCCTGCTTCTGTCCACTACTTATGTGTCTGAGCGCTTCCTGTGTGGAAGGCTCTGGAATCCTTGCTAGGAAGCATTCCTGGCCCCGAGATGCTCCCAGTTGAGGAGTACAGGGCAGATACACCAAGAGGAAGTCAGACAGATGCCCAAATAAATTTAAGTACTTTCTTCCTGAGGTGAACCCATTTCACTGAGGTCTTAATCCTATTCTTGCTTCATCAGTTACCCCGTTTTTGTAACTCCAGTCCCTTTACATAACCCAGAGAGAGCTGGGGTCAGCAAACCCCAGCCCACGGGCCCAATCCTGCCCCCTGCCTGTTTGAGAATCAAGTTCATCAGATCACAGAGGTGCCCGCTTGGTTATGGACTGTCACCGGTGGCTTTCCCACTACGGTGGCAGAGCTGAGTAGTGAGAGAGACCACATGGCCAGCAGCAAAGCCTAGAATAACCAGCTCTGTATAACAGAAGTTTGCCAACACTGAGTTTGCAGGAAGTTTTGGTTCTTTGGTTTCTCAGCGGGCTGTCATGGAACCCAAGAGAGGCCGCTGAGAGGGGCGTGGAGGGACATAGCCCAGACTTTCCTCCTCGGCCTACACAGGTCTGCCCACGATGGGCCAGGAAACTTCTCCCTATGCCAGTTGGCTTTCTGCATCTCTGCTTCCTGTCCCACCTACTCACTCTTAAGCCCAAGCTGTCAGGCTTTGGTCCTTCTTTTCACTGAAAGGGCTCCCACTAGGACCACCTATGATGTCCTCATTGCCAGTCTCATTCTTTTCTCAATCTCCATCACACAACCTCTCTCAAGTATTTGCCTTTGTAGACTAGTCAGAAATGGGTCTCTCTCTCAGGTCGCCTCCTACTTCTCCAACTATCCCATCTCTAGTCCCTTCCCACGCTTCGTTCTCTTCCTTCCCCTACTGCCTGCATATATGTAGTCTGCAAAGATTTGTCCGGCCCTCTTCTCCCTCCACACTCTACTATCACTGGGCAAAATCATACACATGCCTGATTTCAAGAGTCAGAGAGCAAGTGAGCCAGGGGTGGGATTGGGGAGCCAAGGGAGAGGGAAAGAGAGAATCATAAGCTGGTTCCACACCCAGCCCAGAGCCTGATGCTGGGCTGGATCTCAGGACCCTGAGATCATGACCTGAGCAAAATCAAGAGATGGATGCTCAATGTTGGTGGTGCCCAGGCACCCCCAAGGTTACTTCTATGTTGATGGCTTCCCAAAATATAACCTCTAAACTAAATGCCCAGATTTCTAACAGAACTCAGATGCATGTCCCACTGACCGGACAAATTGAATTTGTCCAGCATCAAACACATCTTCCCTGGGGATCCCTGGGTGGCTCAGTGGTTTGGCGCCTGCCTTTGGCCCAGGGTGTGATCCTGGAGTCCCGGGATCGAGTTCTGCGTTGGGCTCCCTGCATGGAGCCTGCTTCTCCCTCTGCCTGTGTCTCTGCCTCTCTCTCTCTCGCTCTCTCTATCTCTCTCTATCATGAATAAAAAAATAAATCTTAAAAAAAAAAACATGTCTTCCCCCACCTCTCCCCTCACTTAATCATTTTTGCTCTTCTTGCATCTGCCCCTTTATTGTTGTTCTTCTCAAGAGATCTGCTCCTGACCCTTCTCTCTTTGGGGGCAATTGTATCCATTCTTATAGTTTCAACAATCGCTGATGCATGAATCACTGTCAAATCTCTATGCCCAGGTATGTTTCTAGCTGCCTCCCTATATTCCTAAACATTTGGGTGAGGCAAACATCTGATGCTTTTGCCTGCCCAGATTTCATCCTCCTTCTGGTAACTACACCTTAGCTTTCCTTTGTGGAGACACATATTCTTTACTTTCGGTCCCCATGATTCACCTGTGAGTTGACCTCATCTACTCCTCCGGGTGCAATCATAGAACCCAGGTGTCACTAGTTGTCTGTTGTGTAACCAATTAGCTCCAAACCTTATAGCCTAGGACAACACTCATTTATTTTCTTGCAGTTTCTGTGGATCAGGAATCTGGGCAGGGCTTAGTTGGGTCCTCTGATCATGGTGTCTCGTAAAGTCGCAATCAAAGTGTCTCCCAGACTGGATAATATGCTCTATGTTGGCAAATTGAACTCCAATTAAAAAAAAAAAAAAAAAAGTGTCTCCCAGAGCTGGGTTTTGTCTAAAGGCCCAGTGGGTGAAGGAATTGCTTCCAAGCTCACTTGCATAGTGGTTGGCAGGATTCTGTTCCTTAAGGGTCTCATTTCTTTGGTAGCTGTTGGCTGGAGCCTATCCTCAAGTTCCTAGCAATGTGGCTGTGTCCAATGTGGCAGCTTGCATCATCAAAGCTAGCAAGAGAGAATCTGTAAGCAAAAGAGAAATCACGATCTTTTGTCACCTAATCACAGAAGTAACAACTCCTCAGGGCACCTGGCTCAAAGAGCCTGCCACTCTCCATCTCGAGGTGATGAGTCAAGCCTCACTTCGGATTGAGCGTGGTGATTACTTAAAATAAATAAATAAATAGATTTATTTTTAAAAAACTTAAAAAATAAGTAGCAGCTCCTCAACATTGCCATATACTATTAGTTAGAAGTTATTCCAGTGGAGGGGACTATACAAAAGTACAAATATTAGGAAGTTCCATCACTAAAGGGCCAACTTAGACACTGTCAACCACCACCGATTTAGCCAGTTAAATCACAATAATTGATTCAAGGATGGGTATCCAGTCAGACAGAGTCCATCAGAATCAGGCCTGAGATGCTGGCTGGAACCATTGGGATAGTGGCATTGCTGGGGTTGTTATGCTAGTAGAAGGTAAGCTTGAAGCTGCTGGTGCTCATAGCTGCTGTAATGTTGAGAATCTGCCTACAATTAAAACATAATAGAGAAAAAGAAGACAAGACATGGGAAGAGACAGATGCTTCACAACATCATTTGAGAACCTGATACGGCCATGCTTGCAGCGAGATGTCTTAAGTTTTTAGTCATGTAAGCGAATATGTTCCCTCTTCTTTTTTTTTTTTTTTTTTTTTAAGATTTTATTTATTGGGCAGCCTGGATGCTCAGCGGTTTAGTACTGCCTTCAGCCCAGGGCATGATCCTGGAGACCCGAGATCGAGTCCCACGTTGGGCTTTCAGCATGGAGCCTGCTTCTCCCTCTACCTGTGTCTCTGCCTCTCTCTCTCTCTGTCTCTCATGAATAAATAAATAAAATCTTAAATATATATATATATTATATTATATTATTTATTTATTTATTTATTTATTTGAGAGAGAGAGCATGGAGAGGGAGAGAGGGAGAAAGGAGCCCAGTGTGGGACTTCGGGACTCCAGGATCATGACCTGAGCGGAAGGTAGACTCTTAACTGACTGATCCCTCCAGGCACCCCAGCACATTCCCTCTTCTATTCATATAGGTTTTAATATTTTGTCAACCGCAACCAAAAGGTCCGCAGCTGATAAAATGTCTCAGAGATACCTGAGGGTGCCTGGGTGGATTAGTCAGTTGGGCTCCCTACTCTTAATTTCAGCTCAGGTCGTAATCTCAGGGTCATGGGATCAAGCCCCGAGTTGAGCTCCACACTCAGTGGGGAGTCTGCTTGAGCTTCTCTCTTTCCCTCTGCTCCTCTGCACCCCACTCCTAAAATAAAAAAAATACATCTTTTTAAAAAGTGTCTCAGAGATACCTTGGATTCAGTTTGGCCAAACCCAGTTTGATTATCATACCCTCACCTTTCCCACACACCTGCCTCTCTCCCTACGTTCTATTTCACTGTTAAAATCACAGCACAGTTGCTCTGGCTGAAAACCTTGGAGTCCTCTTCCTTATCTGCTATGGACATTGGAATAGTCTGTGCAACACGGCTCCATTCTATGGGCCCAGGAAAAACCGTCTGCTATGTTTACAAAGGCAGGGGTCACTCTGAGGTGACCCATGGAAACACCATCTCCACATAGGTAAACAGGTCACTCTAGGATCTTACAGAATTTCTAGATGTGAATCACATGACATAGAGGATGAGAATAGTGTATCTGACTCTCCTATCAAAACACAGCATAGGCTAAAATGAAATTCTGGCAAACTGCCTAGTAGCTTGTGGTTTGGAAGGCACCCTCGGCTGGATTTGTGAAAATATTCCTTCTGTCTCTAAGTCAGATTAAAAGAAATTGTGCCAGTTGTATGTTAAACATACTTCAAAAATACAAATAAAAGCAAATAAATAAATAAATAAATAAATAAATAAATAAATAAATAAATAAATAAATAAAATAAAAATATAAAATAAAAATAAAAAAATTATGTCAGTCATAATTTCTTTTATATCTTCTTCCTTAGAGTTCCAGTCATAATTCTAATCTTTATCTCTCTTTCCCTCTACCACTTTCATCCTATTGCCCTAAATCCTGTGCATGCTGCCTCTCAGTTGGTCCTGTTTTCTTCATTCCCCTGCCACCGGCTGAATATCCCCCTTGGGCGTTTGTATCAGCCTCTGAAAACTTTCCTCTAAACCCCTCCACTCTATCAGAGTATGAATCCTCAATACAACCTCACATCGTTCATCTGCCCCATATTATGGTGGCTCCCTAGTGCTCCCTAATCTTTACTGGGTCATGGACCCATTATTAAGGTGATGGAAGCTATGAGTAACTCCAGAAAGATCTGTAGTTTGTGTTTTGGTGTACATCTCAAGGGGATAATGAACCCTTCAGACTGCATTTACATATACATATTTTTAAGATTTTATTTATTTGAGAGCAAGAAAGAGAGCAGAAGCAGGAAGAGAGGGAGAGGGAGAAGCAGTTTCCCTGCTGAGTAGGGAGCCGGAGGCATGGCTTAGTCCCAGGACCCCAGGATCACCACCTGAGCCAAAGGCAGATACTGAACCAGTTGAGCCACCCAGATGCCCCGTTTACATATTTTTTAATTTTAAAAAAGATTTTATTTATTTGAGAGAGAGAGAGTGCGCACGCACATAATCAGGGAGAGGGGCAGAGGGAGAGGGAGAAAGGGAATCTCAAGCAGACTCCACACTAAGCAGGAAGCCTTGGTAGGGCTTGGGGCCTGGCTCGATCCCAGGACCCAGAGATCACAACCTCAGCTGAAATTGGGAGTCACAGGCTTCACTGGCTGCACACGCCGCCCCAGGTGCCCCACAGACTCCATTTACATACTGCCCACCTGAAAACATGCCCTTTCATCTCCCTCCAAGTTAGACAGTCTTATAAAGAATGTAGTCCTGGGCGCCTGTGTGGCGCTGTTGATTAAACTTTTGACTCTTGGCTTCAGCTTGGGTCCTGATCTCAGAGTCATGATCTGGGGGCCCTGAGTTCCAGCATTGCAGCCAGCTCAGCACGGAATCTGCTTAAGACTCTCTCTCCCTCTCCCTCTATCCCTCCCCTCCCTGGCCCAATGCTCCCTTCTGCTCGAGCACCCTCTCTCTCTCTCAAGTAAATAAATAAATCTTAAAAAAACAAAACAAAACAAAAAAGATGCAGTCCAAAGTTTTTAGCACAGCATTTCTGGCCTTCCAAACTTATCTCTACCTGCCTTTTTAGCTACATCTTCTGTCTTGTGCAGTGTGTATATATATATATATATATATATATATATATATATATATATATAATTTATTTATTTATTTGAGAGAGCACGAGTAGGGGTAGAGGCAGAGGGAGAGGGAGAAGCAAACTCCCCACTGAGCAGGGAGCCCAATATGGGACTTGATCCCAGGACCCTGAGATCATGACCTGAGCCGAAAGCAGATGCTGAACAAACAGCCACCCCGGTGCCCCGGTTACCGTTATTTTATGTCTGATTCCCCACCGGACCAAAAGCCTCCCTGAGAGCAAAGACTGTGCCCTTCATCTTTCCTTCTTATATCTCCCCAGATGGAAGGAAAGTTTCTCTGGAGCACTAATCAGAACACCTAGCTTAGTCTAGATAAATCATTGGCTCAGTGTGAGCTGTTTATTTTAGTTCTTTGTGCCAAGAACTCTTAACAAGAGATCTATCCTCTTAAATTTGCAAGTGGACAATACACTATTGTTGACCACAGACACAATGCCTTACAGCAGATCTCTAGAACTTACTTGTCTTGTTTAACTGACACTTTATGCCAGTTGATTAGTAATTCCTCGTTTCCCCTCCCTCTGGCTCCTGGCAGCCACCACTCCACTCTTGGAGTCTGAGAGCTCGGCTATTTTAGCTCCCTCAGAGAAGTGGAATCACGCCGTACTTGTCTCTGTGTCTGGCTTGTTTCACTCAGCATAAGGCCCTCAAGCCACATCCGTGTTGTTGCATATTACAGAAATCCCTTCTTTTTTAAAGTTCAATAGTGTTCCAAAAAATAAAATAAATTTAAAAATAAATATATAAATATATATCCCCCCTACATTTTCTTTACCTATTCATCTGTCAATGATCATTAGGTTTTTCCTTCAACTTGGCTATTGTGAATAGTAGAACGGACTGCTGGGTCTTCTAATCATTTTCATCAACATAAGGGTTTCAGGGTGACAGGCTGAGATAAAGTGATACGATGTCAGGCTCCCAATCTATATTCTTTTTTTTTTTTTTTAAGATTTTATTTATTTATTCATGAGAGACACACACACAGAGAGAGAGAGAGAGAGAGAGGCAGAGACACAAGCAGAGGGAGAAGCAGGCTTCATGCAGGGAGCCCTACGTGGGACTCGATCCCTGAACTCCAGGATCATGCCCTGGGTTGAAGGCAGATGCTCAACTGCTGAGCCACCCAGGTGCTCCTCCCCAGAGAAACTTAAAGGACTGGCCCAGTTGGTGGACTCGTAGGTGAGTTTATTGATTTCGCATTGTAGTCCTCACCCAATCCTGACCCTCAACACAGGGCAGGGCAGGAATGTCCCCTAGGTCCTTGCAGAATAGGCATTCTGGAGGGATCTGAGGCAAAAAAAAAACTTGCTCCTGCTCGGTCACATTTCAAAATCCTTCCCACATTTTATTTTATTTGTATTTTTTTTTATTGGAGTTCGATTTGCTCCTTCCCACATTTTAGTCCTTCGCCCACACCCCTTATATTTACTGGGACATTTCATACCATGTGGTAGAAAATGGAAAGAAGACCGAAGACCATATGAATCCATAATAGTGCATGTACCGAGGGTAAGGGACTCTGTCATTTTTTTTTAAGATTTTATTTTTTTATTATGAGAGGCACAGAGAGAGACAGAGGCAGAGAGAAGCAGAGACACAGGCAGAGGGAGAAGCAGGCTCCATGCAGGGAGCCCGATGTGGGACTTGATCCCGGGTCTCCAGAACCACACCCCGGGCCAAAGGCAGGTGCTAAACCGCTGAGCCACCCAGGCTGCCCAGACTCTGTCATGTTTGACGCTGTATTTCCAGTGCCAATATAGTGCCTGGCATCTAGTAGGCACTCACTTAATACTCAGTGAAGGAATGAGTGGGACACTGGGAGAAGTCAGTGGACCTTAGTTTCCAGTTGGTGAATGCCTTGTGATTCCCTCTAACCACAAGCACTGACGGATCAAGGTCCCACTAAATATGTGAACACCAACAGGGTGATTCGCATGCCTCCCACACGCCACATACGCAGCATTGATAAATCAGATAGACTCGCTCTGTGCACGGGTTGCATGTGGCAGCGTCCACATGCTGCGGTTTGAATTGTAAGTTCAGATTTGACTTTACTTCACAACCCACACTGGCCACTCAAGTTCCAGCCATCATGTTTTATTCCAGCCTGCGGAAAGAAGGACTAGAGAAGGGTGTGCCCTTATTTTAGGGACTCCTCACAAAACTATCCCTGATACCTCTGCTTACGTCTCACTGTTCAGAACTTAGTCACATGTCCACAACTACCTTCAGGGGAGGAAGTCTTTATTTCAAGAGTCAGACACTGAGGGATTCCTGGCTGACTCAGGTGGTTAAGTGTTTGCCTTTGGCTCAGGGCCTGAACCCAGGTTCCTGAGATCGAGCCCCACGTGGGGCTCCTCCCACTCCTCCTGCTTGTGCTTTCTCTTTTTCTCTCTCTCTGGAGAATAAATAAATAAAATCTTAAAAATAAAAACAAACAAAAGAAGAAGTGAGGAACATATATTAGGGGAAATTAATATGGTTGGGGAGGTGGTTTGACATGGAACGTCTGGCCTTCAAAACCGGAGAAGCCTGTCTAAACTCACGCCCCCAACTCACTGCTGTTACCTGGAGAATGACGGGCAGCAGGCCAATCCCACCTAGGGGTGGAAGAGTGAGCCGCATGGGTAGAAAGCGTGGCTGCTGAAGTCAGGTGGCCATGGGATCAAATACATCTCTGGAACTTCCCTTTCCTCCGAGTAAGAAACAAGGAAAACAATACCCATTGAATGGGTTGTGGTATGTTACCAAGGAAATCCCTAGGACAAAGTTGTTACCCAAGAGTGGTGCTTTTTTATTACTATTGTGGTGAAACATATGACATAACATTTACTCTTTTAATCCATGGTTAGTGCACAGGAGTGTTAATATATGCACACTCTTGTGCAACAGATCTCTAAAACCTTTCCTCTTGCGAGACTGAAACTCCACATCCACTGAACAAGAACCCCCTTCTGTCTCCTCCTGCCACCCCTGCCAACCATGACTCTTTGTTTAAGGGCATGACCACCCTGCATAACTTATATGTAGAATCATGCATGCGGTATTTGTCCTTTTGTGACCTGCTTCTTTCATTTAGCATAATGTCGTGAAGTCCAAGTTCATATGGTAGCAGGATTTCCTTCTTTTTGAAGGCTGAATTATATTGTGTTGTATGTATACACCACATGTTCTTTATCCACACATTCTTTTAAAGATTTTATTTATTTATTCATGAGAGACACACACAGAGAGACAGAGGCAGAGACACAGGCAGAGGGAGAAGCAGGTTCCATGCAAGGAGCCCGACGTGGGACTCGATCCTGGGACTCCAGGATCATGTCCTGGGCAGAAGGCAGGCGCTAAACCACTGAGCCACCCAGGTGTCCCTATCCACACATTCTTCATCCAATGGACATTTAGGTTACTTCCACCTCCTGGCAATTGTAAATGATGCTGGAAGAATAGTGTTTCCTACCTGAAACTAGTTAGTATCAGAAACTAGTTATTTCTTTTAATTCTCTTGGGGAAGGACACCTGGGTGGCTTGGTGGTTGAGCGTCTACCTTCAGCTCAGAACGTGATCCCAGGATCTGAGATCAAGTCCCACATTGGGCTCCTTACAGGGAAACTGCTTCTCCCTGTGCCTATGTCTCTGCCTCTCTTTCTGTGTCTCTCATAAATAAACAAAATCTTAAAAAAAATACACTTGGGGGGAGCTTCGTGGTGTATTTGCTTTTTCCACACCCTAATAATTGTTAGGTTAAATATCTCAGGTGTTTGGATATGAGAATTCTATAGATACTACATATCAATTAGGGGGAAAGGGGATAAAGCTCCCTCCACACCCACCCCAGACAATAACAGAGTACAGATTCTCTTTAGGTGGCCCATCTGACCAGATAAGGAAAGACAATCTATCTGCTGGGCTGTCACAGTGTTTAATCCTTCAGCTAAAATTCCAGACGCCAGATGTTTATGTCCATGAAGGGTGTGGAACCATCGCCCCCAGTTCTGACAGATGCAGCCCATCCATGGAGTCCCAGATCCTGCCCCAGGGATCAAAGACAGAGGCGAGGGGCAGCAGTGAGGAAGAAAGACCACCCAAACACAAATGCATGATTCCCTGGTTGAGAGATACTTGTCAGGGAAAACCCTGGCTGATAATAACCACAAGAAGCTGTGCTTTGCTATTCCTTCCTCTAGTGGTTTCCTGAGAAGACTCGTTAAATAAGAATAACATCCATGTCATCATTATAAAGTAAAATCTTTGCCCAAGTATAGACATTGTATACTTTGTGGGGTTTTTTAAGACCTTTTTTTTTTTTCCCTCTTAAATTGAGTGAGCTCCTCTACACCAGCCCAACATGGGGTTTGAACTCAAGACTCCAAAGTCAAGAATCTCATGCTCTATGGACTGAGCCAGCCAGGCTTCCCTGGACATTATATACTTTGAATCAAAGGTGTCTGCTGCACATTTATAGGCATAGATGAGGCCAAAGAAGCACCGTATGAGGCAACTTCCTAAGGAGCTTCCTAGGAGTTGGAGTGAAAAGGCAAATACTCATGCACATGTTACCAATTATACAAGGCAACGTATGCTTGGCACTGTGTTTGGAGGAGGGGTGGTTCTATTAGCCAGGAAGAGCAGAGATCCTTGCTGGGGGTGGGGGTTTGCACTGGATACAGAAGAATGGCAGCATTTAAATAAGTAGATAGGACTCAGAAATGCACTTGTTGTTGTGTTTTGTTTTAGCTGCTATGGACTGAGCACCAGCTCTGTAGGTGCCAGGCTCCATCCTTGAAGCTGAGGATAATGAGAAAAAGACATGTCTCTGCCTTGAAGGAGGCTTTCAAACTCATTTCAGCAGGGGAGTGGATGTTTCCGGGGAGGACCATGCTGCCCTAGCCCCAGAGACACCTCCAACACAGTCCCCAGGAAGCAGAGCTAGATGACCAGGGGTGGGGGACCCAGGGCTGACAGCCTGGCTCCGACTCTGTGTCCTGAAACCAGTCCAGTCCGGCTGCTGCCACCACACGGACCTGGCCCACAGTGAAGGCATCGCTAGCGGCCCCTCTCATGCCAGCCGGCTCAGTTGCCGCTCATTTGCAGCACAGCCCCTACGCCTTGGCCCTGAAGGCTGGTATTTGGGCCTCCCCCTGTGGGACTCCTTCAGACTTTGGTTCTTTTAGCTGATATAAGAGAGAAGATGAGGAAGAAGTGCCACCAGGTCTTCCAAGAGAAAATGCTCAGCAATAAGGGGGTGACTAGGGGAGTCACTTGCATGGAAGTGAGAGAGGAGATGGCAGGAGAAGCCCTGGGATCCTGGGACATGCATGTAGCAGACTCTGCTTTGAATACCATCTCTAGCCATCCTGGCCAGTGACCCTGAGCAAATTATTTCCTACAGGCTCCTTTCCTGCATTTGCAAACCTGGCCAAACAAAGGCCAAGTCACAGGGTTATTGCAGATTTTCAGCAAAATAGTGAAAACGAAGCCCAGTGTGGAGCACACAGTAAAACCCATTTGGAAGAGGGTAGGGCATGGAAGGGCCTGGGGCAGTGTCCCAGGAGCTCTCCCAGAGTGCAGAGAGAAGAGGCAAAAGCCAGCAGCTGGGCCAGGGCATGTCCACGGTCGTAATTCTGGACAGGACCGACGCTACAAGGCCTGTCCTCGGCAGAGCCATTCTGCGGTCACTCAAGGAGAAATGGAGTGCAATGGGGGCGGGGCGAGGTGGCTGTGGGGCCAGCCTGTCGCCCCGAGATGATGGATGGGCCTATTCCACGCCTGGTAATTAGTGCTGACTGGCTCTGAAATTCATACTGTGGGGGAATGTTCCCTGTGCCTCCGTATCCCAGAGGCCTTCCTCCAGGATTGGGGCTGGACAGGACTGGGTGTAAAGTTTGCCCCACCGCTCCACCACACCTTTCCACAGGCTGGTGTGCATGTGTTTCTGTACACAGGTGTGTATGTGAGTGCACGTGCACGTTGGTGACTCTTGTAGCAGCATATGTGTGTACAAAAGTATGTGTGCATCCATCTGGCTATGAGTGTGCATGTGTGCTAAGCTGCTAGCCAAGAGCAGGGTTAAATATGCAAGGAACTTTCGGCTGCAGGAGACAAAGGAGAAATTGTCTTGGGTCATCTCGAATCCAGATTCACCTGACCCCAGCCACCTCCACCATGCTGCCTCAGTTGGACCCCGACAAGATCCACATTGCATACCTGAGGTGCTCAGGCAGGGAAGTGAACTCCGAGTCCGACCTAGCCTGGAAGATCAGCCCGCTGGGTGTGTCTCCAAAAAAGGTTGGTGATTGGAGATTGGAAGGGTCTAAGGATGGCAGGGGTGCTGACCATTCAAAACAGACAGGCTCAGATTGAAGCAGTGCCTTCTGCCTCTGCCCTGATTATCAAAGTCCTCAAGGAACCACCAAGAGACAGAAAGAAGCAGAAAAACATTAAGTACGATGGAAATACCACTTTTGATGAGATGGTCAACATTGCCTGACAGATGTGGCACCAATCTTTAGCCTGAGAACTCTCTGGAACCATGTCTCTGGACATCCTGGGGATTGCCCGATCTGTGGGTTGCAATGTTGATGGCCACCACCCTCATGACATCATAGATGACATCAATAGTGGTGCAGTGGTATGCCCAGCTAGTTAAGAACTGCAAAAGAAAATATTTCAATAAAGGATCATCTGAAGACAAAACAAAACAAAATGCAATGAGAAGAATTTGCCAAATGCTAGTCTTTTGTCTGGGTCACTTGAAGCTGACTGTATTTCAAGAAGTCCCTTGGCTGGTGCCTGTTAGTTATCCAGACGGTAGGCAGCCCCTGTCCTGAGGAATAGAAACCCCTGTCCTTAGGGTCAGTGCATCCATGCTTCTATACAGGCTGCCCCTCCCTGAGTAGCCATAGCAGGTCAGGAGAGAAGTTTGGATACACAAAACTCAACTTGGTTTTTTTCTTTTTTTTTAAGATTTTATTTTATTCATGAGAGACACAGAGACATAGGAAGAGGGAGAAGCAGGCTCCTTGCAGAGAGCCTATTGCAGGACTTGACCCCGGGACCTGGGATCACTACCTGAGCCAAAGACAGACGCTCAACCCCTGAGCCACCCAGACATCCCCAAAATCTAACTTGTATAAAGGTTTTTCTGAAATGAAGGGATTCATATTTCCTCAACATTTCTTCCTAAGATCCAAAATTAAGTACAGCTCTTGGGATGGATGTGTGTAATTTGAACCAAGGCTTAGGACAAGGAATACCAGTAAGTTCTCAAAGATGAACCTGGGGGGCATCTGCCTGGCTGCATCCGTAGAACATACAGCTCTTGATCTCAGGGTCATTAGTTCAATCCCCATGTTGGGCGTGGAGCCTACTTTAAAAAATAACATGATATAAAATCTTTAATAAAAATCAATTAAGTAATTAACATGAAATTACCTTGAGAGAAAGGGAATCTAGGTTACTAAGCACTGGAGTCTACTCTCCACTCCATCATTCATCAACCATGAGACCTTAAAGGAAAAGATACATTGCTTTCTTTCTTTCTTTTTAAAAATTTATTATTATATACTTTAGTAATCTCTACATCCAATATGAGCCTCAAACTCACAACCCCGAGATCAAGACCTATATGATGGGATCCCTGGGTGGCGCAGTGGTTTGGCGCTTGCCTTTGGCCCAGGGCGCGATCCTGGAGACCCTGGATCAAATCCCACATCAGGCTCCCGGTGCATGGAGCCTGCTTCTCCCTCTGCCTATGTCTCTGCCTCTCTCTCTCTCTGTGACTATCATAAATAAATAAAAAATAAATAAATAAATAAAAGACCTACATGATTTTCCAACTAACCCAGCGTGGTGCCCCTTTGAAGATTAATTGCTTTCTAAGACTTTATTTTTCATCTACCAGAAGAGGATATAATGGGTGTGGTGCTATTATATATTATGTAAATTTGAGTTAAGCAAATTTGAAAAACTGCAAATCTCCCTAAATTCTTTATTTTTAAAAGATTTTATTTTTTAGTAATTTCTACACACAACATGAGGCTCAAACTCACAACTCCAAGATCAAGAGTTGCATATTCTACTGACCGAGCCAGCCAGGTGCCCCTATATCTTCCTAAATTTAAAGAAATCACCAAGGGTACATGATTTCAAAATTGGTGAGTTGACTGGGCCTGTGCACTGTTTATAACCATTGCCACACGACAGCATCCCTTGAGCTGGGAAAAGTAAATAATGGCTATTAGTGCTCATATTGTGTGAACTGAGCCATTGTTTATATGCATCATAACTTCTGAGAGTGGTTGCTAATGACTGATGCACTGTTGTTTTAATATTCAGCATTATCATTTAAAATATTTTCTGTATCTTGGAATGATATTTTCTCAGAGTTCATTAAGTGCTGGCATGAGTGCCAAAAAACACAGTCCAAAATCAATAACTTTGTAATGGAAGTTAGATATGATAAAACACTATGAAAAAGCCCAAAGAACTGTCGTGACATGCCAAGCTGTTACTTTAGGAGTGCCTATCTTGTGAAACATTAGAGATTTTAGTGTTTAGTAAATAAAAAATAGCACAAAGGCAAAAAATATTCTGCAATGGTTGAACAGTCCTCTCCCCATCCTTTTATAGTGATTCTTCTGGAAAATATAATGTCAAATTACCTGAAGATTTTATTTATTTATTTGACAGAGAGAGAGAGAGAGAGAGAGCAGGTGCGAACACTGGGGGAGCCCCAGGCAGAAGGAGAGGGAGAAGCAGGCTTCCCGCTGAGCGAGAGTGGAGCCCAATGTGGGGTTGGGTCCCATGACCTTGGGAATGTCAAATTACTTAAGTCTTGAATTATCTGACATCTTCTGTAGCATATCCTTTCTATAAGGTGTGACCTTGCCTCAATGAAATTATGTAATCCATGAAAAATTATTTTCTTTCTTTCTTTTTTTTAAAGATTTTATTTATTTATTTATTTATTTATTTATTTATTTATTTATTTATTTATTCATGAGAGACATAGAGAGAGAAAAAGGCAGAGACACAGGCAGAGGGAGAAGCAGGCTCCATGCGGGGAGCCCAATGTGGGACTTGATCCCAGGTCTCCAGGATCCTGCCCTGGGCGAAGGTGGCAATAAACCGCTGAGCCACCAGGGCTGCCCTATTTTCTTTTTTAAAAGATTTTGTTTATTTATTCATCACACACACACACACACACACACACACTCACACAGAAATAGGCAGAGAAAGAAGCAGGCTCCCTGCAGGGAGCCCAATGTGAGACTCAATCCCAGGATCCCAAGATCACATCCTGGGCTGAAGGCAGATGTTAACTGCTGAGCCACCCAGGTGTCCCGAAAAATTCTTTTCTTTAAAGGATTTTAAAAATTTATTTATTCATGAGAGACACAGAGAGAGAGAGAGAGAGAGAGAGGCAGAGATACAGGCAGAGGGAGAAGCAGGCTCCATGCAGGGAGCCTGACATGGGACTCAATCCCAGGTCTCCAGGATCAGGCCCTGGGCTGAAGGCGGCGCTAAACTGCTGGGCCACTGGGGCTTCCCGAAAAATTCTTAATGTGGCACCTGACAACTTGGTAAGAGCTCGGTGCTGTGGTTGCTGCTGTTGAGGTTATCAATCTGGTCCTGAGGGTTCTCAGGGACTGGAGTGGTTTGGACACAGCATGTGGCTCAGGTCAGAGTTCTGGAATCCAGGCAGAACCTGAAGGTATTGATCTTTGGGGAATAATGGCTGAATGAGTATAAACTGTACAATTTACAATAGGAGTTTAAATCCCCACCTGGGCTGTTAAACATCTGGAACCTCACAGGAAATCAAAAGTGTCCAAAAGGCTGCGCAGGATGAAGTTTCAACAGTGACACCATGTGGTGACCAGGACTAACTGCAACGGAGCCCTGATGACACTTCAGGGTCCTTTAGAACTTCCATCTTTCCATGTGCGGAGAACTGTGCAATTGCGGAAGGAAGGAGGTCATTACACAGAATTTTGTCTATCCCAGACTAGGACTGCAGGGCAAAGAGAGAGGGCAGGGGTCCTAGATGTGTGTATGTCTGTGTAAGACCTTTCTTTCTTTTTCTCTTTCTTTCTTTTTCTTTCTTTCTTTCTTTCTTTCTTTCTTTCTTTCTTTCTTTCTTTCTTTCTTTCTTTCTTTCTTTCTTTCTTTCTTTTCTCTTCCTTCCTTCCTTCCTTCCTTCTTTCTTTCTTCTTTCTTTCTTTCTTTCTTTCTTCCTTCCTTCCTTCCTTTCTTTCTTTCTTTCTTTCTTTCTTTCTCTTTCCTTTTTTTTTCATGATTTTTTACTTATTTATTTGTGAGGGACACAGAAAGAGGCAGAGACACAGGCAGAGGGAGAAACAGGCTCCCTGAATGGAACCCAATGTGGGACTCGATCCGAAGACCCCAGGATCACATCTGCCGTCAAAAGCAGATGCTCAATCACTGAGCCCCCCAGGTGCCCCAACCTCTGTCTTTCTCAAGTGACACATGTACGTGGCAGAGCCAGAACTTACTAAATATACCACAGAGGGAGCAGCAACAGCAGCAAGAGTAAAACTATATGTAGGTAACTTGAAACTTCACGTAATAAATCATTTCTGATATAGACAAAAATTGTCCTTGACTTTTTTTAAAGATTTTATTTATTTATTCATGAGAGACACACACACAGAGAGAGAGAGAGAGAGAGAGAGAGAGAGAGGCAGAGACACAGGCAGAGGGAGAAGCAGGCTTTTGCAGGGAGCCCAATGTGGGACTCGATCCCTGGACTCTGGGATCATGACCTGGGCTGAAGGCAGGCACTAAACTACTGAGCCACCCAGGGACCCCCTGTACTTGATTCTTTAAGGAAAATCTCAGAACACCAAGGTGCTTGGAAAGTCGCTAATAGTTTTTCTACACCTACAGAGGACCACTACTGTAGATTGGGAAATCGGCCACAGCTCTTCATGCTTCCTTATATCCGTGCTCTTCACAGAGTGACTTTGCAGGTCTTTTAAGACATGAAGACTTTTTCCTTACACTTTGATTCTGAGCTGGTCTAGGATGAGGCAGGTGTGATGTTGTATTACTTCCCAGCTTCAGATTCAAGAGACCTTCGTGTCTCTACTGACACTCTTGGACTCCTACGACCTCCGTGAGTAAGTCCAGACTAGCCTGCTGGTGGATGAGAGACCACATGGAGCAGAGCTGGTCAGCTGAGCCATCTCAGCCAAGATCCAAGACATGTGAAACAGCCTCCATGAGCTCAGCAAAGCCAAGCCTCATCGGGACTTCCAGCTAACCCCCCAGCTGACAGGTAACCAAGGCCACCCTAAAACTCTCAGGCCCACACTGATTCAATGACTCATAAATGTGTATCATTTTAAACAAACAAACAAACCTTAAAAAGTGACAAGAAAAGCCTCAGAACGGAAAATATTTCAATTCTCTCCACTTCCAGATTTGGATTTTCTACTCTTTTCCTGCTACCAACTTCCAGATTTGGATTTTCTATTCTTTTCCTGCTACCAGGTGATGCCTTCATTCAATCATTCAACTGTTTCTTTTGTTTGTTTATTTGTGTGTGTGAATGTTTTGGGGTAAGGCACTTTAATAGGTTTGGTGGGGGCATATAGAGCAGAATATAAGAAAATACAGATCCAGGGGGCTCCTAAGTGGCTCAGTTGGTTGAGTGTCTGACTCTTGGTTTCAGCTCAGGTCATGATCTCTGTGGGTCCTGGGATCAAGCCCTGCATCCAGCTCTGTGCTCAGCGGGGAGTCTGCCTGAGGTTCTCTCCCTCTGCCCCCATGCCACTTGCATGTGTGTGCGCACATGCTCTTTCTCTCTATAATAAATAAATAAATCCTTTTTTAAAAAAAGAAAAGAAAGGATGCCTGGGGGGCTCAGTGGTTGAGCGGCTGCCTTTGGCTCAGGGCGTGATCCCGGGGTCCTGGGATCAAGTTACACATCGGGTTCCCTGCAGGGAGTCTGCTTCTCCCACTGCCTGTGTCTCTGCCTCTGTGTGTCTCTCATGAATACATAAGTAAAATCTAAAAAAAAATTTTTTTAATCTTAGAAAAAGAAAAAAATTGATTTAAAGTCTAGTTTGGAAAGAAAGGAAGTAAGCCTGGCCAAATAAGCTACCTACTGAATTTCATTCAGACAACGTGGGATCAATTAATAGCTGAGTGACCTTTGGATGGTTACTTAATCTTTCTGGGTTTTAGCTTCCTTATCTCACAAATGAGAGTAATACCTGGCTCTCAGCATGGTGGGGAGGGTCCAAAAAATTGGGAAAGTGTTGGGCCCCTGGGTCAGAATCCACTTTCCACCTCCTGACATTGCTTGTTCATATTTCAGGTGAGCATTGAGCATCGTCTTTAAGTCAGGATCTCCCCAGGGAGAAAGGAATCTTCCTGAATTTTGGAGGTGACTTGGCTTTCAGCAACCCCTCACATACAAGTCAATCCAGACAGGGAACTTGGCATCTCTCCAGTGGCCTGCAATGGACTTTTGCACATTGAAAGGGAAGGGTGTGCAGAGCTCCCCTGGCCATCAGGTCCCTTGTGAAGTGGTGAGCTCTCTGTGCCCAGACAGCTACAAGTTGTCTGAGTGACTCTTTTCATTCGCAGCCTTGGCTGGGGAGACTGAGCTGCAAGGAAGGCCTCTGCCCTGAGACCTGCTGTCCTGAGGTTTGGCCCCAGGGACCGTCTGCGCACAAGGAGCCAGGCCTGCCACAGTCTGAGAGCAGGAAACAGGAATAGGAGGTGAACCCAGGGCAGGGGCTAAGCCAGGAACACCCCTCATGTCTTCTTTCTGCCCCTCTGAGAAGTCCGACTCAATCAACAGAGCATGCAACTTTTGACCTTGGTGTTTTGAGTTTGAGCCCCATGTTCGGTGTAGAGATTACTAAAAAATAATTATAATAATAAAACTTTAAAAAAATACTTAAAAAATAAAATCTATCTTCCTATTTGTCCCATTAAGCTGTAGATTTTGAAGGTAGGATGTAGGGTCATCTTCACACTTCCGCTGCTTAGCATAGTGCCTGACACATCCAAGGTACTCAGGGAACAAATAAATGGGATATTTAATAAAAGTGGGGATTTTAAGACAGAAGGGCAGAGAGATAGAAGAGGGCAGGCGCTGAACTTCAGTCGGACACATGCTTTCACATCCCAGTTCTGCGTTTCCTAACTGTGTGACTTTGAGCCAGACTTCCCCTTTCTGAGTTTTCCATGGGATGCTGCAGTGGGGATTCAAGGTCTCCGAGGCTCCCAGCATGCTGCCCAGGGAAGTTCCCAACAAAGTCCTTGACTGCTATTACTGTCAGAGTTGCAGACAAGGAACGCGGGGACCGTGATAAATGCAGGGCATGGGGCGCCTGGGGGGTTCAGTCGTTTAGGTGTTGGACTCCTGGTTTTGGCTTTAGGTCATGATCTCAGGGTTGTGAGATCGAGCCCCCAGTCAGGCTCCATGCTGGACATGGAGCTTCCTTAGGATTCTCTCCCTCTCCTCCTGCTGCCCCTCCCCTCTCCCCCACCTCACAGGTAGGGGGGGGGGGCATGATGACCTCATCTGTAACTTTGTAGAGCCTTTCCACTCTAATTCTAGGTCCAGCCAGGTGATGTGCTCTGGCCGATGGGATGATGATATAAATTCAGGGCAGCCCGGGTGGCTCAGCAATGTAGAGCCGCCTCAGCCCAGGGTGAGATCCTGGAGATGCGGGATCAAGTCCCAACTCAGGCTCCCTGCATGGAGCCTGCTTCTCCCCCTGCCTGTGTCTCTGTCTCTCTCTCTATATGTCTCTCATGCATAAATAAATAAAATCTTAAAAATAAAATAAAATAAACTTAACGCAAGCCAAGGTGTGGAAAAGACTATTCCTTCCTGAGGCCTTTCCCAGAACTCTGCCATTGCAGGGTAGTGAGCTAGAAGGGTGCAGGAGAGACACAGAGGAGAGACACAGTGTCCTCCAGTTGAGGCCAATATAGATCAGTTGTCCCCCGACTATTACAGGTGCATGAGCAAACTCAGGGAAGATCAGCCAGGTGAAACCAGGTCAGCAAGACCACTCAGCCAATCCTGAGACTTCCACGAAATAACACAGGGTTGCTATGTTAAGCCACTGAGTTTGGAGTGACTTGTTACACAGCAATACTAGCTGACAGAGGAGCCATGGTAGCCCTTGTTGTATAAAATTGAAAGGTAAAAAATAAATAAATAAAAATAAATAAATAAATAAAAAATAAAATTGAAAGGTAAATACAAGGGGTGCCTGGGTGGCTCAGATGGTTAAGTGTCTTCAGCTCAGATCATCATCCCAGGGTCCTGGGAGCAAGTCCTGTATTGGGCTCCCTGCTCAGCCAGGAGTCTTTCTCTCCCTCTGCTCCTCCTTCCTGCTCATGTTCTCTCTCTCTCTCTCATTTTCTCTCTCAAAAAAAAAAAAATTAAAAAAAAAACACAAAACACCACCAACAAAGGTAAATATGAGAAGAAGTCATGGTCTGTCAAGTTTTATTTGTAGAGGCTGGTTAACTTGAACCAGAGAAAGCTATAAAAAGTGCTTTGGGGAGCAACAGGGAAGGATGATAGAGGAAGGGCCTTCCCCAGACCCCAAGGGAGCCCTTCACATGGACAGCAGGGGACAGCCTGGGGCAGAGGTGGCTGGGGGCGAGTCCAGGCAGGTGGTAGCAGGGCTTGCGTGGTACGGCTTGCATTAGCCTGGTAGCCTACGGGTCTCAGACCAGGGGGTCGTACACCCGCCCCATGAAGACAGGGAACCTGTGCTGCTGGTCCCAGAGCAGGAAGAGAAAGGGCTGCTGCACTTCAAAGATGACCAAGTTGCGGGCCACAGAAACCGCTGACGCTGCGGCCGCCTCCACCCCGGACTCCGTCAGCTCCAGCATGGTCTGGTGCTGCATCGCAGAAACCTGAAGATCTATGTCTTCGGTCAGCCCGCACAGGTTGAGGTCATAAAGAAAGTCAAAGAATTCTAGAGCATAACCAGAGAAAAAAACAGTGAGTCGAAGGCCAGCAGGAGGGGCGCCTGACTAATGGCTCAATCAGTAGAACACATGACTCTTGATCTCAGGGTTGTGTGCTAGAGCCCCACACTGGGTGGAGAGATTACAGGAAAGAAAGGAACAGAGGAAGGGGGAGGGAGGGAGGAAGATCAGCTCGAAAGCCTCAGTTACTGGAGACATTTGTCCTAAATTTTCTGGGTTGGTCCCAAGTCCTACATTTCTCTTTGTCTTCCTCCCTTGCTTGTCACACCATCTATTGGGCCTTCTGGGACAGTTCACAGGATCCTCTATCAGTGGGCCCGTCTTCATTCCAATCACCACCTTTCTGAGGAGGTTGAGAGGCCTTGCCCAATCCCCCCAAAGAACCCTGAAAAATGACATCCTTGTTTCCAAGGACCTTAGAGGGGAGGTAATACGTCAGAAAGAGGTCACATGTTACCAAATGAGGTCATATACAAGGGTGTGATGTCATATACTAGGAAACAAGTTCACCTATTAGAAGGTCAAGTTCTGTAACAGAAAGTGAAGTGATCTATCTGGACATGAGGTCAAAGATCAGGAAGTGAGGCCAACGGTTAGGTAATAGAGTCTCGGTTGCCTCCTCTACAGTCAGAAGCCTCCAGGCTCTATTATCCAGATCGTTCTTGCATAGTCCCATGGGGTGGCTGAGTGTTATGAAAGGTCCCTATGGAAGAGGTGTCCATGACCCCCCTGGTCACCTGTCCCAGTATCTTTGTTGCAGTGACCCTGGTGGATAATCGAGTTGGAGACCTGAGTTGATGTTTTGGCTCACTTCTAACCAGCTCAAGGGACCCTGGGTAAGTCAGGTAAACTATGAATTTCCATTTCCTCACTGAACCAATGGGATAATAGCATATGGCCCTCTAACTCACAGGACTGAGGAACAGACTGAGTCCAACTCTAGAGTACAACCCACATTTTAAGGACATCCCCAGGGGGTGCCTGGGGGGGTCAGTTGGTTGAGCATCTGCCTTTGGCTCAGGTCATGATCTTCAGGGTCCTGGGATGTAGCCCTGCATCGGGCTCCCTGCTCAGCGGGGAGTCTGCTTCTTCTTCTCCCTCTGCCCATCCCCCATTCTCTGTCTCTTTCTCAAATAAATAAAATCTTAAAAGAAAAAAAAATAACAAAAACAAAAAAAAAAAAGAAAAAGAAAAAAGAAAAGGCCCTCCCCCTTACTCCCCACCCAATGGGCTAGGAGCAATCCTGAGCAGCCAGGGCTTACTTAGTTTCTCCATGACTGTCAGCATGTCCTGGTTGCTCTTCACTTTGATGCGGGGCAGCGTCAGGAGAGTGGGCTGGAACTTGGTCATCTCCAGTTTCTTCATGATGGCCTTGAAGACAATGGGGCTGAGAGCCTGCTCCAGGTCTTCGAGATAGTGTTTCGTGCTCTGGGGCACCATGATCACCAAGCTCAGATTGTGAGAGAGCTGCAGCTGCCCTACCTGCAGAACAAGAGATGCACCTTACCCGTCTTCCTACCCCAACTCTCCTGGATCCCACACCCTACATCCCAAGGCTCATCTTCAGGCTGCTGCCATAGTGCGTGCAATTGCCACAAGCAGCAGCTGGACCTAGGCTCCCAAGCTTTGTGACAAAATGGCGATGCCAACTGGGTGAACAGTGCTGGTCTAACTCTGTGCTAGTGACAGGCAGAGGAATGAGTATAGCTTTCTGGTCACACAGGCTGAGGACTACAACTTGACTCTATTGCTGACTAGCCATGTAATATAGACAAGTGATCTGAGCCCTGCTCCCTTCTCTTCCAGTGTGCAGTGCATAAAGAACGTAACGTGTATAATATACCACCAGAGTTATCAGATGTGTCCTTTTAAAGACTTTTAAAATATTTTAATTTGGGGGGCACCTGGGTGGCTCAGTCAGTTAAGCCTCTGCCTTTTGCTCAGGTCATGATCTAAGGGTCCTGTGATGGAGCCCTGAGTGGGGTTCTCTGCTCATTGGGGAGTCTGTCTCTGTCTCTGCTCCTCCCGCTGCTTGTGCATTCAGGCGCACACTCTCTCTCAAGTAATCTTGAGTAAACTCTCAAGTAATCTCCACACCCAATGTGGGGTTCAAACCCACAATACCAAGATCAAGAGTTCCATGCTCTACTGACCAATCCAGCCAGGTGCCCCAGTCCTTTTAAAGATTTTTGATGAAAAAAAAAAAAGACTTTTGATGGCTCTTTACTGATTACAAGATTAAGTATAAGTCTTAGCATGGCATTTGAGACTGTAGACAAACTGATCCTAGCCTCCCTTTCAGACCTGCCACTAAAAGGACTTCCAATTGGCAGTCAGACAATAGTATGACACAAGTACAGGACCCATGCATTTAATATAAAGGGGTTCTCCACCCAGAGTGAATTTGCCCCCAGTGGACACTTGACAGTGTCTAGAGACATTCTGGTTGTCACAACTAGAGGAGAGGGGACTCACAGGGCTGCTGGTATCTAGTGGATAGAAGATAGGCATGATGCTAAACCCTACATCATGCCCAGGATAGTCCCCCTGACAAAGAGTTATCCAACCCCTAACTAACGGTAGAGAAACCATAGTGTAATAGGATGTAAGAGACTATCATCAAAATGGCACCACAGTTAGAATTGGGACAGGGATAAGAAGAAACTAGATTGCAAAATTCAACTGGGCAAAAAAGAGATTAATGGAAATCAATCATTGTTGGAATATAAAATAATTGCCCTGAAGAAAATGGTTGTAAACCAGTATTAACTGAAGAACATGAACAAAGAAAGGGTCTCTGTTGGCATAGGCACTGAATAGGGCAGACTCAGGGGGCAGGGTGTACCCTTCAGGTCCTGTGTACAGACCCTGAATCTCTGACCAAAGTATTACCATGCTGTGGTCTTGACTTTTCTTTTCTTTTCTTTTTTTAAGATCTTATTCATTCATTAGAGAGAGAGACAGAGACAGCATGAGCAGGGGGGAGGGGCAGAGGGAGAAGCAGACCCCCACTAAGCTGGGAGCCCAACGTGGGGCTCAATCCCCAGACCTGGAGATCATGACCTGAGCCGAAGGCAGATGCTTAACCATCTAAGCCACTCAAGCGCCCCGGTCTTGACTTTTCAAACCAGTAACCCTCCTATGCCGGAGTTGGTAAATCTAACCTCCTTAGCTGGGTAAGTGCTCTTAAGTCCCAGAAAGATTTAGAAATTAAATATGGATATGACAAAGTAAACCAACTCCACAGTATTAACATTTGGGTAAATTGAGGGTAATCTGTGCGTCCATTATTCAAAATAGTGCTTGCAATTTTTAAGAGAGTCAGACATACTAGTTTTAGGCTTTGAAGTCAAGAGGTGTAGGATAATTAAATGTGAGAAGGATATTGAGGTGTTGGTGGAAAGCTGATTTGCGCTTCAAACTTAATTTTTATTTCACAGGGGGCTTTCAGTGCTTGGAAGATACAGCCAAACAGGGTTGTAACTCAGCCTTGATGGGTAGCTGACATGCTTGAAAAGAAAATCAAGTATATCAAATTTACACATGCCATTCTGGTTCTGTTAGCCATGAGTGGTTAACTACGTTAGATAGGCAGAGATGGGTGGGTGGAAAGGTGCACAAATAGTCAAGAATGGTCAGAGGTAGCCTCTTCTGTGAAGCCTTCCTGGCCATCCAGAAGTGGGTTGTACCCTTTACCACCCTCCAATGAATTCACTCATCTATTCAGCAAAAATATAATGAGCACTTATTATATGTGGCATTGTTCTAGGCCCTGGGGACAGGAAACAGGGCAGGTAAGGTTTCTGTTCCCAAGGAGAGAGACAATATTTCAGAGAGACAAATAATATTGTAATAAAATTAGCAAATGAACCACCTAATTTCAGATAGTGACAGGTACCCTGGATATAATAAACCAGGGCAATGTTTCAGGATGAGGAGGCAGTTCCTTTAAGAAGAGGGAAGTTCTTGCCATTAAGGTGAACTTTGAACTGATAGCTAGACATGCAGAAGGAATAAGTTATGTGAAAATTTGAGTGAAAAAGGGTCAAAGCGGAGGGAAAAGTTAGGGAAAGTTCCCAAGGTGGAAACAAGCCTGGCACTAAGTCACCTGGTATTCTCTCATTGTATTCTATTTCATAAATCTGTGTCTTGCTGTCCTAACAAGGCAGAAATAGCTGGAAATAATTAGAATCTTCTGGGCTCCATATATAATCTTCCCTCCTTCCCCATCCATTGAAATTCTACTGTTCAATTTTTGCAAAGGGATGTAAGCCGTTTAACACATGCACACCTGTGCACCTACCCCACCTACGCACACGTTTATACCTACCCGGACATGTGTACACCTACATATGCATGCTCTACACAGGCACACATGTACACACAGAACTTACTAAGTCACCAGGAGGTTGTCTCACCACCAGGCTGATGGGAAAGAGATACCTATGAACAGACTCACGTTTTGCCATTCGATGCAGTAGAGACGAAGAAACTTTAGGATCCCGCTTCCCAGCCTAAAATAAACAATGCCTGCCTCGGCCAAGCTACAGAGGGGAAAAGCAGAAAAGACAGGGTAGAAATACAGATGGAAGGAGTGGAAATGATGAATTCACAAGGGTCCGCCCCACATTGATGGGACCATAGCAGAAAAGACATCGGGACCCACCAGAGCCTCAGAAACAAGAATGGGAAGGACCGAGAACATACCTTGGCCTTCAAAGTTGAGTCAGTGAAATGGGCCACAGGGTATTTCTTGCTGTTCATCATGAACGCTTTTATCACAGAGGATTTGAGGTAAAAGGGCTCCAGAGAGGTTCTTTTTGGATCAAATGTTGTCTTCCACTTGGCTAGAGGGATGAGGAAGGAGGGTTACTCTAACACAGGCAGGAGAGGATGAAGAGGAGTTAAAGCCCAGTTGGAGAGGGTGGGACGGGCACAATGGGATCCAGCTGTGGAACCTGGGGCTGCATGGGCTTCGAGGCCAGGAAGAGAGAAAGGACACGGGATGGAAAGACCCCTGGGTCCAGGGCTCCCTTACCACTCAGGTAGACAGCATTGAGGAGGACAAGGCGGGTGTCCGAGGGCAGACTTTCCAGCAGTTCTGTGATCTTGTGGTTGGTCTTCTCTGCCACCCAGGTGTTGATCAGCTCCACGTTGACATCGCTGTCATTTCCCAGGACTCTGGGGCTGCTGCCATACAGGCTCTGAGAGGCATTCACAAAGGTGTCCCTTATGGGCAGGTCTGGAGGATGGGGGGCAGGTGGAGAGAGGGAGGCATCAGTCCCCGAACATCCTCTCCCTTCTAGGGAGGCTTCGGGAGGAAGCATGTTTCCTACTGCTTTGGGCTTGCTGGGGCAAGCATAGCAGGTTGGAGACAGGGCCCAGCCCACTCCTCTTACAGATATGGCAATTGAGGCCCCTAGGAGGACGCCTGCTAGGCCCTGGCTACCTCTCCTTGCCATGCACCTGTGGCTTGGCGAAATAACTAACTTCCATTTGCCAGGGTTTTCCCTTGGTTCTTCCCTTAATTCAGCAGGGAGCCCACTCTGCTTCTCGGCTTCGGCTTCGGTGGAAGTTCATGGCAAGACTTCCTGGCTTTTGTTCTCCAAAGGTCAAGTCCACTAAAGAAAACAGTGTTTGAAAGAGAAAATTTTCTCCTGGATTAAATAGATAATATTGATTGCAGTTGTATTTTCTACCAATCTAGCAAGACTGACGATTAAGTTGATGGATAGCAAATAAGTACACATAGTGTTTCCTGAACACCTTCAACAAAGATTTTTCTCATCTTTAAAAAAGAGGGTATTTCTTTCTTTTCTTTTTTTTTTTTAAGAGAATGGGTTGATAGGTGAGTTTCCTTTGTTTCTTCTTCTTCTTCTTCCCTGTATTTTCTGTTTTCTACAATGAATGAATATTGTTTTTATAGATTTAAAAAAAATGGGAAAAATTTTTTTCCCTTTAAAGGAAGGGGGCTGGGATCCCTGGGTTGTTCAGTGGTTTGGCGCCTGCCATCGGCCTAGGGCGTGATCCTGGGGTCCCAGGATCGAGTCCCGCATCGGGCTCCCTGCATGGAGCCTGCTTCTCCCTCTGCCTGTGTTTCTGCCTCTCTCTGTGTGTCTCTCATGAATAAATAAATAAATAAATAAATAAATAAATAAATAAATAAATCTTTAAAAAAAATAAAGGAAGGGGGCAGACTAGATCTGTCACTCTCAAGGCTTTTTAAGGACCTGAACTATCCTGAAACAGTCACATGTGAAGCCCACAATTAAAAGGGCTCTGGTTGGGGTACCTGGGTGGCTCAGTGGTTGAGCATCTGCCTTCAGCTCAGGTTGTGATCCCGGAGTCCAAGGATTGGGTCCTGCACTGGGTTCCCCGCAGGGAGCCTGCTTTTACCTGTGCCTCTGTCTCTGTCTCTCTCTGTGTCTCTCATGAATAAATAAATAAAATCTTTAAAGAAATAAAATAAAATGATTCTTGTTGAGGCTGGGTGAGGGCTCAGAGGCCAGCTGGCTCCATTTGCTTCCCAGAGGAGTGGGAACCCCATATCCCACTCAACCTCCCTGATCCCTCTCCACTCCCACCATGACTCCTGAAGCAGCTCAGCAGAAACCCAGGTCTCTGGGGAAGAAAATTTGAAAATTATGGTATCATGTCATTTTGGAAGCTTATTCATCTTATTACATATTCAATAATGCAACATTTGTAAATGACCACAAATTCATAGAACACAAAAGTACAAAAAACTAGATGTCTCAAGACTCCCCTGGCCCAGATGAACATTGTTTCTCTTGAGCTCTCTGGTACTGTCTATGAATAAATGCAGAAGGACATTCTTATTCTAACCAGAGCTAATGAATGGAAATGACTTGCCCAAGGTCTCACTAGGAGACCCATTGCCCAAGGTCTCACCAGAAGACCCATCCAGCTCCTGAAGCCAAAGGACATTCCTGCTGAGGCCCTTACCTACTCTGCAGCCCATCCCTAACCTGTAGCTCTAACATTCCCTCTGTCCTCTTTGCCTAGGGTCGGGTCCGCCCCAGAACTCTCTCAGAATGCTGCTCGGCAGCTGCTGCTCTTTCTCGGGGCACTCACCTGGGCTGTGGAAGATCTGAGAGACTGATGTGAAGCCTTTGGATGTGAAGGCCTTCAGGGCCTGGTGGACACAGGCAAAGTCCTCGGGGTAGGAGAGGAGGTTCTCCAGGTTTCTCTTGGTGTTCTCCCCAGCCCCTGCAACAAAGGGCAGAAATAGGGAAAAACTGTAGGATCGAGATGGGGGGCCTGCCATTCAGGACTAGGATTGAGGGACCAGGCTGGAATTCGGGAGGTCGTTTCCTGCTATGGAGGGGATCACAAATCAACAGAGCAGGGATGACTGCTTCTGAAGACCATCCATAGGTCAGAATGAAAGGGGTGGGGGAATTAGGAATCATCACAGTTAGGCTTTTCCAGGGCTTTGAATCTTCTTCTCCACTTTCTACCTAATTTTAACCCCACACGGCACTGAAAGCCCAGTCCAATCACTGCCTATTGCACATGAATGATGATTTGGCTGGTTTGGGTATATGAAGGTTTAACCTTTTAGGCAGGACACTAGCTCACTTTTAAAAGTAGAAATCAGAGGATCACAAAGAGGAGAGATGTTCAATACCCTTTTCGTTATTCATTATTAAATATTTATTGTACACATATTCCCTGCAGTAAGAGATAAAATGTATGGAGCACTTACTGGGTTCCAGGCATCACATACTGGCTCCCATATTAGCTCACTGAATCTCCACAATAATCCTTTCACATCAGGGTCATTACTCTCCCTACTCACAGATGAGGAAACTGAAGTTTAAGGGATTAAGCAATCTGGTGCCTGGGTGACTCCGTCTGGGTCTGTTAAGTAGGCATCTGCCTTGGGCTCAGGTCATGATCATGGGGTCCTGGGATCGAGTCCCACATCCGGCTCCCCTGCCCCACGGGGAGTCTGTTTCTCCCTCTCCCTCTGCCTCTGCCTGCCACTCCTTCTGCTTGTGCACTCTCCCTCCCTCTCTCTCTCTCTCTTTCAAGGAAATAAATAAAATCTTATATAAAAAAAGAGAGAGACAGATTAAGTGATCCACTCTACTCAAGACCACAGATTTAGACAGAAAAGGGAGAGAAGACTCAAGCCATAGATTCTGGGCAATAGGGATCCCTGGGTGGCGCAGCAGTTTGGTGCCTGCCTTTGGCCCAGGGCGCGATCCTGGAGACCCAGGATTGAATCCACGTCGGGCTCCCGGTGCATGGAGCCTGCTTCTCCCTCTGCCTGTATCTCTGCCTCTCTCTCTCTCTGTGTGACTATCATAGATTAAAAAAAAAAAAAAAAGATTCTGGGCAATAAAGAAATCTGCCAAAGCCAATCAACTGAAATGTGTCTCCCAGCGGACATCTGGCAGTTTTGGTTGTCCTAACTGGGAAGTGTACATAGCTGTATACCCCATGGGACTTAACATCTCTAGGGAAGGCAAAGGACTAACGTGTTTTGACCTCCCTCTAAGCCAGCCACCAAGCTCTCTGCTTTCTTTTTTAAAGTAAGTACAACTATCTCCATTTCTCATGTGAGGACTCAGGCAGAGGAGTTGAGTAACCTGCCAAGGTCACACAGCCAGTAAACAGGATTAGCATGATTCTACTCTATGTCTATCGCTCATGGTTTCATTTTCCTTGTTGCCTTACCCTGAGACATGGCTGGGGACTGAGAACCTGTTTTATATATTCCTGCTTAGTCCATGGGGTTTTATAAGCAATAGTGTGTATTAAATCACTGTTAAATGAAGGAATAAATGAATGCTCACCCTCTCCCTAAACGTAACCCAGTTTTATAGCCTTTCCCCAAGGCACGGCTTTGCAGCCAGATGGGTTGGGGACTCTTACAGGAGGGTCCAACATACAACTTGGAGAGGACTTAGGTTCTTACCAAGCAGGACCTGGGTCAGGAGGCTGGCAATGCTGAATGGAGAAAAGGCCATGTTGGTCTCCACCTTCTTCACCGCTGAGAAGGCATGGTAGAGCTTCAGAGAGAAGGCTATCAAGGCCTCACTCAACTCGGACTCTGCCCAGTGACTCTCCACGTCAGAGCAGGAAGTGGCAGGCCCTGGGCAGAATGGCTCAGTAGTGGGCTGGGTGGGTTGAACAGTGGAACCGATGAAAGGCTGAGTAGTGGGTTCAAGAGTGGTATTGGCTGTTATGATGGTTGAGCTGATATTCAACAAGGTGGAAGAGTCCACGGTGTGTTGAGTGGATACATTCTTGGTGATCGCTCCCTCCGAGATGTGTCCTTCGCTTCCCCCTTGCCAGCTCTCTGCCATGGAGTTGGGGCTAGTAACATTCAGATCTGAGGAGGCTCTAACCTGTGGTTCAAGAACCTGAGTTTCACTTTTCCTACTATGAGGCACAGCTCCCCCCTCAAACACTCACAGCAGGAAGGGAAGGTGGGGATGTGGAAGATGTCCAGAGAATGATTCCTGGGAAAGCCTGGTGGGCAAGAGGCCTGCCTTGGAGCTGCCACCACTACGTCCTCCAGAGGAGGGGCAGTGCAGGAGCTGGTGGTGGTGGAGACAGGATAGTCTCCACAGAGGAAAGGAGCTAGGACTCTGTTATCTCTGAGGAATTGATCCCATAAGGGAAGCTGTTTCCAAAACTTTGGAGCTGAGGGTCAATGGCCGTTTATCCATGTTCTTGCAATTTCTTTAAGTATCTGCCTGTCTTGGTTCACCTGCCAGGCCAGTACAGAGATATTCGAGCTTGTGACCTCTGTGTGAGAAGTGGCTTTTCCATCAGCGTTCCAAAAGAAAGGAAGGAAGGGAGCAAGGAAGGAAGGAAGAAAGGAGAGAAAGAGGAAAGAAAGGAAGGGGGGGGGGAGGAAGGAAAGAAGGGAGGGAGGAAGAAATAGTACAGACCAGTGGCTCTCAGTCAGAGACCACTTTAATCCCTGGGGATTTTGGCAATGTCTGGAGACATTTTTGGTTATCATAGGGCAGGGAAAGGGATTGGGGAATAGGGTGGAGATGGTACTGGCATTCAATGGGTAGGAACCAGGATACTGCAAAATATCCTACAATGTCCCGGCTAGCCCCTCACAACGAATTAGCGAGCCCCAAATGTCTTGGTTTCTGGGTTGAGAAAGCTCATATTATCCCATGTCAGTGATAAAAGAAACTGATGCTGAGATATTCAGGAACTGGCCCAGGGCCTCACTGAAGCTGGTGACTCGACTAGTGATTCTAGATCCCCTGCTCAACCCCGCAGAGCCCCTGACTACCTAGGGCACCCCCGATGCCACCTCTACACACTCTGTGACACGCCAAAGCAGGCGCCCACCTTCCCGAGCCTCCCATGCGGCTGGCACCCGCGGCTGCGACGGGCCCCACCCGGACCCAGGGGTGTCTGCTGCCTCTCCTGGCGGTGGGGCAGGAGCAGCCCAGGCAGGTCCTGTGTCTCCAGCACCCCCCACCTCCCAGCTCAGCCACGAAAACTCCTTGTCTTTGCAGAACACAAAGTACTGCCCATCTCCGGCCCTCTCTAGCCTTCCACCCTACAAACCGGCACCCGCTCAAGGCCACCCCAACCGGCGGGCAGCGGGCCGGGAGGAGAACCCCGCTCGCCCGCGCCTTGCTCTCTCCGGACCCCGGGGCCAGGACCACACTTGCTGGTGCCAAGAGGAGCTCTCCTCGTTCGGCAGGCCCAGAACGGTTCATCTTCAGCTGCTCGCCCCCTCAAAGGGGCCACTCACCCCAGCCAGCAGCAGCAGCAGCAGCAGCGACAGGGTCAGCGGGGTCAGCCTGGAGGCCATCTGGGCGGTGGCGTCAGCCCGGACCTGCGGAGACAGCCAGCGCTGCAGTGGGTGCGGACCCCGGCGCCCCCGCCCACCACCCCGGGCCCCCCTCCCCCCGCCCACCACCCGGGCCCGCCTCCCCCTCCCCCTCTCCCCGCCCACCACCCGGGCCCGCCTCCCCCTCCCCCTCCCCCCGCCCACCACCCGGGCCCCCCTCCCCCTCCCCCTCCCCCCGCCCACCACCCCGGGCCCGCCCCCATTCCGTCCCAGCCCGCGGTCCCCCGGCGCGAATTCCCGCCCCCCCGCCCCCAGCCACCTACCCTCAGGCTCCTCCCCCTGTTTTGTTTTCCCCAAACCGCTTCCCTTTCCCGGCACCGGCTGCCCTTCCTTCCCCCTCCCAGCCCAGTCCATCCATCTGTTCCCCCGGAGGGTCCTGCTCCAGCCTAACGAGGCCGCCGCGAGGCAGGGGGAGCAGGGGACGGCCAGGGGGGGCTGCGCACCGCAGCTCAGGCGACACCCCGGGGAGGGGGCACGGGCGGGGGGGGGCGCTGAAGTCTACAGTGCGAGCTAGCTAGTGGAGACGTCAGAGATAAAGAGGGGGCAGGAAACGGGGGGGGGGGAAGAAGGAGCTGGAGACACCCCACTCCCCAAACCCCCGCCCCCACCCCCATCACCAAACCTGCTCCAAACTCCTGGTCCCTGGGCAGCTCCAGCGCAGACTGAGTGCAGTCCCACAAGGTCAGGGAGGTGGGGTGCGGGGGGGTCGGTCTTGGCTATTGGCTGGCCCAGGACACTGCCCAGTTACAAATTAAGGATGATTGATCGCTGGTGTGAGTTCCCGTAAACCGGGATGGGACGGACCACTCGGTGGGGCTCTGGGCGCCGGGCCAGAATTCTGCCCCAAGCCCCTTGGGGGCCAGGGGTGGGGAAGCTTGGTCCTGATAAAAGCCGCAGAGACCCAAACTGTGCTCCAGGGTTGACAAGCAACCAGCTTTTTGGGAATCACTCAGCTCATCTCATCCTCAAAGTGACTCTTTGGAAACAGGTCCCATTGTGCCCATTTGAGAGTTAAAATACCCGAGCCTTAGAGCAGTTAAAAGTCTGGCTGGTGATCACCCTCACTTGGAAAACAGCTGGACTCTGAACGAAATCCCCTGAAGTCCTACCGGCCACCTGCTGTCTTCTGTGCTGTGTGGGTGTTCTGCTTCTCCTGTTGGAGACCTGGAACCAGTGGTTCTTCCCTTGTAAAGCAGACAAGGAATTTGAGGCACCCAGCCCAGCAAGCATTACATAAAAAACTAACAGTTGGGGCAGATGCCTTGTGGGGTGTGGAGGGGGATAGTCGCTGGAACCCAGCAGACATGGCTTCCAGGCCTGCCTCGCTGGATGGGTGACCCTAATTGTTTCCCCCTTTAGCACCTAACTCTCTTTTCAGGGTTGTTGCCAGATAAAATACAGGAAGCCCAGTTAAATTTGAATTTCCGATAAACGACAACAAAAAAATTCTTTGGAAGGATGTCGCATGTAATACCGGAACACACTATAAAATTTTTTTGGTCATTTATCTGAAATTCAAAATTAACTGGGCATTCTGTATCTTCTCTGCTAAATCTGGCTACCCTGCCTCCTTTGCAAAATGAGGAGGTCTCTGATGACTTAATATAGCTCTGAAGTTCTATGCCCATCTCACTACTGGACCTGTCCTGTTTGGACAGTCAGGAAAGTTGGCTGCTACCTTCAGAACTATCTTAAGGGACTGACCAAGAACAGAGTGGGAGGGATCCCTGGGTGGCGCAGCGGTTTAGCGCCTGCCTTTGGCCCAGGGTGGGATCCTGGAGACCCGGGATCGAATCCCACGTCAGGCTCCCGGTGCATGGAGCCTGCTTCTCCTTCTGCCTGTGTCTCTGCCTCTCTCTCTCTCTCTCACTCTGTGCCTATCATAAATAAATAAAATTAAATAAAAAAAAAAAAAAAGAACAGAGTGGGAGAAAATTTGTGCATCTCCTTGGGGGTCATTGGAAAAGATCCATAGAGACTCTGCACCCGCTTTGCAAGGGCTTTCCAAGTGCTCCATTCCTCACGCCCACTTGGAAACCTTCTGAGTCTTGGGAAAGCTCCTTCCCCACAGGGGCATACACAATGCCACTTCCCCATCCCCAGGCCTAAGCTGGGGGCCTGGAAGGCACACTGAGTTTGAGGCTTCTGGGAAATGGGTCAAACAAAAAGAAGGTGGTGGAAGGCAATCTCATTCATCCTGGTTAATTCTCACGACAACTATGAAATGGGTGCTAATATAAATATCCTCTTAAAAAATAGAGAGACTTAAAGAAATTAACTGATATACCTGACACCACATAGCAAGTAAGTGACAAGCCAGGATGTGGATCAAGCTACAAATCCTGTATGAACCCCCCATAAATGACTGGTAGACACCATAGGCTAACTGGAAGCAGCTACCAGAGAGAACATCCTGTGCCCAGCGGCAGGAGTATGGTGGTCTGTGGACCAGTCTCATGGTGGACAAGGCCCAGTAGAGAGGTTTGCCCAGCCTGTGGGTCTACCTCCTTCAGCCACCTTAGCTCTTTGGCCACTCTGGACATTTAGAGGGTGTCTCTTTCTGCTTTGTGGAGACTCTCCTTTCTGATGAAGCTGGTACTGAAGCTCTCCCCTGGCTGTGGACATTAGCATTTTTCCCCAACACGAATGGCCTGAGGTTGACTTAATTATGAGGTTTGCAGAATTTCTCACTAGTATGCGTGTTCAGATAGTCAATCGATTTAGGATTATGAATTAAGCCCTTCCCTCAACCCTGGGGGCAGGTCTAGGGTTTCTCTGTCACGAGAACCTTCTTTTCTAGTGGAGACCTCTTTCCCCATGTGAGATGTATCCATGGCTTCCACCACTGTGGGTTTCCTGGACGAGGTCCAAGTTCTCATTAAAGTTTTCTCTACTGAGAACATTCTATCAGGCTTTGAGCCTTTTTCATCAGGTTGGTCCTCAGGTAGCACAAGTACAAGTTCCTGTGTGGGTGAACTCCTTCTCAAGATCTATACACCTGTAGTTTCTCCTCTGAAGGAAAGTGACCCAAAACTTGGAAATAGGGCAGAAGAATCAGGGTCGTTTTATTCTCAGAATGTAGAGAATTATTCGAGGGACAATTTACTCCGTTCTCCCATATACAGCTAGTACCACTCTAGATGCGAGAAAAGTGAATTGATTACGTATAGAGAATGCGCTGGGCATTAGGGCTCCAGCCTGTCTTCACAACATTGGCTGAGAAATACTATTGGAGGGGAATAAGATTTGCTTTGACTTCTTATTTACTACGGATCAGGGCCCAGAGTCTGTAATGTCAGATGCTGACCTGCCAAAATGGATAAGATGCAAATGTTTTCTGTGTGGCATTGATGAAAGTAAAATAGAAACATTTGGAAGAGCAATAACGATAACCCCAAAGGTTGTGGTCTTCTTGCATTGTAAGGCAGTAGCCAGTTCTATTGCTAACTTAGCCATGTTCTTGCAGAATTCTCTTTTTCACTGGGCACGTGCACACACACACACACACACACACAGTTTCTTGCATCCTTTTTTTTTTTTTTTTTTTTAAGACTTATTTATTTGAGAGATGGAGAGAAGGAGTGGGGGGTGGGCAGAGGAAGAGGGAGAAGCAGACTTCCCGCTGAGAAAGGAGATCACGACCTGAGCTGAACACAGACACTCAACTGACTGAGCCACTCAGCCACCTGACTGGTGCCTGTTGCATCCTTCTTTGAACCACCTTTGTCATCCTGATGTTAGTTTCTTTAATATTCTTACTGTATATTTGTCTGAGAATGATGTTTCTACCATTTTGAAATCTGTGTGGTGGCTTTCCCTTTTGTGGGGTTATTGATGCTTTATAAGTAAAGATGGACCATTGACTGACCCTTGTCTCATATTTCCTACAAATACAGTTCTCTCTGGGGGAAGGCACAGGGTGGCAGCCATGAGTGAAAGGGGGGGTCCCTACTGTAGGTGCACCCCTCCTCATATCTTCCCTTTCTCAGTTGGCCCCGCATTGGCTCTTTCCTGCTTACCATTCCAACAACTCAGCCACCCTGGAACCCACGAGCGAGTCTTCATTCACAGGACCCTTCTTCCAAAGACCCTCTTCTCATTATTAGCACTCCTGGGGGACACCTGGGGGGCTCAGTGGGTTAAGCATCCAATTCTTTTTTTTTTTTTTCCAAAGATTTAATTTATTTATTCATGAGAGACACACACACAGAGAGAGAGAGAGGCAGAGACACAGGCAGAGGGAGAAGCAGGCCCCCATGCAGGGAACCTGACGTGGGACTCGATCCCAGGTCTCCAGGATCACACTCTGGGCTGAAGGCGGCACTAAACCGCTGAGCCACCGGAGCTGCTCTAAGCATCCAACTCTTGATCTCAGCTCAGGTCATGATCTCAGGGTTGTGAGATTGAGCCCCAGGTAGGGTCCTACACTAATAGTGCAGCGTCTGCTTAAGATTCTCTTTCCCTTCCCCCATGCCCCTCCCTACCACACTCTCTCTCCCTCAAATAAATAAATAAATAAATCTTTAAAAAATAAATAAACAAGACAAAATGAAAAGTTCTTCCAGATACAACCACTGGTAACAGTTCCAAGTGTATTATTCCAGACTCTACTCTCTAAAAATTTTATATATATATTTTACAAAAATGTATACAAAATATATTTTATAAAAATTTTATATATAAGATTATAAATATATATATATACATATATATATTTATCCCACATGCATCATGATTACTTCTCCATAATTTCTTTTCTTACTCAGTTAAGTATCATGGACTTTGTTCCATGTCATTACAGGCAGCTTTACCTATTCTTCCTAACGGCTGCACGGTACTTCATGTATGGACGTATCACACAGTATTTTTGGGACAAATGGGTCGATTCCCAAACCCCCACTGACTGCATGCTAGTTCTAGAAAGTTCTCTTGCCTGCCCACTTTTACACTTGTTAGCAGTTTAACTAGTAGTCTCTCTGCCACATTTCTGTCTCTAACCTTTGACTCCAGCTCTCTGTTGCCACCTCTTGGGATAGAACACCAACGTTTGGATCATTTGCTCAGCTGTGAATTTGGTCCCCTTCCAGATTGTGATTTCTCATTTTGACCTGCTGCTTCTGTTTCCATGCACTGCCCGATGCCTCCCCAGTCCCAGGGGAGCCGTCTAGCCTTACCCATCCCTCATTCACCTGTGTCTGACAGGGCACAGGGAGCCAACATCCTCGCCCTGCCTAAGTTGGACATGGAGCCCATATGGTCACTTACCCAATTAAAAACTATTTGGGGAGGGGGTGGTGCCTGGGTGGCTCAGTCAGTTGAGTATATGACTCTTGATCTCAGGGTTGTCAGTTCAAGTCCCACACTGGATATAAAACTTACTTAAAAATAAATGGAGGGATATTGGTAGGTAAGTAGAGAGATAGGTTAAAAACTGTTCTTGGCTTCAGCCTCTAAAATGCAATTGCCCTTGGCCTACGAGATATCAAGCCATATAAATATCTCATCATCCAGGGGTGCCTGGGTGGCTCAGTCAGCTAAGTACTGATTCTTGATTTCAGCTCCGGTCATGATTTCCGGGCTGTGCAATCAAGCCTGGAGCCCCGAGTTGGGCTGTGCACTAAATGGGGAGCCTGCTTCTCTCTCTCTCTCTCTCTCCTTCTCCCTTTGCCTCTCCCCCTGCTTATGTTCTCTCTCTCTCAAATAATCTCTTTAAAAACCTCATCCAAATATGTATCTGTCACAAATGGTCATTTTTTTCAGATAGAAGAGTGGCTATACCTTTTCCCTAGCATCATGTGTGACGAGACCCAGCAGTGCAGGCAGGGGGAGGCGCATGTGCCTCTGAGTTACACAAACTTGGATTTAAATCCCTCTGTTCAGGGCATCCCGGGTGGCTCAGCGGTTTAGCGCCCCCTTCAGCCCAGGGCATGATCCTGGAGACCCGGGATCGAGCTCCACGTCAGGCTCCCTGCATGGAGCCTGCTTCTCCTTCTGCCTGTGTCTCTGCCTCTCTCTATATATATCTCTCATGAATAGATAAATAAAATCTTCAAAAAAAAAATCCCTCTGTTCTGCTTACTAACTATCCAAGGGGCCTTAACCTCTGGGAGGAGTCATAGTTCCAAATCTGACATGGGGGTTGTACTGTCTCTCCCATAGGGTCATTTTGAGGATGAAGTAAGATAGGTTTGAAAAGCATCTAAAAGGTGTTTGAGAATGACAGTTGTGGTGAGATGCTTACTAACAGCTTTAGAAGGGTGATGGCTGATTTCTTGGAATGTCCAGAAAAAGCACCATTTTTCCTTTCCATTAGAATGGTCATAAGCTGGCTGTTGATGAACACAATTGTACATAAAGGGCAGGTTTGCTTCTTGAACAGAGTGTGCCTGTAAGGCCCTAGACTTTTGTTTTCATCTTCTGATGTGATGCCTAAGAATCTGCCATGGCTGCCTCTGGTCTTTGTAACGTTAAAAAAAAAAAAAAAACTTATAGTGAGAGATAATTCATAATGAAAATTACATAAAATAAATATACAATTTAACAAAAGATAATAAAGTTTGTATCTATGTGCCCACCACCCAGGTCAAGAAACAGAATGTGGCTGGTGGGCCAGAAGCATCCTGTTCTCCTCATCACAACTCTATTCCCTACATGAAGCTGTGACTCAAATGAGACGGTAACCAGCTCCTTACTTCTCTTTATTTTATTTCATATTTTTAAAGATTTTTTTTGAGGGGATGCCTGGGTAGTTCAGCAGCTGAGTGTCTGCCTTCGACTTGGCATGATCCCAGTCTGGGGATGGAGTCCCACATTGGGCTCCCTACGAGGAGCCTGCTTCTCCCTCTATGTCTCTGCCTCTCTCTCTCTCTGTGTGTGTGTCTCTCATGAATAAATGAAATCTTTTAAAAAAGAAAGATTTTTTTTTTTAAAGTAGACTCTATGCCTAGTGTGGAGCCTAACACAGGGCTTGAACTCATGACCCTGAGATTAATAGTCAAAAAAAAAAAATAGATGCTTAATTGACTGAGCCACTCAGGTACCGCTAAAGATTTTTCTTTAAAGATTTATTTATTTGAGAGAGACAGAGTAAGAGCAGGGGAAGGAGCAGAGGGAGAGAATATCCAAGTAGACTCCCCCTGAGTGTGAAGCCAGACACAAGGCTCAATCTTACCACCTATGAGATCAGAACCTGAGCCAAAACCAAAAGTCAGATGCTTAACTGACTAAGCCACTTGAGTGCCCCAAAGATTTTTAATTTTGTTTTTATTATTTATTTTTTAAAAAAATATTTTTAAAAGATTTTATTTATTTATTCATGAGAGACAGAGAGAAAGGTAGAGACACAGGCAGAGGGAGAAGCAGGCTCCACTCAGGGAACCTTATGTGGGACTCGATCCCGGGACTCCAGGATCATGCCCTGAGCCAAAGGCAGACGCTCAACCACTGAGCCACTCAGATGTCCCCCAAAAGATTTTTTTCAAATAGGTCCCACACTGAACACAGGGCCTAAACTTATGACCCTGAGATCAAGAGAGTTCTATGCTCCACCAACAGAGCCAGACAGGCACCCCAAAGATTTTATGTTATTTTATTTTTAAATGATATTACCTGTAAGTAATCTCTATACCCAGTATGGGGCTTGAACTCATAACCTGGAGATCAAGACTTCCACACTCCATTGCCTATGCCAGGCCAGGCATCCCTCATTTTTCTTTTCTTGATTACCAATGAGATTGAGCACTTTGTCAGACTTATTGTCCACTTGAGACTTTTTCTTTGATGAAATACTTTGGGGCATAAAGTAATGGGCTCTTCGGGACGCCTGGGTGGCTCAGTGGTTGAGCATCTGCCTTCGGCTCAGGGCATGATCCCAGGGTCCTGGAATTCAATTCCACATCAGGTTCCCTGCATGGAGCGTGCTTCTCCCTCTACCTGTGTCTCTATGTCTCTCATGAATAAATAAAATCTAAAAAAAACAAAAAACAAAAAACAACCTGATTAGCTGTTCATCCAAGTTCTTTCCTCTCCTGGCTGTATAGGTAGACCGACCACATTTCCCGGCTTCCCTTGCAGGCATAGGAGCCACGTGGTGGGGATCAAGCTCATGGAATGCAAGTGGAAGTGACACAAGACAGTTCCAGGCCTGGCCTTGAAAAAGCTCCCACCATGAAAGTCTCTTTTCTCCCTCCTCTGCTGGCTGGATGCTCATGTCTAGGATGACTTTGTGGAGCAGAACCTCCTCTGATCAGGAACATTAATTTTGGACTTTACCTGAGTAAGAAATAAAGTTCCACAATTGTGATCCTTGGCTGCTCTTACAGTTCATCCATTCTAATATTTGCCCATTTTTTAAAATTAAGCCTTTTCTTTTGATTTAGGAGCTCTTTTTGGATGCAAGCCTTCTGTCAGTTATATATGCTGTAAATTCATTCTAGCCCATGCTACACCTTTTCATTCTATCAATACTATGTTTTAAAGAATGAAAATTCTTCATTGCAATATGATAAAGTTTATCACTCTTTTCCTTTATGATTAGTGCGATTTTGCATTTGTTCATAAAACTTTTCCCTCTATGGTTAAAAATGTATTCTCTGGTTTTGTTATCTAAACTTTTAAAATATTTTTAAATTTATTTTTATTTTTTAAATATTTATTTATTTATTCATGAGAGACACAGAGAAAGAGAGAGAGAGAGGCAGAGACACAGGCAGAGGGAGAAGCAGGCTCCATGCAGGGAGCCCAATGTGGGACTCGATCCCGGGTCTCCAGGATCATGCCCTGGGCCAAAGGCAGGCGCTAAACCACTGAGCCACCCAGGCTGCCTGAACATACAACTCTTGATCTCTTGTGGGTTACTTGGAAATGAACTCAGTACAAGCTCTTCACCCAGTTAGAGGCCATTTGGGATTCCCATCTGTCGGTCCCTAACAATTCCATCTTTCCCATCCCTCTCCATCCTTCATCTAAGTGAGTGAAAGGAAAAAGATTACCCTGGACAGGAAGAGAGCAGGTGTGAAAAGCAGCACATCAATTGCACACCAGGGTCACCTGCTAATGTCTGTTGAGGCTGGGGGCTGATGAGGAGGACTCATGGAGGTGTCCTGGGCTTCAGTCAGAATTCTGGCCTGCCTTGTGAAAAGCTCAGATTCCATTTCTGGCCCATGCAGTTTCCTTTCAGCCTACCACCTGCCACACAGCAGACACTCGATAGATAATTGTGGAATGACTGAATGACCAAGGTTCTTTGATATAGGCCATCAAGGACACAGATTAAACTGTCCCACCGTGCCTTCTAGCAGCTCTTTTCTCCTACACACCCATCCGGACAGTCACTTCTGGCAGCTGCTACCAGCAGGCTGGTGGTGCCTGTTACCTCCTCTAAAGAACTGATAAGACTAGAAGAGGACAGACACAGAGATATTACACGTGGGGAGGGGGAGAGCAAGCCCTCCCCCAAATTCCAGACAAACAGCTGCGCCAGGAGCCCATTAACAATTCAAGGTCAAGGCGGTTTCTTTATTTCCCCCACCCACCCCACCCCAATAGTTTCTCCAGTCCTGCTTTCCTCTAGCCACTGCTAGTCCTGGGTTATTCTCATTTTCCTACTAAAAACACCACTTCATTAAATAGATAAGACATTTAAACATTAGCATCTGTTGCCTACATTTACCTGTAGAGGGCATGAAAATGATGGTTTGGTAAAATTTTTTAAATCTTACAAATGGGGGGGCGCCTGGCTGGCTCAGTTGATGGAACGTGTGACTCTTTTTTTTTTTTAAGGTTTTATTTATTTATTCATAGACACAGAGAGAAAGAGGCAGAGACACAGGCAGAGGGAGAAGCAGGCTCCATGCAGGGAGCCCGATGTGGGACTCAATCCTGGGTCCCCAGGATCACACCATAGGTTGCAGGTGGCGCCAAACCGCTGAGCCACCGGGGCTGCCCGGAACGTGTGACTCTTGATCTCAGGGTTGTGAGTTCAAGCCCCACACTGGGGGTAGAGATGACTTAAACATAAAATTTTAAAAAGAATATCTTTTTTTTTTTTTAAGATTTTATTTATTTACTCATGAAAGACACAGAGAGAGAAAGGCAGAGACATAGGCAGAGAAAGAAGCAGGCTCCATGCAGGGAGCCCAATGTGGAACTCAATCCCAGGACTCGAGGATCACACCCAGAGCTAAAGGCAGACACCCAACCGCTGAGCCACCCAGGCATCCTAGAAAAATCTCTTTTAAAAATAGAAAATAGGGGCAGCCCGGTGGCTCAGCGGTTTAGCGCCACCTTCAGCCCAGGGCCTGATCCTGGAAACCCAGGATCGAGTCCCATGTCGGGCTCCCTGCGTGGAGCCTGCTTCTCCCTCTGCCTGTGTCTCTGCCTCTCTCTCTCTCTCTCTCTCTCTGTGTGTCTCCCATGAATAAATAAAATCTTAAAAAAATAAAAATAAAATAAAATAAAATAGAAAATATTACAAGGATGCCTGGGTGGCTCAGGGGTTGAGCATCTGCCTTCCACTCAAGGCGTGATCCCGGGGTACTGGGATGGAGTCCTGCATCGGGCTCCCTGCAGGGAGCCTGCTTCTCCCTCTGCCTGTGTCTCTGCCTCTCTCTGTGTCTCAAATGAATTAAAAAAAAAAAAAAACAGGGCTGGATTGATGCTTCCTATCCAAACCCACTGTATTCTATCATCGCTTAATATTATCCTTGGGTTCACCTGCTCGGTTTAGGATTCATTTGGGATTCAAACCCGGTCCAGTCTTTTCATTTAAAGATTTCTTTCTTTATTTTGAGAGAGAGCACGAGCGAGCACCACCTTTTCATTCAGTCGGAAGCCGTCTAGGACCTTCTTTCTGGGCCACACTTCGGGCCACGGAGCAGCTCAGACAAGTGGCAAAAGCTCCCAGGTCACAGAACTCTACCCTGACCACGTTTTTTCTAAAGCTACATTTTCGTCTCCCACCACCATCCCCATTTGCTGCCGGGAGAGCTGACCCGGAGAGCAGGCCCACGGGAGGCCTCGGGCCTCTCTCCTCAGCCTCTCCTCCGTGGAGGCTGAAATGGAAGTGAGAGAACAAAACCCTGGGGGGAGGGGGCGGCCGGGTGGGGGAGGGGAGGAATGGGGGCTTCCCTCCACCCTGGGAGGTGGCCTCTGATCAGGACCTGGTTACCTGGGTGACAGGAGTCGTCCTCAGGCCTTGGTGGAGGCCCCCCCCCCCAGCCAGAATGCTAATTTACTCTTCTTCAAAGCTCCGTCAATCCTTTATTATTTTTCTTTAACAAGGTGCTGCCACCTGCATTTAAAGAGACTTTGTCCTTTGTTGGCCTTTCTGAATGGTATTTATTTATTTATTTATTTATTTATTTATTTATTTATTTATTTTTCTGAATGGTCGTTAAAGCAGCGTTCTGATTGAAACAAAACCCCCATCTGCAGTAGTGTCCTCACGGGGCCTAGGGCTGGCCGGGGTAGGGCCCCCTGGGGAAGGCCCACAGCCACCGGAGGGGCACCCTAGTCTCCCGAGGGTGCTGGAGGAACGTGGGTGCCCATCACCAGACGCCCTGAAGGCCCCGAAGCTTGAGGAATTCCAGTCCTGGCTCCAGGGGGCTTTGAATTTCTAGACCCCAGTCTTCTCATCTCTGAAATGAAGAGCTTTTATTTTTGCCAGATTCTCACACACCTCTGTGCTTTCACGTTAGCTGTAAACTGAAGGGTGTCCCCCCACCCCCTAAATTTCTACGTGGAAGCCCTTACCCCGAATGTCACCGTATCTACAGATGGTGTCTTTAGGAGGTAGTCAAAGTTAACGAGGTCCTAAGGGCAAGGCCTGAATCTAACGGGGTGGAAGCCTTCTAAGAGGAAGACAGACTCCAGGAGAGGACACGAGAAGAGAAGTCTGTGTACCAGCCGGGGAGAGGGCTCTCACCCCAACTCCACTCTGCCAGCACCCGGATCTCAGACTCCCAGCCTCTGAAACTGAGAGAACATACACCCCTATTGTTTAAAGCACCCAGGCTACGGTATTTTGTTACGGCGGCCAGAACTGACTCATGCAATATGTTTAAGACTCATTTTTAAAAATATTTTATTTATTTATTCATGAGAGAAACAGAGGGAGAGAGAGGCAGAGATACAGACAGAGGGAAAAGCAGGCTCCATGCAGGGAGCCCGATGTGGGACTCGATCCTGATCCCGGGGCTCCAGGATCATGCCCTGGGCTGAAGGTGGTGCTAAACCGCTGAGCCACCCGCTGCCCAAGACTCATTTTGTTTACCTAAATACACTTATGTAAAAAGGAAACTTGACTTTCCCTTTGTAATTGGAAAATCGGTAGCACTCACCATAAATAGAATGAATCAGAGTCATTCTGGCACAGAGCCTTGAGCCCAGCCAGAGCCTTGAGCCCAGAATATTCAGGGGCCTAGAAAATGCTTTAATGTAAATTTCTTTTAAAATCAGAAGAAAGGGGTGCCAGTGGTGAGGGTCTGCCTTCTGCTCAAGGCATGATCTCCAGGTCCTGGGATCAAGTCCCACATCGGGCTTCCGACGGGGAGCCTGCTTCTCCCTCTGCCTCTGTCTCTGCATCTCTCTGTGTGTCTCTCATGAATAAATAAATAAAATCCTTAAAAGAATAAAATCAGAAGAAAAAAGAAATACAATAATGAATCCAGCCTGGATTATATTCTTATTTTTATCAATGCAGTTATAAAATATAATTTTTAATTCTTCTTTTCTTCCTTCCTTTAACGAAGGAAGGGGCGCACAGAGCAAAAGTGCCTGGGACCCATGAAAATCAGAATGCAGCCCCGGAATGAATGTACGCATAAAAGAAACACAATGGAAACAGAACGATACTACTAACTTCTAGCAAATACTGCCTGCTAAAATTTCTTTTCTTTTTTTTTAGAGAGAGGGAAAGGGTGAGCTGGGTGGAGGGGAGGGGTAGAGGGAGAAAGAGAATCTCAAGCAGCAGGGAGCTGATGTGGGGCTTGATCTCACGACCCCAAGATCATGACCTCTGCTGAAATCAAGAGTTGTACACCAAACCAACTGAGCCACCCAGGCGCCCCTGCCTGCTGAAATTTCTGTATCTCCTTTTTGTGCTTCTTCAATCCTTGTTAAGAAAGTAGATTAACACGGGGCTCCTGGGTGGCTCAGTAGGTTAAGCATCTGCCTTAGGCTCAGGTCATGATCTCTGAGTCCTAGGATCCAGCCCTGAATCAGGCTCTCTGCTAAGTGGCGAGTCTGCTTCTCCCTCTCTCTCTGTGATCTCTCTCACTCTCACTCTCTCTCAAATAAATAAATAAAACCTTGATTTAAAAAAAAAAAAAAAGGAGATTCACATGTATTAGGTATTTAGCTAGTAGAGACATGCTGGCACCAAATTAATACTTTCTTCTCAAGAAATCAAGATCAAAAGAAATTGAAAAGGGAAAAGCTGGGGTGCCTGGATGACTCAGTAGTTGAACACCTGCCTTGGGCCTAGGGCATGAGCCTGGAGTCCTAGGATTGAGTCCTATGGGGCTCCCTGCAGAGTCTCCGTGCTCCCTCTGCCTCTCTCTCTCTGTGTCTCTCATGAATGAATAAATAAAATCTTGAACAAAAAAAAAAAGAAAGAAAGAAAAAGGAAAAGCTTTCTAAGTCTGTAATTTTTTGTTATCTATACACCCAAAATTGCTTGACAACCCTTCTGTTGGCTCATCCTGTACTGGGGAGACACTGGATTTGATGATGATGATGATAGTGATGATGATGCTAATGTTGGTTATCATATTCCTGTGGTCTAGGTTTGGTATGACTGCTTACTGTATTTCAGGCCCTGGGCTAAAAATTTTCATATTCAAATCTCACATAATCCTCACAAGGACATTGGGAACATGGACTATTATCTCCATTTTATAAACTAAAGCTTAGAGAGGTTAAGTAACTTGCCCAGAATCACTTAGAAAATGTCAGAGCTGGGCAGCCTGGGTGGCTCAGCGGCTTAGCGCGGCCTTCAGCCCAGGGTGTGATCCTGGAGACCTGGGATCGAGTCCCACGTCAGACTCTGCATGGAGCCTGCTTCTCCCTCTGCCTGTGTCTCTGTCTCTCTCTCTCTCTCTGTGTCTCTAATGAATAAATAAATCTAAAAAAAAAAAAAAAAGTCATCCATTTAATAACTATCATTTAAAAAAAAAAAAGAAAGTGTCAGAGCTTTAAATCCAGGGCTGATTGGCTCTGAATCTCATGTTCTTAATCCCTAGGTTACAATTCCTATTTTTGTTTCCTTCTCTTCCATTAGTTTTCTACAAAAAATCAAAAAACAAAAACAATACATTGTAGGGTTCCCTGGGTGGCTCAGTTGGTTGGGCATCTGACTCTTAGTTTTGTCTCTGGTCATGGTCTTGGGGTTATGAGATCGAGCCCCAAATTGGGCCCACTCAGGGAGTCTGCTTTGGATTCTCTCTCTCCCTCTCCTTCTGCCCCTCCCCCCACTTGTCCCTGGAGTCCCGGGACTGAGTCCCACATTGGGCTCCCTGCATGGAGCCTGCTTCTCCCTCTGCCTCTCTCTCTCTCTGTGTCTCTCATGAATAAATAAATGGAATCTTTAAAAAAAAAAAATCACAGAATCTATAAATAGACACTTTTATAGATCAAGAGTATTGAAATGAATATGCAAATAAAGGCAAACTGGTTTTCCCGATGGGGTGGGGGAAAGTCAATTAGACCTCTATTGGACACAAAGAATTTGCATGTCTATAAGGATATTTTGCATGCTATCAGCTATTACAATTTACAGAGTTATATAAGAACTCAAAGACAAGAAAAGGCAGGCAGTTTAGAAAGGGTGTGTTGGTCGTGGCCAGGGTGGCTCAGCTGTTTAGCGCTGCCTTCAGCCCAGGACCTGATCCTGGAGACCTGGGATCGGGTCCCACATTGGGCTCCCTGCATGGAGGCTGCTTCTCCCTCTGCCTATCTCTGTGTGTGTGTCTCTCTCTTTAATAAATAAATAAAATCTAAAAAAAAAAAAAGGTGTGCTGAAGGTGGACTACTCTATTAGGCTCTTAAGTTCATCTCTAGCAAGCAAACATAAACATATACTCTGTATGTAGTCTTTAAACACAGACTTGGGACTATCCTGTCCATGGTGTCTGAAAAGTATTTTTTCCCAACTCCTTTTCAGATGATTTCTGAGACACCCCACCCCCCAATCAATGACAAAGCTGTCACAATGGGAGGTTTTGCTTCATCTAAGGGTGGAAGGTGACAATTCTTCACCCTGAAGCCCCTGGAAGGGTCCTGAGCAGGGACTAGGCTCCATCTGTGTACATATCTGCAAAGGTCACAGCCATCACGAAGCAAGAAAAACCCTGACGCTGGGGAAGAAAGAAGACTTTGCAGATGGGAATACAGTATTGGGGAGGAAAAAAAAAATTTTTTTAAAGATTTTATTTAAAATCTTAAAAACAGGGATCCCTGGGTGGCGCAGCGGTTTGGCGCCTGCCTTTGGCCCAGGGCGCGATCCTGGAGACCCGGGATCGAGTCCCACGTCGGGCTCCCGGTGCATGGAGCCTGCTTCTCCCTCTGCCTGTGTCTCTGCCTCTCTCTCTCTTTCTGTGTGACTATCATAAATAAATAAAAATTAAAAAATAAATAAATAAAATCTTAAAAACAGGGCAGCCCCAGTGGTGCAGCGGTTTAGCGCCGCCTGCAGCCCAGGGCATGATCCTGGAGACCCTGGATGGAGTCCCACGTCAGGCTCTCTGTATGATGCCTGCTTCTCCCTCTGCCTGTGTCTCTGCCTCTCTCTCTGTCTCTGTGAATAAATAAATAAAATCTTTAAAAAAAATAAAATCTTAAAAACAATAAGTAGCTTAAAATAATCGATATGCCAAAGAGCCACATCTTGGGGTGGCAAAATTTGCTCCCCACAGTAGCAAGTACAAAGAGACTCCAGAGTGGGGTTCCTTACAATGCCAAGTAGCTAAAAAAGCAGATGAAGCTGCCCAGGTCAGGAGAAAAAGAGCGTGGTGAGGACAGTAAGCAGCAGCATGAATTTCCGTTCTAAGGGGAAAATTCCTACTTGGCTCTAGCCAACCATTGCCAAGACCAAACATGAGCTGATATTGCCAAGTGTCTCATCTTCCGAAATAAGGCAGAAATAAAAATTTTAATGTAAAACCTTTCAATTTTATTTATTTGTTTTTATTTTATTATTTATTCATGAGAGACACGAGAGAGAAAGAGATAGAAACACAGGCAGAGGGAGAAGCAGGCTCCCTGTGGGGAGCCCAATATGGGACTTGATTCTAAGACCCTGGGATGAGGACCTGAACCAAAGGCAGACATAGGCTCAACCATTGAGCCACCCAGGTAACCCAAGACCTTTCAGTTTTAAAGGAAGAATATTTTAAAGATTTTATTTTTAAGAAATCTCTACACCCAACATGAGGCTCAAACTCACAACCCTCAAATCAAGAGTCATATGTTTCACCAACTGAGCCAGCCAAGGCCCCTCTAAAGAAAAAATATTTTGGGATGCCTGAGTGGCTTAGCACTTGAACCCCTGCCTTTGGCTCAGGGCATGAGCCCGGATTCCAGGGTTCGAGTCCCACATTGGGCTCCTTGCATGGAGCCCGCTTCTCCCTCTGCCTATGTACCTGCTTCTCTCTGTGTCTCTCATGAATAAAATTTAAAAAAAAAAAAAATTTTAAGTTTTAAATGTCATTTATTTTTGAAGAGGCTATTGAGAGAAAAACTCTCTAAAGGCGTGATACACAAGGGAAACCATTTTAGATTTCTTTCTTTTTTCTTTTTTCTTTTTTTTAAGATTTTATTTATTCATGAGAATACGCAGAGAGGAGAGAGAGAGACAGGCAGAGACACAGGGAGAGGGAGAAGCAGGCTCCATGCAGGGAGCCTGATGCGGGACTTGATCCCTGGACTCCAGGATCACGCCCTGGGCTGAAGGCGGTGCTAAACCTCTGAGCCACCTGGGCTGCCTCCTCCTTTTTTTTTTTTTTTTTTTTTAAGATTTTATTTATTTATTCATGAGGGACACAAGAGAGAGAGAGAGGCAGAGACACAGGCAGAAGAGAGAAAAAGGCTCCCTGCGAGGAGCCTGATGTGGGACTTGATCCAGGATCACACCCTGGCTCGAAGGCAGCACTAAACCGCTGAGCCACCCAGCGATCCCAGATATCTTTCTAAGTCAACATGACTATATAGAAATTTTATTCAAACCCAAACCTGGACTTATGGCCCATCACACATGCATTTCACATCTGCTTTGTGAATGAGTCACCTAAAGGAAAACCGTCTTGTCCTTGAGCTACCACTCAATGCTCCTATTTCCTGCATTGCTTTACCACAGAACTCGTGATTCCTGCCTAAACACTAATCTATAATCTTCGGGGCTTCTACAAGACACAAGAAGTACATAACTTTGTAAAATCTATTCCTTCTCCAGGACAGTTTCTTCCCTGTAAAGAGTGTGTTTCCCCAAGCAGCTGTCTTAACTTTGGCTGGAGGAAAACTCTTTTTTTTTTTTTTTTACTTTTGGACATTCTAAAAGGTTTGTTCATTTGCTTCAACAGGTAATTCTTTCACATTGTTCAAAAATTTAAAAGGAAAAAAGAATTTTATTTTATTTTATTTTATTTTTAAATTTTTTATTTATTTATGATAGTTACAGAGAGAGAGAGAGAAAGAGAGAGAGAGAGAGAGAGAGAGGCAGAGACACAGGCAGAGGGAGAAGCAGGCTCCATGCACCGGGAGCCTGACGTGGGATTTGATCCTGGGTCTCCAGGATCACGCCCTGGGCCAAAGGCAGGCGCTAAACCACTGCGCCACCCAGGGATCCCGAAAAAAAAATTTTAAAGGAAATGAGGTGTATAGTGAAAAGGTCTATAGTGAAAAGACCCCCCCTACCCTGCCTCTCATACCCAGTTATCTAATTACCCTCACTAGATACAAATATCCTTCCAGGGCTGCTGTGGACATAAGGAGGCAAATGTTATTCTTCCCTTACCTACACAGATTATAGCATATGTACCATATTTTCACATTGTACCATATTTTGCTTTTTTCCCATAAAGTTTATCTTTATGAGCCTTCTCCATCAATACATAAGCAGCTTCCTCATTCTTGCTTATGGCTGCACAGTATTTATTTGTATGCGTGTTCCATAATTTATTTCACCAGGTCCCTCTTGATAGGGATTGTTTCCAAAGTTTTGCTATAATAAGTAAATTGGTATTTATGTTAGTTCAAATGTTGATAAATATACCTATAGAATACAATGCCTAAAAGCAGAACTGATGAATCAGAGATGCATATTTATGATTTCACCAGTTACTGACAATTTGCTCGTGGTGGAGTCTGTACAGATTTACATTTCTACCAGCGAAATATGAGTGCCTATTTCCCATACTCTCTCAAAGACGTGTATTAATGATTCAACTTCAAGATTTCTTTTTTGCCAATCTGATAGGTGAAAAAGTACTTTGGTGTGCTTTTCAGATAAGTACTTTGGTGTGCTTTTCAGATATACACTCTTCCTATTGTAAACATAGTTGCTGATTTTTTCACATTTTTTTTTTTAGATTTCTTTTTTTTTAAGATTTTATTCATTTATTCATGACAGACACACAGACAGGGAGAGAGAGACAGAGACACAGGCAGAGGGAGAAGCAGGCTCCATGCAGGGAGCCTGACATGGGACTCAATCCTGGATCTCCAGGATCAGGCCTTGGGCTGAAGGCAGGGGCTAAACCGCTGAGCCACCCAGGCTGCCCTAGATTTTTTTTTTTTTTAAAGTAATCTCTGCATCCAGTGTGGGACCCAGACCCACAACCCTGAGATCAAGAGTCACATACTTCAGGGGCGTCTGGGTGGTTTAGTTGGTTAGGCATCTGTCTCAGGCTTGGGTCATGATCTCAGGGTCCTGGGACGGAGTCCTGCATTGGGCTCCCCGCTCAGGGTGGAGTCTGCTTCTCCTCTGCGCCTTCCCCCGCTTGTGCTCTCTTTGTCTCTGACAAGCAAATAAATCTTAAAAAAAATAAAAAATAAAAATGTTATTTATTTGAGAGAGAGGGAGAGTGGGAAGATGAGCAGAGGGAGAGGGGTAAACAGACTGGATGCCAAGTGTGGATCCTAACGTGGGGCTCAATTCCATGACCCCAAGAGCATTACCCAAGCCAGATGCTCAACAACTGAGCCACCCAGGCACCCCCCAGTTTACCATATTTGTTAGTCATAAGAATATAGATGGGAAGACAAAGGTAGGGAGGTTGTAAATTGCATTGACCAGAGTCATGGTTGAGCATGGAACTCAACATACCCCAATTCTGGACCAGGGAATAGTTCCTAAATACTAGCTATCTTTGATGGCAAAACAACAGTCCAGGGGTGTGGAGATGACTTAGATAAGCAAAAATTTTAAGAGACAATGTTAATAATAGTAAAAATACTACTAATAAATATTAAAATGTTGTCCGATGTCTGCCCAGGAGCAAATGTGCTGGGCTGGAAGAACAGAGATGTCTGAGTTTGTTCCCTGACAGCATTGGTAACACTATCTTCCCAAACAGGAGAACCCTTTTGACTTCCCTCCGATCTAGTCACTGGCATTTCATTTGTCCATTCTACAAAATGTATTGAGCACTCACCACGTGAGGCCCTGGGCTGAGCACCATGAGGTGTGGACGGGTGGGGCTGACTCTGTCCTCACCATTGAGCAGAAGAGGCGCATATCTTGTGGATTTCAAAAGATTGCAGGAGGGGATCCCTGGGTGGCTCAGGGGTTTAGTGCCTGCTTTCAGCCCAGGGTGTGATCCTGGAGTCCCGGGATCGAGTCTCAGGATCGAGTCTCAGGATCGAGTCCCACATCGGGCTCCTTGCATGCAGCCTGCTTCTCCCTCTGCCTGTGTCTCTGCCTCTCTGTGTGTCTCTCATGAATAAATAAATAAAATCTTAAAAACAACAACAACAACAAAAGATTGCAGGAGAAGGGCCTGTAGGCTTGACTTTTGCAAGATTCAGCTCTGCCAACTCTAAGTCTTGCCTGTGTGTTGTGAAGACAAAATGCAATAATTTCTGTGACAAGTACTTAGTGGGTACAGAATGTACTTTATCTGCTTCTGCTGCAAGGTTCAAGTTGTGCAGAAGGTGAGCCTTCACTGCGTCTGTGAGGGGAGGAGTGGGTTTAGAAGGAGCCCACATATCCCCCTAGGGCCCCTCCCTGGGCTTCTTCTGGTCTGGGAGCTGTTGTCTAAGCACCTCACTCTGGGCCACATTCCACTGCGCGGATGAGAAATGGGCCCAGTCAGGGGAAGTGGCTTGTTCAGGTCATGGATTAGGACCTACATATCCCTAGGCCTGGCCTGGTGAGTCTCTGCAGGCTTCCTGTCTGGGGCAGGGAGGGTTAACCTGACACTGCCCTAGTCCTCTGTCTCCCTTCAGCCCAGAGACATTCTCAGGGAACACAGGGCAGAGGAGAATTTCCTGCTTCTTCAGATGGAGGAAGAACCTCAGAGCAGCGGACAAAGACTTCATCCCACGCTACGCAAGCGCCTCCACTTCCCATACACACCCACGGCATCTTTGCTCATGCTGTTCCTTCTTCATACACCCTAACCCCACGTTCTCACTCTCGCTAACTCCGCTACTTCACAATTCACGTGGATATTTATCTCTTCCAGGAAACCTCTGCGCCTCTCCCCAAGCGACTCTCCCTCCTCCAGGCTCCCACGGCAACAGATGATTCCTTATATCCTTAGGTTTTCTGCTTTGTATTAAAAATATAGGGGCCGCACTCTTTCCCTCTGTCTGAATAGCCTGAGAGGTCCTCAAGGACAGGGGAACTCTATTTATTTATTTATAACATTTATTTTTAAAGTACTCTCTATATCCAACAGGGGGCTTGAACTCACAGCCCCAAGATCGAGAGTTACAGGCTTCATCAACTGAGCCAGTGCCCCCAGGACCTCATTTTCCCCTCAGGATGTTCCTGAAACACACTGCTTGGCCCTCAGTAGCCAATACTTGACAAGGATCAGACGTGGGCTCAAAGGCCTTTGTTCCCTCACCTTTGGGACAGGTTCATTTCTAGCATACAGAAGATGCTCGGTAAGTTTACTGAATTGAATTAAACAGCATTAATCATCCTGCAAATGCATCCCACCTCTGAGCATTGAAGTTACCTGGCTCTAACACGCTGGGATAAAAACTATGTGGGGTACAGAGCTCAGAATTCAAAACATGTGCTTCAAATACTCCGATTTCCTTCCTCATTTGGATTCTTGACACGGGTTTGTCGGAGTGAGGAGTGTTGAGTCCTCCCAAGGAGCCCTAGTTACCACGGGAGTCTTCCCCAGATGCTGCTTCGTGCTGGGGCTGCTGCTCCACCGGCTCTCAGGGTCGGCTCGGGGAGGGCGGAGACGCCAAGCTGTGTCGGGGGCGCACCCAGCAGGGCCCCTTTGTAATGCAGGGCCTCTGGAAGAGAGACTCGCAAAGCGCATCATGGGGCTCCCCCAACCGTCCTCCACGTTGGCTCTCAGAGTGGCCCTCACTAGACCTTAAATCCAGCAGGGACCGAACGAACGAACTGCGGCCGGGACCCCAGAGCGGGAGGAACGGGTCCCACGGCGCCCCCTTGCGGTGCTCTGCACCCAGGCCGCGCCCGGGGAGAAGCGGCCCCGAGGGCACCGCGTCCACGCCGCCTCCCACCCATTTCCAGAGTCCGGACGCCGCGCCCGGGCGAGGGAGCGGCTGATCCCGGGGGCCCCGGGAACGCGCTCCTGCCGCTCAGGGCGGGTCTGACGGCGGGGCCGGGGCCGGGGCCGGGGCCGACCTGCAGCGGGGCGGCCCTGGCAGCGCGCGCAGCCTGTGCTGACTCACGGAGAGGGTCCTGCGGGCGGCGCCGAGGCGGCCGTGGGGATGCGGGGTCGCGGGAGCCGGAGCCGCAGCTAGAACCCGGATGGGCGGACCGGCGCCGCGCCCCAGGGTGCTCTCCGCCCAGTGCACGGCGCCCCCCAGCGGGCGCGGGGGGCTCGGCAAGCAACGCCACGCGCGCGGGTCCTCGGATCCAGGCCCCCGCGCGGGACCGCGGGGACAGGAGTCTTCGGCGCGGCGGGGGCGGGGCGCACCGGGCCAGAGCGCGGCGAGTGGGCAGGGCGCGGTGAGTGGGCGGGGCGCGGTGAGTGGGCGGGGCGCAGCGGGTGGGCGGGCCAGAGCGCGGCGAGTGGGAGGGGCGCAGCGGGTGGGCGGGGCGCAGCGGGGGGCGGGCCAGAGCTCAGCGAGTGGGCGGGCCAGAGCGCGGCGAGTGGGAGGGGCGCAGCGGGTGGGCGGGGCGCAGCGGGGGGCGGGCCAGAGCTCAGCGAGTGGGCGGGCCAGAGCGCGGCAAGTGGGCGGGGCGCGGGGGCGGGCCAGAGCGCAGAGAGTGGGCGGGGCGCGGGCCAGAGCGCGGGGGAGTGGGCGGGGCGCAGCGGGTGGGCGGGGCGCGGCGAGTGGGCGGGGCGCAGCGGGTGGGCGGGCCAGAGCTCAGCGAGTGGGCGGGGCGCATTGGGGGAGCGGGCCAGAGCTCAGCGAGTGGGCGGGCCAGAGCGAGGCGAGTGGGCGGGGCGTAGCGGGGGGGCGGGCCAGAGCTCAGAGAGTGGGCGGGGCGCGGGCCAGAGCAAGAGGGAGTGGGCGTGGCGCAGAGAGTGGGCGGGGCGCGGGGGGGGCGGGCCAGAGCGCAGTCCGGCGGGAAGCCGCGGAAGCCGGGACGCTGTGTCCGAGATGACCGCCAGCAAACGGGTGGCGAAGGTAACGGTGGTCGGACGGCCCCTCTCTCGGCTCCCCTGCCTCGCGCGCCCTGCCCCCTGCATCCCGCCCCGGCTCTCGAGCGCGGCTATTTGTCGCCGTCGCCGCCGCCCCGTCGGAGGAGCGGGCTCCCGGAGGGGCGGGAGCCGGGGCGGGGGGCGCGGATCCAGCGGGGCTGCCGCTGCGGTCCTGGGCTGTGCTGGGAATGGGGCTGCGCCGGCTCCCGTGGAGCCGAAACTGGTTTCGGTTTCGTTTCTTCTGCCAGAAACTTGGCCTGGCAATCGCTCGCGTCTCCCGGGGGTGCTAGAAAGGTTCCGAGAGCCGGGCGCGCCGCTGGGGTGAGGGGGTGCGTAGGCGCAGAGATAACGGGGAGAAGACCTTCGCCTTGGAGTAGCTCATGCCCCGGCCGGAATGAGGCACCTACGTTTCTAGAGTCCGGGGAAGTATGGGGTGTTGAGTAGGGGTCAGGCACGAAGTCCCCTGGGTATTCTCCGGAGGAAAAGCTGCCAAGGCGGAGCTGGAAGGCGTCCTGGAGTAGGTGGCGTGCGCTCGTCCTTCTACAGATGTGGTCGGAAGCCTGTCATGTGCTGGCTCCTGTGCTAGGAACTCGGGAGGCAGAGATGAGCAAAAATCTTGCCCCTCCCTCCTTGAGTTTTCTTTCCAATCAGGGATACAGTTTGCAGATTGACTTATTTTTGAGAGAGAGAGAGAGAGAGAGAGAGAATCCCAAGCAGACTCTATGCTGAGGACAGAGCCTGAGCTGGGGCTGGGGCTGGGGCTGGATCCCACGACCCTGAGATCAGGACCCCAGCAAGCTGAAATCAAAGAGTCCATGCTTGGGGCTCCTCGGTGGCTCAGTGGTTGAGCATCTGCCTTTGGCTCAGGTCGTGATCCCAGGGTCCTGGGATGAGTTCTGCATCGTGCTCCCGGCAGGGAGCCTACTTCTCCCTTTGCTTCTGTCTCTCTGTGTCTCATGAATACATAAATAAAATCCTTAAAGAAAAAGTCCATCTTTAACTGACTGAGCCACCCTGGGGCCCCTCCAGTCAGGAACACTATTTAAAGTGAGGTCTGGGAGGATGGGAAGCGGGCAAACAAGGGTGGGAAAGCCCAGGGTGTTTGAAGGACTGGGGTGTAACCTTCATGTGGGCAGAGGTGGGGAAGCAGGAGCAGTCGTGGTGAGGTGGGTCTGACATGCCTTAGACTTTGTCTTGGAAGTGCTGCCCCTCCAGTGTGTAGGGTGGGGGCAGGTTTAAGGGGGTGAAGAGGACTGCCGGCTCCTCTGGACCTTTGAGAAATAGAAGGTCTCAGATTGGGGCATAGAGCTGGCCAAGCCCAGAAGAACTGAAATCTGGAGGTTAGCAACAAAAGGACGCGGAAGGTCTTTCTAGTCAAGTGGGAAAGGGCTGGGAGCCAGTATTTGCCACACTGACAAGACTAAGTGCCAGGCTATTTACATTAGTTTGTGAAATTCCCACAACAACTTTGTGTGAGATAAATTTTTACAAATGAGGAAGTTGAGGCTCAAAGAAAATAACTCGGTTGTCCAAGGTCACCCAGGAGGGAGTGATAGAGCTGGACGTGGAGTCCAGGTAGGTGGTGCTCAACCTGCAGCCTCTTCCAGTGGCTTCTTTACTTTCATTTTCTGTTCCTCGGAGTCAGGTGGTTTCCTAACCGGCCTCAGGAAAGAGCGGGACATCTTAGCTCGAGTTTCACTATCCTCAGGCTTGCAGCATCTTTGGCAGAACTCTTCTACAACCAAAAAGGCCAAGTGATCCCCGTTATAGTAAAGTCAGGAAGATGTCCATTCCAGAGCTTCTCTGTTTGGCTTAGGGCTTCATTTCTTTTTTTCTTTTTTTAAACTATGTCTGTGAGGTGATGGCCCTCACTTTTTTTTCCCTTTAGATTTTGTTTATTCATGAGAGACACAGAGAAAGAAGCAGGAGACATAGGCAGAGGGAGAAGCAGGCTCCCTGTGGGAAGCGCCATGCAGGACTCCATCCCAGGACTCCGGGATCACGACCTGAGCCAAAGGCAGACGCTCAACCACTGAGCCACCCAGGTGTCCCTAGGGCTTCCTTCTTGCCAGAGGGTCATAGATGTTACTGGAGCTAGGACTCATGGTAGCAGGTGCTTCTACTTGGGGAGTAAAATATAAATAAGGGGTCATAGACTCTGGGCACAAGGCACAAGAAGCAGTTTGTTGGTATGAACAGAGACAGAGTATGGGCTGAGACACAGGCGATGAGGCCAGGGTTGCGTTTAGATGTTGGGGGTGCAGAGAAAGTTCACGTGGTCCACAGCCTGAAGAGCCCCTCCCAAGCTGTGGACTAAGTTTGAGCTTTCTGTCTGCCTTTTGTTTGTACCACCATTTCTCAGCCTTGTCACTGTTGACATCTGGAGCTGGGTAATCCCTTGTACGATGTCTGTCAGCATCCCTGGCCTCTGCTCCCTAGATGCTGGTGGCACTTTCCTGCAACAACCCAAAGTGGCTCTAGGCATTGCCCAGTGTACGCTGGAGGGGTGGGGTCAAATTGGCACCGGTTTGAAAGCCAATGGTTTTGGACCCCTGGGTGGCTCAGTGGTTGAGTGTCTGCCTTTCGCTCAGGTTGTGAGCCCAGGATCCCAGGATTGAGCCCTGTATCCAACTCCCCACAGGGAACCTGTTTCCCCCTCTGCCTGAGTCTCTGCTTTTCTCTTTGTTTCTCTCATGAATAAATAAATAAATAAAATCTTTAAAAGAAAAGAAAACTGATGGTTTATAACAACCATTTGGGGGATCCCTGGGTGGCGCAGCGGTTTGGCGCCTGCCTTTGGCCCGGGGTGCAATCCTGGAGACCCGGGATTGAATCCCACGTCGGGCTCTCTGCATGGAGCCTGCTTCTCCCTCTGCCTGTGTCTCTGCCTCTCTCTCTCTCTCTGTGACTATCATGAATAAATAAGTAAAATTAAAAAAAAAAAACAGTGTTTAAAAAAAAAAATAACCATTTGGTGTTCCAGAGGAATATGACCTGTCCTTGGATGTCTTTTTCTTTGTTATTCTTGTTTTGCTTTCTAAAAAAAAGGTCTGTTGTCCTACAGGATGGACCCCAAAAAGGGAGCAGGGTTCTTTGGTCAGATTTTTTTTTAAGATTTTATTTATTTATGCGTGAGAGATACAGAAAGAAAGAGAGAAAGGCAGAGACACAGGCAGAGGGAGAAGCAGGCTCCATGCAGGGAGCCTGACATGGGATTCGATCCCGGGTCTCCAGGATCACGCCCTGGGCTGAAGGCAGGTGCCAAACCGCTGAGCTACCCAGGCTGTCCTTTGGTCAGATATGTTTGAGAAGAACTGCGTGCTGTGGGCTCACATCTTGGAGATTCACGATGCACAATAGCATATTAAAGGCTCTGGGAGGGATCCCTGGGTGGCGCAGCGGTTTGGCGCCTGCCTTCACCCCAGGGCGCGATCCAGGAGACCCGGGATCGAATCCCACGTCGGGCTCCCGGTGCATGGAGCCTGCTTCTCCCTCTGCCTGTGTCTCTGTCTCTGTGACTATCATAAATAAATAAATTAAAAAAAAAATAAATAAAATAAAGGCTCTGGGAAGTCCTGCAATAAAGAAATCTGTTTAGCTTTGTGTTTTCCAACGTACTTGACCATAGAACCCTTTTCCATCCATAACTCTTTTTTTAAAAAATATTTTATTTATTTATTCATGAGAGACAGAGAGAGAGGCAGGAGCAGAGACACAGTCAGAGGGGGGGAAGCAGGCCCCCTGCAGGGAGCCCGATGAGGGGACTCCATCCCAGGATTCCAGGATCATGCCCTGGGCCAAAGGCGGGGGCTAAACCGCTGAGCCACCCAGGCGTCCCTCCATCCATAACTTAAGTTTGCATGGAGCACACCGTACACATTTGCTCTCACTGGGCCCTCTGCCTTGGTTCCTGTCCCCTTCTCTGCATGGCGGACTCCTGTGTACTCTGCGTGGCCTGGCTCAGTGGCACCATCTGCAAAACCTTCCTACTCCCCTGTCCTGCCCTTCCCTGTTGTGTGTGCACACACGTTCCTCACACAGTCACATTCGTGTTTCTGCCAGTACCCCGTGTTTCTGAGGACGGGGCCCTTCCCACTCCAGTGTCAGTAGAGGATGCCCTGTAACAGGCTGGAGGGCGAATCCAGTGATATGCAGGTGCCTGGGCCACATCCTGGGGTGGCGTGGCTGGGGCAGGGGTGTGAGTCACTCCTTGTTCCCTTGTTTCTCTGCTTGGAGTGTAGAGTTCTCCTGGGCTACAGTCCGCCTGAACCATCTCCCTTGCCCAGCCCTGGTCTGGAGGAGTTTGTCATGAGCACATAAGGGCCTGTTGTCATGCTAGACACACAGTGGATGCCTTGGGAAGAAGGGAGGGAGGGAGAAAATGAGGACCTTGTGTCTCTCCAGGGAGAGAGAAAGAGGACAGAGGTGTCGTATGTAGTATCTTGGTTTTAGGAAGAAAGGCTCCAGATAGAGTTTATTTCCAAGTGGTCATAATGTCTGGAAACAAGGATCATGCATCCGCCCCCTCCACTTAGTACTTAAAGAGCTTGGTGAAGTTTAAGGCAGATAAGTCACTTAAAACACTCAGCACTGTGCTCGACACATTCTTTTTTTTTTTTTTTTTTAAGATTTTATTTATTCATGAGAGACACACACACACACAGAGAGAGAGAGAGAGAGAGAGAGAGAGAGGCAGAGACACAGGCAGAGGGAGAAGCAGGCTCCACCCAGGGAGCCTGACGTGGGACTCGATCCCTGGACTCCAGGATCATACCCTGGGCTGAATGCAGGCATCAAACCCCTGAGCCACCCAGGCGTCCCATAAAATCTTTTTTTTTTTTTCATAAAATCTTTTTTAAAAAAAAGATTTATTTATTCTTTGAGTGAGACAGCATGTGTAAGCAGAGGAGGGGCAGAGGGAGAGACGCAGACTCTCCGCTGAGAAGGGAGCTGGATGTGTGGCTCAGTCCCAGGGCCCTGAGATCATGACCTGAGCTGAATTCAATAGTGAGACACTTGGGCAGCCCAGATGGCTCAGCGGTTTAGCGCTGCCTTTGGTCCAGGGCCTGGGATTGAGTCCCACCCTGCATGGAGCCTGCTTCTCCCTCTGCCTATGTCTCTGCCTCCCTCTCTCTCTGTGTCTCTCATGAATAAATAAATAAAATCTTAAAAAAAAAAGTGTCAGACACTGAGCCACCCTGGAGCCCCCGAGCCTGGCACATTCTGGGTGCTCAGTAAGGACTCTTTGCCAGCTCCTGTCCCAGAGGGTGTCCTCTGGGACTTGGGACAGCTTGCTGCGGGGACAGGCAGGCAGATGCGGGGCTGAAGTAGGGAAGGCTAACCCTCTGCCCACTGCTGTGCCCCCTGCAGGAGCTGGAGAGTCTTCAGGCAAAGCTTCCCCCCTACCTACGGGACCTGTTCAGTGATGATGCGGACGTCCTGGTGTGGCATGTGCTCCTCCTGCCCGTGAGTGTTCCTGGGGACTACGGCTTTTGTTTGGGATAACAGGCCAAGGACATAGGGAGGCTTAGGACTACTTCAGACTTTACCCTGCCTAGAATCTTTTTCTTGCCCGGAGACCAATCATGGGCAGAGGTCTCTGGGTTGATTGTTTCTGAAGTCGAAGCAGGCTGATGAAGAGGCTGAAAGACTTCTGGATTTAGTAGGAGACTCTTTCCTCAAACCAGTAGTCACCAAGCCCACCACACAAGTGTCAGCAAACAAATGACATCGAAAGAAGGAAACAGATCCCTTGGATCTTTGTCAAGAGATAGGGATAAACTTCCTGTTTTTCACAGTTGGCGGAATTTGATCTCTCAAACCTACAATGTATTTTGCTTTCTTTTCTTTTTTTTAATTTTTATTTATTTATGATAGTCACAGAGAGAGAGAGAGAGAGAGAGAGAGAGGCAGAGACATAGGTAGAGGGAGAAGCAGGCTCCATGCACTGGGAGCCCGATGTGGGATTCGATCCCGGGTCTCCAGGATCGCGCCCTGGGCCAAAGGCAGGCGCCAAACCGCTGCGCCACCCAGGGATCCCTATTTTGCTTTTTTTTAATGATCATATTTCAGACAACTTTTTTTTTTTTTTATTCCAGTGTAGTTTGCACACAGCGATATGTTAGTTTCAGGTTTACAATGTAGGGATTGGGCAACTACTGTTAGGTATGACTACGTAGATAACTCTACGTTATCAGATAACTCTGATTTTGATTTTTCTCCATTTATGAGATCTCTCTCAATAAAATCTCCCCTGAAAACCATATTCTAGAGGACCTGTCTGACTGCCAAGATTTCTATTTTATCATTAATAGACGGACAGTGTTTTCTACGGGACAGTCATCTACACACCTTTAGTTTTGTGAACATAAAAATTAAAACAGTGAACCTTTTAGGTAGCTCTTTGGAATATAAAGAGAACAACTCACCGGATTATTTAGGATTTGGACTTCTTACTTCTTTAGGATTTGGACAACGCAGTGTCCTGGTTTAGGCCATCTTCTCTTTAACTGATGTGTAGTCTTGAAAAGGGGAGAAAGGCTGGAGTCGGGGCCACATATGGACATCTGTTGTGTCCTGCGGGCTGCTAGGTTCAAGCAACCCATTTACTTGGCTTGGAGTAAGAACACCTGCTCTAGGCCTCAGGTGCCAGAGGATGAAGGTGCTAGAAGGTGCTCAGGGATGGATTAGATCCCAGGGAAGCTAGCTCTGAGGTGGATAAGAGTCAAAGTGGGAGAGCAGGTCAGAAGGAAGGAGGTGGACGACAGGGACACTCGGGGAAGGTCCCATTGCAGCGGATACTGTGAAATCAGAAGACCCTATTGTTTGGCAAGACGAAGTGGTTGGTCTTCTGGTCTGAGCACAATTCCAGTATGTGGAGGCATGCCCTGCCTCACCAGCAAGCAGTCCTCAGGACACCACCTGGGTGTCTTCCTCTTTAACTCACTTCTGACACTATCTCGCTGGAGATGGCGTCAGATCACACAGATTACAGCCCAGTCCCACAAGACTGTCCCCTCGGCACACACTCTCCAAACTCCTCTCAGATATCAGTTGCAAGTCCAGCTGCTTCTGACCGAATGGTTATAAACCAGAGGTTCCCATGACCCCTTCCTCAGGTTCAGTTAATCTGCTGGGGTGGTGCACAGAATGCAGAGACATTTTCCTTTTACTAGATGAACGTATTTTCTGAAAGGGTATAACACAGAACAGCCAGATGGAAGAGATGCACAGGGCCAGGCATGGGGGAGGGCACGGGGCTTCCACACCCTCCCCAAGTGCACCACTCTGCCCAAACCTCCACCTGTTCACCAGCCCAGAAGCTCCCTGAAACCTGTCTTTTTTGGGGTTTTGTGGAGGTTTTATTCCATAAGCATGAATGATGAAGTCATTGGCCATTGGCGATTGGACTGTAGTCCTTCTCCCCTCCAACCGTCCAACCCTGTGGTTGGCTCCCCAGCTCCAGCCCCATCCTTAGGTGCTTCCAAAAACTATCTCATTAACATAACATTTGGGTCACTCTCAACACTTGGGAAATTCTAAGGGTTTTGAGAGCCGGGGAGCTATGGACAAACCTGAGAAATATGTCTGAATGACCAAATATGTATTTCTTTTTCCTTTCTTTTTAAAAGATTTTATTTATTTATTCATGAGAGACACACGAGAGAGACAGAGACACAGGCAGAGGGAGAAGCAGGACTCTTCCCAGGACCCCGGGATCACAACCCAAGCCAAAGGCAGGCGCTCAACAGCTGAGCCATCCAGGTGCCCCCCAAATATATATTTCTTATAAATCACAGTAGCACAGTAGGTGTGCTCCCAGAAACTAGCCAGAGACCTTCCATCTATGCAGGGGTCCTGAACAAGCATATTGGTTGGGAAGATTGATGCAGAACGGTCAGCTAAGGGGGCCCCCAGGTGTCTGGTGAAGCCATAAAGGAGGCGTGGTTGGGAGGCAGGGGAAAGAGAATCCAGAAAGGTCTGTGGGGCAAGCAGACAGATGGCCCTTCAACACCTCCATCTCAGTATATACACTTACCAAGGTGGCCCCCCTTGTCACTTCATATCAGGGAGGCTAACGGCGGGACGAGCCTTGGGAGCTCCTGGTAAGAGTTCCCATTCACTGAGAACCCCTGTGGCCTGAGCACTGTTTCCAGGACACTGCCTGAGCAGTCATCCTGCAGTCCTCTCAACCACCCCACCAGGAAGCCTGGCATCTTTTACAGAGATGAGAGGGAATGGAAGCCGAGGGGGCTGAGTGGTTCGTCACACAGAAGGTGGCACAGGGTAAGGTGGCAGCGCTGGGGGGATAGCCACGTGCTTTCTCTAAACCCAAAACTTAGAAGGAAATCAGACTTTCTCAGCCAACCCCAAGGTACAGTATGAAGCCATCGGGTGGTCCAACTTCTTCATGTCACGGATGGGAAACTGATTCCCTGAGGAGCTCCCAGCCACGCCGCAGGCCCCAAGGCAGAGCTGGGGCAGCTCCTGGGGCCCCTGCTCCAGGGCTCCGCTCTCCTTCCCCACTAGGGCCCTGGAAGCTGGCATGCACCCCTGTAGGCAGGACACACTGGTGTCCGCCATCCTGTCCTGAGGCTTCACCCTTGGCCCTGTCTCTGCCTCACAGGCCAGGGCTCTTTTTTTCTTTTTCCTTTTTTAAATTTTTTAATGATTTTATTTTATTTATTTGACAGAGAGAGAGCACCTGCACCAAGCAGCGAGAGCAGCAGGGGCAGAGGGAGAAGCAAACTCTTCACTGGGAAGCCTGATGCGGGGCTCATCCCAGGACCCCGGCTCATGACCTGAGCCAAGGCAGACGACGCATAACCAGCTGAGCGCCCCCCACCCCCACCCCATCCCCAGCACCTGCCAGGGCTCTTATCAAGAATAGAAATGCTGAAGGGATCCCTGGGTGGCTTAGTGGTTTAGTGCCTGCCTTTGGCCCAGGGCGTGATCCTGGAGTCCCGGGATCGAGTCCATGTCGGGCTCCCTACATGGAGCCTGCTTCTCCCTCTGCCTGTGTCTCTGCCTCTCTCTCTCTCTCTCTTGTCTATCATGAATAAATACATAAAATATTAAAAAAAAAAGAATAGAAATGCTGAGACATTCTCCTCATCAGCCCTTAGGCCATCCCTTCTATCTCAGACACTCCCAGGACCACGATGGCTCCCGTTTTGCCCTCTGCTAAATGAAGAGGAGTTCTTTTAAAACCTTGACCCTGGGTTTAAATCTGTAGGTCATTCTGGCTGTCTTTGTCTTGTCTTCTCAGTAAAGAAGTTTCTGAAAGGAGCTGGAGCTTTCAACCAGCAGGGAGCCCCTGTGCTCTTGTGCTGGGGTCACCTGAGTCCTCAGGCTGCTCACTTCTGGGAGCATAGACTAGTGCTCATGTGTGGGGATGTAGGGTCAACTGTGCTAGGTTCCTGGCCAGCGCACCACTGTGGCCCTGGCAAGCTACAGTGAACTTGAGTTTCCTCATCATAATGTAAATGCTAGTAGTGGTGAGTTTTCATAATACTTCCTGTATTGGGACACCTGGGTGGCTCAGCAGTTGAGTGTCTGCCTTTGGCTCCGGGCATGATCCTGAGGTCCCAGGATCGAGTCCCACATTGGACCCCCTGCATGGAGCCTGCTTCTCCCTCTGCCTGTGTCTTGCCTCTCTCTCTCTCATAAATAAATGAATAAATAAAATCTTAAAAAAAATACTTCCTGTATTCTCCAAAGGTAGTGCTTTCCATGTGAAGGCCCTGTTCTAAGGGCTTAACATAAATGAACTCATTTACTATTCACATAAGCTCTGTGAAGAAGCCTATTATTATTCTCATATAGAAGCAGAGAGAGGTTAAGTTACTTGCATAAGATCACACAGCGAGGGGATAGCAGAGCCAAGATTCATCCTGAGGCGGAGTGGCTCCAAAGGCCATGTAATCCCTACCTTCCGCTGCGTGGACTAATGTGTGTCAAGCCCTTCACATAAGGTGGCACAGAGTAGATGCTCGGGAGAGCTTTCTGGTTGCTCAGAGTCTGGAGGGTCTGGCTCCTGGCAACCCCAGTCACTCCAGCCCCTGATTTCTTTCTTTAAGAATTTTTTTTAAAATTCTGGTAAAATAACACGATAACACCATTTGCCATTCTAAGCCTTTTTTTCTTTTTTAAAGATTTTATTCATTTGAGAGGATGGAGGGGAACAGTGGGGGCAAGGGAGATGGACAAGCTGACTCCATGCAGAATGCAGGGCCCTGAGGCTCGATCCCAGGTCCCCTATCTCATGACCTGAGCTGAAACCAAGAGTCAGATGCTTAACTGCCTCACCGACCAAGCCACCCCGGCGCCCCCCATTCTAACCCTCATGTTTATAGTCAGCGGCACTCAGTATGTTCCCATTGTTGTGCGACTATCCCCATGGTCCACCTCCAGAACACTTTCATCTTTCCCTTCTGGAACGCTGTACCCATGAAACACTGACTCCCCATTCCTGCTCCCCACCCCACTCAGCACCTGCCAACTCATTTTCTATTTTATGGCTATGAATCTGACTCCTAGGTACCTCCCCCGAGTGGTGTCCTATAGTATTTGCTCTTTTTTTTCCTAGCTTATTTCACTTAACATAACGTTTTCAGAGTTCATCCACATTGTGGCACTTTACCATTCTTCTTTTTTTTTTTAAGGTTTTTAAATTTATTTATTTATTTATTTATTTATTTATTTATTATTTATTCATTCATTCATGAGAGACACAGAAAGAGAGAGGCAGAGACACAGACTGAGAGAGAAGCAGGCTCCTGCAGGGAGCCTGATATGGGACTCGATCCCAGAACTCTGGGGTCACACCCTAAGCCAAAGGCAGACGCTCAACCACTGAGCCACCCAGGCGTCCCTTACCTTTCTTTCTTAAGGGTGAGCAACATCCTATTGTACATATAGGCCATGCTTTGTTTACCCACTCATTCATTGAGGGGCATTTCAGTTCTTTCAACTTTTTGCCCCTGTGAATCATGCTGCTGTGAGCACAGGTGTACAAGTATCTATTGGAGTCGCTGCTTTTGGTTCCTTTGGGTATGTACTTGGAGCTGGAACTGCTGGATCTTATGCTAATTCTATATTGTTTTTTTTTCCAAGATTTTATTTATTTATTCATGAGAGACACAGAGAGAGAGAGAGAGAGAGAGAGAGAGAGGCAGAAACACAGACAGAAGGAGCCCGATGTGGGAGCCCGATGTGGGACTCGATCCTGGGTCTCCAGGATCACGCGCTGGGCTGAAGGCGGCGCTAAATTGCTGAGCCACCCACGGATCCCCCTAATTCTGTGTTTTGATTTTTAAGGAACTGCCATGTGGTTTTGCACAGCAGCTGCACCATTTTACACCCCCGAGCTCCTGACATCTTAGCATTTCATTTTCTCCATGTCCTCTCACCACCGATAATGATGTTCTCTATCACTTGCTCACTGTGCCCACAGAGAAGATATCTGTCCTTCCTCCTCCCCTAATTCTCAGATGGTGACAACATGCAAAGACCTTGAAGGTATTATGTGAAGTGAAATAAGTCAGGCAGAGAAAGACAAATGCCACGTGGTCTCTTATATGTGGAATCTAAAGAAACAAAACCCAAAAAACTCAACTGACAGAAAAGGAGATCAGGTTCTGGTGTTTATCAGAGGCAGAGGGGGGCATATGGAGGGAGGTGGTAAAAAGGTATAGACTTCAGGGTCTCAGTCAGGGAAGCGTCTGACTCTTGCTCTCAGCTCAAGTCTTTTTTTTTTTTTTTTTAAATTTTTTTTATTATTATTTATTTATGAGAGTCATACAGAGAGAGAGAGAGAGAGAGGCAGAGACACAGGCAGAGGGAGAAGCAGGCTCCATGCATCGGGAGCCTGACGTGGGATTCGATCCCGGGTCTCCAGGATCGCGCCCTGGGCCAAAGGCAGGCGCCAAACCGCTGCGCCACCCAGGGATCCCTCAGCTCAAGTCTTGATCTCAGGGTTCTAAGTTCAAGCCCCATGTTGGGATCCACACAGGATATGGAACCTACTTAAAATGTTTTTCAAAAATAAAATGTGTAGGGGTGCCTGGGTTAATTGTCTGCCTTCAGCTTGGCTCATGATCCCGGGGTCCTAGGATCAAGCCCCACATTGGGCTCCCTGCTCCGGGGGGGAGCTGGCTTCTCTCTCTCCCTCTGCCTGCCGCTCCCCCTGTGTGCGCTCTCTCCAATAAACAAAAATCAAATCTTTTTTTTTTTTTTTTTTTAAAGGTGCAGACTTCCATTTATAAGATAGGTAAGTGCTGAGGACACACAGCATGGGGACGGTAGCTGACACTGCTGTGTGGCACACGGGAAAGTAAGACAGTAAATCCTAAGAGTTTTCATCACCAGGAGAAATTTTTACCTTTTTTCTTTTTCTTCTTATTGTATCTGTATGAGAAGATGGATATTAGCTAAGCCCATCGTGCTCATCATTTCACTGTGCATGTAAATCAAACCTTTGCGCCATACACCTAAAATTTATGCGGTGATATCTGTCAATTATTTTTCAGTAGAACTGTAAAAAAAATTCATTATTGGGGGAAAAAAAAAAAGAGGTGGTTCTTAGAGCTCATCTAGTCAAACTTGACCCAATTTTCGAATGAGGAAACAGACTCAGAGGTAGGGGCGGCTGGCCTGTAGTCAGTTGCCCAGCAAGAACCAGGGTCCGATTTTTGTAACTCCCAGGCCAGTGTTGTTTTGTGACTCGACTCTTCCACGAATCTGTGGCTCAGTCATCAAGTGCGTGCAGGTGCCATCTGTATCCATTCATGGTCCTACCTGGGGGTATAGCAGAGGATGCTGGGGACCCGGGGTAGGGTGGGGAGGGGGGGAGCCAGACCAAGGCCCTAGGAGGAAAACCATCTTTCTGGAGGAGACACGTCTTAAAACAGAGCTTAACCTTCTGTTGCACAGGAGAAACCACCCTATAACCTCAAGGCCTTCCACCTGCGCATCAGCTTCCCCGAGGACTACCCGTTCAAGCCCCCCACGGTGACCTTCACCACCAGGATCTACCACCCCAACGTGGGCCACGACGGAGACGTTTGCCTGCCTATCATCAGCAAGGAGAACTGGAATCCTCACACCAAAGCCTGCCAAGGTGGGACTAGGTCTTCCCTAACAGGACGGACTGATCCTGGATTCAGGGTTATGGGACTGGTTTTGAGGCAGGAAAGCCCAAAGAAGGGGAAATAAAGATTGCGGGTCTCAGCCTGTCTTTGGGCAGAAGGGATGCATCCTGAGATCCTGGGCTGGCTGGCCTGGTGCTGCCTCTGCTCGTCTACTTGGGCAGGTGTAACAGAGCAGCATGGTTAGGGGTCATGGGAGAGAGAAGCTGTAGGGGAAGCACTCTGGGGCTCTGTCTGCGAACCTTGGTGAGGTCTGCTCCTCCCCAGGCTCGGTGCCATAATGACAGTCAAGGGGATTGGCCCAATGATGGCAGTACACGTCAATTAAGCCCTTGGAGGGCCATGCTGGGAGCTTCGCACGCTGGCTTCACCCAAATCCCCAGCAGCCCCATGTGCGGTGTCCCTGTCGCCCTGTTGTTTAACTAGGTGAGGACCCTGGGGCATGTGACAGGTAAAGCGCTTGCCCACTGTTGTACAGCTGGCAAGTGGCCGAGCTGGGCTTACTCTAGGACACTTACTCCGAGTGGCTGACTCTAGGACAGCGGTCCCCAGGAAGACGTTCTGTAGAGAAAGAAATGTTCCATAGCCGCACAGTGCGGTTCCCCAGTCAGTAGTCACGTGTGGCTCTTGAGTACCTGACATGTGGCTAATGTGACTGAGGAACTGAGTTCCTAATTGCAGTTAATTTTAATTCATTTCAAGTTATGTATCTGCACATGGCTAGTGGCTACCATAGTGGACAGTGTGTTTCTAGACTCCATGAGTGTGATCTGTGTGCAGAGTCTGTCTTGCATCTGGACTAGCTCAGTTCTTCTTTTTTAAAATTAATTAATTAATTAATTTTTAAAGATTCTATTTATTTATTCATGAGAGACACAGAGAGAGAGAGAGGCAGAGACAGGCAGAGAGAAAAGCAGGCTCCATGCAGGGAACGCGATGTGGGATTTGATCCCAGGACTCTAGGATCACACCCTGGGCCAAAGACAGGCGCTTAACCACTGAGCCACCCAGGCGTCCCTCATTTATTTATTTATTTATTTTTTATTATTTTTTTTCCTCATTTATTTTTTTAAGAGACAGATAAAGAGAGAGCGTGCACGCTTGAGTGGGGGTGCAACTGAGGGGATAGGAGAGGGAGAGAATCTCAAGCAGACTCCCCACTATGCAAGGAGCCTGACACTGGGCTTGATCTCATCCCCCTGAGATCAGGACCTGAGCTGAAATCAAGAGTCAAATGCTTAACTGAGCCACCCAGGCTCCGTAACCAGCTCATTCTTAGCCTTGGGAACAAGGATCCCTGGGGGGAGAGGAGGAGGGGAGATGTGGTCCAGGGGGACTGTGGAGCACTCTTTGCTTAGAACCCCATGTTTGTGTATGTTCGCATGTGCACATGCCTCAAGTGATGGGCCACTCCCTTCACCAGGTTCCCAGAGGAAAGATTGGGAGCCACTGGGCAGTCGTGGTTTCCAGTCTTTAGTATCAGAACCCTTTTTCCCAAATAAAAGTTGATTTATTTAGAATCCTATCAAACAGAAAAACAGAGTGGTTCTTGTTGAAAAGGGGGTGAGACTCAGAAACCCCATTTATCTCATCAACCCCCATGATGGGAAGCTTCTCTGAAGCCACAGAACGTGGTTTGAAAGCACTGGTGCAGCCGGTCAGGGCTCTGGGCCCCATCAGTGAGGAATGAGGGCCATTTGACTTGGTCATAGAGTCATCATCGTCATTCCATCCAAGGAGATGGAACCTCCTTGGGAGTCCTCCACAGAGTGAGTGTGGGATGCCGGGGGACCTAAGGGTGGGCTGCAATCGCCTCCTCCCCAGGGTCTTTCTCTCATCCTAATGTCCTGATCTGGCCTCTCTCCCCAGTCTTGGAGGCTCTCAGCGTGCTGGTGAATAGACCAGACCTGGGGCAGCCAGTTCGGGTGGAGCTCGCCGACCTGCTGACGCGGGATCCAGAGCTGTTCAACAGAAAGGCCCAAGAGTTCACCCTCCAGTATGGAGTGGACCGGCCCTCCTAACTGGTTCTGACCCCTCTCTGTTGCTGGGTCCTCTGTGTGGTGGACGACATGTTTGACAGACTGGGTGCTAGAGCCCCTCTCGTTTGTTTCATGTTTTCCTTCATGGGTTGTTAATCATTAGTCTGTGTGTGTGTGGGTGTGGTGTGTGGTCCCATTCCCAGGTTCACCTGGCCACAGGTGAGCCTTTCCTGCTCTCTTTTTCTACCCCAGAGCCAGAGGAGTTCACGTTTGTGCAGTGACAGGCCAGCTCTCCAGCGCTCTGTGGCCTGGAAATCTGATCTCACTAATTGCTCTGTCTTACAGACACAGGTCACCTTTGGGCCAGGTGGCAGGAAATGGGCCCAGAAGGCATCTAGAATCTCCATGGGGCCCTGGCATCCCGGGGGGCAGAGGGGACATGGGGAGTGTGCATGGGAGAAGGATTTGTCTTTACAGTTGAGCAATTTGTTGAGTGATTGAAGTCAGACTGCTAATAGGTACTATATGTTTAGATTTCAGTATTAAATGTTTCCTTTTCTACTGATAAATCACAAAATAAAGAATCTCGATCCTGGAAGTCTGACTACATGGTTCTGTTTTTTTGTTTTGTTTTGTTTTGTTTTTTGTTTTTAAGATTTATTTATTTATTTATTTATTTGAGAGAGAAAGCATGAGTAGGGAAAGAGGCAGAGGGAGAGGGAGAGCATCTCAAGCAGACCCCCTGATTAGCGCAGAGCCTGAGGTGGGGCTCGATCTCACGACCCTGAGATCATGACCTGAGCCAAAACCAAGCTTTGGATGCTCAACCAGTTGAGCCACCCAGCACCCCTGATAACGTGGTTTTAAACTTTTTTTTCTTTTTCTAAAGACTATTTATTTGAGAGAGAGAGAGAGAGCACATGTGGGCAGGGGGCTGGGCAGAGGGAGAGGGAGACTCTCAAACAGACTCCAGGCCGTGTGTGGAGTCTGAGGCGAGGCTCATTCCCACGACCCCGAGATCATTGTGAGCTGAAACCAAGAGTCGGATGCTTAACTGGCTGAGCCACCCAGACGCTCCCGACTACATGGCTTTGAGACCACTTGCAATCCCATTAGGTTGCCAGTTCCTAGGGGCTATCCTTCACGCTGGGAGGAATGTCCCCTTCCATCCAGTCCGGAGGGACCACAGGAACCATCTGCTGTCCACTCATCAAAGTCGAGGATGAATTTGGAGCCTGGCTGAGTGTTTGTTGAGAGGACGGAATGGTCTCCTCAGGAGAAGGTGAGGCTGAGGGTTAGCTCCCATCTACTAAAAAGTGTGACCCTGATGGCTCGCTGGGCTTTGAGCCTTGTGTAACCCCAAACACCATGGGGAAGGCTGGCCACGAGGGACTAGGCTGGTAACACGTTCACAGGGGTAGCGCCCCCATTTTGCAGATGAGACTATTGAGGCACAGGGTGCTTCTGTGGAAGCCCAGGTCTGCTCTGCCAGTCAGGGCAGGGCCCACACCTCTTGCCACAGTACCGAGCTGGCTGGTTTTTGTTTCTGTGTTTTTCATGAGCTGTTCTTACCAGCCCATGAGCTCCAAACGGCTGACAGAGGTAGACAGGACTATTAGCAGGAAATTACAAGCAGCTCAAGGCTCCATCTCTAATGAACAGTGGAAAAGCAAAAACAAGCCAGAACTTCAGCCTGAAGGAGGGACTTTCAGCGGGCGGTGGTGCTAAGCCACTGGAGGCCACTGCTTGCAAGAGACAGAATGTGGGGTGAGGGATTCACCCCAGGCCCTGCTAACCTAGTTTGAGATTTCTAGAGAATCTTCTATTCTAGCACCTGCCCTGGATTTTCTAATCTGAGAGAAGTGTGGAAAGGAAAGAGAACTGGGAAAAGCGCCACCAAAGGCTTGATATGTACAAATGCATTGACTTTTGGCCTCACCTATGGAATACTTCAGTGACAGGCACCAGACAAGGCCGGACAAGGCCCTTTGCTCATTTCATTATCTCATTCAACCCTCACAACACCTCCTATTTTCCCTATTCCCATGGTAAACTGAGGCTCAGAGAGGTTAACTCATTGGCCCAACGTCACATAGCTGCTTAGCCATGAGACCCGGGCCATTGTCCTTTCCCGAATGTCTGTCCTGATTGTGAGAAGATTGAGTTGGGTGAGGAGCCCCAGTGGCTGGGGTTTATCATTCCAGAGTGAGTGAGGTTCCTGGGTGGAGGATGGAGGTGCACTGAGGGGCCAGACAGGGTTTTATAAAAGTACTTTTATTTATTTATTTTTAAGGATTTTATTTATCCATGAGAGACACAGAGAGAGAGAGGCAGAGACAGGCAGAGGGAGATGCAGGCTCCCTGTGGGGAGCCCAACGTGGGACTCGATCCCATAGTGACATGGAATCACAGCCTGAGCCAAAGGCAGGTGTGCAACCACTGAGTCCCCCAAGTGACCCCATAAAAGTACTTTTAATGCATTTGACTCTGGTGCCACCTGCCCTTGTTCCAGCCCCAGCTCCGCTGCCTCCTGGCCACGGCTGCTCAGCTGGACACCCTGCCCACCTCCACCCACAGGGCCCGCCAGCTCCTCATTTCTTCTTGGTCTTCACCAATCCTTTCTGCACAAGGCTGCGGTACAGCTCCTGGATGTAGGTGTAGACACACTTGGAGTCAGGCACTGCCAGCCGCACCATGTCGTCCACTTCCAGCAGCTGGGCGCAGTCGGCCAGTTTCCTGAGGGGCAGAGGTGGGGTGGCTGAGCAGTAGAGCCAAAGCTGAAGGATGTGGGAGCCAGGGGAAGGGGGTGGGGGGTTGGCCCAAGGGTGAAACCCACTGAATCGTGTATGTTGGAGCCGAGAGGTCGTCTAGGTCAACCGGCCCACTGTACAGATGAGGTAACTGAGCCCCTGACAGTCCAAACTCCAGAGCAGCTTGGTCTGACCCCAAAGCCCGAGTTGTCAGTGCACCGTGCGTCCTCATGTGGGAAGGGGACCCCTGGTTTCTAAGTCTAGATCAACCCACCCCTCCCATGTGCTCGTCCCATCTGCCCTCCGGAAGGCCAGCCCACCCCCCCGGGGGGGTGGTTAGAGGATGGAGCTCCAATCCTGGCTGGAGGGCAGCTTGCAGCTGCACCATCTCCAAAGTCAGCAGATGCATGGTCTCCATCCTTCATTCAGTCTCTGCCTCTTTATCGAGGACCTACTATGTGCCAGTCACTCTCTGAGGAGATTCAGCACCACACAAAACCAAAAGTACCCCACTCTCAGATTAGTGACATTCTCATAGTGGAAGATAGGCAGTAATCAAACGTGCTATGGATGGCATATCAGGTGGCGAGAGGTGCTAGGGAGAAAAGTAAGGCATGGAAGGGAGAAAGGGTGTCCCTGTGTTAAGGGGCATTTTCTAGCAGAGAGTTCAAGGAAGACCTCTTAGAAAGAAAGAGTGAATCATGTACGTGTCTAGGGAAAGAGGATTCCAGATGGAAGAAACAGCATGTGCAAAGGTCCTGAGGCAGGATTGCTTGGTGTGTGTGAGGAACATGGAATTCAGCAGCCAGTTCTGTTTTGGTAACTTCCGAGCTGCTCTTCGGGGCCGTGTGCTGCTCCTGGCTCTGCCGAGGCCCATAACCCGAGCAAACCACTGTCGGGCCTTGCCACCACATGCCAGGTGCTTTATCACCTTCTTGCCCTTGAGTGGTCTCGTTTACGTCTATCCTCTGTCCTTAACGAATGGAAGAGGAGCTGGAGACTCAGAGCACTTTGGTGGTGTCGTCACAGCTGGGACTCAATCCCAGGCTTGCCTCTGGGGTCCTTGCCCCAAAACGGGGCCTCCCAGCCTGTCAAACTTCAACGGGTGCCTGGCAGTAGGAGGGTCCTGGTGGAAACCCTGTCTTGGGGCAGAGACAGCTGGGCTGAAACCCGCGCTGGACTGGCCTGAGAACTGGGGGAGGGCACACGCTGGAGGATCTCCAAGGATGGGACGCGCTGGCCGCAGCCAGTGTGCTCATTTCTGCTGCTGGGGGTCAGGGTGCTGTCGCCCTACACAGGAGCAGCTTCCCTACCCCGGGCCCGAGGGGCAGGGCTGACCGAGCCCACCGAGGGGCAAGCGCTGTCCCCCCACCTCCCAGGATTCTGTGGGAATCAGGTGGGCTCGAGAACGGGGGCAGAGGGGGTGATGGCCGTGGCAGGGGCCTCCTTACTTTGCACACGTCATCTTCACTTAAAACCCGAAGAGAAGGGAAGTGGCTGCCAAGAGTCCCAGAGCCAAGGAGGAGGGGCAAGACGCAAATCCAGCAGGTCAGCCCCTCCATCCTGCACCATCCTGCACTGCTTGCATCCCTACACGCCTCCTTCCCTTTCCTCCTGGCAGCCCGTTGTCACCCGATGATCCGTTTTGCCTGCACAAGGCTCGGCCTGGCTTGGGACCACGGCAGGGCAGCTGTGGGAGGCTGGGGACACTTGGTTCCCACTGCTCACTTAGAGTGCTCGGCGCCCGCTGGGAGTCCCACTTCTGTGCCACGGCTCTGCCAGGACCCTCCTGGGGGAGCCTGGGGTGTCGAGGGACCTCACTACTCGTAGCCGCCAAGAGGACAGAATGAGATGCCCCGAGGAAAGCCCTTAGCAGGAGGCCCGGCACCTAATGACCCATGGTTCATGGGGCTTGTCATCATCGTTAAAGGTGTTTCTGAACCCAGAGCAGGATAAGGCCTTCCTGAACCCCTTGGCTGCCCACCCCAGGGCATTCACTCCATCCCGTGATGGGAAAATGTGAAACTGGAAGGAATCTTCTGGAATAGCAAGCCTGGTGGTTTTCGAATTGCGTCCGTGGTGCCTAGGGCCCCGTGCATGTGCCTCAGGGAACGTGTTGGGAAGGGTGTTGGGCGCTGAGCTGGTGTGCTCCAGGAACCACCCCCAGCCTAGAAAGGTTCCCTTTTGAGGGGTGACACTGATAGCCCATGAACCTCAAGCTGGGGAGTGAAGACAAGGAAGCGACAGAAAGTGGAAAATTGTGAGGTTAATGGATTAGAAGACCCCACAAGGTAAAAAAAATCACTTGGAGCGGGGGTGCTGACCTAAGTGAGTTAGAGGAGAGGGGTGGGGACAGGGAGAGAGCTCACGGTCTGAAACCAGGATTTTAACGGCGGTACAATTATTGGCAAAACCTCTAGGTCATAACCATGAGCAGGTGGCTGAGGAGAAGAGCGATCAGCTCAAATGACCAAAAGACCGGTGGGTTGTAATGATTCCTCTTAACGGGTCACTTCGTCCAATGTCATCCAGGCTGTGGACAATTACCATTTGGGTTAGGACACACTTTGCGCCCGCTGTGCCAGTTTCATTACGTATGAGTTAGAGCCACGAACGTCAAGCTCTACAAATGAGCTAATGTTTGAAGCAATATCTATGTTGCATAAGAAAAGTGTGATTTAGTTAAAGTTCTAAAAAAATAAAAATGAAAAGGCCCCCCTGTAATCTGTTTTACACATTGGGCATTCACTTAACCTTTCGCTTGAGGAATCTGCTGAAAAAGAACCCACCGCAAAGCACGGCTCTGCACCACCCCTCTTGTTTTGCCCGTGGGGGACGTGCAGGCCCAGAGAGGGGAACGTTGCTGCCCTAGGCTTCCTCGCAGGTCGGTGGCCAGGCCCGGGCTAGACTGGAGGGCTCAGCGTTCCAGCCCAAAGTGTTGCTGATGTCCCCAGTGACTCACTCCCTGTTCCAGGCCTTTGGAGGTGCACTTATCTGTCCCCTGGGGGCATCAGAGTTGACCCCATTGGCAGCATCCTATGCATAGTCCATTTCTACCAGGTGGCTCAGGAGCCTCTCCCTGGGCTGGAGAGAAGGGGTGCTCCCTGGCATGTGCTCCTTGGGAGCCCTAAGGCCATCAGGGTGCAATCAGGTCTCCCCAATCAGTAGACAGAGGCCTCTCGCTGAGGCCGGCTCCGGTGCTTTGGTGGTGGGAGCACCTGCTCCCACCTGCCAGGTCTTTCCCTCTCAGGTTCCTCCTTGGGCCACACTGTTCCTCACACTCATCTTGCTTTTACAGCCACCCCTGTCTCCATCCCACCACCATCCCTGGCATCCAGCCCTGTGAGCCTCAGCAATAAATCCCCCTCCAGATTCCAAGGGGGTTAATAATGATCATAAAAACAGTGCTACCCTCCATCATCACAGAGGAACAACCGCTAAGATTCTCTTTCTGGAGCTTTTGCTATGATAGTGACTTCACCTAATTATTTACTTACTTCTCACCTGCGGAAGAGGAAATGTCATGCCCATTTTAAAGATCAGAACGCAAAGGCTCAGAGAGGTCCCAGAGCCTGTTCAAAATCACAGAGCTAAGAAATGGCCGAGTCAGACGGTGGCCCCAAATCCCGGTCACCACCCTGTTTAACGGCAGGCCTGCCTCTTCTCTCTTTCTTACCCTGCCTGCATTTCCTTTAGGGCACCTCCCCGAGCCCCCCATTACACTTCACACGGGGTGTGTGTTTATGATCTGCCTTGCCCTGTAGACACGTGAGACTTTGCCGGGTTCACCCACTGCCGTATCCTGATACAGTTCCTGGTGATCCAAAAGTGTCTGCTGGACTCCCAAACGTGTGGCGGTCTGACCACCCCACTAGCCGCCCCCCACGAGCCCAGCTGTGCCCTGGCGGCCCCGAGCTCCACCCCCCAAGGCTGCTGTCTGTGGCTGAGGCTTACTCTGCTGTGGAGAAGGCCAGGGTGAAGTTGTGGCGGCGCTGCGTGGGCTCCAGGGCAGCATAGTCAAAGGCATCGGGGAAGAACTTGTGGATGAGGGCGCAGAAGGCCATGCCGCTGCTCCAGCTGGAGGAGAAGTTCTGGATGTCCACGTGCTGCAGGAGAGCGGGCCCAGGGCAGGCCTCGGTGAGCCTCCGGCTGGACGGCCTGGATGCATCGCTCTGGGGCTTTGTGCCACTCAGACCCTCCCTGGCCCTGCTGCCCGGGGAAGGGTCCCCTGCTCCGTTCCGGCCACCTGCTCCATGCCTACCTCGTAGTTTCTGGTCATGGCCCGGCACCACTCCAAGAGCATGTTCTTGACACCACCAATGGCTGCTCCCGCTGCCTTAGTGTTTCGGAACAGGGCCGTGGGGCCTGAGGCTGCCCTGCAAGGGGAGGGATGAACACAGCCAGACCAGACCGGTGACAGGCCACAGGGGGCCCCATCAAGGAGGATCCCCAGCCCCAGACATCAGTCTTCCTCACCTTGGCCTGAGCTGTTCCCAGGCCCTCGGGCCCTCAGGCCTCCCCACCCCACCAACCAGCCCACGGTTCCTGGGGAAGGCCCAGCCCAGCCGGCACCCTACCCGCCAAACTTGTCCACGATGGCTTTGCGGTTCTGTGCACGGGGCCCCCGGGGCCGGGCAGGGGCTGACACCCTGCGCTCTGGTGCCTTCTCTTTCTTCTTCTCCTGGGAGGCAGGGGGCTCTGTGGGACTCTGGGGCGCATCGCTAGGTGAAGACTCACTATGGAGGAGGTTCAGAACAGTGTGAGAGGGGCTGGGAGCAGCCCCTACAGGGCACAGGGAGGGGGCAGGGGCAGGGGGCAGGGAGCTGGTTAGGGTGGGAGCTCCCTGCGGTCTAAAGAGGAATACGAAGTCGTGCCCCCCACTCCTGGCACACATTTCCTCTGTGCCCAGCACTGAGAGGGGCTCGAGGCGGAAGAAGGAGGCTCAGTCTAGCTTTGGGGAGCGTGTGGTCTGCTGAGATGTGTGGGCAGAGCTAAGACAAGTCTGAGGTCTGGCCTGAGTTTGAATCCTGGCTTTGCCTCTTATTTGCTGTGTCATGACACTTCTCTGAGCCTCAGCCCCCTCATCTGTGAACTGAGGACAAGAACAGCTACCTGACAAGGTGGCTCTGGGACTTGAGAAGGAAGGGGAGTGGAGAGCACCCAACTGTGTCTGCCATGTAACCGGCCACGTGCTCAGTGAACATTGACCTGTTATCTTTCCCTAACAAAGTGGCACAGAGGGCGTGTGGGTGGCTCAGTCGGTTAGGCCCCTGCCTTGGGCTGGGGTCATGATCTCAGGGTCCTGGGGTCAAGCCTGCTCCATGGGGAGCCTGCTATTCCTTCTCCCTAGGCCTCTCCTCTTTGCTGCTGCACTCTCTCCCTCAAATAAATAAATAAAATCTTAAAAAAGAAAGAAAGTGGCACGGAGGTGAATTTCAGGTCGAAATAGGTTGATTCTTCCAATGAGTTAAGTTATGTAATGGCAAGAGAAGTCTCTCACTTTATCCAGCACCCACCAGGTACCACGCACTGTGTTAAGCACTTTATACCATTTTTAAAAATTGATCTCTATGCCCAGCGTGGGGCTCAAACTCATGACCCTGAGATCAAGAGTCACACACTCTACCCACTGAGCCAGCCAGGCACTCAAGCACCTTCCATATTTTATGTCATGGAAGCCTCACAATGATCCTACGAGGTAGGGACAGTTACGGTGCTCAGTTCACAGAAGAGGAGAATAGTGACACGACCAAGGTCACACAGTGTTAAGTGGCAGAGTCATTGTCTGAACTCAGGGTCTCTGCTCATGCTCTGTGGGTAGTGATGGCACCACGGAAACAGGCCAAGCCACAAGATGAGGCACCCTGTGAAGATCTGCCAAGGATGCTGAGGAGGAGGCGTTAGCAGTGGAGAGGGAGCGGGCCAGGTACACCTCCTGCTCCCTTTGCTCCCATCTGCCGGCTCCTTGGGTTTCCTGGGCTCTGCCCTGGGATGGAGGCTGAATGCCAGGAATCCTGGAAAGTCTCAAGGTCAGGTCCAGGCAATGGTGGACTTTGAAGGGAGCATGTGGGCGAGGCAGTGGGGACTAGGGCCCAGAATTTGACATTACCTGGCTGAAGGACTGGTCTCTCCGGAGGCTGCCGAGTCTGGACCCACCCCGTCTGGAGGAGGGAATGGGAAGGATGAAGGGAGGCTGGAGCAACCATGATGAGCTGTCTGCACACCCCCTCAGGGCAGCCCCTGCAGCGCCCCATCCCCATGGGCCCCTGGACTCACTCACCCGGGCTGAGGCCGCTGCCCTCCTCTGTGGGGCTCTCAAGCCATTCCTCAGGGGAGCTGGGGACCGCTCCTGCGCCCTCCTCCGACTCTCTCTCCACACCCTGGTCCTGCTCTTCCTTGGGGCCACCTGGCTCCTGGAATGAACATGATTTGTGTGGGCTCATGGTCCCACAGACACCTGCCCAAGGCTTTGCGGGGACCTCAGGGAGATCTGGAAGGCAGCCCGGGCCCACAGGGCTGCACCCCCAGCCCGGTTCTTGATGTCATTGGGAAGACTGGACTTGCCCAAAGGAATACAGTGGGGGCGAGGGGCTTACTTCCTGGGGTACCCGGGACTCCAGAATGCTGTGGGGGCCTCCTCCCTCCTCCCCTTTGCCTCACTCACTGCCTCCTCCATCGCATCAGCCTCCTGAGGTTCAGCCTCGGCCTCTGCCTCCACAGCAGCCTTGGTCTGTGCATCTGACCCAGCCTCCGGGGCACCAGCTTTCTCCTGGGCTTTAGCCATGGGCTCCTCGGTCTTGTCGCTCTTCTCCTGAGAGGCTGTTGTGGCCTCCTCCTTCCCGTCAGCCTCCCTGGCTCTGGTCTTGGCCTCCTGCTCCCCAGCAGCCTGCGTGGGCTCAGCCTTGGCCTCATCATTCACACGGGCTTCCTCCTGAGATTCAGGCTTGGCCTCCTTCTCGTCAGCTGGCTGCTTCCCAGAGGCCAACGTGGTCCCCAGGGCTTCCTCAGCCTCCTTGGGGCCAGGCTGGGTCTCTTCCTTCCCATCAGTCATCTCCTGAGAAGCCACTGTGCTCTCTTCCTTCCCGCCATCTTCCTTGTGTAGTTCAGCCTCCACTTTGGCTGCCACCTTGACCTCATCCAACCCGTTTGCTTCCCCCTGAAGTTCAGGTGATGTGCTGTCCTCAGCTGCTGCTCTTTCCTGCTTTCCTGCTCCATCTGGAGGTGTCTCTTTGACTGTTGGCTCCACTGAGCCTTTGGCCTCTTCTGCAGAGGCTCCACCTCCCAGTGTTTCCGGGGCCTCTGTGTTTGGGGAGACGGTGGTGCCATCTTCAGTGGGCTTCCCTTCCTTCTGCTCCATCTCTGGAAAGTGGGGACAAGCAAACCTGGTCATGCCCCCTCCCTGCATCAAGTGAAGACTCCTCCCTTATAGAGTGCTGGCCCCAGAGTGTGGGCGGATGAGGGGGGCTGGAGTCCTGCTGTTCAGTCCTGGGTCCCTCACCGTTTAGACATGTGACCTGAGCATCCACTTTCCCAGCAGTAAAATGAAGGGGTGCAGCGCTACTTCCCCCAGGGTGAGGTGTTGGGCCATGTTGACTTGACGCTAGATGGTGTTCAGGCTGTGGCTTGGGCTCTAAATAACATTAGATCACATAATGCCTTTTCAATGATTTTGCCTCTTTCTGATTATGCCAATGAGATGGTTACAATGTGATCCTGCCATCTGGAAACAATTGCCCTTCTCCCCTTTTAATGGAGGTAGCTAGGGGTGCCTGGGTGGCTCAGCGGTTGAGTGTCTGCCTTCGGCTCAGGGCGTGATCCCAGTCCAGGGATCGAGTCCCACATCTGGCTCCCTGCAGGGAGCCTCCTTCTCCCTCTCTCTGTGTGTCTCTCATGAATAACTAAATAAAATCTTAATGGAGGTAGCTAGCCTCAGGCCCGGAGCCCAAAGCAGGCGGGAGTATCTAGAGAGAATCTAATGCACTGCTTTGTTTCCGTTGTATTTATTTTTACAGTTACTTTCTATTTCTGGCCTCTGATATTGACTTTCCATTTCTAATAGTGATATAAACTTTCTTTTAAAAATGTATTCATCGGGTTTAAAAATAAGTTAACTCAAAGGAAGACATTCACCAAAGCGGAGCACAGGTGGTACAGATGTGCCTCAATCCCGGGGGTGGTGTAAAAATGCCTGTAATTTGGGAAACCCTGGGCCAGCTGCTCTCGGGCCTCTGTCAGCCCCGCCAGCTGCCGCGGCTCCGTCTGTGGTTCTCAGGAAAGGTGGGCCTGGACCTGGAAGAGTTTATTCGGGGGAAGAATAGAAACGTACTCTCATTAACCTCTGCCAGAGAAATCTGACCCTCTAACTGCCAGGGTGAGGCGGGGAGAGGGAGATTAATGTACCTTGACACGAGCTCTCCTATTCGAGTACTGTATATACTGTAGGATCTAGAAAAACAGATGGGTGGGGGGACAGGGCCAGGTCCCTCATCCCCCTGCCCTTCTTGGGTATCTGTTTACAAAGAAAACAATCCTCAAATAGTGTTCAGGGCATGACTCAGGCAGTAAAAGTAGTAGGTACTCCTGTCACTGGCTAAAAATACCTCCTGCCCTCTGCCATCACTCTGGGTGGTGGCACCCGGGGCACCTGGGCAATTGGGGCAGAGGCAGGACGATGGGCGGGCTGGTGACATGCCTCTCAGGGCAGGGCCCCGGGGGGTCCCTGGAGTCAGTGCTCCCAGGATTTCCGAGGAAGCAGGCTGGGATGTGCAAAGACGTCCTCCAACTGCACCCCTCCTGCCAGAGCCCCTTCACGGTTCAGCAGCCCCAGCAGTGTATTAGGTGGGAGCTGGCTTGACCCCCAACTCCTAGCCACTCAGTCTGAGGCCTGAGCAGACCCGTGGCTTCCCGAATCCTCAGGCTCCACTGACGATGACAGGACTGGTCTAGATCAGGTTTATCCAAACTCTTCTGCGGAAAACTAGGGTCTCCCAAGACATTAATAGGAGCTGGGGTGGGGGGAGGGATGTATTCTCTGGCTGAGGCTGTTCCAGCAACAGCCTACTCTCCACCCCTTGAGAGACACACAACTTTGTTGGCACGTAAGTGGGTTTCAGATACTCCACAGTAAAAGAAGCCTTCACTTGGCTTAGCTTTGTTTAACTCACTGTTCCCCGAAACTATTTGATCATGGATTTGCTTTTTCTTGCCTTCTTTTCTTTTTGCTCTGCTTTTCCTGAGACTGCCATCTGGAACCATGCCCTGGTTCTCAGAGGAAAGTGTGGCAAGTGCTGGCCTGAGTGATCTGCACAACCCCTCCCTGCCCCGTGCTCTTGTTTGGAGGGTGATGTGGAGCAGTGGCGAGAACCATCAGTTCTGGAGTATTCCCACCATGAGATCCCAGCTCCCACTGTGCTGACCTTGAGCAAGTTATCCTGTCCTCTCTGGGTTGTGATTTCTGGAGATAAAAATCCCCTTGGATGATTAGGGAAGCCAATGCACAGAAAGTATTTTGAGGCGCACCTGGCATGAATGGAGCATTGGGACTCTATTTTATAATTGCTATTATTTTTAAGTAGGCTCCACGCCCAACATGGGCACATCCTTGAGATCAAGAGTCGCATGCTCTACCTGGAGCCAGCCGGGTGCCCCTGAATGGAGCCCTTAGCACAAATCAGCTTGGAAGTTGCAGGTTGGCCTCTGTCCGTTAATGTTGGCCCTGACCGGGTCGTGAGGGCATCTCGTTGGTAAGACAAGGCAAAGAGGACTGAACACCAGTAAGATGACAACAGGCTCCTTTTATGCCTCCAAGTGCGGTGGTGTTTGGCTAAGACTTTAGCAGAGCGCTGTAGCCATCCTTCCTTTGTCTACATGCTGCACACTGCAGGGCGGCGGGGGGGGCGGGGGGGGAGGCAGGTGCACCTGGGCGCACACACACACACACACACACTCCTCGGCCATCCTGGGTGTTCATCACCTCAGCTTTCCACACTCCCCAGGCTTGTCCTAGTAGATAAAGAGTGAAGAACCCCAGAGTGTGAGAAGCCAGGAGACCAGCACCTACCCCAACACCAGCGATTCTACAGCAAGTTGCCAGCTTACCCTGCAGTGCCCTGCACATCTCACCCATTTCTTGCTCTCGCCCTTTGGAATAGGCGTTATTGCCCCCATTTTACAGATTAGGAATTTGAGTCTTGGGGAGTTGAAGTCTCCTAAGTAAAGTCACAGGAAGGTTCGAGGGCCCACCCATACCCAGAATCCGGGTCTCCTGACAACCAAGCTGGCATTTGTGCCAGAGATGCTGCTCCCGCCAGCTCTTCGGCCAGTGTCCCCTTCAGAGGCTCTAGCCCAGGCCCAGGGGCACCCCACTGATGCCCAGGGGCAGCTGGGGGGGGGCTGAGGAGGGCAGCTGTCTCTCCCACGTGCACGGGAAGCCCTGTCCTCCGGCCCTCCCTCCCTTACCACCTCCACTCCTCCTTCCTTCCCGAGAAGAGGAAGCCTATGGCACCCTGTTCTGTCCAAAGCAGCGCTGCACACAGCTCCCCTTCCCTCTCCCTGTGTCTCTTGGCTGGCTGGGAGAACAAGAACCCAGGAGCTTGAGTTCCAAGCCCTGAATAGTGTAGAGGACGCTTTATGGTTCTGTTAAGATCCCCCACCACCACCCCTGACCCCCAGTCTGTCTTCTGTGCTCCTGACACTGCCGCCATCCCTCATCCCAGCCAGTGACCCTCCCCTGGAGACACCACTCTCAACTGCTTAGAGTCTGCCTCCTGCCCCAGGGGGACAGGAGTCCCCAGGCCCTCTCTGCCCCTGCCAGGTCCTCCCTGTGGATGGCCACCTGCAGGCTACTCTGTGGGTGATCTCAAGTTGCCCAGAACCCTGGGTCTGGGCCCCTGACTTCTGGCATCCAGAGAGCTGACATAGAGGTGGAGAGGATTAGCAGAGGGCCTCGGGTTCCCCAATGCTGGGCCTCCACATGGAGGTTCTGGCCCTTGGAAGGCAGGAGAGGGATGGGCAGCGGGACGGGCCACTTACAAAGGCGCCCTGGGGCTTCTCCTACCTGCGGGGCCTCGGCCTGGGGTCTCAGAGCTGTCTCCTTCCTCCAGCTGACCGGCCTCACTCCTGGGCTGCCTTTAGCCCCAGCCAGCGGCCTCTAGCCCCCAGCTCTTCCGTCTGCCCGCCTCCCCCTCCCTCCCCCCTTCCACTCCACCCCACCCCCACTTCAAGAGCCTTCAGCCGAAGAAGAGCATTGTTTACCGCCCTGTTGGTACAACACTTCCCCTTGGCCTAGGAGGCTCAGATTTCCCGTGAAGATCTGACAGGTGGCACCTTTCAATCACAGCGCGTCTTTCCTGCCCTGACCCCAGCGGTATCCATCCTGTGGCCATCTTTCTTCCCAATGTACCCGCCTGGCCCTGGGGACCCTGAAAACCACCTGCAGGCCCATGTGGGAGATGGTCACCAGCCCTCTGGCCTCGCCTGCCCATCCGGAGCCCAGGCTAGGCCTCTTCTGCTCCCTTTGCCCCCCTCACCCCATGTTCCTTTAAATAGTCCTTTACTCTTCCAAGGACAGAAGCAGCTGCTGAAGGGTGGGCTGCAGAGGGGGTGAACAGGACAGCTGCCAACAGGGGGATGTCTGGGGGCTCACACAGCGCAGAGATGTGGAGGGGAGGGGTGAACAGGTGAGGAGGCTCTGGCTCTCGGATGGAAAGCTGGGCTTAGCATTCAGAAAATACAAGGCCAGCTGAAGTGACTGGTACCTAGGAGGCTCTGAACAAATTGTCATACTGAATTGAGATTATTTTTTAAGATTTTATTTTTAAGTAATCTGTATGTTATGTCCACCATAGGGTTTGAACTCACAACCCTGAGGTCAAGAGTTGTATGCTCTCTACGGGCTGAGTCAGCCAGGTGCCCCTGAATTGAGATTTTGTTCAGAAAAACAAATCTGTATCTTCTTTATGTGTCCTGCGATCTCAGAGAGGTACTACTTTGGGAGAATGTGTGCAGGGGATAATCCCTATCCCTTGCGAAGCCTGGGACTCCCCCCAGCTGCCTCCCCTAGTTCCTTCCACTTCAGCCACACTGGCCTCTTTTCTGTTCCTGAAATAAATGGATTCGTTTCCACACTCAAGGCTGTAACCTTTTTGCTTCTGCTCTTTCCAAGACGGTTTCCTTCTCATCCTGCTCTCCGCTCAAACTCTGTTCCCTCAGAGAGGCTTCCGCAGCTTCAGTCCCTCTCCATCATTTCGGCCTGGTTTATTTGTTTCACAATATTTATTGGAATCCAAAGTTAGCTTGTTCATTTCCTTATTACTTGACTCTCACTGGACTCTAAGCTTCACGAAAGCGGAGACTTTTTTTTTTTTTTTTTTTTTTATCATGCCCATGGCTATGTGCCCAGGGCCTAGCAAATTGCCTGATTCATATGAGGTTTTATATATATATATAGTCATGTGGGGGAGGAACAGTCCTGTGGGGCTTAAGGCCCCTCTAAGGATGTTGGCTTTTGCTCTGTGATTGGAAGCCAGTGGAGCCTTTCAGGTTGTGAAGGGACATGATCTAACTTTAGTTTTTGACGAGATGACTCTGGTTGCCGTTTTGAGAATAGGCTGAGGGGGGAGCATGAGCTGAGGTGGGGAAACCAGTCAGGGCATTACTGCAGTAACTCAGGTGCAAGATGGTGGTGGCTTGGACCGGAGGGTCAGCACTGAAGGTGAGGAGATGTGGTGAGGAATGGTAATAGTGGATGGCAGTGATCAAGACTGTGCCAGCTTTGTCTCCAAGCCACAAGAATGACCCTTCCGCTCAAGCCACTGACATTCTTGCTGTTATCTCCTGCTCTTCTTAAGGGAGTCCACCTAGGCTGTCTTTGTATTCTCTACGTCTCTCATGAGTGGTCAGGGCCCATATAAGATTCTGGGTGACAACCCTGCATCCTTTCCTTTGGGGTTGAGGTCCCATGTAAGAGGACAATACTGATCCATGGTGAGTAGCAAATACACAACTCCCTTCTGGGAGCCTGGGAGGGTGGGAGGGGTGGAACACGGTAGAGCAAGAGGCCAGAGGCTCAGGACAGAGGTCAACAACTTTAGATGACACATCTGGATTCCAAAGAGATCTTGGAAGCTGGGGCTGTATAAACTGTTGTTGTTGTTGTTTTCATAAGAAGAAACTTAACAGGAATAATTGGAATTCCTACCTATGGGTTCTCAAATCCTCAACCATGTAAGTATAGGAAGGAAGACACAATCTCATAGTAGATAATAGCCATGACATTATCATCAGAAAGAACAATGATTACCTGGGCACTTGGAGGAGCAGGAAAGTGCAGAATTGTTCCATAGGAATAAAGTCTCAGGTGTTCAAGATGAATAAGTCTTCGAGATCTGTTATACAACATTGTGCACACAGTTAACAAAACTGTATTGTGCACTTAAAACTGTTAAGAGGGTAGATCTCATGTGAGGTGTTCTTGCCACATAAAAAAAGGGGGGCCTTTTTAAAAAAAGATTTTATTTTTAAGTAATCTGTACACTCAGCATGGGTCTCAAACTCACAACCTCAAGAGTCACATGCTTCTCCAATTAAGCCAGCCAGGTGTCCCCAAAGAGAGGCCATTTTTAAAAAAAGATTTTATTTATTTGAGGGAGAGAGAGAGAGAGAGAGAGAGAGAGAGAGAGAGAGAATGTGTACAAGCTGCGGGGAGAGGGAGAGGGAGAAGCAGACTCCCCACTGAGCAGGGAGCCTGGTGTGGAGCTTGGTCCCAGGACCCCAGGATCATGACTTGAGCCCAGGGCAGATGCTTAACTGACTGAGCCATCCAGTTACCCCAAAAGGGGCCATTTTTGAGAAATTGGGAGAAATTGTATATGTGCATAAGATTATATTAAGAAATTACCATAATTTTGAACGCATGAAAAAAATGGCATTGTGGAAAAGGACTTTATCTGTTAGAGGTAAAAACAGATGAAGAAAATATGGCTAAATATTAACTGTTAAAGTCTGGTGATGGGTATGTGGAAGTTCAGTATACTGTGCTCTCCACTTTTCTGTATGTTTTTATTTTATTTATTTTTTTTTCTGTTTTTTTTCTGTTTTTTTTCTTTTTTCTGTATGTTTTTAATTTGCTCTAATAAAAGTCTAAAAATTAAAAGAATGAGAACAATGATTTCTTTTTATTGAGCATCTGCCATGGACTAGGTGCTTTTAGTGCATTTTTTATTTTTCTTTTTTGTAAGGATTGTTTTAACTTTTTATTTTGACATAATTGTAGGATTACAGGAAGTTGCATAAATAGTATAGAGAGAGTACTGAAGGTTAAATCTTACACAACTACATGCAATATCAAAGCCAAGATATTGACACTGGAACAATAGTGTGTATAGTTCTATGACATCTTATCACATGTTTAGATTCATATAAACAGGGACCCCGGGGGTGGCTCAGCGGTTTAGCACCTGCCTTCCACCAAGGGCGTGATCCTGGAATACCAGGATCGAGTCCACGTCGGGCTCCCTGCCTGGAGCCTGCTTCTCCCTCTGCCTGTGTCTCTGCCTCTCTCTTTCTCTGTGTCTCTCATGAGTAAATAAATGAAATCTTAAAAAAATAAAAGATTCATATAAATATCTCCACAATCTGGGTGGATAACCATCCCATCGCCACAAAGATCTCCTTTGTTCTACCCCTTTATAGGCACACCTTCCTCCCTCTTCTCACCTGGATGGCTCTAACCCTTGGCAACCACTAATCTCTTTGTCTCTATAATTTTGTCATTTTGAGAATATTATTTAAATGGAATTATATAGTATGCTTTTGTAACACTTAATAAAAATCCTTTTTTTTCCTAATAAAAATCCTATCGAGGAAACAGATTACACTTGTAAGAACCCATCTCCTTTTCCCATGCGATTTCTTTTTTCTTTTAAAGATTTCATCTATTTATTCACGAGAGGCAAGGTCATAGGCAGAGGGAGAAGCAGGCTCCTTGCAAGGAGTCCAACGTGGGACTCCATTCCAGGACCCTGGGATCATGCCCTGAGCTGAAGGCAAGCTCAACCGCTGAGCCACCCAGGCGTCCCTCCCATGCAATTATATTCCATAATATGTTGACTATATTATTAAAAGCAAAAAGCACTACAACATGTGTCCACTAAAACATACATACAATAGTATTCACAGCAACATTGTCCTAACAGCCCCAAGCTGGAAACAACCCAAAAATCTATCAACAGTGAATGGATAAATTACCTGTGGCTCATTCATACAATCTAACACTAGACAGCAATAAAAAGGAATGAATAATGGTTACACACAACAATGTGGATGAAATCTTAGACACTACATTGAGCTAAAGGAGTCAGGCACAAACCAGCAAATAGTGTATGACTCCATTTACCTGAAGTTCAAGAATAGGCAAAACTAACTGGTGGCAATAGAAGTCAGAATACTGGTTAACTCTGGGAGAGCCGGTATTGACTGGTCAGGAACATAAGATAACTTTTAAGGGTGTTGGAAATACATTGTATTTTGATCTGAGTGGTGCTTATGAGCATAAATATATATTTAAAAATTAAGTTTAAATTTTATGTATTTTAGTCATGTTCCTGTATAGATGTCATACCTTAATTTTATTGAAAAAAAAAGTTTTTAAGTAATATCTACACCCAAGGTGGGGCTCAAATTCAGGAGGATGGCTGGGTGGGGGGTGGGGGAAGGTTTGGAATCAAGAGTTGAATGCTCTACTGACTGAGCCAGCTAGGGGCCCCTGTTATACCTTAAATTTTTTTTTAAAGTGTGTGTCTATGAATTGAGAAATATTTATTTTTTAATTTTTAACTTTTTTTATTTTTAAAGATTTTATTTATTTATTCATGAGAGACACAGAGAGAGAGGGGCAGAGAGAGGAAAGGCAGGGTCCATGCAAGGAGTCTGATGCCGGACTCCATCCTGGAATCTGGGATCAGGCCCTGAGCCAAAGGCAGATGCTCAACCACTGGGCCACCCAGGCGTCCCTATTTTATTATTTTTTAATATTTTATTTATTTATTCATGAGAGACACACAGAGAGAAAGCAGGCTCCATGCAGGGAGCCCTACGTGGGACTCGACCCGAGGTCTCCAGGATCACACCCTGGGCTGAAGGCGCCTCTAAACCGCTGAGCCACTGGGGCTGACCTATACCTTAATTTTTTTTTTCTATACCTTAATTTTAAAAAATATTTTCTTTGTCTATTTGAGAGAGAGCGCACGCGCTCAAATGTGCACGTGGGGAGAGGCAGAGGAGGAGGGAGAGGCCGAGAATCTCGAGCCGATTCTGCACTGAGCTGGGGGCCAGGACAGGGCTCTGTCTCATGACCCTGAACCGACCGAGCCACCCAGGCACCTCTAGCTTAATTTTCAAGGATTGGGGCACAGGGTTTGCGAAAGAGGAGTCCCTGGAGGAGACATGAGGGCTGAATTTGCGATCCTGACTTTCTTGGGCAGTGAGGGAAGCATACAGTGACCAGCCATACAGCGTCCGGCCCACCTCCTCCAATGGGCAGCGGACGCTTTGCATCTTGTACACTTTGTTTACTGGGAAATCCCCTGAGAAACAAAAGGATTGGGGGTGGGTTTCTGTGGTGTAGGGGTGCAGACGGAGCAACACACGGGGTCTGGAGAGAGCAGCTCACAGCCCCTTCCTCCTCCTCGCTCTGATGCACTAGGTTAGCCCCGGCGGCAGCCAACATTGCTCTTGTTCATCGCTCTGGTCCGGGGCGTCTGGAAGTTGCACGGACGCGGCTCGTCCTCCTGCGAGCCCGGAGACGGCTTAGCACCTGCAGGCCGCTGCGCTCCCTCCGTCCTGGGAGCTCTGGCTCGCAACCTCGGCTGCACCAAGAAACCGCCCGAGGTCAACTGAAACATTTACTGAAGTCTGCGTCCTACTCCCAGAGGTTCTGATTTGCTTGGTATGAAGCGAGGCATGGGCATCGGGGCACTGGGAGCGGCCCGGGCGACCGTAAGGAGCAGCACAGACACTACGGCCCTTGGAGGGCGTCCTTCCTTCTCCGCGCCGCGCCGGGGTCTGTGAGCGGCCGTCGAGCCTCCGGGGCTGCGGCCAAGCTTCGCGGAGCTCCGCCCTCCGGCGCCCGCCTTCAGACAGTCGCACTGTGACCTCTGCGCCGAAACCCTGGGGACCGCACCGCCAGGCTGCAGGCGCTCTGCACTGCGCCCAAGCCTCTATGGTATTTTGGCGTCCCCTCTAGCCCTTGCAAGTCGCCTTCGGGCACGGCCGGCGGCTCCACTCTATGGTAGCCGATTTCCCCGCGCCGCCTCGTTGGGGCTTCACTCCGGAAGCGAGGCCGATCAAAGGGGAGGCGGGACTTCCCTCCCGGAAGTGACCCACGTGCTTCCGCCTTAGCCTACCTGGGCGTGCGGTGGCTCTCTAGCGTTTGCCCGAAGTTGAGGGCACCGCGGGCACAGTGACTGGCCCCAGGCCGTGGTAAGTGACCTCTCGCTTCAAGGTGACCCCGATGGTGGCGCGGCCACGTCAGAGGTGCAGCCCCTGGACCGGGACCCGTGGACCTTAGCGCCGCGAGTGATCGAATTCCCAGGGCCCTGGAGGTTCAGGCCCCGCGGTTCAGTGTTCCTTTCCGGTCCCGAGATCTTTTCCTGGGTAGAGTGGCCACCAGGGGCTGGGGCGCCAGGGCTCGATTTCCAGCCCCTCCATTGACGTGCTGTGTTCCCCTTCTGGGCCTCAGTTTCCATATCTGTGAGATGGGGTAGTTGAGCCCACTGAGGTCAGTGACCCCTGCCCGCCCGGTGTCCTATGATTCTTCCGCATCCTCTACGTCCCCCTGGGATGGGAAACGGAACGGGAGGGCTCGAAGCTGACGGTGAGGGATCCCTGGGTGGCGCAGCGGTTTGGCGCCTGCCTTTGGCCCAGGGCGCGATCCTGGAGACCCGGGATCGAATCCCACATCAGGCTCCCGGTGCATGGAGCCTGCTTCTCCCTCCGCCTGTGTCTCTGCCTCTCTCTCTCTCTCTGTGACTATCATAAATAAATAAAAAATTTAAAAAAAATTAAAAAAAAAAAAAAAGAAGCTGACGGTGATGTCCGCTCCCAGGACTAGGAGGCCAGAAGATCTTTTCCACGGCGCAGCGCTGAGATGGATCCGCTCAGGGCCCAGCAGCTGGCTGCCGAGCTGGAGGTGGAGATGATGGCCGATATGTACAACAGGTGAGAGCCGACAGCGCGCTCCTTGTCTTTGACAGTGATCCTAGGTCACCCTTCCTCAGGGCACCTGTCGGAGGGTGCGCACCCCCACCTACGCTCCTTGTGGCTGAGGGCCAACGCAGACGCGGTACGGGGCGCTAGAAGGAGTTGGACATCTAGGTTGGAATGCACTTGGCAAGCGAGAGAAGCCCCAGTCCAAGCGCTGGTTGGCTTTCAGGAACGGTTGAGCGTTTGCCTTTGTGGCAAACAGCACACAGACCGCTTGGTGGTTTACATTTCTTAAACTCTTACTCCACCTCGGGCACATGCTGAGCATTCTACGCGCCTTCATCTTCAAAATGATCCACCGGGTCGGTCTTAGTTGTCCCATTCTAAGGTGAAGACATGGAGGCTTCTAGAGGTTAAATAACATTCACAGGGCTCACAGTTGGTCAGTGGCAATGTCAGGACCAGGACCTCGGTCTGACTCCAAACGAGTGCCCACGACCATTTGGCAGATGCGGGAACAAATCATAACTGTGCCAGTCACCACTAGTGTGGCCGTGGGCAAGTCACTTGGACTGTTTAGTGGTTTTCCCTATAAAATGAGGTGGGGCACATGGTGGCGCAGTCGGTTGAGCATCTGACTCTTGATTTCATTGCAGGTCGTGATCTCAGGGTCATGGGATTGAGCCTCACATTGGGCTCTGCACTCAGCAGGGAGCCTGCTTGACATTCTCCCTCTCCCTCTCCCCTGTTCGCCCACACACATGCCCGCGCAAGTGCTCGCTCTCTCTTTCTCAAATACATAATACTAGTTCTTTTAAATAAATGAATAAATATTGCTTCTAAGCCTTTTGGTTAAGATCAAGTGTAAAAAAATAAATAAATAAAATGGAGATAATAATGGTGCCTACCTCGAGGAGACATTATAGATGTTAAATGTAGAAATGTGTGACAAGGGGTGCCTGGGTGGCTTAGTCGGTTAAGTGTCTGCCTTCAGCTCAGGTTATGGTCCTGGGATCGAGCCCCACGTCCAGCTCCCTGCTCAGTGGGGTGTCTGCTTCTTCTCCATTTCCCTCTGCCCCTCTCATTGCTTGTGCTCACTCTCTCTCTTAAATAGATAAATAAAATCTTTTTTTTTTTTTAAGATTTATTTATTTATTCATGAGAGACACAGAGAGAGAGACAGAGACACAGGCAGAGGGAGAAGCAGGCTCCTCGCAGGGAGCGTGATGTGGGACTCGATCTCAGATCCCCGGATCACAACCTGAGCCAAAGGCAGACGCCCAACCGCTGAGCCACCCAGGCATCCCATAGGTAAATAAAATCTTAAAAAAAAAGAAATGTATATAACAAGGTCTTATTGGGTTTGTATCATGCCCAGTACACAGTAAGCAGTCCACATGTTTTCTGGTTTTATTGGCTTCAGCTCCATGGTATTTTCTCTTGATGGCTTATCTTGAAGGCTGTATATTAGAATACTTCCAAATATTTAAATAATTTAAAAATGCAGGCCATGAGGTCCTGTGGGTTCATATCCCAGCTTTACAGGATCCTGAGGCTCTCCATGCCTGCATTTCCTTATTTGTAAAATGGGGATAAAGATTGTGCCTGCCTCCTTAAGGACTGCATAACCAGCCATGTCAAGCACTTAGCATGATGCCTGGAACATACCCAGTAGTCAACTAATGGCTCCTGTTTAAATAAACTTGGGCTCAGATCAGGTGAGCACTCTCAAGGACCTTCTCAGATGGTTGCGATGCGAACTGAGGATTTACACTGCCTTCCTGGGATGTGAAATTAGCAGGGCAGGCATGATGGAGAGTTCCTGGTTGCCTCAAGATGGTGCTGAGCTGACCTTGCCCTTCCTTCCCCTCCAGAATGACCAGTGCCTGCCACAGGAAGTGCGTGCCTCCCCACTACAAGGAAGCAGAACTGTCCAAGGGCGAGTCCGTGTGCCTGGACCGCTGTGTCTCCAAGTACCTGGACATCCATGAGCGGATGGGCAAAAAGTTGACAGAGCTGTCTATGCAGGATGAAGAGCTGATGAAGAGAGTGCAGCAGAGCTCTGGGCCCGTGTGAGGCCCCAGACAGTATACACCCCAAGGTGCGCCCTGCCCCTTCCCACTCGCCTAATAAAAGTGCCCCTATTGGGTGTCATCTGTGAAGACTCCCGGGCCTCGGCTCCCTCTGGAGAGCCTCCAGGAACCCAGAGTATGGTAGAGTTACTCTCCCAGGTTGGAGAAGGGGTATTTGTCACACTGTGATGTGACTGTGTATGTACGTATATGTGTGTGTATATATATTAAAACAGATTTGTTGACACCTACCACGCGGAAAGCAGTCTGCCTGGCATTTGGGAGCAGCGGCAGCAGACACAGCCTCCACCAGCAGAGGGAGTCTAACGTGTTTAAAAGCACAGACTAGTGGGAGGTTTTAGGTTGTACTCCAGGTCAGCCACTTGCTGAATATGTCACTTCACTGTGCTTTAGCTTTCTCATCTGTGAAATGAGGATAATCATCTGGTGGTTGTGAAGATTAATGGTTTAATACATTTATGGCATTTAGAATGCTAACTGGGACAAAGGAAGTGCTCAGTAAATACTAGCTGTGTACATGTGTTTAACAATTTAAAATTTAAGTGGAACAGGTGGGCATTTTTCCAGATAATAAAGGAATATTTAGAGGAGCAAGTAACAGGAGATGGGATTTGAGAAGGAAGTAGCCAAGCCAGTCCCTGGATTCTAAATGGCAACATGAAACATACGAAGGGATCAGCTTTGTGTGTGATGTGAGTGATCAGGAAGTAAGTGAAAACCACTGCCATTCACTGTTCACCTGAATCAGGGACTGCGCTCCTCACTCTTCATGTGGTATCTGATCTAGCTCTTCCCACCATCTTTCTGGGCCGCAATATTGGTGCATGTGAATGTCCTGGCAGATGTTCCACAACAGCATTAACAATGCTGAAAAGAGGGCAGCCCAGGTGGCTCAGCGGTTTAGCGCCACCTTCAGCCCAGGGCGGAATCCTGGAGATCCAGGAGATCCAGGATCGAGTCCCACATCAGGCTCCCTGCATGGAGCCTGCTTCTCCCTCTGCCTGAGTCTCTGCCTCTCTCTCTCTGTGTGTCTCTCATGAATAAATAAATAAAATCTTTAAAAAAAAATTTTTTTTTAATGATAGTCACACACACACACACACACACTGTGGCTGCAGTGCCTTCAGAGTAGGGACAAGTGGGTGTCAGGGACGAATCCTCTCAGGTAACTGAGCATGGAGTAAAGGAAGAGAGTTGGGTGCTTAAAAGTTCAGCCCCATGGGCGTCGGGGTGGCTCAGTCACTTGAGCAACCAAGTCTTGATTTTGACTTGGGTCATGGTTTCAGGGTTGTGAAGTCGAGCCCTGGTCGGGCTCCGTGTTGGGAGGGTGGAATCTGCTTAAGCTTAAGATTCTCTCTCCCTCTGCCCCTCTCTCTGCCTCACCCCCCCCCCCTTTTTTTAAGATTTTATTTATTCATGAAAGAGAGAGAGAGAGAGAGAGAGGCAGAAACATAAGCAGAGGGAGAAGCAGGCTCCATGCAGGAAGCCCGATGTGGGACTTGATCCCAGGACTCTGGGATCAAACTCCGAGCCAAGGGATGCCTGAGTGGCTCAGTGGTAGAGCATCTGCCTTCGGCTCAGGGCCTGATCCCGGGATCCAGGATCGAGTCCCACATCAGGGCCCTTTTGGGAGACTGCTTCTCCCTCTGTGTTTCTCTGCCTCTCTGTCTGTCATGAATAAATAAAATCTTAAAAAAAAAAAAAAAAAAAAAAAACCCTGAGCCAAAGGCAGACACTCAACCACTGAGCCATCCAGGTGACCCTCTCCCTCTCTTTTAAAAAACAAAAAGTGGGGCAACCCGTGGCTCGGCAGTTTAGCGCCTGCCTTCAGCCCAGAGTGTGATCCTGGAGTCCCGGGATCGAGTCCCACGTCAGGCTCCCTGCATGGAACCTGCTTCTCCCTCTCCCTGTGTCTCTGCCTCTCTCTCTCTCTCTCATAAATAAAAAAATATTAAAAAAAAAAAAAAAGTACAGGGCCAAGCCAGACCGCCTGGGGTAGAAGTTTCTACCAGAGTGATCATGGGTGAAGTCCTTACCTGCCTTGTGCCTTAGCTACTCCATATGTAAGACGGTAGTTATGGTACTTACCTCATCGAGTGAGTGGTATGAAAATGAAGTGTTAGTCACTAAAACACAAAGGAGAGTGCCTACTGCTGTCGCATTAACTACTTGATGATGTTAGCTTGTTTGTTTATTGCCGAGTTTGGTGTGAGAAGACACACGATAGACCCTGGGAAAACCTCCCAGCCTAGTCCGTTGACCTTGGCGGCCGAAAGTGAGGGCTCCTTCCTAGGTACGGAAGTGCAAGCTTGGGCCAACAGGTGGCGCCGTCTGCTCACAGCATCCCAGGCACAGCCACAGTGCCCCCTCCAAAGACTATTTGCCTCTTAGCCTCTCAGGTGCCCTCGTAGTGCTAGGGAGAGGGGAGGGGTGAGAAAGACAGGTATTGGGCAGGCCCTCGGGTTTTAAAAAGGAACATCAAAAATTCTGATAGTGTGTAGCAAGAACATCTAGAAGGGGTGGTAGGAGCGGAGGGAAGAGGTTCCAGCTGGAGGGAATAGTACTTGCAAAGGCTTTGAAGTGGCAGAAAACGTGGAGCGTCCAAGAAACAGCTTCAGAGTGCCGAGAGCGGGGAGTGTGAGGGAGGTGGTGGTGAGAGAGGAGACTTGGGGGCTGGGCAGACAGCTCCAGAAGAGCCTGAGAAGCCGTGTTAAGGAGTTTGGATTTTCTCCTACTGAGGGCAGCAGCAAACTGTTGGAGGATATAAATCCTGGCAGCGAAAGTGACAGATCTGTGTTTCCGAGGCTCTCCCTAGCTGCCAGCTGGGTGGGTAGTGGAAGAGGATGGTAGGTAACGGATTAAGGGGAGAGGTGCCAGGGAGCCAGTAAGAATAGCTCTGGAGTTGCAGCGGTGTGCTAAGAAGTCTATTATTTCAGTTAATCGTTTGCAACAGCTCTGAATCGGGTATGGTTATTCTCGCCTTACAGATGAAGAAGCTGAACTCTGGAAAGTTAGTTACTGGCTGAAGGTCACACAACAAGCAAGTGAGAACGAGGATTCCAGTTTATTCAGGCAGCAGAGCCCACTTTTAACCACTCCTCCAGAATCAGGGAGGTAGGGGGATGCTCCCTAAAGAGGTACAAGTCAGCAATTTCATTTTTCATTCAACAATATTTATTACTGGCTGCTAGGTGCACAGAGCTACAGAAAACATCCAAAGTGGATTTGTTCATTCCCCGTCCTTGTGAATGTTGAGGGGAGCGGGAGGTGGGTGCTGGGGAGATAGAACACACATACAAAGGGTGGTAGGATAGGTTAGCCTCTTTCTGCCATTGAGTGGCATTCAAAACTCCCAATCCTCATGTATTTTTGCTAGATTATCACAGTTTTAAAGTCAAGAGATGTCTCTCAAAAATCTGGATTTGACTTCTTTTGAAAGTTCAGAGTATCTAACAAGTCAGCCTACGTTCTTGCTTGGCCGCAGTCTGCTGGAGGAGGAGCAGCAAAACTCCCACTGCTAATTTCTTCCCTTCTCATCTGCTTGACCTATAGGCATTTAGTCTGTGCCTGCTCTGGGTTTTCAGATGAGCCAGATGCTAGATGAGAAAACACGTAGATATCCTGGAATAGGCAGGCTCTAAGATGGCCCCCAATGGTCCTGCCCACAGTCCTTCCTGCTCCAATCTGCTTGAGTGTGCACCAGACCTACAGACTTGCTTCTAACAAACAGCACAGCAGAAGGTGACAGGATGCCATTTCCGAGGTTAGGGTAGAAGAGATTGGAATGGTCCTCTTGTTAGCTGGCTCTCTCCTCTTGCTTATCGTGATGAAGCATACATCTTGTGAGCTGCCCTGTGAAAGAGGCCTATGTGGTAAGGACCTGAGGGCAGCCTCCAGCTGGCAAGGAACTGAGTCCTGCTGACAACCACTCAAGTGAGCTCAAAAGCAGATGCTTCTCTAGATGAGCACAGCCCCAGCTGACACTTCACAGCTTTGTGAGCAACCTCTGAAGCAGAGAGGACCGCTCTAAGCTGCACCCTGACTCCTGACCTAGAGAAATTAAGATAATGAATGTTATTTTAAGCCATAACATTTTGGAATAATTTGTTATGTAGCAATAGCTAACCAATACACGTACAGTTCTCACAGCTATTACAATTGTTTGAGGGCAGCCCAGGTGGCTCAGTGGTTTAGTGCCGCCTGCAGCCCGGGGTGTGATCCTGGAGACCCGGGATTGAGTTCCACGTCGGGCTCCCTGCATGGAGCCTGCTTCTCCCTCTGTGTCTCTGCCTCTCTCTCTGTGTGTGTCTCGATGAATAAATAAATAAAATCTTAAAAAAAAAAAAAAAAAAAAAAAAAACGAAAACAATTGTTTGAGACTAGGTGTTTCTAGTGTTTCTGGTGTTTCTACCCCTATACCCAGCATGGGCCAGGCACCATTCCAGGCATTTGGGACACATCAGTGAACAAAATAAAGATCCTTGCCCTCTTGGAACGTGTACGCTAGTGGAGACAGTTTTGCATAGTAGAAGTCTGGGTTGGCAGTGCTATTTTGAAGGAGAAAGCATCTTCAGCTCCTGGGGGAAGGTTCTTAACTTCAGGTCTTGGACTCCCATGAAACTCCAACAAAAGCCACGGATGGTTCTTTTTTTTTTTTTTTTTTTTAAGATTTTATTTATTTATTCATGAGAGACACAGAGAAAGAGAGAGAGGCAGAGACACAGGCAGAGGGAGAAGCAGGCTCCATGCAGGGAGCTCAATGTGAGACTCCATCCCAGGTCTCCACAATCATGCTCCAGGCCAAAGGTGGCACTAAACCACTGGGCCAACCAGGCTGCCCCTATGGATGGTTCTCTAGAAAAATAGACATGCACGTGGAATTTTACATAGTTTTAGGGATCGTCATAAAGATGTGTGTAAGCTGACCTGACAGAGGTGTTCTAACAAGCATTGTTAAGAGAAACAAGATACAAAATTGAATGGGGGGGGGGGGGGTACCTACTAAAACCAGTTGCTTTTGCAGTTGTGATAAGTGCCACAGGATATGTTTGGCAGCTGTGGGGCAACGTAAAGGTATGTGCCCCCAAATCTGGGTGCTCAGAGAAGGATGTCCCCCAGAATGTGGTAGGGAAATGAGATTCAAAGGATCAGTAGGAATTTGCCTGGCAGGTGGCAGGTAGGTTATGGGAGACTAGTGGTGAGGAAGGTGGGCATGGATCCCTAACCTGGGATGTATACAGTCCATTGGATGAAACAGACACATCTTGATGGGTTTCATTAAAAGGAAACTCAGATGTATAGATCACATAGCAAGGGGATTTATTGCTGGAGTAGGCAAGGAACCTTCCCCAAGGAAGTGACCATTAAGTCATATTCTGAAGGATTAGATAGGCTGGGGCAGAGGAATGTTCCAGGCCCAGGAGGAATGAGGTATGAGAACATGGGGTTTTACTGGGCATGAAGAGGTCACCATGGTGAAAGCATAGAAAAGAAAGTGGCCAGAAGGGATGCTGAGGCAGCAGGTAGGGCCCAGATGGACTTGGGGGCATCGTGGGGAGTTTGTATATTTGTCTGAGGGTCATGGGAAATTTGCAAGGGGAGCAGTCTGATCAAGTCTGTGTTTTCAGGGGCAGCCCTGGTGGCACAGCGGTTTAGTGCCACCTGCAGCCCGGGGCATGATCCTGGAGACCTGAGATCGAGGCCCACGTTGGGCTCCCTGCATGGAGCCTGCTTCTCCCTCTGCCTGTGTCTCTGCCTCTCTCTCTCTCTCTCTGTCTCTATGAATGGATAAATAAAATCTTAAAAAAAAAAAAAAGACCTGTATAAAAAAAAGTTTGTGTTTCCAGAAGATCATTCTGACTGGACGGTGGGGTCACAGGTGGAATCAGAAAGGCCAGGTTGAGAGGGGCACCTGGCTGGCTCAGTCAGTGGAGTGTGTGACTATTGATCTGGGGGCTCTGAATTTGAGCCCCATGTTGGGTGCTAGAGATTACTTAAAATCTTTTTTTTTTAAAGATTTTTTTTTAATTTATTCATGAGAGACACAGACACAGGCAGAGGGAGAAGCAGCCTCCCTGAAAAGAAAAAGAAAGAAAAGCTAGATTGGAATAGAGGTGGCAGCTGCTGATGACCTGGGCTTTGGGATGGCAGTGGATGAAAATAAGAGGTCTTTAAAGATAGGGTCCACAGGCCTTGGAGGAGGTTGGATGTGGAAGGTGAGGCAGGAAGCAAGTCGGGTAGCTCCAGTTTTGTGGCTTAAGCAACTAGGCGGAGGCCGATACTTTTACTGACACATGCAACAACAGAGCAGGAGCAGGTTAGGGAAGAGGAAGGTAATTTATGATCATTATTGGGCATTATTTTATTTTATTTTTTAAAGGTTTTATTTATTTATTCATGATAGACATAGAGAGAGAGAGAGAGAGAGAGAGAGAGAGAGGCAGAGACGCAGGCAGAGGGAGAAGCAGACTCCATGTCAGGAGCCTGATGCAGGACTCGATCCCGGGACTCCGGGATCATGCCCTGGGCCAAAGGCAGGTGCCAAACCGCTGAGCCACCCAGGGATCTCCCACTTCTTATTTTAAAAAGATTTTTAAAAATATATATATATATATTTATTTATTTATTTATTTATTTATTTATTTATTTATTTATGAGAGAGAGAGAGAGAGAGAGAGAGAGGCAGAGACACAGGAGGAGGGAGAAGCAGGCTCCATGCCTGCAGCCCAAGGTAGGACTCAATCCTGTGACTCCAGGATTCCACCCTGGGCCAAAGGCAGGCGCTAAACCACTGAGCCACCCAGGGATCCCTAAAAAGATTTTTAAAAAAGATTTTAAGTAATTTTTTAAAATTTATTTTTGATAGTCACACAGAGAGAGAGAGAGGCAGAGACATAGGCAGAGGGAGAAGCAGGCTCCATACACTGGTAGCCTGACGTGTGATTTGATCCCGGGTCTCCAGGATCGTGCCCTGGGCCAAAGGCAGGCGCTAAACTGCTGTGCCACCCAGGGATCCCGATTTTAAGTAATTTTTACACCCAACACGGGGCTCAAACTTACAACCTCAAGATCGAGTCGCATACTCTATGGAGCAAGCCAGTTGGGTGCCTCCAGTTACTATTTTATTTTATTTTATTTTATTTTATTTTATTATTTTTAAAGATTTTATTTATTCACTCATGATATATATATATATAGAGAGAGAGAGGCAGAGACACAGGCAGAGGGAGAAGCAGGCTCCATGTGGGGAGCCCGACTCGGGACTCGATCCCAGGACTCCAGGATCGCACCCTGGGCCAAAGGCAGGCGCTGAACCGCTGAGCCACCCAGGGATCCCCCCCCAGTTACTATTTTAGAAGATCCAACATAATTGGATCTTTCCAGCCTCAACCTCACAGCACAGTCCCCTCATTCTGTGTGCTTCATCCATTCTGGCCCTCGTTCAGCAAGCTGAAGGTCTCTGGTATCCTCCTCCCCAGTCACTGTGTCCTCTTGGGGGTCGTGGGAAGCTGTCTTCAGATCAGAGCACAAACATACCTCCAGTCTACATCAGACCCCTCTCCCCAGTGATGTGTTTATTTTTGTAATGTCTTCACCCAATGTGGTGGCTTGAACTCATAACCCCGAGATCGAGTTGCATGCTCCACCGACTGAGCCAGCCAGGTGCCCCCTGTTTTTCTTTTGTTTTTAAAGATTTAAAAAAAATTTTTTTGACTAATCTTAAAAGTAAATATTTTAGGGATCCCTGGGTGGCTCAGCTGTTTAGCGCCTGCCTTCAGCCCAGGGTGTGATCCTGGAGTCCCGGGATCAAGTCCCACATCGGGCTCCCTGCATGGAGCCTGCTTCTTCTCGGTCTCTGCCCCCCTCTCTCTCATGAATAAATAAATAAAATCTTAAAAAAAAAAGTAAGTATTTTAAAGTGTGAAATTCTATGGATCTTAGTGTATTCACCAAGTTGTACAACCAAAAAATAAAAAAAAAAAAGGTGTACAATCATCACCACTAATTGTATGACATTTTCATTACCCCAAGAAGAAACCTCATAACCCATTAACAATCACTTCCCATTTTTCCCTCCTCCAGTTCCCGGCAACCACTAATCCACTTCTGTCCCAGGGGACTTGCCTATTTTGGGCATTTCATATAAGTGCAGTCATACAGTATGTGGCCCTTTGTGTCTGGCTTCTTTCACTGAGCAGTGTTTACAAGGCTCTTCCATGTGGTAGCAGCATGGATTGCTATGACCAAATATGATTACATTGGAGATTAGTACACATACTATTTTGTTTGTCCATCAGTTGATGAACAGCTGGGTTGTTTGCACTTTTTGGCTATTCTGAATAACACTGCTATGAACGTTTGTGTCCAAATTTCCGCGTCTGTGGCTGTTCTCAGTTCTCTGGGGTATATCCCTAAAGTGGAATTGCTGGTCATGTGGTCACTCTATGCTAACTATGCAGGGAACTGCCAAACTGTTTTTCCAAAGCGCCTGCACCATTTTATTTACATTCTTCATGTAGAAGTTTATAATAACTACTTATTAGAAGAAATAACTTCTTACATAGTGAATTGGGTACTATTATTTCCAGCACTTAACTAGAAGAGGGAGACTCAGGAGCATGCATACTTTGGGCAAAATTGCACAGCTCATGGCTGCAGAGCCAGGATCGGGACCCAGCCTGTGTGACTGCAGAGTGGGTACTCCTATCTGCCCAGCTGTGAAGCAGGCTGTAGCTGGCAGATCCCAGGTGATTCGGGTAGTGTCAGGGAGACAGAGTCTAGGAAGGGATCACTTTTGAGGGCAAGAAGGGGGCTGAGAAATCCTATCAAGTCTGATACAGAAATGTATCTTAGGTCTCTTCCCCTCCCCCCCCTTTTTTCCCCACCTTAACTATTACAGTGGTTTTAAGGTCTTTAAACTATTGTAAAGTCTCCCTTTCCAATATATCCTCCTTCATTCATTAAGCAAACTCTATCACATCTATCACCATCCTGAAAAAGAAAAGAAAACACCCTCCAGGAGTTCCTGTCAGCCATCTCCCAATACTGGAAGTCCTTGGCTTTGCAGAGGTCCTTCGAGACTGACCCCAGTTTACCTTTTCAGCTTCACATCCCACCACTCCCTTTCATTTATTCACCGAAAGTTGACCGGGGAGGGGGGGCTCGTTGCGTGCCTGGTGCTGGGACAGGTGGCAATCTACCATGCAGCTGCAGGCTCACAGGAGGTTTACAGCTTGTGGGGAGGAGGCCAACAGTGAAACCAATGAGTCTAGGTCAGCGGGAGGGCTTCAGTGGAGGTTAGGCTAATGTTTTGGGGAGTACATGGACAGGGCCCCAAACCCAGCTTAGGAGGCCACACAGCTTCCAGGAAAATGGTAAAACTTGAAGTGAGTTGTGAAGGATGAGTACATTGGAAATGAAGGGGGGAATGTGCCATGCCCACAAGAAGAAAGAGCAGGTGAAAAGGCAAGGAGGTATGAAACCAGCTGACTTCACGCTTCATTACACAGGTACTTGTTAAGTGCCTCTTAGGTGCCAGGTGCTGTTCTAGGTCCTGGGGAGACAGCAGGGAACGCAGACCAGGCCCTCGCCCTCATGGAGCCGATTGTCCATGAGAGGAAAATGTGGAAATGTGTTGGGGGTGAAGAAGGGCAAGCATTAAAGCCATGGGAGCCCATGAACCTCTAGAGCCCAGGGAGGGGCCCACAAAAGCCCCTGAAATTTGAAAGCGAGTGTGTGTGTGTGTGTGTGTGTGTGTGTGCTCATGTTCACACGTGCATTTCACAGGGAGTGGACTCATATTGTATACTGTATTCCCAAAGGGATCCAAAAGTGTCTTGGGTTAGAACCCTTATTCTAAGGCCCCTTGTGTTAAGCTAAAGTGTTTGACCTTGATCTGGCAGTTCCGGGAGCCAGTAATGAATTTTAAGAGGTGAAACCATCAGAGCTTGACACCTGCTCCTGCCAGAGAGAACTCCTTGTGCCTTTCTCCCTGCTGAGCCTTTTGCTCTTGCTCTTCCTCCTGGCCTGGAGGAATGGAAAGGGCCACACTTAAAAGCCAGAAGATCTGACTTCCCATTCTGCTCTCCACCCACCATGTTCCAGCTTCCTGCCGCCAGCCTTCTCCCCCTGTGAAAAGTTGTGAGGTTGAGATGAGCCCATAATGTTTTGAGGATTTAATGATTTTTGTCTGGAAAGTGCCCAGCATTTGGTAGCTGCTCAGCAAATGTGAGTTCCTCTCTCTTGGCTTGATGGCTTAACTCGGGGATTCCCCTCTCTTCTGAGGTCTTCCCGGGCAGTTGCTCAAATTGCCACAGAGCTTTGTGGGTATCATGGCTCACTCTTAAGACACCGTGTTAAGCTCACATCTGTAATGACTGGCCTTCGCCTCCTCTCATTAGCCCACACCTCCCCTCTATTTTACAGATGAGGAAACTGAGGCTCAGGGAGGTTGACAGATTTGCCAGGAATCAGTAAGGGTCTGGAAGCATCCTGTCACCAGGTCTTCAGACATAATGATAATAGCCAGAGCAGCAGCAACAACGAACACTTACCGCGTTCCTGAGCACCGAGCTCAGCATTTGCCCTGCACCACAACCCCCAGTTCATCCTTCACCTCCCAGCCTCCCTAATTAGGTACGAATTCACGGAGGAGGAAACCGAGGCTCGGAGAGGTTAAGCAGCTTGCCCAAGGTAACCCAGGCCAGCCCCTTTCAAAGCCCAGATGCAGACCTCCAGCTGACCAACCCCAGGGAAACTCGTGTCATTCTGCTTCTCGGAAAACACTACTCCCAGCTGCACAGTTCAAAACCCCACCCAAGGCCGCCCTGCCTCGCGCCCAGTCGGCTCGCAGCGGAGTCGTCCCCTGTTTTGACCACGGATACAGGGGGCGCTGCCCAAGTCGTCTGGGGGGCCCGCGGCGGAGGGCGGGGGCGCGCGTGGGGGTGGAAATACTGGGTGCTGGGGCGTGTGCAGGGAGAGGCTATCTGGGGACCAGAGGGCGAGTCACGTGCGCCTGAAACTCGACCTAGGGGGAGGGGAAGAGGAGGGAGCCCCCGCCCCTACCTCGGGGCGCAGCCCGGGACGAGTGTAAATACAAGCCTTCACTCCGCGGCCCCTCGGTGTGCGCCCCGCCTCGCCGATCCGGGGCGGCCGGCGCGTCCCCAGCTCCCCGCCGTGCTCCGAGGGGCCGGAGGAGGCCAGGGCAGCCGCCGGCGGCGCTGAGTCCGGAGGCGGCCGGGCCCCGGCGCGCGAGGTCGGAGCGCGGGTGCGGCTCCGAGCCGGGCCCGCGGGGCAGCGGACGCCGAGTGTGGACGCGCCGCCTGGGCGCTGCGCTCCCCGGGCCGTCGCGTGTGTGGCCGCGGGAGGCGCCTTTGCCCGCCCCCGCCCCCGACCGGAGGTGAGCAGCGGCCGTGGTTAGGGGTCCGCGGAGAGCCCCCCCCCCCCCCCCCCGGGTCGGCTCCCACCGACGCTCGCAGGCTCCGCAGAAGGACCCGCTCCCCGAGCCCGCGGCGCGCTGCGCGCCCCTCCAAGCGCGCTCCTCCCCGCTCCTGCCTGCGGCCCCCGGGCGCCCCCCTCCCCGCGGCCCCTCGGCCGCACTTCCCCGGCGCGGAGCAGCGCACCCGCGGGCACGCCGGGACCAGAGCCCCATTTCACAGATGCGGGCGCTGAGGCCCGGCCGCCCCCTTCCGCGGCGGGCCCCCCCCCGGCGGCCGCGTCCCCCCCGGCCCGCCCCCGCGCTGCCCGTGCCGCGTCTCCTCCCACGGAGGTGGCGGCGGCCGCGGCCGCGGCGGGGGGAGCTCGGGCTCCTTCCCTCCCTCTGGTAGACACGCCCGCCGCCGGCCGCCGGCCCATCCGCCCCACAGTCCTCCCGAAGTCAGCGGCCGCGGGACTTCCTGCCGCCGGCGAGCCCCCGTCCCCGGCCGGGAGCCCGGTGGCTCGGCTGCGCGCCGCGCGCTGCCCCGTGAGTGGGGGCGCCCCGCCCCGCCCCGCCCCGCCCCGCCCCGCCCGGGGCCCCCTTCCACGTGGCAGCCGGCGGCCGGGATGCCCGGGGCGCGGGGCCGCGGGGGCCGGGGCGGGGCGGGGGAGGGGGCCGGCCCGGAGCGGAGCGGTGGTCGGGGGCGGGGGTGTCTCGGGCCAGCTGCAGACTTCCCCTTCCTCCTCCCGCTGGCTTCGGGGGTCCTTCCTGGCGCGGGCGGCCGGATGCCGGCGGCGGGGGCTGCAGACGCGCTCTGCCCCCGCCGACCTTTGGGGACTCGGGGAAGGGCGGGTGTGGGCCCGGGGAGCCGGCGCCGCGCGTCCCGGCCCGGGTGGGGGAGCCCGGCGGCGCCGGGAATCTGTTGCGCTCGCCCAGGACCTTCCTTGTTTCCGACCGTGGCCCCGGCGGGAGCCCGGCGCCGCGTGAACTCCTGGCACAGCCGGTGCGCCCGCGGCCAGGTTGGCGGCCCCCGCCGGGAAGCCCGGGGCCCCGGGGCCTTCGCGGGCCGGCCGGGGGGGGGGGGGCTCGCTCAGCGCCGTGTTCCCGTGCAGGCTCGCGGCCGGCATGGCCCCCACGCTGCAGCAGGCGTACCGGAGGCGCTGGTGGATGGCCTGCACCGCGGTGCTGGAGAACCTCTTCTTCTCCGCGGTGCTCCTGGGCTGGGGCTCCCTGCTGATCATGCTCAAGGAGGAGGGCTTCTATTCCAGCCTGTGCCCAGGTATGCCCAGGAGGGGCAGGTCCCGCCGGGGAGGGCAGCAGAAGGGCCAGGTGGAAGTTGGAAGAGAACAGGTGGCCCAGGGGACAGACTGCAGGGCTGCTGGGCAGGAGCCCTGGGCAGGAGCTGGACAGCCGCCCTTCTTGAGCCCTTCAGACTTCACCTACAGATTGGGTGGCATTTTGCCCGCTCTACCTCGTTTATCTTTTTTTTTAAGATTTTATTTATTTACTTATTCATGAGAGACACACACAGAGAGAAGCAGGTTCCCTGCAGGGATTCCTGTGTGGGACTTGATCCCAGGATCCCAGGATCCCAGGATCGAGTCCTGAGCCTAAGGCTGGTGCTCATCCACTGAGCCACCCAGGCGTCCTTATTTATCTAATCCAGTCCACCAAGTGCTGGGGATCCTGCTGGGCTTTCAGACCCCAAGACTCCTGGGCAAAGTCCTAAGTCTTTGTTGGCCTCAGCTTTAGCTAGAGCAAGATGGAGACCTCTAGAAGAACTGCAGCACCTAGCTGGGTGAGGGATTTTTTTTTTTTTTTTTAAACCAGGACTCCTGTAAGGCTACAAAGTGCACTTGAACATAACAGGTCTTTGTCCTTCCTCTTCTAGGGCTTTGAACCCCCAGGTGTTCAAATCACCCACCTGCACAAGGTTAATAAACCTCCAGTCCTCCAGGCCAGGCATTGTGGAGGAACCCTTTTTTTCCATTTCAATTGCTTTGGCTTCCTGTGAGTGGCCCCTATTGAGGAAGTAGGAATTCTAAGGTTCCTGAGTGGAGGGGAGGAGTCCAGGTCCCCTCTGAGCTGTTTCCCCTGCAGACTGGAGAGGACTGGCCCTTTGTCACCTAGTGGTCTTGATGCTTGCCACTGCCCATCCTGTCATTCTTCCTGCCTTACTCCCCCTCTTTGTTGTTGTAGTTGTTTAAATCAACTTTCTCAAAGATTAATTTGCATCAGGCATTCTGATGAGATGTGACCCCAGGAACCATCATCCACCACAATCAGCATTTAGGATATTTCCATCACCCCAAACTCTGGCTTCCCTTTTGCTGCCCATCCATCCACCTGTGCTTTGTAAAAACACATGTGAGAGCTTTATTAAGATATAAGTCAAATACCTTACTATTCACCCATTTAAAGCATACGGTTTAAGAAGTGAAGCAACCATCACCATAATCAATTTTAGAACATTTTCTTTTCTTTACCCCAAAAAGTAACACTGTACCCATTAGCAGTGCTTAGTTTGCCTAGGACAAAAAAAAAAAAAAAAAAAAAAAAAAAAAAAAAATATATATATATATATATATATATATATATATATATATATTTTGACAACCATTTGTTACCATTTAGTAAACCTCCCACTCTGGGGCTTCAAGCTCCCAGGATATAGCCACCCCTCCCCCGTAATCTTCTCATCAGCTCTTCTGTTGAATTTGGCCTTCAGGATGACCTCTGGCTTTGGGGAGCCCTCTCTTGTCTCCACTTGTAGTAGTCTGTGCCACATCAGTGATAGGAGCTGTTCTGAATATTTCATATAAATGACATAATAGGTGGTCTTTTGTGACAGGCTTTTCTTTTTTTTCATTTAGCATGGTGTTTTGAAGGCTCATCCGCATTGTAGCAGGTGTCAGGACTTGGTTTCTTCCCATTGCTGAAAAATAGTCCACTGTATGGATCTGCCACATTTTATTTATCCACTCATGAGTTTATAGGCATTTGTTTCCACTTTGGGGCCATTATGCATATTCCTGTGAACACTTGGGTACAAATTTTTGTGTGGACATATGCTTTCCTTTCTCTTAGATATTTACTGAGGAGCAGAATTATAGTTCATTTAGTAACTCTGTGTTTAACTTTTTTTTTTAAAGGATTTTATTTATTTATTTGAGAGAGAGCACAAGCAGGGAGAGAGGGAGAAACAGACTCCTCGCTAAGCACAGAGACCAGTGTGGGGCTCGATCCCGGGACCCTGAGATCATGGCCTGAACCAGGCAGACACTTAACTGACTGAGCCACCCGGGTGCCTCTATGTTTTAACATTTTGAGAAACTGCCAGACAGTTTCCCACAGTGGCTGCACCATTTTATGTTCCCCCCAGTGGTCTAGTTCCTCCACATCCTCACCCACACTGATGATTGCTTATCTTTTTTATTATAGCCATTCTAATGGATACAAGTATTATATTCTTATAGTTTTGATTTGCAATTCCATAATGGCTAATGATGGTGAGCATCTTTTCCTGTGTTTCTTGGCCCCCAGTATATCTCCTTTGGAGAAATGTCTGTTTGGATCCCTTGGCCATTTTTAAGTTGGTTTTTTTGCTCTTTTATCATGGAGTTGGAAGAGTTCTTTATATGCTAGATGCAAGTCCCTTATGAGATCTGTGATTTGCAAAATTTTGTTCTCCCTGTGGACGATCTTCTCACATTCTTTTTTGGAGCACAAAGGTCTTTTTAATATTGGTGAAGTCCAGTTTATCTTTTTCTTTGCCGTGTGAGTTCTGGTGTCATGTTTAAGAAATCCTTGCCTAACCTAGGGTCATAAAGACTTATGTCTGTTTTCTTCTAAGAGTTTTTATAGTTCTCTTACATTTATTTGTTTATTTATTAAAGATTTAATTTATTTATTCATGAGAATGAATGACACTCTACCACTGAGCCACCCAGGAACCCCCTACAGCTTTTACATTTAGATATTGGGTCTGTGTGGGGGTAATTTCTGTATGTGGTATGAGGTGTCCACCTGGTGTGTTGAGCTGTCCAGAAGTGAGCATGTAACTGAGCCAGGTTTGTCTGGGGTCACTAGAGGCGACCAAAGCAAACCCTCCTTCTTTCTCAGAACTTATTTATCCACTCTTGGAAAGCAAGGCATAGCTGTCTCTCTTCCCCTGGCTCTCCTTCCCTCAGGTGACTCATCCTAACCATCAGGCTGAGCCATCAGGCTGACTGGGGGTGCTGTACCCTCTTGTGCCTCAGACATGCTGGCCTACCAAAAGCACTATTTTCTGCTTCTTGTTAACGCTTTTCTTAAAAAGATTGTATTTATTGGGCATCTGGGTGGCTCAGTGGTTGAGCGTCTGCCTTTGGCTAGGGTCGTGATCCTGGGGTCCTGGGATCAAGTCCCACATTGGGCTCCCCCCAGGGAGCCTGCTTCTCCCTCTGCCTGTGTCTCTGCCTCTCTCTGTGTGTCTCAAATGAATAAATAAATAAAATCTTTAGTAAAGAAGAGAGAGGGAAAAAAAGATTTATTCATTTATTTGAGAGAGCCTGAGAGCATGAGTGGGGGGAGGGACAGAGGGAGAGGAAGAAGCAGGCTCCCTGCCTAGCAGGGAGCCCCATCTCAGGACCTGGGATCATGACCTGAGCTGAAGGCAGACGCTCAACTGACCAAGCCACCCAGGCACCCCTATTTTCTGCTTCCTGAAGTCATGTTCACTGTGGTCCCAGCCTTCCTCTACAGGGTCACAAGAACACAGAAGACCAGGAATGCGTATCCCCATGGTGTCTGTAAAGATCCAGACAGCGTGGCTTCCAACTCTGTGTGTCGCTTGGCTTATTTCAGGTGTTTATTTAGCCTTCTGAATATCTCAGTAACCCCATGTGTAAAACAGGACCAATCATCCCTACCCCGTGGGACTGCTGTGAATATGAAATGAGAGCAAGCATGTGGACAACAGTTGGGGGTCATTGTTACATGCTGGACCCAGCTTTGCTGTCTTTGCTGTGTGACCTTAGGCAAGTCACCCATCCTCTCTGGATCTCCATTTCTAAGCCCATGAAACGGAGTGGATGCCCTGCATCCTTCTTGCCACAGAGCAGTGATGTGAGGACCAAATGATGTCATTTGACAAACGTGGAGTTCATCATCGGGGGGCTCACTAGCTCCTACCTTGGGGCTCCCTGGCCACACCCTCTGTCTTCATGATGTTTTTTGTTCTCTCTCAAGGTGTCCCCTGGAGTGGGTGGTCAAACTACTTTTAGGGGTGTCGCGGTTGAAGAGGGGTCTATCACTCAGAATTCAGTCAGGAGCAGTTCAATTTAACACATACTACTGTATATCCAGCAAAAGTGCCAAAAGATAAAACAATGCCTAAAGTTCATCAGGTCTTCACTGTTTGTGAGTTAGGTCTTCAGTCCTCACAGTAGATCTGTGATCTAGGTATTATTATTAACACATTTTGTAGAAGGGAAAGCTGAAGCTCAGAGAGGCTTAGTCACACAGTAATAAGGAGCAGAGTGAGATTTCAACTCCAGCTGTGACTCCAGGACCTGTCTCCTGGTCCTCATGGGCATGGTGTAGACATCCCCAACCTCCTTGAGTGTAGAGTTTTCCTGGGGCAGTCCCACTGTAGACAAGACAACTAGCTGGAGCCCAGGCCTATAAGTGTTTGGGTGAATGGGACTGTTGAATGCAGCATGGCGAAGCATCGAGGTGCGACGAGGTGCTCACCAGCTCACCAACCTTGTAGACTAAGGAAATGGGGTCTTTGTGTGAGTGTTTGTATGTGGCAAGCCTCAGAGCTAGCCAGCCTCCAAGGGGGTGGCAACCCACCACTATCCCCATTTCACAGATGGGATAACAGACTCTCAGAGTATCAGCACAGCCAGTGAAGCCAGGATTTGAATGTGCTCATCTGGCTCTAGAGGTGGAATATTTAACCCTGATCCTGCTTTCCAGTGCTTCACACACCGTCACTTGTAGGTCACCCTAATGATTTTGCCTTTTCTTTGTCATAGGTATTGCTTACTTAATGCTTCCTTTTAAACCAACTCGTTTGAAAAAATTAGCCTAATTTTAAAGTGTAATATCCTTGGAATCTTGGGTTTGACTGTACTTACACATCATACATATATATGTCTAATACATACCCATGCATGTATCTAGATGGTTAAGAAACATATACACACATGTATGTGAATATATTGGAAAAATGTATGCATGTTTCTAACATACATACATATACATGCATGTGTTTTTCCAACACATTCACATACATATGTATGTATATGTGTGTATTTAAGAATTTATTATTTGAGAGAGAGAGAGAGCACAAGCCAGGGGGAAAGGCAGAGGGAGAGGGAGAAACAAGCTCCCCGCTGAGCAGAGAGCCCTACACAGGACTGGATCCCAGGACCCCAGGATCATGACCTGAGCCAAAGGCGGATGTTCAATGGACTGAGCCTCACAGGCAGCCCTATGTGTGTGTTTCTGATACACATTGAAATAACTAATGATTATGAAACATCAAAGCCCATTCCAAAACTTCTTCCTCATGTTCTTCCTTATGTTAACACACAGGTCACTTCATCCCTCTGCTGCCTGCATGCCCTTTGGATATTTGAAGGCAGGAGTCATTGTCCCAACCCAGGGCAGATGCTTCCCCTCCCAGCATTCAGGCATTGTTACATCCTCCTATTTTGTTCTCTTCATGGCACCTGTCCCTCTTTACCTCTCTTTTTTCTTTTCTTTCTTTTTTTTAAATGTAGGCTCTATGCCCAACATGGGGCTTGAACTCACAACCCTGGAGATCCAGAGCTGCATGCTCTACTGACTGAGCCAGCCAGGCGCTGCAGCACACCTGTCACTCTAAATCAGTGTCCATTTGTTTACTTGTTTAGTATCTGATATAAGCTCTGCGAGAGCTGAGAGCTTCTGTTTTTATTCACTGTGGGATCCCCAGCACCTAGAGAAGAGGCTGAGCACAGTGTGACCCTCCAGGAGGACCACCACTTACCCGTCCGTCAACTGTTTCAGAAGAACCTGCTCTGGGCTGGGCCCTGGGCAAAGCTCACCATCCCCAGCTAAATCTCCCAAGGAACTGGGGGGTTAGGTCTCCTCTGCTCCCTTTCATGGGCTAGGGGCCTATGGCTCAGAGAGAGGAAGGGACTTGTTCACAGCTGCCCAGCTACCGGGATGGTGGTGAGAATTGGGACCCTGGTCTGGCTGCCTTCCAGGTGTACCCGGAGTGCGCCCTTGGCAGTGATACCCAGGCGACAAACGGGGCAGGGGAACAGCCACCTCGTGAGTCAGTGAGCACTGAGTGAAGTGAACCACCCTCCTTCCCCCACCACCATTAACCTTTTCATTAACTTGTCACGACTCAAATTGGCCGTTTACCTTGAGGAAGAGTCCTCAGACTCCAGAGTAGGAAGGACTCTGGGCCACCCTCAAAGTCTCCAGGTTGACAGTAAGTCATAAGCATGGGATCTGAGCTCAGGAGCCCCGACTCCAGGCCCCGGTCTCCTGCGCCCAGTGCTCCTGCTGCAGCGTGTTGAGCCGTCCCTTACTTCCTCAGCAAACATCACCAACGCCACCCGGGATGAGCAGCGCAAGTGGCTGAGCTGTGACCGCCAGGAAGAGATGCTCAACCTGGGCTTCACCATCGGCTCCTTCGTGCTCAGCGCCACCACCCTGCCCCTGGGGATCCTCATGGACCGCTTTGGCCCCCGGCCCACGCGGCTGGTGGGCAGGTGAGGTGGTTGGGTGGGGGGGCTGGAAGGCAGGGGCTGGCTCTGCACGGGGAGGAGAGGCTCAGTGTTCATGGCCAACTCCTCCCCTTCCCTGGGTCTCCACAGCGCCAGCTTTGCTGCGTCCTGCACCCTCATGGCCCTGGCCTCTCAGGACACCAGAGGTGAGCTGTTGGGCCCCTTGTGCGCCCACAGGAAAACAATGGGCGCATCATCTGCCCTCCCAGGTCCTCTCTTTGGTCTCCCACAGCTCCCCAAATGCCTTCACCCACCCTCTCCCCTTCCCAGTTCTCTCTCCGTTGATATTCCTGGCGCTGTCCCTGAATGGCTTTGGTGGCATCTGCCTAACGTTCTCTTCACTCACGGTGAGTGTGACAGGCCCCACTTGGCAGCAGGGCATCCAGGAGTGGGGTGGGGGTAGAAGTAGGTGAGGGAGGGGGAGAGTGGGTGAGGGAGGGGCCCCTGGCCGCAGGGCAGATGCACATGTGTGCCTGGAACCGTAGGCTGCAGCCAAGGGTAGGTGTGAGGCTGTGCGTGTGGGGACGCGGCAGTGTGTGAGTGTGGTTGTTGGGGTGTGCTGTGTCCTGAGCACGTCACGTCTACTGGCCTGGGTTCTAGGCACTACGGCCACAGCACGAACAGAGCTGCCAACTTTCTCAACTTCCCTGAACTTCCTTGTGGGGGCTATGTCCGTAGTCGTAAGTGCTGGAAAGAAAATACAACTGGGTGTCTGGCTAGTGACAGGGAAGGGGCAGCCTGTGTGTGTGTTCGCCACTCTGTATTGTGTGATGCCCTACATGGGGAAGTGCGTGTGTAGAGGAATGCATTTGTGAGTGTTTTAGGTTAAACGATGCAAAATAGCCAGGGTCTGACCGTGGTGGGTCTACACGTACAGCTTTTCCACGTGGCTCGGCCTCTTACGTACGTGTGTTTGGCGCGCGTGTTGCTCTGAGCGTGTACCTTTACGTATGTGAGTGAGTGTCAGGGCTGAAGGCATGTGAGTGTGTGGCCGGAGCGGGCCTCCTGGCCCGGCCAGCCCCGGGCTGTTTATCCCTGCCCCGTCCTGACAGCCAAACTGGGTGTGTTTGGCTGAATTTCACCTCACCCGCAGCCGCCCTTAATTCCAGCCTGGGACATTTCACAACTCTCGGGGCAGCGGATCCCCTCCTCCCGCCCCCTGCGCAGGCCCCTCTCCACGCCGCAGCTCGGCCGGGCCCCTGGAGCCCTTCCCGCCCCTGCCCTGCCCCGCGCTGCGCGGCGCCCAGCCTGCGACCCTGCCCGCCGCCCCTCCCCCTGCCCGCCGGCCTGGGGGGCCCTGGACGCCGCCCCTCCCCCTGCCCGCCGGCTTGGGGGGCCCTGGCCGCCCGCCGCCCCTCCCCCCTGCCCGCCCGTAATCTCCAGCCAATGTCAGGGCCCGGCGCCCGCCCCGCCCCCCGCCCCGCCCCCGCGGCCTCGGCCGCCGCCCCCGGGACCGACCCGAGCGGGGACGTCCGGTGCTGCCCAGCCCCTGTGCCCCTAGAGCCCGGTCGGCCTCGCGCCCCGCCCCCGGGGGCCCTGCTGGGCGGGGACAGAGCCCGGGACCAGCGCGGGGGCGCGGGGGCGCGGGGGTAGGGCTCGTTCCCGGGCGTCCTTGGCCGCGCGCCTCACCCGGCCGGCGGGGGCGGCAGGGAAGCCTCTGCCCCCCGGGTGGGGGGTCAGCCTGGTCCCACCCCTCTTTCATGGCCACTTGGAAGCTGGTGGACGACTCCCTCCTCCGCGGTTACCATCTTCCTTCCGCGAGGCCCTGAGGCCGCCCCCTGGCCTGGGCTACCCCGTGGAGAGGGTGGGAGTTGGGTAGGGCATCTGAGGCCCTTCCCAGCCACGGGGCCTGCTGGCCTGGGGGGGCCGGACGGGGTGGACGCGGCAGCGTGACTTTGCTTTCTCCTCCCCGGAGGGCCTGGCGCAGGCCAGGGAGCAGAGCATATGATCGGGCCTCTAGGGGTGCGGGTTCTGGGCCTGCTCTGCCCAGAGCCACCTGCGGACACCTGGCCTGCTCCTCCCCCTCCTCTAGTTCCACCCTCCCTCCCTGGCACCTCCCAGGACTTGTCCTGGCTCAGCAGATGGGGGCCACTGTGGCCACCAGGAGGGTTGTCTACAGAACCAGCCATGGTCACAGCCTCGTGGCCTGGGAGGGAGCAAGGATCGCCAGAGGGGGGAGAAAGCCCTTCACAAGCTCTGTCAACTTGAGTTCATTGCTCACCCTCTCTGGGCCTCAGTTTTCTCATCTGTCAAATGGGTTGCACTAATTTCGTTTATTTTTTTAAACCCCTGTTGCATGGGTTATTAAGAGGTGTCACACAATAGAAAAGTTCCAGAAACAACTAACTTGGGGAACCCAGGGGGGGGTGGCTAAGTAAAAATGACAATTTTTTTTTTCTTTGAGGGCAATCCTGGAAACCTTTGAGATGCCAGCATGCACTGGGAAATCTCTAGGATGGTGTTAGCTGGTTTCTGACCATGATCTTTGAGGGCTGTAAAGCCTGGATGCATCCAGCCTTTACCCCACAGGACTGGGCAAGGGCGCCCTGGGCGAGTGTCGGGGTGCTCCTGGCTCACTGGGGCTGCTTCCCTCCCTCAGCTGCCTAACATGTTTGGAAACCTGCGGTCCACGTTCATGGCCCTCATGATTGGCTCCTATGCCTCTTCTGCCATCACGTTCCCAGGAATCAAGGTATTAGAACTGTTTGGGGTGGGGGGCGGTGAGGCCACCTGTGTTGTCTTTTTGCCTCCACCCCTAAACTGCGTGGGGCTGGGCGAGTAGTGGCTGGCATGTCTGAGGATCCTGCCCCTGCCGGGCAGAAGTCAATTCCCACCACCATGCGGCAGAGCACTGAAGCATCATGGGATGAGCCCGGGCACTGCTGTTGACCAGCAGATCTGACCTCCCTGCTTTGCCTCTTTTCCCTTACTACTGTCCTGGGCCAGGCCTCCATCCTCTCTCCTGGGCTAGCTCAAGCCATCCTCGCTGGTCTCCCTACCTTTGCCCCTTCCTCCTCTCTAGTCTGTCATTCACATGACTTCCAGAATGATCTTAGTTGGAGACCTGGCTCATGCACTTGCCCTGCTTCACTGACAGAATCAAGTCCAACCTTGTCACAAATATGCATTCAATGCCCTTGGATCTCTCTGGCCTCAACCAACCTTTCCAGCCATGTCTCCTCCTGCCCTGGAAAGGCCGGTTGCCTTGGGTCCAGGGTCATGAAAATAGTCTAGAGTGGGCTAGAGCCTGAACAGTTCCACTTGGTGGAACTAGAACCAGAAGGCTTCAGTTCTGACTTGGGGCCTTATTTTTTCCTCTGCTATCAAAAGATTAAAGCACGCTGTCACCTGGGCCATAGGATACCCTTCAGGGTCCACCTTGGGCAGTTGGGTTGCTTAGTTTAGAAGCTGCTAGCTTGGCATCCCCAGAAGAGTTTGAGAGTGCGTTGGTGGGGGTGGTCGTCAGTTGTTCAGGTAGCACCAGGCATAGAAGGTGCCTGTCTTCCCTCCTTTCAACCCGGACAGCGGGTGTGCAGAGCCAGGTCTTACTCCCACTCACTTGGGGCCGTGGCTCTTTGAAGCTCTGTCTAGTCCCCAGGGAAGAAAGAGCCTCAAAGCCCCAGGCTGAGAAAGAGCAGAAATTTTCACTGGAGCTTTGAGCAGGTGCCCGAGGGGAGGGCAGGTGTCTGTCATCCCAGGCAGGGAGGACAAGAGGAGGGACATCATTTTTTTTTAAAAATTTTTTTTATTATTTATTTATGATAGTCATATATAGAGAGAGAGGCAGAGACAAGGCAGAGATAAAGGCAGAGGGAGAAGCAGGCTCCATGCACCGGGAGCCCGACATGGGACTCGATCCCAGGTCTCCAGGATCGCGCCCTGGGCCAAAGGCAGGCGCCAAACCGCTGCGCCACCCAGGGATCCCTCTGAGGGACATCATCTTTATGTGCCTGCTCCCCCACTGGCACAGAATCCCAATACATTCAGAATCTACTTGTCCGGGGATCGCTGGGTGGCGCAGCGGTTTGGCACCTGCCTTGGCCCAGGGCGTGATCCTGGAGTCCTGGGATCGAGTCCCACATCGGGCTCCCGGCATGGAGCCTGCTTCTCCCTCTGCCTCTCTCTCTCTCTCTCTCTCTCTCTGTGTGTGTGTGTCTTTCATGAATAAATAAGTAAAACCTTAAAAAAAAAAAAAGAATCTACTTGTCCTAGGGCCAGGAGGCCTTGGCACAGCCCTTGCACATGTGCGCACAAGCACGCTGTTGTCGTATCTGGGGAACACCTGTGAAAGGTGAGATAAGGCTTCTCAGATTGGGTTTGTCTTTCCCTTGGGGAACGTTCCAGGAAGGGGCAAGATAAACACAGGCCTGGTAAACCTAGAACATTAATTTTTCTCTTTTGTACATAAAATGAAATGGCATTTTTGTGTGAAAGCCAACATGCACATGGACTCCTAGGCAGATTTATGTGCCCTTTTTTTTAGATAGTAATTGATATTTCAAAGACCTTTTGTGCTCGTGGCCAGCGACTTCAGCTCCCTGTGGGAATTCTTTCATGCCTCATTAGGGGGCTGGGGTGAAAAAGGAAGAGCATGGTGGGTCTTCTGGGTCTGACTCTTAACTCCTGTCCTCAGCTTCCTCTTCTGCAAATTAGGCACCAGGAATGGGGTAGAAGAAGCCTTGTGTAGGGCCACTGGGGCCTGGGGTCTGCCTTGGGCTGAAGAGGTGGTGCTAGGCGACCACCCCCATGGGCCTGCTCCCTCCTTCCACAGCTGATCTACGATGCCGGTGTGTCCTTTGTGGTCATCATGTTCACCTGGTCGGGCCTGGCCTGTCTCATCTTTCTCAACTGTGCCCTCAACTGGCCCAGCGAAGCCTTTCCTGCTCCTGAGGAAGTCAACTACACGTGAGTGGCTGTGGAGGGCTGTGTTGGGAGGGCGAACCTCCTCCCTTTGGAGGGAGAGGCGGGGTGGTGGGGGAGGGATGGTGTGGTAGGCGGGTGGCAGTGCAATGCACAGAATCAGCTTTGGTGTCAGAGAGACCTGCATTTGCAGATGGCCTCTGATTTCTCATCTGTGCAATGGGCTTGATCCTCCCCACCCACAAGTGTTTGAATAGACGTGGCACATAACAGGCGTGCAGAACACGGTGACTACTGCTCTTAGTATCCTTTCTGAGTGGGGCGGGTGGGATCAGAGTAGGAGGGACCCCAGCAATGGTGCCACATGCCATCTAGTCCCAGGAGGGGGATACAGAGACTCAAATACCCCACGCTTTGCGGGGCCACCTGCATGCCAACTTTTCCCCACCCCCTATCCAGTCAGTGAGGGAGAGGGGGTGCTCCACAACGAGGCACATAGGGTGCCCGTCAAAAAGCTCATGTTTATCGAGTGTCCACGACAGGCCAGGCGCTGTGCGTAGTTCTCATACCATTCTCAACAGTCCTGTGGTGTGGCTTCTGTTATTAACTCCATTAATAATAAAGGCTCAGGGAACAAGGTGACTTTCCTAAGGTCATACCACTGAAGGGGGAGTGAATTAAAGCTTGGAACCAGTGCTGACTCCAGAATCTGAGTTCTTAATGCTGCCTCCATGGCAACAGCCCAGGTGGAAATGGACTCAGCCACCCCTCAGTTACTGGGTGCTAAGCTGGCCCCGAGCCCGGTAGGGAGCTCGTCAGTGGCCATGTCCATCAGTGCTAGGTCAGCGGGTGCTCAGTGGGTGCTCAGCACCCCTGGGACTGACCGGAACAGACCCTGAGAGGTGGGCCATTGAGGGTGGGCCCTGCATAGCTGCTTCCCACATGCCCTGGCCCGGCTGCTGGCAGGAAGAAGATTAAGCTCAGCGGGCTGGCCCTAGATCACAAGGTGACAGGGGACCGCTTCTACACCCACGTGACCATCGTGGGCCAGCGGCTGAGCCAGAAGGCCCCCAGCCTGGAGGAGGGCGCTGACGTCTTCATCTCATCCCAGGATGTGCGAGGTGCCTCGGGAAGCCCTCCTGAGAGTGAGTGTCTGGTCAAGGTGCTGGCCTTGGGGCACAGGGAGGGTGGGTCCTCACCTTTACGTTCATTTTCTCCCCTTTTCTCAAGGCTCGGTGATGTAGGTGGGGCAGGCATGCTCGCAATTGACAGAGTGGGGGGAAACCAGAGCTCAGAGAGTCCTGGAAGTCCAGGCTCAGGGGTACTCTGCTGGATCCCGGGGCGAGGGAGGGAGGGAGGGAGGGAGGAGCGTCCAGCATGGAGCAGGCTCTCGAGCTGGTTTCCTTAAGGCTCCCTGCAACCCCCAGCCCCTGGCTTCAGGTACTGCCCGGTGAGCCGGCTGCTCGGAGGCCCGGCTGGCTGGCTCCCCCTGCTGGCTGGAAGAGGCGCTGCAGCCACCTGCCTGGACCGCTTCCCAAGGTGTCCACTCCCAGATTAGGGCAGGTGCACCTGCCTTGGAGTCCAGAGATGGGGGTTTGAGTCTGGCTCCCCAGTTACCGGCCACGTGACTTGGGCAGATCTCATAACCTTGCTGTGGCTTTCCTTATCTCTTAAACTAGCAGCAATAACCGCCACTGAACGGGGAAGTGAGGATTAAATGGTCCACAGACGTGGAAACTCTGTTACAGGCACAAGGGTGTGCAGGTGTGAGGGTGTTACCCCTGCTGCTGTCCTCTCCTGGCACAGTGGGCCTGGCGACCTGCCGCTTCCAGCCCCGGGAGCTTGAGCAAGTCATTGATCTGGGCCTGTCTCTTCAACTGTAGAATGAGCCAAAGGCGGGGTTTTGTACGCTTTGAGTAAGCGGGATGGTACGTGTCGAGCGTGTGACACATAGTAAGTGCTTAACAAATAGTAGCTAGAGTTATTATGACCACACCAGAGTGTGCATCCAGAGGTCACCCGGAAATGTTACAGTCATTATAAAACTGGGTAAGAATCTGGAGGCCAGTGGGTCTGAAACATTCACTTTTGAAGAAACCAGTCCTTCTCAAGGAACCTAGTGAGTGTTGGAGCCCCCTCGAACTGCATCTGCCAGACACTCTGCGGGAAATGGAAGATGGAGAGTTCAGGGGTGCCCTCTGGTGTCTCCCCAGAGTCAATCCCCTTCCGCCAGAGCCTCTGCTCCCCCATTTTTCTGTGGAGCCTCCTCACCATGGGCATGACCCAGCTGCGGGTCATCTTCTACATGGCCGCCATGAACAAGATGCTGGAGTACCTCGTGACTGGGGGCCAGGAGCATGGTGAGGTGCTGCGGAGCCCGCTGGGGGGTGGGGGCACAGGCGGGTCACCCGGCTGAGCCCCTCTCACTCTGGCTTCTCTCCTCACCCCCCATCAGAGACGGACATCCTGAGAAAGCAGGCGGCGGAGACAGGTAGGGGGATGAAAGTTGGGGTCCCGGCCTACATGCACCCCTCTGCTGCCCACACTATAGGGACCCTGGGTCTACCCTTGGAACTCTGGGTGTTCAAAGAACCTGGGGTCAGGGGGAGGCCATGCTGGCACCCCTTCTCCTACACCGGAAGTGTGTAACCACACCCATGGGTGGCTGGCATCCCTTGTGCCAGCTCCTGACTCCACTCCTCTTTCCATCCTGCCCAGTTGGGTTCTACTCCTCCATCTTTGGGGCCATGCAGCTGCTGTGCCTCCTCACCTGCCCGCTCATCGGCTACATCATGGACTGGCGGATCAAAGACTGTGTGGACGCCCCCAGTGAGGGCACTGCCCTCGGAGACGCCAGGTGACCTGCACAGGGATGGCCACAGCTTTTCATGTTCTCTGCACTTTCACACCCAGCATCTCATTCATTCTCCCCAAAGCCCTGGGAGAGCAGGAGCCTCTCCCCATTTTACAGATGCGGAAACAGTGTGGTGGTGGGGGGCACGGCTTGCTTGATAAGAGGTATAGCTCACCTCAAGCGCTGACTGTGCATGAGGCACCTTGTATTGTCCTTTCGAGTCCTGCAGCAGCTCTCTGAGGTTGGTGTGTTGTCCTCGTTTCATAGACGAGAACGGTGAGACACAGAAAGGTTAAGTAACTTACCCAAGATGACAGCTTTTCTTTCTTTTCTTTTCTTTTCTTTTCTTTTCTTTTCTTTTCTTTTCTTTTTTTTCTTTTCTTTTTTTCTTTTCTTTTCTTTCTTTTTTCTTTTCTTTTCTTTCTTTCTTTTCTTTTCTTTTTAACAGATTTTATTTATTGAGGTATCTGGGTGGCCCAGTTGCTTAAGTGTCCAACTGTTGATTGAGGCTCAGGGTCCTGCGATCAAGGCCCACAGCTCCTTGCTCAGCGGAGAGTCTGCTTGTCCCTCTCCCTCTGCCTCTCACATGTGTATGCATGTGTATGCTCTCTCTCAAATAAATAAAATCCTTAAAAAAAAGATTTATTTGAGACACAGAGAGAGAGAGAGCCCAAGTGGAGGGAGGGACAGAGGGAGAGAATCTCAAGCAGACTCCCCGGTGAATGTGGAACATGACACGGGGCCCAGTCCCATGACCCCGAGATCATGACCTGAGCTGAAACCATAGCCACTTAACCACCTGAACCACCCAGGCGCCCCTATTATGCAACTTTTAGTAGCAGGTTCCAGAACCCGTGTAATAAAAGGAGAAAGTTGGTGTATCAGACATCAGTGGCTATATCACAGATTACCCCCAAACCCGGCATCTTTGAACAGCTAACATTTGTTGTCTTCTATCGTTTCTGAGTCAGGAATCTGGGCATGACTTAGCTGAGTGGTTCTGGCTCAGTGTCTGTCTGAGTCTGTTTTGGGCTGGTTTCACAAAATACCACACACTGGGTAGCTTAAAGACAATAGAGATTTATTTCTCACAGTTCTAGAATCTGGAAGTCTCAGATCAGGGAGCTGGTGGTTGAGTGAGAGGGCCCTCTTCTGGGCAGCAGACTTCTCGCTGTGTCCTCATGTGGCCTAAGGAGTAGGGAGCTGGGGGGGGGGCCTCCTTTATAAGGGCACTGATCCCATGATGAGGGCTCTGCCCTTGTGACTCGATCACCCCCACATAGCCCCACCTCCTAATAGGATCGTGTTGGGCATTAGGATTTCAGCATATGAATTTTTTGGGGGGACACAGCCATTTGGACCATAGCAGGGTGTCATGAGGCTGCAGTCGGCCACGGGTGCAGGTACCTGGGGTGGTGACAAGAGTGGGGGAACCCGTTCCTAAGATCACCTGGCTGTTGGCAGAAGATTCGCTTCCTCCCCACCTGGGTCTCTCCTTTGGGCTGCTCACCACAGGGCAGGTGGCTTCCCCCAGAGCGAGGGGTCTTGGGGAGGGAGACCAAGATAGAAGCTTCTGTGTCTTTCTCGGTGAAATCTCACAAGTGACACAGCATCGCTTCTGGAGGATTCTGTGGGTTACACAGAGCAACCTGTGCGGTGTGAGAGGGGACTACACAGTGGGGCTCATTGAGACCTATCTTGTTGGCTGGAGAGCACCGTTGGGTCTTGGACCTGGGGTTTCTGACTGCCTGTGTTCTTTCTGTGTGAATCCAAATGGTTCCTGTTTGTCCTGAGAGGATGGGAGAGAAGGCATCAGAGGAACCACCCAGGGGCTTCCTTCCCCACCACTGGTGCCCCAGCCCTGACCCCCAGCCTCCTGATGGCAGGGTCCTCCATCTAGGGTAGATGGGCAGCCTGCCCTCGTGCCAGCTTACTGGCCTCTTGCCTGGGGCAGCCCTCGGAGCCCTTACCTGTGCCAGAGAGGGGCTTGCTGGACAGGCAGGGGCCAAGCTGCTGTACCCAGAGTAGCACCTACTTTTGTCCAGGCTGATGGGTAGAGACGCTTTTGTAGGGGCTTCCTGGGGGAGATGATGTGAGAGCTCTCGGTTCCCCACCTTCCTTCCCATCCTCGATTCTCAAACTACCATGTGCGTGGGACCTACCTGGGCTGTGTCAACATGCAGGTTCCTGGGCCCCACGCCTAAGATTCTTGGGGGGTGGGGTGGGGGCAGAGCCTGGAATCTGCATTTTAAAGAAGGGCCCTACGTGATACTGGGGTAATGGGTGGGGGAGCCCCACTTGAAGAAACATGGGGCTGGAGGCGTGGCCTGCTCCCTTTGTTGCCCCCTGTGGCAAAGGCCCAGCAGAAGAGGGGGGGAGTCCAGCCTGAGAATAGGGGAGTGCTGGGGAGGTAGAGGCAGCAGCCAGTCACATCCTGTCCTCCTCAGGGAGGGGGCGGCCACCAAGTCTGCCAGACCACGCTATCGCAAGATCCAGAAGCTCACCAATGCCATCAACGCCTTCACCCTGACCAACTTTCTGCTGGTGGGGTTTGGCATCACCTGCCTCATCAACAGCTTACATCTCCAGGTACCCACTTCCAGCCTTTCCCCGCCCCTGCAACCCCTGCCTCCCAGGACCCCTCCAAAGGGGCCTTTCACCCAGCGCCTGCCTTCCCGGAAACATGGATCCCATCCCCTGGGTCTGTCTCCCCAGGATTGGGTTGTCAGGCGCTGGGTGTCCCTCTTCATCTTACCCATCCTTCCTCCTGCCTCCCCGCCTGCCCTTCACCTCTTCCCTCTCTCTTTTTGGTTTCAGTTTGTGACCTTTGTCCTGCACACCATGGTTCGAGGTTTCTACCACTCAGCCTGTGGCAGCCTCTATGCTGCGGTGTGAGTCAGCCTGCACTCCCCCACCGCCCAACCAGAGAATCCAGAGTTGAAAGGACCCCCAGGCGCCCCCTCAAGCTCCTCTGCCCTGCCCCCCAGAGTTCGGACTGACATCTCAGAGTTGGTGGGGAGCTAGGAGGCCCCCTGGGGATCAGCCCTCTCTGAGCTCATGTGTTGGGGGCCCCCACCCCCTGCCTCTATCAAAGGCAGCCTGCCCCACCACAGGCTGGCTCCAGCACAGGGAGGTCCTGCCTTAGAGGAAGCCGAAATTCTTGATTTGATGATGCTTTGGTCCTGTGTCTGCTCTCCTCTCTCCGAGTCAGCCCTGTAGAAATTTCTAGACTGCAGTCTTTTCTGCTTTATAAATCTCCTGCTGCATCTGGGCAGCCCCCAGTTCCCTCTCCCCTCTCCCCTCTGGTTTCCACTGCCAGTGCTGCCGAGCGAGTGACCTGGGGGTGTGTGGCCACAAGTGCTTCCACAGTGGCAGGCGCGGTGCAGGGCTCCTGACCCCTGTCAGCAGAGGGCGGCCCCGCCACCTCCTCCTTCTTGAGCCAGAGCCATGGAGTCGCTCTCTCCTTCCCTTCCTCATGCTCCGTGTCCAGCCCCCAGCAGTCCTACCAGTTCCCGGTCCACAGACTTCAAATGCAACTTGCTCCTTGGCTGCACCGCCTCCCCGCTGCCCCAGCCCCCCTGCCCGGGCGAGTGCAGCAGCTCCCGGAGGTGGGCTCCCCATGCCGGCCCTCGCCTTCTTCCGTTTATTTTTAACATTTAACAGGGGGGCTGGAGACACCTGTTGGGACATAAGTCTTTTCCTGTCACTCTGTGGCTTCCTGCCTTGTCTCGCCCTGAGAAAAAGCCAGAGGCTTTGTTATGGCTTGACAGGCCCTCCAAGGCCTACCCCGGGGGACCCCTCTGCTCTCTTCCTTCCCTTTCCCCGCCCCCCCCCCCCCCCCCCCACTGGCTCTGCTGCAGCCCCTGTGGCCGTCTCATGCCTCAGAAACCGCCAGTGTATTCCCTACACAGGGCATTTGCACTTGCTCTTCCCTGTTCCCGGAACATTCTCACCTTCTCCAGTCTTTACTCAGGCCTCTGCTGGCCATCTGGTGGCAACCCCCTTGACTCCCCTACCTGCATTCTCTGCCCTACTTCTCTCCTTAGCTCTCATCACAGCCCACACTCTAGGTGCTTGTCCTGCTCAGGGTGCAGAGGCCACCTCTGCGAGGGCAAAAGGCAGGGAGCTTTGGCTCACCGTTGAACGTCCCTGCCCCTTAGAACAGTAGCTGGCATGTAAATGCTTGTCAGGAGAATAAATGAAGAGCCCAGTGAGGTCAGTGCTGCCTTAGTTATTAGTGGAGGAAGTGGGTCTTGGAGACGTTGGATTACCTGTTGTTATCACGCAGACAGTAGGTGTCGGGAGGCAGTTCAGTGGCCCTGAAGTCACATCGTTGAGGCCAGAGTCCAGACAGCGAATGCACAGAGGCTCCTCTGTTTCCCCCCGCCTGCCTCACAGCGAGTGGTGGCACCTGCCACCGGGGGTGTGGGTCGGGGTGGGGGGTGCTGGGCTGGAGGGGACCACGCGCCCCCTCATCGGCCCCCCTCTCATCGGCAGTTTCCCGTCCAACCACTTCGGGACGCTGACGGGCCTGCAGTCCCTCATCAGTGCTGTGTTTGCCCTGCTCCAGCAGCCACTTTTCATGGCCATGGTGGGACCCCTGAAAGGAGAGCCCTTCTGGGTGAGAATCGGGGGTCACAAAGGGTGCAGGGCGGGACACAGGAGCCTCTTTCCAGGGTGCTTCTGAGGAGTCGGGGGCTGAGAAGGGGGGCTTGTATGTCACAGAATCCCTCACTCGCATCTCAGACTGAAGGTCTCTAATCTGGGGGTTCCCAAGCTGGCTGCCCATCATCACCCCGCCCAGAGTGTGAGGTCCCCCAGCCTGCCGACTCTGCATCTCCTGCCCCAGGCCCAGGAGTCTCCGTGATAAGCTCTGGCTGCCCTGTGAAAGGCCACTTCTGAGGCAGAGTCGGATTCACCGGCCACGGTGCTCTCTTAGCACCTCCAGACCTTCCACTCAAACACCCTCGGATATGGGGCAGCAGCCTCAGGCATGCTTAGAAGCCCTTTCCCTTACATGGAACACACATCTGCCTCCCTGAAGCTGATCCTCTGTCTGCGGGGGCCACCTGTCCCTTGTGACCCTTCTCCCACCAGACTGATGAAAAAAGGACAGTCACGGTTTACGGGGTGCTCACCTGGTGCTGAGCTCCCCATGGACTCTGCTTGCTTCATCTTTGTCATGACAGCCCCAATGAGGCACTAGAGTCGAGGCGATTTGCCCAAATTCACACAGCCAGTAATGCAGAGCAGGGTGTAAACCGAGGCCACGTCCTTGGGAGGGCCCCTGTCCTGGGGCTGCCAGGCCTTCTGTCCTCCGGCCGCGTGCCTCGGCTCCTTTAACCGCCCGTGAACCTCTTCTCACCAACCTCAGTGGGATCCTGTCGTCAAGCCTCAGAGGTCAAGGTTCCAGGTCCAGAAGGTCCTATTTGGGAAGGTGCCCTGTATCGGGCACCAGCCCAGACTCCCTCAATATCTCCCCAGAGGGCACCAGCTTGTATGGGCACTGGTGCTAGCCAGGGTTCAAACCTGCCTCTGATACTTGACGAGCTTGTTGAACATTAGACGACATATTGGTGAAACCGTGATTGAGCACAGGAAGTGCTAGAAGCTATAGTTATCATTCTGGCCCAGGACCTGAGCGAGAATGGCTGCCTCCTCCTCTCTGTTGGAAGCTGAGGAGGGTCCCTGAGGGTGGTGAGAGGATACCCACTTGACTCTGTCTCTCTCCTTACCCCGAAGGTGAATCTGGGCCTCCTGCTCTTCTCGCTGCTGGGATTCCTGCTACCTTCCTACCTCTTCTACTACCGTGCCCGGCTCCAGAGGGAATATGTTGCCTACTGGGAGGGCCCGAAGAAGGTGCTTGGCAGCTCTGAGGTGACTGTGTAGACCTCTTGAGGCCAAGGGACCTGGAGGACCGGCAGCCAAGGCTTGAGCAACCAAAGGGAATGCCTCATATGGCTTTTCTACCTATAACATACACACAGAGCTGGGCCGTGGATTTATAAATACCAAAAGAAGTTCTATTTTTGTAGGGACTTGCTAAAAGGAAAAAAAAAAAAAAACCTAAAAAAAAATTTCCCCAAAGCAATGCTCCATTGACTGGAGACTGCCCCTGTGCTAGAAGGATTGGGCCTTCTTCCTCCTCAGATTGGCAGAGACCTGGAGGTGAGGCTGCCCTTTCTCTGGGCCTTCCTCCTAGGGGCCTACCTCCTGGTGCCTCCTGGGGGCTTGTGGGATCATCAAACAGGCAAACAGGCTACCCCTAGGGTTCCAGCTATGCAATGCCCAGAGCGTGCCTATGTACATGAGCACGTGTGCATGTACATGTGCGTGTGTGTGTGTGTGTGTGTGTGTATGAAACAACCTTCCCCTCCGTGGAAAGGGACCTGAGGTGCTGGTGGTGTCTTGGATGGGGTGTTGGGGGGTAAGCCTCTTCCAGGAGCTGGAGGGCAGGTTCCCTCCCTGGTACTGCTTTTTGCAGGTTTTAGAGGAGAAATAAAAAGGGAAGTGAGAGACTGGCTGGTGTGTGCTTGCATCTTTGTTGGGGGTGGGGGGTGCTTTCCCACACCCCCATCTCTTTTCCTCACCCGGGTTGGGCTGGGCATTAAGTAGGACACCTGAAGTGCCAGCCTGTCCACCTCTGGCTGTCTGGCTCATTGCCCTGTTCTTAACCATGCCCTGCCCTTAGCGTCAGGAGGGAGTACACATCCTGCCCGCTACTCCTACTCTCCCCACTTTCTATGGTTTGAGGTACACTCAGGAAGTTGCCTTTCTCAGCACAGGGGATCAGGGCAGGATGCTTTAGAAATAATGCTGAGGGATGATGGAGGCTTGTTGAAATTTACACTTTTTTAGAGTCTCCTGTTTTATCTTAAAACTTCATGTAAACTTTGAGCATTACTTTATAGTATATTTATACTTATTTTTTTATTTCTTATATACTTATTTTTAACATCAAAGTTGGTAAAGACACTGTCTTTGAGAATAAGGGACCCTCCAAGAAGATATACCTATACCTATTTTATTTGTCCCAGGCCTATACTTCGTGTCCCTGGGACATAAGCCTTAGAGGCTAGAGTAAGTCACAGAATGGAGGGATAGGGCCAGGACAGGCACTGACATTTGTTGAGGATCCTCCTGTGCTTCACAAGGATCTCATTTCATCCTAACCATAGCACAAGAGGTTGGTATCCTCACTGCATTTTGTAGGTTGAGGAAAGCCCAGACAGGTTAAGGCAAAGACCAAGGGCACACAGTTGGTAGGTGGTGGAGGTAAGCTTGGAACCTGAGGCCCGACCAGAGGCCTGCCAGGGTAGTCGGGCAGAAAGGAGTTCCCAAGCTTTTCAGGCCAGCTCAGCTGTCCTCTCAGGGCTGAGAGTGACTTCAAAGGCCGTATCCACAGGCCCTTCCCTGAGAAAACAAAAACACCCGGAGAACCCTCAAATGTTAGGGCTGAAGACAGTACTACAGATAAAACTGCCCCTTTATCTTAAACTCCCTTCAGAAGTCAACAACAACAACAAAAGTTAATGCAACAGACTGATCCACCCATTTCACAGATGAGAAAACACGTCCGTCCAGGGGGGTCTGGAGACTTGACAAAGTCCCATAGCAGACCCCTGGCCGCTTGGAGCCCAGACTCCTGGATTTCAACACAGTTCCCTTCTTGCAAAATACTAAACCAGGCTTGGACGGCACCGACTCAGGTTGGGTGGTTCCCGGAGGACCTGCCTGGGTCTCTCTGAGCTCGCCAGCGGGGACCTCGACCTTCCGAGTCATCCGGGGGACGCTGCCCCGGGGTGCGGGCGGGCGGGCGCTCCGAGGGCCGGGTGTGCCCGGCAGGCGGCGCTGCGGAGCCGCGTCTGGAAGCGGGCGGGGCTGGGGGAGGGGCGCAGGACCCAAGGGAGCCCCCTGCACCCCGCCCGCGCGCCGCGCCCCGGCCCGTCGGTCCTCCCCTGCACCCCGCCCCCGGCTTGCGCGGCCCTCCTCGGACCCCCCTCTCAAGCGCTGTCCGCACCCCGCCGGCCCCCAGGCGGAGGGCGGGCTCGACGCCGCCCCCCGCCCCGGCTGGGGCTTCGGACGCGGAGGGGAGCCGCGGCCAGGAATCCCGCCTCCCGGGGGAGGGGCGGAGAGCGGGGCTGGGCAGGGGCGGAAGCCAGCGGGAGCCGCGCGTGTCGGCGCCGCCGCGAGGAGCAGATGGCTGGGGGGGAGGGGACGGGCGTGCGGGGGCCGGGGGGAGAGGGACGAGGAATCGACGCCCCGAGCCTCCCAGGAGAAGCCCCCCCTCCCCATCTCCTGCTGGAAGAGCGGGTGGCGGTCGCCGGCTGCCCCTCGGAGCGCGGCCTCTGGCCCGCGGGGTCCCCGGGGCGCGCCCCCCGCCCCCCGGGCCTCCCCCCTGCGCGGGCCGGGCCGGCGGGGTCGGGGCCGCCGTGAGCCGCCCGGGGCGCCAGGGTTAAGGGGGCCGCACCCCGAGGGGCGAGGGGGCGGCGGGAAGCCGGCTCCCGAGCTGGGAGCGAGTGCAGGGATCGTAAATAGCAGAGGGAAAACGTGTTAATTGGAACTTTATGCAGATGAGCCGGGACCGGGGGCTGGGGGGTGGAGGGAGGGAGAAGGTCACGCGGGGGCGGGACCCAGCCCAGTTCCGAGGGGAGGGGGGGCAGGGCTCTGGCCCGGGGGTGCGGGGGTGCGGGGGCTGCAGGGGGGAGCACCGGAGAGTGTCCTGACGTCCCGGCGCGGGCCTCCCGGGAGCCCGCAGGTCCCCGCAGGTCCCCGCAGGTCCCCGCAGGCGAGGCCTCCTCCCGAGCCCACCCCCACCCCCACCCCGAAGCGAGCCCCCCTCCTGCGGCCACAAGTCCAGGGTCTCGAGGCCCCGCGAGGGTGGGGGACACCTTGCGAGTGTCTGTCTCTGCCACAGGCTGCTCACCTCGGGACCCACTTCTGCTGCGTCCCCACCCTCGGCCTCCGCGTCCTCCCCCTGCCTCCTCCGTCCTCTTCCCCATCGCCGGCATCACCCTCTCCGCGCTGGAGCGTCGTCTGCTGCTTCCGCCCAGTGTGCCTGGGGCGGGGATGGGGCCACTCGAACTTTTCTCCCCTTACTTTCTCCCGGCTGCCCCCTTCCCCGACCACCCCACCTTTGGGATGTTCCTCGGCCCACAGAGTGTTTGGTAGGCCCCCTGGGCTGGTCAAAACGCAGTTCCAGGGTCCCTTAGTGATCTGGTCTCAGGAATCTGGATGTTTCCACCTAAATCAGATGGAAAAGACCCTCATTCTGAAAACCACTGGCAGAGAATCGGCGGGTGGGAAGGATGGGGCCAGCTTCTTTCCACAGCGCCCACCCCTCCTCCAACCCTGCGGACCTCACCTCTGCTCAGAAGGGCCTTGGCGACCTCTGGCATGAAAAGGTGCCAGGAACGAGGAAAAGGAGGAAGGAGAAAGGGACAGAAGGAAGGAACCTAGCTCTTCCCTCCCCAGCAGGATCTCCAGCCTGCTTACCTCCCCTTCCCCTCAGCTGGGCCATCTTTCCCTCTTACTCCACCAGCCCGGCCTCAGCTTCTCGATTCCTTTCCCCCTCTTGAGCTGAAGTTTCTGGACAGGCCAAAGGATCTTGGGGGGTGGTGGTGGTGGGGAATGGCAGAGCCACCAAAGCCCCCACCTCCAAAAGAAAAGGGCAAGAGGCACCCCTGGGGTTGGAAGAGGAGGAGGGAAGCTGGACTTGAGGGAAGATAATAATAGCAGCAAATATGTAGGTCACCTTTCCACGGGGTTATTGTACTTACTCCCCACAGCAACTCGACTTAAGCAGGTACTCTTGTCCCCAGGTCACAAATGAAGAAAACACAACAGACGTTCAGAGAGGTTAAGTAACTTGCTGAAGGTCACACAGTACGTGGGAGAATAACTAGGTCATTTACCTTCCCACTTCCCCAAAATCATTTCTCCAGAGGTCACTGGTAGCTGTCCCAGGCCTGTCCTCCCTGCCCCACCCCCAGAGGTAATGAGGATGGGGAAGGGCATGGTGTACAGAAATGAAAGGAGATGCTCAGGTTTCGGAACATCTGACAGGTCTGGTTGGAAGCATTAAAAATTCATGTAGAAACCTGACCTCAGCCGGACCTTGGGTCTGCCACCTGGACTGTCCCTGGCCTTGTGGCCTCTCAGAGCCTGGTGGGGGACTTTCCCTTCCGCAGGGACGCGCAGAAGCCCCATGTCTTTGTATCTGGGAGGAGAGGGGTTCTCTTAGGGATTAGGGGCCTGAGGTCAGGTGCCAGCGGTTCAGAAAGCAGGGCTGAGAGCCCTCCCTGCTACTCGGAGTGTAAGAACCTTAGAGGCTTAAGGGCTTACAAGCCCCGTCATCTGGCGTCCTTCTCCTGTTCCTCTGCCCAGGCGCGTGGACGGATGCTCACGCTCAGTTCACGTTGGCGGAAGCCCGGCCGCGATTCCCGAGGTGGCCAGTGGGGGGCCTCAGCTGAGCCTCTACTGCAGCTTCCAAGGACAGTCAAAGAACCCCCACTGATGAGGTCAGAGAGGGGCAGCCTGGCCTCGGGGCAGGACTCTAGTGAGCCCTTCTCTGGGGAGAAGGGGGAGAGGCTTCCTAGCTCGGGGGCCATGGAGGAACTGTAGGGAGAGTTCAAAGCAGGGTGGTGGGTTGCAAGTACCTGCTAACCAGGGCCAGCGTGATACAACCATTCTAGCTGGAGTGAAGATTTGGGGCGAGGCCGCGAGAGAGAAAAGGCTAGAAAGGCCGTTGGTACCAGACTCCGAGGGATCTTTGATGCTCTGTTGGGCATTTCATTTTTAACCTGTAGGCAGTTAAGGAGGCATTGCAGGTTTCTGAGTTGACAGGAAAACACGATGCACATTTGGGTGGGATGGATCTGGCTACCACGGGCAGGCAGGGTGGGAGGGAGAGAGACTGAGGTAGGAAAACCAGAGAGGAAGGTACTGCTCCGTGTTCTTCTCTATTCTAGGCAGGAGGTAATGAGGAGGTGGAGTGGGGGGAGCGGGGAGGGGGGAGGAGGAATGGAATGGGAGGGATGATGGGTCAGGGCCCCAGGAGGGGACTGGGGGAGTGGGCAGACACAGGAGATTAGAGGGGGGGTGAGGGGGGCGCGGGCAGGTAGTGCAGAATGTGGATACCCTCGCAGAATCCGGCAGGTCAATGAGCTTTGTTTCCTTCAGGGGTTGGGGGTCTTGGCCAAATCCCTTCCCCTCTCTCGGCCTCAGTTTCTCCCTCAGAGCACTGGTGGTTGGACTGGATGTCCTTGAAAGCCCCTCCTGTCTCACAGTGTGCAGCTCAGGGCTGTAAATCAGTCTTCTGGAGATTCTGGGTCGGTGGGTGGGGGGTCTGTGCGTGTGAGATCTCTAGAGGTGGTCTCTGTGCGGGGTCCTGCTGAGGCAGCTACGTGTGCATGCATTTGGGGTGCATCTGCCTGTTGGTGGGACCCGTGGGTGTCAGCTTGCCTGCACGTGCTCTGGAGCTCCGCGTTGTGTGAGTGTGTGAGAGAGAGCGCGTGAGCGTGGGTGTGCACGTGATGGGCGTCCGTGGGTCTGTCTGGGCTGATGGTGGTGGAGGTGGGGGTGGTGGAAAGAGGCATTGCTGTGGGCTTCTTCCTGAGGCTCGCACACTCCTTTTGCTTTCACTGTTCTGAAATAGCATCTGGACCGAAGGCCCATGAATATTTCACAACGATAATTCTGTGACCTGGACAGCCTGCTTCTGATTTCCCAGCATCCTCCCTCCCCCTGCCCAGTCTGCAGCGGCTCCTCCTCCATCAGAGCCCTAGTCCCGCTGGCTAGTCTCCCCAAAGCCAGCCTGCCCCAGGCCTCCGGGAGACCCCAGACCCGGAGGCTCCCCGGCTTCCTCACTAGCTAGCTGCCTTCTCTGCTCCCTCATTCTTACCCAGATCCACCTGCTTCCAGTGCCTCCAAGGCCTTTAGCGTCCACACCTTCCCATGTCTGCCTCCTCTTCTTGCCATCCTTCTGACTTGCCCAGCCATGGTCACGGGATCTCGGCATCCCCGCTCTCTGAGCCCTGGCATCCAGGTCCCCTCTCTTTCCATCTGCACCCCCAGTTTACATTCTTAATCCTAAATGTAAACCATCAAGCTTCTCCCCTCCATTGCTCTGATGAGACTCACCCCCAATCTCTATCCCAAGTCCTTCTTAGTCGAGCTTTTCCTTCCTCAGGCCTAGCCGTAACCCGATTCTCCCTTTCATGCACTGGAGAGATCAAGCTTCAGATGCTCCAAGCCAGCAGGGCACCCCAACTTGAGATTCTTATCCCTCTGGCGCCCCTAGGCCTGTGGTCTCTCTTCTAACCTGCTTGCAGAACTGCTTCTCTGCCCTGGCCCATCCCACCTCACAGGAGTCAAGGGAAAGAGACCATTGATCTATATAGGGTAGTTGTGTACAGCTGTGCAGGCTGCACACTGCACAAAGGCACTCAGCCAAGGGGGCAACTATGAGCTGAAATTCAGCCTTAGGCTCTGCTTGCTGAGGTGTTTGCTGTGGTGTGGGGCTGGGTTCTCCTGAGGATGAGGTGCCTTTTTCAGATTTGTCCAAAGTCATGTTTGGGCTGGCTGTGACCCTGGATGTCTGTTATTTCTCCCTGCAGGGTAAGGTGGGAAATGCTCTTCCTTCCTGAAGGAAGAGGGCCTGGGAGGGAGCTGTTGACCAGGCTGCAGGCCTTCCCCACAAGCTCAGCTCTTCAGGTGCCAGACAAATCAGGGTCATAGGTAGCGGCTTCTCCCAGGCCACTGGGAGGTGAGGTGATGTCAGCACCTGCTCTTGGCTGTCAGATTTCACCGGCCTGCTGGGGACTCCAGGGTCACCCCCTCTTCCTAAGTCTTCAGCTCCTCCTCTGCAGGCAGCAGCATACCAGCTCAACCAGGCAAGAAGCACTTGGAAGGCATGAGATGGATCCCTTTTTTCTAACCCTCCTGGCCCTGAATTCCTGATGCTTCTAAGCCCTCTTCCCACTTTCGAGGTCCTGAGTCAACAAATCTTACAGAAAAAGATAAAATAATAGAATTTTTTAATAAATTTTTTTTTTCCAAACAACTTCTGTTGATCTTCACCACACAGGGGCCACGGTGGAGAGGAAAGTCCTCTCCAGGCGCCCTAAAAAGTGTCCCGGGTAGACTTAGGAGAAAAGTATTCCTCCAGTGTTGGGAGGCTGAGGGGGGCTAGGATAAGCAGGGGCCTAGGGTTAGCCTGGCCCCAACTGAGGCATCCCTCCAAAGGGCTCCTGGGGTCGGGGTGGGGGGGGGGGCGCTCCCTTCCAGGGAGCTTCCAAAGGCTCTGCTGGTGGAAGATGCTCTGCAGACAAAAGCCCCTCTCGAGTCCACGAGTCCACGGGGAGTAGGGGTCAGCGGCTGCCTGGGGTGCCCCACCCCAGCGTGGGGGTGGGAGAGTTTTAATGGCCGGAGTTGGGGACACTAGGGCTGGGCCACCAGACACGACCCCGCTCCCCCCACCCCCCGGCGAGAGCCCGCAGCCCAGGGGCGGGGAGAGGCGCTGGTCCGTCCCGGGGAGGGGAGAGGACGGCTGCAGAGGCGCAGGGGGCCGGCCGGGCGGGCCGGGGCGGGCCGGGGCGGGCCGGGGGCGGGGGGCGCGTCGCAGCACCGCAGTCAGAGGTGGTGGGGCGCCAGGAGCAGGAGGCAGAGCAGAGGGCTGGGCAGCCCGGCCGAGAGCGCGGGGCCGCGGGAGTCCGGGGGCGCCTGGCAGGCCGCGCCCGGGCACGTCTGCTCGCCGCGCTGGTCCTCGCCGCCGTAGCCCCCCCAGTAGTCGTCCTCCGTGGGCGCGTCCCCGCCGGCCTGGCGGCCCCGCGGGTCCTCGGCGGGCAGGTCTCGGTAGAGGGTGGAGGGGTCGGCGGGCGGCGCCCCGGCCTCGGCCACGCCGTACAGGTGGTTGGACGAGCTGTTGCCGCGGGCGCGGCTCCCGGGCCGGGTGGGCGCGGCGGGCGGGCAGGCCTGGAAGTCGGAGTCGCGGAGGGCGCGCAGGTCGCGGCCCTGGCGCTCCGGGGGGGTGGCGCAGGTCACGTCGGAGCTGGACACGCGCGCGCGCTGGAACCAGGCCCAGAGCGGCCGCGCGCGGCAGTCGCACGCCCAGGGGTTGGCGTTGAGCCGCAGGAACTCGAGCGCGGGCAGGTCGGCCAGCGCCTCGCCGGGCAGCGAGGCCAGGCTGTTGTTGAACAGGTAGAGGATGGTGAGGCGGCTGAGGCCGCGGAAGGCCGCGCGGTGCACGCCCTGCAGCCGGTTCCCGTGCAGCAGCAGCCGGTCCAGGCTGCCCAGGCCGCGGAACACGTGCTCCGTGAGCAGCCGCAGGCGGTTCCCGTGGAGGAAGAGGTGGCTCAGGTTGGCCAGGTCCGCGAACAGGTCATCCTGGGGGTGGGGGGGGGGGTGGGGGCGGGGGGAGAGGGGGGAGGGTTAGAGAGATCCGTCCTTAGAGGCGGGTGGGGAGGAGGGGAGGCCCGTGGTGGAACGGAAGGGTTTCAGAGAGTCCTGGGTTCGAATCCTACCTCCCCTAACCTATCTCGAACGTTAGTGCTCTGCACGCCCTGCAGAGCCCCAGTTTCTGGCCCAGCAGGTCTGGGGTGTGGCGGCAGGAGGGGTGCGCTCCCCGGTGTTGCTGATGCTGCGGGTCAGGGGACCACACTTGGAGAATGAGACCCCACCCCCACCCCCACCCCCCACCGTTCGCTTCAGCATGTAGACTGCGTGGCGGGACTTCCTGACTTCAAATCCTGGGATCTGTCCAGCACTGGCTCCACCACTGGGGGCAAGCCTCAGTATCTGTGACTCAGTTTCTTCGCCTGTAAGATGCCGAGATTAAATGAAGCCGTATATGTTAAGTTACTCAGAACAAGATTGCCATGAGGTAGGCACTCAGTGGGTTGGCCACCGTGGTTAACTTGGCCAAGCTAGTAATCTCTCTAAGCCCGTTTCCTCATCTATAAAATGGGGATGAGTGTACGTCCTCCTGCGTTTGTGTTGAGGATTAGGAAGACAATCCACACAAAGCAGATGGGTGAAGTGCTGGGCACAGTGCCTGGCACAATGGGATTCGGTCCAGTGAAGCCCACAGGCTCAGGAGGGAGAGCTCGGGGCTTCCGATCCAGCTTGCCCTCTTCCCAGCTGCGTTGTGTTGGGCAGGCTACTCAGCCTCATCCAGTTTCTTCAGGACCCATAGCTCAGAGAATATCCCCCTTCAGCAGGCTGAGGGAGGATTAGGTGAGATCATGCTGGAAGGATACTGCACTCGGTGGGCACATAGACCACCACCAATAAACAGTGGTTATTACGACAGTAGGGCCTCAGTTACAATTAGGTCCATCCCTTCTGCTCTAACAGAGGAGTTTCCTGAGGCTCAAAAGTTCTACTATTCTGCTTTGTTAGGATATTAAAAGGACTCAGTGTCGGCTCCACCCGCCCAGAGGTGGCAGGGGAGGGGAAGGAAGCCTGCTGTCTGATGCCCTGATCACTGGCCCCCATGGAGGGGTTGTCCCACCGGCCTTCTTGGGGCTGGGGAGTCCCAGAATCAGGCGCTGTTAGTGCTGCAAGGATTTAGAACTCTGATTCAGAGTTAATGGGGGTGCAGGTATAGGTCTAGGTATGCTTCCTGGTGGGGGCTGGATTGTGAATTCTAACCAGCTCTCCAGCCTGGTGATGGCCAGCCAGACTTGGGAGTTAGTGCTTCCAGGTCCAGCCGCCCAGCCACTTTTTCTAGAGGAGAGCACTGAGACCCAGAGAGGGGCCCAGAACCCCAGTACTGACCTTCCCCCCCACCAACTTGGTGCAGGACATCACTGTGGTCAGCAGGCCCAGAAGCTCTGGCTCTCAGGGCTAAGAGCATCCGCTGTGCTGAAGCCAGCTCCCCCCTGGATCCTGTTTCCGGCTGCGGTTCCCACCGGTTCCCACCGTTTCCTGCCCATCCCAGCCAGGAGCCTGTCCCGGCTCTCAGGTGGGGGGGAGGGCACTGACTCCCAGCCCACACCCACAGCCCCCACCTTCCTGTGCTCCGGCGTTCTCTCGCCCCCTCCCATCTGCCTTCCGCCCTCTCCGCTCCAGGAACTGAGCCTGCCAAGAACCCTCCTGTTGGCCACATTGAGATCCGTCCCCTCAACCTTCTTGGGTGTCTGTGACACCAGCGTTCTCTGCGCCCCCTGCTGCCACCACCCCCTGCCTTGCTCAGGTCTCCAGTGGGCTCTCTGCACGCCTGTGGCCTCAGCCCACCCCAGCCTGGCCTGGTGGCCTTGTCCTTCTTTTCCTGGCCCCCAGGGAGTGGGCTCCGAAACCCTTCCACTCAGACACCTAGTTCGGGTTTCTTTTTTACGATGCCAGCCATAGTGGGACACACCCAGAGATTCCTGATCAGGATCAACAGGGGATGGGGGTAGAAGTGGAGGTCATCACACTCGGGGGCGGGGGGGGGGGGTGCTTCCAGAGGTCAGGTAGGGACAACCCAAGGTTCAGACACCCCAGAAATTCAGGTGCCTTTGACCTATAGCCCCAATGCAGGGAGCTACAGAATCCCTTGATCCCAACCTCCTCCTCTTCCTCCTTTTCCCCGCTTGCACATGTCCTGGCCTTCCTCTCACTGAGCCTCCATCTAGGGGTCCATACCCCTCCCCTCATCCAAGCCTTTGCCAAATCCCCCAACCACTTCCTGAGCTGCAGCTCTCAAATCCAGACCTTCCTCCCTCCCTCTTAAAACCCTTCTCTGTGCATTAATAAGCTTTTGACTTTCACAGCCCTCGCCCTCCCCACCCCGTGCCCCCTCCCTCTGGGCTGACAGCGGCTGCTAAAGCCATCGACTTCCATTTCCAAAACCACATTTCCCTCACCTCCACCCAGGTCGCTTCACAGCTCTCTGCATCCATTTGGAATCTCACAAGGCAGCATCCCTGCCCCATCCCCGCCCCAGACCCCCACAGCATCCAGCATCCTGCCTTTCACTTTGCCTCCTTCCACCCTCCCAGCTCCAGTCTCTGACACTGGCTGCTGGGCTGTGTGACCTTGGGCAGCTCCACAAACCTCTCTGAGCCTCAGGTTTCTTCATTTGTGAAACAAGGGACTTGAGAGTTGATCATTAAGATCCAACCTCATCTGATATTTATGAGTAAGTGAGTCCTGGAGTGTACCTCATTCATTCAACAAAGCCGTATTGAGTGTCTACTCTGTGCCAGGCACCCCCACTCACAGTGCTCACCAATCTGTGCCAGGTGTCACTGTCATCGTCTGCGTCAGAGTTTGCACTGTGTGCCAAGCTCTGTGCTACCCGGATCCCATGTAGTAACTGAATCATCACAACCCCACGAGGCAGACAATATTATTACGTCCCTTCCGGAAAATAGGAGAGGAAGGCCCCCAGAAGGCAAGCGACTTGCCTAGGGTCCAGCAGCTATATGGGTTGGGCCTGAACTCTGGAGTCAGGCAGACCTGGGCCACTTCTAGGTTGTACTCCTTAATGGACTGGTCAGAGGTCACTGGACTTCACAGAGGCTCAGTATCCTCAGCCCTTAAAGGGGGGAAATGATGCTTACTCTGAACCAGACATCGTGTTGAGTACTTTTCAAGTAGCGTCTTCTTTAATCCTCACAACAAACCTCTGAGGTGCAGGTCATTTTTTCTCCGCTTTATAGATGGGTCCTTTGAGACTCAGAGTGGTTAAGTAACTTGCCCAGAGCCACACAGCAAGCCAGAGATGGGCCTGGGATTCAAACCCCGCTCTGCCTGAGTGCCCTATTAAACCACGTAGGCCGTAGTGATTAAGGGAGAGAGCTGGTGTCTCTATCATCTGGTTCTAGTCAAGTAGAAAATAAGCTCCAGGAGAGTGGGGGACACTGTTTTTGCTCACTCTTGAATCCTTGGCACCCAGAACACCACCTGGCATGTAGTAGGTGCACCATACATACCCACTGATGAATGAACGCCCCCTGGTACAGTGCCTGGCCTACAACGGACAGTCCGTGAGAAACCCCACCCCCCCTTGCCTCCACCCGCACCTCCACCTCCACCTTCCTGAAGAGCTGTGGCCCCCCTCACCCCCTCCGCAGCTCCCCTCTCTGGGCAGGCTCCATCTTAGGTCACACCTGCATTCTGTGCATCTCACCCCAGCCACACATTTCCTCACCTGCCTGTCGCATCTCCGGGCCTGGTTCTGCCCGGCAGTCCCCTGGGCAGAAGCTGGCTCTTTCTTTCTGCTCTAGGAAGGGGCCAGGTGTGAGGATGCTTCCTTCCCATGATGCCCTGCACCATGCCATTCATACCACAGGGTGCAGGACAAGCATGTCCCGTTTCAGAAGAACCCCCCCCCACCACCACCCTGTTCACTCAAGGACCCCCTTGCCCAGAACTCTCCTGAGCCCATGCACTGGCTGCCGTTGTGGCCTGAGAGTGGAAGAGGGTCGGGTCATCATGACGTGATTTATTCTGCACTGAACTATGTGCTTTATATACACAAACTCATTGGCTTTTTATAGCCATTCTTTGTGGAAGGTCTTACTTTAATTTTTCCCATTTTAAAGATAAGGAAACCAGGGTTCAGAATGGGGAGGCAGCTTGCCTAAAGTTAAATAAGTCGGAAAGCAGCAGAGCAGGGATTCAAACTCAGTCACTCTGGCCCCAGATTCGCCCTTCTGAACAACCAATATGTATTGACGAGGGGGTCAGGGCCTCAGGAGTAGTTGTCGAACTACTAGTAGTAACATGATGATGACCCCGCCTGTACTGAGGGTGGCTCTAGACTAAATTTTAAACCTTATAGAGCTTCTTAGATAAACTTAAAGTACTACCATGACTGCCATTTTATAGACAAGGAAATGAAGGTGGAGAGGTTGAGTCATTTGTCCGAAGCCACACCGCAGCCAAGATTGGAACCTCCAAAGAGTGAGTTTCAGAGACGAGCGCTCTGCTGTCCTTCCTGCCCCCCGGCCCCTAGACAGAGCCTGGGGGAGAGGTCTGGAGGACAGAAGTTCCTGAAATGTCATCAGACCTCGCAGTCTCCAGCACTACCCACCCTTCCTGGTCGTGTGGCACCAGGAACTTCTGTGTCCCTACTACCCCTAACTGTCCCCCAGAACCAGGCTGTTGTGAAGTTGAGACACACAAGCCCCCAGTGACGTGGCCAGTGGTTTAAAAGTCTTGATGTGTAGAGGCCTTCTACCTACAAAGCCTTTGGGGCCCTGGGCCTCCGCTTCCCCATCTGTAAGGAGACAACCCCCGACAGGGCCATAGAAGTGAGATGAGGTGGCTGGATGTGCTTTGCAAATCCTGAGGTGCGAGGCAAATTTAGGAAGCAAAGGAAAGGGAGGGAGTATTCTGGGACCCGCTTGTGGCCTCAGTATCATCCATGAAGTTGACCCAGATCTCCAGGATCGAGTCCAAGATGGGCCATTTCACCAAGGCCAGTGTTTAACGAGGCTTGGTTCTCTTTTTAAAATAGTATTTTAACAAGCATTTATATAGTGCTTACCGTATGCCAAGCACTATTCTAAGTGCTTTACAAATTATTCATGCACTGAACGCATATAACATCCCTAGGAGATGGGGGGCTGTTGCTGCCCCCGTTTTCCAGATGGGAAGACTGTGGCTTGGAAAGGTTAACATTTGCCACACGCCAGTAAAGATTACCAGAGTCCAGGCCTGCAAAGTCCTTAGCACGGTGCCAGACACACAATGCGCCCACTAAGTGGTGGTGGGCGCTACTGTGACGGCCATTTAGGCAGCAGTAATGGCCAGGACAGAATTTTCTGGCACACTGTGTATTTTCCTTCTTGTCCCTTTCCCTGACTAGAATGCTCTGTCTGAAGGCAGGGAGCTTTGTCTCTTCCATTTACTGCTGTCTCCTCAGCACGTAGCACATAGTGGGGTGCTCCATACACGTTTGTCAGGTTGTTACTGCTAGTGTCAACATCAACCCGACCTGATGTGCGGATGGGCGGGCACATTGGTGAGACCAGGGAGGCACTGACCCGACCAGGAGTGAGGAGGAGCATGTGCCTTCCAGGCTTATGTGGGGGGGCACAGGGGAGGGGAGAATTTGGAGGTCCCTACCCCCTTCCAGCTACAGGCTGTGTAGACCAGGGAGGAATTTCTTCCAGAGTGGTTTGGAGGGTGTGTGATTGCTTCCTGGGGAAATGGAATGGGAGGATCTGGCTGTCAAACAGTCAGCATAACAACAACAATAAACAATATTTAGATCAATGATAATAACAATAAATAGCAATTACTGTTATTCCTTCCGTTTCCAGGGCATCCATTTTCCAGCTACTTAACCACTCTTTACCTTTCCCTTTCCTTCTTCCCTTGCACGGGGAGGACAGGTTTGGGGGACAGGAATCCGGAAAGGGCGGGACGTCGTCCCCTTGTCCCAATCCCTGGTGAGCTGGAGAGAGGCGGAACCTTCCTGGGGCATAATTGCAGGGGCTGTGCCCTCTTGCTCCTCCTCCCGGGACCGGAGGGTGTGGGGGTGGGTGAGAAAAGCAGCCACCAAGGCCTTCAGGCTGGGTGCCTGGGGAAAGGGAGAGTCCCCCGAAGGCAAACAAAAGGGGGAAAGGAGGGATCACAGAAAGAGACACGTACATACACCCAGACAGACATGGGGGCGTGCGCGGAGTGGGCGTGCGAAGGGAGGCAGACAGAGAGGCAGAAGAAGACAGATGGGGGAGGCAAGTTTGTGAGAGAGGCGGAGAGGGACAGAAAGGGATAGACAGACAGACGGGCAGAGGGAGACAGATGGGGGGGTTGGAGAGTTAGGGAGAGAGGCCGCAAGGGACCCCAACAGGAGGAGCCAGGAAGATAGAAGACAGAGAACAGAGAAGCCCCTGGCGGGAGTGAGAGGGACAGGAAGTTAGGACAGGGGCCAGGAACTAGGGATGCTTGGCAGGAGCGCGGGGACCAGGACGGTGGGGACCAGGACGGTGCGCAGGTGCGCTGGGGGCGGGGCAGGCTCACCTGGAGGTGGAGCAGGCTGTTCTCCTGGAGGTAGAGGTACTGCAGGCTGACCAGGCCGCGGAAGATGTTGCCGGGCAGGCTGCTGAGCTGGCAGCGGTACAGATGCAGAGACTGCAGCCGCTCCAGGCCCTGGAAGGTGTCAGGCTCCAGGGAGCGCAGGTGCCGGTTGTCGCCAAGGTCCAGCTCCTCCAGGGCCTGCAGGTGGCGGAAGGTGCCCGGGTAGATGGTGGAGAGGTTGTTGGAGAAGAGCCACAGGGTGAGCAGGTTGGGTCCAAAGGTGCCGGGCCGCAGCGTGCGGATGAGGTTGTTCTGCAGGAAGAGTCGCTGCGTGCTGGGTGGCAGGGCCAGCGGCACGGAGGAGAAGTTGTTGGCCTGGCAGCTCACGGTGGGCGGGGACGAGTAGCAGGTGCAGAGCATGGGGCAGCTGGGGGCCGCGGGGGGCGGGGCCAGGAGCATCAGCAGGAGGCAGGCCGAGGCGGGACCTGTGGGAGAGGGAGGTGGGGAGGTTCCGGGCGGGGCCAAGGGCCAGGCCTGCCAGCCTGGGGGCGCCTAACCCCCCCCCCCCCCCCCCCCCCCCCCCCCCCCGCAAGGGCAGCGCCTCTGGATTGATGGGTAGGGGTTCTGAGTGTAACCTCAGTGTCGCAAGAAGCCCTGGCCTCCTCGGCTTTCTGAGGCTCCTGGTGTACAAAAAAATAAAGGAATGCCAAGAGGACACTGTAGAAAGCAAGGTTGACAGTTGTTGGATGAGTGGTGGCCTTTTGTCATTGGTTTTCACTGCGGTAGGTTTGTCCATGGCCCAGGGCTTCTCCAGCAGGGATGGTAGGCCTGATGGATCTTTGTTGTACGGGGTTGTCCTATGCGACATCTTATTTAGGATGTTCAGGGGCTCCCTTGTCCTCTGCCCACTAGGTGCCAGTAACACCTGCCCCCTGGTTATGATAACCAAAATGTCTCCAGACTTTGCCAGATGTCCCCTGCTGGGGGAGGGGGGGCGAATCGCCCCCATTGGAGAAGGGCTGGAACTAAATTGAGAATCTTCGTGAATCTAAGGTCTGTGCGAAATGGCCCTTGGGCTGCTCCGGGGTCTGGTCTTGCCGAGCCCACCGGGGCATGCAGCTCGCCTCCCTCACCTTCCAGCAGCTTTCACCTTGGAAGAACCAGGGCCTGTCCAAGCCGGAAGGGCCCTGAGGGCCCAGGGGTCAGGGCGTTTCTGAATGGGGCCAGCAGCCACCTGCAACAGAATCAGCCAGGTGGGCCCAGAAAGCAGGCAAAATCAGACTTTCGGGGGGATTGCCTGGGAATCTGCATTTTATACCGCAGGCTCTTCTCATTCAAAGTCACTTGAGATATATATATGTATTTTTTTCAAAGTAACTCTTGAATGTCAGAAATAGTTCAGCCTTCTTAGGACATGGTTGGAGAAGCAGGCCCAGGGAGGCCCAGAGGCCTGGGGCTAAAGAGTAGTGTCCAGGCCCCTGCATCCCGTGCGGGGGCAGGGGGCGTAGGACCCCCTCGCCCATCCCCGTCGCCTGGCCTTCTTGCCCTCACCACAGCTGTGAGCTTCTGGGCTGGATCTAGCTTGCCTTCTGACCTTTCTCATGACTGCCAGATGACTCTTCGGATTTTCTTCTGGCCCGTTTGCCTGGGGAGAAGGGCAGCCTACACCCCACACGCTGGGCCGTGATTTCTGGGCACACATTGACTGAGAAGCTTCTGCTTCATGGAATGTGTTGGGTCCATGCGGGTGAAGGGAAGGATGACAGGGCCGGGGCCGAGGACCTGAGATCCTGGGGCTCTGTGGGTTTCAGACACTCCAGGGGAGGGACTGAGGGTCTGTGATTTTCAGTGGTGCCTTGTGCCCCAGACATCGCTGCGCGTGAATGTGTGTGTGTGCATATGCACACGTGTGTGATCTTAGGTACGGGTGTGAGCTGGGTGCTCACTGCATATGGTGCTGCTGAACCCGGTGTGTGCACAAGGCCAGGTGTGGACGGATATCATGGACGCTCTGCCGTTGGCCCCCCACCCCCACCCCGGGAGAACACACAGGCGCAGGGATGGGGGACCCCACGCCTGGTGTGTGTGGTGTTCCCACTCCTCGACTTCGGGGCCACCCAGCTCCAAGAGGCCCCTCCTGGTGCCGAGCCGCGCGAGTGTGTGCCGGCTGTCCTCCGCGTGTGTGAGTGCGCCCCGTGCGTGTGTAGGCTGGGTGTGATGTAATACTCAGTGACACAGCGGCTGCTGTTCCGTTCCTTCACACCACCTCCGCGTTTCTCGGCCCTTCTCACCCCTCCCCCGGGCGGCGTTTCACGATTACTTTCTCCTCCCGAGTTTTTCAGAACCACGTGGGGTGGAGGGGCACGTCTCTCACCCCTCAACTGAACCAGGCAGAGGTGGGGGGCAGGAGCGCGGCAGGGAACCCTGGGGGTGGGTTTCGTGAGGCCTGAGGTTTGGGGCTTAGAACCGGAGGTTTCAGAGCTGGAAAGGTCCTCCAGGTTCAGCTGGTTCAAGTTCTTGCCCTACGCGGGGGACATTGGGGCTCAGAGAGGGCAAGAAACTTGCCCAAGGTCACACAGCAGAGTGATCAACTGGGCAGGCACCAGAGAGGGTTCTCGTCATGACTGGCCAGGACACTTCTCCTTCTAGCAGTCACCCTCTAAGCTTGCTTCCCCCGAGGACTTGACACCAGAGGAAGTCAAATCCTTTTCTGATCCTTAATCCCACCCCTTATCCACAAAGCTCCGGAGAGTGTGAGCTCTGGAGGCCACCAGCACTCCGGAGGATGACGGAGCTCTCCCCCCCAGCCTCTGGGGCTGACTGGTATACCCCAGGAGAGACAGGGGGGAGGAAGGACGTGAGTTCCAGAGCCCTCCAGACTCGGCGGGAGGGGGGCCTCTCCCTGGCCCAGGGTCTCCCCTGGCCTGGAGGCCAAGTGTGCAGGGGCTGACCTGTGACTCCCTAGCCCCCTGCTTGCCCACATGCAGGGGCTCCTCTCCTCTTTCCCCACACTCCCTCTCGCCCGTCCCTCTATGTACCCGCATCTCAGCCCACTAGCCCACTGGCCCACCGCCCCAAGTGGGAGATGGTGTTCCCTGCAGGCTTTTTGAGGAGGGGCCCTGAACAGGGGGCCCCTCCGTGACAGCTGCTGCGTAACAGTGACTCTGTTGCCATTTCTGGCCCTCTCTGCCGTGCAAAGCAGCTGTAACCCAAGGAGCCTCATCCATAATTCAGGCTGCGGCTCTCACTGGAGGCGAGGAGGAGGGGAAGGTGGGGGGCTCTGGGTTTCTCTACCCCCAGGCCTGGCTGGAGCGCTGCTGGGCAGAGGCAGGGGGGCGCTGGAGCACCATGCCTCTCTCCCTCCTCCGCGCCCTCTGTCCCTGCCCGGTGTCTGCCCTTTTCTTCCCCACCCCCTGCTTCCCACGGCTCCTCACCATCCCTCCTTCCCTCCAGGCCTTGTCTTCTCTCCCTCCCTGAGGACCACACGTCCACTCCCAGCCCCCATCTTGTGACTCCCTGGCGAAGACTAGGGCGAGATGCAGAGTGTTGGAGCTGAAAGGGGAGGGGGTACATCAGTGGCCATCAGGAGCAAACCCCTTATGTCACAGGGTCCAAGAGGGAAGGGTCAGTTTCTGAGGGAGCGGCTCAGGCCTCCTGACCTGGATCTCTGACAGTCTGCCTTCAATATCTTTCCTGAAGCCTTCATTTCACCCCTCACTACTTAGATAGGCTGAGGAAAGCCCCTGGTGACAACCTCCCCCACCCTCTTGGCTCACTCCATCTTCTCTCTTTCCTCCTCTTCCTTTTTTCTAAAGTCAGCAGGTGATGGCTAGAGCCACAGGGGAGTGCAGAGCAGGGATGGGCAGCAGCCATCTGTTATTAAGCACCTACTGTGCACCAGACACTGTATTACTACATGTCTTTACGCAGAGAGTATAACATAGCGTAACCCTGCGAGGCCAATATTATTGCCTCCTGTCTGCCGATGAGGGGAGGGCAACTGGGGGACAGAGAATTGCCTCAGGTCATGCTGCTAGTGTAAGGTGGAACCCAGACTGGACGAGCCCATGTTGGAACAGACCCTCTGACCTTTCTTTGGGAGACCTCACATCATCCAGGGAAACCACACCTGAGTGTGACAGTCACTGCCCTTGAGGTAAAGGGAGACAGAGAGTGCACCCAGGTGCACGGGGCTGGGCCAGCCATGATACTGTGCAAGGTGAGAGCAGAGAAGGGACCCAGGCTCTCTGCAACTTTCTTCTTCTGGGCTCCAGCTTGCGGCTGCTCTAAGGGACGGCCCATTTGGGAGTCAAAAAGGAATGAGCGGTGTCCAAGAGATGTGGCTAGGATTGACCTGCGGAGGGAGCGGAGAGAGGCCAGAACATGGTATCGATCCCGGAAGGCGGAGGTGCCCAGAGCCAAAAACTATCCATTCACCGAGGGACCATTGTCAAGGACTCTGGGCGATCACCCTGGAGTACCCCAGGCTCAGAAATAAGGTTCTCACCCCAGGAGCCACCTTTTAGTCCAGAGGCTCTGGTGAAAGAAGGAGCTCTAGGAGGAGGCAGATGGAGGGCAGGTGCCAGGATGCTAACCCACCGGGCAAAGTGGCCTCTGGAAAAGGTGCTCCCTGGAAGGGGAGTCGAGGGCTCTGGCTCTGAAGGAAGGACACAGGGTCCCAGATGAGCAGCGACAGCTCCACACTCAAAAGGCTGGGGAAGGGCTAAGGCCCGGCAGGCAGATGCTGAGGGGGCAGGGGCTGAGGAGGTGGGAGCGCGGAGCAGAATGGAGGTGGTGGCGATGCCAGTGACGCAGGGGTCTGGGGAAGCACTGATGCGGGTGACGGAGGTTTAGTGCTGCTGCAAACAGCTTCTCACTCTGCCAGAATGTAACACCCCAAAATAAGCAGCCACCGTGGTGGCGGTGGCAGGATCCGACGACGGGGCCCAGAGATATAAATGGCAGCACACAGCCAGCTAGGGTGCCCACCCTTGGAGGCTGCCACCCCACTCGAATATCCTCACCCTTTCCCCCCTCACAGCCACCCCCAAGGCCCAGAGCTCAGAACCCACAGACCACTCCCTGAGAGAAGGGATGTGACAGGCAGGAGCTTTGGGAATGGAGGGCTTCCCACGTGGAAGTGGTTACCAGAAGCCTCTTTGTCTCATCCCTGGGGATCCCCCCCCCACCCCATCCCTCTCTCCCATCTTGTCCTCTTCCTCCTCTTCCTTCCTTCCCAGATTACGTCCCCATCCCCATCCCCATCAACCCCCAGCCCCTCTCCCATCTATGGTTCTCTGTCCCCAACCCTAGTGCTCATTCTTGACCCTCTTCTGGGCTCCTGATGCCCCATCTCTACCCACCATCCCAGTCCCTCTCTGGTTTCTAGGCTTCCGATCTTTCCACTCCCCTTTCCTTCCTGGTCCCCAGGGTCCCAGCCCTCCTCTTTGCCATTGCCCACCCTCGCTTCCGGATTCCGGGCTCCTCTCCCTCGCCTTCTCTCCACCCCTCTGTGCATCTGGTCTCCCCTCTCCCTCTCTCTTCCTCCATCCTCACCTGGGGCCCATTTCCCTGCTTGCTTTTCCCGTCTAACCTCGGTCCCGCACCCCCCTCCCCTGACCACTTTCTCCATCACCGACCGCTTCTGGCTCTCCCCCTTTCTCCGACCCCTTCCCCGCCCCACCCCCAATCTCTGGTCCACACCCTAGTCTGTCATTCAGTCCGGGGAACTCTCCCCCTTCGAGCGCCCTCCATCCGTCCTACTTGGCAGGGCCGTTCGGATCTCCCTCCGAGCCTCCGATCCGCCCAGACAGCCCCCCTACCCACACCCCCTGTCTCCCAGGTGACTGAAAGTGCTGAGGCACGGGGCACGAGGACTTGCTGAGTCGGCGCTTCCCCAGCCGGCCAGAGTCCTCAGCGTCCCCCGGAGCAGGTGCAGCCCGGGCCGGGGCCGCCTGCCCCCGCGTCCCCCCGCGGTCACGAGCTCCCCGCGCCTCCCGGCGGCCTCGGAGCCGGTGCGCTCCCCCAGCGGGCGAGCCGGGGCGCGGGGGCGGGGCCGGGGCCCGGGGCCGAGCCCGCTGCCCCCACCCCTCCCCGGCTCCCCGCCCCCACAGCGGCCCCACCCTCGCGCCCTGCGGGGGGCGCCCGCCTCCCTCCCCCGGTGGCCTCCGCCCGCCGGGCGGGCCCGGGTCCCTACCTTGCAGCAGGCGCCCGAGCCCGGGCAGCATCTTGTCTCGACGCTCGGGGGAGGGGGCGGCGGGGGGAGGGCGCTCCCACTCGCTCCCTGGGCCCGCCGGACGGACGGCGGGGACCCCGCGGGGCTCCGGGAGGGCCCGGGAGTCCCCGGGCTGGGTGGCCCGGCCGCGGCGCTCTACCCTGCGCCCCCCGGGCTGCGGGCCTCGGGAGGAGCCATCGGCCCCGACGGGACGGGGCGGGGCGCGACGGGGCTCGGAGGGCTGGAGCCGGCCGTCGACGCCGGGTGCCGGCACCCCCCGGCCGCGCAGGCGGCGCGCGAGTCCGTCAGTCCGTCGGTCCGTGCGTCCCGGCTGCTCGCCGAGGGAGAGTGGGGACAGCGAGGATGCTCTTCCCAACCACCCCCACTCCTTCCCGCACTCGCTGGCTCCTCCCTCGCTTCCTAGCTCGCCGACTTAACCCTCTCCTGGCCACCGGGAGGCGGGAGCGGCTCGCCGGCCCCCTCCGCCCCGGCCCCCTCCCCTCCCTGGGGAGCCCGGAGGACGGAGTTCGATCGCCTTGGCGGAGCCGCGCTTCGAGAGAAATCCTCTCCGGGGGAGGGGGGCGGTGCAGTGCAGCGAGAGGGCGCCGTGGACCTGGCCAGTCCCCCCTCCCAACTTCCCCGGAGGAGATGGGCTCCTGGGTCACCTCCCCCTCCTGCTGTGTCCCCGGCGCCAATGCCCAGGCCTCCGCCGCTTCCCTCCCCTGGGAGAGCTCCTAGATTCCACCTTCCCGTCCCTTCCCAGACCCCAAGCCCCTAGTGCGTGTGATTGTGAGAAGAGCACGTGCAAGAGTTTGCGTGTGCAAGATTGAGTGCATATGAGCGTGCACGTGTGCGCAAGGACACTTGTGCAGGTGCGGCTCGAGAGGGCTGGCACTCGACCTTTTGAACGGGCCTAGGAAGGGGGGGGACACGTGAGTGTGCGCACGGGTAAGCCGCTGAGTGCCCACCAGCGTGCGTGTTCGCGCTCGTGGGAAACGTGAGGTGTTCGAGAGTTTGGCGCGAGTGAGCTTGGGATGGGCGGCAAGGGGACAAGTGCCTCTGTGTGTGTGTGTGTGTGTGCCCCTTAATGCGTTGGTGAGCGGGTGCAAGTTTGGGTGCGCGTGCGAGTGTGTGCATTTTTATGTGCATGTGTGGTGCGCCCTAAAGGGAATCGCTCATCTCCCGCGTGGGGAGGAGACCACTGATTTCACTGGAGCTGCTGCTTCCTCTAAAGGAGGGGTGCGTTCTGAGCTCGTGGGGGTCCCTCGCGCCTCTCGTGGCCGCGCTCGATGCCATCCGATCCGTGACCTGGGCGCCTCCTCACAAAGGCGGCGGGGATGATGACCCCGGCCGCGCCATCCCCCCCTCCCCAGCCGGGGCGCCCCGCGTCGGCTCCCGACAGGTGCGGGGACCCGGGGAAGGCGCTTCGGGGCCGGGGACACCTCAGGGGTGGCGCTGCGGGAGCGGCGCGTGCAGCCCGGGCCGGGCCATCTGTGCGCAGCGTCACCCGAGGAGGTGGAGAGCCCCGGGCCGCCGCTCGGCTGCGGGGAGCGCAGGAAAGGACCCCTCCCCCGCGCCCGCCCTCGGGCTCCTCCTCTCCTGTGGGTGCCCGAGTAGCGCGCAGCAGCAGGCATACAGTCGGCGCTTTATAAATGCCGGATTCTTATTTCCCATTCATTCTCTGCTCCACCCATAGCCTCTCATTCTCCCTTGGCTCCCGTCCGATTTCTCTCACTTTCTTCCCCCACCCTTATTCATATTTTGTAGTCTCTCCCTGTTCCATCCCCCCCTTCCTTCTCCCCTCTCTCCCCTCCTCCCTCTCTCCCTGTCATTTCCCATCTTGAGGCGTCTCTCTCTCTCTCTCTGTCTCCCCTTGTCCCTGTCGCCTCCGCTCTGTCCTGAGGCTCCCTGCCTGTCGGACTCTACATCGCGGTGCCTCTGGTCTCTTGCGAGGTGTCTATCCCCGCCGCCCCCCACCCCATCTCCGCGGCAGGCCTCGGCCTTCTTGCACCTGGACGCTCGGGCGCCCCCTGCTGGCCTGCGGTCTGCCCTTCCTGCACCGCCCCCCCCCCCAGCCCCGCACCCAGTGCCCCGGCCCGCGCCTCTCACGTCCGGGGGAGGTGGGAGCGCAAAGGGCCCCCCTGGGCTCCAGCCCCCCTCCAGCCCCCCTCCAGCCCCCCTCCAGCCCCCCTCCCATCTCTAGGAGGCAGGAATAGGCCGCAGCGTTTCCCGGGACCCACCCTGCCGCGGCCCCGCGCCGGGGAGGAGGGCCTGGAGGGGGCGGCGGGGAGGGAGTGTTGGGGGTAGCAGGGTGGGATTTGGCGTCCTTCCCCGGAATGAGCCGCGGCACAATCTGTCGCTGGGTTTGTTTGCCGAGCTGCCTCCGGAGCGCAGTGGGGCTGGCTCCCGGGGAGCGAAATATCACAAGATGCGGAGACAGACGCTGAGGGGCGGGTGGGCGGCGGGCTGACTCAGGTGTGCTGTCATCGGCTCCCCGGGCCCGCGATCTTCGGAGAGGGGTGGGGGAGACCCCGGGTCCCCAGCACAGGCCAGCACCCGAAGCTGGGAGGGGATCCCCCGTCCCGGGGTGAGATGCAGGGAAGGGGGTGCCCCTGCCTGTAATCCTGGGCCTTGGGAGCCCCGGGGGGCCACTTCCAACTTGAGTGTACACCAGAGGGTCACAAACCCCTCTGCCCCTATCCCGTTGTACGGGTGCACGGTTTCCTGTAATTATCTGCTGACTCACCACTTTCCCCCTCGCTAGACTGCCAGCTTTTTGAGGGCAGGAAGCTCCTCTCATCCCTCTTTGTGTCCCCTGCAAATGCTCAATGAACCCTTTTGGATAGATCGATGGATGGATGGATGGATGGATAGATAGATGGATGGTGGGTGAGTGGATGGATGGTTGCTTTACAGGAAATACTGCAATGCATTGGGTCTTCCCTCTAGAACATTCTGACCCATTGTTTCTCTATCTACACACCTGTATTCCCCCATCCCCAGTCCCACCTCCAGCCAGACCGGGAATTGGAAACAGTTCTCCCTGGGTCTGAAGACCAGCGTTCTCTAAGTGACCCAAAAAAGTTTGTCCCTGTTCTGATGTTTCAGTGTCTTCATCTGTACAGTGGGGATGCTTCAGTAAATTACCTCCAGCTGCTCCAGAGATGAGAAAATGCTTAGTAACATGAAATTCTGACCCGTATCTGTGGTGGTAGCATTTATCCTTACTGTTTTGGTGTTAATTGTGACCCCAGTGGAATCAGACACCATGTGTGAACATGAGTCTTGCTTCTGCAGTTAGATGTTTTGACATCTGAGGGACTAAGCTGATGGGAAGATGTAATGGGTGGCTGTGTTATAGGGCACCCGGGTCCCTCCCAGCCCTGGCTGGACACTTGGCCAGTCTCTGGGGCTACTGGGTCCTCAGGACTTGCCACAGAGCTGGCCTGCCCTCTCGTGGCGATAGGCGGATCTGCAGCCCCAAGGAAAGCCAAGGGTCTTCGGAAGCGGGCTGATGGGATGGATGGATTTTCCCTGAGAAGGGGGAGGATCCGTTGTGTGGCAAACAGTGGGCTTTGGAAAGGAGGTCATGTAGAAGAAACAGGGTATTGGCACAGGTTAGGCGAGGCTTGACTTCCTCCATGCGTTCCCACTTGCTACCAGCACTCCTATTCCCTCTGTGACACCTGGGGCTCCTCTTTCCTCTGGGAGGCTCCATCCAGTGAGGCCATGGGACTTCCCTGGCTCTCTTTGACACCTGTTTGGAAACTTCATTGTATAGGGCACTTGGTGGCAGATGAGGTGGAGGAGGGGGGCGTGGGCTGAGTGGTCAAGAGCGCAGGCTTCAGCAAGTTCCTGCCCTGGCTCTGCTGTTCACTTAGCTCGATGACCTCGGGCAAGGTGTTCACCTGTTCTGAGCTCCAGGTTTCTCACCCAGAAAATGGGAGGAGGGCAATCTAGATCCCAATTCACGGGGTTGTCTGGGGATTAAATGAAATAAAACGAGATAAAACCTACCAGAGTCCCTGGCCTTGTGCTCAACAAACTGGAATAATATTACTATTAATTTTCCCTTTCAGTTTAACAGTAGTCTGCTCTGTTTCTATAGATGTCGCAATCTAGTGGCAGAGACTAAAGTGGGAACCTGAGGGCTCATAGGTACTGAGAAACAAGGCTGGGTCTGGGAGTCAGTTTTTACTTGTAACCTCCTATCCCGTGTGTGTGTGTGTGTGTGTGTGTGTGTGTGTGTGTGGCCTCCACATCTCCACCTTCCCCTGGCACAGACCAGTGCTGCCCAATGTGATGAGTGCAATCTAGGCCTGAACCAGAAGTCCACTGCTGCCCTGAGCCTGCCTCCAAATGGCTGTGTAAGCTGGGACAGACCTCTCTCCTCTCCGGGCGTCACTGAAACAAGGAACACAGACTAGGTGCTATTTCTTGAAGGCCCCACAGAACTGTGCCTTTGTGACACCTTCATTTTTCTGTGTCTCCAGAGTCAGAAGCTACTTCAGCCAGATTCCTTTCCATGCTGCCTCCTGTTGCCCAGCTCTGGGGGGTGTGAGGAGGACCCCATGGGCAGGTCAGAACTCCTAGGAACCTCCAGAGACCCCTAAACCTTTCAGTGCATGCTGGCAGGGGGCAGGGGTGAGGGGAGCAAAGGGGAGGGGGGAGCAAGGGAGGAGAGGCTGCACTTTTCACCCAGAATCTTCCCACAGTGAATTCCAAGTCCTACTTGCCTGCCTAATGGGGACAGGGGACAGAGCTGCTTTCCAAGATAAGGAAGAAAACAGAAACCAAAGCAGTTTAAAGGGCAAGGCTGTTAGAACTTGTCTCCTTCCCTGCTTGGTTTCTAGGGTCTCTATCCATTTGTATTATTTATAACAGTTACTGGCATTTGTGAACTACTTCGTGTCATGAACCTATGTGTATTGGCTCATTGAACATTCCAAGCAGCTCTATGGGGGAGGGTCTATTAATATCCCCTTTTTACAGATGGAGATTACTCAGAGTGGTAGTATTACTCTTAGATCCTTCTTGCCCTGGATCCCATGCTTTAGAGGGTTTTGAAAAAAATAAACCAGAGTGTTTTTCTTTCAGGTCTTCCTCCTCCAACCAGCATCCCTCCATAGGGTGTGAAGTCCCCGTAACCAAGGGGATGTGCCCTCTGGGAGCCTGCATTCCCCTTCTTGATGATCACACTATGGGTATCCAGAATTCTGGAATCTTTTGCTCAAATTGCCCAAGTCCACTGCCTCTGGGGGCATCTTTTCCCATCTACCTTTCCACCAGTGTGGGCATCTCTAACCAAAGGGTAGCTGAGGGGCTGGTATTTGTGAGGGGTGGTTGGAGCTTGAACATGTGATAGGGTATTCCCACTTAGGATGGACGTGAAGCCCCTTTTCTGGGATGGAGCTATGTTTGGGAAGACAAGAGGAGGTGGCTGTGTTTCTGTGTAGAAAGAACTCCATGGAGTTAAATCATTCTAAATTTGAACCTAGTCTTTCCAATGTCAGATTCCTTTGAAGAATGCAAAGGAACAATGCTGGTGTGGTAAGAGGGGAGGGGTACATTGTGGGCAGGGGTTGCCTGGCATGGACAGGCGGGGTGAGGAGAAAAATCCCAGCTCGTGGTACCCGCGTGTCTGTCTGCAATGTTAGGCCTGCAGACGTTAGGGGCAGCCACGTGGACTGGTCATGTGCCTGCGGCGAAGCTGACATGACTAGGAAGTTGTGCAACCAAACTCTGAATCCAGGTCTGTGTGACTCTTTCTTTGTTTCATGAAGCTCCATGCCAGTCTTGATCCAAAGTCAGCATTTTGGCTCCTTGAAGGCCTATTGATCGGAGCTTGGGTCCTGTTGTGTTTGCTGGAGTTCCCTTCCTGGTGAAGAGAACCACCCCCCCCTCCTCACTAGACTGTGAAATAGCCGCGCACGGGCTCCGTGTTTTCTTTGGCTTTATTTCATGACCCTGGCACAGCCTTGGCTCACAGCAGGCACTCTGCAAAGTGGTGGACCCGTGGTCTGATAGTCATGGTTCAAGGTGCTGCTGGTTGGGCTGGCGTCCAGCAGAGGGGGCACGTCTGGGATGCAAAGTGGGCTTTGGGGAGTATTGGGAAGCTCTGCCCCAGGGAAGGGGGGTTGTTAGATCATTTGCCTTAGATTCTATTAGTCTAGGAATCCGTCTTTTGGGTTGAAGGGCTCTGATGATGCCCCCTTCCTGTTATACCAATTCTCCAACCCCTCCCCTCTTTCTGGGAGGCACCAGAAGAGGAAGGGCGGTATTACTTCCCCATGCAGTTCTCTACAGGCAGCACTTTTCTCATTTCTGTCGTGAATGGACAGGACCGAACAATTCCTTTCCCCTTAAATTCTGTGGGCTGAAACCACTGATTTTGCAAGGGAGAGTGTATATGTGTGAAGAGCATTATGGGAAGCAGGGCAGAGAGCTGCAAGCTCTAGTACAGGGGACATGGACCCTCCTGCCCATTCCCAGTACCCTCCACTGTACTGTTCTGGCTCCTGTTTTGGGGTTGAGCACAGTCGCCTACTGACACATTTCTCTGTCTCTTAGCCCCCCACTTTAGTTAATCCCAATGTTAGTTCCCCAAGGTGTGGTTTTGATCCTATTACCTCCTGCTCAGAAGCCTCCCATGGCCAAATCTGGCCAGCAAATGATTAATGTCCACGAGCTCTGAAGTACTCAGATTAGTAAGAAAAACCCTAAGACTTCAACAGATAAACAGGTGAAGGATGTGGACAACTCCTTCACCCAAGAGGATAAGAAGAGTAAACAAATACTTGGAAAAAAATAGTTCAACCTGTTCATGATCAAAGAGATGGAAATGAAGGCAGTCTCAGGATAGCGTTTCATACTTATTAAATTAGCAGAATTCATAAACACCATCACCCAGTGCTGGCAAGGTTGGATGAAGTCTGTGTTCCTACATCTCTGGAAGCAATATGCAAAACTCTGCAAAACAATCTAGTAAAATGTAACAAGAGCCTCAAAAATATTATTACCTTTTGACCCATTAATCTCACTTCTGGGAATTGATCTTAAGAGCATAATTCAATAGATGAAGAAAGCTCTTGGCATGCCACGGGCCTTATCCTCCTACATTTTTCTAGGCAGAGAGATGGTTAAGAAAACCATGGCTCATTCAGTCAATGCAATATTATGCAGCCACAAAAATGATAATTATAGAGAATATGCAGAAGCATGGAAAATGTTTATAACATCATGTTTGTTGAGAAAAAAACAGGATACGAAATTTGCATGAACACTGTGATTGCAACCATGAACAGTCAGTATTCATGTTGACAAAGTCTGGTAGAGAATATGCAAAAACGAAAATTATTTAAGGGTGGGAGAATGAGTGGTTTTCCTTTCTGCTTAAGAATCTTCTTTGTTAATGTTGTTGAGATGTTATTTTCACAACAGGATGCATTCTATAAAAACAAAACCGCTATTATTGCTTATAAAAGAAAGTCAAAACTCTTCAGCCTACATCCATTACAGTAATTAGAAATGATCTCTCTTGTTAGGTGTTTAATAATTACAGTGACCACCATTTGTTAGGTGTTTACTACACACCAGGCCGCGAGGTGTGTCACGCGTGCAATTGCATCGAATCCTCACGATGATCCTGTGGGTAAAAACTAATATTATCCCCACTCTACAGATTAGGAATCTGCCGTCCAGTGGGGTTAGCCCACGTGCCTCCAGGGTGAGAAAGCGGAGCTGGGTTTGGATTGCTGGCTGTCTGCTTCCAGAACTTGTGCTAAATTCCCTAACTGGCGTTGTGTGCCAGTGTTTCAAGAACTTCAGTCATTCATGGATCACCATGATGATTCGGGGCTAACTGTGGCTCACACATCATGTACTGTGATTTACTTAATCTTTAAATGTAAATCAACTCACTTCTTAAACATTTGAACGCCTACTCCAGCATTATCCTAAGCGAGAGTCCCCTTGGAATCATCTGTTAATGTGTTGGTTATATTTTTCAATGTACAATAAGATAAAAAGGAATTAATAGTATAAAAAATCCCTCAAGATCATCTTGCACCACCCCCCTTCCTTTTAGGAAAAACTGAATTATCTTATGCCACAGTCTAACTTGACCTCCTATTCCATTGTTCTTCTTCCACACCACCTGCCCTTTCAGCTACCACCTTTCCTGAGGCCTGAACCAGTCCCAGCCAGGTGACTTCTCTGGACTCCGCCATCCCCTCCCCCACCCCCCTCAGCCTTGAGACCAACCCTGCGTCCCCTCCCTGTCCCCTGAGCCTGTGCTCGGTGCTTCTTTGGGGGCTTGCCTGAGCCAAATCCAGATCAAAGCCCTTCATGGACAAAGAGGGCACTCAGATTCCGAGAGCTGCCTACTACAAAAATTAATTCTCATTATTAGCTCCCACTGCGTGCCAGGCACTGTATAAGCAGCTTTGTATATATATGATCTCTATTGGCTCTTTTTTTTTTTTCCATTTTGGGGTCAAAGTATATACATGAACCAGTTCTTTTTATTCTATTGTGGTAAGGACATTTACCATGAGATTTACCTTCTTAGATTTCTAATGGTATACTGCGGTGTTATTATCTATAGACACTGTTGTACAGTGGATCTCCAGAACTGACCCTTTATTATTGACTCTTTATAATGACCCTGTGAAATGCATATGATTTTTAATTTCTTTAAAAAATTTTTTAAGAGAGAGCATGTGAGCAGAAGGCAGGGCAGAAGGAGAGCCTTAAGCTGGCTCCATGTCCAGTGCAGAGCCCAATGTGGGGCTCGACCTCACAACCCTGAGATCGTGACCTGAGTTGAGATCAAGAGTTGGACACTTAACCACCTGAGCCATCTGATTTTTAATTTCTACTTTATATGTTGGGAAACTGTGGTCCGTGGGGTAAGGCATTTGGTTGAAGCACGTAGCAGGTAAGTAAGAGAGCCTCGACTCAAGTCTTGTTCTGTTTGACCTCAAAGTCCTTCCTCTTACCACTCTGGTCCTCGGTCTTGTTAATGACAATGGTGCTATGACAGGCTAGTGCTCCCTACTCCACGCCCTCCAAAGTGGGCCTGTGACTTTCTTGCCTCACCAGGGTGGGGACAGCAGGCATTCATTCATTATGGGAGAGAGTGTTCATTGGTCTGACCATTTTGGAGGACAGTTTGATAGAAGCTATTAAATTGAAAATGAATATGTTTGTTGACCCCCAAATTTACTTTTTTTGGAGGAGAGAGAGAGAGAGAAAGAGAAAGAGAGAGAGAAGTAGGGAGGGGTCAAGGGAGAAGGAGAGAGAGAATCTCAAGCAGGCGCCACACTCAGCATGGAGCTGGACTAGGGGTTTGATCCCAGAACCCCCAAGATCATGATCTGAGCTGAAATCAAGATGCTGAACGGGCTAAGCCAACTAGGTGCTCCCCATCAAATTTACTTTTTAGGAAATTATCCTTCGGGAACTCCTAAAATGTGCACAAAGACATCTGTAGGTTGATAGTCAATGCAGCCTTGTTGTTTGTAGTATATATTGTCAATAGGAGATTAGCTACATACATTTACAGTTTTTTAATTTTATTAGAGAGAGAGAACATGAGTGGTGGTAGGAGCAGTGGGGGGAGGAAGGAGGAGGGGTAATCTCAAACAGACTCCACACTGAGTGCTGAGCCTGATGCAGGACTGAATCTCACAACTCTGGATCATGACCTGAGCTGAAACCAAGAGTTGGACACTTAACCAACTGAGCTCCCCCAGGCACCCAGAGCTACATGTATTTTAGTACATCCATATGCAGTCATCAAACAGAAGAAGGGGTGGCTGGCTGGCTCAGTCAGTAGAGCTTGGGATTCTCGATCTCAGGGTATGAGTTCAAGCCCCATGTTGGGTGTGGAGCCTACTTTTTTTTTTCCTTTTTTAGATTTTATTTATTCAAGACAGAGCATGGAGGGGAAAGGGGCAGAGGGAGGAGAAGTAGACTCCCAGCTGAGCAGGGAGCCCAACACACAGGGCTTGATCCCAGCACCCAAGATCATGATCTGAGCCAAAGGCAGCCACTCAACCTACTGAGCCACCCAGGTGGGGAGGCCTACTTGAAAGAAAAAAAGAATGAAAGAAGTTTATGTGTGTTTTTAAAAAATTTTTAAAATGTATTTATTCATGAGAGACACACAGAGAGAGGCAGAGACACAGGCAGAGGGAGAAGCAGGCTCCATGCAGGGAGCCCGATGTGGGACTCGATCCCAGGACCCTGAGATCACATCCGGAGCCAAAAGCAGATGCTCAACCACTGAGCCACCACTCAGGTGCCCAGATTTACATGTTCTCATAAGGAACAATAACTTAGCAAAGATACTAAGTCTCAGCAAGGTAAGGGGCAGGAGGATGCACTGGTGTATAGTACTGTGTCCAACCCTGTGGGATGGAATGTATGTAACTGTCCGCTCACCGAGGCAGGCAGAGGCCACCTCTGGAAGGACATAAACAACACAGGCAATGGAAGCTACCAGAATTTTGTACTGGAAGGACTGTGCTGGGAGTGAGAGGGCAGGGCTGGTGCTGCAGCAGGGTCCAGCCGCAGGACCGGCCTCGCATCTCAGAGTCGTTAGAGGGGCCTGTGGCCGTGAGTAATACCGCCCGCCCCGCCTCTGGGCCCACGGCAGCCAGCCTGCCCCAGGTCACGGCAGACTTAACTTTTTACTACATAACCTTTTGTGCTGTTTTGTTTCTTAAAACCCAAGGCATATATGACCTCTTTAATAATTTAGAATTTAAAATTAAAAAAAGAGGAATTTTCTGCCTGAGGCAGGACCCACCTAAGAAATGAGAAGTAGCCAGGCCGCAGGTGGAGCGAGTGCCAGTATTCTTGGGCCCCGGGCGGGAGGGGCTGAGCCGGAGGGACCTGTGGGACCCCCAGCTCAGGCGGGACCTTGGGGACCCTCCCTCCATCTCGCTTCAGTGGAAGATTTTATCCTCTCCCTCCCGTGGGCGGCAGCTGGTCGTGGCTGCAGAGTCAGGGTTTTGGACAAGATGTATCTCAGTAGCTACCCTGAGCTCAAGGACACGGAAGACAGGATACCGGGGAGACTCCTCCATGACCTTGGCAAAAAGGGACCAGGTGCCTGGTGAGGGGTCCAGGCAGCACAGTGGGGGTGGAAGCAACCCCCGGCAGTATTGAGTATTTGGAAAACTAAACCCCAAATGACTTGAGCGTAACTGCTTCTCCATCTCCCGGAGAAAGTGGACTTTCCCCTGTTGTGGGGGAAAAGTCCTTCCCTTCTCTCTGGGGTGCCTTAGGTCAACCCCCTCTTGAGCTCGGTGATTGGCACCCCAAGGATGATAGACTGAAGTCGAGATCCCGAGTTAGTCTCTGGTGAGGAGCATGACCCCACCTCCCTGGTCCTGGATGCATCAGGGTGGCCCTACAGGTGAGAGCTGACCCTGAATCACATGACTGCTGAGCAGTAGCAGGGGGAAGAGATGTGGGTGGAGGGGTCCCCCACAATGACCTCCACGGTCCCCTAGGTCCCAATGAGTGTCTTGGCTGGGCATGGAACAGAGCTAAACGGGGACTCCTGGGTGGCTCAGTTGGTTAAGCATCTGCCTTCAGCTCAGGTCACTATCCCAGGGTCTTGGGTTCAAGCCCCTCATTGGACTCCCTGCTCAGGGGGGTGTCTGCTTCTCCCTCTGCCCCTCCCCCTGCTTGTGCTGTCTTTCTCTCTCTCAAATAAATAAATGGAAGTCTTAAGAAAAAATCCAGCTAAACAAGGACTGTCCATCCACTTACCCATCTATTCTGTTCAGTAATTTCCTGGATGACTACTGGGTGCTAAGCAGGGGGCCAGAGGCTGGAGATGTGGCAGTGACTGGCCACCCTCTGCCAAGTCGTTGCTTCCCCCAAGGCCCCTCGGGTGCCCTCCTTTGTGGTGAGGCCTCTTGCTTAATCCTGCACCTCGGTGCTCCCACCTGGCACCCCCACATCCTCTCTACTTCCTCCGTCTTCCGCAGCACTCCTAACTTGCCAACATGCTATGTAAGTTATCTATTAATTAGCTTTATTGTTTATTGGCTTTTTAAAAAAGATTTTATACAGGCAGCCCGGGTGGTTTGGCGGTTAGCGCCGCCTTCAGCCCAGGGCCTGATCCTGGAGTCCCGGGATCAAGTCCCGTGTTGGGCTCCCTGCGTGGAGCCTGCTTCTCCTTCTGCCCATGTCTCTGCCTCTCTCTCTCTCTCTGTGTCTCATGAGTAAATAAATAAATAAAATCTTTTAAAAAAATCTTTAAAATATTTATTTATTTATTTATTTATTTATTTATTTATTTATTTATCCCAGAGAGAGAGTGAGAGAGAGCACAAGCAGCGGGAGCAGCAGGCAGAGGGAGAGGGAGAAGCAGACTTCCTGCTGAGCAAGGCGGGGGCTCGATCCCAGGACCCTGGATCATGACCTGAGCTGAAGCAGCCGCTTCACCAGCTGAGCCCCCCAGATACCCACAGCTGTCTCTTTTTACTAAATTTCAACTCCACAAGACCCAGAGAATTTTGTCTTTGTGGTCACTGATGTATCTGTGGCCCCTGGCACCCAGCGATCACTCCATAAATGGTTGTCGAGTGACTATAAGTCGGCCACCCCCATTATGTGCTGTGAATGTTTACCTGCTGGAGTGGTAGGGGGAAAACTCAGAAATCAAGTCACCCTCAACACAAATGTGTAGTTAGAGGCAAGGATAAATTCTTTGGAAGAGTACCGGCCACAGGGTGTCTGTCCTGGGGCTCAGCGACAGTGTCCTTCAGAAGGGATATTTGAGCCATGCTCTGAAGGATGAGTAGGAGCTGGCCAGGGTGAGGCAATAAGGGACAGAGCAAGGGGCTTTCTGCAGGAGCTGGGTGGCACAGAGGGCTCTGTGAGGAGCCAGGCCCAGGTGCTGTGTGGCCTGTTCAAAGTTTCAGATCACTTTAATACATGAAGGGTGACGGTACTCCCAGTGATGCACAGACAGCCACGAGGTGCTGGGGCCCAGGGCTAACAAGGGGCTCTCCCCCTGCCTGGGCCGCTGTTTGGTCCTGCACACATGCCAGCATCTCAGCACTGCAGCCATTCCCACCCAGAGGCCCTTGCTCCATGCCGGCGCTATTGGGCCTGCAGCCATGCTGATGGCAGAGGGCACAGGGACGCGCTACGCAGATTCAGAGCACAGGGTTTCTGAATCTCCTGCTGTTGTGGGAGAAAGCTCAGAGCAATTTCATTCCTCTTTTCTGGTTGAGGAGGGGGCTCAGAGGAGGAGGCATGTGTTCACAGTCACGCAGGGAGAGTGTGTCACAGCTGGAGGGAGGCTTGTGGACGAGGGGTGGCTGTCACAGGCCTGGGCAGACATCACAATGACCTTTACCCCCGGGCCTCAATCCTGCAGACCTGGTGGGGGCCAGTGCCTCCCAAATGCACCCCCGAGAGGGTGTCCTCCTGTCTCTCAGCTATTGTTGCTTGCTCTCCTGCTGATGCTCCCTGCCCCTTCCCACCAGGGCGGATCTCCTGTCAGGGCTGAGAGAGGAGCAGCTCTCTTCTTACTGACACTGAAGCTTTTAAGCAGAAGTCCCAAGGCAGTTTTGTTCTTTCCCTTTTCCTGGAGTCTCCTCTCTTGAGGAATCAGGACAAGTGACTCAGGGCTGCATCCTCAAATAGCCCAGACTGTGTGTCTTTCTGGAAAGTGTTTTTAAGCCAGTGTTCCCAGGGGTGGTCCCCGGGACCCCCAGTCCAGCCTCAGGGGCAGCGTCCAACTTCCCTGGACACTGTCTGCAGGCATGAGGCTGCCCCAGTCCCAGCTCCTTTTTGATGGGTTTAACTCCAGCCCTGGGCCCTTCACCCATCAGGTCCCCCATCCCAGGGAATTGCAGGTGCATCGGCCCTGAGCCCTGAGATATCCATACCCTCCACAGACCCTGTCCATCAGCGTGACCGGGTGTAGACTGAGCCATGTGCAAAGCTCAGCGGGTACCACTTAGCTCCTGCTATCCTTTCTGGATCAATCTGCTGGCCCTGCTTCTCGGAGCCCCCTTTGTCGGCATTCCTCCAATCTCGTTGCTTGCTTTGGATCTCTTTGTTTCCAGATTTGACTTCAGGCCTCTCCTGTGCATGCTAATATGGCTCACAGGCTGGGCCTGTCAGCAAGGGGTGGAGTGAGGCAGGTCAGCTATGAGTTGCCCAAGTCGCAGTGTGGGAAGGCAGCTCTCCCGCTGCCCTGGCTGCCTGACTTTGGTAGATGGAAGGGAGGGCTGACTTGTCCCCTGGGGGCAGGGGGACACTGCACAGAAATGACACTTAATCTGTGTCTGCTCTTCCAGAAGCTTCAGGCCTCTGACTGCGAGGTGGAGTCTGGGCATCCCTGTGCCACCACTGCCTCTCTTGCTTGTTCAGGTGCTGAGCTGGAGCCTAATCACTTAATTTGTCAATTTGGCGTCATTTCCCCTGAGCCCAGGTACCTGTCAGGTGCACGCTGATGAGCAGCTGGTAACCTCCCTGTGTTTGCTTCTGGGAGGTATCAGGTCTCACTGGGGACCCTGAAACCAAACCTTTCCCAAAGGACTCTGCCTGCATCCCTTCCAGCTGGGGGAGGGGGACAGGAAAAGCTTCGTTTGGCCAGTTGTAGAGAACTGTGTAAATTCACGGGATTTTTCTATCTCTTGCCTTCCCTCCATCAGGATGTGGCATCGCATGGCCCACAGGCGCTGCTGCGGGATGGAAACTGAGGCTCGGAGGGGATACAGGCATGAAGGTGCACATTTGCTCCCTGGGTACAGCTGGGTTTCAAATGGGAAGAAAGGGAATTATTCTCGTTTGGGGTTTTGTGGAGAAGCTCGGGCCATTTGTGTCCAGGAATCTTGTGAACTTTAAGAGCTTCTGTAAGGAGGACACCTCCCCATCTCGGGGTGAGGACCTCCTGTCCCTAAGGGACTCAGCCTCTCCAGCTGATGGCAGCTGTGCTGGCGGGTTCCTGCCAGGGGAGGGCTGAGCCGTGTTCCGGATGTGGGAGAGTGTTGTGAAAACAGGAAAGCTCCCATTCCTGGAATGGTCTGTGAACGTGGGAAACCATTAACCTACCCGACATCTGAAGACCAAGAGCAGCTCAACTTTCAGAGATTGTTAACACACCTTCCAATGCCCCTTTCTAGGCCGGACAGTTGTTTGATTAAGTCCCACTACCTGGGGTGACTTTTTTTGAACAGGAGTTGCTTTTTCAAATCCAGAGAAGTAGGATTAAAGTTGGATGTTCTCTGTCCTTGAAAGAGCTGGTATTAGGATAAATTCAAAGATGACTAGCTATACAGAATGGGGAGCAAACTGAAGAATGAGGCTCAGAGCTGTGCTCCCCAGAGTGGTCCTTGAGCGGCATCAGAACTGGCAAGTACCTCTGGGGGTGGCCAGGAATCTGCATTCTATTTTATTTTATTTTTTAAAGGTTTTATTTATTTATTCAAGATAGAGAGAGTGAATGAGACAGAGAGCATGATCAGGGTGAGGGGGAGAGGGGGAAGCAGGCTCCTGGCTGAGCAGGGGACCGATGTGGGGCTCAATCCCAGGACCCCGGGATCATGACCTGAGTCGAAGGCAGATGCTTAACCAACCGAGCCACCCAGGTACGCCCTGCATTCCATTTTTTAAAAAGATTTTTTAAATTTATTCATGAGAGACACAGGGAGAGAGAGAAGCAGAGGGAGAAGCAAGCTCCATGCAAGGAGCCCGATGCAGGACTCGATCCCGGGACCCCAGGATCACGCCCTGGGCTGAAGGCAGGCACTTAACTGCTTAGCTGCCCCGGGATCCCCTGCATTCCATTTTATTTTATTTTATTTTTAAATTTTTTCCCCCTGCATTCCATTTTAAATGAAGGTATAGCTTCATTCGACCTTCAGTCGAGGGCACAAACCTTAAGTGCTTAGCCCAATGAATTTTCACATATGAAAAGAACTGAATAACTACCGCCAAGATCAAGATACAGAACACTTCCAGGGACCCCGAAGGCTCCGTCAGGTGCTCCTGGTGACTCACCCACCTCGCCCGTCCTGGCGGTAGTCAACCATCACTCTGATTTTCGTCACTACCAATCGGTCTCACGTGTCCTTGAGCTTCACACAAATAGAATTGTACACCATATGTTCTTTCGTGACCGGTCTCTTCTGCCCAACATCATGTCTGTGACGTTAATCTATGTTGTGTGTACCAATAGTTTGTTCTTTTTATTGCAAAGCAGTATTCCGTTGTGTGAATGTGGGACGATTTATTTATCCATATTCCTATCCATGGGCATTTTTTCAAAAATTTTTTTATTTTTAAAGATTTAATTTATTTACTTGACACACACACAGAGAGAGAGAGAGTAAGAGAGAGAAAGCACAAGCAGGGGGAAGGCCCAGCAGAGGGAGAGGGAGAAGCAGGTTCCCTGTAGAGTTTGGAGCCTGATGCGGGACTTGATCCCAGGACCTGATCCAAAGGCGGACGTTTTACCCAATGGAGCCACTCAGGTGCCTATTAAGGGGCATTTTTGAGCTGAATTGCTTCCAGTTTGGGGCTTTATGAATAAAGCTGCTATGACCACTCTTGCCCATGTCTTTCGGTGAACATATGCATTCATTTCTCTTGGGTAAATGTCTAGGGCGGGATTGCCTGATCCTGGGGGAGGTGTGGTGTCTACACTGAATTCCCTTCCTTATGTGTTTCTGGTTAGGGTGGGCCACAAGGGGGATTCTTGAGGGGATTGGGAGGGCAGAAGGGAAGCAGCAGCCATTCTGTTGCTCGTACCTGTTGTGGCTGCTCTGTTGACCCACCTCATTGACGGGAAGGAGCAGCTGGTTCCTCCCGCTGAGCCAGGTGTGTATGTGTTTAGCTGGTGGTGAAAGATCCAGGCTCCTGCAAAACACCCACCATATCCTCCGTGACAGAGGCAACAAAAGCTGCCATGAGCTTCTGGGATCCAGCCCTTCCTTGTGGGGCTTCAGTTAGAGCTCATGGGGTGTCCAGCCTGTTCCTTGATCTCCCCGACTCTCAGTCCACCTTCTGTTCTCAGCTGTCTGACCTGCGGCCTTCAAGCTCCACCTTGAGAAGCAAAGACAACAGTTTTGCAAGAGTGCCGAGCCAGCTGCCCCACCGAGTAGGGACAAACCCACACACAGAGTGGTGCTCCTCCCCGGCGGACCCTGGCGGACTCCATCGCTGTGCCCCCGCACCCTGGGAACCTGCCACACACATTCCAAAGTGACCGGTCCTACCTACTCCCTCGGCTTGCTCTGTGTCCTCGCCAGACCTTGTTATTTTCATCCTTCTAAAGGTTACCCATTCTTGGGGATGGGGTGGGCGGGTGAGTGTCTGTATTTCTTTTTTTTTTTTTAAGATTTTATTTATTCATGAGAGACCCAGAGACAGAGAGAGGCAGAGACACAGGCAGAGGGAGAAGCAGGCTCCATGCAGGGAGCCCGACGTGGGACTCGATCCAGGGTCTCCAGGATCACACCCTGGGCAGAAGGCAACGCTAAACTGCTGAGCCACCCAGGTGGCCCGGGTGTCTGCATTTCTGATCCTTTTGAGATTCTTGTGCAGGAGGAAGAATAAGGAGCTGGCTGTGGGGGGGGGGGGGGTGGTGCACAAAGCCTGGATGCTCAAAGAAAGGCAGTTTGCTTTTGAATGATCATTTCGCCACTTCCTGGCTGCGTGCATGATCTTAGTTGACTTTTTCTCTCTCTGGGCTTCAGTGTTTTCATCTATAAAATGAATTATTAAGCATCACTAACAAGTATCAAGGTCTTACCAGATGCCAGACACTGTTTTAAGCACTTCATGTGTACTAACTCACTGCGCTTTCTCGACAACTGATGACGCGGATGCTATTATTATTTCCAGCTTTGAGATGGGGAAATGGACTCGTCGCTGGGATTCAGACCCAGGCTGTCTGCCTTCCATGGTTTTTGCCATCGCCGTCCCTCCCGTGGAGAGGCAGCGTGGAGATGAGCTGACATCGTGGACGTCAAGGCTCTGCAAAGGGCGGTGTAGTGTTAATTCTTCTTCAGTGGGTCTCAAATGGGAAGTTCCCCTTCAGTTCCCTCAAATATGCAGAAATAACCTAAACAAGCGAGCTAGCAAGAAAGCTAGTCACTGTCACAATAGCCAGAAAGCTAGGCTCTTCCGAGGACCCAGAAAAATCCAGCACTCTCCAGAGAAGAGGACCCCCCCAGGGATCCCTGCCTTGGATATTCTGGCCCCTTGGCAAGTGGGAGGCTTAGAGGGGTGTGTCAGGCTCTACCTAAGTGTCAATCCATCAATTCCCTTCACTCTGACTTTATACTGAACAACCTTCTCGTATTGATTACCTTTCCCAAAAGTCTATCCCTTCCTGAAAGAGGTTGTGCTGACCAGTCAACCTCAGGATTCCCGTCTGCTGGGTGGTTTCATTTCTCAGTGTAAATTAATAAATTGCACTCCAGGTTTATCAATCAGTCTCGTGTGAGTTTGTCTAGTGTAGATTGTTCCCCCCACATCTGATCCCAAGAACTATACTCCCAGGGAGAGGCTGGGAAAGAAATAACATCAAAGTGGCATAAGAGAGATGTCCAAAGGATGGTACAAAAAAGGGTATGCTGTGAGACTGCAGGGGACGGAGAGAGGACGTTTGTGTGGAGGAAGGGGGAGCATCAGAGAGGGCTTCCTGGAGGAGGGTCACATTGGCACAGGAAGAGGGACACCATAGCATGAAAGTGTAGTTAAAACACAGACTCTGGGAAAAAAAAAACAAAAACACACAGGCTCTGGGGCCTGCCAACCTGAGTGGCAAGTCTGGCCATGTGATGTGGTCAAGCTACTTCATCTCTCTAGACCTCAAACTCCTTATTTCTAAAGTGGGCGAAACGATAGCAGCCACTGTATGGGGTGGCTGTGAGGATGAAATGATGATACAGAACATGTTGAGCTCTTAACCCGACACCTGGCCCCTAAGCAACATTCGGGAAATGACTGTCATTACCGTTGCCAGTATTCATACCCGATATGATGTGCTCATTGAGAATTCCAGGAGGGTCACCGCAAAGGCCTGTTGTATCCCCAGACGCAGCTTTGTCTCGAAGGGAGTGGCGTCTGTGTTTGCTTTAAGACGCAGAGGGCAGAAAGCCCTTCGCAGTATGTGGCTCTTGCCTCGAGAGTGGTCACAGCTCATCCTGTGGTTTCGCAGCCCACGAGGAGAGCTGCCTCCACAATCTATACGAACCCATCAGCCTCGAGAACATCCGTGGTTTCTGAGTCACTCTCAGGCCATTTCAGCTTCCAAGCAGAAACTCCCAGGGCGTGCACTGCATCTAGGCCTTTCCTGCCCGCCGCTGTGTGGGGAGAGGGGAGGTGGGCAGAAGGCAGGTTCCCGCACCTGCGGTGGGTCCTGGATCACCATCAGGCCTGGCCAGGGGCCCAGCATCGCGGCCAGTGAGGGATGAGAGACATTAGCACTTGCTCCAGATGGCCTGGCTGGGGGGCTCCGGACCCCGGGTCTCCTGCTTCTCTGTCCAGTGTTCTGTCTGTAGCTTCTGATGGACCTACCTCATCTCCCCACGTGTTTGATTTTGGCTGATGCAGAGAGGAAGGGTAGAGGGGCACAGGGAGGCACCCTGGAGGAGCAGGGGAGGCTTCCATCATGTGTGTGCTCCCCTGGCACATGGGGATCGCACTTGGGACCAAGTTTCCCCGCTTCTCCCAGTGGATTTCCAAGTCCCTGCATCCGACCCCGTCAGCACCAACGAAAGTGTTCCAGTCTCTGCTTCTCTTTGCCTTCCTCCACAACTAAAGTACAGTGTTCATTGGTCTCAGTTATTTCTTGTTCTTTATACCCTGAGGGAGCTGGACAACTGAAAAATTCTGTTGCCTTCCCACAGGACTCTTGTGGTCTCCTCTTGGAGACCGCCTGTGTCTGGGGTGGGGAGGTGGTCGGGTGAATGGGGCTGGGAGATAGAGACCCACTGCAGACTGGAAAGCAAAGCTTCTCTCTTGTTTTACTCAATGATGCCTTTTGAATGAGGCACATGCCCCCATTCCTATTACTGATAATTGATACTCATAGCAACCCCATTCCAGAGCTCATGCTTGGCCTAGCACTTGGTGGGGGGGGGGGGGTAATGCTGGGTGGGGCACTAGTTAAGGGCACGGGCTGTAGAGCATCTAGGTTTTATATTCTGACCCTGCCACTTACTTACTAGTGGTGTGAGGTTGGGCGAGTTGCTTAATCCCTCTGAGCCTCAGTTGGCCTGGATAGTCGATGCTAATAACACCTAGTCCCATAGGCTTGTTAAATTCAGCAAGAGAATAAGTACAAGGCACTTCAAATAGTGCCCATAGGTTGTCTGTGCTCAGTGAACATCGGGTGCTACCTCTTTGTGGGGCTGAGACAGCCCTTGCGTCCTCCAGCTGGGTCCTCAGCTCTGCAGATTCAGAGGTGGTCAGTGCCCCCTGGGGGCTCCCATTTCTATCTCAGGACCTGGCCTGGAAGCTCCCTGTTCTCTGCATGGTGGAAGGGAGGCAGATCCAGCAGGAACATCTGGTGACTCCACCCAGTATCCACCAGGGTTGAGCTGGCTGACCCGACAGGCCGGAGTAGCCCCCTCTCTCTGGCACCTCTTGGGCAGCCTTTTGGATCTAGTTACAGAACGGTCCTCCCAGAACAAGGAGTCCTCCACCCCATTCAGGACTGTGTAGTGGTTCCCCACCCTTGTCAGAACTGTTTGGATGGCATGAGGAGATACTCTGGAGACTTCTTCCCCTTCCCTGTTGACTCTGATTCATGAACAGACTTCCTTCCTGCAGCTCAGAGTATAATAAACCAGATCTCTGCTTTGGACAGGCCGGGCCACGTCGGGGAGGACAGCCGGATGACAACGGTGTGCATGTGGGTGCTCCCTAGACATCAGTTCTCTGGGGTAGGGGATCAAGCTCACCCATTATACAGCAGTTTTCCCGCCTCATTTCTCTTTGAGGTTAGGAGCACTTTGCAATCCTCCTCACATCTGACTTAATGATTTCCTCCTGGCTTTTCAGTAATTAAATCATTTTTGGTAAAAACAGTAGCTGCTACTTATTAAAGACTTTTAAAAAATATTTTATTTATTTATTCATGAGAGACACACAAAGAGAGGCAGAGACATAGGCAGAGGGAGAAGCTCCATGCAGGGAGGCTCCATGCAGGGAGTCCCATGTGGGACTTGATCCTGGGACTCCAGGATCACACCCTGGGCTGAAGGCAGACAATTAACTGCTGAGCCATCCAGGAATCCCATTTATTAAAGATTAAAAAATGTTTATTACTTATTTATTATAAATGTTATTATAATTTTTATTTATTAAAGCTTATTTTAAATTTTTTTATTTTTAATTTGTTTTTTTAAAGATTTTATTTATTCATGAGAGACACAGAGAGAGAGAGAGAGAGAGAGAGAGAGGCAGAGACACAGGCAGAGGGATAAGCAGGCTCCATGCAGGGAGCCTGATGTGGGACTAGATTCTGGGACTCCAGGATTATGTCCTGGGCCGAAGGCAGGTGCCAAACCGCTGAGCCAGGGATCCCTTATTTTAAAAAATTTTACTTATTTACTCATGAGAGACACAGAGGTACAGGCAGAGGGAGAAGCAGGCTCCATGCAGGGAGCCCTATGAGGGACTTGATCCCAGGACCCCAGGATCATGCCCTGAGCCAAAGGCAGACGCTCAACCACTGAGCCACCCAGGCGTCCCTATTTCTTTAAGTAAGCTCTACAACCAACGTGGGGCTTGGGCTTGAACTCTTGGGCTTGAACTCATGACCTTGAGATCAAGAGCTGCAGGCCCCTCCCATCCAGCCAGCCAGGCAGGCACTAGCTGCTATTTATTAAGTAGCAGGTGTACTGATTGGATGATGTCCTTACCCGATGTTTATTATTTTTTTATTTTTATTTTTTTTCTGATCTTTAATCTGTACACCAATCTGATTCCAATTTCATAGATGAGGACACCTGAAACCAGAGGAATCAGGAAGATTAGTAAGTGGCCCAGGATCAGTGTGAGTGTTTTGTTCTGTTTTGGCATTGCCTCAAGATGATTAGTATTTTTCAGGGCACCTGGGCGGCTCAGTGGGTCTAGGGCATCTGACTCTTGGTTTCAGCTCAGGTCATGATCTCATGGGTCATGGGATGGAGCCTGGAGTCAGGCTCTGTGCTGAGATGCTTCCCTCCACCCCCACTCCTGCCACTCTCTAAAATAAATACATAAATCTCAAAAAAAAAAAAAAAAAGATGATTAGGATCTTTTTCCTTGGTTGAAATGAAAGAGAAAATGTTTGCTTACTTTTGTCTTCGGAAATAAGCTCTTGAAACTTCATTCAAGACCCTAGCTGGGAAAGCCAAACATTTGGATTTGCATGAGCCCAGATCTTGAAAGGACACAAAGTTTATGTTTTGTTTTGTTTGTTTATTCATTTGGCATATCAGTCATCAAAAACCCTTTGTATGAATAGGTGGCAGTGTATCCACATATAAAAACTTGGGAAGGGATGAAGAGCAAGAAAGAGTATATGGACCCTGCCAGAAAGTGATGATTAGGGGTCGGGGGTGAGTCCTAGCTGAGGTTATTTGGAGGAGGCTTGAGGCAAGAGCTCAATGGTGGGGGGTACAGGGTTGGGGGGTCAGTGGGGAGAATCTGCATTGGAAGGGGCCCTCCCTGCTGAAGACCAACCACTGCTTGTGCCAGGGGATGGCTCGATGCAGCTCATTCATACTGCCTTGTTTGGCAAACCGTTCTCCCCTGACCTAAGTAGATATACCCCCCATTGCCATAAAAACACCCACAGGGTGGAGCCTGGATATCCAGACATGGTCATGGGAAGGAAAAGCCCCTCAGAACCAGTACTCGGGTGAGAGGCAAGGGATCCTGTTAGGTGCTCCCTCGTCCCTCCAATGCAATAACACAAGTAGTGTCACCTGCTGAAACCATGGAATTCAACTGCTACAGCAGATCGGTGCGGGTCTGGAAGGAGGTAACATCCGGGTGAGAGATGATGAGTGTCTGAGCAGGGCAGCGGTCAAGGGTGGATAGGAGGCATATTACGGTGCAGGATCAATAGGACAGGATTGATATGGGCCCAAGTCCAGATGCCTTCCCTTGGCTTGGCCGCTCCAGCCTTGAGCGCTGCCACTCTCTGCTCTAGCTGGTTCCTGAATGTTCTCCGCCCGTCAAGGCTCCATGCCTCTGGATGTGCCGGATTGGCTTCTGCCTGGGGTTTGTTGTCTGTCTCCCCAGCTGAAGCATGAGATGCTTGAGGGGAGCTGCTGCATCTCTTCTCTCCCCACCCCACCCCACCCCAGGGGCACACAGCCTAGTGCACCATGTCTATTTGTTGAGTGAAATCAATCAATAAAAAAAGATGCAGGGTGAAGGGGAAGGAAGGAAGTGAAGAGTAAAAGGGATGAAGACGTCAGGCGCCCCGTCAGACCTTGTTATACTCACTCCTCTCTCTGATGTTACACATTAATCCTCATCGGAGCGAGGCAGGAGAGTGATGAGAGTAGCATCTGTCTCCGCTAGCTGCCGGAACTCGAATGGAGTAAAGCGGGAACGGTTCAGAGAACATTCTAATATTCTGTCCCAATAGTTTCAGTCTGTCGCATGGCTGGAGAGAGGCAGTGGCTCCTGCAGACATTGAGGCCGGTGTAGTTGGGGGGGGTGGCGGCGGCCAGGGGGATGCTGAGAGTCATGTCAACACGATAAGGTGGACAAAGGCCCTGGTGACCTGTGCCGAGTCCCGAGCTCCAGTCCTGGATATACAGACAGCCCGTGAGCTGGGCCTTTCGGCCTGCTCTTGCAGATTTACATTCTAAAATCTCTCTTTGCTTTGACTGTTTTTCTGTTCCTCCCTTGCTACTTCCCCACTCACTGATCCCCCAGGTCCTCAGGAGACCAAAATGTAAGCCAGAGCAGGAGAGAGGGCTTGCATTAATTTCAGCGTCTTAGTGTCTCCCAGTAAGATGGAAAATCTCATATTTTAAGGCCTGTTTGTCCCAGGCTGCTGTATCTTCTCATGGTTGTTTCCATCAATTAATTTTTAAGACAAGAAGATTTGTTTTCTTTCGTGTCCGAGGACGCCACGTTAGGACTAGGAGGGGAAAGAGCACAGGTTTGGGAGTTGGGCAGACACTGTGACTTTGCAGAGTGACCTTGGTGACCTTGGTCAAATTCCTTGGAAGTTCCCACTCAAAGCTGCTTCTCTGGCTGTTTTCATACCTGGAAACGGGAGAACCCAGTACCACCCGCAGTCTGGCGACTATCTACCGTACATGCAAGGACTTTATAAACTCACCTCATATTTCTTTTGTGACAAATATTGTAATTAGAGTACTGCAGTCCTCATCTTACAGGTAGAGCTTGCCCGGGGCTGTGTAAGTGTGTAAGTGCTTGTACCTGGGTACAAGCTCTGAGTGCCCCTACACCATGCACTCAGTCCCTTTAGTGACCACAATTTCTTTACCCTGGGTGCTGTGCTAGAGATCTGGAAAATTCTCTCCGGTTCTGGCCATCCACTGTTCTAACCTCATTTCTTTCTCATCAAAAAGAAGTGTGGGCTTGGAATAGCATGAGTCCCTGGCTCCAGGGGGCATCCAGAAGGCTGGGTGTGGAGGGCTGCAGACTGCATGCGATACGCAAGAACCTCTCCCCCAAACTCAGCTTTTAATGGGGGAAATGGCCTCACAGGCCAAGGAAGCAGTCAGCTCCCTTGCTCTGGGCTGGAATGATAACAACACAGCTGGTTCAGCTGCCTTTCTCACGCTGATCACAAGCTCCAATGGGCAATTATATATGTCTTTGATTAATAAGAAATGGAGCAATGAATGAATACTTAATCAACACAGTCTGTTCTTTCAGAACCTGGGCTGGGGGTGAGGCAGGGAGTTATCAAAGGGAGCCTTGTGGGTGAAAAGGCAGGGGCACCCCACCAGGGCGGGGTGTGTGTGTGTGTGGGGGGGGGTCGGTTCTGGAAAGCTGTTGAGTCCTGCCCGGGGCTCTCCGATTCTGTGCTGGGGGTTTGCTGGCAGCCCTGGGATCCTGAGATCAGGACGGAGGTTGGCGCTGGCGGGCACAGGTGCACCCCGGGGCCTGCCAAGCGGGCGAGGTGAGGCACCTGCGGGAGGACGCGCGGGCGTGGGCAGGTGGCCGCGTCTCCCCGCGCGCTGGGCCTTCGGGCTCTTCTCCGTGGGTCTCCCCCTGCGAGCCACGGTTTTGAAGCGAGTTTGGTTGGGGAGGGGGGAGGAGGAGGAGAGGCGAAGGGGCCGGGAGAGCGGGCGCGGCTGGGGTGGCGGGGAGATAACGGGACGATCCCAGCGCCGGCCCGGGGCGCGCGCCAGGCGGGGAGGCGGGGAGAGAGGAAGCGCGGGCGGCGGGGGGGCGGGGGGCGGAGGCGGGCGGGCCTCCCCCGACGCCGCCCCGGGTCGGGCCCTTCCGGACGCGCGGGGCGAGGGCGGGGCTGGGAGGGGCGCGGAGGCGCGAATCCCCGAGGCGCGCGGGAGGCCGGCGGCGAGGAGGCCTGCGGGTAGGGCGCTGGGGCGGGGGCGCAGGGGGGCGCGGGGGGCGCGGGGGGGGCGCTGGGGCGGGGGCGCAGGGGGGCGCGGGGCCCCTCCGGCAGCGGGTGACACGCGGGAGGTCACGGAGGGCCCTGTTGGACTTGGATATTCTGGGCTGCAGACTGGCCTGTGACTACCCAGCCCATGTGACCTCGGGCAAGTTGACAACACCCTCTCTGGACCTTTATATTCCTTGTGGGGTAAACTGGACAAAACGAGACAGCTAACTTCGCCAGGTTGTTTTGACACCGTGAGGACCAGCCCCCCCCCCCCCCCCCCCCCCATTCAGCGCTGTTTCTATTTTTGTGGTCAGTCTCTAGGACTGGGCTCAGTTTGTGTGTCCCCCACATGCTGCCCGTTGTGGGGTGGGGAGGCTTTGTGCAGCTGTTGGAACAGCTGGCCCCTTTCTGCACCTCCCAGGACTCTTTGTCCACCTTTACCTTTCCCACAAGCTCCCTGGACCAAGCGGCCTCTGCTTTGATTTTACAGGATCCAGAGAACTGCCCACGGCTGCTTTTTGCCCAGGCCAGAGAAAAGCCAGAGCCAGAGCCTCCTTGAACAGAAGGGCTTGCCAGAGGAATTTTCCAAGTGCCCAAAGGCCAGCGCTTGAAGCTCCTGTGGTCAGCCGGGGAGGCCCCCAGTGAGATTTGGGGATCGGCTCCACCTCGGGCCATGCCAGGCCAGGGTCTGCCCCTTCGAGTGGCCACCCTGCTGACAGGGCTACTGGAATGCCTTGGCTTTTCCGGAATCCTCTTCGGCTGGGCATCACTGGTGTTTGTCTTCAAAACAGAGCATTACTTTGAGGAGCTATGCAAACCGGAGGACCCGCTGATGGGCAATGTCACGGGGCCGGCTGGTAAGAGGCTTCTCTAGGGAAGCAGAGTCTGGTTCCCAGGCAGTAGGAAGGGGTGGGAGGGCTCCACCCTGCTGCTAGCCTCTCTGCCTGCGGTGGGAGGAAAGGAGTGTCAGCCTCTCCTCACTGACTCCCCAGCCTTGGTCTCCGAGGTGCCTGGGGAGGGAAGTACCAGCCCCTGAGGGGTCAATGGGGGCTGTCACATTACGACTCCCTGAGATCTCCCTTTCTCTCCTCCAGACTGCAAAGCCCAGGATGAGAGGTTCTCACTCATCTTCACCCTGGGGTCCTTCATGAACAACTTCATGACGTTCCCTGCTGGCTTCATCTTTGACAGATTCAAGACCACCGTGGCCCGTCTCCTAGCCATGTAAGTCTTCCAAAGGCTCCACCTGGGTAGAGATAGGCAAGAGGAATTCCCCTGGCAGTGGCGGTGCATTGAGGGAGGGGCAGCTGTCAGAAGCAGCCCAGATGTGGACTCTGTCTAGATCCACCCTCTTCTCTGCACTCTCGCTCCCCTTTCCTTTTCCTCTGTTCCATATGGATGCGTATTCAAACTGAGCTGGAGCCCACAGGCCTACTTCCCGTGAGGGCTGGCTGGATGCTTGGGTTGAAATAGTGGAAGTGAAAATTGTCACTCTGCTTTCATACCAGGGATCCTACCAGGCCTTACATCAGGCTTAATTGTCATGCCCTCCCTCCATGTCATTTCCCAGAGACAGACTAAGGTCTCCTGGGTATCCCTGATGGTGGGCTTTCCCCACCCCCTGACTAGAGCAGAGATGGTGGGGACTTCACCGAGGGTCAAGGAACTCATCTCATTCATAAAGGGTACCGCTGCAGCTGGCAGCTTCCGCAATAAGCAGAGACCTGCCAAGGCCTTAATAGGACCCAGAGCAGGTGCCTCCTGGCAGATGTATGGGAAATGAGTCCTCAGAGGGAGGGCTGGCTGATAAAGCAAGTTCCTGCTCTCGAAGCCATTGGGTGTTTATGAGTTTCAGTCTCTCTTGGTCTTTGAACTCCCTGTCCCCTCTTCTTCTCACCCCTTCTTTTGTCTCCTTCCTCCTCTCCAGCCTTAGTATGTTAAGAAAAACGTGGTCTTTACTGGGTTTCTCTTTAACTTTCACATAGAACACCTCACTTCTGACACATCTGGTTACCCAATATGTGGGTGTTTCCCCTGCACCAAGTAGTTCCATGACATCTGCTGGGTGTCTTACAATTTAACTCCATTCTGGCACCATCTCCCTGGAGAGAGTGAGTCAGATCCTGCAGGTTAAGGGCTGGGTCCTACAAGGCTGCCCCCCACTTCAGATGCAGATTGCGAGTTGGTAGGTCCCCAGGTGACCCACAACTTCTGTCTGACTTGGCTATAGATCAGAGGTTCCCATGAGCTCGTCCCTCTTGGACTGGGTTATTGGTAGAACAGCTCACGTAACTCAGGGAAACACTTGTGTTTACCGGTTTATTAGAGGATATGATGAAGGATAGAGATGAAAGCATATAGATTTGGAAGCTCTCTGAGCCCCATCCTATGGGGATTTTATGGAGGCTTCTTCATGTAAGCTCTATCAATTATTAACCATTTCCAGCCCTTCTCCCCTCTCTAGGGGAGTGGGAAAAGTCCCAAACTTCCAGTTATGACTTGGTCTTTCTGGTGACCAATCCCCATCAGGGAGCCACCTGGGAACCTACTAGAATCACCCCACTGGAACAAAAAATGCACCCAGTGCTCTTACCATGGAGTTTACAAGGGTTTTAGGAGCCCTGTATCAGGGACCCAGGATAAAGACCAAATATGTATTTTTTAGTATGAAGATTTTTAAAAAAATTATTTACAAGAGACAGACAGAGAGAGAGAGAGAGAGAGAGAGAGAGAGGCAGAGACATAGGCAGAGGGAGAAACAGGTTCCTTACAGGGGGCCGGATGTGGGACTCAATCCTGGACTCTGGGATCAGGACCTGAGCCCAAGCAGACGCCCAACCACTGGGCCACCCAGGCGTCCTGTATTTTTTAGTATAAACCACAATATCACATCGCAGCCTCTGGTCTTTGAACATGGATTCCTTCCCTAGAAGAAGCAGTTAAAGGTCAAATGTACCGGTGCCTTAACAGAAACACATTGAGTCATTAATAACTATCCAGTCCATCAACATACCATCTGAAAGTGTCTCCCAGGGCCATTTATGCTTAGAGGCTTCTGTTCAACCTTGTCAGGTTCCAAAAGCAGGAGTGATCTCAGCGATATATATCCCTGTACCCTTCAGACATCTGGTATAATCGAGCAAAGAGACAATATCTTCTCTTTTGCTGAGCCTTTCGAAGTGCTCATGTGATACTGAATTTCCCTCATTATAGAATGCGCTTATTCATTCACTTATTCTCGAATTTTCTTTCTCTCCGTCCATACTGTAACTCTTCCACCTTTGGAGGGGACTTTAGGTTCGGGCACTGTGCTGGTCTGGAATACACGTCCAGCAGGTTCCCCTTCAATCCACTCCCTTTCAGGTGGGACAAGCCCTAGCAGAGCTAGCAGCTGTCTTTCCCACCAGGCAAGATAGCTGCATTCCTTGCTTGTCCCAATTTTGGCAGATAGAGGGAAGGTGCATCCTGCCCCACCAGGCACTTAGGAACCTTAACATAATGGTTCAAAACATAGTTAGTTTCTTGCTTATGAATCACCCCTGCTTCCAGCCCTTATAGTGGCTGTTGTGGTCCTGTGACCCCTGCACAAAGTCCCCTAACCACAGTTCTAAGAGGGGAAACATTCCTCACTCAGACACAAGGTTAATCCCCCATAATACAGTCAGATAAAAGAGAGGCAACCACTTCACATAAAGCCTATTTGAATGTACTAGTTCTCCCATTTGAGTGGACCCCTCAAATGTCACAGTGATTTCCATAGGCTGTGCCTCGTATGGCCAGGTTTCTATCGCCCTCCTTTGTGATCCAATGGCCAGACCACTGTGGCCATTGGCCACTGTGTGGGGTCCGTGAGAACCCGAATGTAGGGGCCTTTTCCATGGTAGATTTCTTTCCGCTCTCCAAGGACGGCGGCATTCAGTCCATTCAGCCCACTGAGCTGATCTGTTTTTAACTTTTTGGATCAGCGTGGTGGCCTTCCAAACAGGGTGGTGGTGTGCTCGCTTCGGCAGCACATATACAAACAGGGTGGTGGTGTCCACTCGCCTTGGAGGATGGCCAAGGAGCTCTGTATTGGCCAATCGAGGATTCCTTATAGGGACGCTGTCCAACTGACAGTAGAATTCCAGAGTCAGTCCTAGGGGACGAAAGCCTCCCCATTCATGGTGTCTCCTCCTTGCAACCCTCACTCCTCCCTGCAACATGATCCTGTCTAACCATTGCTATTTTTAGCATGGAATTCTTCTGGGGATTGCCATCGCCGTTAGAGCATTTCTCCGATATCATCCTAGACATTGTGAGTCTTTCATGTTTGAAGATCATTTTATGTACTTCAGTTATCTGTGTGGATTCAATTAATGTCCAATAGCAAGATAGTAAATGCCCCGGAAATGGGAATGGTCTTGTCCAGGCTACCTGCAGTTGCTGGGAGGTGACTGCAGACTTTTGCCATAAGGCCCAGTTTGGGCTCCCCAGAGGGTTACTGTGCCGAGAGTTCGTCCCTTACCAGCATTCTGGCTTCTTTTCCACTCTGCCTGGGCTCACTGGTCTCCCTGGTCTCACTGGCTCCCATTTCACAAGTCCAGTTGACACGCAGGGCAGATTTACCCGCCTCCTGTCCCACAGTGCTAGCTGGGAGGTGTCCATCCCCATATAGAGTTGTGCAGCCAAGAGGCAGCCCCCTCCCACAGCCTCTTCAATTGTACCAGTTCTCCTATAAACGTTTCCCTTTCTTCCAGTAACCCTGACCTTCCTTTTTTTTTTTTTTTTTTTTTACGATTTTATTTATTAGAGAGAGAGAGTAAGGGGCAGGGGGATGGGCAGAGGGAGAGGGACGAGCAGACTCCCCACTGAGCAGGGAGCCAGAGGACATGGGGCTTGATCCTGGGACCCTGAGATCATGATCTGAGCTGAAGGCAGAGGCCTAACTGGCTGAGCCCCCTGGGCGCCCCCACCCTGACCCTCGTACCAGCAGCCTCTTCAGGAGTGGGCAGCAAGGGGTTTCTACCGTTAGGTAGGGGAAGTGTTCTGGACCAGACGGGGTGTCTAGTTTCGTGAAACATCAGGGGAAGGAGACAACTTCTTTCTGGGGAGCTTGTCTCAACCTTCCGGCTTCCAAAAACCAGGAAGATTCATACTTCCTGAAGCCAGCGTCTGGGCTATTCCAGGGAGTTTGGTCCCCTGGTCAAGGAGCCCTGGAAACTTCGCCACCCCCTGCCCGTTTTGCCCACTCTGGTGCAGAAAGCTCTGGGCCAAGGTGAGGGGTAGTGTCAAGGGAGCCCAGCCTCCTGGCAGCCTCAAAGCTGATGAATCTGCCCAACCGCTGGCCCCAGCCATTGCTGGTTGGGTTTCTCATTGTGATCTCTCTGTCTTCTGGCTTTTAATTTTCTTTTTCTTTTTTTTTTTTTTAATTTTATTTATTTATGATAGGCACACAGTGAGAGAGAGAAGCAGAGACACAGGCAGAGGGAGAAGCAGGCTCCATGCACCGGAAGCCCGACGTGGGATTCGATCCCGGGTCTCCAGGATCGCGCCCTGGGCCAAAGGCAGGCGCCAAACCGCTGCGCCACCCAGGGATCCCTCTTTTTTCTTTTTTTTGAAATGGGGACAAACAGACTGGGTTTGGTTGCTAGCACTTTAATGCTGTGGGCGGGCAGGCGTCCCCTTGGCCCACCCAGCCTTCGGCAGTGCTGTATTTATTAACACTTTTTTTTTATTTTTTTTAAATTTTTATTTATTTATGATAGTCACACAGAGAGAGAGAGAGGCAGAGACACAGGCAGAGGGAGAAGCAGGCTCCATGCGCTGGGAGCCCGATGTGGGATTCGATCCCGGGTCTCCAGGATCGCGCCCTGGGCCAAAGGCAGGCGCCAAACCGCTGCGCCACCCAGGGATCCCAACACTTTTTTTTTTTTTAAATAAACCCGATAGCTGTCCATTTCATTTATCCCACATCTCTATAACCTGGAGATTTCCACCCAGTGGAGGTGAACCCTCCACTCTCCTCTGTTTCCTCTCTCTTCCACTCCCATCAATAGTTACTTTATTCACCTTGTTCTTTAATAACCGTTGAAAAGTTTCTACCCTCCTGAGACCAGTCTCTTGCCTGTCCCCATTCTTTTGTTAATTAACATAATATAATTATTAGCATCTCTAAGACCCAGGAGGGGAAACTGAGCCGGCAAATTCAGTAAGCCTTCCCAAACTGTTTTTTTCCCTTTTGCGGCAGTGGGTTTTAATGGGGTGCCTGCATGTAAGGGCCCCCCTTCGCCACAGCATCTCCTGTGACCTGGGCGCAGGTCGCCGTCAAGCCATGCGCACAGGGCTGGCGTGGAAAGCGTCTAGGCTGCTCCATCTGGGATGTTCCCTTTGGAGGGGGACATGGACCTTACAGTGGCTGCAGTCCAGGCCAAGCGTAACCTCCTGTGTGTGTGTGGATCACGCGCGGCCATGTGTGACTGTTGCATAGTGAGCTCCAGGTCCTGCATCAACCCAGATGAGCTTGACACTCTGCAGCGTTCAGAACCCGAGACACAGCCCACAAAGTGGCCACTGTCCCCCTTTGTTGCAGGAAGGGTTCTCTGGGAAGCTGAGGATATCCATTCACAAAACCAAAATGTAGCAACACCTCACCATCCCCCCCCCCCGCCCACCCCGGGTTCAGTTTCGTCCTCCTCCCACACTGACTACCTCCTTGGGGACCAGAAGTCTTAGAGACACTCTCTGTTGCTCCTGCCTATTTTCCCCTTGGGGGTGACTTCGAGGGTAATGGCCAAAGCCCAGACTAACCCAGGTCTGACCTTGGTCTAGCATGCATGTCTGACCTGGCGCTCTCTTTTAATTTTGTTTTAGCTATTATGGATCGCGGTGACCTTGAGCTTGTATCTTTTGGCATTTGCTTATTAGTTTGCACTTCTGTGGATCCCCTGGACCTGCTTCCCGGGAGGTGGATCCATTTCTGATTTCCAAACTGGTGACTTTTCCCTCTAGTCGATGGTGGCCATGCACCTGCTGCCCCACCCGATGGGTCACCACATGGCCACCCAGGAGCCAGGGGCTCTTCATCCCCTTTCTTTTCTCGAAGCACATGCCTCTTTGAGCCTGAGCCATTCTAGCAAATCCCACTTTACTGACCCCAACAATATTGGGAAATCCTACATATCTCCTCTCGCAGTTCTCCTTGACTTTCTTTTAAAAATTTTTTTATTCCTTTTTTAAAAAAAGGTTTTTAATTTATTTATTCATGAGAGATAGAGAGAGACAGAGACAGAGACACAGGCAGAAGGAGAAGCAGGCTCCATGCAGGGAGCCCAACATGGGACTCGATCCCAGGTCTCCAGGATCAGGCCCTGGGTTGAAGGCGGCGCTAAACCGCTGAGCCACCTGGGCTGCCCTCTCCTTGACTTTCAACAGAAGACTCTACTTCTGATATATCCACTCACCACATGTGCGTGGAGTCTCCCCACCCCACACGGTTCTGTGACACCAGCTGGGTGTCCTACAGTGCAACTCAGTTCTGATGCCTTCTACCAGGAGAGAGCCTTAGATCCTACAGGTTGAGGGCTGGGTCCCATGAGACGGCCCCCACTTCAGATGCCAGTCACAGGTGGTAGGTCCTCAGGTTACCCACAACTTTGGTCTGGCTTGGCTACAAACCTGAAGTTCCCATGACTTCCTTTCCCTTGGATTGGATTATTTTCTAGAACAACTCACAGAACTCAAGGAAACATTTGCTTGTGTTTACCAGTCTGTTAAAGGATATGATAAAGGATACAGATAAATAGCCAGATGAGGAGATATGTAGAGTGAAGTCTGGGAAGGTTCAGTGCATAGGACTAAACCTTTTGTCCTGGTGGCGTCTGGGGTATATCATCCTCCTGGCATGTGGTTGTATACACCAGCCTGGAAGCTGTCCTCAGGTAGGCTTGTTATTAACCATTTCCAGCCTCTTTCCCTTTTGCAAAAGTGGGGGTGGGTGGGCTGGAAATTCCAAGTTTCTAATTGTGGCTAGGTCTTTCTGGTGATGGGCCTAATCAGGAGCCATCCAGGAGCCCAGAGTCACCTGATCAGAACAAAGATGCTCTTAGTGCTCTTATCACTGAAGACTTTACAGGGATTTCAGGAGCCTTCTGTCAGGCACTGGGGACAAGGGGCAAACAGATATTTCCTATTATAAATCAGAATATCACACTTGGGCACTGCTTCTATTACCCCATGCCTTGTGAGATTCCCAAACTGTTAAGAGGTCCCCATAACCTTGGGATTGCAGTCCTGACATCATAGCACCCTGGGATTTCTACATCTGTCCAATCATTTCCTTTTCTAGAAAAGGCTGCTGAGGCCCAGAGAAGGGCAGTGCCTTACCCGAGGCCACACAGCGAGGAGGAATTAGAACTCAAAGCTTTGCTTTGTAGACCAGGCACTAATCCTTTTCTCCAAGGAATTGGCTGTTGGGACCCCAAGTGGGAGCGCCTTGGCTCTATCTGCTCTGCCCTTTTGACAACATTTTCCATCTCTCGTTGTATGTTTCAGATTTCTGTACACCACCGCCACACTCACCATAGCCTTCACCTCTGCAGGTGAGTGCTGTCAGGTGGGTGGGAGGGACACAAGGCAGGGGCACCTGGTAGTGAGGCAGGTGCAGAGGTGATGGGCAGGACACCCTGACCCCCACCATTGTTCAGAGATCCCCCAGGCTTTGAGCTTGAGAGAATCTTTGGGGGAGTTGTTGCTAGTCGGTGAAACCAGTGTAGTTACTGAGAAATGCAAAAAATGACAGTGAAGGGGTTGCTTCAGAGAGAATTTATTCGAAAGCTTACATCCTTCCTTTTGTATGTGTTAATGTGTTCTCTTTTTAAAAAAAATTTTTTATGTGTTCTCTTTTTAAACTTTTTTTTTTTTAAATCTTTATTTATTTATGATAGTCACAGAGAGAGAGAGAGAGGCAGAGACACAGGCAGAGGGAGAAGCAGGCTCCATGCACCGGGAGCCCGATGTGGGATTCGATCCCGGGTCTCCAGGATCGCGCCCTGGGCCAAAGGCAGGCGCCAAACCGCTGCGCCACCCAGGGATCCCCTGTGTTCTCTTTTTAAAAGCAGAATGAGAGTATGAAGGATGGTTGTTTTTGAAAGTATCCTCAATTAGTGGGGCAAAAGTCGACAGTCCTATTGCAGTCAAAAGTTTTTGTTTCAAATATTACTGGTTCATGAACGTGGAAATCTCTCAAAGTCTGGGAATTTCAGCCCGGTTCATTCTCCTCCTTCCATTGTGTAGAGAAGACAGGCGGGAGAGAGATGCCTTGCCAAGACCCACAGTGGGGAGCGTTCTTTCCTGGTGTCTTGGTTCCGCTGGCCAAGCATGGTGCCTGGCACAGAGGAGGTGCTCTGAGTTTAATGGACCAGGGAAACACAATCCATGGCTGTTTCTTGCTCGGATCTCACAGCACCCCATGAGATAGGAAGAGCAAGGACTGTTATTCCCATTTAACAGACCAGGTGACCGAGTCACAGACTCAGAATCCAGCTCAAAGTCCTGCAGTGAATTAGAGGCTGCGCTTGGGGCCGGAGCCAGGCTTCCCTCCCAAACAGTGTCAAGCGTGAACGGAGGGGCTGCTTGTGGTTTAGTGAGGAGAGGCAGCAGTGGCTTCACTTTGAGTCTTGCCTCTCCCTGTGGACATGCAGGCCTGCTGCGGACCGAGGAGCGCCTATGGGGGGGAGGAAGGTGGTTCAGGAGACTTCTGTAGGGTCCCCCTGCAGGGACATTTGGCGTAGCCCTGACTACTCTCTTAAGGTCCTCAAAGGATGCTAGAAGGCTGGCGAGAACTGGGGCCAGATAGAAGTGCAGGATTGTTGGAATTTGGGAGCCGGTGGGAGCCAGAGTGTGGGGCTCCGTGTTTGGGTTCCACTAGGACTCCACCCCTCCTCTGTCTCTGATTGTCCCAGACTCGGCTCTGCTGCTCTTCCTGGCCATGCCCATGCTCACTGTCGGAGGCATCCTGTTTCTCATCACTAATCTGCAGGTAGGAGCCCACCCTGACCCCAGGCCCCAGGCCGGAGGTAGGGGCGGGTGGAGGGAGAGAGAAGCACTGCTCTGCATCGGCTACCTCCAGGGGGGGCTGGCTCGAGCCAGGGCCGCAGCTCCTCGGATGAGGTGGGTCTGAGTACAACGAGGGCCTGGCCCGTGCCCCGTGGACAGGAAGTACCGTCTCAGGAAGAAGTGAGTGACTCCTATGTTCTCCAGGTTGGGAACCTCTTTGGCAAACACCGCTCGACCATCATCACCCTCTACAACGGGGCGTTTGACTCCTCCTCGGCGGTCTTCCTTGTCATCAAGGTAAGAAACACCAGCGAGCAGCATTTATCACCCGCTTCTGTGTGGCAGGCACTTGTCTTGTGAACTTCGCCTGATTTCTTTCCTTTAGCCCTCCTGCAGCTTGTAAACATGACACTTGAACTTGAGCCCAGGCCTGTCTGGCTCTGGAGCCTCACCTGGTAGTGATGAAGCTCTTTACATCTACGTAGGATTTTTGGGGAGAGGTTGTGATGCCCTCAGGCCAGTGTTGGGCGGAGGCTGGGAGCCCTGTGGGGTGGAGTGTTTTTGCCTGTGAGCTTCTGGTCTGGACAGGAAGGTGAGAGGTGGCCAGTGGGAGCAACAGAAGCAGACACAGAGGCCTATCCAGCTCTCCTCAAGGCTGATGTGGGGGGTGAGGGGGAGAAGCTGTCCCAGTGCTATTAGTGGCCACCTGACAGCCATTCCACCTGGAGGTGGAATTGCTCATCATTCCATCTGGAGGTGCTCAGCCCAGAGGATGAATCTTGAATGATCTAAGCCAACTGGGGCAATCCCTGCCCCCTTTGTTAGTGATGGGTAAAGGTGGTCATATTATCCAGTCCTTGTTAATGAGATGAAAGGTGTGTATCCTAGAAGAGTGCAGGGAACATTTTCCCCTCCCTGATAGAAGGTGAGAAGAGCAGAAAGAAAGCCTTTCTCCTTGGTCCCCCTTCCCATTTTTTTCTTTTTGAATGTTGTGGTGGGAAGATGTGATAGTTGGAGTCATGGTAGCCATGCTGTGATTATGAGGCCACCAGCTGCAGGACACTAAGGATGACTGTGGAAGGAATGAAGAGAGTGTGGGTCCTTGACACCCGAAGGTGCCCAACTTGGGACTTCCCTCCAGGCTTTGTTAGGTCAGAGGAGGCTGGCACAGCCCATGAGCTATGGGGGTGGGGAGAAGAGGATCTCTGGGAGTCACTACCAGACCTGAGACTAGCTAGCTTAGTCCCATAAACACCTTGGCTTAAAGGGCCATCCCGAGACTGAGCCCCAGGGGTGCTTACTAAGCCTCTCTACCACTGATACCAGAGCCCCTTTCCTGGTTCCCTCTCCTTCCCCTGGATATGCCTCCCTTTCTCTCTTGTCTCCTTAGTGTTGGAAAGAGTGACAGTGTCAGAGCAGGATCTTAGTTCTTAGTTTATTCCGACCTTTCTGCTGCTGACCCTGACCTTGAGCAGTTGGTTGCATGTCTCTGGACCTCACTTTGATCCTCTGTAAAAAGGAGGAGGTAGGCTAGATCAATGGTTTTCAAACTGGGTGTCAAGGAACCTTGAAGGGTTCTCTGGGGGTATTATGTTGGTCCCCAAAGAGAATGAGAGGGAAGATGACTGGGTCGCTCCCTGCTGATGTGTTTCATAGGCTGAATTTCTGTGTGAAGTTTTGTTTGAGAAGAAGGCCTTGGCTGCTGTTAAAAAAATAATAAGATGAAAAAGCAGTGGGCTGGCAGGTCTTGGAGAAGCCACATGAGGAGAGTCTATAAGGCTGGGGGGATGGGTGACACAATGCTCCCCCCCCCCCGCACCCCCCTGCCCATTGCTGACTGAGCTGTGGGGTGAGGGTGAGCGTGTGTGTCAGGAATCCTTGATCAGCGTTCAGGATGGAGGGCGGGAGCCTGTTACAGGCTGGGGGTTCCAGTCCCTGCTTCTTTTTTTTTTTTTTTTAAATAATTTTTATTGGTGTTCAATTTACCAACATACAGAATAACACCCAGTGCTCCTCCCGTCAAGTGTCCCCCTCAGTGCCCATCACCCATTCACCCCCACCCCCCGCCCTCCTCCCCTTCCACCACCCCTAGTTCGTTTCCCAGAGTTAGGAGTCTTTATGTTCTGTCTCCCTTCCTGATATTTCCTACCCATTTCTTCTCCCTTCCTTTATATTCCCTTTCACTATTATTATATTCCCCAAATGAATGAGAACATATACTGTTTGTCCTTCTCTGACTGACTTACTTCACTCAGCATAATACCCTCCAGTTCCATCCACATTGAAGCAAATGGTGGGTATGTGTCGTTTCTAATGGCTGAGGAATATTCCATTGTATACATAAACCACATCTTCTTTATCCATTCATCTTTCGATGGACACCGAGGCTCCTTCCACAGTTTGGCTATTGTCCAGGCCCTGCTTCTTACACAGACTTTTCTGTTGGGTAAAATACAGAGAACATAAAATTTACCATCTGAACTACTTTTAAGGGTACAGTTTAGTGGATTAAGGTCCTTCACATTGTTGTGCAACCATGACCACTATCCATCTCCAGGAGTGTTTACAACCTCCAAAACAGAAACTCAGTGCCCATTAAACAGTGACTTCCTGTCCCCCCACCCCAGCCCCCCGCAAGCACGGTTCTGTTTTCTGTTTCTATGACTTGGACTGCTCGGCGGAAGCGTGCAGTGTTGATCCCTTCGTGCCTGGCTGATGTCCTCAAATTTATCCCTGTCATAACCTGTGCAGGACCCCCCTCCTCTCTCAGGAATGGCATCCCGTTGCCCCAGTTTGTTTCCCCATTTATCTGCAAATGGACCTTTGGTTTGCTTCTACCTTTTGGATGTTGGGAATCATGTTGCCACAAACAGGGCTGTTGTGCTGAGGTTTTTGTTTTTGTTTTTGTTTTTCCCTCCTCCTCCCACAGCTACTTTATGAACAGGGTGTCAGCCTCCGGGCTTCTTTCATCTTCATTTCGGTCTGCAGTGCCTGGCATGTTGGGCGCACTTTCCTCCTGATGCCCCGAGGCCACATCCCCTATCCGTTGCCCCCCAACTACAGTTATGGGTAAGGACTGGGATCTGGTGACCGTGAACCAGAGCCCTCCACCTGACCTGTGGTGGGAAGCCAGGGGTGGGACATATGCGGTGCTAGCAGAGCAGAGGAAACCCATCACAGGGCGGGAGGACCAGGCTGTGGGTGTATCGGCTAGCTGATGCTGCGTAACAAACAACTCCAAAAGTCAGTGGTCAGAAACATGAACCATTTATTGTTTTTCATGAGTCTGTGGGTAGCTGGCTGGTTCTGCTGATCAGAGATGGATTTGGAGGGTGTGGCCAGGGCTCTCCTGCCTCTGGTCGTCTGCTGAGCTGGTGTGGGCTGGCTACGGCAGGGGCTGGCTGGTGAGGATGGCATCCCTCACATGGGGTGTGTCTGGCAGTCACTCAGGGTGACAAAGATATCTGGGTCACAGGGCTCTTGTCCTCCAGTAGGCTAGCACCGGGGCTCTAAGAAACGGTGCAGATGTGCACAGAGTTTCTCAGAATTGGCCCAGTTCTGCTGCGTTGTCTTGGCGGAAACAGCTCACAAGCTAGCCCAGATGCAGGGGTGGGAGGACCGGTCAGAGCTGCAGGATCCCATTGCAGAGGTCGGAGAACAGGGGAGGTGAAGCAATGTGACTGGTTTTGCAGTCAGCACCATGGGGGGTGGGGAGGCATTGATGTGTTGCTCGCTTACTGTTTGGCCATGTGCCCTCTGATTTCATTGCGCAATTATCCTCTCAGATGAATATCCTTGTCTCTGTTTTCCAAATGAGAAAAAGAGGCTCAGCAGGGCTCAGTCTGAGCCATGTCTCCATAGCTAGGGGGAGGCAGAGCTAGGATGCGAACCTGGGCCTGGCCAACTCTTCCCACGCTTCTGGTGGTTCCCAAACTTTGCTGCATAAGAGAATCACTGGAGAGCTTTAAAGAATATGGAAGCTAGGTGGGGGGGGGGGGGGTGGAGGCACCTGGGTGTGTCAGATGGTTGGGCGTCTGACTCTTGATTTCGGCTCAGGTCATGAGATGAAGCTCTGTGTCGGGCTCCCTGCTCAGCGAGGAGTCTCCTTCTCCCTCTGCCCCTCCCCCTGCTCGTGTTCTCTCTCTAAAATAAATAAATCTTAATATATATATATATATATATAGAAGCCTGGCTCCTGTGCCCAGACATTCTGATTTCACTGGTCTGGGCTGTGGCCTGGGCATGAGGGCTGTTGAAAGGTGTCTCCAGGTGAACTCTGGGAGCCCCTGTGCTGTCCCCTGTGGACTGCATCTCCGCCTCAGCTCACAGTGCTCGGCTTGGGCTGGGGGCTTCTGTGTCCATAGCCTGTGCTCCGGGAAGGACACCATGGCGAGAGAGAACAGCACAGCCGAGTCCGAGAAGCTGGAGATGGGGTCCAAGGAGGTGCCACCAGCAAAGGAAGGTGAGCCCCGCTAGCTTCCCCATCCGCCCTTCAGCGTCTGACTTCTCCCCGAACCCCCCCCTAGAGTCCAGGTTCTCTGCCACCGCAGCAGCCCTGGAGATGCAGAGTCAGGCAAAGGCCATCGGAGGACCCACAGGGTCTTCTCGACCCCCTACCCGCCCTTTTCTGGAGGGTCCACAGAGGGTCGGGACTTCTGTATCTTCACTCTCCATCCCTCCTTTTTCTCTCCTTGGCCTGTCATACCCGCTCCCCATGCCCTGCCTCCTTTCCCTCCTCTGTCTGTTCTGGGTCTGTGGTTACACATGTCACAAACCCACTGCTGGCAAGGTCCAAGCAAGAACAGGGTTTTGGGAAGCTCACAAAAATCAAAGGAAACATGCACTTGCCGGGCTCCAGGGAAGAGAAGGACCTGGATGCCTCAGGGGGCCCCAGACTAGACATAACAGCCGGTCTGTGTCCCAGGGAATGTGATCAAACTGGTCAGCCCTGGATGAGGAACAGGACACGTCATTCACGTCCCACCTAGACTCTGAGCAAGGAGTTAGGCTGCGGTTTCTAGAACCGACTCAGGATCCTGGTGTGGACGGCAAGGGACGGGGCATGGAGTAGCTGAGACAGTGAGTGGGCTGCACTAACCCTCCCCTCACCTCCAACGTCCACACTCTCTTCTCCTTGTCCTTCTCTCCACTGTCCTGGTTGAGAAAGTGCTGCTACAAGCAGTGTCACTGAGTCCAAGCTGTGGAAGACAGATGGGGTGTCAGCAGACAGGAGGACCTGGGTCCTTCAGGCTGGTGAGGCCGCGTAACCAAGCTGTAGAGGTGGGACAAGCTGGGTACAGGCAGCTCTGAGAACACACCATATGCGGTCTGGGAGGCAAGAGGAGGTGAGCTCGCTCCATAGAGGACGGTCCTGTGAGCCTTCTACATTCCCCTACTTCTTGGAACTCACGCCCAGATCCTTCCTCCCCATCAGAGACCCCAGGACCAGAGCAGCAGCAGGAGCCCCGCTCTTTCTGGAGCTACGCGCTTTCACAGCGCTTTGCCTGGCATCTGGTGTGGCTGTCCGTGATACAGTTGTGGCACTACCTCTTCATCGGCACCCTCAACTCTCTGCTCACCAACCTGGCCGGGGGTGACAGAGCACTAGGTATGTGGTGGGGCAGCCTACCTTTGCATCCCAGCTGGGCACTCGGAACCATGAGGCCGGGGTTCTGAGCGCAGCAGGGCTTTGTGGTCCGGAGCAAGGTCTGAGCAGAGGTTCAGGGAGGAGAGACAGGCAGGGCAAGGGCGGGCTGGGAGAGTCCTCCCCTGGAAGGCAGTGCTGAAATTTCTTACCACCTAGCCCCCCTTTGCCCTCTGCAGTGAGCACCTACACAAATGCCTTCGCCATCACTCAGTTCTTTGGGGTGCTCTGTGCGCCCTGGAATGGCCTGCTCATGGACCGGCTCAAGCAGAAGTACCAGAAGGAAGCGAAAAGCACAGGTGAGGCCTGGGGCACAGAGGGTTGGGGGACCAGGAGGGGAGGAACCTTCATTCACAGCCAGAGCCACTTTCTCTTTTGTTCTTGATCCTTTCTATGTGCATCCATCCACCCATCCACCCACCCAACCATCCACCCACCTGTCTACCCGTTCATCCACCTGTCCACCCACCCGGTCACCCGTCCACCCATCTACCCATCCATCCATCCATCTATCCACCCATCCATCCACTCACCTGTCCACCGTCCACCCACCTGTCCATCCACCTGTCCACCCATTCACCCATCTACCCACCCACCTAGCCGTCCACCCATTCATCCTTCCACCTATCCACCAATCCATCCACCCATCTATCCACCCATTCATTCATCCATCCACCCACCTGTCCACCCATCCACCCACCCACTCATCGATCCACCTATCCACCCACCCACCCACCCGTCCACTCACCTGTCCATCTACCATCCACCTACCTGTCCACCCACCTGTCCCTGTCCACCTGTCCATCCATCCATCCACCATCCACCCACCCATCCCTTCATCCACCCATCCATCCATCCATCCGTTCATCCACCCACCTGTCTATCTGTCCATCCACTGTCCACCCACCCGTCCACCCGTCTGTCCACATGTCCATCCATCCATCTGTCCATCAATCTGTCCACCCATCCATCCATCCATCCATCCATCCACTAGTCACTGAGTGTCAGTTACGTGCCAGCCATAGTTCCAGACTCCACCATGGACCGGACGGCTAGGTCCTTGCTCTCACACCTTTCTCAGTCTAGAGAACAGAGAAGGGCAAGTCATCAGGCATCACCATCTGCGAAGTCAGCTCACAGGGGGTGATGGAGACACAAAAAAGGGGCATTTCACCTTTTTTGGGTGAGGATGGCCTTGATGTTCTGGAAGGCTTCCTGGAGGAAGTGGCTTCAAAGTGGAGGCCTGAAGGATGAGCAAGAAGTGGGGAGATGAAGAGGAGGGCCCAAGAATATAGTGGGGTCAGGGTGGTGAGGAGCGAGCTAGAGTGAGGAATCTGAGGAATCCCAGACAGGAATTTGGGCTGGGCTGGGGTGCAGAGGAGACAGTGCTGAAGTGGGGAGAGGAGGGAAGGGGCAGAGGCAGCCGTGCCTGTGCCTCGGAGAGTGGACGTGACCCTCGGACCTACCTGGTTGAACAGAGGGGCGCTGAGGTCGCCCCTTCCCCGGCGCTGCTGCTCCTACCCCTACTGGGGTATTTTAAGACAGATTGCAGGCATCAGACAATTTCATCTGTAAATACTTCAGTCTGTGTCTCTCACAAATAAGGCCCTTCTAATTTAAATATCACCATCATATCATTATCACCCCCAAAGCCAGTAATTTCTTTTTTTAAAGAGATTTTATTTATTTATTCATGAGAGACACACAGAGAGAGGCAGAGACACAGGCAGAAGGAGGAGCAGGCTCCCTGTGGGGAGCCCGGTGGGGGACTCCATCCCAGCACCCCAGGATCACGCTCTGAGCCAAAGGCAGAAGCTCAAACACTAAGCCACCTAGGTGTCCTCAAAACCAGTAATTTCCTAATACCATCTAACCTGCCGTTCAGATTTCCCCAGTTGTCTCAGAAACTCCTTTTCACGGTGAGTCTGTTCCCACGAGGATGCACACAGGGTCTACACTGTGGATTTGACTGCGGGCCTTCCTAGATCTTCAATCTCTGCGTCCCTTCGCCTCCCCCCTACCTTTTGTTTTTCTGGTGGTTTATTTGTTGAAGAAACTGGGTCATTTGTTCTGTCAGATTTCTCCCAGATTGGGTTTGACATCCTTTGGTGTCACTTAAAAATGTTTCTGATTGGGTATTTTCCGTAAACAGGCAGATTGGAGGCTTGAGGAGAGGCAGTTGAGTATTTTTTGGCGAGCGCGCCTTAGAGGTGGAGCGGCGGGCGTCCTCTGGCTCTGGGCGGCGGGGCCCCCGGCACCAGCTGTCCCTGTGCTTACGATGTTAGGATTGATTAGTGGGTCCAGACGCTGTCATTCTGATCCACTCGGTACAGAGTTTCCCATCAGCTGCACGGGTAATGATTTTAGTAGCTCTGGGTGATCACTGCTGGGATCCATTATTTCATTAGGGTTGCAAAATGGACATTTGTCTCTTTCTGTCTTTCCTTCTGCTTTTAATTGCTAGAGTTCCTCTAGAAAGAAAAGCTTTCCCTCATTGACTACCTTATGCCCTGAAATAAGTGCTTGGTTTTTTTCTTCCATGTGCCAGTTTCAGAATGACTTGGTGCCTTAGCAACCTCCAGGGGGGATGACTTGTCGTTTCTCTTTTACTTAATTTAATTGATTTACTTTTTCATGTCGTTTCTCTTTATTGTTATTCTTTTTGCTGTTTTAAGATTTATTTATTTTAGAGAGGGAGGCAGCATGGGAGTGTGGGGAGGGGAGGGTGGAGAGAGGGAGGGAGAGAGAGAGAATCTCAAGCAGACTCCATGCTGAGTGTGGAGTCCCTCGGCCTGGATCTCATGACCCCAAGATCATCATGATCTGAGCAGAAACCCAAGAGTTAGACGATTAACAGACTGAACCACCCCGGTGTCCCCTCATGTTGTTTCTCTTTTAAAGTCTCATTATATATATATTTTTGATGGCTTCCAATCCATTTCCATCTTGAATCTTCTATGTGCTCAAATCAATCCATCTTTGGTTATTGGGAACTTTACTGATGGAGAATCGGCGTGCTTTAACACAACACCATCAAGTTTAGAGAATGTCTTATTTGTCTCATTTTCCAGCACAGTGAGATGTTTGGGGCTGTTTCAAGGGGTATATTTCCTGCCCTGGAACAGCTGTTTCTCCAAGTAATCCTGGGTCCCTTTAAGTCAGAAATGGTATTTAAAGACTGCAATCTTGGGACGCCTGGGTGGCTCAGTGGTTGAACGTCTGCCTTTCACTCAAGGCATGATCCCGTGGTCCCAGGATCGAGTCCTGCATCAGGCTCCCTGCATGAAGCCTGCTTCTCCCTCTGCCTGTGTCTCTGTGTCTCTCATGAATAAATAAATAAAATCTTAAAAAAAAAATAAAGACTGCAATCTGGATGCCAGGGTGTCTAATTCTCTTGGGTCATCTCTGCTTTTAGGCCTTGGATATAGGTAAGATTACTGATATTTTATTTTATTAAGATTTTTATGTATTTGAGAGAGAGAGCACAAGCCAGGGGAGTAGCATAGGGAGAGGGAGAAGCAGACCCCAAGGAGCAGGGAGCCTGATGTGGGGCTTCATCCCAAGACCTGGGATCATGACCTGAGCTGAAGGCAGACCTAAGCAACTGAGCCCAAGATGGACTGATTTTTCTTTTTCTTTCTTTATTTTATTTTTTAAATATTTAATTTATTTATTCATGAGAGATACACACACACACACACACACACACACACACACAGAAAGAGAGAGAGAGAGAGAGAGGCAGAGACACAGGCAGAGTGAGAAGCAGGCTCCATGCCGGGAGCCCAACATGGGACTCGATCCCGGGTCTCCAGGATCACGCCCTCAGCTGAAGGCGATGCTAAGCCCGGGCTACCCTGTACTGGTATTTTATTTTATTTTATTTTATTTTTATTTTTTGAATGTACTGGTATTTTAAATCCGAGTTTATTTCCTTGGCTTTATATCTGTGTCTCCTTTCCTCTGAAGATAGTAGTCCCTAACAGTGCTGTATACAGACGCTGTGTGTAGGTATGCTATATGCCGCACAGGATGTACACATGTACACGTACATGTATCTAGTATTTTAAAAATGTGTTTACTGCACGATGTCTGGCTTCCAGTATTGATACTATTAGTAACAATGTTATTGCTGCAGGCGATAGTGAAGGCTGGCTGTCCTTCCCTCCCTTCCTCTTTGGTGTGGCTGCAGATGGATGTTGGTGCAGCCTGGCCTGAGTGGCGGCTGGTGGGGGGCTGTTTGTGGTCTCCTGCCCCCCCCCCCCACCTCCAGCGCTCTGCAGCATACCTGGCTGTGGGCTGGAGGGGCCGGAGCATGTGGCCGGTGGTAGGAGGCCATTGTCACACATTGTCACAACCCAGGCGTGCACTGGTGGAGGCCTGCAGCTGGCTGAGTGGGGAGGGTGGAGAGCGGTGGATGCATTTGAATGGCATTTAGGGGGTGGATGATCCACCGTTTGGCACGGATAGGAGATGAGCGTGTGGGAGGCTGGGATTTGGCTGGGGGGGGTCGGTGGACGGTGGCTCAGCCCCTTCTCTCTGCCCTCCACCGTGCTCGCCTCCACGCAGCCCCTTCCTCCCTTTGGACCAGGGTCCTCGGCCATGACGGTGGCCCTCCGCTCGGCGGTGCCTTCTCTGGCCCTGACGTCCCTGCTATGCCTGGGCTTCGCCCTCTGTGCCTCGGTGCCCGTGCTGCCCCTCCAGTATGTCACGTTCATCCTGCAAGTGATCAGCCGCTCCTTCCTGTATGGGGGCAATGCCGCCTTCCTCACCCTGGCGTAAGTGGGCCTGGGCTGCCTGACCCCACCGGGGACACGCAGGCGCAAAGGGACGTGCACGGGAGGTAAAGAAGTCAGGAGGTGAGGATGGGCCTGCGGTGCTCCAGTGAGGGAGGCAGGGTCCTGGAGCAGGTGTAGACAGTGAGGTAGAGGCAGAGGCTGGCGGGAGGGATAGAACATTCACCAACTTGAGGCTTTGTAGGGGCCCTCCTCTCGGCCTCTCCTATCTCCCTGGTGAACTCCTATTCAGCCTCCAAGGCCCACTTCTGGTTCAGCTGTCCCGGGGAGACCAGAAAGAGTCTTCCTTCTTTTCTTCTTTCCTTCCTTTCTCGGCACTCTGTTCTTGCTTCTGTTTGCTGTGTCCTCATGGTCCAGCACAGCACAGATTGGCTCATTGTCCGTCTTTTCTTTGAGACCTCTCCAGGCCCACCTGTGTCGGGGTCCCCGCACAGTGCCTTCTCTGTGCTTTGTGGCTCGAGCAAAGGTGGAGGGGGAAGGGCTGTGTGGGAGGGTGAAGCCAGGCCTAGGATGGGGGACCTGGGAGCAAGGGGCTGACACAGGCCCACCATGGCCGGGCCCCTCCTGGAGGGAGCTCACTGGAACCCGGTTTGCCTCTCTCCCCAGTTTCCCTTCGGAGCACTTTGGGAAGCTCTTTGGGCTGGTGATGGCCTTATCAGCTATTGTCTCTCTGCTCCAGTTCCCTATCTTCACCTTCATCAAGGGTCCCCTGCAGAATGACCCGCTCTACGTGAGTACTTGGGTGCTGGGGGTGTGGCCCTGGCCTTGGACCAGAGAGGACATCTGGATTGGGGTGGCCTAGTGGGGCCCCAGCAGGGGGCGCCCCAAATCTGGCTGAGATGGTTCCTGCAGGACTATTTCTGCATCTGGGTACATCCTTGGTCTGATTTCTCAAACTGGGGTAAGCAGAGTACCCTGCGTAATGGCCAGGGTACTCGAAACTGCAGGACTAGCATGGCATGGCTTCCAAGAGAGTCCACAGCATTAGAGGTTCAGGGAGAAAATATTTATATATAAATATATATATTTTTGTTGTTAAGGATTTTATTTATTCACGAGAGACAGAGAGAGAGATAGAGACATAGGCAGAGGGAGAAGCAGGTCCTCAATCCCAGGACCCCAGGGTCACACCCTGAGCCAAAGGCAGACACTCAACCACTGAGCCACCCAGGCGCCCCGGGGAGAAAATATTTGTTATGTGTGTGGAAACAAATGGACATATTATGGAGGAGGATGTAAAATTCTCAAAAATTCCAAAGGAGAATCTAAGACTTTAAAGATGTTTCCTGCCTGCAGTAAGTGCTCTCAAGACCTCTGTTTCTTCATCTAGGAAATGGGCACAGTATTCCTCTCCTGCCCTGCTCTGCAGGGCAGAGTGAACAATAACTGAGGTCTTGCCCCCGGGGCACTCTGAGTGTCTGAGGAGAAAGTAGAGGCCACTCCTGGTGGAATTCTGGCTGCCTTGTGGGTGGTGGCTGCGGTTCAGAGTTCTGGACCTCACCTCCCCCCTCCCACCCTCAGGTGAACGTGACGCTGGTGCTTGCCACCGTCTTGACCTTCGTCCATCCCTTTATGGTGTACTGGGAGTGCCGGCGGGAAAGGAGCCCTGGTGCAACTGCCTAGCTCAGAAGCTCTGCTTTCCAGCCGAGAGGACGCTGTCTTTGCTCATCTTTCCCCACCTGTGAGGACCCCACATCTAGGAGCACTTGGCCTGCCTGGGCTTCTTGTATTAATTAGCCATTACTTTTTCTTTTCTTTAAAAAAAAAAAAAAGAACTAGTTAACAGCTAGGTGATACTTGGGTTAGCAAGAAAAGATGCTCAGGTGCCATGCTGATTGCTGTCCTATAGACCCGGAGCAAAGGCCCATGGAGGGTCTTAGTTTCGGAGCAGGAAACACGTGACATTGGTAGACACTTGGTTCAGGGGAGGTGATGTGATGAGGGGGGAAGTATGTCACCTACTTCTTTGGACCTCTTTGGCTGTGATGCCTGTGTGTGCCGAGCCCCTCGTGCCAGGTGAGCTTCCAGGTGAAGAGTGGGGTTGTCATGACCTTGGCTATAACGCCCAGCATTTTGAGGTGGCTCCCTCTATTCAAAGTGGCTCCCTCTATTCTTTACTTTGGGCATCATAGAAAACGTGTCTCTGGGGGATTAATCTTAGAGAAAAATAAAGCCTTTCTGCTGAAGGTGTGGCTCTCTAGGCTTTGGGCTGTGTGTATGAGTGTGCCTGTGCGCGTGCCTGAGTGTGTGCGTGCACACGCCTGAGTGTGTATGTGCGCGTGTGTGCAAGTACGTGTGTGCCTGTGCACGCGCCTAAGTGTGTGTGTGCATGCACACGCACCTGAACATGTGTGTGCATGCTTTGAGTGTGTGTGTGTGTGCATGTGCCTGAGTGTGTACATGCACACGCCTGAGTGTGTCTGTGCACGTAGGTATGTGTGTGCCTGTACACGCATCTGAGTGTGTGTGTGTGTGTGTGTGTGTGCATGCTTGTACATCCCTGAGGGTGCTCCAGCCTGGGAGTGGATGTGGGAGCGGAGCGGAGAAATCTGGCTGCAGCACCCTGGGTGTGGCTGCTGGACCCAGAGAGGGAGCAGGAGCCCTCAGACCTGTATCTGCTCACCTGGTCCCAGGCCAGGGGCTCGAGACCACCCCCCTCCCTCCATTCCTGTGCCACCTCTTACTCCCTGCACCCCCCCACTGCAACCCCCATCTGAGAGCCCTGCACGGAATCAGAAGGCCCCTGTGAGTCTCAGGTCTGCCTCTCAGCAGCTGGGCAGGTCCTGTAACCCCCATGAATCACAATTTCCTCACCTGCAAAGTGCAGTTCATCATTTCTATCCCTGAGAGCGGTTGTGAGAATTTAAAGTAATTGCTGCTAAAAATAAAAAAATAAAGTAATTGCTGCTGCCTAGCACCTGGTGGGAATGCATGAGCATTTGTTCCGTTATTTACTCATGACCAGAAAGGAGAGGGGTAGCAAGGGTGGAGAAGGTGATGGGCTGGGAGGGAGGCAGGGTAGGTGGGTGAGACGGGAGAGTTTGGAACACACTAGCTGTATTGTTCCACTGAGCCAGGAGAGGCCAGGGAGGGGGACGGCTGGCCGGCAGATGGATTGCTTGGTTCATTCATTCATTCATTCATTCATTCAACAAATGTTTCTTGAACGGCTGCCGTGTATCAGGCTGTGTCCTAGGTGCTGGGGATACAAAGATCCATAAGAGTCTAAAGCCAACTCTGCTGTAAACAGCAGAAGGATAATTTCCAGGGGCCTGGGAACCTGGGTCTGAAGACAGACACCACAGTGCTACTGGATGGCTTTTACCTTGTTATCTTGCTCAGAACTTTCCATGGCTTCTGCTGCCCACAGGACACAGCTCAGACTCCAGCCCGGTGTGCAGGCTCTCGCTGTGTGATTCTACTGTCTCCCCCTGTTCTTTCCCTGCCACGTTTAGGAGGACAGGACTCATCTCCATGACCCAGGTGCCTGGTCTCTGGGTCTGTGAGCACACCAGTTCCTCTGCGTAGGCTTGCCTCGTCTCTGCCAGGGCCATCTGCCTGGTCCCCTGGGGTCCTGCTCAAAATATCGTCTCTTTTGAAGATCTTGTCTTGGGACACCTGGGTGACTCAGTAGCTGAGCGTCTGCCTTTGGGCCAGGGCATGATTCAGGGGACCCAGGATAGAGTCCCACATTGGGCTCCCTGCATGGAGCCTCTGCTTCTCTCTCTCTCTCTTTCTCTCTCTCTCTCTCTCTCTCTCTTTGTGTCTCTCATGAATAAATAAATGAAATCTTATAAAAATTAAAAAAATAAAAATCTTTCCTTGGGCTTTCCGGCAGCCCTGTGTTCCCAGCACTGGATTGTACCCTTCCTGGTGACCAGCACCTGTCTCCTTGCATGATGACCTCTCATCACCTGGGCAACGAGCCCCACACGGTGGCCACCCAGCTCGTTGACTAATGCGTGGCCCAAGCCAGCTATGGCTTGTTCAGTGAACCGTCACTGAAGGAGAGGATTCTTTCTTTTCCTGGCCTCAGAGCCAACTGGAAGGAGAGAGCAGAGCACATGGGTTTAGGGAGAAACTGTGGTGTGGTGGGAAGATCACGGATGGGTGGGTGGGGGGGCTAGGCCAACACATTTTTGATTCCTGCTCTGTCACCAGTGGGACTTTGGATGAGCCACTTCACCTCTACATCTTGGTGTGTTTATCAGTGTGATGGGAGAAACAGCTCTGCCTCCTTGCGCTGTCGTAAGGGTTAGAAATTAGGTCAAGTGCCTAGCATGTGGCAGGTGCTCAACGATCACTGCTATTGTTACTGGACTATATTAAATTCAGGAAGGATGCCTGGTGTCCATCACCGGTGAATGGAAAAATAAAATGTGGTATATGCATATAATGGAATATTGCTCATCATTAAAGAGGAATGAAACAGATACACACTTCAACCATGAAAACAAAAGAACCGGTCTCAAGAGACCCGCAGAGCATGACCCCCATTCGTATGTGAAATGTCCCAATAGGCGAGTCTATAGAGGCAGAAAGTGGATTGGTGAGTGCCTAGGGCTGGGCGAAGAGTAGTGACTGCCAGTGGCTGAGGGGGTTCTTCTAAGGGAGGTGACAGTTTTTTAAAATTGATAGTGGTGATGGTTGTACAGCTCTGAATATACTGAAAACAGTTGAGTTGTACACTTTAAATAGGTGATTTATGCGGTATGTGCGTTTTATCTCAAGCTGTTATTAAAAAAAAAAAGGTGTCTGGATTCCCAGGACATGCAGAGAACATTTCTATCCAGAGAGAGTCAGAGACGATTTCTGGGGAAAATGAGTAAGTGGGAGAAGCGGCCTAAGGGCACAGCCTCATAGTTCTGTCGCTGGTGCCCTCTTCCCGCAACTTCTTCCTCAAATGGGACCAACCGCTCTTTCAAAGGAAGAAGTGAGCAACCCAGGGGTTTCACAAGTTTTGATTTCACTCAGCCACAGGCTCTTGGGGCTACTCGGCTTCAGGGGAGGGGGCTGAGGCACACGTGCCCTCACCTCGGGCTGTGGCGCTGAGCCTGGGGCGGGGGGCACCTCCGTTAGGAGAGCACCTGCCGTGTACAGAACAGCCGACGGCGTGGGTTAGGAACCTTCTCCTTTCACTGGCCCCATTTGACAAACAAGGAACGTCAGGCTCTACCAAGCGGCCAGTCGTGTCCAAGGTCATTCAAACGAGCACATCGTGGAGCGGGTATTTAAATCCAGATCTGACCCCTAAGGTCACGTTCACTTTAGATGTTGCCTTTTCTTTACATCCCTTCTTACGTAGGAAACGTCCAGCGGGTGTAAGACAGATCAGAACAGGGGATCCCTGGGTGGCTCAGCGGTTTAGCGCCTGCCTTTGGCCCAGGGCGTGATCCTGGAGTCCCGGGACGGAGTCCCGCATCAGGCTCCCTGCAAGGAGCCTGCTTCTCCCCATGCCTGTGTCTCTGCCCCCCGCCCCCTCTCTGTATGTGTCTCTCACTGATAAATAAAATCTTAAAAAAAAAAAAAAGATTGGAATATAAAGCGCCTGAGAAAGGTATTGTGAACTGCACGACTCAAGAATGGCACGGCTAGCGTCCCCAGCATGGGACTATGTACGTGCGTGCCCCTTTTGTGGCTGTGTTGCATCTTAGTTATCGCCCGCCCACCCGGTCCTGGACGGTTGTGCCTCACTCTGTCCCCCTCTGCTGCCTGAGCCGGGGTCTCAATGGCAGTGAACCACGACAGCAGCCCAGGTCAGCAGACAGAGGTTGGAAGTAATAGTAGAGCTCAGGGCCAGATGTCACCTTGGGAGTTTCTATTTTTTTTTAAAAGATTTTTATTTGTTTATTCACGAGACACACACACACACACACACACACACACACACACACACACACAGAGAGAGAGAGAGAGAGAGAGAGAGAGAGGCAGAGACACAGGTAGAGGGAGAAGCAGGCTCCATGCAGGGAGCCTGACGTGGGACTTGATCCTGGGTCTCCAGGATCACGCCCTGGGCTGCAGGCGGCGCTAAACCGCTGAGCCACTGGGGCTGCCCCTTGGGAGTTTCTAAAGAGTGACACTGCCTCCGTTACTCGTTGTCCATCAACCTGGTGCCAACTGTTCTTTAGCTAAAGGCGTTGGCTGCCAGCTTCTCTGGATGTGAAGCTCGGAGCCATGACCCCTCTTCCTGCCAGCCCCCAGGGGGAGGATGCTTCCCAAACGCATTGGGCGAGACTCCAGGAGACAGTGTCTTTCCTCTAACGTCTCTGGGATGACACTTCCATCTGGGTTTCAAGGCACACAGTCCTTGTTTGACGACGACAAGGAGTCCGGAGGTGGGACGCGCCTGATGGCTCATGCACCCGCCACAGGCTGCGTCCTACTGGCCACCATTAGTCACCGCAGGGCCAGCTGCCGCCTGGCTAAACCCAGGACCACAGCTTTTGGTCATGCTGGCTGCTTTCCACAGCTTTTGATTTTTTTTTTTTTCTAACCCCAAGCATATGCTCATGGGTCCCTCATCATTCTGTTTCCTGGGCCCAGTGTTCCCTCCCAGGCCCCAGGTGGACTTGTGTGGTGGGCACATGGGAAAGGCTCTGGGCCTCCCAGGCACTGGCTAGCCGTGAGACCTTGAAGATCCTAAATCCTGCAGACCCTCAGTTCCTCACCTGCAGTGGAGACGGGAAGCACCGGGGCGCCTGTGGGAGGCCTGGAGGGAACGTGGGGGATAGTTGAAGGCATAGGCTTGGCCTCTGCTGTTTGGACTCTCCACAACCAGCTTCCAGCCCCTCCTCACACGAGCTCTGGGACTTAGATTCATGATGCCTCAATTTCTTCATCTGTAAAATGAGGTAACAATGGGACTATATCACCGAGTTGTAAGGATTATGTGGGTTCATGAATGCAAACCGTCTAGCATGCAGCAGGGCTGCCTGGCTGGCTGCAGGTGCCACTGGTAATGACCGTGAGTGCCGGTGGGGGACAGGGGGGTTGGGGAGGGCAGAGCAAGGAGGATCCGGGGTTCATTCCTGCTGGGGTCAGCCTGTCACCAGCCGTGGTTCAGGACAGGAAACGCCCTGCCAGGCCAGTGTCTGCCTTACAAAACAATACAGATTTCCTTGTATTGTGTAGAATGAGATTTCAGAGACAAAAAAAAAAAAAAAAGACTATCCCATTACCCAAAATCTTAAGCCAAAGTCAATGAAAAATATTAATCTTTATGTTCAATGTTTGCAATAGACGTTATTTCTCCAGCAGTGAGGGCAGAAATGCCAGCTGCCAGGGGCGGAGCTGTGTATTTCTTCCTGAGCCCGGGGACTCGGGGCCAGAGACGGTGGGGGCCAGGGGAGAGTGTGGACAGACAGCGTGCACCCTTCCCGCAGTGCCAGGCAGGGTGCCTGAGCCGGGCCCAGCCTCTCGTGCCTGTTTCCTCACTGCATCGGGGCTCTAGTGCCCACCCCAGGGAGTGGTGAGGACCCACGAGGTTCCATGAGAGAAGTCCTTGGCCCCGGCACACAGTAGGTCTTCATAAACAGCTGCTGTTAATTCCTATTGTAAGTGCAAAGTCATGTTAAAAGCTGAGGGTACTGTTTATTTAGTTATTTATTTATTTTTTAGAGAGGGAGAGAGCAGGGGAGGTGGGGGTAGAGGGAGAGGGAGAGACAGAATCTGAAGCAGGCTCCACGCCCAGGGCAGAGCCTGATGCAGGGCTCCATCCCACGGCCCTAAGATCATGACCTGAGCTGAAATCAAGACTGGGATGCTTAACCGATGGAGCCCCCAGGTGCCCCCCCGACATGCACTATTTTAAAACCGAAATGGTGGGGTGTCTGGGAGCTCCATCAGTTAAAGCATCTGCCCTCGGCTTAGGTCAGGATCCCAGAATCAAGCCCCACATTGGGCTCTCTGTTCAGCACCGAGTCTCTTTCTCCCTCTGCTGCTCCCCCTGCTTATGCTCTCTCTTTCTCTGTTGAATAAATAAATCAAGTCTTAAAAAACAAAACAAAACGATTTAATTCTCCTTGCTTGGAGTGAGCGCCACCCAACCACAGTTAGCTCCACAGTTTACTGCTCTGCTGGCTCAGCTCCACCTGCCTTCCTCTCCAGCCGGTGACCTCGACAGGGCTGCACGGTACCAGGCGCCTGGCCCGCCCAGAGCTCCCCACGGCTGCAATGCAACACGTGGACTAAAAAGAGAATTAACTGGGAACTCCGTGCGGGCAGAAAGTGTACCTTGTAACGTCCACTGTAACCCCGGGGCTTTGCACCCTACCCTGCTGTAGGATGGGAACTCAAGAAATACCAGATATATATGAAAGAGTGAGAGAGACACGCAGACAGGGGAGAGACACACCGACAGGGACAGAGAAAGACACACGTGCACATATGCACGCACAGACCGGGAGGGAGAGCAAGAAGGAAGGACGGAAGGAGCTGCCTCCACCTCCCAGACTCAGACTCTGTCCCCACTCACGGGGACTTGCTTGCAGAAGCTGTATGATAACTTGAACCAGGAGGCCTCGGAGAGGTGTGGGGTGATTTCTGGGGCTGTTGTATTGGGGGAGTGAAGGAGAGGCGGACAGGTGGAGTCAGAATGTGGTCCCCTTTCTGCTGGCCGGGAGAGGATGGCCTATCTTGGAGGAAAGCCTGAGGCCCGCTGCTCCCTTCCCCTTCTGTTGCCTCGTTTGTCTCCAGGAGTTGACGGCAGGAGCTGCTGCTGAGATACTGGGTGTGTGGCCAGCCTGGTGCAAGACCAGTAAACCTGAAAGCTGCGGGCAGCCGGCCTCTCCCATTCGTGGCCTCCAGCCAGGTGAGCACTCTGGACAGACCCGCCTCCCTCTTTGTGTCTGGGAAGGCACCCCGTCTTCCACCCCCAGGCCCTTCCCACCCAATGAACTTCAATCACAATCACCATCTCTATCTTAGGTCTGAGCTCCCAGCTGGAGAGAGCGAAGCTGCTGTTTGGGGTTCCAGGTGCTCTTGGCTTGGGTCCTCTTGGTGAGCTGTGTGTCTGTCCCACACAGTGAGGAGCACACGAAAGATGCTCCGAAAGCTCTCCTTGAGGATGGCGGGAGACTTAGACTTCCTTTTCAAGCTGCCATCATTTGCTACCACGTGAAATTTGGGCCATCCTTTCACCTTTCCAAGACTGTCTTTCTCGGTCCCTAAAATGAGGATACTGTTTAGGGTTGCTGTTCATTGAGGACCTAGCAGGTGCCAGGCACCTCCTGGACTCTTGCATGACCACCTTCCTGGCTAGGCTTCTCCAGACTCCGTAAGGTTGTCATCCCTAACTTAGCTCATGGATGAGCAAATGGAGACGGGGGAGATAAGGAGTCTGCTTGTCCAGGGAGCACACCCCCATCCTTCCCGTCTCCTCACCTGCCCCCCACACAACCTTACAGGGCCGCCTTGAGCACCGTGCACACTGGGGAATGAGTGGGCGTGCTTTGAGGTAGTTGCTCACTGCCACAGAGGCTGAGTATGGATGGGAGGAGTGCAGGCTCTCTGCTCAAATCCTGTTTTTTTTTTTTTTTAAGATTTTATTTATTTATTCATGAGAGACACACACAGAGAGAGAGAGGCAGAGACACAGGCAGAGGGAGAAGCAGGCTCCATGCAGGGAGCCCCATGAGGGACTGGATCCTGGGTCTCCAGGATCAGGCCCTGGGCCGAAGGCGGCACCAAATCGCTGAGCCACCCAGGCGTCCCTCAAACCCTGGTTTTGATGCTTACCTGACAAGTACCCACTCTGAGCCTCAGTCTTTTTGTCTGTGATTTACGGATGACAGTGGTGTCTGCCTCACAGGATCGTAGATGAGATTAAATGACAGCGAGCGCATAGCACCTGTAGCCCATGGGAAGTGCCTCCTGACTTAGCTGGTGCTGTTGTAATGGTTATTAGAATTCCTGCCTAGGGTCTCGTTTCAGATAGTCTGTGCCCTGCTCAGTCTGTGGAGATCTTTTTTTTTTTTTTTTTTTTTAGAAGAGAGTTTTATTTTATTTATTAATGATAGTCACACAGAGAGAGAGAGAGAGAGAGAGAGAGGCAGAGACACAGGCAGAGGGAGAAGCAGGCTCCATGTGCTGGGAGCCTGATGTGGGATTCGATCCGGGGTCTCCAGGATCGCGCCCTGGGCCAAAGGCAGGCGCCAAACCGCTGCGCCACCCAGGGATCCCAGTCTGTGGAGATCTTAAACAAGAATTGCTTTCCTTCACTCATTCACCTCACTGGCAAATACGAATTGAGCCCCCAGCGCGTGTCCATATAACTGCACGGTACCAGAGATATGCAGGTGAGTGTGCCTTGGTCTGCTGAGGAAACAAAGCAAGATGGGAGCTGCAGTGAGATGGGATGGGGCTGGGATAGAAAGAGATTGAGCCCCATTAGGCTCCCTTCTACCTCTTCCTGGGAGAATCAGGGCAGGCTTCATAGGGGAGGCAATCCTTGGTCGAAAGGTAGACAACAAGTAGGGGTGGCACAGTGGTTAGGGAGGAACGGGCATTCTTGGATGCAAAAGTCTGACGCCAGAGAGATCACATGTGACAGGGAAACACCAGGGAGCCTCCGGACAGTGTATCAGGGGCAGGGAGAGGTGGTAAGGCTGGGGGCAGGGAAAGTAATTTGGAGCCATTGAAACGATCCAGGTGAAAAATGGTTAGTAGGTGATTGGGAGAGTGGCAGATGGAGCAGACGGGTGGTGCTGGGGTTTGATGAGACGCTGAAGAAAGAGATGGCCCCAGGGTCCTAGCGTGGGGGTCTGGATGCAAGGGGGTGGTTTCTCCCGCGAAAGTGACCATGGGGGAGGGGCAGGGTTGTGTGTGTATGTGTGTGTGTGTGTGTGTGTGTGTGTGTGTGTGTGTGTAGGGGTGAATTCATTCTGACATGTGTGGAATTTGTGATGCTTATGAGACATTCCGGTCAGGAACTCGTTGGGTGGCCATATATGTGAATCTGTGGCAGTGGCCAGACCTGGTGAGGAGTAGGACTGGAGCTGGAGTGCTCGGTGCATATTCAATAGCTTGAGACAGGGGCATAGATGAGATAGCCCATGGAAAGTGTGTAGAGTTAGAAAAGAAGGCAAACATTGCCAATATTTAACTTTCTGGGAGAGGGAGAGGAGCCCACCAGCAGAAACTGGGAAGGAAAGTTGCTAGGACAGTTTTTGAGAAGGAGGAAGTGGAGCGGTGTCATGTACCATAGAGGCCAAGTGGGATAAGAACCTCTTCCAGGATGCCCTCTCTGCCCACCCTCCGGTAGCACTGAACATGTGTAACTCCCAGTTTGTGTAAATTCTGTGCTTCTAAGTGTCTTGTTTTATTGACTAATAGGCTCAACACAGTGTTTTGTTTTATTGACTAATAGGCTCATTCTGTTTGTCTTGCTGTCTTAGCTACATTAAGCCAGAGATGATCTCTGAGTATTTGGTGAATAAATGAGTGTGAGTGAACGAATGAATACATACACGAATGTCACAGAACACAGAGCCTGGCTCAGGGTTGTGCCCATGGCAGGTAGAGGTCAGAATGTTAGGTATACACGGAGCAGAACCCAACTGGACTTTCTCCATGTGTAAAGTTCAAGTTGATGGATTAATGGGACGTGTAATTAGAAAACTCCTTCCATGATCTGAGTAGAGTTCTTGGCAGTAAATGAGAGAGACAAAGTCCCTGTTCTTGTGGAACTTACCTCCTACTGGAGGAGACAGACCATAGACAAGAAACCAAGAGAGAAGCAAGATCGTGTGATTTTGGTAAATGCTTAGATGGCAATAATGGAACAATGTGGAACAAAATAACTTGAGGTGAAAGTAGGATGGGGGAGAGTGTTTCTTTAGAAAGCATTCTGGAGGAGGCTTCTCTGGGGAGGTGGCCCTTGAGCTGAGACCTGATAGACAGAAGGAGCCAGCATGAGGCCTCAAACTTGGCCGATGGAGCAGAAACCAGCATGACAAGGGTCTCTCACACCAGTGAGTTCGGGCAGGTAGACAAGAGCCAGACCACCACTTGCAGGCAGTGGGAATGAGTTTGGATTCATTGTTAGTGCAGAAGGAGGACACTGAACGGGGAACATGGGAATGCTGGGCTCTCGTGGATGTCATCCAACATGGTGGCATGGGCTAGGGTGGTGGCAGTAGACATGGAGGGATGTGGGTGGACTAGTGAGATCCTGAAGAGTGGCAAGTGGAGTGGAGGAGCCATGCAGCCTACCCTGCAGCAAGTGTCTAGAAGGGGAGGTGCCTGGAGGGGATGGAGGGGAGTCTCTTGAGGGAGCAGGAAGAGCAATGAATCTGGGAATGGGGACATCTGAGCCCAACCTGGGGCACTCCCCGTGGCTGAGACGTGGACACTGGACTGGGTCATTGCCAAGGGCCCTTTCGGCTCTAGCATTCTTGGTCCATGTCAATCACTGGGACATCCAAACAGGGAAGTGTCAGAGCAGCTACTGTTGAGGCTGATTTCACAGAGCAACGGCCTGGGTCCCTATCTCCCGGGTGCTTAGCCCTGGGATGATGTTATAGACCTTTCTCCATCTCTTATCTGCCCCACAGGGATGTTGGCCAAGCCCAGTTATCAGGCAGTTGGTTAGCCCAAGAGGTCTAGCTCCTGGAGGACATCACTCCTGTGGGGGCAGAGCTTCGAACTAACTAGAAGGGACTTCCCAGCCTGTTATGGTCTAAGGGGAGAAGTGGGGGGGACCTCTGGCCTGGACTGAACCTCTCTTTCTGTGTCCATATTTCCTGACCTGCTGACCCTGGATTCTTTTCTAGGAGGTCCTCAAGCCCATTCCTTTAGGACACCCCCCTTGTGCCAACCCCCGACCACCAATGGCAGTAACTGTAAATTTCATCTTGGGAAGGAATGGGTCTTGATGCTCCACAACATCTTCTTATTACTCTTCTATGCTGTATGACAAATTGACACAAATTTAGCAACATTTGTAGCTTGCGAGGCAGGGAGAGAATGCACCGGTCAGAAGGCCCTAAGTGGGCCTCATGTGGGTTCAGGTCAACCTAAATTATGTCATTGGCACCAAATATGGACATTGGTCTCTTGAGAGTTTGATTAATGTGGGTCAGTCCCAAAGACCTCCATCACTTCTAGACCTAGTAACGCGAGTAGTTGTCATTTATTGAGCAGTGACTAAATGCCAGTTCCTGTGCTAAATGCTGCATTAGTCAGGGCTCTTCATGGCAGGCAGACATACCTCTCCCTGGCTGATCTGAGCAGAAAAATGAGTTTATTAAAAGGGAACGAGTTAGCTCATACAATTAAAGGAAAGGCTAGAGAACCAGAGCCAAAACCAGGCCACAAGATGGGTGTGGAGAGGCCCCGGCTGCTGCTGCTGCTGCTGCTGCTGCTGCTGCTGCTGCTGCTGCTGTGATTCAGGCTCTGTGGCTGGCAGTGTAGTGCCTGGACCCTGGATCCCTCTTCCAGTGCTGCCACCCCAGGAACTGGGTCTCACCATTGCACCACCAGGGAGAGGCCTTCTTGGTCATGAGCTTCAGATTCGAAGTCGTGGCTGGGTGGTCCCATTTGATAGAGCCTAGTCATTTGCCTGAGCTGCAAAGGAGGCTGGGAATCTATCTGGCACTTTCTTTTCAAGAATGAGAGGCTTGCCCCCTCCCCCAAGATTCACAGGAAGTGGAATTCTAGAAACCAGGAGGCAGTGAGGGGGCTGGGTAGCTCGCAGCATGTCTGCGACACATACACACTATCTCATTTGTTCCTTCTGACTACCCTGTAAGGCAGACATAGTTACTCTCACTTTATAAACAATGATCATGAGGTATACAGAGAAGTTAAGGAACGTGTCCAGGGTCACACAGCTGTGGAACGGCAGACCCTAGATTCGTACTTGGACTGACTCCAGCACCCACAACCTCATCCACTGTTCTAACCCCTCACTGGATGTTGATGAAATGGAATTTCTAGGGTCACTAAGCTGTGGGTTTCAGGCCCCGGATTGTGTGACCCAAAGGAGAGACTTCCCTCGCAGTTGAGGTACCTGAGCAGCAACTGGCCTCCAAGAATCGGCTCGATCCTGTCATCGTCTCACTCTAATAGCCTTGTCCAACATGTGAAGTGGCCCTGCAGGGAGGGCCTGGGGCTGGGGGTGAGCAGAATGCAGCTCAAAGCTCCTTGATAGGCTGTTTTTGAGTTATTTCCTGACTCCTGCATTCTATTCCCTTAAGTCAGTGGACATGGTGGGAAGGATATCTCCATTCTTTGGCTCAAGGTGGGATGTACTCAGGGCACCTGGGTGGCCCAGTCGGTCAAATGACTTGATTTGGGCTCTAGTTGTGATCTTGGGGTCCTGGGATCGAGCCTCGTGTTGGGCTCCGTGCTCAGTGGGGAGTCTGCTTCTCTCCCTCTGCCCGTTCCTCTGCTCTTACGTACACACACATTCTCTCTAAAATAAATAAAATAATCTTAAAAAAAAAAAGATAGGTTGTGCTCCTCCATGTTTTCCTCACCCCTTTCCAATGTGTACTCTGTTAACTTTAGTTGTGCAAGAGAGGACACTGTCCCCAGCTTAGGCCAAGGTCATTCTATCGCCACACCTTTGCTCATGCCCAGAACACTCTGTGTCCTTCCCTTTTGTTCACCATCCATCTATCCGGAGGAGAGTCAGCTCCTTGTTTTCATGGAGATTTTTGTTTCTAAAAATGGCAAAGTGGGACGCCTGGGTGGCTTAGCGGTTGAACATCTGCCTTCGGCCCAGGGCATGATCCTGGAGACCCCGGAGTCGAGTCCCACGTCGGGCTCCCTGCATGGAGCCTGCTTCTTCCTCTGCCTGTGTCTCTGCCTGCCTCTCTCTGTGTCTCTCATGAATAAATAAATAAAATATTTAAAAAATGGCAAAGTGATACACAATCTTGTAAAAATATTCTTACTTATAGGTGCTTTTATTTCCAAAGGAGAGTCTCCAAAGAGTGAAATTGAGCAAGTGATATATGCACCTTTAATCTTAATAGATATTGACAGATTTATTTCCCAAATGTCTGCAGCAGTTCACATTCCCATGGGTGAAGCAGGAGAGCTGTGCATTTTGGAAAAGCTTCCTGGGAGATTCTGAAGTGCAGCCCAGGATAAGAACCCCCAGTTCAGAGCAGTCCCACAGTGGCCCCCAGGCTCCTGAAAGAGGTGTCAGAAGAGAATCTGGAAGTGAATGAGTGGGCTCTCTAGGGAAGTGAGGAAACACTTCTTATCAGCCCTCTCATATCCCTCAGGCTGGGGCAAACCCTCCTGTCTCTGGGGAACTTCCTCCAAGACTCTTCTATAAAACGTAACTATGATATGGAGCAAAGGAGAGTCTGAGCTTTGTGAATTTCTCAGGACCCAGGAGGACCTCTGAGCAGGTAAGTGCTTTCCCTGTTGCAGTGGAGCTGACTTTGGGTAAGTGTTCACTCTCTGGGGAGGCAACTGGTCCAGGCTGAGAAGTTAGGGAGGGCTAGCTGGGACTGTGTGTGGCTTCCAGGGGTCAGCAGGGATGAGACTTCCCATCCCTGCCTTTCATACTCCTTCTGAGGCATGTGAAAGCTCTCCCTGGCTGGGGAAGGCATGGCAGTGTGTGTGGCTTTCAGAGCTTTGAGCAAGGGACATGCTCCCTAAGCACTACGTGCTCCTGGAAAGGCCAACCAACACTGATTCTCGGTTCTCTCTTGTTTCACAGACTCTGAAGGGCCTGTTAAGTACAAACATATGAAGGTAGTACTCCCTTCTTCATGTGAGGCCCATAGGAAAGCCAGCCTTGGCTACGTGTCCATTCAGAAAGGGTCCCAGCATCCTGGGGCTTCAGGGGCTTCTTGTCATGCCTTCTCTTTCTCTACCTCACTCCCAAGGTGTGTGACTATGTGTGTGACACACTGTATTCTTCATTGCAGGACAAAGCCAAGATGAAAGTCCCCCTACTTCTGGCTCTTCTATTTGGGGCAGTTTCAACTCTTCATCTGAGTAAGTCTCTTTGGCCTTCAGTCTTTGTCTGCTTTGCTCTTTCCTAGGGTAGATGGGGCTAGAGACATAGGGCCACTTCCTTCTGTGGCCTTCCTCTACATCAAGATCTTTGCACACCTAGAGAAGAGAAGCAGAGGCTCTAGAGCCAGGAGCTGAAGGGACTCTTCAGGACATCTGTGTCTATGGTCTCGATTCCATCATGACATTCTCATTGTTGTCCTTTCTGTGTAACACCAATGATGAATATAATCATAGCTTCCTTCTACTTTGAGCTCACTGAGTGTATCATGCTGAGTATTTTCTATACATTATCGCCTTTAAACATCGTAGCATCCCCATGAGGTATATGGTATCATGTACCCATATCAGACACGAAAATATAAAGCTCGTAGGTGATGGGCCCAGTACCCAAACCCACAGCTGCCTGAATCCTTGCTCTTAACACCGTGACCTCTTGTGGGTGTTTTGGGTGGGGGGAGGTGTCTCCTGATGGATGGGTTCCAGGTTCCTCTCTTTCCAGGAGTGAATGCTCTGCCGCCTGGGGCCAGGCGGACGCTGTCCGTGGTGCTGGGGAGGAACAGGGGTAGATGTGAAGAGGGCACTTTAGGCCTTTCTCCCTGCTAGGGACTGTGAAATCTAACTCTGAGAGCTTCTTGGGAGATGAGATCACGCTTCAGGATGGGGAGATGCCAGAAAATGAGCCAAAGGAGGCCCCTACGGGGGAGCTGACACCGCTGGAGAAAGAAGAGGAGTGGTACTCTGGAATGGAAGATGACCCTGAGGAGGAGGGAGCTGTAGAGTGTGACTCAGCCCTGGATAAGGAGGAGGAGGACTTTCAGTGCCCTAAAGAAGAGGACATAGTGAGACTGGAGGGCAGTCCTGGGTGCAAAAACTGTCCACGTTTCCTCCTGGTGGGGCATTTCAGGACATTTAATCACGCTCAGGTGAGTGGTCTGAGGCTGAAGCTGGGGGTGGGGGTGGGGATGATGTCTCCAGCCTCTGCATCACTATTTGCCTCACTGAAGAGCCCCGGCAGTGGCGGGGGGGGGGGGGGGGGGGGGCGGGGAGGGGGCTGGGGCCCGCACAGGTGTCAAGGTAAGAGGGGAGAGGCATGTAGAAACAGAAGTGGCATTTTGACCTCCAGCCTTGAAATGGCCGTGGAGGCGGGCATGGGGGTGGAGAAGATGAATTTTGGAGGTTTAGAGACCCGAGACTAAGGTCACATGAATTCCTTTGAGGGGGCACTCCATTCTTTCTCTTTTATCCTGCCCTGCAGTATGTTTGCCAGAGGTGCTACAGAGGCAACCTCGCCTCCATCCACAGTGCCAGCTCAAATGGCCAGATTCAGAACACAGTCAGAGGTCTCAACCAGGGCCAAGTCTGGATTGGAGGCAGAGTCACAGGCTGGGTAAGAGGCGTTCTAGCTCTAAGTGGGGAGCACTCAACCCCAGCCAGTGCTCACCTTGCTGCAGATCTGTCTGTGCTTCCCTTCCGATCCTCCAAAGAACTGGGGACAGACAGACAGCTCGGGCAAGACACCCAGGAGGCTGCCTAGGCCCTGGAAGGAGCCAAGGATTTGGGGCCAAGTTCTGCTCAGCCTCTGACTCACACCCTATATGACTTGGGTGAGACCATGAGCCTGGCTCTGCATCTCTAGGCTGGGCCTGGAGGTCCTGCTTGCTTTTTGTTAAAGCCAGAAGGATGCACGTGTCCCTGCCATGCATAGAATGTGATGATGAAGATCACTGTGGATCAGCACTGCAGTTGACCAGGACAGTGTCCATCATGGCCCAATAGTCAAGGGCATATGCCTGGTGGGATAGTTTTAGCTCCACCTATCTACTTTCCCTTTGCCACCAGCACCCCTCTCCTGCCCCCACCACCTCTTCTGCTCCTGCTTCCTCTAGGGTCTCTGCAGACGATTCTTCTGGGTTGATGGCAGTCGCTGGAACTATGCAAACTGGGCTGCTGGCCAGCCTTCATTCTATGGTGGCAGATGTGTGTCCTTCTATACCCAAGGTGAGGTGGGAGTGGGGATGAGGGATGGGAAGGCTGGGTGGGAGGGGGCCCTAGGAGAGCTTCATGGAAGGGGTGCCAGGAGGGGCCTGCACCCTCATGGGAAGGGCCTGCTGAGTCTTGAGACTCCTCGCTGGAGGCAGGAGTGGGTTGGGGTGGGGTAGCGGTTGGGGGAGGCCTTTCTGTGGCTGAGTCAAGGGGAACCAGAGGCTTAAGTCCCCTTCTTGTTTTCTTCACAGGAGGCCGCTGGCTTCTAGATAGTTGTGAAAGGCAGCTCCGCTTCGTCTGTGCCTACTAAACTGGACCCAGCCAGGAGTCCAGAGCACCGGCTCCTGGGTAGCTGGCTCCTCTCCCCACGTGCTGTCCCTGCTTCTAGCCCCCAGCAATAAAACTGCTTTCCTGAAACTGACTTCTTTTTTCCTCTGGTCATCATTTTCTCTGCTTAGCCCCACCCATGAACTTTCTGCCCTACGATGACTGCCCCTCCCCACTCTACTGTCTCTCAGAACAAGGAGGCTGGAACATGGGGTGGGATCCATGGGGCCTTCCTGAGGATGGAAGAATGGGCTCACTTAGCTCTTTTTACACAACATCCAATTACTGGTGCCTGCATAGCAGGTGCTATCAGGACCCCACCAGTTCCTTCATTGCAGGTGGACTCTCTATGTCCCCCATGCTTGCACTGCCACACCTAAGGGCCTTTTTTCCTTCCCACAGACTGTGGCTGCCTGAATGAGCCAGAGAAGTAACATGTCCTTGGAACAGCCCACAACTCACAGGAGTGGGAGTAAGAGTGCCTCAGTCCCCTGCCCTCACAATGAACTAATCCTAAGGCATGTATTGGGCACTGTTTCCAAGGGTTTCCCAGTGGGATTAACTTCTAGTTGTCCGCTGAGGCAGCTGGCTTTGTAGCACCCATATTTTTGGCTGTTTTTCTTATCCATCTGAATTCTCCTCTTCCTTACAAATGTCCTTGCACCTCCCAAATAAGTTACTTGCACTCAAATCTTTGTCTCAGGGCCTATATCTGGGGAAACTCAGTATAAGACAACATGCTATTTGTCCAACTCTATATAAAGATGTGGACACATAAGACACAGGTTCCTGCCATTCAGGAACATATGGTTGTTTATTTTTTTTAATTTTTATTTATTTATGATAGTCACACACACACACACAGAGAGAGAGAGAGAGAGAGAGAGAGAGAGGCAGAGACACAGGCAGAAGGAGAAGCAGGCTCCATGCACTGGGAACCTGATGTGGGATTCGATCCTGGGTCTCCAGGATCGCGCCCTGGGCCAAAGGCAGGCGCCAAACCGCTGCGCCACCCAGGGATCCCTATGGTTGTTTATAATTGAAGCACAACAGCAGCTACTAATTTTTACTGCTTATTGCACACTCACCCTGCTGTGGCAGGCACTTTAGAAAGATGACCTGTGTGATCAAGAATTATTACCCCAGGGCAGCCCGGGTGGCTCAGTGGTTTAGTGCCGCCGTCAGTCCAGGGCCTGATCCTGGAGACCCATGTCGGGCTCCCTGTGTGTGTGTGTGTGTCTCTCTCTCTCTCTCTCTCTCTCTCTGTGTGTGTGTGTGTGTGTCTCTCTCTCTCTCTCTGTGTGTGTGTGTGTGTCTCTCTCATGAATAAATAAATAAAATCTTTAAAATCTTTAAAAAAAAAAAAAGAATTATTGCCCCACTTTACAAAACCAGGCTCAGAGAAATTATGGCTGATGCAAATATATGCCCAAACATCCAAATGTGGCTGATGTTGCGACTTGGCTATCTGTTCCAGAGCGTGCTCTTTCAATCATTAGGATCCTGTGGCTGGTAGCACTGGCTGCTTCCAGGACATGGTGGTCTAGGGATGGAGCATAGTGGAGAGGCAAGACACACTCCCTTACCCCTGGGTTCATCTTGAAGCATAGGACTCCAACCCAGCTGGACATGAGGGAGTCCCAATCAGAAGTGGGGAGGGAAAGCATTCCGAATCCTTGCTCCACCAAGGAGGTGGGCAGAAAGTAAGGCGTCAATGCCCTAAAGCCCCCATTCCTCCTGGATTCCTCATATACAGAGAATTACAGGTGGCTCTAGAGTCCTAGAGGAAAATCAAGAACCTTAAAATGTTTTGAGAGTGGCCCAGATTGGAGAAGCCATTTGCTCAAGGTTACACAGCTAATGGAGAAAGACAAATCCAGCTGAAGCCCACTGTAACTGCTGTTCTATGACAGTCTGCTGACTTCAAAGATGGTGGAATTCTGGAAACAGTCTTCCCGGTTTAGCCTTGGGCTGGGTGCTCCGGCTGATGCCACTGAAGTAGAACTTTCACTTCTTGTCCTCATCAACTATATTCTGCTGTGGGAAGGCATGGCTTCCCCTTATTCCAAAATGTGTAATAAAGAGTAACAGTCTTTCCCATTTATTAAGCATTTACTAAGAGTCAGGCTTTATGCTAAGTGGTAAGTGGACTTTGTCTTGTTCTTCGTCTCTTCTGTTGGGGCTGTGTGTTGTGACACAAGCGGGTCTTCTAGTCCATGGAGATCCTCTGTGGGGGGATTAATGTCAAGAAGGAGCCATGAAAGAAACTTTGGGTGCCTGGAAACATTCTGTGTCTTGACCTGGGCATGATCCCACAGGTATATTCACTCTGTAAAAGTCCCCTAAGCAGTCCACTCTCTAGTACACTTTATTGGATGCATGGTATATGTCCACAAGGAGAGTTTTTAAAAAGTAAAAATAAAATAAGAGGACTGGCCTTACATCCCCAAGTATGGGTTTGTGTGTCATTTTCCATCTTCAGCAAGATGCTAACTCAGCTCTGTAAAGCTAACTTTCATCATTTAAGAATCCCTGGAGTTCCTTACACTGTGCCAAGCACAGAGCAGGAGCTCAATCAACATTCAGTGCTTATTTGTTGGTTGGGGTCACATTTCCAGTCCCGGTTTCCTGATAAGCACCACCTCCCAACTCCATATGCCAGGCCCTGTTCTGGGAGTTTTATTCATTAGATACAGGTGCTGTCATGAGCCTTCGCTTTCAGATGAGAAAACAGAGCCACAGAAGGGCTGGCTTTGGGCTCATGATTCCATGACACACCACACTAAACTGCCCTTCAAGAGAGAGAGACCCACCCTCTGCACAATGTGGAACTGGGCTGAATCTTGAGATGAGACGCAGTGTCTGAAACCCCTGTGAATATAAATGTAAACAGTAAGGCAGAGGATTAGAGTCTCAAGGATGCTGAACACGTTGGCACCACTGGCTAGAATGTCTGAGGCTAATCCAGTTAGGCATATCAAAGAAAGCAAGGATGTGGGAGTCAGACAAGGGTCACACATGCCAATCCTTACCAGTTGCGTCTACTTGGGCAAGTCATTCAACCTCTCTGAGCTCATGCAGTAGATATATAGACTAGAGATGACAATACCTAATTTGCAGGATGATTTTAAGACTTAAGTAAGTAGAATCGCGGATATAAAAGCCTTGAGGAAACAGTGTTTTGTTCATGGTGGACTTTCAAAATATTATTTTTTAACAAGGCAAACCTCACTGTGGTCACTGAAGAGGTAATTGAAGTCAATGGACTGTCTGCCCAGGGTTTGTATGTAAAGAAAATGGGGGAGAACACAGAGAGGGGTGAGTTGTAGAGAAGGGAGGTCCAAGAGAGGAAGCAGAGGGAAGACAGCTATGGGACACAGCTAAGAAGCTGGAAGACCTTGGGTTTAGGCTTGTCTCTGACTTGCTATATCTCAAGCCCTCTGAGCTGTCATTCCTTCAGCTATGTTGGTTAAAGGTGCTAGCTGACTTTACTGGTCACCCCAAAGGGTGCAATGATATCTCTGGCTGGGCCCTGGGATGGGCAAGAAAAATGGGGACGTGGTCCAGCCCTCCCACTGAGGAGATTACCAGTTCAAAATCTGGAGATGGGGTTTTGGGAGCTTGGAACTGGCCCAGCCCCCAGGCCCTGAATTAGGAAGAGAAGCTAAGAGTCAAGTCTGTTGGGCCAGGGAGATAATGGGCAAGGCCGTTACTCTGCAATCGGGTGCAGAAATGAACCCTCAGGCACTTCTCCATTTGCAGGTACTCTTGAGACAGCAGAGGAGGGGAGGGCCCAGGCCTTTTCACCTTCTGGGCTACCTGTTCCTGGTGCTCTGTGTACTGGAGGGCTGGACTGGAATCTGAGAATCAAATATGCACACCCATGAGGATGTGGCTAGGATGGCACAGAGTTGAGACACCCACCCCGACAAGTCCTCTAGCCCTTGGTGGTGATATCCAGCAAAATCAGGGCTCAGCACTTGCTGGTCTCTCCTTGGATTGCAGTGAATTTGGCCAGAGCTTGATTGATTAAAATTTTATTATTTTGTTCATCATGAGGTTTGTGCATTTATTTTGATTTTTAAGAAAGATTACATTAAAATACTGTTTCTCTTGACTATTGTTTCTCTTGACTACTCTTGCCCTCTTAAATTTTACAACTGAGACAAATGCCTTGCTCATATCCCCCCAGTCCCGACCCTGGTGGTGGTAGAGAGCTGGTGGGAGATGGGGAGTAAGGATGGGTTGAAGGGTGGCCCAGAGTGTCTGAATGACTCTGCATGAAGTTTCCCATTCCAGCTGCTGCCTCCTGGCCAGAAGATATGCCTTGAGATTGGAAACAAATGGCATGTTCTAGATCAGTGATCCTCAGCTGGGGCAATTTAGCTCCCCAGAAGACATGTGGGAATGTGGGAAGACGTTTTTGATCATCATGACTGGGGGAGGTGCTACTGACATCTGGTGGGTAGAGGCCAGGGAGGCTGCTAAACTTATTACAATGCACAGGACAGCCTCCCCCACAGCAAAGATTATTTCACTCCAAATAGCAACAGCGCAAAAGTTGAGAACCTTGATCTAGATCCACAGCCTAAAAGAATGAGCATAATTTTTTACATATTATAGATGAGAAAGAGAGGGAGAGAAAGGAAGAAAGTGAAGGAGAGAGAGAGAGAGACAGAGATGGAGAGTCAGAGAGAGAGAAGAGTTTTGAGCCAAAAAGACTTAGAAATACCCGTTCTCCTAATTCCTGTGCAACTTTGGCAAGCTGTTTTCCCTCTCTAAATCTCATTTTTTCCCATCTGTGAAGTAAGGATAACCATACCTTCTCATGATATGAAGGTGAGGAATGGAATCAGGGATGTGATGCATGTAAGTACCTGGTCTAGATAAGCACTCAGGAGGGCTGAGGCTCCCCTGGCCTCCTATCTACTCCCCACATGGTCTCCCAACGACCTGGGATTCCCCCTCCCTCATTAGCTGGGGTATTGACCAGAAGGCTGCTCCTGGCATTAAGGAGTATTGTTCAGACTGGGGCACTTTAGAGACAGTAATAATGCCTGTACTGGGGTCTTTCTGAGCACACCAGCGTGTCTGGGTGCCCACATATGAAGTGGGCCCCAGGAGGCAAGTCTCTGCAATCCCAGCAGACAGCAGAGCTCAAGGGTGGGGGACTGAGCAAGACTTTTATTGGCTCCTCTGCTCCTCACCCCAGCCTGGGGCAATCATCCTGGTCACTTCCCACTTCCCCAGAAGCCCAGTATAAGAGCTGCCTCTGGGGCACAGTAGTCAGACACACTGACAGAGGAGGCCTCAGACTCCTGAAGGTGAGTTCTTGGCCCAGTATGGCACGGACCTTGGAAGCCTGTCCTCAGGACTATATTGACCACCATCCTTTCCCCTCATCCCCCACTGTGAATGAAAGTGCTCTGACCCTGAGCAGGCCTGTTCCTGCAGGGGCAAGGGTCTGAGCTAAGGGCTATCCCAGGGAACTGTGATGGGGCTTTCAGGAAAAAGGGACTTTTGTACCTAAGCTGCTATCCCATGTCCTTTTCCTAATTCTCTAGCTTGGGGTCTGTTCACTGGGGAGGAAGGAGTGCTCTAATCAATACTTTGCCCCTTAATTAAGCAGTTAAACAGCATTTCATACACTGTGTGCCAGGGGCTGCACAGACACACAGGACACCCACGAGGAGGGAAGGTGGAGCTGTGTCCCTGTCCGAAGCCTGAGTGGAAATGAAAGGTCCCTTCCTTCTGCCCCTTCTCCTGCTGGGGACAGTTGCTGCTTTCCATCCGGGTAAGCCTCCTCTTCCCATCTCCCCTACCTTCCTATTTTCTCCTCTTTCCTGCACTTTTTTTTTGCCTTATGGGGCCAGAGCCACAGTTGTCCCCCTACAGTTGACCCAGCTCATCTCTGATTAGATTTCTCAAGGACTTGGAACTGTGACCCAAACTTTCTGTCAGGGCTAGTCCACAGGAAAACCCACCCACCTGTGAAGATGAAACGCTTTTCTCACAGGTGCCTCCTCCTATCTCCACAGTACACACCCACGGGGTCAGCCAGAAGTCAGGATCTCATCCATTTGTGCCTATAATCCAAGTGCTATCACCTCACCCAATGCCAAGGAGATCCTTCCAGGATTGGCTCCAGATGGCAGCTCTAGGAAGGTCACGAGAGCTGTCCATGGTCCTGGAAGAAGGGAGGCCCCTGACCTGATGATAGCAGGTTATTTCTTCTTCCCAGGGAATGATGCCCCCAGTCTGGAAAGCCAAGAGACACAGGCAGAGCTGAGTCAGAATCTGGAATGTTCAGGGGAGCAGGAGGGAGACTTGGCCCTGACCCCGGAGGTGATTCAGTCAGAGGAAGAGGAGGCCAAGCCTTCCAGCTATTGGGACACATTTGAGGATGAGGAGGCCATGGATTCTGACCCAGCTGCTCTAGACAAGGACTTGCAGTGCCCCAAAGAAGAGGACACAGTTCAAATTCCAGGCAGTCCTGGGTGCAAGACTTGCCGCTTCCTATTGGTGCGGAACCCCGAGAGATTTAAGAACGCTCAGGTAAGTGGCAGGGGGCTACCGTGGAGGACTGGGGGTGGGGAGGAGAAGACACTGGATTCAACCTTCTCCTCCCTTTTAGATTAGTGGTTCTCAAAGCCTAGTGTGCATCGGGATTTCCTGTAGGTCTTGTTAAAATACATTTCTGGCTTTACAAACCTGGAGTGGGACCTGAGAGTTGGCATTTATAACGATTCCCAGCTAACATTGGTATTGTTGGTCGGGGGACTGCACTATGAGATGCTGGATGAAAGGCTTTGGTATTGGATATACCAGTGTTCAATCCTGGATCTGCCTTTCACTGGCTGTGTTATTGGGAAAGTCACTTCACTTTTGGGTGCTTCTGAGTCTTCATTTGTAAATGGAGATATACAGTACCAACCTGTTAGGGTTGTTAGGGTTGAGGATTAAATGAGATAATACACAGAAGTATTTGGAATAGCCCCTGGGTCACTAAAACTCTCAGCAAATGATTGCTATGATTATTCCAAGTATTATTGGCTTTTGCAGAAAGTTCCTGACCACAGAGAAGGGAGTGCAAGATGGGATTGAGAGGGTCTCTGATTTCTGAGCAAAGGGATAAGAGGCTCTCTCTTGGAGACTCAGAGACTTGAGAGAAACCAGCAAATTCTCTACCCTACTTTTTCTTCTTTCTGCAGAATGTCTGCAGAAGGTGCTACAGAGGCAGCCTCATCTCCATACACAACTACAATTTAGATTATCGCATCCTATGCACAGCCAGAGGAGTCAACCAAGGGCAGGTCTGGATCGGAGGCAGACTCTCGGGCTGGGTAAGTAAGGCAGCAACCACCCTGGGGACAGGAAGCTCTCTTTGACTGCCTCCAGGGAGCCCCTGCTGGCAGCTCAGCAGCCCAGGCCAGCTTCAAGCAGCGAGCAGTGCTGTACTGGAGCTGGCTTGACCTGGTTGGGAGGACTGTCGATTGCGGGCATCTCATCCTAACCTCATGTTCAGTGACTTAATGCCTGTGACTTGAAATCTGCCCCAGTGGATGTATGCACACCAAGGAAATGGGCGACTGTTGTAAACCAGCGTTCCTCCCTCCCTCTGTATTCTCATCTTCTCCCAGAGCTGGCTGTCGAACATTTCCCAGCACATCACTGGAGTCAGGAGATAGGCTCCATGCCCAGCTTAGTTACCTACTAGCTGAATGATTTCTTTGGGGTCTCAGTTTCTTCATCTCTAAAATGGAGCCCTTCCCTCAAGGTAGCCCTGGGATTATGATGAATAAGTGCCATTACATTTGCTGCTCGAGGGTGGTCCATGGGCCAGTAGTATCAGCACACCGGCACACCGGGTGGCTTGTTAGAAAGGCCCAATCTTGGGCCCCACCCCAGAGCTCCTGAATTAGAATCTGCATTTTTAAAAAGTCCCCAGGAGATCCATGTGCACAGTAACGTTTGGGAAGCCCGCTATGTGTGATGGCTGGGAGTGTTGGCTGCTCTCGCATTGTCATTGTGTACAAACTTTCAGGGATGGGTCTTGGGCATATGTGGCTCCTAGCTGGGTGGGCAGTGAGAATTTTTTAACATTATTTTGTTAAAAAATCACATATTCAGTAAGCATTTTCTGGGGCCCCTGGAGCTGTCTCCCTGGACCTCTGCCCTCTGACCCAGCCTGTCACTTCTTCAGTTCCTGCACCGGAGATTTCGGTGGGTTGATGGGAGCAAATGGAATTTTGGATTCTGGGCCCCAGGGCAGCGTGTGAATGGGCGAGGCAACTGTGTGGCCCTGCGCACCAGAGGTGAGAGAGACTGGGACCGGGGCAGGGGGCAGGGGTGGCAGGGAGACTCTTACATACTGTCCCCTTGAGTTACTTGAACACACCTCTCCAAACTGACACCTTCCCCCTACGGGAGAAGCCATGTCCTCTGTGAGGAGGGCTGAAATGTAGAGATTCCTCCAAGAAATCCAGGTGCTGGGGTGCCTGTATAGGAGCTAGGCCGGGGGCCTGAGGGCCTGGGGGCCTGGGGGCTGCTTTCCTTCCTATGATATGAGGGCCATAGAGTGACTGATGTGATAGGTGAGAGTAGCAGATATGAATGTACGGTATGGGTGAGGGATGAAGGAAAGACGTGGGAATTAAGCGGGCTGATAGGTAATTCACCAGCTTTGAACAGCATGGATGCCAGATGTGAGGGAGCTAGCACCATGGCTAAGACCATCTGTGCTGGAGTAAGACTGCTGCCAACCACACCCAGCTCTGCCTCTTGCAGGCTGAGACCCAGGCAAGTTATTACCCCCACTATGCCTCAGTTTCCCCATCTGTGAAATGGGGATGATGATAACACCTACTTGTTGGGGTCATTGTGAAGATCAAGTGCAATAGCCCATGTGAAACTTAGCAAGCACACTGCCTCCTTGGGGAAGAGCCGGGGAACACATGGGAAGCACGGCTGGCAGTCCCGACCACTGCCAGCCCGAGGAAGACAGGAGGGCCACACGCCACACAGGCTGCAGCTGACAACACTGTGCTCTCCACTACTAGGGGGACACTGGAAGCGGACCCCATGCAAAAGGCGTCTGCCCTTCGTCTGCTCCTTCTAAGCCCATGGCGCAGAGTCCCTGCCTCGGAGCCCCCTCCCTTTGCACACCCCTTGGCTGCCCCCAGACTCCAGGTTTGGTCCCCCTGCTTCATCTGGCCATAAACCCAGACTTCCCATAGCATTTCCTGACTTGGTCTCCTTATTGCGCCCTTCACAGTCTTGGGAGGACTGCCAGTGGGGGGTGGGGAGCTGCAGGGCAGGCCCAGGAACTGCAGCTGGAGCAGCGGGGTGCCAGATGGGCTCCCCCTCGCCCTCCTCTGCCCCGGGCAGAGGCACCTGGGGAACGCCTCATTGGTGGGTGGTGCCCTCCTGCTTTGGCTCCTGTATAGGGGGCAGGGTGGGGTGGGAGTGGGGCAGCTTTCCAACGTGGAGGCGACATTGCCCGTGGAGGCGACATTGCCTGTTCAAGACTTGCAGTGTGTATGGGGGTGTAGTGAGATCCCGTGTGGGCGGGGCAAGTCTAGGGCACATGCGCCTCCAGCCCTGGGTTTTCCTGGCCTCTCAGATACTGGTCCCCGTTTTCTATTCTCCCAGCCACCAGTGGGTGAGTTCAAAGTCCCCAGCTTCTGAACTGTGTTCCCCACTCCATTCTGAGGTGTGGTCCCCACCCCAATTCCTTCTCTCCCCGCCCCCATCCCCAGGTTATCTCCCCAGAGGGATCACATTCCCAGGATGGAGCTACCTCTCACCAGGATGGCCTTGGGGCAAAAGTTACCGCATTTGGTAGCAGTGTGGCTCCAGTCCTGATCCTACAGCCCCAGGCCCCAGGCCCCTGCTGTGTTCCCTCACCCCACTTTGCCAGGCCCTGGGGCCACTGACAGAGAACGCTACTGTGGCCCTCTGTTCCAGGCAGGATGCTGGGCTCCAGGAAGGATCTGGGGTTGATGAATAGGAAGCTTGGACCTAAGACTGGATATTAAGAGGGCAGAGAGCCCTGGGTTGTTGGGAGTGGGGTGGGGATGCAGAGAGAGAGAGAGAGAGAGAGAGAGAGAGATGGAGGCACAGAAGTAGATAGATGATATATACTTCTTGAGAGTGGGTCTTACATGGGGTACAGGGAGAAGGTACAAGTATTTTTGCGAGTGCACACGTACACGTGTGTATATGGATCTTGGTGTGTGTGCCGGAGTGAATCTTTGTATACCTGTGCATATCTGTGTATCTGTGAATCCATATTAGTAAATATGCATAAATCTGTATGAGTCAGTATGTATCTGTGTGTTGCGTGTGTGCACATCTTAAACATCTTTGTGTATTTACGGATATGCCTGGATGTCGGTGTATGTCTGTATAGCGCTGCCCCCTCACGTGCCTGAATCTGTGGGCACGTGAATATGTGTGTACCTGTGTGTCTTTGGCCAGCACGTTTGTGAGTTGCATATACGTGTGTGTCTGGCATACATGTGTACAGATCTACGTCTAGTGTATGTACATGCGTGTATCTGTTCAGGCATGTGGTGAGATGCAGGGTTTCAGGAACAAAAAGAACAGTATTCTCAGAGGGGCCTTGCTGCTAAAGATGCCGGAGTTAATGAAACAGGATGGGAATGGAGACCCTGGGGTGGGGCAAGTAGGTGGTAAAAAAGCAGGAGACAAATCCCTTGACCGTGAGCAGACCCCTGGCAACAGGATGAGGGGCCTCGGCGTAGCAATGAACATGACCAATGCTGGGCCCAGGGACTGCCTCTAGGCATCTCTCCATCTGTCTTGGATGGACACTGGGCTGGGAAGCTAATCACAGCATGTTGGTCTTCCCAGGAGCAAAAAAAAGGGACTGTCTGGGGGGTCAGACCCCCCAACACCCCTCCCCCACTGCCTGTTCCTTCCCTGCAGACTTTAATGAGCTAATTCTTAATGCTCTGCTTCTAAAAGAACAGTGGAATCCGGCTGTGGTGGTGGGAGGATGGTCCGTGAGGGAAGATCTGCATAGGGAACTCTGGGGCTGGAATTTGGGCTGAATGGCAAGCTCCTTTTTATCAGCCTCCACTTATCTCCTGGATGGGGAATGAGCTGTGGCCAACACCAGTGGCCCGCTATCTGGCCAGCCAATGCAAGAGATAGAGGGAGGGGAATGGAGCGGGGCTCAGACCCCTCCAGGCTGCCGCTTGCTTGAGGCAGAACAGGGTAGATAAGATATCCCTTAAGTGTTCAGCACTGTCAGTTATTGGGCCTCCACTTCAGCCATTATACTTTCACATCTTTGGCTGTTTAATTAAGGCCTTTCAGTCTTGAATAGCCCTTGATTAGAAAGCTAATACTCTTGGGAGAAGGAACTCCTGAGGATGTTATCTATTAAAACCCCTGGGAGGTTGATGGGTAACTTGTCAAGAACAAGGTTTTTTGAGAAAGAACACAGATGGGAAGGGTGTGTGTACCTGTGCGTGGCCGTGGGCTGGGGGGATTGTGGAGAAGAGGGGACTAACCCGGCAGAGAGTGTTGTGTGCACCTCTTCCCAAGGACCCAGGATGACTGTCCCCTTCACTGTTGCCATGAAGTTGGGCTCTGCTGTGCGCTGTGGTTGCAAGTGCTGTAAGCCTCTTGGGGGTGGGGGGGCGCGCTCCACCCATTGCTCAGCAGGGCTAAGTCATCACTAAACGTTAGCTTTTATGCTGAGTGATTAAAGACAACAGCCCACTTAGCGAGTATGGGCTCCAGCTCAAACTGCCCCGGATTCCAGATCTCTTTTTCCATCCAATAGGATTAGTGACAAGCCTCGGCAACCGTACCAGGGTTGGCGCCTGGTGGCGTTGGTGACTGTGCCGATCCGCCACCAGGCAGCAGGGCCCGGCCAGCTGCTGTTACTACTGCAGACGACACCTGTCAATCTAGCACACAGAAGCTGCGGCTGGGTTCCTGGTGGCTCGCATGGCGGGCTCACTGTCTCCAGTTTGCACACTTGCTGGCAGGCCCAAGAGGAGAGGCTGCTGCACCTGCGGGAGGACCACCCCAGTCTGCAGGAATGGGGGGGCGGGGAGGAGGGGCGGGCGGCGGTGTCCTGTGCAGGGGGCATCCCTGTGATTCCTGCCGGGGATGCCTGTGGGTCTCCCCCGGTACAGAACGTGGCCTCCAGTCATGTCTCTGCTGCTCAGATCTTTGGACACTGCCCGATGCCCGAGGCCACCCCTGGGGAGCGGTGATCCCACCAGCCTGAGGATGGGGGTGGGTGGAAGCCGAGTGGGGGAAGGGGTGACGGGCCACATGTGAGGGAATCCGACGCCTTCTCCCTGGGCGTCAGACCTTTGCAAGTGCCCACTGTTCCCAAACAAGTCCCTTCCAAGTGGGTCCCAAAGCTGCCCTCGCCCCCTGCCATCTCCCTGCCCCTTTATGGGCCCCTCCTAATACCTAATTTTGTATTATTTTAAAAAGAAGCCCCAAATTGTGTAACCTTCAGGCTTCCAGGGAACTGGATCCACTCCTGAGCTCTGCCCTGGGGAGGTTCTGGGGCCTCTCACCAGAGGAGAGCCCAGAAAGGGGAGGGGACGCCAGGCTGACAGAGGTGCAGAGGGACTTGATGCTCCCCTGCCTCCTCCTCTCAGTGTCAGGACACCAGGGTCCTCTTGGCCACTAACTGTGGGACACCAGACATTTCCCTTCCCTCGCCTCAGACTGCTCATCTGTAAACAGGAGAGTGCGATGAGAGGGTTTCTAGCATTGGAAGACACCCATGAGGACCCCGTGGGGGTGGCCTGGCTGGCCAGCTGCTCAAGAGGCAATGGGCCTCATTAGAGCCTGTTCACCAGTGTCGCAAGGGGTCACTGCCCACTGAGAAAAGGGCCCTGAGCCTGGGAATCACACTGCATCCTAGGGGGGCCTAATTCCACTCCTGGGGTAGGGGTGCCCAGACATGTGTGAGTATGTGGGGGTCCCAGAGGGAGAACAGAATGGCCCTCCCCTGGTTGAGGACTGAACTAAGTCATGTCTCCTGGGTCCTTCTGAACTGGGGATCCACCCAAGTTAAAGAAAGGGACCCTGCACCACTGTCTAGCTGGTTTCCCCCAGACTGGGGCCTGGGTTCCTGTGGAAAGCATGGGGCTTACTCTTTATTAGCTGCACCTAATCCTGGTCACTGTGGGGAAGGCTGAAGCAGCAGGGGCAGATGCCCCCTGGGAGTTCACTCTTCTTTTGTGGGGTGTGGGTGACATCGTCAGATCTGAGTTCAAATCCCAGCTCTCTTGCGGCCTGGCTGTGTGGCCTTGGGCAAATGACTCAACCTCTCTGGAACTCAGTTTATCTTCAAAACAGGGAAACTAATATCTACCTCATTATTCTAAGGTTTAAATGAGCTAAGGTGTGTGACACTGCCTGGCACGGGGTAGTACCTGGCAGCCACTCGTCATGACTATTATGCTCTCTACTCTTTAGCAGGGGGACAGTACATGTGCTGCTGCTCTGGGGGTTCCAGGAAGCAGACAGGGGCAAGGCAAAGGGCGAGGGAGAGATGGGGGTCTTAGCAGGTACCCCTGTCTGCTAGACACTGGGAGGCCCAGACACCTGGGTCCAGGGTGGCTTCATGGGGTGAGCAGCAGAAATGAAAGCCCCTTCCCTTGCCCAGGTGGGGTGCCCTACGGGGAGGCCCGGAGCCCAAGGGTGAGAATGGGGCCCCGGAAGAGGCCTTAGTGGCCGATGGAGTAGGCCCCCGAGTCCGTGGACTGCTTCTCCTCAGTGGTCTGGTCACTGGGGTACACGGGGTTGGCCGAGGCAGTGACCTTCAGTGTTGTCTCGTCCACCTGCAGGTGGAAGGGGTGGCATGATCATGCTCTAACTGCAGGCATGACCCCCACCCCCATCCCAACAGGGGTCTCTGCTTGGGCTCAGGGCCTCCTTGTCAGGGAGACACAGCCAGTCTGTGAGATCCCAGCAGTCTTTCCATGCACCTCAAGGGCAAACAGAAATTTGAGCTAACCCAATAGCAGGACTTGTCCCACCTCAGAAATGGAGAGGGGACATGAGTGGGTGGGGTGTGGACAGTGATGACCCACAGAGTCCCCACAGAGCCCATTCTTGGCCAACTACCTCTCTCTGGGCTCCCACTTTGCATGGAGGCCCTATGAACTCCCCTTATGAAGCCCCCAAAGGGGAAGCCTCTGGGAGTCCCCAGGGTCTAGCGCCCCTCTCTGCCCTGTCGGCTACCTCTCATGCCCCTCTGCCTGTAGCTCCCTCCCCTCCAGCTTACCTCCTCAAACTTCTTGGCTTTGTACTGGTCAGCCCCCTTGAGGAAGTTGAGGAGGATGATGTCGCAGAGGACAGTCCCCTGGAGGAGGAGAGGCAGGGCGGGCTCAGTGTGGCAGGAAGTGAGGGGCTCAGGTGGCTGCTGAGCCACCTGGGCAGTGGGCAGGACTGTCCTCAGGCAGACAGCAGGCCAGGGCTTGGGGTGAGTCCTCCAAAGACACCTGATGTTTCCACTTGGAAAAATGTCCAAGGACTTTGGAGAATGTCTTCGTCACCCACCTCTCTGGCTCTTGGCAGTGACCGCAGACCAAAGTACAGAGAGAGGACTTGGTGGGAGAAGAGGTGGGTGAGAGGGTAGATGTCCCTGGGAGCAGGGCTCTGGTCTTTAGGTCGTTGGAACCCTGGAGTCTCCTCCCTCCCCTTCATGCTGGGGAGCAGGAATTTGTACAAACTCAGGTGGAGCCTCCTGCAAATGGGGAGTCTGCTTTGGGAGGTAATGAGCTCTCCGCGACTGGAGATGCTCACTCAAGGACCGACCTGGCAGGCAGGGAGCTGGTGAGAGAGACTGAGGCACCTGGCAAGAAGTCAGGCTTTACATTCTAGGCAGAAACAGGACTTCCCTGGGCCACTTCCCAGCCACCCACCCCCAGCTGGGGCCCCACCTTGACTGGCCTCCTGTCTGAGCCTGGGGAGGGGGGCTGAACTCACCACTCCCACGGAGGTGAAGGCTGCCACGGAGCTGATGATGGTGGGGATGATGTTGAACTTGCCAGCCTGCAAGCACAAAGACCGAGGCTGAACGTGGACTCCCAGCCAGAGGTGGTGGAGCAGGAGGCCCCAGCCCTTCACTGTACCAGTGAAGAGATGAGGCATGTGACCAGCTGAGGCCCTCAGAGCTGCTCAGTGGCAGGACCCCACCCCCTGACTGGAGGCTCTTGAGGACCCAAAACTGGCCTGGGTTCCGCACTCACCCCCCGCCGCCCCATCTCCCCATCCACCCCACCCAAGGACTCACGTTCCCATACACCAGCACATCAAAGCGGATGCCAAAAGCCTTCAGGAGGGTGCGGTACTCACTGCCATTCTCCATCTTGTAGTACTTGGCAAACCTGGAAGCCAGAAGCAGAACGTGGGTCCCACTGAGGGCTCCTACCTGAAGTTTCAGGGTCCTTCAGAGCCCATAACCCCCACTTATTAAGCAACTCTGACCGATGGTTTGCTGGACACCTGCCACAGGCCTCCCCATGTGGTTAGCTGATGCTCTGCGCAGACATCACCTTGAGGGCTCGTTACACAGGCAGATCCCCAGGCCCAGCCTGAACCTGTACAGTCCACATCTCTATGGGTGGGGCTCTGAACTCTGCCTTTTAAATAATTTCCCTAGATGATTCTGATGCATGCAAAAGTCTGAGTCCCGCTGGACTCCAAGTCTCTTCGGTTTTATTTGTTTGGGTATCCCAGGCCCCAGCTCGCTGCAGATGTGTCCCTCCCCAAAGGCTTCTCAGCCTACTTGGGTTCAAAGCCTGGATCGCCACTTACCAGTGGTGCAGACTTGGGCCAGTTACTCAGCCTCCCTGAGATAAATAACATTTTTTCTTTTATTACTGAGAATGATATGGAAGTCCTGCTTCACAGGGCTGCTGAGAATTGAGGGAAAGCTCACACACCAGGGATCTAGAACAGTGCCTGGAACACGGTAAGCACCCAGGGAGTGCTCGCTGGTGTTGGCCGTTATTATTGCTGAAGAAAGACATTTGCATTTGTAGAGCAGTTTCAAAAAGCCCTTCCAGACACCTCATGTCATTTCACCCTCATCACAGACCTGCGGGATAGGGATGTGACGGGCCTATTTTTCAAGTGAGGGTCTGGGGGGTTAAGTGACTTGTCCAGGGTCACCCAGCTGGCTGAGACTGAATGCTAGATTTCCCTAAAACTATATTCTCTCCCCCTTCTCCGCTGGGGCTGCTGGGGGCAGATTAGAACAATCACCTTCAAAATGGGGTCACGAGTGCCTCACTGTGGAGATACCCAGGGAGGGGAAGGGACCGCCAGTGGCTTTGTGGTCATTAAGCATGCAAATTGCATGTGTCTACAGCCAGTACGTGCCCTCTCCAGCTCGGCCAAGTGTAGGCAAAACCCTAGTATCAGCAAAGTGTAATTTCTCAGGGCTACCATGGACCCACGGCGGTAAAACGGGCTCCTGGGTCCCAGAAGCACGGGGAAGGTTAAGTGAGATGATGGGGTGATGGGGCTCAGAAAACCCCCTAACAGTGTAGGGTTGATGTGGGTCTTATTTGGTGCCGGCCGGCTCCCCACCAGTGTTTCTGACCCCCAGATTCCCAGGCCTCTCCCAGAGAGAGGAGTCTGAGAAACTCCTTCCCCCGTTCCATGGCTGCGTGACATCGCTCCCAGGGAAAGTGCATATGGGAAAAGGGGCCCAGAGACAGAAATGCTCAACCCAAGTACACAGATAGCAGAGGGAGCACAGGCATGGGAGCAAGATCATTTTGGGGAAGAGTCATCTAAGTGCATAAAATGTCAGCCAGTGTCCGCTCTGGTTGTGTGGAGCTCTGGAGTTGGGCAGAAACGAGTCCAGATTCTTGCTCCAACCCTTGCTGGTAGTGCGGCCTTTCTTTGTGACTCAGCCCTCAGGGTTTCTCTGTCCATGTCTATGAAACGGGGGTGCTCATGCCTCTCCCCATCCCCGCCATGCACAGATCTGTTAGCGAGACAGGTAAGCATCGAGACCCATCCTTCAAGACGGGCACTGTCACCAGCCCCATACTGGACATTTTGCCTGTTGCTCCACACCTGTTCTCTGCCCACGCTCCTCTGCAGGGCCTGGGAGCCAGGTCTGCAGGCACTGCCTCCGCCAAGCTCCCTGCCTCTGGCTCCCGGGGGGTTATGCAGTGGGAGGCATCCACGGGCGATCAGAGGGCAGCGTCAGGAAGGTGTCCAGGCTGCATGTTTTTGGGTGCGCCTCTGCCTGGGCAGGGCTGAGCATGTGTGCCCCGGTGGTGCACCTGTTGCCTCAGGCCTGAAAGTAAGGCTGAAAACTGCTCAGTGAGGGAGAGCTTCCCTGGGGATCCCGACCTGGGAAGGTGTGTCCCGTGGACTTGGCAGCTGAGGGCTGAGGCAGGGGGTGCAGAGGAGACAGGATGATCTTCTCAAGACTGAGACCCACAGGAAGAATAGGAGTGGCCCCAGGAAGGAGGCTGAGAGAAGCCCAGCTACCTAAGTCTGAGAAGCAGAGACTTGGAGGACCCACTGCAACGAGGTGGCGAGTTATGGTCTGGGCAGTGGTGGCAGAGGGCTTCCCAGACCAAGGCACAACGGAGTGGGTCGGGCTGTACCAGCAGGAGATTGAAAAGCTCGACACCAGAAAGGAAGTCACTCATATGATGACGAGGACACCCAAGAACACGGCTCTCCAAGGAGGCCTCTCAGGGGACTGTAAAGAAGTTTCGAAAAGGAGCATCCAGACTGGACAGAAGGAAGTCCTCAGGGTGGCGTGTTCAGGTTGGCCTGAGGCTACATACAGACTGCCACGGTTTCCACACCCACGATTACAGAGCACCGGGAAAAGAAGCAAATCTCTCAATATGAGCATCTCGCGCCGTTAATCTCACAAAGGTGGCACGCGGACCCATTTTATAGATGGGGAGATGGAGGAGAAGGTGACTTGCCTGAGCTGGGATCCTAGTCTCTGCCCTTAACCCTGAACGTGCTGCTGCCTCTGGGCTCCGGGTGGCCCGTAAGGACACTGGCAGCCCTGGAGCCAGACCTCAGAGCCCTTCCTTGTTCTGTTCACATCACTGAGAACTCAGCTTCCCTGTCTGCGAGATGTGGCACCTGATGTCTACGGGGGCAGGGGTGGGAGGGTGGGTCACAGATGCTTGGGGCCAGGCAGAGGCTGGGACCATGCTCCCGAAGTCTGCGTTCCGGCCTGAGGCTGCAGCCAAGAAAAATGCTCTCGCCTCGACTTGGAGAACAAAAAGTCAGCATCCTGGGCACTGTGTTCAAAGCGAAGCCTGGCTAAATTTATCTTGGGAAGGAATGTGAAGGAACAGGGAGAAAAACCAAAGCGGACTTGGTTTTTCTCCAGCACCTGCCTTCCAAGAGGCAATAAGTATGATAAAATCATTATCTCACCAACCACCCACCCTCGGAGGAGGGTTGGCAGGGACTGGTTCTCTTCCTGGGTGGGAGGGAGGAGGAGGAGGAGGGCTCAGGGAGGGGGGGCCTGGAGTCCTGACTGCTGCACTCGTGTGCGGCTGGTGAGGGCCACAGAATCTGGCCCAACCCCATGGCGACGGGGCCTGGGTTGTCTCTTCTGTGGGCCCATACAGACTGTCACTAGACTATACTGCTTACCCCCTTGCAGTGAGCGAAGTGGGCCCTTGACTAGTTCTGGCCAGTGCGATGTGAAGGGAAGTGAGGTCCGCCTGTCGCCTGTGGGCCGAGGTGTCAGAGCTGGGTGTCTTGTACAACCTCCCTGTCCTCATGGCCACTTCCTCAGGAGTCTGGATGAACTCGGGCCCTAGAGGAGACTGATTCAATAGGCAACGGGAACCCAGCACCTCAGTGCCCCACCTCCAGCAACTACACGAACATTTGTGTGAAGCCTCTGAGCTGAAGGGGTTGTTTGTTACAGCAGCTAGCAATGCTTACCCTGACTGTTACAAACAGTCCTAATTGTCTAGCCAAGAAGCCTGAGATTCAGGGAGGAGACATTCTCGATCAAAGGACAAAGAATGAGCTAAAATTGGGGAGTTTTTCAAGATGAGCCAGAGAGAGGGCAAGTTCCCATGAGTCCACAATTTTAGGATGATTCTCTAGAAGAGTCGTGGAGGCCTGGGTGTGGTTCTGTTATCTTCAATTAGTTTTTCCACCCTGGACAAGCAACGCCTCTCTGAGTTTTCTACCTCAACTGGGTGGTGAGATTAGAAAGAGCCGCAGGGAGGATGGATGAGATAATGTTGATATATAGAAAGTCCCTAAAACTTGTCTCTTTCTTTTCCCAGGATCGCAATAAATTAAATTCTGCCTACAGTCCCCTCAGCCGCTGCAGTGTCCTGCCTCCTGGAGAGAATCACATCCACCATGAGAACAGCCAGTGGATACTGAGCACTTACTACATGGTGGCCCTGTGCCAAGGGCTTTATTTATACCTACTACCTCTTTGCAAACCCAGCCCCATGGAATCTTTTGTTGCTCTTCCCATTTTACAGATGAGGAACCAGGATCATACAAATTAAGCAATTTGTCTGAGGTCCCCAAACCAACAGTCAGTGACCAAACCTGGGATTTGAACTCAGGCAGTCCAGGGCCAGAGCTTACCCTCTGAGCCAGCATTCTAGATTGTTCTTTTTGATGCCCGATTTCTGGGAGGTCCTGGCTAATTTCTTTCAGTTCTCCAGCCGGGGGCCCTTTTGCCTTGGCCAGATGAGTCCTGACACCCAGCGTCGCTGGCTGGGAGTAGAATGGGAAGGGCCGTGGAGTGTGGGAAGAAGGATCCCCAGCCTCCTCATCTGAAAAGGGGATGATGAGCTGAGCTACACCATGGCCAGCCCTGGTTTCTCCCAAGTCCTCCAATTCCTACCTTTCCAGATTTGGTTTCCTTGGCTGGGAATGCGGTCGATGAGAACAATGCCACCAGCACCCAGCCCGGCCCAGTCCACCTTCCTCACCTCAAGTGCCAGCCACGCCCCATGGCCCACTTTCTTGTGTTTCCTGAATACATGTCACAGACACCGACCTCTTGCTTGTCTGTGCTTGTCCCCCCTCCTCCCTTGCCCCCCTTGCAGGCTCCTATGCACCTACCTGGCCCAGCAGATGTCTAGAGCACAACAGCCTTAGCTATGCCAGGCACTGTGCTTGGCACTGCTGACTCCTTGGCAAGCTCTGCTCTCATCAGAGGGGGAGAAATATTAATAACCACCCCTCTCATCAATAGCTAAGATCTGACCTAAGGACTAAAGAGGAGAGAGCAGCATTCGACGAGCACACTTAGTGAAGACAATCTGACCTGGGCTGGCGGGTCAAGGAAGGCCTCATGTAAAGTGTGGTTACAGTCTCGGCCCAAGGATGGAGAGTTGAAAGGTGAGATGGCTAGAGGTGGGGGCGGCCGTCCAGGCTGAGGGAGCTGCAAGCCCTCTCACAGGCAAGGAGCTGGGTGGGCTGCAGGACAGGGGCGGGTGGAAATGGATCCATGGCATCCCGGCTGACAGAGCCAGTGCCCGCATCTCTTTCCATGTCCACTTCGGGGCATATCATGCCTGTAGCTTGACCAGGGAGGTGTGTTTCCACCACAGAAATTGGCAAACACCATGACCCGGGTGTCTCCTTTGTCTGTCTGATTCCTTTTTTTCCAGAGCTGGTTTCTCAGTGTGGGGCAGAGGCCACCTGTCCTGCCTCCACTTGGCCCAAGCCTCCACCTCAGCACCTGTGCACCAGACAGCACTTAACAGTTTGGACTGTGCGCTGGTTCTCGATGTTGGCCTTTGCCTGCCTCCCTAGGGAAGGAATGAGGCCTGCTTGCTGAAAGCATCAATGAGATCCTGAGATTCCTGACATCTCCCAGGTTGAGTTTAGCACTGTTGGCCTCTGGGTTTCCTCCTCCTGACTTGGCTTCTCTAAATCCTCGCATTCTTTGGATGGAGCCAGTATAAGGCAGTCACATCAGGCTGTTTCTCTCCCAAACAGAAAGCATTTAGATCTGGCAGGTGGGAGAATAGGTGCTATTGGTGGGAACTGGCCCCTGTGGAGGGGAAACAGGGTACGGGGGGCGTGGGGACAGTCGAGACATGATATGTGTGCAGCACTTAATCCTGCTGAGCACTGGGCTGGAGGCTTGCACCTGTTACCTCATTCAGGCCTCACAGTGACGGCCAGGTGGTACAGCTGTTGGCCGAAGGGCTTTGAAATGAGACAGTCCTGGGTTTGAATGGTGGCTCCAAATTAGCTGACATCAGCCGAGGTAAAGCCCTGAGCCTCAGTCTCTCCAGATGTGAAATGGGGGTACTAGTGATGTCCACGGGCTGTGACAGAGGATTCTGTGAGCTGCAGAGCTTTCAGTGCACAGCACCTAGTGCTGCCCTGGCAGGTGGCTGTTGAAGCTCCTGGGCCTGCCAGGGGCACAGCTAGGAACTGTACTCTCATGCCAACCCCTGCTGCTCCCCTGACAGACGAGCCAGAAAGGACACTTCACGGCAGCCACAGTGGGCAGGGACGTGTGGCGCTGGGACCACGGGTACGCACAGTGGGTGAGAGAACCGCGCCTGCCACCTGCAGCCACTGGGCCCCAGGAGGGGTGGGCACAGGGCAGGGCTGCAGCTTCTCCGGTGGGCCCAGCTGCGAAGAGCATTGGAAAGGGGTGGATAGGTCCTGGTGTGCTCACCATCCTCCACTTTGACCCCCACAGGCCCCTTCCAGCCTTTCTTTCTTCTTGACGCAGGGCTTTGGTAAATGGGGGCACTAGGGGGTGCAGAGAGGGTGAGAAGGTGGCAGGTATTTGCCCACTACTTCCCTGTGTGGCTGTGCTTCTGTCCGTGGCTGTGCTGCTCCCATCAGGGACCCCAGCTCTCAGCCGGGCTCCTGCTCCTCCCACTGGGGCTGTGGGGCTTGGGGTGGGAATGGCTTCCCACTCTGTTAGGCCCTAAGCGTCTCAGGGCAGGTCTCAGCTCCCTTGTTGTATGTGTTTCTTCACAGTCCCCCACCGGGGATGCATTCCCACCCGGACCCTCCTGGAGACACCCGTCCTGTGACCAGACAGGACGACCTCAGCAGAGCACCGAATCCAACAAGCTGAGGCCTGACGGGGCTGAGACACGTGTGTGTGTGTGTGTACACGTGATCCCTCATGCCACGAGCAGCGATAGATAAAGGATGCGTAAGTACAAACACCAATTACCATAATAAATCATTTGTCAGATGCGTGTCTGCCGGGCAGTGTGGAAGCTACGCTCCAATGTGACAGGCCTATAAATAATAGTGCACGCATCAGCGGCCCGTTTCCCAAGCCTTCCCCCAGACACCCACATGCACTCATTCAGACTGTTAGAGCTTGAAGGGACCTCATCACCTTGAAGCAGCCCGTTTCACCGAAGAGGAAACTGAGGCCCACGGAGGGGCCGGGACTTGCTGAAAACCACACTGAGCATTTATCCACAGCGAGGCCTGAACCACAGCCTCCTGACCTGAAGCCAGGGCCCTGTCTGCTTCAGCTTTGCTTCATCTTCATTCTGGTTGGCTTGCTCCAGCACAAATTATTTTCCGCATAAATATTTTGTTGCTTGGGTTCAGGGCTATCCATCCCACGTGATCACAGGAACTGGCCTCGCTCACGTTTGTATCAGCCACAAAGCCTGATGTAATCTGGAACTGGAAGAGATCTCCGGGGCCCTCCCTTCGTTAGCCCTGAGAGGTTTGCTGCCGGGGCCTGGATCTCCCCAGAGAGGGGCAAGGCGCCGCCCCTGCCTGGGGGAGCAACTGGATGTGAGCCTCGGGAGGGAGGCCCGGGGCCTCAGGAGCATCCCCCGAGCAGGGCTGACGTTTGCAGGCAGTCCACACGCATCTGCTGAATGGAGAAGGCTTTTCTCACAAAGTACGAATCCCTTGGAAGCTCTCAGACATCTGTTTAGAAACGATCCCGTAGAGTGACGGAAATCCCTTCGTACAGCAGGGACACTAACTGTTAGAGCCGCAGGGAAAACAGCAACAAAGTTTGCCGGGATCCCGGTTGGACTCGCTGAGGGAAAACTTGGGCTGGGGATCTGAGTGTCTGAGTGAAGGAACTGGTGTTCTCGGCGAAGCTTTTGCCTGGCGAGAAGTGATTTTGCCAGCTGAGAAATACTTTTACAGTTGACTTTCTACTGATAGGAAAATATCTGCTGGCAGGCTCATTGCGTGGGGGTGGGGCGACATCCTTGGAGCAGGCTGGGGCGTCTTCCCTTAGAGGGGACCCCAAGCCATAGCGACTTACTCAGATCCCAGGACCTAGTCAGCCTCAGGGGCGGATGTTTTAAATGGTGGTTGGTTATTGACCTTTTTAAACATATTACTTTTAATACATCTTGAAAGAGGCGGGGAAAGATCAATGGACGTGGAGCTGGAAGGTGTAGCTGACAGCCAGGTGGCTATCGCTGCTTGTTCCTGGGAGTGACGTTTTTGGCCTCAGTTTCCTTGGCTGTGATGGGGTGTCACCGGGCTTACAGGGGCCTTGCGGTTACCAGCATAGGCTGTTGGAATTTGAAATCCCAGCCAGCACCGTTTGCTGTGTGCCTTCAGCAGGTCACCAAACCTCTGAGTGTCAGTTGCCGCAGCAGCAGCTGGAAGATTCTTTCCCTTCCTTTCCCTTCCGAGGTGATGAGATAATCTGCAAAGAGCACATGCGGAGTCCCTGGCTCCCCGGTAAGCGCTCGACGAGGGTTAGCTGCTGTTTTCCACCAAAAACACTGGTTTGTCGTGAGGACAGGCTAGACATGAAAATTATAAAAGGCTGAATAAATTCAGGATCGCTCTGATGGCCTCTCCTCCCACCTCAACCTCAAGAAAGAGGAAGACGGATCTTAGCGACTGCAAAGCAACATACACCCCTGTCGGAGGGGCCTTCAAGCCTCTCTGTGGAGATGAGGGAGGATGGCTGCTTTTTAACACATATTCTATGGCTTTTGGAAGGAGAGAGATCCAGATTGCAGAAAGAATGATCAAAGCCAAGGGCGCGCTTTCGATTCCGTCTCTGTCAATTGGCCTAAGATCTTGCTGAACTGCACGTTTCTGCGTGGAAGCGGAGCAGGCGCCAAATTTCAGAGCTCCAGGAAAGCTGCTGTGGGTACATTTCCAACATGAAACCATCACTAGAAACACCTACAGCACGAGGAACATCTAGCAGCTGAACAAGTGTTTTTCGTCCCAGACACCAAGATAGGAAATCCAAAACTGCCTGGCCTTTTAGTAGCAAAGCTGCCTTAGCAGGGCTCAGGGTGGGAAATAAGAATCAGTCATCGCTGGACCCACTGTTCTGCTCCTGTGCCATCACCCCAGCCATCACTGCTGGGTCTGTCTCTTCCCCTTGCTCCTTTGTTGCAAACGATGTGGCGGTGGAAGGTGTGCTAGAAGCAGGGCTATGCAGCGGGTCCCTGGGTTTGAGTCCTGATGTCCCTCTGAATTAAGCCGCATAATCTTGGGCAAGGCTCCATCTTTAGGAGCCTACTATGGGGATGTGGGCGTGGGAGCTGTGAACCTGTCCAAATAGGCGTGAAAAGGCTTTGCAAACTGACCTCTCCATCTGAGGTCTGGGGATGGGCTTTTAGAGATCTTCAAAGTCTTCTGCTTCCTAAATGCAGAGAAAAAACACTGGAGGGAAAGCCCACTAAACGGTCCAAGATGTTAACTTCCATGGAGGGGAGGAAGACTGGAGCAGGGAAAGGGAGTCTCCACATCATTACTCGTATGCATCCGTATTGCTGGGATTTATTACTCTGACGATGTATTTATATCTTATTTGTAGAAATAAGTTTTTTTTTTGAATGAAGATGTCTGCCAAAGTGCTCATGTCTATGATTATGTGCATCTTACTGGGCATTTATTTGGTCCATGAGTTCATCGGGGGCATAGAAAGGGTTAGAGACCTCCAAGTGCTCACGAAGGACACCCTCCTCCCCGCCGGTCCATGCTCCTGCCTTCCCCACCCTGCCCAGGGCTGCCTCCATTGGCGGTCTGTCCAGGTCACAGTGCCTGTCACCACAGCGGTGTCTCCAGGTTCCAGTAACTGCATCCTGCCCTCACCCCTTCAGACCTGGTCCGTCACCAATGTCCTGTTACTGGTCCCAGGCCCTGCGCTACCCTTCGCGGTTTCCCTGCCCACACCTTTGAAACAGTCCCTTTATTAAACTCTCCTCAAATTACCCAGTCTGTGTGTGCCATCTGTTTCCTGCTGGGACCCTGACTGCTACAGTATTTTTAATCTGTCTTTGTACCATCTCTGCCCGTACACTCACACGTCCTCGCATACATTCCCTGACACCCTCACGCACGCTCCACACGCAGGCACACACCACACTTACACACTCACCCACAGACTTGCACTCATCCCCTCACAAACACACTCACTCGCTCAAAGACTTGCACAACATTCACATTCACAGGCACCACCGGCCGCTCCCAGCACCCCAGGGAGATGTAGCCCTCTGGTTAAAATCCTGCTCCCGTGAATGGAAGGTCCACCTGTGATGGGAGAACTGGCCCTTGTCTGCACACCACCCCCTGCCTCCCGGGTGCCCATCACCGATGTGCCACTGAATTGTGACTCTTGCCAGTTCTTCTTTTTTTTCTTTAGAAATGCTGTACTTGGCCTACTACTAATCCGGATGGACCCACCAATGCCAGACTCTCAATGTACTTGGAAAGAGGCTTCGTAAAAGTACCAACTGAAAGTGGCTTCTGGAGAGGTTAGCCATACAGAATAGATACAGGATTAATAACAAAATCTCTCCACCAAGTTTCAGGTAGGGACAGAGGGCAACTTGAGGAGATCATACCCAAAAAAGATTAATTTCGATGGACAGCACCAGGTAATATGGGTGGAAGTTGAAGGGAGACACATCCTGGCTCAATACAAGGTCATCTTTCCAATAATGGGAGCTGTCAAGGAGAGACGAGCCATCTTGTGTAGAAGGGCCATGTCACAGCGAGACTGATGCAGAAAGAGCTGGCACGAAGGACCTCAAAGTCTCCCTAGATGCCCCTGTAACCTTGGGCAAGTCACTTCCCCTCTGAAATTTCCACTTCCTCACTTGTAAAATGGCCACCTCAGTCTAGGGGTACCCAAGGAGTCCTCGACCACTACGAATCCTCTACATCTCTGATCCTACAGGCAAAGAGCTGCAAGAAGTGGGAAGGGGGGCGCATTTGGAAAGGAGCTGCAGAAGTAATTAGTGATGGAAATGCGAATCTCTAGCTGCCTCCCGTCTGAGTGTGCAGATTAAAAAACAAGGCTGACTCTTGGCTGAATGACTGCGTTCCCTCCAGAGCAAATGGCAGCAGTAGGATGTTGAAAAAAATCTGGCCTCTGTTAGAGAGGGAGCAGCAGACCAATTTGGGAGACAAAGGGCCAGACCCTGAATTGTGCCTCGGGCAGCCAGCTTGTCCTTTAAGGGTCTATGGGCCTCAGCTTGTTGATTTTTTAAGTAAGGATGAAAGTTATCAGCCACATGGGCATGTGGGCATGCCTTTTTTTTTTTTTTTTTTCCGGATTAAGACATACGAAAGTCCCTAGCCTTCCTGGCTGCATGGAAATCATCCAAGAAAATGTGTTTGGGTCCCAGTTCCCATGTCTACTGGCCATGTGACCTTGGGAAGCTGGTTTCAAGCCTTTTGTTTTCTCATCTGCGGAGGGGATTGCGGCATGTACTCCACAGAATGGGAGTAAGGGACAAGGCGCCGAAGCACACGAAACACCTGGCACACAGAGTGGCGAGGATTGTGCCCACAAATAAGGAGATTTGTGGGATATTAAGTCTGACTATCATCAGAAACTGCAGTGTGGCCTGTGCTGAACCTGGCTGTGACCTTTATTCTCTGCAGCCTCTGCAACATGAGGGTGGTGGGTGGGCACCCAAGGGAGGGATCTGAGGGAGCTTGGGCAGAGTCCTCAACTTTATCAGGACTCCCAGATATTCCCCCATCCCAGGGCTATTCTTTGGGCCCTCTGGAAATTCTTTTAAACTACGGGGTGATGGGGGGCAGTGTCAAAATAAGCCACTTTGCCCATTCTTACTCTGGCCTAGTGGTCTTGGTGAGGGGGTTAGTTATCTGGGGTCCACACCTCTCAGCTCCCCATAGGCCCCTGGGGGTTAGGCTCACAGGGTTCTTAGACATCCTTGGAACTATCTGCCCAAATACAATCTAAGCTGATTTAGGACCGGGTTCCCCTCAGATCCTGCTGTGTAGGGGTGGCGGTGGGGGGGCCCAGTAAGGCGAATTGGGGTGGAGAGGCAGCCAAAGCACAGGACCCCAAACCATTCCTTCTCTAAATGAAAGAGCTTGTTCTAGGGGCACCTGGGTGGCTCAGTGGTTGGAGTCTTCATAACAGTTACATCCTTCATAAGCTCTCCTGCCAAGTAAGTTATTTGGGAAACTCAAGAATTCCCACTGGCCACAGGGAAGTTATGAAGATGAAAACTTTGCATTTTAGATCCTGAGAATTTTATTAATATGTTGCTATTTTAAGCCACCATACAAATATCCTTTGTATTGATTTCTGTGCGATGTACCCACTGAATAAATATGCCAATTTCTGCCAGGGAGCCGAACAGTATTTTTAACCTACTTTAAAATATGTGTTGTTTCCTATGGTTTTTTAAAGTTTGGAGTTGATTATGAAAGCACTTTCAATTTTAAAAAATTCTTCTTTCCAGAGAATATACATATATATTTTAAACTATTAAATATAAAGTGTAATGGGATGTAGTTTCAGATGCAGTTTTGAAACCACAATAAAGGTAAAGAAAAAAAAAAGAAAGGTAAAATGAATTTTTTTTGCTGTTGTGTGCCATTATATTGGAAAACACTACCACCACCACCACAAAGAAAGTTCAAGTAATAATTCTTTGAATATATAACTGAAATATATTCTTACATGTACTTTCCCCCCTCATCACTGCCTATTTAGCCAGTGTAGACTGTTTAGTGTATGACACTATTAATGTAATCAGGGCCCTACTAGAAGTTTCAGTGTCTTCACAAATCAAGGGAAAAAACCAAGCAGAGGACTGAAGCTTTTCACACCTTGGCTATGGATCCTCATGATAATGACACGGTAGACTGGGGTAGATCAAGGGCTCGTTCAGGGGCTTTTGTTTGGTTCCAAATAGTTAGCCCTGGGTTATTCTCTTTCCCTTTTTTCAAAACAGGTGATTGGTGGGGGCTTCGGGGAGAGATTCCTTATGTCTCAGGGCCATTGGGAATATAAACTGGATGATATTTAAAGACTGGTTGGAAGTTTGGGTTGGAAGCACTGAAGGCCATGGTGGTTATTATTTGTGACTCAGAAGAAACTTCCTGGTGATGAACAGAAATACAAAGTTTCCATCTTGTAAACTGATACCACTGTTGCCTTTGCTTTGTGGATGGAGAAGCCTTAGAAAATCCAGGCACAGGAGAAGGGCTGCCCTGGGAGCTCCTGGGGCACCTTACAGCTTCAGAGTCAGAGCTAAGAAGGGCTCAGCATCATAGGACGCACGTTCTGGGACACCTTGGTCACGAGGTCTGACTGATGATTAGAAAGTCCTCAATTTTGAGCCTAAACCGGCCAGGGGGATGCATGAGGTCTTTTCTTCCTGGTAGGCTTTGCGGCTGCTGGAGGTATGACTCTTTGGAGCAGCCTGTGCTCCTCCTCCCCACATCCAGGAAACCCATCCCAGGAAACCTGGGATTACCTGAAGTTGTAGCCTGGGGACACGCTGCTCTTCTCTGAAACGCCATCCAGCCGGGTGAAGGAGTACTTGGGGATGCACTGGTCCCAGGCCCTGTCCAGGTCACACACCCAGCCGATCTTAATACCGAGGACTCCACCCTGTGGAAAGGCGCCAGCTGTGAGGAGGATGCGCTGTCTCCACGGCCCGCCAGGGTGGGGACTGGGGGTGGTGACACACAGACACCAAATTCTTCCCATCCTCTAGGTGGAGGGAAAGTGATTTGCTCCCCCCCCCCCCCCCCCCCCCCCCGGGGGTTGCTTAGGAAACAAAGTGCTGCAGTCTGGGGTGTGGACCTTTGAGTCTCTAAGTCCTGCTTTTGTCTCGAGTCCCTTAGCAGCGATCCAGGATCCCTTAGCCATTGGGGGGGGGGCGGAATGCTTTTTCAGGGCGCTAAGGTGAAGCGTGAAGGCCTGGAGGGGAGACGGAGGCTCGGCGCCCCGCAGCCCCGGGGCGGGAGACCGCGCTGAGGCTGCAAGCCCGGTGCAGGCCCGCGCGTGGCTCAGCTCCGAGGTGGCGCTGCCTGGCTGCGGTGCCCTCCCCGGCCCTTCCACCCTCCGCCGGCTAAGCGGCCCCTAGCGCTTCCTTAGGTCCTCACCGTCCTGGCCAGTTTGGCGAAATCCTGCCCCGCAAACTTGACCACATCCCCCACCCGCAAGATGGGGCAGAAGGGGGCCTTGTCAGGGTGGAAGCGGCATGTCTTCATGTCAGCGGCGGTCAGGTTGGGAAGGAGGTTGCCCCTGCGGAGGAGGAGAGGACAGAAGCAGGGTAAGGGGTTGGAGGAGCGAAGACAGGTGCGCATGAGTGTCCCTAGGCTTCCCGGTCCAGGTGGGAGGACCCGGGAGCTGTGTCTTGGACACTCCAGGTGGGAGGACCCGGAGCTGGTGTCTTGGACACTCCAGGTGGGAGGACCCGGAGCTGGTGTCTTGGACACTCCAGGTGGGGGGACCCGGAGCTGATGTCTCAGACACTCGCGGGCTCCGGCACCTTGTCCCTGCATCTCTTTGCAACCCCGTCCCCTTCCCTCCGTATTAGGGTTGAGTGCTAGCCCCTGGCTCCCCAGTGTGGGTGAGGGGGGCGCCCAGGGGGCAGGAGTCACGCCTGATTCCTCTGGCACCTCTGTGGTGCCTGGTGTCACCCTCTCTCTGCATATGCTCGATGTCCACCAAAGACTTGCCAGATGAAAGAGTCACAGAAGTCCTGACTGGCCAGTGGAGAAGGGACACCGCCCTTGGGCTTGAGGTGGGAAGGAAGAAGTGGGATGGGTGCCTTGGGCCCCAACCTTCAGAGGCATCGGGGCTCCAGGCCCAGGCTGAGCCTGTCCCTCACCCGCCTTAAGCAGAACTCCCATCTGGGTCCTGAGCCCCAAGGCGGGAGGCTGGTAGAGAGGTGGACCTCAGAGCCCACCTAACACTCGGTGCTCAAGACCAGCTTGGAGATTGGGAACAGGAACCCCAGGGAGATGGGGAGAGGGCAGGAAAGCACAGAGAATTGTGTGGATGCGCTTCTCCACCCCTCTGAAAACAGGCTGGCAGGGTGGGGTGGGTGCCCTGCTTTATGCTTTAGGGAGGGAGCTGGGACTCACTTCTCAAAGTTGAAGAGGGGGAACCGGATGCTGTTCTTGATGAAAATGGTGAAGTTCTCGGCTTCCATCATGACAGGCCTGTGGGTGAGAGCAAGGCGGCCTTCGCTTCTTGGGAAGAGGAAGGGGAAGCAAGGGGTTTTCCCCCAAGGGACCACCTCTCCCCGTGGATGTTTCCCACCAGACCCCTGGTCACAGCCTCTCGGGAGCCCAGGGCTGGAGGGTGGGGGGAGGTAGGAGAGGCGGGGGCAAGGTGCCATCCTGAGGCCACTTCCCCAGGGGCCTAGGAGCGGACACTGCTGGGGGTGCCCACGAGACCCTGTGCAGGCTCAGAGATGCAGAGCTGCGCCTATGGGCAAAGCAGAGCTGGGGTGGGGGCCTCACATTTCCACCGTGTCCACCTCGGTGGGGCACCAGCCCTGGATCTCACAGGTCCGGAGCGTAGAGCTGTAGTTCACGCAGCGGCCCGTGAGGATCCCTGTGAGGGGGAGCCACCAGGCTGGGTGCCTGCCTGGCCCTTTGCTACCCTCTTAGCCCACCCCACCTCTCATTGGAGACCACCTCCATTCCGGGACCCCACAGGTGGAGGGGAAATACAGGGAGGTCAAGGGAGGTGGACCTGTGGTACAGGAGCCCTGCCCAACTCTCTCCCTCCTCTCCTCCTGAGCTCTAGACCAGGCCAAGGGGAGGAGACAGCCTTCCTCTGACACGTCCCAGGCCCAGCCACCCCAGCCACCCCGAGGGCCCTGTTTCCTTGCTCCCCAGGCAAAGGGTGCCCTTCCTTACCTCTGAGTCTTTGCAGCAACTGTTCCTTCTGCCTAGAATGTTCTTTTTAAAGCCCTCCTAGTTGGCAGCTGCCAACTCTTTCCCATCCTTCAGGGCCCATCTAAAATGTCACTGCCTCTAGGAAGCCATTTGGAGCCACCTACCTGGAAGCACTGTCTCTCCCTTCCCCAGCTAGCTCCCTGCTGTTCCTCCCTGATAGTACTTGCTCCCTCCCAGGGCACCTGTCTGTCATCCCCGGGCTGTGGGCTCCCCTGGGGGCAGCCCCCATTGGGTCTGGCACATAGTGAGCACCAGTACACGCCAGTTCCCACTCTTTCTCCCCCATGGGGGATGTGCTGTCCTCCAGGGTCCCACGAACACTCTGGGGGTGCGAGGGGGTGGGAAGGGCTGCACTCACCCCCACCCGGGAAGCGCTGAGGCCCACACTGGCTGTCCGACACACAGCGATACTTCTCCTCGCTCTGTGGGGAGACAGGTCTGCAGGTGGGTGTAGGGCTCTGAGCTGGCCCCGGATGAGCCCCTTGGCTCCCAGCGCTCCCCCATAACCAGGGGCCTTTGGGAGGTGGCAGGGGCTGGACCACGGACCTCTGCCTACACTCAGTGCCCCTCCCTGCCACCCCTCTGCACCCCCACCGTTTCCTTCCTTGACCTGCTTCATCCACCCTCCCTCCTCCCCTCACCTCTGGGCAGAATCCTTGCATCTGGTTTTCGGTGACTATCATCTTGGTGATGATGACAAAGACAGAGGTGCCCTTGGTGGGAGAAGGGAGAGGAAAAAATGCACCAGTGGCAGCCCATGAGGCGAATAGTACTGTTATCCCCACTCTACGGATGGGGACACTGAGACATAGGGTAAGAGATGAGGCCAAGGTCACAGGGCTAACCAAGGGCAGAGGGGGGTTCAAGTCAGGTCCTACCACCCACCTTGCCTCTCTTACTCCCTCTGTGTGTGTCCTGCTGATCTGCAGACGGAGTGTGGCAGGGCCAGAGGGGACCCTGCTGTCCTGCTGCCTAGTGATGCACTCTGGAGGGCAGCCGCCCTTCCCCCCACCCTGCACCTCCCAGCCGCTGGGGAAGGGGTTTGCTGGTCCCTGATGCCATACAACCTGGCTCAGGGATCTCACTGGCACTCTCCTTGCCTTGGCCCAGCATCTGGGCAACCACGTAGCGCCCTGGGGTAGGGGGGCCGTACCTGGGGTGGGGTCACATAATCAGACACGTCCATGACTCTGTTGGCATAGCGTCCAAAGCCTTTCACTTTGGTGACGACCGAGGACTCAATGGCTGTGTCCCGCACCTGGTAAGCCTTCTCGTGCAAGAAAACCCACCTGGGCAGGAGAGCAGGGATGGAGAACGAGAGAGAGAGAGAGAGAGAGAGAGAGAGAAGGGTCTAGGCCTGTGGTGCAGAGGCCGGAGGGCTTTCCTGCCCCCACGGTAGACCGGTAGACCGGCCACACTCGGTGTCTGGCCAGGGGAAGGCCTTTGCTGGAGGGGAGGGACCTCCCTTGGGTTAGCTTACACTGGTGTTTGTCCATCTTTCCCATTTCCTGCTTTCTGAACATGTTTAGACTTTTTCCCCCTAACCCCCCCAACATGAAATTTTAATACTACAGATATCAGCTTATGTGCTGTATGTACATTTGTGTTTTACATATGAGAAGAGTGAGATTTTTTTGTAATCCCTCAAGAACAGATTTTCACCCCCTTGAGGGCGATCGCCCCTCCACCAACGCACTGTCCTTCCCACGGACCCCCAGGCCACCTCTTTGGCAAGCGACGGGAAAGAGGACCCCCAGAGGGTCCTAGGCCTCTGGCCCTGAGCATCCCAGGCTTTGCTCGGGGCGGGGGTGGGGGGGGTGTCCCAAGTGCAGGCACATTATAGTAGTTCAGTAAGCAAATCAGTGAAGGCGTCCGGGAGCTGAGCCGGGTGCTTGGCAGGGGCTGCATCTGTGCCGGCGCCAGGTGAGAGGCGGGAGGAGGCAGGAGCGGCGGCTGCCCAACCCTCCCGGCAGGTGAACGGGACGGGAGTCGGGGCGCTGGCCCGGGCATCAGGGCTATTCCTTGGGCTGTGCTGCCACCCCGTGGACGTTTACCTCTGCCTCCCTCCTGCCGCACGCCCGCCCTCCCTCGGGACCAGGAGGGAGGGCCTCCTTGCTTCCTTCCACTCCACCCCCTCCTGGCTTGGCAGCCCTTCCCCAGCAGCGAGAAGAGCCTCTCCGGGCCTGCGAGGGGCCGCCTTTCCCATCACAGCCCTCCAGGCTACAGCCACCCGCCGCCTCAATAGCACATTTCCACCCTGCGGCCCGTCCCGTTAGCTCCAGGCAGCAGATGCTGCTGCAGTCCCCGGTCCCCACAGTGCGGCTGAGAGGAGGCCATCAGGTGGGGTTGGGAGATGCCGCGCCCTCTTGATTTTGGAGAGACACCGGTGACGTTTTGTGGAATCCAGGAGCGCACTTTGGGGAATGCTGGGCCAGGGTCATTTTCTGCTTGCCAACCAGGGAGGCACAAGGTTGAGGACGAGCCGCAGGAAGGTGCTGGAGACCAAGTAGTGGAGAGAACACAAAGCTGGGGGAGCGCGGGTCTGGGAAGCTGACCTAAGGACTTCTAAGGAGGGAGTTAGGACTTCAAGCCCCGGAGCTTTCCAACCCCAGAAAGTTGCCCAAGAGCGGGCTGCCTGCAGGAGGTGGTGAGCTCCACGTGCCCGGGAAGACTCAAGGACACGCGTTCTGGTGGGGAGCAGTTGGACTGGATGACCTCTGGAGTCCCAATAGAGGGGAACAGCTCCCAGGTCATGCGGGGGGGGGGGGGGGGGGGGCGGTCACAGCCACTTGTGGGACGGGCACCCCTCTGTCATGTTCATGTGCACACAGGCTGACACTTGCAGGAGGTTCTGTTGAGTGTTCCTCAAGAGGGCTGGGAGTGTCCCATCGTGAGGCTCTTGAATTCCCAATGTTCTCTCCAGTGGGACAGGAGGGGAGGAGTCACAGCCGGTGGCAAGTGGCTCCTAACCTGTCCCCCATTTTATTGAGAGCAGGCCGTGTCCTGAGGCACGCACCATTAGGAACAGTTCACAGGCTTCTGTGAGGCTCTTATGAACACCTCGCTGGTGTGGACGCGCCTGTGGTGCCGAGTGCTTTATTTTCCTAGCACTTTTCTCCTTTTTTTTTTTTTTTGGAAGGGGAGGGGTTTTGTCAAGGTCTCCTAAGGATGCATGGCTCACATAGAAATCTCATCCACCTTCCTACATCCAAATGAGTATTACCAGCTCCTGGGGGGGGGGGGGTCACCCTGTGCAGTGGAGGGCATGAGGCCAAGGGCCCAAACTCCCTGCTCCCAGCTGAGTGCCCCTCTGTCCCCAGGACAAGCCACAGTTGCAATCTGCCCTCTGGAGCCTCAGTGTGCCTGGCCACAGAACGCACACATCTCTTAAGGGGGGGATGGAATGCCATGGTTTCCTAAGGTCCCTTACGCAGGAACTCTTGCAGATGAGAAGCAGGGTGCAGATTATTATCACCAGACCAACATAGCCCGCTTAGTGCTCTCTGTGGTAAGGGTTCCTAGAGTCCTTAGCAGAACCCCGTGAGACACCTCTGTTGTCATCCTTATGTTGCAGATAAGGAAACAGAGTGCTGTGCTGACTTGCCAAGCTGGTACGTGGGTTCCAACTGTGGACATCCTGCTCAGAACCACCTCGCGCCTTGACCTGGATCCTGGTCCCAGTGGTGCTGGTCCTGCCTGTCACTAGGGAGCACATCTCCAGCCCTGGGAAAGTCTCAGGAGGAAGGGCCATAGGGTTCGGGAAGACCAAGGAACCTCTCCTTCCTCCTCCTTCAACGCTCCTCCTTGTGCCCAGTGGGTAGGAGAGGCCACATCAGAATCTATCTCTGAGTTAAATAATAAGTGGAAGAATTTCAGTGGCCCCTTGGGGCCCAAGGACGTCACTGGGGCAGCTCAAAATAAGGGAATGCTTCATTTCCAGAATAGAGGGGCTGAGTCTGTCTCCAGAGGCCAGGGCTGAGGAGATGGGGCAGGACCAAGTCTTCAATTCTTGGCATTTACTCTGCTGCTCTGACTTATTTTTTTCTCGTGTTCCTGGTTTATTATTTATAGAGCGGAAGGCGGGTGGCAGCTCCTTGGCAGGTGGGATATGCAGGAAGGAGGCCAGCACCCTTCTGTCCACCCCCAAGGAGTCAGGGAGGAGGCTGGGGAGGGGGCGTGCGGAGTGTGTGCTGTGTGTGCCAGGAGGAGAGGGGCCTCTGAGGAAGGTGTGAGCCCGATGGCGGGGAAGCAGGAGGTGTGTTGGGGAATCTGGGGAAATGATGAGAGTTGCCGCCTGTTAGTTGGTCTCCCGTTGCAGGCAAGGCACTCGGCATGTTAGTCCTCCTTGCTGCACTCCGAAACCCACTTTCCAGATACAAGGACTGAGACTTAGAGACATGAGGTGACCCGTCAATGCCCTGCTCCTAGCCGATGTCACAGTGAGGCTTCCAAGTAGGGGGTCCTCCTCCTTCCGTGGTCTCTCCATCATGGGGCTGCAGATGGGGGCAGGTAGGGGAGATAAGAGTGAATGCCGCTCCTCTCTGCATCTGTAATATGGGGGGGTTCCAATAGGTCTTCCCACCACCCTTGTTGCCGAGTGTCCCATGGGGTGCCTCAGGGTGCTATCCTGGGCTGAGGTGATGGGGCGGTGGGCCAAGAAGGTGGGATTCCAGGCCCCTCCCTTGAAACCAGAGCAGCTCCCCTGTGTAACTGCCTTATGTATTGAGCTTCTTTATAGGATTCAAAACGAGGCTTGGGGCCCCCGGGTGGCTCAGTAGGTTGGGCGTCTGACTCTTGATTTCGGCTCAGGTTCTGATCTCAGGGCTGTGGGATCGAGCCCCACATCTGGCTCATGCTCAGCATGGAGATTGCTTGTTCCTCTCCCTCTGCTCCTCCCCTTGCTCTTCCAACCAACCAACCAAATAAATAAATAAATAAATAAATAAATAAATATTTTAAAAAGATTCAAAATGAGGCTGAGTATTATGAACTAAATGGGACAACTGTGCAAATAGTGAGTCTGTGGATTGGGCCTTGCAGGGGGAGGATGGGACAGGGAGGGCAGGGCTGTGAGGAGGCCGAGGCACCATCAGGCACTGCAGGTTCTTCTGATGACAGAGCATCAGACGGCCAGTAATGTCCCTCTGTCAGGAGGTGGCTTCCTTCAAGGACTCTGCAAACCAGCTCAGGCCATCAAACAGCCAGCAGTTCAGGAAACTCGGTAAACTCAGTTCCCAGGGGTCTCCTATTTTGTCCTCAGCTCCCATAGGATCCCCAGAAGAGACTGGCTCTTCGGGAGTCCCACCGCACTGAGGAGACTGGGGTCACCACCTAGATCCAGGGAAAGCCATGAGAGAAACACCACTGGCCTCTCTGTGTACCTGGACGGGTAAAGGACACCAGGGATGAAGTGGGGTCAACTCCAGAAGGCAGCTGAGGCTGGAGCAGGGGTGAGAGCACGTGTGGACACGACTAGCTGGTGTGCTGCTGTAAATGCATGAGAGAAACAGTTGGCTCATGGGACATGTGTCCTAGGAGGGCTGTGCATCGGGTCTATCTCACAGGGATCATACAGAAGACATTCAAGTGCTACTTAATATCACAGCGTCACAAATCTTTCTCAATTCTACTGAGTCAGGCCCTCATCATCTCTCTCAACAAGCCTGCACCACCCTTCACAGGGTATCCTGCCTCCACTCCTACCCACTCCCATCCCTTGGTGAGTTAGCCAGAGCAATCTTTCCAACTCAGATCTCATCATCTGTCTTTCTCTGGCTCTTCCTCTCTCCTTACCTGGCTCCCCCCTCACACACACACACACACACACACACACACACACACACACACGGTTCCCATCCCATCCTTTGCTCCTGGTAAAAGTGAAAGCTCTGAGGGCTTCTGAGGTCTGGCTGGGTCTGTGATCCTACCCTCATCTTACACCACCCTTGGCTTTACTCCCTCTGCTCTGCTGTGGCCATACAGACCTTCTTTTCCTCTCCCCATTGGCCTGGCTCTTTCCCTTCGCAGAGCTGGTGTCTCTGCCTCTGAAGAGGAACCCTCTTCCTTCCCTTTCTTTTCCTGGGTTGCTCATACTCATCCTTCAAATCTCGGCTTGGGCAGCATGTCTCCAGGAAACCTTCTCTTAGGTCCCCGACTGGGTCAAACACTTCCATACCAGCAGCTCTCCTGGCACTCCCTGTGCACGTCTCCTTCAAATCTTGAGCCACTGTTAAACTGTATATTTGTTTGTGGACATGGTTTGATTTATGCCCATCGGTTGCATTGCAAGCTCCACGAGGGTGAGGGTGCTGTCTGCTTTTGCCCGTGTTCTATGCTTGGTGCACAGTGCCTGGAATGAAGAAATGCTCAAGGAATTTCTGCTAAATCAAAGACAATGGATTTGTGAAGTCCTAATGGTGCGCGGGCTCATGTGCAGAGAGATGGGGCTCAGGCCAGGGGGCCGGGCTACACGCTGCGAGGATGTAACTGGAAGGAGCCTCTCCGTGGGGAGCTGTCAGGCTGGGAGATGGATGGGGTTGGATATGGAGACGCCAAAGAGCCTCTCATGCTTGTTCCTGCAGGCCGGGCTCCAGCCCCAAGGATCAGGGCATCAGATCATATCACGGCGAGGGAGGGACAGGGGCAGTGGGAGAGCAGAGCAGGCGGGTCCAGGAGCCACTTTCTACCCTCCATCAACCTTCTGCCCGAAGCCAACAGAGCCAGAAATGTGCTGAGGCAGACTTTGGACTCACCCGGACCACCACACCGTCTCGCGGCTCTAAACAGTTATAGCCTCGCATATATGCGTGAACGCAGAACATTTAGGAGTCAGCTCCTAGCCTGGCTCTGGAGATGAGGACACGGCACGTTTGCAAACATTCCAGCTCACACAACCTCGAAGCTGGAAGTAAACTTCAAGGCCAAAGCTCGAATCTCTTCTCTCACATCCCTGAGAGGAGCACCGGCTGCGTGGCCTTGCCTCCAGCAGCCACATAAACGAGTCCTACCGGCTCCCGCAAATCACGCAGGGAAAAAAAAAATCCCTTAATCCATATGTGCCCACTTTTCCACGCACACACCACTCTGACCCTTCAGGCAAGGGGGCCCATGCACACGCAGCTCCGGCCCACACGCACGCACACCGGATGTCTTCTTGGACTGGTTTGAATTAACTCATGACAGCCGTCAGTGGTTTGCTCTCTCACACACAGAGCCATTGTCTCAAGGGATGGCTTGAGACTAGAGGCAGGCGCACTGGGAAAGAAAGATCTAGAGGCTTCTGCCTGTCGTTTCTGGTGTCCAGCAGTGTGTGCAAATGACCACAAGAAGGAAAGAACCTGTGTCCCCCCCCCCCCCGCGGCCATTGTCTCCTCCATGGCCCTTGGCACACACACGCGTGTGTGTATGCATGGGGGTGGACGCCTCTGAAGGTGGGTGCCGAGAGGGGGTGTTCAGACCACCGGCTCTCAAGCAACTCCCGGGATGGGTTATATGGCGCAAAGTTGGGCAGCGGCAGAGAATTCACGCTTTCTGACAAAGAGGAGTGTTTCTGGATCCGTGAGGAGGGACCCGGTATCGTGTTCAGAAAAGCCCCCCCCCCCCCCCCCCCCCCCCCCCCCCGCCGCCGAGCAGCTCTTCCCTTGAGCGTTATCTGTGCCCTCGACTCTCCCCCTGCCCAGGGCGCAGACATCCTGCTTTGTCCTCCCCTCCAAGAGCAAGGGCTTCTCCCCTTGCCCCTTTCTTTCACCAACTCCTCACGCCAGGAGGGGAATCCCTCATTCCAAAGTGGTCTAGTTCTGTCCTTCCCACCTCACCATTGACCTGGTCACCCCATCCCCATCTCCCTTGTGTCGGTATCTTCTCTTCCCCTTTTCTGTGCTCCCTCTTCGTTTTTGAGACCCCAAAGCATTGGTTAGGGAGAATGGGAAGGCGTGAGGGCAGTCTGTTCTCTGGTGGGAGTAGGAAAGGAAGGAGAGAGGGTCACCTGGGACGTCTCCTGGCTGAGGGCGGCACTGGGGCAAGAACTCCACTTCTTGGGGTGTGTGCCTGGAAACCACTCTCTGACTCCAGAGGATTTACTGGGGAAGAGGACTAATCTGGGGACCAGATCCCTGACTCTGTAGAAGAGACTGTTTCTTCCAAGAGAGGAAAGGCTCAGGCAGCTGGACAGCAACAGTGAGTGGACACCAGGCAGCAGCACCCCCCCACCCCGCTAGGACCCAAAGGGCCACGGGACTCACCCCACAAAGTAGGAGATGATCAAAAGCTGGACTGCCCGGTTGATGACCCCAATGGTCCAGCTCTTCACAACCACCGACTTGGTGGTCTCGTAGGTGAAGAAATCTGACACGCAGTTCATGCTGAGAGAGCGCTCGGGGGCCACTCAGGAGGGACCCAGTGGTGGCCTCAGGAGGGACAGGTCCTCGGGACAGGGAGACAGAACTCAAAGCCTGGAGGGAACCGCTTGGAGGGGAGCCTGGTTCTTTAAGTCAGGAGACCCTAGCGCAACACCCAGGCTCTCTCTGCTCTTGACACCCTGGGCTGCCAAGAGTCCAAGGCCAGGGCGGGGGGGACCCCCTTTTTGTTCGTCTCCACCCCACTCCCCTGTGATGTCACGGCAGGGGTGGGGTCTCCAATCCCCGCTCCTGATTGCCTGGGATGCAGCTGGCTAGGGCCCTCTGGGAGTCATGGTTTATCTGCACTCTGTCTACCCTTTCTGTTCCGTGCTGCATCTTCCTCCCTGCTCACCAGCCGCCTCACGCTCTCCTTAAAGCCCCCTGCAGTGTCCCAGCCCCAGCCACCAAACCGCCTTCCCCAGGCTGAGTGCCTGCCTCATTCGTGACTCTTCCCAAAGCCATGCAATTCAGTGGCCATCCGCTCCCTTTCTGAGTCGCCTCCAATACCGTGGGTCAGGGGGAAGGGTCTCTTGAATATTTCTCTGGATCTCCTGGGAGGGGTGAGTAAGGAGTCGTAGAGTTCACGTCCCTAACTCAGGTTGGCAGTGGCTGAAGCTTGACCCGCAGCATAGTGTTAACCACATTGGAGTGTTTGCTTTTATTTTGCTTTGTTTTCCTGTGAGTTTCCTTAACTGAATCGTTTGTCAGATAACATGCTCCTGGGAGGCTGGGGCTGTTTCTGTCTTGTTCACTAGTTTTCTAAAATCCTAGAACCGGGTGGGGGTTCGGGCCATATTGAACGTATGCTGCTGGACAGGGCTGCGTGGCCGTCTCCCGGAGGTTAGGGTCACGAGTTCAGGGAGCAGCAGTGCATGCGCTGCCTCTCAGGCCAGCGTGGGGTTCACAAGCTGGCGGAACCAAGTCAGATTGTCAGGAAGTCTTGAACTTAAATATTCTGTCCTAATGTCTTCAGGTAGGACAGGTGCCACCAGTCGTTCTGGATATAGACTCATTGTGATTAGGGCAGAGGAGACTGGACCGGGTGGGGGCCCTGGGCAAATCCTCTTTGGGCCTCAGTATTCTGATCTGCAAAGGAGGTAGGAGTGGACATACTCAACATTTCTCCCAGGCCTGGCCTCCTCTGATTTTATAAGATGTGCCATCACGCTGATGCCGAGGTCCTCCCTCTGCCATCCGCGCTGGTGCGGGGACCACCCCGCCCCCCGCCCCGCCATCCACTTCGGTGCGGGGACCCCCCCCCCCCGCCATCCACTTCGGTGCAGGCACCGGGTCCCCCCCCCCCCCCGCCATCCACTTCGGTGCAGGCACCGGGTCCCCCCCCCCGCCATCCACGCCGGTGCGGGGACCCCCCTGCCATCCACTTCGGTGCAGGCACCGGGTCCCCCCCCCCGCCATCCACGCCGGTGCGGGGACCCCCCCTGCCATCCACTTCGGTGCGGGCACCGGGTCCCCCCCTGCCATCCACTTCGGTGCGGGCACCGGGTCCCCCCCCACTGCCATCCACTTCGGTGCGGGCACCGGGTCCCCCCCTGCCATCCACTTCGGTGCGGGGACCCCCCCCCCCGCCATCCACTTCGGTGCGGGGACCCCCCCCCGCCATCCACTTCGGTGCAGGCACCGGGTCCCCCCCCCCCCGCCATCCACGCCGGTGCGGGGACACCCTGCCATCCACGCCGGTGCGGGGACCCCCCTGCCATCCACTTCGGTGCGGGCACCGGGTCCCCCCCCCCCCCCCCGCCATCCGGCCGGTGTTTGGAATCAGGGCTCTGCGGTGCCTGTGACCCCCCGCCCCCGCCCCGCCCCCCGCGGACCCGCAGGCCACCCCTACATGGACTGCGGGCTTCGGGAGGGAAGTTTTGGGTGCGGACAGAGAAGCCCTTTCAAAGAGCATCCGGTGCCGTGTGGCGGGAGGACGGGACAGTCACTGCGACACCGACACCCCGGCCCCCTGCTCCCCAGGACCGTCCCGGGCGGGACGCGGGAAAGGCGCAGGCACGCGTCCGCGGGAGGTCAGACAGGAGACAAGCGCACGGCTTCTCCCCAGGACCCCGTCCTCCCCTCAACAGGTGTGACTTTTAAAGAAGGAGCCCTACGCGCCGGCTTCTCCGCCTCGGGGTCCCCGCAGGGTCCTGAACCGCTCGCGGCCCTCCCCTCAGGTCCTCCAGGCCGGCTGGCGCTCTAGGCGGCCGCCTCGCAGGCCGGCCGGGCTCGCGTCTCTCTAGCTCGCTCGCTCTCTCTATGGTCCGTGCACCGCTTCCGGTGGCGGGCCGCGGGGCCGCGCACGCGGGAAAACCTTCCCCGGCGTCCCCCCCGTCCCCCTGTCCCCGCCCCCCCTCCCGCGTCCCCCAGCGCGCCCACCGCCCGCACCTGGGCCGTCGCGAGGCTGCAGCTCGAGGAGGTGGGTGGTCGCCGCCGCGTGCCCCGGGAGGCTGCGGGCCTCGCTCCCCCCCGCGGGCCGCCCGTGATGGGCCGTTCCGCGTTCGAATCCACGGGCGGCGGGCGAATCCATTTTAGGGGGCGGGGGGGGGGGCTTGGGCCCGTGGCCGCGGCGCGGCGGGAGCGCCAGGAGGAAGCCTTGCCCTCGGAGCCGGGTCTCGAGCCGCAGAGGTGCAGCCCCCGGGGTTCCGCTGCTCGTTGCCATGGCGCCCGCTGGAGCGCCCCGAGCGGGCGTCTGGTCCCGCTGTAAGCGCGACTCCAGGCCGGGTTCCCCAGCCGCGGCCGGGCCTGGCTCCTGGAGGTTTGCAGGGCCTGCCGTGGGGTCCCTGGCAGATGAGATCCTGACACATCCCAGGTGCAGCCGGGGCTTGCCACCTGGCTCCATCCACGGGCCCAGGGAGGTGCTGCCTTTGATGTTTGTCCCCCCCCCCCCTTCTTGAATTCAGATTCCCAACCTGCTGAGTATCTGCACACCCACCCAGGAGTTGGGGCCCAGCTCCCAGTTGAGGCCAACAGGGGCTGATCAGAATGGCGGAAACACTGGAGTTCAACGATGTCTATCAGGAGGTGAAAGGCTCCATGGTAAGAAGGGCTTGGGCTTTTCGATAGGCTGAGAGATGGAAGGAGAGTAGGCTTTTTATCCATTATCCATGATGTTGCTATTTTGGAAAAAGAGTCCAAGTCGAATGTGTAGTTGGGTGTTTCCCCAACAAAAGGCAATGCCTGCAAATCTCCCTACCGGGTCCAGTGGGGTCACGTTGCCAAAAACCCGTTGTAAGTCGAAAATACCGTTTGAGTAAAAAAAAAAAAAAAAGAAAAAAAGAAAAGCACAGTAATGTTTCTAACCTGATGAACAGGGCAGGTTAATCTTACCCACTTTAAACAGGCCCAGAGTGTTTTCGTTGGCGTAGGCTTCGGCGCAACCATCACAAGGTTTATTTTATGATCGAGTTTGGACACCTTATGTGGTTTATGAAATACCGTCCTGAGAGTGAAACAGAATGAGTAGGGAATGGTTGGGTATCGGTTGTGGCCTGGTGGTGATCAACCCGGGTGACTGTGTGGCTGGCTGGGAGCTATGGTTCACTGCCACTGCCCCAGCGTCCTGAGGGGATTATATACCACCTGCTGCTAGCTCAGGAAAAGATACAGATTCAAATTATGGTTTCTGTTCCTTGCATATCGTTTTCACACCGTCATAAAGTTGAAAGATTGTAAGTTGAGCCACCGTTATTCAAAAAACATCTGTGTAGGAGTTAGAGGATTGCAGACTTTGAAAGGGACCGTTGTCGTGTGCTCCATTCCCCACTGCAGACTAAGGACCTGGTTACCAGGGTTTGGTTTTAGGATCCAGATTTCCAGGTTACTTTTTTTCTTCTTTCTGACCCTCACCCTTGCCAGCTGTTGGTCCTGTATCTGTATCTGGCCAGCCCGGTGTAGGTAGGTGTTGGGTGGGACTGTCTGTGCCCCGGACACAGTGTGTATTGTACCCTTGCATTTGGGCCTGTTTTTCCAACAGAACGATGGTCGGCTAAGGTTGAGCCGCCAGGGTATCATCTTCAAGAACAGTAAGACAGGCAAAGTGGATAACATCCAGGCTGGGGAGCTGACGGAAGGCATCTGGCGCCGAGTTGCCCTGGGCCATGGACTTAAACTGCTTACAAAGAATGGCCACGTCTACAAGTATGACGGCTTCCGAGAATCGGTGAGGTGTCCTGTGGCCATAAACCCCCGTTTACTGTGCCACGTTGTTTATTTTTAATCTAGAAAGAGTTGGGGCTCCTTTGATGGCCGTGTAATTGCTAATTTTGGCTCCTTAGAGCAGGGCCATTGCGGCCATGAAGCACGGTTCAGCTTTGGATGCCTTGTGCTTTGACTCAAGAAGATTTTCTGTTATTGTGATATTTTGGTGGTTTCTGCTTATTGCCTTTATCCAGATTCAGAGTCTTGGTACTTTAGTTTGAGTTTTTTTGTTTTAATGTTTCGACATGTTTGAGTTAAAGACTGTACTGCATTTGAATTTCACTTTCATCAAAGCACTGCCCACACAAAGTCAGAGAGCACGGTGAGGCACATAACCAGGAATGTCAATTCCATACTTTCCTCCTCCCCTGCTCTGACATCCAGTCCCCAGCAACAGCTTCTTTCAACAGTGGGTTTGCTGATAGAAGGTATATCGGGGCAGTTTGTCAGAGAGAATCCCAGAATGTGTTAAGGCCACTGGGGCTTACAGGGATTGCTCTCTCCCCCTCTGCCCACAGGAGTTTGAGAAACTCTCTGATTTCTTCAAAACTCACTATCGCCTTGAGCTGATGGAGAAGGACCTCTGTGTGAAAGGCTGGAACTGGGGAACTGTGAAGTTTGGTGGTGAGTCCTGGGTAGACTGAAGTTTGCAGGAGAAGGTTGGATGAAGAGTTTCAGCTTTTACCTTGTTATGCTCTTTTTGTGCTACTGTTTCTGATTTCCTGTCAGTTTGTAACTCATCACCTAGTTACTGAGGACTGGTAGCAGATGGGGCCTGGTCTTGAGGGTGCAGTGTGACCAAATAGCCCAGTGTCTGGCGGGAGCATTGTTTTTGCAGACTTGAGGGAAGAAACTTGTGGTCGCTAAGCCCTTTCCCCGCAGGGCAGCTGCTCTCCTTTGACATCGGTGACCAGCCGGTCTTCGAGATACCACTCAGCAATGTGTCCCAGTGCACCACTGGCAAGAATGAGGTGACGCTGGAATTCCACCAGAATGATGACGCTGAGGTGTCTCTCATGGAAGTGCGCTTCTATGTGCCTCCCACCCAGGAGGATGGCGTGGACCCAGTTGAGGTGAGGCCTTCCCTGCTCGCCTTGAGAGCAGATGGTGCTGAGCAGGCCCCGGCTGGCCCAGGGGTGCAGCAGGATCCCCACTGCCTGACTACCAGTGTGTACACTTTTGCAGGCCTTTGCCCAGAATGTGCTGTCTAAGGCGGATGTGATCCAGGCCACTGGAGACGCCATTTGCATCTTCCGGGAGCTTCAGTGTCTGACTCCCCGAGGCCGTTACGACATTCGGATCTACCCCACCTTTCTGCACTTGCATGGCAAGACCTTTGACTACAAGATCCCCTATACCACGGTGCTGCGTCTCTTTTTGCTGCCCCACAAAGACCAGCGCCAGATGTTCTTTGTGGTAAGCAGAAAGCCCCAGGGGTGGATCGTCCTGGTTTTTGCATAGTAGATAGGTCTTGCTGGTGTTTGGTTAATCAGCAGTTCTTGTGGAACACTGACTCGTGTGAAACCTGATGTCGCCTCTTCCTTACCAGATCAGCCTAGATCCTCCCATCAAGCAGGGCCAAACCCGTTACCACTTCTTGATTCTTCTCTTCTCCAAGGATGAGGACATTTCCTTGACTCTCAACATGAACGAGTGAGTGTATCCCTGAACTCATGTCCTTCCACTGTCCAGGCAGGAGAGCAGTGTGCCCTTAGAAGGCAGCGGCGCTGGTGAACTCGTCCTCCTCTCTTTGTAGGGAAGAAGTGGAGAAACGCTTTGAGGGGCGGCTCACTAAGAACATGTCGGGATCGCTGTACGAGATGGTCAGCCGGGTCATGAAGGCGCTGGTCAACCGCAAGATCACAGTGCCAGGCAACTTCCAAGGGTGAGAGTGCCGGCCTGGGGTCCTGGCCTGCCTGGGGGGGCGCTTTGCTGTGTCTCCCTGGTAAACCCCTCCTGGGCTGGGAACGCAATCTCCTAGAGGTCTAGTTGGGCCAGAGCATGATTGGTGTCAGCTGTCTCCATTAGAGCAACTTAGTGAAGTTTACTCACATGAGGACCCGAGCACACATGTGTTGCCGCTGAGGGCGGGGCCTTTGGCTCTATGCCACCTGCTCCTGAGGTGGGCGCTGACTAGGCTCCCCGCATCTTCCATAGGCACTCGGGGGCCCAGTGTATCACCTGCTCCTACAAGGCGAGCTCGGGACTGCTCTACCCCCTGGAGCGGGGCTTCATCTACGTTCACAAGCCACCTGTGCACATCCGCTTCGATGAGATCTCCTTTGTCAACTTTGCCCGTGGTACCACCACCACTCGTTCCTTTGACTTTGAAATCGAGACCAAGCAGGGCACCCAGTACACCTTCAGTAGCATTGAGAGGTGAGAACTGCCAGTTACTTTCTGGGCATCCTGGGTCTGTCTCCATCTCTCCCGGGATGCTGGCATGGCCTGGGGTAATCTCTGTGCTGTGACTTTTCCCTAACATTTCAAGCCTTGAGCAGAATTTTTCTTCTGCTTCCTTGGGATCTGGTTCTTCTTGGAGTGCTCAGCCTTTGAAAGCCTCTCCCTTTTTTTCTGTACTTAAATTGTTTCCCATAGTATGTGCTCAGTACCAGCCCTTCTCCTCCACTCCTCCCATGATGGAAATGCTATCTCTCCTTTTCCTGGAATGAGCTCTGTGCCCGAGAAAACAGCAGCTAATGTTTATTGAGTGCTCACTATGGGCTAAATGTCTTCCAAACATCTTCCCACCTCGTCCTTCTGACAGCTCTTGTGAAGTACGAAATTCAGAGTAGCACAAAGGTGAAAATGTCCCTTTCCCTGATATTCTCCCCCTACTTTGGGCATATCCAGTGAACAGAAACACACCCCACCTTCTCTTTCTCAGACCCTTGAGACTGCAGTTCCCTTTCAAGACCGGTGTCTGACTCTTCCTTACCGCCGTCCTCTGGGGCTCTCTGAGCTGTTAGCTTGGATAATGTGGTCAGCAGCTGCAGGCCCCACAGTCTTTCCCTGCCTGTGGGTGTCAGAATAGCGTGCGGCCCACCCTGGCATGGGCCCTGCATGTCTAGTAATGTGGTGCTTCTCACCTCACAGGGAGGAGTATGGGAAGCTGTTTGATTTTGTCAACGCCAAAAAACTCAACATCAAAAACCGAGGACTAAAAGAGGTACCCGTGCGAGTGGGAAGAATGAGCCTCTTCTGTTCTTTCAGGGGTGGAGGGAGCAGGGATTCTTCTGCCTTCTTTTTCACTCTCTGTTTTCTTCTTACCCTTATAGAAAAAAGAGGTGCGTGTGACCCTCCCCCCTTCCCGGTGCAGGTTTCCTCAGCATGACCTTAGCTCAGTCTCGGCAGCCCCTCAGGAGCCCCCAGTGGGGCTGGGAGAGGGAGGGGCTTGGACTAACTCGGCTGGCAGGACGTCCTTGGGCACAGGCCCTGCACGCCGCTGTGTGTGGACAATCCAGCCCCAGGGTCTTCTGGGAGCTGATCTTACTCACAGGCATGGGGGAGTGCTTTTGAGTGTGCAGGGCTTCTGGCACCAGGGTGAATTGGCCCTAACTCACATCTTTTTCCTGGCTAGGGCATGAACCCAAGCTACGATGAATACGCTGACTCTGATGAGGACCAGCACGATGCCTACTTGGAGCGGATGAAGGAGGAGGGCAAGATCCGGGAAGAGAATGCCAACGACAGCAGTGATGACTCAGGAGAAGAAACCGGTAGGTTAGCCTTGGCAGTGCTGGGGCACAAGGGCGGTCAGGCTGTTGCCTGAGGCCAGAGCTGGGCATCTGGGTAAAGGGGCAGGATCTCTCTCTTGGGGGCAAAACTGATGCATCCTATGTTCTTTTTCAGATGAGTCATTCAATCCAGGTGAAGAGGAGGAAGACGTGGCAGAGGAGTGAGTTTTGGTTCTACTCAGGGGTGAGGTAGAGGCCTGTGATCTTAAGGGACCGGAAGATCTCTAGACATTTCTCATGTCCCAACATTAGCTACTGACCCACAGTGGAAAAGTGACCTCCACTGAGGTGATACATGGACATGCTTTGGAAATTGTCAAGGGTTTTGCAGGTACAAGGCACATGGTAAGCCAAAAAAGCAGTGGGGAGAAAATGGGAATAAGAACCAGTGCCTGCACATTTACTAGCTAGGAGTTTCGGAGTGAGTCATTGAATCTCTGTGTCCTCACGTAGAACCTCATGTGGTCCCCTGTGCTGTACTGATCAAGACTCTTGATTGCCAACCTCAGAAATGTGGCTCAAACGGACTTTAGCTTAAAAGGGAGTTTTAGAAGTTCATGGAACTGGAGAGTCCAGGGATATAAGTGGCTTCAGGTACCTAGATCCAGATACTCAGAAGTTGTGGGGAATCTTTTATTTCTTCTGTTTTTTATTTTTTTTTTATTTTTTATTTTTAGATAGGTTTGGCCTCCGCAGTGTCACATGACCCTCAGAAAGCTCTGGGCAGGCTTAATCCTATTGGTTTAACACCCAGAACGGCCTCTTCTCTCAGGGCAGTGAACAGCATGGTTCCTGCCACCTTCTGAGTTATTAGGGGGTGAGCTGTGTTAAAACTAGGCATGTACCTATGCTTAAAGCCTGTTGGAGTGAGCCCCTCCTGAATGGGGGCAAGGTGGTTCGCACAGAAAATTGGGATTTTCTTTACCCAGAAAAATTGGGAATGAATGTTGGGCAGCCAAAAACCCAATAGATTTATAGTATGTATATGTATTTAATTTTTTTTTAAATATATATTTTTTAAATCTTTATTTATTTATGATAGTCACAGAGAGAGAGAGAGAGAGAGAGAGGCAGAGACATAGGCAGAGGGAGAAGCAGGCTCCATGCACTGGGAGCCCGACGTGGGATTCGATCCCGGGTCTCCAGGATCGCGCCCTGGGCCAAAGGCAGGCGCTAAACCGCTGCGCCACCCAGGGATCCCTGTATATGTATTTATATACATAGTATACATATATAGGAGTAGGTGGTTCTGCTTGCCACATACTTATAAAGGTCAGTGAGCAGACACTTGCAAAAATCCCTTGAAAATTGGCACCATACAGGTATAAGGTGGTAGGTCTGTCTGTCTTCTGAGGAGTTCCATGCGTATTGGATAGAACTTAATTATATGTGTATGGATGGACTTGGGTTGAGGTCAGTTTTCCCTTTTCCTTTTCCTTTTTTTTTTTTTTTTAAGTATTCTCTACACCCATTGTGGGGCTTGAACCACAACCCTGAGGTCAAGAGCTGCATGGTCTTCCGAATGAGCTAGCCAGGTTCCCCTAAATTTTATTTAAGTTATCTTTAAAAAAAAACTTTCCTTTTTCTGTAGTAATTATCTTTTTTTTAAATTTTTTTTATTTTTTTAGTAATTATCTCTTTATCAGAAAAAGACTCTAGAACGGATTAAAACAACTAACTCAGAGGAAGTGGTGAAGAGTGCTTAGGGCGTGTTCTGGGCAAGATAAGACTGGGTGCCTGTCTCCCAAGAGTATGGCGATGGAGTGAGACATTGGGTCAGGCCATGAGCAAAGAACGCAGCTGAAGCTTGTTCGTTATTTTATGTCCCCTTGGTTGACTGATGCCAGGGATTGGTGTGCAGAAGAGGTCAGGTGTGGGGAGGGGACAGCTGGAACCACTCCAGCTGAGAGGAGGAAGCAGGGTGGGGACCATTGGGGGGCAGGCTGTCCTGCAGCCCTGCCTTCCCCTTTCTGCATGGGTAGCTTCAGACTCCTTTCCCTCCTGTCCTGAGGCCTTGGGGTGCTGTCCTTCCTCCCAGGTCTTAGCGTCCCTCTCCTTGGCAGGTTTGACAGCAACGCCTCAGCCAGCTCCTCTAGTAATGAGGGTGACAGTGACCGGGACGAGAAGAAACGGAAGCAGCTTAAAAAGGCCAAGATGGCCAAGGACCGCAAGAGCCGCAAGAAGCCTGTGGAGGTGCACACTCAGAATGGGAGGCTGTAGGGGAAGCCATTCCCTTTACCTTCTTTTGTCCACCACCTGTAGGGTGTGTCACAGTGGTCCTGGGGCTGCTTGTTGTAGCCAATAAAGATGGCCTGGGGAAGTATGTCCCTGGAAAGTTTGCTCTCTGGCCTTTGGGCTGATTAGCTTCTGAGAGATCAGAATTAGGAGCCTGGCTTCTGTCCTAGGAGCCCAAGACAGGGGGCCCCTAGGGAGCGAGGCAGTGGGTGTAGGGCGAGTCTAGCGTTATGCTTACTTATTAGTTCTCTCATTTTTCTCCTCAAGCAGGTGATCTAAATAATTTGTTTTGGGGGCCTGTGAGAAATAGATGGCTGAAGGCATTTGGGTTTTCATGTAGGTGAAGAAGGGCAAAGACCCCAATGCCCCCAAGAGGCCGATGTCTGCCTACATGCTATGGCTCAATGCCAGCCGAGAGAAGATCAAGGCCGACCATCCCGGCATCAGCATCACCGATCTTTCCAAGAAGGCAGGCGAGATCTGGAAGGGAATGTCCAAAGAGAAGAAGGAGGTGAATGGCTGCAGAGATGAGGGGTGGCATCCTTGTAACTGATACAGGGGGCAGGGACAAGCTGTCAGTGGACCTTTTCTATATAGATTTTGCCACCATCAGGGAAGAGGGCTCATTCTTCTCTTTCCTGTGTGTGTGTGTGTGTGTGTGTGTGTGTGTGTGTGTGAGACAGGAGTGGGATCGCAAAGCTGAGGACGCCAGGAGGGAATATGAAAAAGCCATGAAAGAATATGAAGGGGGCCGGGGTGAGTCTTCCAAGAGGTAAGTGTTGGGAACAAAATGGCCCAGTAAGTGCTTTTTTTGGCATCTATTTTTGTGGGTCCATGTTGAGAATTGGGGTGTTAAAGATAATAGATAGGCTCTGATTGCAGTAGGCAGTGCTTCTCAGGTCTGGGTAGGCAACTGCCCAATATGGTAATGTGCTGGGGAATTCCAGAGCTCACTGGATAAATGGGGCCCTTTTCCTAGAGGGTTAGTTTTACTTGAAGGTGTGGGGGAATAAATAAATATGATGGAGCAGAATTCACACGAAGTTTTAGAGATAAGCGGGATATGTACAAGGTCTGCAATGTGCTCTAGGCTGTGGCCCGTGATTCTTGTGGTTATTTACTTACGGGGCTCTTCCTTGGGCACTTGGGGCTCACCTGGCTGGCTGTTTGCACTTATAGTGAGATGGGTGGTGTGGCTGGGAGTGAGAAAAGCCCTATTAAAGTTAAGGGTGGATTGGCTTTGATGGGTGAACCTGAAGGCCCAGGCCCTTTTCCCTCTTGCTGCTATAGGGACAAGTCAAAGAAGAAGAAGAAAGTAAAGGTGAAGATGGAAAAGAAATCAACGCCCTCGAGGGGCTCATCATCCAAGTCCTCATCAAGGCAGCTAAGTGAGAGCTTCAAGAGCAAAGAGTTTGTGTCCAGTGATGAGAGTTCTTCCGGAGAGAACAAGAGCAAAAAGAAGAGAAGGCGGAGTGAGGTGTGGCAAGAGTTTAGGGGTGAGGGGCCTTGAGGCAGAGGGGTGGATGTCTGAGGGCTGGGGGCTGTGGTAGGTCTGTAAGAGTAGTGAGTTGGAGTGGAAAGGTGCAGTTCTCAGGTTCTGAAGGCGAGTGCTGCAGTGGGGGGTTGGGGGTGGGTAGGGAATTAGGGATCCTTCACCTGCTGAAAAGTGGCTCCCTGGGAGGGCAACCAGGACTCTAAACCTTTCCCTTAAGAGACCTTTGATTTTCAGGACTCTGAAGAAGAGGAGCTGGCCAGCACCCCCCCCAGCTCAGAAGACTCGGCATCAGGATCTGATGAGTAGAGAGGAAGAAAATTCTCTCTCCTTGGGCTTGCCCTGTCACAACCTGCAGTCTCTCCACCCATGTTTTGGTACCAGTTTCTCATGAAATGCAGTCCTTGGATTTTGTGCCATCTTGACAAGCTCTCCTGGTGACATGCACTTCACCTGGGCAGCAGGGGAGGTGTCCTCTCTACTGCTTCTCAAGGATGGCTCTTGATAACTTGGGGAGAGATTGGGTGGGGCAGTGCAGTGCAGGGTGGAATCCTGAGCCTGCTCCTGCGACCTTAGGGATATGGCTGCTGCTTCTCCTGTTCAGGTTGCTGCAGCAGGGGTCAGGTGAGGGCAGGCCATAGCTCCTAACGGGGGCCTATTTCTACTTTTATTTTGTATTTCTGGTCTGAAAAATCAACATTTAATAAAGGGAACTGACTTTGGAAACCATGTCCTAATGCCTTCTCTGTAGCCCTGCTGCTGAATACAGGCGCCGTGTTCCGGGGGTGGTGGTTACCGTACTGTTGTGATTGGGCCGGGCCGGCTGGCCAGCCGGGAAGCAAGCCTCCAGGTACATCCTGTTCTGTTCCCGGTCGGACAGGCATTGGTTTTCACTCTCTCCTGCGGGGATGGGCCACCTGAGAGTCTAGAAACCAGAGCTGATCTGATTAGGAAGTCACTCTCACAGTTTCACTCCATTAGCCCCGCTGAGGGGAGGCAGCTTCTGGCTCAGTCCTTCATCACCGAGTCAAGGGTCTTGCATGGCTTTAGATAATGGAATAAGGATTGACCGGGCTGCGCGCAGCGGGGGCGACGGAAACCCGAGCCCGGAGAGCTGTGGAGAGCGGTGGACGGGGAGTGGGGTGGGGGTGGGGGTGGGGGTGGGGGTGAGGGTGCAGCCGAGGTGTGCAGCGCGGGTGAAGCTTTTGTTCTGGTGGGGCGGTCGGGGAGCTTCCGTCTGGGAAGGGGGGATAAGAGCACCTAAGCGAGGGCCTGCTGGAGAGCCGGGGCCCGCGGCCGCCCTCACGGCGGCTCCACGCCTCGACCGACACACGTGGAGCGGCCACGTTGCGCGCGTTCTCAGGTGTTCGCCGCAGGAAGCCTCTCCGGTCCGCCAGCGGTGACCTTCTGTCTCGCCGGGACTCTATGGTGCTGCAATCAGTGCCCGCCGCCCGCCGAGCCCGCGCCCGCGCCGGAGCCGGCCGCCCTCAGGCCGCCTCTCTAGGCCGCCGTCTCGGTGGCCATCTCGCCCAAGCGCTCCCAGCCGCCGAGTTGCGTCAGTTTCGCCGGGGTCCGAGCCCGGGGCAGGCCCCTTATTTGCGAGACTCATAAATAATTGAGCACCGGGGCTGCCGCTCATTTGCATACGGCTCGGCGTGCCCGGCCTGGGCTTCCCGCTCCCGGGTCCCACCGGCTCATGAATATTCATGAAGCGCGCAGGGGGCGGGGCCCTGGGCGGAGCCAGGGGCGGGGCCCCGCCGGGGCTCGCTCAGGCTTGGTCCCGCGGTGACGGCGGCGGCGGCGGCGGCGGCGGCGGCGGTGGCGGCGGCGAGGACTGGCGTCGGGGCGCCGAGCCCGAGCCGCGCGGAGCCGGATCCCCGGGGAGCGCGTGAGTGCGCGGGGGCGGGCAGGAGGGCGAGGGAGGGGGCGGGGTCCGGGATGGGGGCGGGGGAGAGGCATGGAAGGAGTGGGCGCTTTCCTGCCGGGACCTCGGGGCGTGGAGGTGGTGGCGGGGGGCGGGGGTCAGCGGGAAAGTTTGCAGGGGCCGGGGGCGCGGGGGGCGCGGGGGAGCGGGCGCGTGCGCCCGGGGGCTGTGCTGTGGGTGCAGGGTCTGGAGCTCGTGCGGGCCGAGCTAGAAGAAAGGGGGGAGGGGGCGAGGGCTTGAGGCGGGGCCGGGGGCGGGCGGAGCTGTGGAGGGACCCCCGCCCCCTCCCCGGCTCCCTCGGCACGCCCCCAGCCACCCCGGTCCGCCCCCACCCGGCCCGCGTCCCCAGTCCCTCGTCTGTTCGCCGGCTGCTTCTCAGCCAGCGCACCGGTCCTCGGCTGGTGCCGCCGCCCCCTCCTCCTCCCCTCCCCTCCTCCTCTCCCCTCCTCCTCCTCCTCCTCCTCGGCGGCCGGCGTCCCCTCTGTGTCCAGGGCTCCCCACCGGGCCCCTCCAGACGGCCCCTCGCCCCGGGCTGTTCCGTCTTCCCGTTGCCCTCCCTCCTCCCGTGGTTTCCGTGCGGTCCCTGCCGACCTCTCTGGCCCCGGATCCGGCCGGAGATCCCAGGGTCCGTAGGGGCGACCCCGCTGGCGCTGATGGCGCGCTGGGCCGCTGCCTCCCCGGGCCGGAGCTGCCCAGCCTCTCCCCAGCCCCTCTGGTGGCCTTTGCGCCGGGGGTCGGCTGGTCCCCCCCTGACTGTTGGGGCTCGGGAGTGCTCAGTGCTGCTGCCGTTCTACAGCTTTCGGCTACGGCCTTGGTCACCTGGGTTTCCTGGCTGGGCCCTCTGAGCTTCTGTGGCCCTCTCAGGTGGGGAAGCCGAGCCCCCCGCTTCATTGCTGCAGCCCCTCCTACTGCAGAGGTGCCCATCAGGCCCCCCAAGTGAAAGGGTTTTATGGTTCTGGGCCAATCTGTCCCCATTTCTAACCACCCACACCATGTCCCTTGTAATAATGTTCAAGGACAAGGAAACAATCTTGTGTTTTTTTAATTTTTTTTTTCCTCCTGTCGTGCGCCCCTCCCCCATGCACACTCGGACTGGCTCTGCACAGTTATCACCCACCCACCGCGTGCGGTCGGTCCTCCCTTGTAGTTGGCTGACCAAGGGATTGACGGTCCTGGGTTTGTCTTTACCCTTGTGTTTTCTCCCATCTTAGGAGCCAGCTGGGGCAGGGGCAAAAGTGAGGGGTGGTTGGGTTCTGCCAAGGCTGGGCCCCAGGGGTCTCCTCTCAGGATTTGGCGCTGTCTCCCCCAGGCCAGCTGGAGTGGGTGGTGAGGAAAGCAGTGCCCCTTGCAGGCGGGAGAGGGTTGGGCTGTCCTCAGGGCTGCGTGCATGCCCGGTGATGGGAAGCCTCCTCCTGCCTTAGGAATGAGAGGAGTAGGGCTCTGGAGCCTGGGGGGTCTTGTGGGTGGGATGGAGCTAGAATGGGAACTGAGGAGGTGGTGGGGTGTCTGAGGAGCAGGTGACAAGATGGGCCCGCGGGAGTGGAGGAGTGGTTTGGAGTGCTGGCAGCCTGTGGCCTGGGGAGAGGAAGAGGCAGTTAGTTACCAAGGATCTTAGCTCATTGGTGACCCTGCATGGAATCCTACTAATGCTGGCCAACATTTGCTGGATACTTTTTATGGGTTAGGCGTGCACTCTCACATAGGCCTCCCGCCAGTCTCAGGTAAAGCTGTGTTTCACATAGGGAAACTGAGCCATAGAGAAGTAAGCTGTGTGCCTAAGGTCACACAGCTAAAGGAGTGGTAGAGCCACTCAGCATTTGAATCCCCATGTGTCAGACCCCAAAGCTCCTGCTTGAGGCTTAGAGGAGGGGCCTCATTCGGTCTCTGCCTTAGGGCTCTGCCATAGGGCTGTGTTGCTTGGTTTAAAATTTCTTCGGCTCCCCCTCCTCAAAATCCCTCAGGCCGACCCTGGGCTGCTGAATGATGCTCAATATCCCCATTTCATAGGCTCTCCCACCCTGACTGCCTAGAAGGGGGAACCCCGGGGAGTTATTTCCCCCAAGCCACCCCACCCCCCGGATGTTCTCAAGTCCTGTCCCATTCTCCCAGCCCAGGCCTGGGCCGGCTCCTCCTTCCTCTTGGCGAGGCTCTGGAAATCCAGTGGGAGGCCATTGCTATGGCAACAGGACTAGGCCCTGGCTTTACCTCATCAAATTCCAAGCTGAAGCCAAAGCGATTGAGAAATTAAAGAAAAAAAAATGTATTCCAGATGTTTACTTTTTATTCCTTATTTTTCCGTGTTTGGATGAGACGGCTCGGAGGGAGGCGGGAGTGGGGCTGGGATGTGGAAGGAGAAAGGGGGGGGGCTGAGCGGGGAGAGGGAACCACTCCCAGCTGCAGGGGGAGGGGGGAAGGAGGGAGAGCGGGAAGGGGGAGGCAGGCGGCGGGGCGGAGCCCCAGGTTGGGGAGGAGCGGGTTTTTCCCGTCTCCCATGAGGTGATTCACAGAGGGACCTCAGAGCTCGCGGCCCTCTTGCTCTGCCCCTGGGTAGACGTCTCAGGCTGGGCCGCCGGCCCCAAGGGGTGCCCTGGGAACGGTAAGTAGGGTGTCTTGGAGAGCTTGCCCCGGGGAGCAGCGGGTCCCTGCCGCTCCGGGACTTTAGGGTGAGGAGCCCGGAGTTTAGAGAGTGGTCTGGGAAGAGCGGAGGTTACAGCTGTAGGGGACTGCTCTTGACCTCCCCCAACCCCCCTCCGAAGTTCCTGCTTCCTGTCCCACACTCTGCCTCTGCTGGAAGTAGGAGACTTGTGTCAGCTACGCCTACTGCCAGTGCCCAGCCCCTCTGCCTTCTCAGTCTCCCTCCCTCTTATCCTGGGTCTCCAGCCCCCTGCCCCCGGCTCACAGCCCTCTGCTCTCCAACTCTTCAGGCAGGGTCTGCCGCCTGTGATGAAAGTGTCCGCTCTCAGGGAAGGCACTGCCATGGCTTCCCCACCGCCCCGGGAGACGGAGGAGGAGCTGGGATCTGCTGGCTCCGAGCCAGGTACCTATGGGTGCAGGGTGGAGCAGGGTGGCTGGGAGGAGAGTGGGAGGGGCAGCAGCCGAACCCCCTGCTCTGTCTTGGAGGGGGTGGGGGAGTGAGGGCAGGAGTTACGCCGCTGCCAGGGATGTGCAGGATGAGTTCTGAAGGTTTTCTGCTCCCGTGGAGAGCATTCCGAAGTGTTCGAGAACCTCCATCCCCAGCACATGAGGGTGGATTGACCTTCCAAGTGAAGCGGGTTAACCTTAACCCTGGAGTTAACCGTGTGGCGTGCAGGGGAGGACGCTGAGGTCTAGGGGAGAAATGGCATACACCTGGTGGGGGGAGTTTGAACCCAGGCCTCCTGGCTCTGTCTAGACCCCTTTCTTGGGCTGAGCCCAACGAGTGGGTGATACAAGATTCAGTGAGAAGGGCCATGGCCATGAGTAATTCTAAGTCTTTTATCTGGCATTAGAATGCCTTACGTACAAGGTAGGTTTCTGGTCTTGTTTTCTTCCTGTTGCAGATTTACTTCTCTTTGGTTTAGGTCAATAGTACATTTGCATTCCTGATCACACACCTGATCACACACCAGATGACAGCGGGAGGGGCCTGGGTGTGCGTGGGCTGGGGGAAGGCAGTGGGGAGGCCGAGCGGGGAAGCTGAGCTGTGTTCACTCTGGGTGGTGGTGTAGCAGAGTGTCATGTCAGAGGAAAGGACAGTGGGAACATGGTGGCCTGGCTGCTTGATGTGGGCAGGCAAGCAACTGTTTATTGGTTCTTGTTCATTCATTTGTTTGTTCATTTGAGAAGAACATGTGCTGGTGTGCAAAGTGGGGTACAAGGAGAAATAAGGTGCCAGCCGGGCCCTGAAGTAGCTTTGGCTTGTAAGGGGAATTGACTAACGTTTTTGAAACTTGGAGATGGGGGAAGATGCTCCTGAGATGTGTCTGGAAAATCAGGACAGGCTTCCTGGAAGAGCTGACGTTTGACTTGCACCTAGACAGATGTGAACATTCTGAGTTTTTAGGGTGGGAGATGAAGTTCTACTTCCTGGTTCTTCTGACAGCTCCCCAACCAACCTTTTCCTTTTGGTAGGTGACCCTCGGGCCAAACCCCCCGTGAAGCCCAAACCCCGGGCCCTGCCTGCCAAGCCAGCCCTGCCTGCCAAGCCCAGCCTGCTGGTGCCTGTCGGGCCTCGGCCCCCCCGGGGTCCCCTGGCTGAGCTGCCTTCTGCCCGGAAGATGAACATGCTGGCCGGACCCCAACCCTATGGTGGCAGCAAGCGTCCTCTTCCCTTTGCACCAAGGCCTGTGGCTGAGGCCTCTACTGGAGGAGAAGCCACTCGAGAGATTGGGAAAGAGGAGGCTGGGAAAGAAGAGATGCCCCCTTTGACACCCCCAGCTCGATGTGCTGCCCCAGGAGGTGTGCGGAAGGCCCCCGCCCCCTTCCGTCCAGCATCAGAGCGCTTTGCAGCCGCCACGGTGGAAGAGATCCTGGCCAAGATGGAACAGCCTCGGAAGGAGGTCCCTGCCAGCCCTGATCGCCTCTGGGGCTCCCGCCTCACCTTCAACCACGATGGCAGCTCAAGATATGGCCCCAGGACCTATGGTGTGGCCACTACTGGTCCCAGGGATGAGGACAGTGGGACCCTCTGCAGGGGATGGTCCCAGGAGGGGCCAGCCAAGTCTCCCAGCGAGTGCCAGGAAGAGCCCAGCAAGACCCCTGAGGAGAGGTGAGGCGGGGAGGCAGTCAGGAGGGCCTGTGGGTGGCTTTGCCTGGGACTGCGACCTTCACGTTTAGCTTAGTGTGCCGTGAGTGCAGGCGGACCCTGGACTAAGTCACAGAACGTTCCTTATCATCATTGGTACTCCGTTCTTTGTATGATTGTAGCGCTGTTTGCAGAGTGGACGGACGTTCACGGCAGAGTTCAAATGTTCCATAGGGAGGTTTATTTTTAGGTCTTTTTATACCGAGGGTTGAATTTTGCCTCATTTAAGTGACAGCCATGCTGAGAGTATTAGACCTGTTTTAGAGATGTGGAAACTGAGTTTCTGAAGCGACTTCTCATGGTTGCTCAGCCAGTAAGAGACGGACCCGGGATTTGAATTCAGGTCTGTTTGATTCCAGAGCATGTTCTCTTCTGTGTGGCTCCCACTGTGGGTGGAGCAGTGTGCAGGTCTGGGGGGGTGGGCAGGATGAGTAGGGTGCAGTCTGCCCACAAGGAGGAGTCTGATAGAACAGATAAGACAGGGCACACCTTGATGCCCAGCCAGCAAGCGTCCATGCACAGAGGTCATGGCCAGGTTGGAGACTGTGCGCATGCTTCGTCTCTCCAGAGCTGGTGCCCTTGTAAAGGCGGGCTGGCCAGGAGGTGCCCCTGGGGGTGGTGGGCCCTGGACACTGGGGGAAGAGGCTGCCCTCCTGCTCCTGCTGCCCTGAAGGGCAGGGCTGCGGTGGTGCGGGCTGAGCCCAAGGCTGAGGGCCCCTGCCCTACCCTGCCTTCCAGCCTTGCCCTTCTCTCCCCTGCAGGTGCCTGGAGGGTAGGGGCCCCAGTTCACCCTGCTTTGTCCCAGGCCTCTGGGAGGTCACACCCTGCCCAGGCTGGTCCGCTTTCTGGCTTCCACCCTTTTCTTGATCTAAGCAGAGCTTAAGAGGAACAACTTCAACTTTGGAAAATCACTCTTCCCCCTCATCCTCCCCCTGCAATCCTTCAAGAAGCATTGGCAGGGCAGTCGGGACCAGCTGCACTCTCCCTGGCTGGAGGAGAAGATTAACTCCTTAGGGGCTGGGGAAAGGGGGTGTTAACCTTTTGGGGACCACTGAGGGTCTGTGCAGGCAGGGTGCTTCGCCTAGAGGAGCAGGGCATTTAACCCTTGATGTGCAGGAAGGGAATGGGCGCTTTATCTCTGGGAGCTCCGGCATGTCCATCCTCAGTGGTTCCAGGTGCGGCTCCTTGGTACATGGCCTGGGGGAGCCGGGTAACTTTGGGTGCCAGTAAAGTCACTCAGCAGACTCTCGAGCCACTCTCCCCGTGTCCATCGGTGACGGGCTGCTCCATTCTGTGCCTCCATTTCCTGTCTTGTTCCCTCCCAGGAGTGCCCCTTTGGACCTGGCCTTCAACGGGGACCTGGCTCAGCCGGCCGGCTCGGACCCACCTGCTGATGTGAGTTGGCCTTCCATTAAGAATCAGAATCATAGTTGTTTAGAGCTGGAAGGGTCACCCGAGATCCTTTGTGTTACCTCCTTGTCGTTCAGATGGGGCACTGAGGCCTGGAGAGGTCTTGCCCCAGGTCTGGCCTCAGGACTCAGATTTCTGGACTCCTAGGCCAGCTTTCTTGATCACTGAGGTGCTTAGGCGTGGTTGGGGCCGTGAGACTGGTCGTTCTGAGGAATAATGACAGTGTTTCTAACAACTGCTGTAGCCGATCAGGCACCTGCCGTGTGTGGGGCACGTCCCAGGAACATTGACCTAGTCGTTGTATTAGCTCTGGCTAGTGGTCCCTCCTGGCCCCAAGTGAGGTGTATGCATGCCGCAGCTCACAAAGGTTAGGTACCCGGGGCTGAAGCAGGATCCCAGGAGCCTGATTCCAGTGTTCTCCCTGGCTGGGCTGCCTTTCTGGGGCTCCAAAGGGGGGGAATTTCCTGTTTAATCCCCACAGCTCCCCCACAGGGTGCTCAGAGGATGGTCACCTTGACCTGCTTTCCTAAGGAATGACCTCTCTTCTTGCTCACAGAGCCCTTGCTAGCCAAAGGCTGTCCTGTCCCCCCCACAATGGAGACCTGACGACATCTCCTTGTCCATCCAGCAAATACTTACTGAGCAACTATTACGAGCTGGGTGCCAGGGACACAGCAGGGAACCAAGGGCCTACTGTCCTGCCCTCAGGGAGCTCACCTTCTGGTGCAGGGAGACAGACACAAGCACAGCTGTCCCTGCAAAGCCGCAGACCGAAGTGGGTCAGACGAGTGCGGGAGACCTATAGAGGCAGAGAGCTCTGGGCTGAGGGTAATCAGGGAGGCCTTGCCACAAGGGTAGGGGAGTGAGCTGCGTGGGTGTTTGGGGAACAGCATTTTGGGCAGAGGGAGCTGCAAGTACAAGGGACTTGGTACCTTCCCAGCTAGGAAGCCAGGACGCTTGGACTGCAGGGATAGAGGAGGGGTTGCAGCTAGTGAGGTCTGATGGGATGGGTCAGAGTGCTTGAAGCGAGCCACAGAGGACACTAGAAGGACTTGGGCTTCAGTGAGGGGATGAGGCCACAGGGAGGTTGGAGGAGAGCAGTGATGTGTCGCTGGCTTCGTTATAAAGAGGCATCTTGGTTGCAGGGAGCTAATAGCAGCAGGGACCAGGTGGGAGATGATGGCGCCTGGACCCTGGGGGTCAACTCTGGGTCGGGTTTAAAGTGAAGTTGGCTGGGTTTACAGGTAGGTTGATAGAAGAGTGAGCCAGTCCAGAGTCATAGATGACAGCAGGGCTTTTGGCCTATGTAGTGGAGGGTGAGGACGTGGGGACTTAGAAGGGCAAAGTGGGGGCGGGCGCCTGGGTGGCTCAGTGATTGAGCTTCTGCCTTCGGCTCAGGTACTGATCCTGGAGTCCCGGGATTGAGTCCGACATCGGGATTGAGTCCGACATCGGGCTCCTTCCAGGGAGTCTGCTTCTCCCTCTGCCTGTGTCTCTGCCTCTCTCTCTCTCTGTGTCTCTCATGAATAAATAAATAAAATTAAAAAAAAAAAAAAAAAAGAGCGAAGCAGGATCAGAGGGATATGAGGAGTTTGCTTCTGGGTTTGTTGAGTTTGAGATGCCTCTTAGACATCCAAATGGAAATATTGTGTGTGTGTGTGTGAGGAGGGCAGCTGGGTAGTTGTCAGTGTACAGGTGGTGGTTAAGGTTGAGGTCCCCAGAAGAGCTGGGGAGGTACAGCAGGGCAGAGGGCCTAGGCCCCAGGCATAGCAGGGGTGACGGGGGGGGGGGGGGGGGGGGGGGGGGGGGGGGGGGGCGGCAGTCGGCAGTCGGGGATGGTGCAGTCGTAGAGGCCACACGGAGCCAGCAGCCAGCTTCAGGGCTGGAGGAGGGCATGATCCATGGTCAGATGTTGCTGCCAGGTCAAGGCAGGTGAGCCCTGGGAATGGGAGCTGGCTACAGAGAGGTCATTGGTGACCTTGACAAGAGCGCTAGCTGGCATCCTGCAGGGACAAGGCTGTTTGGAATGGGTTCACAAGAGAATGGGACGAGAGGAACACTCTGGATAGAGAGTGAACGTGGGCAACGTGTCCAGGAAACTGGGTGATAGCTTTAGAGAAAGGTGAGGTCAAGAGGTTTTTTTTCTTAAAACAGAAGAAATGAGAGCAGTTTGTGAGCTGATGGAAATGAGCCCGTAGTAAAGGAAAGATCAGCGTACAGGAGGGAGAGCGCCAAGCGAGGACAGCTCACAGGCACAGAAGGGGAGCATGGTGCCTGGGCTCACATGCGGGGTGTGTGTGTGTGTGTGTGTGATGTGAGGGCTGGCAGCTGGGGGTGCTGGCAGCTGAGGGGGGTCGGCAGGTGGTATTGGGGCTTGAGAAAACAAGATGCAAAAACATGGCCTTCGGGTGTGGGCAGGGGAGGGGAAGTTTTGGGGGACTGCTGGGCACTTGAGGCCCATCTGGGGGGATTCCCTGGGTGGCGCAGCGGTTTGGCGCCTGCCTTTGGCCCAGGGTGTGATCCTGGAGATCCGGGATCAAATCCCACGTCGGGCTCCCGGTGCACAGAGCCTGCTTCTCCCTCTGCCTGTGTCTCTGCCTCTCTCTCTCTCTCTCTGTGACTATCATAAATAAATTTAAAAAAAAAATTAAAAAAAAAAAAAGATTTGAGGCCCATCTGGGGTCCTGGAGATTCGAATATCCATCGGGCAGAGGTGAGACCAGGCATCCTGCTTGCTTGCTCCTCTCCAGCCACGTCCAGCCCCAGGTGTGGCTGTAGGGAGGTGGAGACCTGGGACTGATGGGTTACAAAGTCAAGAGGTCCAGGAACAGAGAGCCGGGACTACACGTGTTACCCGTGTGGCCGTTGGAATCACTACAGATTATAAGGGGTGGCTAGCGCTCCGGAGGGTCGGGCAGGAGGGTTGTGGGTGCTGTGGTTTAGGGGCATGTTGTTTAAGACTGGACGATTTTGTTCTTTTTTTCCTTTAAGATTTATTTATTTATTTGGGGCACCTGGGTGGCTCAGTTGGCTAAGTGTCAGCCCGTGGGCCTGGGTCATGATCCCAGGCTCCCTGCTCAGCGGGGAGTCTGTTCCTCCCTCTTCCCGCCCCCTCCCCTTATGCCTTGCTCTTGCTCTCTCAAATAAATAAAATCTTAAAAAAAGATGTGTATATTTTAGACATTGAGAGAAAGGGGAGAAAGAATGTGGCAGGGAGGGGCAGAGGGAGAGAGAGAGGGAACCCCAAACAGACTCCCCACTGAGTGCAGAGCCCACTGTGGGGCTGAGTCCCAGGACCCTTAGATCATGACCGGAGCCAAAATCAAGAGTCGGACGCTCAACCTATTGAGCTGCTCAGATGCCCCCAACACTGGAGTTTTGTAGACAGGAGGGAGGTTGGAGGGATGGAGGGGGCTTTGAGCAGCGAGGAAGACCTTCCCTTCCCTGCCCAGACTGTCCCATTGGAGAGGGTGGCCGGGGAAGTGTGACCCCTGGGGAGGGCAGAGGTCAGAAAGAGCCAGGTTTCCTTCGTTGTTTAGGGACAGGCCCAGTGGAGGGGCGGATGTCAGGTGCCTGGAGTCCCCTGTGCCCCTTCCTCCCACCCCAAGCCCCCATCCCAGAGCATCCCTTATTCTGTAAGTCCTAGCCCAAGAGGCCACGAGCGCAGATCTTACTGAGTTCTGACCTGGTTCTGTGAGATGGGTGTGCAGCCCCAGCGTACAGAGGGGAGAGCCGAGGCCCTGGGAGCTCTAGCAACCACTCTGCAGGACGGCATATGGGCGAGGAGGGGCAGGGTCCGTGACTCCAGGCCATGTGCTTTCATGTCCCTTGGTGCCCTTTGCCTGAATCTTGAGTCAAGGCCTGCCTGCTGCCTCGGGTGGTGGGTAGTGCAGGGACCTGTGGATCCACAGAACGGGTTGGCGGGGCCCCCTCCCTGTATCTGCTCCACCAGCCCGTGTTCTGGCACCGCATTGGGCTTGGAGATCTCTGAGGCAGCATCCCCCCAGCAGCCCAGATGGCACATCTCCCAGTTTCCTTTTCACTTTGTGAAGTCACTGTTCTTGACCCGTGTACCACGAGCTCTTTGGGCCTTAGATGAGCTCTGGGATGGGTGGGCAGGAATGGTATGGGTGAGGCTGTGTGCATTTTCTGGGAGAGGGCCTGTGGTGAGTCTGCAAACCCTAAGAAGCATGAGGTACCCTAAATCACTTTTGGGGCCTCTCCTAGCTGTCCTGAGAGACCTGCCTTCTGAGCCCCTGTCTCCTCTTCTGGTTTGTGGAGTGAGAGCATGAGGAAGCAGCTGACCTGGGGTCTCTGGGGTTGGCAGGGGTCTCCTTGCCACCCGGGAGGTGAGTAATGGCTCTTGACCTTTCTCTTACAGATCTCCAAGCCCTGGGACCCCTCGAGTCCAGGCCCTGCCTCCGAGAATGCAGGCTCTGCTAGCCCAGGTCTCCCCATGGAAGTCTCAGGCCTGGGCCCCGGGTCTCCCCGACTTCGCTCACCCGATGAGGGGTCTCCCCGACTTCGCTCACCTGATGAGAGCTCTCCCCACCACTCTCAGCTTCCGGAAACCCAGAGTCCCACAGTTTCTGGGCCCTCTCCCTGCCTCCCTGTGACCCTGGCATCCCCAACTGTAGCCCTGCCCGATGAGAGTCAGAGCTCCTGCTGTTCCCCGAGCTTAGGGCTTCCTGCTGTGGCAGCCCCAGAGGCCCCTGCAAATGGCAGCCTGGCCCTTGAGAGCGTGTCAGGGCACCATGGCCTGGAAAAGCCCCCAGCTACCTCTGCCCAGCCCCTGCCTGAGGGGGGTGACTTGCTGGATCTTCCTCGGACGTTTCCATCTGGGGATGTGGTAGCCAGGGGTGACCTAGACCGTCCTCCCAACAGCCTGGCTCAGCGCCGATTTTCTGAAGGTGTGCTCCGGCCGCCTGGCCAAGACCAGGAGAAGCTGGGGGGCTCCCTGGCTGCTCTGCCCCAAACCCAGGGGAGCCAGTCTGCCCTGGATCGTCCCTTTGGGAGTGGGACAGAGTCCAACTGGAGCTTGTCCCAGTCCTTTGAATGGACCTTCCCTACTCGGCCTTCGGGTCTGGGGGTGTGGCGGCTGGACTCTCCACCTCCCTCCCCCATCACTGAAGCCACTGAGGCTGCTGAGGCCGCTGAGGCTAGTGACTGGGCTGCATCCAGCAGAGAGGAAGGAGCGTCCCAGCAGGGGCGAGGGGCCCACTCAGCTCCAGAGGGGCCAGGAAGTCCTAGTTCCCAGGTGCAGGTGGATGATCCAGGCATCTCCCCAACCCAGAAGGGTGATGGGGAGAGTCAACCTCAGTCGCCAGTTGATCCCCTCAAGCCCTTATCACCACCTGGGGGTCCACCTGGAGTGGCCTTGCTGCAGGCAGAGGAGAGATATGAGGAGCGGGAGCCCCTGGCAGGACAGGAGTCTCTGCTCCCTCTGGCCACCAGGGAGGCTGCTCTGCCCATTCTGGAGCCAGTCCTGGGGCAGCAACAGCCAGCACCCCCTGACCAGCTCTGTGTCCTCTTTGCGGATACCCTTGACCCCCAGCAGGCATTGCCTGCTGAGGAGGAGGCCATGACCTTGGCCCAGGCTGAGGCCACCCAATCCAGGACAGAAGGTCGAGACCCTTGTAGTGTGTACCCCGAGCCTGCAGGCCCCGACAGCAGCTCCCGCTGGCTGGACGACCTCCTGGCCTCGCCACCACCTAGTGCTGGCAGCACAAGGCGGGGAGCTGGATCTGAACTGAAAGACACACAGACCCCAGGTGCCTGCTCTGAGGTGAGGACCGATGGTACGGGGAGGCCTCGGGATGGAAGCAGAGCTTCGGTGGGCTTTCTTTCAATGTGGATTTTATGTGTCTCGAGCTCAGGATACAGCCGTGAGCAAGGCACCTGTAGCTGTGTCCCTCAGGGCTGTACAGTGTGGCAGAGCTGATGGAGGAGGGGGTGCGGGACTGGTGTGCGTTCATAACCCAGCTCCAGCTCCCACTCGCTGAGCGGCCTTGCTAATGTACCCTAACTCCTGAGCTTCACAGACCTTTCACAGTAAGAGCTTTGGCCTCTTTGGGTCTTACTGTGGTAGAACGAGAGGCGGAAGGGGCGCAGTCCAGTGCTCGACTTGTGCTGAGCCTTAAGGCCGTCTTTGCAGACGGGATTGTGGACGCAGCATAGCACAGCCACTTAGCGCATGGGCTCTGGAGCCAGACTGCCTGGCTACTCTGCTGTTTGCCCACATGTGACTTGGAGCAGGTTACTTTCCTGGGCCTCGCCTTTCTGTCTGTAAAATGGGAGTGACAGCGATGAAGTCTCCCTCCCATGGCAAAGACTAAGGAAGCCGTGTTACCTGTAACGCACCAAGAATAGCGCCACCAAGAATAGCGCGTGGCTCATCCTGAGTTTGCTGGGGGCTGGCTTTATGGACGCTGTTACCCTTGAGCTCGAGACCTGCCTTGTAGACAGGCAGCTGAGGCCCAGAGGAGGCCGAACCTCGGGCAGGGTTACCCAGCAAGTTGGCGGCTGGGCCTGGGTCAGGGTGCCAGGCCTCTGGCCGGTGCCCTTTCTACTACCAGGCTGCTCTGAATTTAAGGGCTGGGGTCCAGGTGGCTTTTGAAATGTCTTTCAAGGCCAGCCTGGGCTGGTAGGGGCGGGCTGGAAGGAAGGAGGAGCCAGGCGGCCCCTAGGGGCAGAGGGGTGGAGGAGGAGAAGGGGGAACAGGAAGGAGTTAAGATCGCCTGGCTCCTGGTAGGTGTGTCTGTCCCGGGCTCCGGGTGACTCAACGGGCTTCTGGGCGGGGTTGCCAGAGCTGCAGCTGCCGCGGAGGGAGCGTGAGGGAGCCGGGCCAGGGCGAGCGGGAGCCAGAGTGGTTGGACAGGTCCGGGCGAGGGGAGCGGCCCAGCCCTGTCCCTGCGCCCAGCCGCACCCAGCAGCACCCAGCAGCCCAGGGCGGGCCGGGGGCAGGGGCCATGGCCCGGCTTGGGGACCGGGAACCCAGCATGTCTGTCTTGGAGAGGCTGTTAGCCAACGCGGCGCTGAGGGATGAGGCGGGCCGGCTCCGTGAGCCCCAGGCTTCCCCGCCTGAAGGGGTGAGTCAGGGGGTGTGGGGTGTGGGTGGGGTGCACGGAGTCCTGGGGCTGGCTCCTTTGCCTGTGTCAGAGGCTGTCCCTCCTGTGTCCTCCAGGAATAAGGCAAGGGCTACAGGGTCTTCCTGGGAAGGGCCAGACAGAGGGTACTTTCCACAGGGAAGACGGGCTGGGAGCTTCAGAAGGAGTGAGTGGGGCCAGGGGCAGGGTCGGACTGTTCCTTGTGCAGGGCCTTGGAGTCTTGAGCACCCCTAACAGAAGCGTACCCCTTTCACACCACTCCACCAGGCAGCCTTTCTCTTGGCGGGTAGCCAAGTGTTGCCCAAGGGCTGTAAACATGACCGTGGGTTCATTGATTGAGTGCCCCTTGCAGGCTGGGTGCTATGCTGAGGTTGGGTTTAAATGGTCTTGCTTAATTCTCCCAAACCGCCCAGGCAGGAGGAATTCTTCCCATTTAAGGGTGAGGACCCTGAGGCCCAGAGTGGTTAAGTGATTTGCTCCAGGTCACACAGCTAGGATCGAAGCCCAGCCTTTCTGTAGCCAAAGTGGGCTCTCGGGTTGTGGGCTGTGCTGAGTCTCATCCTGGGCTCCCACCCTGATTGACTAAGCATTGTTTCTTCGTGTGTCTCTTTTTTTCCTGATTCCTAGGGACTCCTTGGCTGGGCCCAGAAAGATCTGCAGAGTGAATTTGGGATTACCGCAGACCCACCTCCCGGCAGTTTTAGTCCTTCCAGCTGGTCGCAAGACACTTCTCACAACTATGGCCTTGGGGGTGCAAGCCCTAGGGGGGACCCAGGCATCGGAGGAGAGGGGGACTGGACTGACAAGCGTGGGCAGGGAGCAGGGGAAGGGAGCACCAGGGAGTGGGCCAGCAGGTGTGGCATGGGCCAGGACAGTGTGGAGGTCACCGGCCGGAATGGCAATGGAGTGTCGGCCCCGGGGGCCCTTGCAGCCCAGGACTGGGTGATTGGAAAGCCAGCCCAGCTGGGTGCTCAGCAAAGCCAGGAGGCAGATGTTCAGGACTGGGAGTTCAGAAGGAGGGACTCCCAGGGCACCTACTCCAGCCGGGATGCACAACTCCAAGACCAGGAATTTGGGAAGAGAGACTCGTTGGGTACTTACAGCAGTCGGGATGTAAGCCTTCAGGACTGGGAATTTGGGAAGAGAGATTCTCTGGGAGCTTATGGCAACCAGGATACAGATGAGCAGAGCCAGAACTTGGGGAAGAAGGACCTCCTTGGCAGGTATGGCAGCCAGGATGCAGACGGGCAGGACCAGGAGTTTGGGAAGAGAGAGTCTTCACGTGGCACCTATGGCAGCCGGGGCGCAGAGCAGCCGGATCAGGATTTCGGGAAGAGCGCCTGGCTGAGGGACTACAGCAGTGGCAGCTCCACAGCCCCCGGCCCCCAGGACAGAGGCTTCGGGATGAGAGCCCTGAGCGCTGGCTTCAGCCCTGAGGAAGCCCAACAGCAGGATGAGGAGTTTGAGAAGAAGGTCCCGAGTGGTGGAGACAGCCCAGGCGACACCAGCAGGGACTCAGGCCAGCCCGAAGAGAGAGAGTCGGGGGGCCTGTTCAGCCCCAGCACCCCCCCGTCCCAGGACGGGCCACTGGCACAGAGAGACCAGAGCAGCTGGCATGGTGGTGGGGCTGGCCAGGAGGCTGGCGGGCAGCAGGGGAGGCAGCAGGCGGGGGGCCAGAGCCCCAGTGATGCTGGCCAGGAAGACAGGGAGGTGGGCCACCGAGGCTGGGGGGGTGACTTCGTCCTTGGCGTCGTCTCCCAGCCCGAGGCCACCTTCAGCCCGGGCCAGCGAGATTGGAGCGGTGACTTCTGCACGGAGGCTTCCGAGAGAGGCCACCAGTTTGGCATCATCGGTGACGACCGGGCGAGCGGTGCTGCCCTGAGCCCTCCTGGCCAGATGGCCGGTGGCCGCTTTGTGCTTCCGGAGAAGACCTCAGCTGGGCCCGTGGACTGGAGCGACCAGCTGGGCCTCAGGAACTTGGAGGTGTCCAGCTGTGAGGGTTCTGGGGGCTCGAGTGAAGCCAGGGAGGAAGCTGTGGGACACCTGGGCTGGTCAGACAAGCTGGGCCTGAGAGATGTGGACCTGGCCGGCCGTTTGGAAGCTGGAGGGTCTGAGGAGCCCAGAGGGTTTGGAGTCGGGGAGAAGGAGGACTGGACCTCTGATGTTGGGGTGAGGAGCAGAGATCTGGCTGGTGTCGGAGAGGTAGGGGGCCCCAGCCAGGCCAGAGAGAGTGGCGTGGGGCAGACTGACTGGTCTGGTGTGGAAGCCGGAGAGTTCCTTAAATCAAGGGAGCGTGGGGTGGGGCAGGCCGACTGGACGCCAGATCTCGGGCTGAGAAGCATGGGCCCGGGGGCAGGCTGCAGCCCCAGACAGCTTGGGGCCGGCCAGGTGGACTGGGGCAGCAGTCTGGGCCTGAGGAATTTGGAGGTGCCATGTGACCCAGAGTCTGGAGGTTCTCAGGACCCACGGGGATGTGGAGTGGGCCAGATGGACTGGACCCAAGACTTGGGACTCCGGGACGTGGAGCTCTCAGGGGCCTCGAGTGAAGTCAGGGAGCGTGGGGTGGGAGAAGTCAGCCAGTGCCCAGACCTAGGGCTCAGGGACAGCAGCTCCTTGTCCCCGGGCCTGGAGGCCAGAGAGCAGGGGCCTGGTGAGACAAGCGGGCCAGAGACCCAGGGTGAAGACCCCCCTGCACCTTCCCCAGAGACCTGCCCTGAGGACCCCAGGATGGAGGCTGGAGAATCCCCCAGCTTTGGAAACAGGTAAGGGAGCCCCATCCTCATGTGGGAGGGAAGGGCTGGCAGCTTTCTAAAACATTGAGCCTTTTGGGGAAGGGAGAGGAGGGTTTGGACTGTGAATCACTGATTTTACTTTTTTAAAAAAATTATTAATTTATTTTAAAGATTTTATTTATTCATGAGAGATACAGAGAGAGGCAGAGGCATAGACAGAGGGAGAAGCAGGCTCCCTGTGGGGAGCCGCATGGGGGACTCGATCCCAGGACCCTGGGATCATGACCTGAGCCAAAGGCAGACGCTCAACCAATGAGCCACCCAGGCGTCTCTACATTTTTTTAAATTGAAATGTGACACACATGCGGGTGAATTTTTTTTTTTTTTTTTTTTTTGGTGATGATTGCGGTTCTTAAGGTTCTGTTCGTCTGCTGCCCGTGCTTTAGGCGTCTTGGTGACGTCATATCGCGACTGTCCTGGAAGAACGGGTGTGGGGCCCATCTCTGAGTTCCGTTGTTGTGCACAGCACCTGTTCCCAGGTGTCTTGGCCCAAAGCCTCGGGTCTTCCCGGGCTAGGGAACGTGGATGCTTTCACGGCATTGGCAGGAGGACTGGACCCTGTGTCCCATTGGCCTGGGCCGCTGCAGGTTAGGAGTGGAGCCGACAGAGGCGCTCATTCCTTGCAGAGATGGGGAACCTAGTGCTTCCTGCCTGCCCTGTCGTGAGGCCTGGAAGAGCAAACAGTTTAAGATCCTGAAGGTCATGGAGACCTGGCTCCCGACCCCGTGATCTTGTCCTCCATGCACACGGTGATGGAGAGGGAACTTTCCAGAGGAATAGACCAGTAGTTTTATGAGCCAACCACAGCTTGTCCCAGGGATTTTTATGTTCTGAAAGTAGCTGACATGATTTCACACCTGCAAGGGGTACTAAAAAGACATTGCGTCTGTTTTGTTAACATGTCCTGTTCATTGAGATGGGGTTTTATTCTCTTGACTGCATAGAAGGTTATTTTTCTTTATTTCTTTTTTTTTTTTTAAGATTTTATTTATTTATTCATGAGAGAGAGAGAGGCAGAAGGAGAGGCAGGGTCCCCACAGGGAGCCCGATGTGGGACTCTGGGGTGTGGGACTCTGGGGTTACGACCTGAGACCTGAGCCAAAGGCAGATGCTCAACCACTGAGTCCCCCAGGCGCCGCCGAAGGTTACCTTTCTGAAGAAGCTGGAGCTTCTCAACGGCCAGTCGGGGAAGAAGGGAAGGGAGGGAGGTGTTGGATGGGGGCCGTGTTGTGAGTGGAAGGGGCTGCTAGTAGTGGCAGGGGGGGGGGGGGGAACCTGGAAGGGTCTAGAAGGAACGGTGGGGGTGGGGGTGTTGATTGATGGGTTGGGGAGGCACCAGGGTTCAGGAGAAGGAGGGAGAGAGAGAGGAAGGTGGGGAAGCGCTGGGGTGGGGGCTGCAGGGCAGGGGTGGGTTCACAGGATGGGGAGTTGGGGGCTCCTGGAATCTTGGATGCTGTCTCTGAGCCTCACCTTCTCGCGTTCGCCCCAGGAGGCTTTACGGTTCCTAGTGCCCCGGGGTTGCTCTTGGTTTCTGTCACCCACACAGCCACTCTGCGGGGCCCAGCGCTCGGCTACCCATCTTACCTCAACCTTCACAGCTGCCCCGTTCTGTGGAAAGGGATCTGTACCATGTCCAGTTTGCACGTAGACGAGGGGTGTGACCTGCTTACGGTCTCACAGTCAGCAGTGCTGCTCTCTGGCTTCAGCGTCTGCATCATAAATGCTGTCAGGTGTGGTCACAGTGCTCGGAGTCTCAGGCTGCCTACGAGCTGGGCCCATGGCCCTCCACCCTTCCCCTCTGCCTGGGTGGCTCTTGAGAAGGGGAAGGAGGAGAGTATCTTTCCCTTGGTTCAGGAGAGGGGTGGGGGCTACTGGGGGGCCGCAGGGCCTGGATTGGGAAGAGGAAAGTAGGAGCAGAGAAGCAGGCGTCCTCAGTGCCCAGCCGGCTGAGCTTTGGGCTCTAACCTGCCTTTAAGCCGCTCTGGTGTTCTGTCTGTGTTGTCCATTTGGGAGACGTGGAGTGTTTGTGCACGAGCACGTGCTAGCCCGTGAAAGCACAGGCATGAGGAAACCTGTTCAACGCTCTGTAGCACAGGGTTTCGCAGACTTGACTCCTATCCAGGAAGTTCTGGGCATCTGACTTAGGGAAATCCTATACCCTGGAAAATTGCTCTTTGAAGGAAGTTTTGGAGGTTCCCCTGGGACGTCCTTGAGGCCAGTTCAGAGTAGTCTGGGTTTGGGTCCATCTGCCAGGTTTGAGTCCTGATTCAGCCACCACCTCTGTGACCTTGGGCAAGTTCCCTTCTCTCTGTCTCTCAGAGCCTCCTATTTCTTATCTGTACACTGGGAGTAATTTATGCCCCACACTCACAGGGTTAAGAGTCTCAGACACACCTCAAGTGATAGAAAACTGCTTGGCACGTGGTAATCACTGAAAAAAATTCTTGCTACTCATAATTGTATCCGTTTTGCAAATTTGGATGGATCTGAGCTGTCTTGAGTGAGGCCCTTGGGGATGTTTGTCATTGACTCTGTGTGGGACAAAGGTACCCTTGATGGACTGCTGTCCAGCACAGTTTGACAGGACCAGAATGGGATGGCTGGGTCATAGGGGCAGCTCAGGCCCCTTCTCTGTGTCTAGGGCCACCTTTTCCTGGTGGGAGTGGCTCTCTCGGGTTCCCGGAGAGCTCATGCACTGCCCCCTCTTCTCTGTGACCTCCTGGTCATCTCCTGCCCTTCCCCTGGGCCCCAGTGATATGGGGACCTCAGTCATTTTGGGCTGTTCGTAGAATCTCCTCAGATCATTGAGGCCAGCTCCCTCATTTCAGTGGGTGGGGAAACTGAGGCCTAGGGAGGCAGTGTGACTTGCACAAGGTCCACGGCTGGTGATTACGGGCTCCCTCATGTTCCCTCAGGCCCCAGCCTTGTCATCCTCTCTCTGGGTGTGTTTCCTGTCTCTCTGGGGTCCAGGCCATCTGCTGCCCCTTTAGGCACATCATTCCAGCTGCAGGCCTGAGCCTCCTTTATTTTGGGTCTTGGAGCCTTGAATATGGGGAAGCTGGCTTTGTGCACATTGACTACATGCCCTTCCCTAGGCTCTGCCCCACAATGGTGGTGGGGGGTGGGGTGCAGTTGGACAGAGTCTCCTGAGGGTCAGGAGATGAGAGTCCTGACCCTCAGGAGACTCTTAAGTCCAGATGACTCAAGGATGAGGGGTATAGCTGGTATAAGATGTGACAAGTCCTCAGGCCAGGAACCTGTGTTGAGGATGCTGATTATCCTGAAAGAATTAAAATTAAAAAATATATATTTATTTAGAGACAGGGAGGGAGCAGGCATGAGCAGGGGAGGGCAGAGGGTGCAGGGAGAGAGAGAATCCTCAAGCAGACTCCCTGCTGAGCTGGAACCTGAGCCAAAATCAAGGGTTGGTCGGTCAACTCGCTGAGCTACCCAGGTGCCCCGATTATCCTAAAAATGTATCAAAACTTAGCACACAGTGGTGTGTGCTGGGCACACATTTCCAATGTGTTGCCAACAGACCCAGCAAAGTATAGGTCTTTTATTATCCCCGATTTGCAGATGAAGAAACTGAGGCTCAGAGTGGGTAAGTAGGCAGGTGGTGTAGGGGTGGAGCCTCTAGCTGTGCCCACGGCAGCCCTTGGCACAGGCCTTGACCATTCTTCTGCTTCCCTGCCAGGGCGGGGTCAGGTTGCAGGTGTTCTGGTACACAGAGGCAGGAAGGCTTCTCTGGAGCTGGAGTTTAGGCAGGCCGGCAAGGAGGATGCACACCATGTTCCCCAGTGCACTTCCTGCCCTCCCTTCCTCGTGGCCCCCCCAAAGCCCACTAGTTCTTCCTCTGCCCTCTGCCCACGCGGCTGGGGTCCACGTGTTGGATGTGGATGTGGATCTTTCCATCCACCCATTGCTGTTCAACATCCCCTTGACTCTGCTGGCCTGCCCTCAGCCTGGTCTCTGCCCCACCCCAGGGAGAGGCGTTAGGCGGGGCCTCCTCAGGCTGGGTGGGGTGCCGCCACCCCCCCTCCCTCCCGGCCTCCGTGATTTTAAGCTGCAGGGTGAGCTGGCTCTGGCCCCCATCCAGGGCTGCGCCATTCCCGGCCTTGCTGCACTTCTGCTGCCACCTCCGCCACCCCCCCACCCCCTGACCGTTTTTATTTCCATCTGTCAGCAGCTTGTGGAAGGACAGACTGACACACGTTCTCTCCTGCCCTCCCCGCTTCCGGCCTGCTCCTGACTCACCTGCCCTATACTCCTCCCCTTCCAGTCCCTTTGGGAACTCGCTGAGGCCTGGCTTCCGGGCACTGCCCCTGCCTGCCTTTCCCACGCCTGCCTGCCCGGCTGCTGCCCGTGTGCGTGTGTGTGTGTGTGTGTGTGTGTGTGTGTGTGTTGGGGTGTGGCTCTGCTGTGCTTCTGGGGGTGGGTCCTACATGTGCCTTGAGGGAAGTGTGTTGTGAGTGTGCGTAGGGTGTGTCCGTATTTCAGGGGGTGGCAGCTGGCCCACACACCAGCTCCTTGTGTGAGGTATGTGAGTAAGCGTGTGTGCTGAGCCGGGTGTGTCTGTCGTGTTTTGAGGGAGCGGCGGGCCGAAGATGCACAGGCTGTATTGAGGTGCAAGGTGATCTAGCCTGTCAGTGGATGGCGAACATTTGCTCAGTCCTCCTCCTGGCTGGGCCGAGCCCAGGTACCGGGGTCACAAAGGCCAAAGGGGCCGTCTTTGCCTTTGAGTGGTTCCCAGATGGGCTCTGAGGCAGGGGCTGGTGCAGGTGGGGGCCCCAGGCTCGCAGGGCTCAGGAAGGGGGGCTGTGGCTGGGGGTGGAGAGGGGCCAGCCTCAGAAGAGGAATGGACCCGTGAGGGGGAGAGGAGCGCAGGGCAGTGGGGGAGCCTTCCAGGCCAGGAAACAGCTTGTGCACATACACTGCAGTCTGCGAGGTGGTGGTGTGTTTGGGGGAATCCCTGGACATTCTGTGAGGCTGGGGTGCAGGGAGGGATGCTGCAGGGGCCAGTGCCTGGCTTGTCCCAGGGAGAGTGACCACCCAAGCAGCTGCCCCTATGAGGAGCACATGGACAGCAGTAATGATTGTGGTCAGTGCTGGGGACACGCTGGGTGCCAGGCACTGTGCTTTGTGCTGTGGTTCCCATCTCAGTCCCCAGCAACTCTTGGGAGTTAGAGGGTCCTGAGGCCTTGGTGGGTGGAGGGACCTGTCCACAGCCTCAGTAAGTGGCGGACCTGGGATTTGAACCAGGCTGCCCACCTTGCCCGCTCTGTGCTGTACTGTTCGAGGCCCCGACCGTGTCCTTTCAGAAGGAAGGTGTCTGGGAAAGCATGGAGAGGCAGGAGAGGGAGAGCCTGTTGGAGGGGGGCACAATATTGGGAAGTGGGCTTTGGGGGAGGAAGATGGGGCCTCATGGGTGACCTTGTCCTCTGGTCTGTCTCCTTTGCAGTCCTGCCGGCTGCCCGGCCCGCTCCCCGCCCTCTGGCTCCCAGGGCCTGCTGGAGGACATGCTGGCCACCAGCAACTCCAGGGCGGCAGCCCGTAGGGGGTCAGCAGCCTCGGGCCCCAGGGGCCTGTTGGAGGAGGACGGAGCCACAGTGGGTGCCGACACAGGGGAGCCCCTCGAGCCTAGCGGGGTCCCTCTGCTTTCCTGGAGGCCGCAGCCTGATGGTGAGGCCAGCCAGACGGATGAGGTAGACGGCACCTGGAGCCCTTCAGGGGTCGGGCAGGGCACCCAGGGCCCGACACGGCCCCCTCGGCGGCCCCCTCAGGGCCCTCCGCCCCGCTCTCCCAGTCAGGACTTCTCCTTCATTGAGGTCAGTGCAGGGTGAGCCCAGGGCAGTGGTTGGGCTGTCGGGGGCACATGGGCGATGTGGCCCGAGGCTGGTCCCTGGGGCTTCCCTGAGTGGCGTCAGTCCCCCCCGGGGGGGGGGCAGGAGGCGGGCAGTGGGTGACCCTCTGAACAGGGTGCTGTAGGCTGCTGGAGGGATGCGCTGTTGAGGGTTCCCGTGGGACCACAATGGCAGTGGTGTTGCTCTTGTCCCGACCAGGACACTGAGATCCTCGACAGCGCCATGTACCGGAGCCGAGCCAACCTGGGGCGCAAGCGTGGGCACCGGGCCCCGGCCATTCGGCCCGGGGGCACCCTGGGCCTCTCAGAGGCAGCCGACTCGGACGCACGCCTGTTCCAGGACTCTACGGGTAGGCCCCTGTCTGGTGGGGTGACATCTGGGTCTGCGTGGGGGCGGTGCTCTGGGCTCGCTGTCGCGCTGAGCCCCTGCTCCCGGCCCTTGCAGAGCCACGGGCTTCTCGGGTGCCATCTTCAGACGAGGAGCTGGTGGAGGAGCCTCAGAACCGCCGGACACGGATGTCCCTGGGCACCAAGGGGCTGAAAGTCAACCTGTTTCCTGGCCTGAGCCCGTCAGCCCTGAAGGTAGCGTCTTAATCAGCCAGCGCATCCAGCCCCTCCGGCCCCTAGCCCCCAAGCGCCTGCCTGGGGTTTCTTCTGTGCGTCCATCCATCCGTCCTTCCCTCCCTCCCATTCTCCTGTCATCTGCTCCCCCTGAGGGCCCTGTTGGGTCCCGAGTGGGATGGGAGGAAGAACAAGGCATTCCTTCCTGTCCCAGAGTCCCAGAACCTCACGAGGTGAGGAGGACACACGCCCTGTATCCGGTTAGCTCTGGTGAAGGGCCCAGCTGCAGGTGTGGGGTTGGGGACGTACAGATAAGGGCTGGGCCTCTTCTGGGGGTGGGGGCGGAGGGTCGGGGTGAGGTGTGACTTCTTCTGACCCACTGACCTGCCTGCTGGATGGGAGGGTGTATGGGGAAGGGCTCGTGGAAGTGCCACATCTTAGCTTGAGGCTGTGTAGAGCTGGCTGTGGAGGGCTGGGTGATGGGGAGGAATTCGAGGCAGAGGGAACCGGATGAACGGAGACATAGGGCTGGGAAGGGACTGCTGGCTTCGTCCAGCCCAATTGTCTGGATTCAGTGGAGCAGAACCGTCACGAGGACCTACTCCGTGCAGGGTGTGGCTCAGGTGACTTCCCGTCCCTCTGGGTTGAAGGACTGCAGAGGGGTCTGTGCCTGATTTTGGGGACGGCTCCTAAGAGAAAGCCTTGCCCTCTGAATCACCCTGCTCCTTCCTCTGACATCTGTCTGCACTTGGGCTCGTCTCACAGGCCAAGCTGCGCCCCCGGAACCGCTCAGCTGAGGAGGGGGAGTCTGCGGAGAACAAGCCAAGCCAGAAGGAGTCCGCGGTGCAGCGTTCCAAGTCTTGCAAGGTCCCTGGGCTGGGGAAGCCCCTTGCGTTACCTCCCAAGCCAGAGAAATCCTCAGGGTAGGTGACCTCGACTGGCCTCGCTGGGTGGGCCAGAATTAACCGTGTTTATGTCAAAGGTTTGCCTAATGACCTTTGCCCTGTGCCATCTAGGTCAGAAGGATCATCACCCAACTGGTTACAAGCCCTGAAGCTGAAGAAGAAGAAGGTCTGAGAAGTCCTCGAGGTAAGAGTGGGTTCCTGGGCTTGGGTTGGCAAGACCTACACGGGAGGGTTCAGGAGGCCCCCTGCCTTCTTCTAGGCCTTTCTGTTCCCCTTCTCTGTGAGCCTGGCAGCATCCCAGGGGAGCCAAGCTCTAGGACCTGGTGGGTCCCTTGGTTCCCCTTAGATTTTGCCCACAGAATCCAGTGTTGTCCGGCCTGGGATGATGGGGAGGAGGACTGCATCCTGGCTTCCTCTCTGGGCTCAAGGATGGTCCCCACGGGCCCCCAACCCCGTGCCCCCAACCCTTCCTCCCTGGGCTTACGGATGGTCCCCACGGGCCCGCAACCCCGTGGCTGGCCCAAGTGGGGTCAGCCTGCCCTTCTGGTATTTATTAGGCTCAAGGGCCCCAGGTGGGACCCTCCTCACCACGAGGCTCAGCGAGGGGAGCCAGGATGGTCAGGGGACAGGAAGCCAGAGCTGAAGTGGCTCCTCTGCCCACCATGGTGTACCCCCTGACACCTTCTTCCCCTCCTCCCCTTGCAGGTCCTTCCATCTGGCAGTCTCAGGCAATGCCCATTCCTGTGGGGTCCCCGGCGAGGAGATGGCTGGAGCCCCACCAGGCCCCAGGCTGCAGCCTCTGTCCCCTCCACGTCTGAGGAGCGTCTGGGGAGGCACATTTATGCACTTTGTATCCCCCTGCCCTTCCTGACTCTCCCCCACTCCCTCCTGACCAGATTCAGGCATTAGTGGTTGAAGGTTTGGTCCCTCCTCCCTCGCTCTCGACACCCCCGTCTCTGCTTCCTCCTCCAGCCTCCCCTGGGTTTTCTTTTGATATCAATTTATAGCATTTTTTATAAAAGTCTTTGATTTTTGTAACGGGCGGAGCCCTGCCCCCGCCCAGGCCTCCCTCCGTCCTGCCAGGTGCCCCACAGAGACCAATAACATTTTGCCACTTGAAACAATAAAGTTTTTTGGGAATTGGTGCTGCCCAGGCTGTGGTGTGTGGTTGCGGCACCCCGACCCCCATGCCAGACCAGCGTTGGAAAGTGCTGGGCCTGGCCCCTGCCCACGGGAGTTCACCGTGCCACTGCCTACTCCCTTTCCTGGTGCTCGGGGGCTCAGTGTCCCTGAGGAGGGGGTGTACTGCTGACGGGAAGCTGACTGCCGAGTCACACAACCCCCACATCTCAGGAGCTTGACACACAGGATTATTTGCCGCTCATGGCAGTCTGGGGGGTGGGTTGGTGGTGGGGACGCTCTGCACCTCATAGTCACTCGGGAGCCAGTTCTTCCCTGCGGTGGCTTGGCTCTCTGCAGGGGCTCCGGAGTCCCCCAAGACACCCAGGGGAGAGTGGACGGAAGGTCTTTGGGGAGACCTTTCCCCAGGACCACAGGATGGGAGATTTCCATTGGCCAGAACTGAACTCAGGGCCCTTGCCAGCAGAGGGGGGGCGTGGGTGGGTGGGTGGGGAGCGCCTGTGGTGGGAAGTGTGGTTTAGCTGTGTGGCCAGGGAAGACTGGGTGCAGGTGAAGAGTCAGCCTTCCTGCTGGTGTCTGACTTCTGTTGCTCCCTAAGGGAGCCCATACATTCTGGAATGTGCACAGGGCCCTGATATCCTACTTGGCCTTCTTCTGTGTCATCCTGTGTTCCCCAGAGTCACCAACCACTTTCTCTGAGGCTGGTTGAAGGGAGAGGCTCCTGTGGGCCTCGCCTTGATGGGGACTGAACTGAGCCACTGAGGTCAGATACACCTGAGTTTGGAAATCATTGCATTCGCCAGAGCATCTTAGCTTTTTATTTTATTTTAGGGGAATCTAGAGGCTGTTGACCTAATTTGAGATTTTGACCAAAGCTGTGGATGCTCTAGAAAAATGCACGTATACTACCATACCCACAGCAGCCTGGAATTCCCAATGCGGACCTCCTAGAGCAGTGGTTCTTCACTTTCACTGTGAGCACAGCCCCTGGGGTGCTATTTAAAAATGCACATTCCTGGGCCCCCACTAGCTTCCAATCCAGTAGCTCTGCCCAGGAATCTGCATTTCGAGAAGCCCCCCTGAAGTAGAGGGGAAAGACAGGTGAAGGGGCCTTAGGCTGGTGCCTGGGTCTGTGCCAGGTAGCCCCCATGCCAACCCTCCCAGGGCCCAGCAGAGCCTAGCCGGCGAGCTTTGTCCTCTTCCCTCCCATTCTCTTTTCCTTGTAGGAGTAGGACTGGCAGGAGCCCAAGCCAAACACTTAAGACTCATTAGTGGGACAAATGGAGCCTGGGCTGTCCCAGTGCCCGGGCTCTGCTGGGAGGGAGAAGAGATGGGCCGGCTCCCAGGGAAGGCAGAGCCAGATCTGGTGTGTGGGTGGGGGGTGTCCTCTGCTCACCCTCTGTCTGGAGAGTGGCTCAGGGCCTTTGCTGGGAGCCAGGAGAGAGGGCAACCCACTCAGGCTTTGACCACAAAGGCAGGTGTGTGACAAATGCCACAACTGGGATGGTAACATTCTTGTGCTGCCATTTCTCAGACCGAGTCTGGGGTTCTTGAGAGTCGCCTCAGACAGCTGGGTGGTGGTGGTCTTTTGCCTGGTTTTGGATTTTGGAGACCACTGAAAGTCACTTGGAGGCTTGCGTTGTGGGGATACTCTGGGCAATCCAGGAAGTTGATCGATTTTAGTCAAAGGTGGCTCTGAAGGCATTTTCTGAAGAGGTGAATGAGCTCTGGAAGAGTCGAGCGTACAGCCTCTCAGGCTAAAGGCAACAGCTCAATGTGTGTATGCAGGAATCCACCCCTTTCCAGTCCTTTCCCTGCGTGTTAGGCAGCGGAGCTGTCCCTTCCCGAGAACCTTGTCCCGATTTCATCAAAGTTAGAAATGTCTCAACACTGCCTCTCCCCTCTCCCTTGCTTCTGAGGCCCTCACCAAGAGCCCGGCCACATACAGATCGGATACCTGATGATGGGGGAAGCCTTTGGGAACTGGACAGGAGTGGAGCCCAGGGGGTTGTCTCGCGTGGCCTCCCCTCCAGGAGCTGGAGTTGGTGTTCGGGGTCGGGCTGATCCTGAGAACCAGCTGGCCTTCGCCGATGGTGCCCTTGGGATCTGACTGGTGATGCTGGGTGTTGGGCGGAGTCTTCTGAAGGGTTGCTGCCCACTTAGCTCTTCCTCCTTCCAGTGTCCTGTCCCCAAATGGGGTCCAGCCACGGGCCGTGGTCATTGCCTGTCCCGAGAGGGTTGGAGACAGAACCCTGGATGTCCCCTTGGATGGAGCAGTAATTCCTCGTCTGACGGCCCAGAGAGGCTGAAGCTGGTGGACGGGATGTCCTTGGGGCCGATTTGCCTCTAGAGTCTCAGCCAGAAGCGGAGGCTCACCTGGGACGAGCCCTTTGGCCTCTGCTGCTGCTGCCCTGGCTCCCTTTTCCTCCCAGCAAGTGCTGATTGATCACAGGCAGCAAAAGCGCTGGCCGGTTTCAGAGGCACACCCCCTGCCCTGGGGGAGAGCCAGGCCCTCAGGGCTAGAGCCTCCTGAGCCCAGTGATAAAGTGGGTTTTAATCCCTGCCAGAGAAACTGCTCCAATTATACTTTTATTTACATAGCGTTCTGTCTCCAAAGGGCCAAACACCCATTCATTCTTTTTTTTTTTTTTAAAAAAAAACAAAGTTTATTGAATTTTCTTCTGATGGCAAAAGCAGAACATTCATGGTTGACTACCTAGAAAACACGGAGAAGTAAGATTCAGAAAATTAGCCTGTAACATCGCCACCCAGATATACTTAGACTGCTAACATTTATCAAACAAATACTTTTTATTTTAGGATAGATTTGGATTTACGGACACGCTGCAAAAATAGTACAGAGAATTCCACTAAACCCACACCCAGTTTGCCCTAATTGTAATAGTTGATGTGCGGATGGTATGTTTGTTCCAACCGATGAAGAAATAGCGATGGGATTGTTAATTTATTAAAGTTCACAATTTACTCACATTTCTTAGTTTTTACCTAGCATCGCTTTTTCTGTTCCAGGATCCCACCCAGGACACCCCATTACATTTAGTGGTCACGTCTCGTTACACTTCCCTAGACTGGGACAGTTTCTCCTTGATTTTGGTGACCTGGATGGTGTAGAGGAGTCCTGGTCTGGTGTTTTGTAGCATGTCCTTCAATTTGAGAATGTCTGATGTTTCCTGTGATTAGAGAGGGATTATAGATTTTCGGGAGGTAGAAGTAAAGTGCCATTCTCATTCTATTGAAGGTACGGGCTCTCAGTATGACCTATCAAATGTTCATTTCTTTTTATTTTATTAACAAGATTGTTTTCATTTCTTTGTAAAAATTTATTCATTTATATTGAGAGAGAGAGAGAGAGAGAGAGAGAGCAGGGGCAGGGGCAGAGAGAGAGAGAGAAGCAGACTCCCCATTGAGCGTGGAGCCTGATGTGGGGCCCAATCCCACAACCCAAGCAGAAATCAAGAGTCGTATACCCAACCGACTGAGCCACCCAGGCGCCTCTATCATTTGTTCATTTTAAGTGTGCCCCACTGGCCGAGGCTATGTCTATCAGGATTCCTCTCTGGAAAGTTATTCTGTCCCCTTGCCATGTGATACTCTTTGGAAGGAAGACCTCAGTTCTGGCATTTTCACAGATGTGCTTCCAGACTCAACCTTTGCCCTCATCCCTAGAACACAGCAAAGTTCTAATGGGCACCTGTTAACTCCTGACCCCTAAGGATCTCACCAGGAGCTGGGGTGAGGGTTCTAGCCTTGACACTTTCATTTTCATCATTTCTGGAGCTCTTTGGGCACCAGTTACCATTTTAAATGCATCTGTGCCTCAGTCTATGAAAACCAAAATGCTGAGTACTTACTGTGTGCCAGTCCCTGTGCTAAGTGCATTCCATCCCTTATTAATGCACAGATGACCCAGCGATGGAGATGATGCTACTGCCTTCGTGTTATGGATGAGAAAGCTTTGATTTGCGGAAATGAAGTAAGTTGTCCAGAGTCACGCAGCTTTGCAAGTGGCAGAGCTGGGATGCAGACCGTGGTCTGTTACTCCAGAGCCCAGGACCAAACTGTGCTTACCTGGGCTGCTTAGGGGCAGGGAGGTTCAGAATGTGGGCTCAGGGGTTTCAGTCGTGGCTCTCCCATTTACCAGCTGTGTGGCCTTGGGTGAGTCACTTCCCATCTTCATGCCTCAGTTTTCTTATCTGTGCAGTGGGGATGGTAACATCTCCCAAATGGGGCTGTCGTGAGGCGTAAATATTTTTGTAAATTTTTTTACAATTTTTTTTAAAGATTTATTTATTCATTTTTGAGAGAGAGAATGTGTGTGTGTGTGTGTGTGTGTGTGTGTGTGTGTGTGTGTGAGCGAGTGCATGAGCAGTGGGGAGGGGCAGCAGCAGAGGGAGAGAGAAAATTTTAAGCAAGTCCATGCCTGGTGCAGAGCCTGATATGTGGCTTGATCTCATGACCCCTGAGATCATGACCTGAGCTGAAATTAAGAATCAGATTCCCAACCAACTGAGCCACCCAGGCGCCCCAAGACTTAGATTTTTTAAAAACATGCTTGACTTAGGGTAGGCAGTCAATGAGAGTGATTATTGTTATTACTATGGTATTTTTTTCATTTGTCCATCCATCCATCCATCCATCCATCCATCCATCCATCCATCCAGGAAAAGCACCGCCTGCTCTGGGCCTCACATTCAGATCTATAGTGGTGTCAAACCAAAGCAGGAGTTCTCAGCCCTTTTTGAGACATGGACCCTTCTTGGCAGGCCAGTAAAATATAATACATAGGATCACTAAGGAAACTAATTATACTGAAATAAAGCTATCAAAATATCAAAAAACAATTTGTGGTGTGTTTATTTCGTAACATAAGATCTAGCGGTAGGTCCAAGCACTACTACAATTTCGAGGTGGTATTATTAACAATGTTTGAGAATACCGCAATGACTAATGAGCTATGAAGAAACCTGTCATTATTGTGAGTGACAAAGCCGTAGGTACTCCAGATTCTGCTGTGGGTTGATGTTTGTGTTCACAATAGGAAAAAAAAAAAAAAAAAAGCTAAGTTTCAGTTAGAGGCGTGTGAGCATTTTCTCCCCTCAGTCCAAGTTCACAGATGGCTGAATTGTTAACCACGGACCCCAGATTAAGAACTGAGGTAGGGACGCCCGGGTGGCTCAGTGGTTTGGCGCCTGCCTTTGGCCTAGGGTGTGATCCTGGAGTCCCAGGATCCAGTCCCACGTCAGGCTCCCTGCATGGAGCCTGCTTCTCCCTCTGCCTGTGTCTCTGCCTCTCTCTCTCTCTCTCTGTCTCTCATGAATAAATGGATAAAATCTTAAAAAAAAAAAAAATTGAGGTGGAGGATGCCTGGGGTTCCTTCCAGCTCTTCCAAGTGTGAGCCTGATCTCCAGGGGTCCTGTGGGAGAGGAGAGGGGGCCCTGTGCTCTGAGGATGTTGGCCCCAGGACAGACATCTCACAGGGCCTTTCAAGCCTCAGCCTGGCTTTCCTGAATTGCTCTGTTCTAGAGGTTTCAGAGACACCGGCTGGCAGCGCCTGCCCGTGGAGACTTTGCTCTCATCGATCAATGGCTGCAACTGTAGATCTATTGACCCAGCCCTTTATTTTCGAGAAGCAACCTGCCTTTCTTTGTTAACCCCTGCCAGTCTGGCCCCAAATGGGATTCCTTCTGTGTTCTGGGCTCAGCACTAGGTCCGGTCAGGCATCAGGAGAAGAGGAGCATCATATGGATAAAGGGCATCCACCCAAGGCCAGTGGCTATGCTGGGTTCTCTCATCAAAATGTTTGACTCCCTGAATCAGCAAAGACTTCAAGCCCCAGGCCTGCCTGAGCTTCTGATGCTGTTCTCTCCAGAATTCCAGAAGCCTCTATCCCTCCTTCACCAGGCATGTGAGTTTGGGGTCTTTTCCACCCAGGATCCACACATAACATCCACACCCTCCATTTCTCTCTCTCACAGACAGACAGACAGACAGACACACACTTCTGCAGATTCACATAAGGTCTGGTCTAGTCTCAGCATGACAAGGGAACATAGACTCAAGTTTTGGGGTGTTGGGTAGGTGGGAAAGGATCTCCTTCACTTAAAGTCTGCAGTTTGCAGCCCCAGCAGCCTATGTCTTCATCACTCACAACTCATATCTGGGGGTTAAGGTTTGTCCCCCCCCCCCCAAACCGTGGGTTTAGTTTAGAACAGTCTCTAAGGCAGTGCTAATTTCTTCTGACCTTAAAACCTTTCTTAGAGTTTGTGCAGGGAGCAGGGCAGAGGCATGAAGGGGAAGCCGTGGGGTCTGAGGGCCAGAGACCCTGCCAGAGCCGTGCTAAGGCCCTCAGCAAACTCCTTGATTCAGTTCAATCCCACAGACGTGTTACTGGACCATCTATTATTCTTGCTGGGCATGTGGAGATAAAGCAGGTACAGCCCTTGTCTTGGGGTAAAAGTCTGGCAATAACCCCAAATATGGTGTCATGGAGATTATAGTGACGACACCTGGGCAGAGCTAGACAGTGCGGAGCACTTTGCTGATGCGGGGCCTCTTGAAGGGAAATGGACTGATCAGTTAGCAGGGCCTGGAAGGTGGAGTTTGTCAGAGTACAGGAGTACAGGAGGAGGAGGGAAAGAATTGCACCCCGGGGGGGAGGGGGGAAGAGGGGTCAGCCTGGGCAGAGCAGGGTGTGAACACCTGACACTCTCCACCAGGAGCCCTGTCTTGGCCTGCTCCGCCCACCATTACAAAACATGACAGAGTGGCTTTAACTATGACTTTTCCCTCTTCTGGGGCTGGAAGTCCAAGGTCAAGGCACTGGCAGGTCTGTTTCCCCTGAGGCCTCTGTCCTTGGCCTGCGGATGGCTCCACCATCTCCCTGTGTCTTCACGTGGTCTTGTCTCTGAGCCTGTGTCCTAAATTCTTCTTTATAAAGACACCATTCTTATTGGATTAGGGCCCACCCCTAGGACCTCATTTAACTTAATTACTTCCTTAAAGACTATCTCAGAATATAGGTATTTGTATTTGAGGCATAGGGGTTAGAGCATCATTATATGAACTTTGGCGGGGACACAGTTCAGCCGGTGATGGGAGTTGACTGCGGGACATGGAGAAATGGGCGGGCTGGGGGGGTGCAGAGTCAGGTCAGGAAAGGCCTTGAATCTCGGGGTTGAGCTTCGCATTTCAGCACTTAAAGATGATAGCACCTGCTCCAGCTTCCGGAGGGGCCAGTTCGAAAGCGAAAGCATCCCCATGTTCCTGTTTCCAAAGCACTGGAAATTCTGGGAGTGGTGAGATTGCTCAGGCCTACTGCCCTCAGGGCTGGTCATGGGGGCTGTGCCCCAAGGAGGGGCCGGCAGTGGCCGTCTGCCCCGCTCCATGGGAGCCCTGCCCAGCTGGGTGGGTCCCAGCATCATATCTAGTAGTAAGCCTCCCTGCTTTCCAGAAACTCCCATCTGGGTGGGCAGGGATTTTCAAAGACCTCACTAATCTGAGTCTGATGGGTCACAGAGAGCTCAGTTTCCCAGGGAGGGGAGGGGATGGGAAGGGAGGGGAGGGAATGGGAAGGGAGGGGAGGGATAGGGAGGGGAGGGAAGGGGTGGGGTGGGGAGGGGAGGGCGCAGAGTTGTGCTGTCTGGGCTTTCCCCCTCAGTGGTGAGGCCTCCCTGGGTTGGGAGGCTAGGAGGTCTGTGGTCCTCCCCTGCCTCTTCCCCTGAGTGCACACGCAAGCCCCAAGCCCCACCACCCTTCTTTCCGCCTCCATGAAACAAAGGGAAATAAACTCCCGAGGGGCCTGGCCCTTCCAGCCCTGACTTTAGGATCCTGGAACTGAGAAGGAAATAGGGGAGAAGGACCAGAGCAGGGGGTGGGACTGTCGGGCCCCTGGGGAGAGCCTCGGGCTCCACCAGCCAGCCAGGACAGCCTGGGAATGTACTTTCCTAGGACACATGAAGCTGGCTGGGGCAGGGATGCAGGGCGAGTGCTCCTGCTGGGTAATTCTTCTCAAAATCCTTTATTGACCTGGTGTGTCCGTACATGAATTCCACGCATAGAGCTTGATTTTTTTTTTCTCAGGCAGGAATACATCTGTGTAACTGCCACTCAGAACCAGATACAGAACATAGCAGAGCTCAGAAGGCTCCCTTCCTCGTAGCCCCTTGCACCCCATCCTCAGACCACCACTATTCTGACCATCCATTAATTTTGTCCTTGAACGTTGCATACATAGAATCACACAGTGTGCGCTCTTTTTAAAAAACTGTTGAATTGAGGTTCGACATTTCAGCTTCAGCTTACAACACAGCGATTCGACAGTCCTGTACATTGTGAAATGCTCGCCATGATGACTGCAGTCACCATCTGTCACCACACAAAGCGATCATATTATTGACTATATTTCTCACGCTGTATTTTTCATCCCTGCGACTTATTTATTTTATAATTGGAAGTTTGTACCTCTGAACTCTCTCCCCTTTCACTTATTTCACCCTCTCTCCCTCCCCTCTGATAAACACCAATTTGTTTTCTGTTTCTATTCTGTTGTTGTTTTGTTCATTTTTTTTCAGACTCCATGTAGAGGCAAAATCATTTGATATTTATCCTCTGTCTGATTTATTTCACTTAGCATAATACCCTCTAGATCCATCTATGTTGTTGTAAATGGCAAGGTTTCATTTTTTTCGTGACTGGGTCATATTCTGGAGTATACATATATACATCATATCCTTTTTATTTTTATTTAATTTTTTAAAGATTTTATTTATTCATTCATGAGAGACACAGAAAGAGAGAGAGAGAGGCAGAGACACAGGCAGAGGGAGAAGCAGGCTCCATGCAGGGAGACCGACGTGGGACTGGATCCCGGGTCCCCAGGATCATGCCCCGGGCTGAAGGCAGTGCTGAACCACTGAGCCACCCGGGCTGCCCTATTTATTTTTAAAGTAAGCTTTATCTTCAAAGAGTTAAAAATAGACCTGCCCTATGACCCAGTAATTGCACTGTTGGGGATTTACCCCAAGATACAGATCAACGAAACGCCGGGACACCTGCACCCCGATGTTTATAGCAGCAATGTCCACAATAGCCAAACTGTGGAAGGAGCCTCGGTGCCCATCGAAAGATGAATGGATAAAGAAGATGTGGTTTATGTATACAATGGAATATTCCTCAGCCATTAGAAATGATGAATACCCACCATTTGCTTCGATGTGGATGGAACTGGAGGGTATTATACTGAGTGAAATAAGTCAATCGAAGGACAAACATTATATGTTCTCACTCATTTGGGGAATATAAATAATAGGGAAAGGGAATAGAAGGGAAGGGAGAAGAAATGGGTAGGAAATATCAGAAAGGGAGACAGAACATAAAGGCTCCTAACTCTGGGAAACGAACTAGGGGTGGTGGAAGGGGAGGAGGGTGGGGGGTGGGGGTGAATGGGTGACGGGCACTGAGTGGGGCACTTGGCGGGATGAGCACTGGGTGTTATTCTGTATGTTTGGCAAATTGAACACCAATAAAAAATAAATTTATTATTAAAAAAAAAGTAAGCTTTATGCCCAACGTGGCACTTGAACTCATGACCCTGAGCTCAATCTTCACCTGCTCTACTGACTGAGCCAATCAGGCACTCTTAGACCACATCTTATTTATCTCTTCATGTATGGATGGACCCTTGGCAGCTTCCGTATCTTGGCTATGGTGAATAAAGCAGCTATAAACACAGGAGTGCATATATCTTTTCAGATTACTGTTTTTGTTTTCTTCAAGTAAAAACCCAAAAGTGGAATTACTGGATCATATGGTAATTCTGTTTTTTTAATGAAGATTTAATTTATTTTTTTAGGGAGAGTGTGTGTAAGCAGGGGGGCGGGCAGAGAGAGAGAGAGAGAGAAAGAGAGAGAGAGAGAGATAATATCAAGTAGACTCCACCACCAAGTCTGGGGCTCAACTCCGGGCTTGATCTCTGAGATCATGACCTGAGCCAAACCAAGAGCCAGATGTTTGACCCAGGCATGCTGATAATTCTGATTTTGATTTTTTGAGGAACCTCCACACTGTTTTCCAGAGTGGCTGCTCCAGTTCACGTTCCCACCAACAGTGCAAGAGGGTTCCCCTTTCTCCACATCCTCTCCAACACTTGTTTCTTGCTTTGTTCCTAATAGCTATTCTGAATTGTGGGAGGTGCTATCTCATTGTGGTTTTGATTTGCATTTCTCTGATGATGAGTGATGTTGAGCATCTTTTCATGTGTCTGTTGGCCGTCTGGATGTCTTCTTTGGAGAAATGTCTATTCAGGTCCTGGTATGCACTCTTTTGTGTCTGGCTTCTTTTGTTCTCTATTACACTGAAAAGTTCTCTATTACACTGAGAAGTTCTCCCACTGGATTCTGTTGGAAACGGGGAAGATCCTCTTCAAACAGTCTGTTCCATGAATGCTCCTGAGCTTGCCTCTTCCCTGAAACATGACATCCAAATTTCTTGACATTTCTCTTGTCAGGACAACTGTGCCCTTTAAGCTGGTTGGGCTTGTGACTGTCTTGATCAACAGAGCATGTGGGGAGGACACTTTGGACTTCCTAGGCTGAAGCATAAATGGTGATGCAGCTTCTGCCTGATGTGCTAGAACACTGGTGCGTGAAGCACTGGACCACCTCGGAAGACTGCTTCCTACCCTGAGGCTGCCATGTTCCGAGGAAACCAAGCTTCACAGGGAGCCTCATGTAGGCATGCTGTATTTAGCCCATCTTGAGTCTAGCCAGGGAAGGCATCTGACATATGAGGGAATGGGGGCCAGAAAATTCCAGCCTCCAGCTGTCAAATCATGCCCTGCCTCCAAATCTACCCAACTGAGGCCTCAGAGATCATGGAATAGAAACAGATCATCCCTCTGGTCACCCAGCCACACTGTGCTCTGTCCAAATCCCTGACCCATGGAATTCAGGTGCCTATTAAAATGGCTGTTGCAAGCTGTTAAGTTTTGGGATAATTTGTTACCCCAATAATAACTAGAACATGGAGTGAGAAGTGACTGGACCTGGGAAGGCAGAGTTAAGCCTCCTCACTGGCTGGGAATTGGCAAGAGAATCTGCTTTCCTGAGCCCTGCCATGACCTCATCCTTGCTCCTTTCTTCAGACCTCCTCTGATCTGTTTTAGGCCAGTTGTCCACTAATTCTTTGCCTCTGCCATCCCCCAAAAGCAAAAGGCATCTTCTGTAAGGGTAGGATTCCTCCTACACATCTTCAGCTCCCTATCAGAGCCTCCTGAAGAGGGGAGCATGTAGAATGACTGCGAGTGTAGATAGTCTATGGTTTGTACAAGGAAAGTGTGTAATCCAGCTCCCAGCACATTCAAGAGATGTTCGTAGCAAAAATGCTGCCATTCTCAGTGTCTTCAACAAATGGTGTTGGGAAAGTTGGACAGCTACATGCAAAAGAACGAAACTGGACCACCTTGCTACACCATATACAAAAATGATTAAAGACCTGAATGTGAGACCTGAAGCCATAAAAATCCTGGAAGAGAGCACGGGCAGTAATTTCTCTGACATCAGCCACAGCAACATTTTTCTAGATATGTCTCCTGAGGCAAGGGAAACAAAAGCAAAGATAAACTATTAGGACATCAAAATGAAGAGCTTCTGCACAGTGAAAGAAACAACAAAACTAAAAGGCAACCTACTGAATGGGAGATGATACTTGCAAGAAGATACTTGACATATCCAAGAAAAGGTTAGTATCCAAAATATATAAAGAAGTGATACAACTCAACATCCAAAAAACAAATAATACAATTAAAAAATGGGCAGAAGACCTGAAACAGACATTTCTCCAAAGAAGGCATCCAGATGGCCAACAGACATAAGGAAAGATGCTCAACACCACTCATCATCAGGGAAATGCAAATCAAAGCTACAACAAGATAGCACCTCACACCAGTCAGAATGGCTGGTGGGAAAAAGACAAGTGTGGATGAGGATGTGGAGAAAAGGGAACCCTCTTGCACTGCTGGTGGAAATGCAGACTGGTGCAGACACTCTGGAAAATGGTACAGAGGTTCTTCAAGAAGTTAAAAATAGAATTACCCTATGATCCAGTAATTACACTACTGAGTATTTACCAAAAGGATACAAAAACAGGAATTCAAAGGGTTACATGCACCGTTATGTTTATTGCAGCATTTTTTATGATAGCCAAACTATGTAGACAGCCCTAGTGTCCATGGAAAGATGAATGGATAAAGACACCATAGATGGTGGTGGCATAGATGTAGTATCGATGTGATACACACACACACACACACACACACACACACACACACATGCACACACGAATATTGTTCAGCCATATGAAAGAAGGAAATCTTGCCATTTGCAACAACGTGGATGGAGCTAGAGAGTATTGTGCTAAGTGAAATATGTCAGGCAGGGAAAGATAAATACCGTATGATTTCACTCGCATGTAGAATTTAAGAAACAAAACAAAGGAGCAAAGGAAGAAAAAAAGAGAGAGAGAGAAACCAAGGAACTGGCTTCTTTCACTTAGCTTAGTTTTCAAGGTTCATCCGTGTTATAGCATATGTCAGCTCTCCATTCTTTGTTCTTGTCAAGTAATATCCTTTATACGGCTCTACGACATTGTATTTGAGAGACACTTGGACTACCTTCACTTTTTGGTTGTTATCAGTAATGCTCATGAACACACGTATGTATGCTTTTGTGTGGACATAGGGTTCATTTCTGCTGGTTTAAACAAATATTTTATTTATTTATTCATGAGAGACACACAGAGAGAGGCAGAGACACAGGCAGAGGGAGAAGCAGGCTCCCTGTAAGGAGCCCGATGTGGGACTCGATCCCGGACCTCTGGGATCACACCCTGAGCTGAAGGCAGACGCTCAACCTCTGAGCCACCCAGGCATCCCCGTTTCTGCTGGGTTTATGTCAAGGAGTAGAATTGCTGGGTCATATGTGAATTTGATATTTAGCCTTTTGGGAAACTTCCAGATTGTTTCCCGGGCAATTACACCATTTTCCAGTGTTGTGAGGGTTTTGGGTTCTCTGCATCCTTGCCAACACCTGTCTTCTTGCTTCTAGCCGTCCTAGTGGGTTTAAAGTGGTATGTGTTTGTGGTTTTGCTCGGCATTTCTCTCATGGCTTATGATATTGAGCATCCTTTTATTTGCACATTGGTCTTTTGTAATCTTCTTTGGAGAAATGTCTATTTCAAACCTTTTCTGATTTGTCTTTTATTATTGAATTACCAGAGTTCTTTATGTATTCTTGATACAAGTCCCTTCTTGGGGTTTGCTTTACTAATTTTTAGGAAAGGCAATTTTTTAGCTTCCCTGTTCCTGGGTTTACTGGCTGGAGAATTGTGTCAGGAACAAAACGTTGGCTCATCCACAAGGCAGAACAGAAACTCCTTGGAAGCAACAGCTCACATGCATTCTTGGTGCTGGTGCAAACAGACAGGATTGTCCTGGTTCCCCTTTCCCCTCATTTCTTGTTTCTGGATCTTTGCCTCAGTCCATGGGTCCCTAACAGCATGGGGTCGAGGCACATGTAAGAATCACCTGTGGGACTTTTGCAACTCTTACAGTCTCATAGCTCCCTGAGCTATCCTCAGATGCACTTTCCTCTTCCCTGCACCCTTACTTTCTTTTCAAGAACCACTGTCCTAAAAGGGATGCTTGGAGACAAACCCTAGCATGGCTTGAAATGGCCCCTGGGTAGCAGTAAAACTGAAATGAAGGCCCAGGGCTTGGCGTCAATGGCCAGTGCTGATCCCCAGACAAAGAAAATGGTAGGGAGGTTCCTCAAAAGTTAAACAGAGAACAATATATGATTTAGCAATCCCACTTCTGGGTATGGAGCCAAAGGAACTGAAATCAGGATCTCAAAGAGCTATCTGAAGCCCTATGTTCATTTGCAGCCTTATTCACAAGAGCCAAAATACAGACGCAACTGAAGTGTCCATCGATGGGCGAATGGATAAAGAAAATGTGGTATATGGGGCACCTGAGTGGGTTAGTCTGTTAAGCGCCTGACCCTTGCTTTTGGCTCAGGACATGGTCTCAGGGTTGTGAGATCGAGCCCTGCATTGGGCTCTGCACTCAGCATGGAGTCTGCTTGAGATTCTCTCCCTCTCCCTCTGCCCCTCCCCTTGTGTGTACTCTCTCTGTCTTTCTCAAGTAAATAAATAAATCTTAAAAAAAAAAAGAAAATATTATATATGTGTACATTGGATTTTTTTTTAAAAAGATTTTATTTATTCATGAGACACACACAGAGAGGCAGAGACACAGGCAGAGGGAGAAGCAGGCTCCATGCAGAGAGCCAGATGTGGGACTTGATCAATCCCGGGACTCCAGGATCATGCCCTGGGCCGAAGGCAGGTGCTAAACCGCTGAGCCACCCAGGGACCCCCTGTACAATGGATATTATTCAGCCTTAAAAAAGAAGGAGACTTTTCCTCTGCCACCACAGGGATGAACCTGGAGGATGGTTTGCTAAATGAGTAAGTTAGACACTGAAGGACAATACTACACGGTATCCCTTACATGAGGAATCTAAAAGAGTCAAACTCACAGAAGCAGAGAGTAGAATAGTGTGTGATGGGGTGGCTGTGGGGTGGGGAGAAAGGGGGAAGTGTTCATCAAGGAGTACAAAGTTTAGATTATATGAGGTCAGTAAACCCTAGAGATCTACTGTGTGGCGCAGTACCTATAGCTGGCGATACTCTGTTGCATGCTTAAGCACTTGCCGAGAGGGTGGATCTTGTATTAAGTGTTCTCATCACACACACACGCACCAAATGAGGAGGGAGAAAGCTTCTGGAGGAGATGGATGTGTTTATGGCTTATGTAGGTTGTAGTGTTGAGCTCATGGGTGTACACTTATTTCCAAACTCATCAAGTTGTATTGTTTAAATGCGTATGTCATTTTGTATGTCAATCACACCTAAAGTGTTTTTTTTTTTAAGATTTATTTATTTTAGAGAGAGAGAGGAGAGGGAGGTGGGGGGAAGGGACAGACAGAGAGGGAGAGAATCTCTGGCAGACTCCCTACTGCGCATGGAGCCCCACATGGGGCTTGATCCCACCTCCCTGAGATCATGCCCTGAGCTGAAATCAAGAGTCAGATGCTTAACTGACTGAGGCCCTGTTTTTTTTTTTTTTTTTTTTTTTGTGTGTGTGTGTGTGTGTGTGTGTTTAAAAAGAATGTTCTCTTCTTGTAGGAAGTGGCATGTGCAGCTGGGTTAGGGGGTCAGATTGTTCTGTGGCCGAAGCCCAGGGTGGAATGTAGTGACATGTGATCGTGCCCCGGGGGAGGAGGGATGGGATACTGATGTTGTGTTTATTCAGTGTCTACGAAGCTCTAATGTTGAGTGAGGCGTTGTGCTAAGCATTCAATATTCCTTATTTCATTAAACTTCCACCACAGCCTTATGGGTTAGGTGCTGTTCATCCTCGTTTTCCAGGTGAGGACAGGGAGCCCGGAGGGATTAACTTGCCATTTCTCCCCAGTTAGCAGGTGGTAGAGGTGGGATCCACACACAGGCTCTCTGCCTCCAGCACCTGCATTTCTCTGGTGGCTGGAGCACCCATGCTCTTGAGTCCGAGTCCTGCCAATGTCCATTTTCGCATGGTCAGTTCGCAAAGAGATTTACACGGGAGGCCGCTGAGCTGGAGAAGAGCCCTGCGTGTGGACCCAGAAAGCTGGTGCTGAGAAGTACCCTGGCACGCACAGGCTTTGTGTGACCTGGGTCGGTTACCTCATCCTTCTCTGCATTTCCTTACCAGACAATGGACATAACAGACTCACGTCACAAGGTCATTGTGAAGGTCAAATGAGATTTTGGCCATGAGTAGGATTTGTAAATGCTAAAGTTTGGAAAGTCAGGGTTTGTTATTCTTATTACATTGTTTCCTTGATTCAGGTCAAATCCTGTCATTAGCAGCCCCAAACCTAGATAGGAGTCCTGGCCAAGTTTAAGGGGTGGCTGACTTCTGAGCAATACCCAAGACGGTAGAAATATGGCCCTGCCCCGAGCTGGGGTTCGGAATTGGAGGTACTTTGGTCCCTAAATCCTACTTGCCCATCCCCACTTTCCCCACTTCTCCACTACCTTTTGCTTTCTCCCCTGCTCCCATCTGTGCTGGCTGTCTATCTTTACCATTTCCTTGCCCCTTGACAGAAGCTGTATTTGTCAAGACAGGCAAAGACAGGGCGTGGCATTTGTGGCAAAGACAGGGCGTGTTCATCAAATGTCCACACACTCTTGGTTGGTGGTGGTGGGGGTCAATGAAATGTAGGCAGAAATGGCATGTGTCTCTTCTAGGCAGAGGCCGTGAAGAGCTAGTGTTCCCCTGTCCCCTGTTGGATGCCATCTCTAAGGTAGAGGAAGGCTACTTGACTCACAGCAGTCTTTGTGACACGAACAGAAGTGAATCTTAATTGTAATAAGCCCCTGAGATTTGGGGGTTAATGGGTGAAGCGATGTAGCCTAGCACTGCCCCCTCCGTTTCCATTGGTCCACACAGAGGAGAGGAGGGAGGACCCTATTCCCGGCAGAGTAAGCAGCACGAGTAAAGATGTGCCATGTTACAGGAGAAGGAGAGCATTGGTGTGGATGGACCCGAGGGTCCTTGCTCACAGAGGCCTAGAACATAGGGGTCAGGGTCACTCCCTTGAGTTCTGGCTCTGCCACGGACTGGCTGTGTGCTTTGGGCAAATTACTTCCAAGCCTTGGTTTTCTTAACTATAAATTGCAGGTGATCACAGCGCGCCCCCAGACCGGATCGGCCAGGGGGGCTGCTGTGAAGGTTGGGTGAGTGCTTGCTCAGTGCCTAAATTAGGTTTAGTGCCTGATAAAAATCAGCTGTGCTAAATCTCAGTCATTGTTATGCTAAGGGAGGACTGGGAGGCAGATTTCAGGGCAAACTGAAGAGCTTTCCATTCCTACCCATAATCTGGAGCCTAAGATAGTAAAATGTAGGAGACAAGGACCTAGAGAGTCTTGAGGGTACCTAGAGAATGGATTCATCCACCGTCCAACAAACTAAAAAAAAAAAAAAAAAATTCATTCTCTGAACATGAGGGGGTTTCTAACCAACAGGGCGATAGGGCCTGAACTGCTGGACTTATTGGAGAACCCTTTCCAGTCCTGCTGCCTCCTTCACAGGAGCTAGGAAAAATAGCAAAGCCAGGAAGGGAGCCAAGGCCAGTGACGTCTTGGTAGGAAGCAACAGGAAGCACACATCGAGGCTAAGTGCCTCTCCTTGGGGCCCTGTGTGAGGAGCTCGGTGGGGACAGGTGGTGCCAACTTTGTCGCCGGGCACTGTGGTCTGGGGGTCTCCGGCTTGCAGTCCGCCGGGCCTGGGAAGCTGGGTGGCGCTTCACTGAAGTTACATCTCAGAGGCCTGGGAGTGGGAAGTACTGCCCTATATCTGCAGCCACATGCCCGACAGCCTCCTGGGAGCATGTGGGGTGTCTTGTCTACCCAGAATCCATTTTCCTGTCTCCTGGTTTCTGAGCCAGCCCTAAATCTGTAGGTTCAGCAGGGCTGACTCTGTGTCCAGCTCCAGGGACTGACCCTGTGTCCAGCTCCAGGGCCTGACCATTCACAGTATCAATACTTCCAGGCTACTGTGACGGCTTCACAGCTTGTGAACTTTCATTTGAACCCTTGGGGGATAGAATCTCTCTTTTCACAGGACTCACAGGGAAGAGGCTATGGGCTCTGACCTTCTGGAAGCTCATAGGTCCAGGGAGAAAAATCTGCCTACGGCTAATATAGCAAAGCACAGTATGGATAGAACAGAGGCTGCATCCTAATGCTACTGTGTGTAAGCCCCTGGACCCAACTGGGCCTGAAGGCCACCTCAATGTTTTAGTTATGTGAGAGCCCTGATTGTTACTCTTGGTTCTCCAAAAAAGTATTTTTGGCTATCTGAATCCTATTGGGGGCAGGGAGAGGGGGAATCTCACCACCAGGATGCATGTCCACTCTCCACTCTTGTTCTGGGCTCACAATGGGTTGCTCACTCTGTACCAGCTTGTGGGCTGGGCTCCTGGGGTAGAAACATGAATAGGACTTGAGCCTTAGCTCCAAAGGCTCAGAGTCGAGAGACGATGACAGATATAACTAGAACGGCTCAGCGTAAAATGTGCTGAGATAAAATAAAAACTGTCATGGGAACAAAGAGAAGAAAGGGAGCCTGGATCTCAGCGGGAGAGACATGTTAAGTGAGGCTGTTGAGAGGAGGTGATATTCATCGTTTTCAACAGGTATTTATGGGGCAACTGCTCTGTGCCATATACTCTGCTAGGCACTGGGGGTGTAAGGGACATGGTATCTGGCCTCAAGGCGCTGACAGTCTGGTGGGAGCGGGGGTCCCCCAACTTCTCTGAATATTCCATGGGTACCAGACAGGATGGTGGTGCTGTTAGAGCAAATAACCAAGGAACAGGACTTGGCTTTGGGATGTAGGGGAGGTTTCTCTGAAGAGGAAGGAGGAGCAAGGACTGAGCAGGACAAATGGGGACAGGGAGGCATCCTCGGCAAAAGGAAACAGCATCTGTGAAGGTTCCATGGTGGGAAGGGGCAAGACAGCCAAACAGACACGACAGATTAGTGGACTGTTTAACTGTGAAGGGAGGCCCCGTGATCCGTAACGCCAACGGCTGTCAGGCTCCATATAGAGCGAGACAGGGTGTGTCACACGGGCTGAATCATGTCCCCCCTTGCTCCCAAATCCACATGTTGGAGCCCTAACGCCCCAGGCCTCAGAATGTGAGGAGACGGGGTCTTGGGAGAGGTAAGTACGTTACAATGGGGTCACTGAGGGTGGGCTCTAACCCAGTATGCCCGTCCTCACAAGCAGGAGATATTTGGACACAGACACCTGTGGAGGGAAGACACAGGAGGACAGCCACCCCCGCCCCTAGCCAAAAATAGAGGTCTCAGAAAGAGCCGAGCCCGCTGACACCCCGACTTCCTCCAGCTTCTGGCTTTCAAAGCAGAAAAAATACATTTCTGTCATTTGAATCCCCCAGTCCGTGGAATCTGCCCCAGCAGCCTGAGCAGATCGGGCAGGAGCCGCGTGGGAGGCATGGAGAGGCACCAACACCCTTGTCACAGCCCCCCACCGTGTGGCAGGCCCCTCTCTGCGCCCCCTCCCATGGCCCCCACACTCCCTGCTCCCTGAGCCCCCTGAGAGGGCAGCCTGCAGCCTTCTCCCCCTGGAAGCAGGTGACAGAGCGGGAGAGAGAGACAGGCTTTGGGAAAAAAGGGGCTTTGTCCTCTTCCCGCTTCCTTCACCTGTGTTGGGATGTGGGTGAGTGAAGGGGGACATCTCTCCAAGTAGGCTGGGGTCAGACTTTCTGGGTTCTCCTGACCCCACCGCCCCCTGGCTGCATGACTTTGGAAAAGTTACCGACCCTCTCTGTGCTTCACCTTTCTCATCACGGAGACGGGAAAAATGGGTTGTTGTGGAGATTCAGTGAATGTGTAGAACAGTGTCTGGCACAGAGTGAGGGCATTAGGGTTGCTCCCCTCGTGGAATCTCATTCTTTTTTTTTTTTTTTTAAAGGATATGCAGTTATTTTATTTATTTATTTATTTATTTATTTATTTATTTATTTATTTATTTATTCATAGAGACACAGAGAGAGAGAGAGAGGCAGAGACACAGGCAGAGGGAGAAGTAGGCTCCAGGCAGGGAGCCCGACGTGGGACTCGATCCAGGGTCTCCAGGATCACGCTCTAGGCTGCAGGCAGCGCTAAACCGCTGCGCCACTCGGGCTACCCAGAATCTCATTCTTAACAGGAGAGAAATGTTCCCTTACCATTATCTGACATTCTCCTTGTCTCACATGTACTTCTCATTTGGTCTGTATAACAACTCTGGGGGCTTGGCCCCATATTTCCCCATTTTATAGATGGGAAAACTGAGGATAAGGAGATGGAATAATTTGCCCAAGACTGTCAGTAGCTGTGGTGCTGGGATTCGCCTCTGTGAGTCGAACATGGGTGCTCACACTCCTAATCACGGGGCAGTGCTGTCCAGTAGAACTTTCCATGGGGACGGAGATGTTCTGTAGCTGTCTATCCCATATAAGTAGCCCTAGAGACCTCCTTGCATGTGGCCAGGGTGACAGAGGAACTGAATGTGTAATCAAATTAATTTATAAGTAATTACAATTAAAATCTCGATTGTTCCCTGTGGCCTTGGCTCCCGTGTTAGGCGGGCAGGGCCCTGGGCCGCAGAGCCTCCGGATTATAGCGCAGGCTCCGTTTCAGACGGCTTGCAGGTGAGTGAAGGGGGGATTGTCCAGACCCCCGCAGCTACCAAGCCAGGTTGCAACGCCCTGCTCCTGACCTGAAACCCAGGCTTCCAGCCAGTTCCAGGCTCTTCCCTGCTGGGCCTGCAGAGAACAGACTGCCCACTCCCGAGAAAAGGTCAGAGGATTTTTTTTTTCTGTGGCGGACACTGGACCCCCGGTTTCCCTAATGGGTGGTGGGAGGGGAGGCCGAGCACCCTTCCTTGAGCTCCCCTTACTCCTCACCCTTTCAGGCCCTGAGCTCCACTGCTCCAGCAAGAGAGAGAGAAACCGGAGGGGAAGCCGAGCTCGAGCTCCTGCACTTCCTCTCTGAGCTGGAAGCTGCGCTGGCCAGCGTTCAAGACTTAATTAGCTGCAATAACTGAATAATCATCTTTAAGATGATAGTGGTAAAGCTCACGAGCATCCCGTTGCTAGCTTGACTGTGCCAAGCTGGCTGGACTGAGCAGGATGACTCAGTGCCCCATGGAGGCTCCCCTGCCTGTGATTCTCTGCGTGATGGGAGAGGTGAGGTTCAACGTCTTTGGGGGGGGCCTGCTTCCGCGTCTGTGGGATGGAGACTATACCCACTGAGCAAGGCGGTTGTCAGGAGTCAGCGAGAGGCTTGGATGTCCCAGACAAAGGGACCCTGGTACTTGTTGCTGAGTGACCTTGGGCATGCCACTTCATGTCTGCAAGCCTGCTTCCTTCTCTGGAAAATGAGCACCCACCTCTGAAGACTGTCTGGGAGGCTTGAGTGGGCAGGTGTGCAAGCAGTGCTCGGCCCCAGGGCCCGGCACACAGCAGATGCTCTGCAAATATCACTTTTCCCTCTTTTTGGTTTTCTCTTGTCTTTCTGCTGGATCTTTGGAGACATTCCTCGTTTGGGATGAGAGGGAAAGACTTGGTAGGAAGTTTGGAAGGAGCTGATGTTCCAGAAACAGTTCTCTTTCCTGATACCTGTCAACACTCCTCTGGTGGTGTAGAGTTTTGGGGTGCTGGGGCCTTTGAGGTTTAGGACGAGAGCAGAAGACACAGTGTGCAAGCTCCTTTCCAGGACCCATCGTGCATGTTCTTCCCTGGAACCCAAAGGAGGGAAAGGCCTCCAGAGCCAACAAGTTCCTTCCCATAGAACTATTAGGTTGGACGATGGGAAGTGCCATTTTTCTAGGTCAAAAATTGGCTGAATATAATAAGCAAGCCTTGCGAAATAAATAAGACCACTTCACTTGACTTTAATTAAGTCTGCATTAAGCCATGTGCTGCTTTATGCATCTATTTAAGGACGTGAGAAAAAAAAGTATAAATGTTTTAATAATGAGATTTAAATAGCCCTTCAAAGCACAAGAGGAGAGAGGCCGTCAGGCAGGATCTAACTGATTGCCAAGTAATTTATAAGAAAATGATTAGCTCAGAATTTGAAAAGAGGGAGAGGCTGCTCCCGAGTAAATGGAGTGATGGGCAGGTTAGACAGAGCTGGGGTTTCAGTTTGAGTCTAGAGGGATAGTTAGAGCTTCAACAGGCAGAGAGAGGGGTCAGACCGATGCTTCTGGCAGAGTGGAACAGCACGACCTAGGTCCCTGGGGCAGGGAGACGGTGTCTGGCAAACATGTCTGCACCTGACCCCATCCCGGTGACAGAGTGGGTACCAGTACACACTGGATAAGAGTGAATGGATGAGCAGGTGGAAAATGTGTGGAGGTGAGTGAGCCGACCAGTCGTTTGGGGGCCAGTGGGCCAGTGGGAGATAACACTGTCAAGTTTGGTCGTGGCGGCGGGGGTGGGGGGGTGTTCTGAACACAGATGAAGGAGTTTGGAGTTTGGAAATCACTCAGAGGAGACCACCTGAGTTCTCCACTATGAGTGAATTCAGCAAATACCTATTATGTGTCACGTTAGTTCTAGAGGTGAGAGAAAAGCCTTGGAGCATCTCCTAATTTGCTGATTTTAAGGTGAGGTTGTCCTAGCAAACGGAGGCCACTCTCATTAGTCCGGATACCTTAGAGGACATTGCAGTCATGAAGGACTCTGGGTTTCCGGGGGGCTTACAGCAATGCAGGCCTACCCGTTGCACATGCAGTAGTTCCACCCCAGCTTGGCGGTAGCATTGCCCCAGGGCATCTTCATCCCAGGACCTGGCTGAGAGGGCAGCCTATAATATCTGGGACAGAGGAAAATAAACCCTGGTATTTACCAAATATCTGGTAGGCCACTTGCCGGGTCCCTCTGCTTCTGCTTAGGAGTGACACATTTCCTGGCTAAAGCAAATCACTGGGCCGAGCCAGATGTCAGAGGGGTGGGGAAGCCTAATTTCCCTTTCCCCAGTAAATATATTTGAATAACAAAACTACCAGTTTCTCACTGAGATTTTGTGTCAAGAAAGAGTAAGCAGGCCTGGGAGATACATAGTAGTAGGGAGAAGGATGATCTGGGGATTCATTCCTGGGTTAATCTGAGTTTTGTTTTGTTTTGTTTTTTGATTATTTATTTATTTATTTATTTATTCATGAGAGACACACAGAGAGAGACAGAGACATAGGCAGAGGGAGAAGCAGGCTCCCTGCAGGGAGCTTGATGTGGGACTTGATCCCCAGACTCCAGGATCACGCCCTGAGCCGCCCTGAGCCGAAGGCAGAGGCTCAACTGCTGAGCCACCCAGGTGTCCCAATCTGAGTTTTGTGATCCTGCCCACCACACCCCTCCTGCCTCAGGCTGAATAGAAGTCACTTTTACTTATGTAGCCAGTCTTGGCCAGATTCTGGATAGTTCTTTAGAGGGTGGGACAGGCTACCTAGTTTGGGGGACCCAGTGCCAGATGAAAAAAACGTGGAGCCTCTTGTTCAAAACTCATTAGGGATTTCAAAGCACTGACAACAAAGGCAGAAAAACCACGCATGATGAAGCATTTTTGAGTGTGGGCACTGTGCAGCCGTACAGGTCGTGCACCCATGAAGCTGGCCCTGCGTATAGGTAACCGCTGGTTCCATCAGGTCCAGGCAGGCTACAGCTTCTCTCTCCTCAGCCTTTCACTCAGCCTTCCTCCTCTCTTTTGTGCAAAGCTGTCCATTTCTCATTGGCCTGACGACGTTTCCTTCCCACTCCCCATGAACGCTTATTTATGTTTGAGAAGTGCTCCGTGAATTGCATGCAGGCCCAAAGGAAGAAGCAGGAAATGGATGTGGCTGGGGGCAAGAATGTGAGGCAACATCAGGGTGGTGGCATTCCTAGCAGCCCTCACCTTGCTCTCCATGGCAACTGCTTGGAGACACCATGCATCCAAACTCCATTCCCTTCAAACCTCCCGACTTGCTCCCCTTGCTCCTGTTCATCCATCAGATGAGAACAGGCATCTTCTCAAACCCACGTCTTCTTCGGACCTCCCAACGGGTGGCACTGATCCCAACCCCCCAGGGAGGCAAGGCTGCTGTCCCGCTGCTGAAATTTGAGTGCGTCCTCCTCTGCTTTGGATCGCTCCCTCGCCTGTCCTGTCCTTGATCCCTTTCTGCCTTCATCCGGTTCATTCCTTCTTTTGACTGGATCTTTTCTGTTGACTTTTATTTTTTGAAATAACAGCTCTGCTGAGATATACTTCACATGCCATACATATAATTGGCCTGTGTAAGTGTAACAACCTAATGGTGCTTAATGTATTCAGAGTTATGCAGTCATCTCTATTATCAATTTTAGAATGTATTTATAACTCTGCACCCCCCCCCAGCAATTATTTCCCTTCCCACCTCCTCTCCCTGACTAGCCCTAGGCAGCCATTAATACTTCCTGTCTCTGTAGATTGGCCTATTCTAGACATTTAAAATGAATGGAGTCCTACAATGTGGGATTCTTTGTTACTTTTTTCACTTAGCATAATGTTTTCAAGAATCATTCAGGTTGTAGCATATATCAAATTTTTTTTTTTTTACTGCCAAATAATATTCCGTGTGGGTGGCTATACTACACTTTACCTGATGGACATCTGGGTTTGGTTCCACTTTTTGGCTATTAGGAATAATGTTTATGTGAACATTTGTGTGCATGTTTTTGTATGGCACATTTTCATTTCTGTTGGGTATATACCTAGGAGCAGAATTGCTGGATTATATGGTAATTCTATGTTTAACCTTTTGAAGAACCAGCAGGATGTTTTCCAAAGTGACTGCACCATTTTCCACTCTCACCAGGAGTGTGTGAGATTTCCAATTTCTCCACATCCTTGCTAACACTTGTTATTGTCCGTTTTTTTTTTTTTTTTTTATTACAGCCCTTCTTGTGGGTATGAAATGGTATCTCACTCTGATTTTGCTTTATGGTTAATAAAGCAAATGTGATGCTTTGAATGTAATGTTAGTGATGGTTAATATGGTTAATGATATATTTTTGGTTAATGATGTTAACCATCTTTTCACACACTGATTGGCCATTTGTATATCTTCTTTGGAAAAATGTCCATTAAGATCTTTTGCCAGTGGGATGCCTGAATGGCTCAGTGATTGAACATCTATCTGCCTTTGGCTCAGGGCCTGATCCTGGATTCCTGGGATGGAGTCCCACATCGGGCTCCTTGCATGGAGCCTGCTTCTCCTCCCTCTGCCTGTGTCTCTGCCTCTCTTTCTGTGCCTCTCATGAATAAATAAATAAAATAAAAAAAAAAGACCGTTTGTCAATTTTTTTTTAAAGATTTTACTCCACACCCAATGTAGGACTTGAACTTATAACCCCGAGATCAAGCATTGCAAGCTCCACCAACTGAGCCAGCTGGGCACCCCTTCTTTGCCAATTTTTAATTGGGTTGTCTTTTTATTATTGAGTGCTAATAATCCTTTATATATTGTAGACACAAGTCCCTTATCAGATATATGGTTGTCAACATTTTCTCCTGCTCTGTGGGTTGTCTTCTCATTTTCTTCATGGTCTTCTTTGGAGCAAAATTTTCAGTTTAAATGAAGTCCAATGTATCTATTTTTTGTTGTTGCTGCTTGTGCTTTTTGATGTCATATTTAAGAAACTGTTACTTAATCCAAGGTCATGAAGACTTACGCCTATGTTTTCTTTTAAAGTTTCATGGCTTTAGTTCTTACATTTAGGTTTTGGTCCATTGTGAGTTAATTTTTGTCTATGGTGTGAGATAGGGACTCAGCATCATTCTTTTGAATGTGGATATTCAGTTGTCCTCACATTTGTTGAAAAGATTTTTCTTTCCCCATTGAATTGTCTTGGCACTCTTGCCAAAAATCAGTTGACGATAAATGCAAGGGTTTATTTTTGGAGACTGTATTCTAATCCACTGATATATATGTCTATCCTGTCTTTATGTTAGTACCACATGGTCTTTATTACTGTCCTGACCTTGCCAAAGGCAGACCTGAGCCAAAGGCAGACGCTCGAACACTGAGCCACCCAAGTGTCCCCTCTAATGAATTTTTCAGATCAGCTATTACACTTTTAAATTTCAGATTTTCCATTTGGTTCTTTTAAAAATATATATAATCCTTATCACTTTATTGAGAATCTCTTCTTGATGGAACATTGTGATCATATCTCTTACTTATTTAAGCACGATCCCCTTTACTTCTCTGAAAATATTTATAAAGGCTGCTTTGAAGTCTGTTACAGCTGACTTCTGGACTATCTCACAGATAGTTTCTGTTGCCACTTCTTTCCCTCCCCTCTGCCTTGCATGGGCTACACTTTTTAGTTTCTTTGCATGTCTTGTAATTTTTCCCTGAAGTCTGGACATTTTAGGTGATATTCTGTAGAAACTCTGGAGATTATAGTCTGTCCCTCCCTGGTTTGTTTCTGTTGTTGCCATGTGTTTGTTTAGTGACTTGGCTGAACTATTTTAGTAAATTATATTTCTGGCTTAATATGAAGCCTGTGATATTGCTCCTCACAGAGTGTAGCTTTGGGCATGCACATGGTCACCCTGGGATGGTGGGTTTTAGCAGGGCTCTCTTTGATAGTCTCTTTCTCTAAAATTTCTATTAAGCTGCTTGCCTTTGCTATTATCACATCCAGCTCTTAGCCTCCACTCATTTTCTTTTGCTTGCTCTATTGTTGTTGACAATGCCCTGGGGGTGTATATTGCTCTGCAGTCTGATCCAATTAGATTTGGGCACCTTTCCGGAGGTAGCTTTAAAGGCAAGTCTTTGAGGTTTGTTTAGACCCAGGAGGGCTCTTCTTAGCTATCTCTTAACCTGATTCTCTCTGGTAAACTAGCTGGCCTATGATTTAGCTTGTTGCTCTAATGGATCTACTAACTTCCTCTTAATTGCTTACCACCAAAATCTTCATTGCTTTTGTGAGCACTCTTACTTGAAATTCCCCACACTCCATTTCATATAAATTCAGTCTCTGTGGGAAGAGCTTTGGAGCTCTCCATCCTCATCCTAGGTGAAATCTCTGAACCATTTCTTCAGGGGTGAGGGATGGGACAGTCACTTCTTTTGGAATGATGATCCTGAGTCAGGAGCAGGGCACTGAATGATGATGGCAGCCTCTAGTCTTCTCGGCTTCTTCTCCTGGTATGGAACCTCCACCTTACAACTGAACTGGGGTGAAAGCAATCAGGGCTCCCATATTCTTAGCCTGCTGTGCCTGGGGTTAAGCCCCTAATCTAGGAGGAGACCTAAGTAGAAGGAGTGAGCCCCCAACAGTTTGGCCACCTTTGCCAGGAGGTTAGCCTCGCAGCTTGGAGTTTGGGGACATGAGAAATGCTAGTGGTCTGACTTTCCCCGCGAAATACACTATTCCTTGACTGGGAACTTAGGTGAGAAAGAGGACCACCTTATTCACATAACCTGCTCAGATTGGAGCTTCCATTGTCTTGTTGAGATGAAGAGTTGGGGAGGGAAGCTCAAGTTTCATAGTCTTCCTGTACTTACTGAGATTTAGTTCTTAAATAAGTGTTTCTTTGTGTGCTGTCCTCTTTTATGATGACAATTTCCAGAGACTTCTAGTGGTTGGGTTTAATGATTTTCACCAGTGATGGTTCTTTCCTGGGGAGTGGGTCCATGACATTCCTCACCCTGCCATCCCAGAAGCCCCCCTTAGCTTTAACACAAGCTCAAGTCTTTTCCATTAAAAAAAATTCTGTCTTTAGCTTTAACTACTGCTCAGTTTTTGCTTTCACTGTCAAAACTGGAGTAAAAGTACTGCATTTCCTTCATTCCAGCTTTTTCCCCAATCATTCCAAACAGGTTTTCCAGGCCCACTGGTCCTGAGGGAGCAGCTTATATCCTGAGGTCACTGGTGCCCCCACATCATGTCATTCATCAGTACTTGTATCTCATCTTATTTGATCTGTCAGTAGCATCCCAACACTACTGACTCTTCCTTCTTATCTTTTCCTGGGTTCTGTAGACTTGGCACCCACCTGGGTTGCCTCCTATGCCCATGGTTGCTTGCTCTTGGCCTCCTTTATTGGCTGGTTCTCCACTCTCAGCCGCTAAAGGAGTAGAGCTCCTCATGGCTCTGGCATGGGCTCTGTCTTAGTTACCAATTGCTGAGAAACAAATCACTTCCAAACCTAGTAGCTTAGAAAATAAGCATTTATTATCCCATGGTTTCTCTGGGTCAGGAATCTGGCTGTGGCTTAGCTAGATGTCTCTGGAGTAAAGATTCCCAAAGCTGCAATTAAGGTGTTGGCCAGGGCTGAATAATACTCTGAAAGGACTGTAGAATCTGCTTTCAATATCCCTCATGTACTTATTGGCAGGATTCATTTTTTTTCATGGGATGTTGGATTAAGTGCCTCAGTCCCTCCCTGGCTCTTGCCTAGAGGCCTCCTTCAGGTCCTTGCCATGTGGGTCTCTCCATAGGGAAACTTACAACATGGAGGTTGACTTCCCTCAGAGCAGGTGATTGAGAGAGAGGGCATATGAGATGGAAGCCAGTCTTTTTGTGACTTGATTTGGAAGTGACATCCCATCACTTTTCTTATATTCTAGCCCACATTCAAGGGAAATTGCATAAGTGCATAAACACAGGAGGTAGGGATGACTGGGGCCATCTTAGAAGTTCCCTTTTCTTCTCCCTCTCTACCCTTTCTAGACCACCTCAGACACACTTGGACTTTAATTACCCAGCCACAAAGAAGAGGGAGATGATTCACAAACTTATGTTGTCAGTCCAGGCCTCCCCTCTGACTTCCAGGCTCACATCTGAATTCCCATTTCACTCAGATTTCTCAAAGGCTGCTCAAAAGCAAAATGTATGAAACTAGACTCATGGGTTTTTTTTCCCAAATCTGGTCTTCCTATGTGTTAGTTATAGTTCAGTGAAGTATAGTACAGTGAAGCTGTGAGATAAGACAATGCGTGGCTCAGCTCTGCTCCACACGGTGTCCCCCTGTTTGCCATTCCTCCACATGGTGTCTTCATTCACATGGTCAATGCTGGCTCATTAGCCCCACACCCCTGTTTCAGGAAGTGAAGAGTAAGCAATGTCTCTTTTGGAGGCTGTGGCCTGGATAGAATACATATTACTTCTACCCATACCCCATGGACAGTTAGAGAGTAAGCTGTTGAGAGGGAGGGTGGACATACCAGTCTCTAGTCATGCAGCTGTGACCCCAGTTTATGCACTGGAGAGGGGGCAGTCATATTACTGGGCTCTCCTCAGGGCAACCTCTGAAGCAGGGGGCTTCTGTAGTCTTCTTTTATTAGGGAATCAACTCCAGAGAATAGGAATAAGTCACAAGGGGAGCGGCACAGAAAGGAGGGAGAGGTAAGATGATCATGCATATCATGAACCAGCCAATCTGTAGGACTACTATCCTAAACGGTATAAACTGCCCCTGAGGACCAGCCCTCTGGGAGAGAACGCAGGAAGAATTTCTCCACTGGCTTGTTTTCCACTGGTCAACGTTTCATCCCCTGGGGTGCTAACTCTCTTGCGTTTCTGAGTTTGCATGTCTGCAAGGACATGGGCAGCAGGGATATCAACAGGGAAGCCCCAGAGTGGGAGGCCAATAGGCACGGCATGGGCCAGAGACGAGGAGCCTCCAGGCTGCCTGCTTCGGGCTCATTAGAGCCCTTGCAGAGCTGGGGCAAGGGAAGGGGAGCCTGAGAAGATCTGAACCCGTGACAAGACTCTCATGCAGTCTCTAAGCAGATATCAGGGTTTGCTTACCGCTTCCTGTCGCACCCTGTTCCATGAGTGACACCCCATTCATTTAGTTCCAATAAGGGAGAAACCTAAGAGACACTCACACTTCCCTTTTCCTTATGCCTAGATCCAATCCAAAATATCTCTGAAATCTGTTCACTTCTCTCCATTTTGAGTATCACACTCTTAATCAAAGCTTCTATCGCCTCTCACGGGAACAAATGTCTTCTAAATGAACTCTTGTCCTTCTTCATATCCATTCTCCATGCACAGCCAGAGCGGCTTTTCTGTAACACCAGCTGGATCTTGTCACTGTGCCCTGCTAATTAAAACCCTTCTACTGCTCTCCATTGCTGGGAGGATAAAGGCAAAGCTCCTTAGGGTGGCCCACAAGGCCCCATGTGGCTTGGTCCTTAGCCTCCTCTTGCAACACAGTCTCCACTGTCCTCACCTACCTATTTTCAGCCTCGGCTTTCCCAAGCTCCAGGCTGCCTCAGGACCTTTGCACGTGTTCTGCCCCAGGTTTGCTGTAATTGTTTGTCATCTTTTTCCCCTAACTGCCTTCTCATCTTGAAGCTCTTGGGGGCAGTAATCATTTCCTCAGGGGAGTATTTCTTGACTTTTCTAAGTCAAACCTTTCTTGTATATGTATCCAGTCTTGGATTCTTCCATAGAAGACTAAGTATGTATTTTGTATTTCAGGAATTGATGAAACAGAGTCACTCCTAATTTTTCATAACATGCAATTTGGCTTTTCAAAAACAAAATAACATCGAGGAAGTCATCGTGGGCAAGACAAGACTTTTGGGGGATTTCATTACACTTGTTTTTTTTGTTATTGGTTTGTTTTAATTTTAAAATGTGGAGGATGTCATAGTCTTTTCAGTACTTGGAACCTCTACATGTTGGACCCTAAAACTCTGGCTATGGATACAACTCCTTCATTGTTTCCCACTGCTATAGCTTAACTTTTCCTATGTCAGCAGATGCCAGTCTTCTCCACTAGTCTCTGTTTTTCAAAGGTAAAGGCCTTGGTAGTGTTTGGGATCACCACTGAGCTTAGCATAGGGTCCCCACAGAGGAAAACGCAACGTTCACTCATTAGGCGAGTCTCTGGAGTCTGTAGCTCTCACCCTGGCATGGCCACTCATGGGCCCTATCCTCGTTCCTTTCTGTGCCCAAGTTCACCTGTCTTATCAGAATAGCTGTTTCTGAGACAAAGGAAAAATCTTTCCAGAAAGAGAAAGAGGAAAAGAGAGAACACACACACACACACACACACACACACACACACACCACACTAGAAAAACATACATTAAGTTAGATCTCTATGTAGCCTCCAGGGTCCCAGGGCTAAGATTGCAGCAGCAGCTTGGACTGGTTCTGAACGAAGTATATTTCTATTTTCACACTTCTTGCCTGGGCCCACTCAGTTGTGTGTCCCACGCTAAAATTTGTGGGTGGAGTGGGAGATATTTCAGTACAAAGTCCGTTGAGATAAAAGGTTCAGACAAGAAATTCTCAGTAAGAAATTCTGCGGTTGTTGTCATGCAAGTAACCACACGGCGGCAGTAGGTGCTCAGTAATGAGATTCTTGCCTCCAGGACTTCTTGACCAACTTTTTTCTTAATCCGTTGTCAGTTTATTTTAAAAAGTTTCCTAGTCCATAATTTTCTTTAATAAAAGAGTCACACTTTTCACTTTGCTATGTCTTTACGCAGTGATGTGCTTGAGGAAGTGTCACGAATAACACGAGGATGATTCAGTGTCTCTGGTTTTCACCCAAAGTGGAAATGACAAGAACATTTCTTTCCTTACATGAGTGTCATAACGTGATATTAGATAATTATCGTGCAATGTAACCACATTTCAGGAGATAACATGTGGCTCAAGACGCTGAGCTGAGTGTAGAGACCTACTGCTCGATTCCTTTGCAGACTTGGGCACCTGAGCTAGCTGGGTTCTTGGACCCGCTCAGCCTCAGAATCATCAGCTGATTGGACTGTGGGTAAGTCCCCTGTGCTAAGGATCCTTCGCACAAATTGCACAACTGAAAGATTCTGGGGTTGGCAATTCCAGGTGCCATGGCAACCCAGAGGAAGGAGAGGTCTGGTTGACCTAAGCACCACCCCATGCTGGGGACTCAGCCTGCAGGGTCTCTGCCCAAGACACCAGTGCTGGGAATCAGGCACAGGGGAGGTCAAGACTGAGTACCAGCTCATTCCCACCAGATGTCAGCATCTCCCAGGTCAGAAGCACCCAGCAGATACCAGCTTGGCGAGGATGGAGCTTGGGAGGCAGCTCTGTGCCCTGGTCTGGGATTGACACTGGTGTCCAGTGCCTGCCTCCATCTCCCCAACCACTCCTGAGAGTAGGAGCAGTCACAGGGGCAAGAGATGCTGCAGTAACAGCCTCATGCCTCCTTGGCAAAGGCAGACTGCCACTGGATACCTGTGCTACCCGAGGAAAGGAAATATGACTTCACTGTTGGTGCAAGATGATGACCTACACACTGTGCTCTTAAGACTGCGGACCGGGGGGCCAGCCATCCTGGGTTTGAATTCTCCTTCCAATACTTAGAAATCGGGGAACTTAGACAAGTTTCATAATGTCTTCGAGCCTCGGTTTCTGCATTTGTAAACTGAGAATATCATCGTTCCTATTGATCTTAACCGACCCTCCGGGTCTCTTTCGGCTAATTGTGAGGATTTAAATAAGATCACTGTCATTTGCAATGTTTGCTGAGCAAATCTCTCCGCCAGGCATCAGGCCTAGTCTTTTTGTCTAGTATCTTATAATTCTGACCACTGCAGTGGGTTATTACCTGATTTTATGGTTAATGAAACCAAAGCTTGGAGGGATAAAGTAGCAGAGCTAGCATTTGAGACCAGATGTTTTGCCTTCAGAGTTCACTCTCATAATCAGTGCAAAGCACGTCAGTCTTGCAAATGAGCCTGTTGCTGTCATGGCCCTGTGAGCCATGACGGCAGCCCTGGGTGAGGTTTTCATCACTCACCCCATGGTGCAGGCAGATGGGTTACATGGCTGGTGCCGCCCTGCCGTGCAGGAGAGCCTCGGAGGTCCCCTGCCACAGAGCAGGTTCTACTAGGGTACAGAAGCAGGGCCCTGCATTGGGAGAGCATACCTGGGCGGTGAGCTTGCAGGCTTCTGGAGCCAAGGTCAGGGGTTCAGATCCCCTCTCTGTTTCTTGTAAGTCAAGTGCTCCTGAGCCCATGATGTACGTTTCAGAACCTCGGTTTACTAATCCATAACATGGGATTTCCAGCGTGATCCCACTGGAAATCCTCTGATGAATTTTTAGTGCAATTAGGAAAATAATTTTTTAATGAAAATTACATTGGGGAAAGTGTGTAGAGGTGCTTACGCAGTGCCTGACAACTTTACTATCGGGATGTGATAAGCTCTAACCTATCGCTACAAGTCGTGTTTACTTGGCACCGTAGCTTAGGATCCCGACTTGAGTCTTCCCTTCAATACAGAACTTTGGTCTGGATGACTGCATTTACTTTTCCATTCTTTTTCTTTTAGAGATTTTATTTATTTATTCATGAGAGAGAGAGAGAGAGAGAGAGAGAGAGAGAGGCAGAAACACAGGCAGAGGGAGAAGTAGGCTCCCTGTGGGGACCCCGATGGGGGATTTGATCCCAGGACCCCGGGATCACGCCCTGAACCGAAGGCAGATGCTCAACCTCTGACCGCCCCCCCCCCCCCGTGCCTCCATTTCCCCTTTCTAATCTCCCATCAGAGGTGCCTCTGGAGTGGGTGTCTTAAACCTCAGAGCTGACTATTTAGCTCAGTGCTGCCCAACAGGAATATAATGGGAACTGCACATGTCATCAAAAATTTTCTAATGGCCATGTTAATTAATAAAGTAAGAGAAACATGTAAAATTCTTTGTAATAATACATTTTATTTACCCCAATAGATTCAAGATATTATCATTTGTGCATGTAATCAGTATAACCAATTACTACTGAGATGTCTTCTGTCTCGTTTTTCTGGCCAAGTCCTTGCAGCCTGGCCTATGCATTCTACACCTGCAGCTCTTCTCCCCTGGCCCGGACCACATTCCAAGGGCTTGGTAGCCACCTCGGCTGAGCGGTAACACACGGACAGTGCATGTCAAGCTTTTCCGTGTCACTTTAATGGCAACAAAATGGTGCTTGGCTTTTCCAGCCATCACTAACTTTCACCCCGAGACATTTTATTGATTTTTTTATTTTTATTTATTTATTTTTTTTAAAGATTTATTTATTCATGATAGACATAGAGAGAGAGAGAGAGAGAGAGGCAGAGGGAGAAGCAGTCTTCATGCTGGGAGCCCGACACGGGACTCGATCCCGAGACTCCAGGATCGTGCCCTGGGCCAAAGGCAGGCACTAAACCGCTAAGCCACCCAGGGATCCCCACCCCAAGACATTTTATTTATTTTTTATTTTTTTAAAATATTTTATTTATTTATTGACATACAGAGAGAGGCAGAGACACAGGCAGAGGGAGAGGGAGAAGCAGGCTCCACGCAGGGAGCCCGACCTGGGACCCAATCCCGGGTCTCCAGGATCACAACCCAGGCTGCAGGCGGCGCCAAACCGCTGCGCCACCGGGGCTGCCCCCCCCCTCCCCGAGACATTTTAAACTCTGGTTTGGATCTCTGCACCTTTGTGGAGTCTTTGCCTGTGTGGTGTCCCTCTGTCCCCCAGTTGGGTCCTTTACCATCCTGTCGAATCCTCACATGGACCCCATCAGGTAGATACTATAACGACTCCCATTTTACAGACAAGAAAGCCGAGGCTGGCCATGGCTCCCTGACCGGTGGCGATGTGACCTGCAGGCAGCGGTGCTGCGCTCTGGGCCCCTCTGCTCTGTGGAAGACGACACTGTGGAATGAGTGGTGCTGCACCCGGGTGGAGTGGGAATGGGCTTGCAGGGGCAGAAGTGAATGTCTGGGCAACAGAGGTATTCAAGAGGCCCTCAGACTGGGGTGCATTAGAGGAGATTTCCACACGGGATTGGAGCAGGAGGCAGGTTGGTGATCCTCTTTGCAGAAGCAGGGGTTGAGGAGGTGTCCCACCTCCTGGGGAGGCTGGGCAGCCGCGATGGGGTGCCGTCGTCTCCAATGCCTGCTCTGGCCCCAGGGTGGAGGGCTTGACTTCCCTGTCCCCGGGTCGTGGGGGGCCTTCCCCACTCCAGAGCCCTCGTGCAGCCTGTGGCTGTTGGCGTTGGTCTTCTCCCCTGGAGGGCTTGGTCCCACATCCTCCCATTGTCAGCGCTCATACAGTACCTCATTAATTTAGACTCACTGTAAATATTTTTGGAAACACCCTGTTGCTCTCCTGAAGACTAGTAGGGCTGGGTGTGAGCGGGGCCAGGGTCCTGTCCGCCTCTTCCTGACCTCCTTCCGGCCTCTGCGCGGTTTCCTGTCCTAGCTGCCTCCTGCCCAAGCTCTCCTATGTCAGGCTAACAAAGGCGAGTGAGCTCCAAGGAGAAAGGCTTCCTCGGGACCTGATCTTTAGGGAAGGGAGGGGAAAGCACAGGGGCACAGGGGACAGTGGGTGTGACCCGGTGGGGACACCTGGATGAGTACCCCCCCCCACCCTGGGGCCTCCTTTTCCTCATTAGTGAAGCTGAGCATGTGGATAGATCACTGGCAGCAACCTTTGCACCCACAGAGACCACTTGGCTTGCTCTCCGTTCCCCACCCACCCCACTGGCTTGTCATTTTGGAAGGGTTCTGTTTATCTAATCCACTCTGTTTGTGAAATAATAATTGATTCCTATTCTCAGTTCTTATTCATCAAAGCCATCCTGAACACCAGGGGGTAAGCAGAGCCACCATATCCAGTCTTGAAAATCCAAGCTGGAGGGGCCGCTACTTGACATTTACAGAGGGTGGCCTTTTTTTTTTTTTTTTTGAAGATTTTATTTATTTATTCATGAGAGACACACACAGAGAGAGAGAAATAGAGATACAGGCAGAGGCAGAAGCAGGCTCCATGTGGGGAGCCCCATGTGGGACTTGATCCCAGGACCCTGGCATCACTCCCTGAGCCAAAGGCAGATAGATGCTCAACCAGAGCCACCCAGGCATCCCGAGAGGATGGTCTTACTAAGGTGTCGGGGGTGACCTTCTCGCCCCCTACCCCCTTTACTGTCTCCTAGGGCTTCAGCTTGGGTGGGGGGTCAGTGGCCTAGCAAATGGGTCCCCACACATTTACTAGAGGCCCCCTAGTATAGGGAGGTGTGCTAAATAGCTGGGGGAGGGTAATGTCAGGTGAGGGGTGAGGGGGTGGCTGAGGAACGTCAGGAAATGTGTTCAGACCCCCATTACTCACAGCCTGACGAACAACCCGTTAGGTGGGGGCTGCAAGCCACAGCAGGGAGAAAGGGTTCTGATCTGGTTTTGCCCGTCATCTACCTGCTACACTGAGAGTCAGGTTGCCTCCCCATTTTGACTGCTTTAGCAGGAAATCCACGTCTCCAACAGCCTCTGGGAGCCACTGCTACACTTCCCAGAATCGCCAGCTGGTTCAATGTCCTCATAGACAGGGACACTGAGGATCAGAGAGGGAAGAGCCCTGTCCAGGGTCACACAGCAAACGAATGGATCGGTCAGAGTTTAGGGAGCACGGCAGCGCTCCGAGGAGGCCCTCTTCTGGTGGTCGGCTCCGTCTAACGTTGACCCTAAGTGGCTGTCCGGGTGAGCTTGTTCTGCAGCCCATCTCGCTGTCGGAGCTCATTGAATCTGTTTTGCGTCCAGCTATTTTGTGTCTTCTCGGCTTCTAGAGCACATATGCAGGACGCTGGGGACGTGGTCTGAACTGCTCACACAATTCAGCGTGGGCCCCGTGCCTCGGGTGGAATTTGGCTTATTGGAGCTGCTCAATAAATATTTGCCAAGTGAATGACTTAGTAGCCAAGATGGGACTGGCTCCTGGGCCTGCAGGTTTTCCTGCGTTTGCAGTCTGCAGAGCAGCCCCCGACCCTGCCCTGGGTCCTAGGCCTTTGGAGTCCGACTGCAAGTTTGAAGTAGCACCAAATGGCCGGGGGAGAAGGGGCTGCTGAGGGCTGAGGGGGGTCTGCTTTAATTGTCAGAGGCAGCTGGCCATTTGGTTTTGCTCAGATAAGCTGCTAAGGTGGAGCTCCTGTGTGGTGAGTGCGTGCAGGGCTGTGGTGGGGGAGGGGGTGGTGTGAGGCTGGACAAAGGTGGGAGGAATCCCAGAGTGGGCTGGGAAGCCCCGTTTCGTCCTCATCCCTGTCCTTCCCTCCCCTTCCCCTCAGATAACACCACCAGCTGTTCAGCACACAGCTGTGCTTTCTCCTGGGAAGGGGAGAAGAGGCCCGGAGGCCCTGGGTGAGTTCAAAGCAGACCTGTGAAGTGAGGGGGCTGGGGCAGGGCTGGGGGAGGAGGTGAGAAGTCAGCAAGGGGCAGAGAAAGACAGCTTCACTTTGATGTCCCCCCACCCAGAGCCTGGGGCAGGGGCTGGGCAGGTCCCTGCAGACCAGAGCCTTTGGGCCTTCTCCTTCACCCCAAGCCCTTAGAGACCCAGTGAACTACCCTTTCCCGTCCCTCCAAGGAGGAGGCTTTTCCAGTGCCTGAGCCTGGCACACACCGGCTTGTGAAAGCCCGCACGCACCCGATGCACGCGCGTGCCCTGCGCACACGCATGTCCTGCTTGCTCACAAGCGGCCCCACGGCACACACGAGCCCTGCCCCTGAGTGCACATGCAGCCACACGCAGTCAGGGGTGGAGGGCCAAGCCAGTCTCCATTTCTAGGCCGGGGACAAGCTCAGAGCTGGGGTGGGGGAGGGCCGTTGAATCACTGACTCCAGAGGTCCCCCAGCGGTCTGGGCTCTCCTCAAAGGGACCCGCAGCAGGTCTGGGGCGCTGCTGTGCCAGGAGCCGGTCATGCCAGGCTCCTCACAATACCCTGAAGAAATCTCTCAGGAGAGAGTGAAGTCCCCCAGGAGACCGATCAGCCTCTCCAGGGCAGGGCAGCCCCGGTGACACTGGCCAACAGCCCTGTCCTGGCTGCTGGTTTGCCACATGGCTCGGGGCAGATTATTCTGGGTCAGTGTAGCAAAATAGGTGCCTTTGTTAATGCAGGGGAGCAGCCCTGGAGTGAAGACCCAGCCTTTCTCCCGTATTTTCCCCCAAGCGCATTCCTACAGCTTTAATTCAACAGGCATTTACCAGGCTCCAATCTGAGGTGGGGGAGGGGGTTACCAAAACCAAAACAAAAACGGGTACAGGTGTCTGCCCAGGTGTGCTCTGCTGAGGCATTCCTTCTAAGCCCTGGGGGCACACGCACGAGATCAGGCTTCCGCTACTGGCCCTCTTCACTAAACTGTCACCTGTGTTGGGTGGACAGGGACCTTGGGTCCCAGGCTGGGTGAGGTTGGCTGATTCTGCTCATTTCAGGCTGCCATTGCTGGGGACACTCAGGCCACCTGCTTCCAGCTGGCTTTTAGCTGGAGGTCAGATCTCATCCGTACTTCAGTCCAGCCCTAATCGGTAGCTACCTCCTAGTCTCCGCCCCCAATTCCTTCCCAATTTTCCCTAGTTTGGTTCCCCTGGTGAGAGCAACCGTTTCTTACCCCATCAGAGTCAGGGAACCTGGTGGCTTTCTAAAGAGATGGGCCCATAGCCTCTCCCACAGGGTCTCTATCTGGCTTAGGGTCCAAGTGGGAACAACTTGGGGGGGAGGGGAGACCAGATTTGGGGAACACTGCGAGCTCACTGGCTCTCCGATGTTCCTAGCTGCAAAGGGCCTGGGTGCCCACATCTTTCTGGGAGAAACAAAGATCTGGATTACCTGGGGGGTCTTGACCTTGGCCTTTATCCTCGCATGTCCTGAGCAATTTTATTCATGACAGCTGCCATCAGTTGTGACCTGACCAGAGCCAGACTGGTTCCTGCACACCTCTCAGGTCCCTTGTGATAGGTCAAGGCTGAGGTAGTCTGACATGGTTGAAGGTTAACCATTTTCACCCAAGTTTAGGGTCAGATTAATGAAGGCCATTGTTCCACCTGCACAGACTTCTATTAGACAAACATGTCGGAGCAAGCAGGCCCCAAGCAATCCCTACCCTGTGTACTATGAGGTCAATAGAGCTCTCGCTCTGAAATCTGTGGGTGTCCTGACCACCGTTTTGCAGACTGCCAGGGTGCCAGTGGCTGGCTGGATCCTGCTTGGCTTTCCTGCTGGCCTCAGGTGACCAGGAATCCTCTTTGGAGGTGGTTGGCCACGGGGCAGTTTCCGGACCATGCTATGGTGCCAACCCCCAATGATTGCCTGGCCGGGCTTCTCAGAACCGTTCAATCAGGAGAGTGGGGAGGATCTCTAAAATATTTTAGGCAATCTTTAAAACATTTCTCTCAAGAGAGCTTATTTTAATGTGAATCACAGGTATCCTAGTGTGATCCTACATTTCTATGATGCTCAGCAGATGACAAACCTTGCCAATCTAAAAAGGGTTGAGGTTTTTTTTTTCTCTTCTTTTTTTGCGGATAGATGGGTGGGTGGGAGAACTTGAGGTTTAGTCCATGTGCTCAAGCCTTGGTTCAAAATCTGGCTCTGACAATTACCAGCCGAGCGACCTTGACTATGACCTCACTTCCCCGTGCCTTCGTTTCCTTATCCGTAAGTGGAGATTAATAGGAGTGCCTACTTTCCAAAGTCGTTGTGCCAATTAAAGGAGATAGTAAGCACATATAAGATGCATGACCCTCTGAACCAGCTCCTCGTGAGTATTTGAGTTCGGGGCCCCTGTTTGCAGACCCTTGCACGAGGGTTTCCGACCATCCCTCCTTTGAGACAAGGGATTCTTGTTTTACAAGCCTTTTACTTTGGATGGGGCCATGACTTATCTCCTGATTTTGTGGCCATCTTATCCCTGCCCAACCTTAGATGGACTCCTCCACTCACGGGAGGTATACTTAAGAACTAAATCTTGTGTGGCCTTCCCTTGTTCCTGCCCAGAGGTCCTGGAAAGCTGAGCAGATGGGGCAAAGTGAGTTTGTCCGGGACTGTGCCCATAGCATCCCCTCAGTGGCTGCCCCTCCGTTGCCTCCTCCTCTGGCTGCTGGTCTCACAGAGAGCTGGTCCCAAAGATTGAAGTGCGTCTGAGGTTCCCAGAGCCTACGGGATTTTCTTTCCACCAGCGACCAGTCCATCCATCCCTTTGCTCACTCCATCATTTAGTGATCACCTACTATCTGGCAAGCAGCGGCAGGTGCTTGGAAAGGAAGGAAAGCACAGAACTGTAGCGAGATTCATCCCTGTGACTTGGAGCAAGACATTTGCCTTGTTAGGCCTCCGTTTCCCCGCAGATTTAATCACCTGACTTAATGACTTTTGTCTGGACTTTCTTTCAGGAGAAAGACTTTGTCCTCCACCCTCTAAAACTTCCCAGGCCATCTGCAAACGGCGGCGGTCTGCCAACCTCGCATGAATCCTGGAGAAAGCCCCTTAACTGTGTCTGTAAACCATAAAAGTTTCCAGAGAGGGGGTCAAAGTGTGGAGGTGTAAAGGAGGATGGCCATGAGGGGGGGAAGAGAGGAGTGAGGTCTGGTCTGCGAGGGGGCTGGGAGGACAGGAGGGGGAGGGTGGGGGCCAGACCGGCCTGCCTGCGGGACGGCTTGCCAGATGCTCAGAACATCCTGCGAAATCTCACACCCTCCTTGCCCCCCACCCGTCCTGGCTCCAGCTCGGGCTCCATTTCAATCTGCATAATTCGCCCCATTTCTAGTGGATGGGAGGGGGTGAGAATGGGAGGGTGAGGAGGTCTGTGGAGGGGCTGCTCCAAAGGCCAGAGGAAAGCAGAGCCCGAGGCTGAGGCTGGGAAGAAGGTGGGTGGCAGCCAGAGGGTGGAGGCGGGGCCGGGAGGAGGGCAGGCTGCAAGCCCCAGATAATATTCTGCCCAGGGCAGCAGGGCTCCATTCCGTCCACTTGCCCAGGGAGGAGAAGGAGGAAAGGAAAAAAAAAAAAGTGGGCTGTAACTTAAAGATCTTAAGACTCCCAAGTGAGGGGTTGGTCTGGAGGTGGGAGGAGGGAGTGACCAGACACGGAGGAGACAGAGACTCAGGAGGGCGCAGGGCAGCGGCTTAGCTGAGGCCAGGACTCGGCAGGAGAGGGTGGGGGGCCGGCTGGGCCCCAGGCAGCTCCTCGGCGGCTCCCCGGGGGGGCTCTGGACACCCTCAGCCCTTCCCGCCTGCCCGCTGAGCCGGTGCCCGGCCTCGGGGCCGGTCCCCCGGGCCCCCTGCGCGGCCTCTGTCCGCTGCCGGCATGGAGGAGGCGGGCGACTTCGACAACTACTACGGCGCCGACAACCAGTCCGAGTGCGAGTACGCGGACTGGAAGTCGTCGGGCGCCCTCATCCCCGCCATCTACATGCTGGTCTTCCTCCTGGGCACCACGGGCAACGGCCTGGTGCTCTGGACCGTGTTCCGCAGCAGCCGCGAGAAGAGGCGCTCAGCCGACATCTTCATCGCCAGCCTGGCCGTGGCCGACCTGACCTTCGTGGTGACCCTGCCGCTCTGGGCCACCTACACGTACCGGGGCTATGACTGGCCCTTCGGCACCTTCGCCTGCAAGCTCAGCAGCTACGTGATCTTCGTCAACATGTACGCCAGCGTCTTCTGCCTCACCGGGCTCAGCTTCGACCGCTACCTGGCCATCGTGAGGCCCGTGGCCAACGCTCGCCTGAGGCTGCGGGTCAGCGGGGCCGTGGCCACGGCGGTGCTGTGGGTGCTGGCCGCCCTGCTGGCCCTGCCGGTCATGGTGTTCCGCTCCACCGGGGACCTGGAGAACAGCACCAAGGTGCAGTGCTACATGGACTACTCCATGGTGGCCACCGCCAGCTCCGAGTGGGCCTGGGAGGTGGGCCTGGGGGTGTCGTCCACCGCCGTGGGCTTCGTGGTGCCCTTCACCGTCATGCTCACCTGCTACTTCTTCATCGCCCAAACCATCGCCGGCCACTTCCGCAAGGAGCGCATCGAGGGCCTGCGGAAGCGGCGGCGGCTGCTCAGCATCATCGTGGTGCTGGTGGTGACCTTCGCGCTCTGCTGGATGCCCTACCACCTGGTGAAGACGCTCTACATGCTGGGCGGCCTGCTGCACTGGCCCTGCGACCTCGACATCTTCCTCATGAACGTCTTCCCCTACTGCACCTGCATCAGCTACGTCAACAGCTGCCTCAACCCCTTCCTCTACGCCTTCTTCGACCCGCGCTTCCGCCAGGCCTGCGCGTCCATGCTCTGCTGCGGCCGGAGCAGGTGCGGGGCGGCCTCCCACAGCAGCAGCGGGGAGAAGTCGGCCAGCTACTCCTCCGGCCACAGCCAGGGGCCCGGCCCCAACTCGGGGAAGGGTGCAGAGCAGATGCACGAGAAGTCCATCCCCTACAGCCAAGAGACCCTCGTGGTTGACTAGGGCTGGGGCCTGCCCGGCCTTCCCCTACTCTCTGAAAGTCAGGTAGCATGACAGCACCTTCTCCCTCGCACTCCACCCTTTCCCCTGCTCCCTGCTCCCTGCCCCCCTGCCCCCTCTTGTCCTCCTTCCTTCTTGAGGCTTGTTCAGAGGTTTGTGGTTGAGTGGGAGGAGACTGAGCCCTGCAGGCTCCTGCTTGGCCACTCGGTATCCGTGAGACGGACCTTGCACGAGTGTCTTGACCCCTCTGGGCCTCTGTTTCCCCATTTGTATATAAAACAAGGGAAGTTGTGCTGGCTCAACGGAACTGGGTTGCCCCCACTCCTTTTCTTGGATCTCCAGCTTTTCCTTTTCCCTCCTTTCTTCCTAATGCCCTGTCCCTTCTCCCTGCCCCTACTTTCTCCTCTGTCTGCACTTTCCAGCCCAAATTGTCACCTGCTGGCTCCAACCCGGTCTCCGGGACACACCTCCTCTTTAATCCCTCCTTCTTCCCCTATTCACCTCCCTGGTTCTGCAGGGCTTCCAAGGGTTAAGAATCCTGAAGCTTGCACACACTCTCTGGCTCTCCAAGCGTGAAGGAAGGACCGGGGCTGGTGTCAGCAAAGTCAGTTCCAGGCTCTGCAGCTGGGAGCTCCAGAACTTTCTTGTAAACCGGACCATTTCACTGTAGTTTCAGGCACTAAGGATCCCAGAAGGGGGCCTCGCTTCCTGCAGTCTCTCCTTGATGCCAACTAGATGTGCTTTTTTTGCAGATTTCCTCTCATTCAACCTCTATTCCCCATGGCAATCGGAAGTCCACGGGGTTGGTGATGGGACTGCTGGCTCCTAGGTGTCATTCTATGAGTGGGGAGTCGGGAAGGCAACGTCGAGGAAGAAGGGAGTCCGTATTTAGTCTATATGCTGCTTGGTTTCCCTTTCCAATTCCTCACCCCTCCAACCTTCTCTAGAACTGGGACCTGCAGGTGTCCCCACCACAGCCTGGCATCTCCAGGCAGGACACTTTTCTTGAGCACTGGTGCTGCTGGGTGCCAAGAGTTATGTGTGTGCGTGTGTGTGTGCTTGTGTGTGTACACAGATGAGTATAACAGGAAGAGCAGTGTGCCTGTGTCACTCATCACTTGGGTGAACTACCCCCCTACTCTCTACTCTCTAGTCTCTACCACTTCTCCACTCTGCACGCAGCATCCTTGGGGAAAGAGGGACATAGTGAGGCAATATAGAACAAAAATGAGTTCACCCCTTCCCCCACTGGATTTGGGGGCTCTGACGGCTGGTCCGTGCTTTAAGAGAGATGTTCCTGTTAGGGCTGGGACCCCTCTGGGGAGATCTGTCCCCAAGGCAGTGGTGCCCAAGCTCTGGGGAAACCCAATGTGCTGGGTGCCATCATTCCTAGTTCCATGAGGGAAGCAGGAGGTGGTTAAGAGCTTTCCTTGGCTCCTTTCCCACACCTCTCCCCCCTGCTCTGAGTCCATGAGTGTGTTCCCTACCACTCTCCCCTTTCCCTGGGTCTGTGGCCCCCTCCCTAAGGAACATGCCTTCTCCCTTTGCCTGGGGTGAAAAGCACTGGGTGGGGTTTTTGTCACCTCACCACCAGGATGGGACCCATTGGCCTCTCCTGCTGGGCTGGGGGGCTGGGAACGATGACTGGAGCAGCTGTGGCAGGGCTGAGGGCATGACTTCAAGCCACCAGAGAGGCCTCAAGGACAAAATTGATGGTGGGGCCTTTGTGGGCTGGAGGCAGGGGTGTGTATATTCCAGGTTTTGTTCTTGGAGGCCTCCCGACAGGACGTGAAGGACAAGATTTGCGCCACGGAGGCAGGAAGAGCCCGGCGTGGTGTAAATGGAGAGCTTGACCATCCCTGGGATGGTGCCAGCTCCAGGAGCCGAGGGAGGAGGAGAAAGGAAGAGGCTCTCCTCAGCTTAATCTCCCCCTTGCAGACTGGAATCTTCCACAGACTCCCTTTCTCAGCCCAGGGCTGTCCTCAAAGCATGTGGTCAATGTTGGAGGAAGCTACCAGAAGGGTAGAGGGTGCCTTTCTGAGGCCTTCCTCAGTGACCCCAGAGACCTCTTGCCTGGAACTCACTGGTGGCCCTGGACAGAGGATGGAGGCTCCCTCATCCCCTACCAGCCCCCTCTTTGGAACGTCTCTGCTATGTTTTCTGACCCTGTTAGTCACTTCGGTTCATTCAATAAATCTGTTTTGTGTAATTGCTGTGTCCAGAGCCTCTTCTCACACAAGTGTCGTGGGTTGAGGAAAGGCCCCCCTGTTTGCAGATGTCCCAGTGGGAGGTGACTTGGGCTGAGGGGGCACAGGAGGGAAGTAGGAGCTAATGGGAGTCAGGTGGGAAACTGGAATGGGAGAGGGGAGATGGGCAGAACTTGGGAGATCTAGACCCAGGGCAGGGCAGGGGTGGGAGTGAGCCCAGGAGAAGCACAGGAAATAAAGGCTGGGGTGGGGGGTGAGGTGGGGATAGGGTGGGGGTGGGAAGCAGCTCAGATTTCCTGCTCGGAAAACCCGTGGGACAAATGGGTGCATATTTTGGAGTCCTGAGCGCAGGCCCTGGGAAAATTCATTCATTCACTCCTTCACTCATTCATTGTCCCGTGAGCATCCAGTTGGCTTAGATGAGAAGTTCAGGTGCTGGCCTCCAGTTAGTGACTCCGGGTGTCTGCAGATACCTGTCGCAGAGCAGCACCCCAGACCTCAGGAATCCAAATCTTCTGGACCCATCCTGGATGTTCCAACTGCTAGAAGCTCCTAAGATGATTTCCAGGGGGAGGCCAGGCTTGGGGACATCCCCATCCACACAGATCCTGTGGGCAAATGAAGGAGGGGTGCACAGAAGACCAGCGGGTCAGAGACAGGAAACCGGGCTCTGGAGGGTCATTGATTTGGGGAAGGAAGAGTCTGAAACCATCCCCGGAGGGAAACACTAGGTGCAGAGGTGTTCGTCACCTTCCATGAGGACTTGGGGGACTGGCCGTGTCTGCCGATGACACGAAAGCAATCAGTGCAGTAGAAGGGACAGGAGCGAGAGTCACCGCGGTGTGTGCTAAGCACTTCCAAACATGTTGTCTAATCCTTGCAGTGCTCTGAGTGGGGCCTCCTAGACACTCATTCTGCTGACAAGGAACCAAGGCTCAGAGAGGTTAGTCACAGACTTTAGCGAGGTGACACAGCTAGTACACGGAAGAACGAGGCCAGGACAGTTCAGGCTGTCCCCTCCCAAAGCCCACACTCTTGGCCACTGTTTCTCCCAAAGCACAAGTGAGGCAGGGCCGGGTGGTTGGGAAGGAGAGTGGGGGCTCATTGGTAAGGCACCAGCACAGGGACTGGGTCAGGATGGGGAGGGGAGAGGAATGGTGGGGAGTGTATGAGAGATAGAGACAGAGAAAAGGACAGAGACCGAGACAAAGACAGAGATAGAGACAGAGAGAGACAGAGAGATAGAGACAGAGAAAGAGAGAGACAGAAAAGACAGAGAAAGAGAGAGATACAGAGAAGAGAGACAAAGAGAGAGATAGAAACAGAGAGACAGAGACAGAGAGATAGAGACAGAGATAGAGACAGAGAGACAGAAGGAGAGAGAAAGAGAGAAACAATGATATAGGGATAGAGAGAGACAGTGACAGAGAGATAGAGACAGAGAAAGGAAGGGAGACAGAGACAGGGAGAGATAGAGAAACAGAGAGAGAGTGAGGGGAGAGATGGAGACAGGATGTGGAGAGAGAGAAATTAAGAGCCGGGGAAGCAGTGGGTAGCAGTAGTGGTGGGAGGCGGGGAGGGAGCTGGACAGGGTGTCACAGCTTGTTTCCAAGTCTTTGGAAGCACATCAGGGAAAACCCAGCAGGAATTTACAACTGCAACAACAAACGATTTGAGGTTTTTTTCTTCTCTTTTTTACAGATGCTGTAAAAGAAAAATACCTCACTAACCCTCCAGGGAAATTTGAGGTAAGTTATCCAAAAAAATAATAAGATTGTAGAGCAGTTAATAATTCATTTGTCCACAGTTTCTTCATTTCTTCACCCACTCACCCACTCACGTGGTTACCCATCCAGCCCTTTTTGACTACTTGGGTGACAAGCAGCGGGGTGGGCACAGGAGTAAATGGTGCACAGGACCCGGTGGGCTTCAGGCTGGTGGAGACAGTGAGAGGGGCATTTATAGTCAGCAAGCTCTAAGGAGGGAGCATAAAGGTGCTTTGAGGGCCTAATGGAGGCAGTGGGATGCGTGTAGGCAGGGTGCCAGGGCAGACTTCAGAGTGCTTGCCGGGTGGTGGTGGTGGTGGTGGTGGTGGTGTGCTCTGTGCAGAGGGATTATCCAGAGACCAGAAGGAGCACAGCTCCTGTGAGGAACTGCAAAGGTCCTCATCTGTGCTTTCTGTCACCCCCACCAGCTCTGGGATGGGAGCCAAGCAGAGGAACAGAGAAAAATCTGCACAGGTCTCAGAGAATGGATGACAGCAGATTGGGGCGGGACTATAGTCCAGGTCTCTAGACAGCTTGGGGGCCAGGCATTGTTTTTTAGGAGATGACTTCCGTTTCCCCCTGCCTGGGTTTGAACTGTTTTTCTTGAAGATATAAGCCAGGGCCTCCTAGACAGGTGCTGGGAGTTCTGTCCTCTTACACTGTGCTCGTTAGAGAAGGATGCTGCAAGGGGGGTGCCGATGGATCCCTGGGGAAGACCACCCCCAGAAGCCAAGATGACACAGCATGACAGAACCTAGATGTGACGTCTGCCTTTCCCAGCTGGCACCAGGCAGCTCTTGTGAATTATTGCTCAAATGCTTATAAAGTCTCTGTAAGCAACGTTGGAGACAACAACAATGGAAGCTTAGAATCAAATTGGCAATAAAGGAGTCTCAGACACATTGGGCTGACTAGTTATAAAGAGGTTGCGAGAGTCTCAAGCAATGGTTGTTGATTTATTCATTCAACAAACTTTTTGTTCAGTGCCTACTATGTGCCTGGGCTGTCTTAGAAGCTGGGGATACAGAGATGAACCTGCCACCATCCCTGGCTTCATGGAGTGACATGGAGAGCCTTACCTTCCACGTAAGGCTCTGTGGAGGGTGAGGATTTGTACGCAGGCAGACAGCAGGGAAAGGGCAGAGGTGGGACTAGAACTCATGCTTCCCGCTGCCAGGCAAGAGCATGGCTCATGGCTACAGGTTTAGGAAATGGAGAATGTCTTTTATTGAAACTATGAAGAGCAACTGGCAAGGGTCAGAAAGATGATGGACTGCCAGCTGGGGTGGGGGAGGGCACAAAGATGCTTGAAGATGATTATTCACATTTCCTGTTACTACACCTTTTGTTTTGGATTTACAGAAAAATTGCTAATTTAATTCAGAGAGCTTCCATATATTCCACGTCTAGTGTCCTTTATTATTGACATCTTACATTAGCATGACCCTCTTGTCTTCATTAATGGATCTCTCTCCATATATTTTTTCATGGATAAATTCTTTATTTAGATGCTTCAGTGATCAAGAGACAGAGCATAAACGCACACACATACACACACACACAATATGTAAAGCCATTTCACAGGCAAAGGGATAGGCAATGGGGGGAAGAGGCCACAGAGCAGCTATGGGCTTCTCTGACTCAACAAAGGGGTGCCTATGATGGTTGTCACCTCTTCGAATTGCTGCTTGAAAGCTACAAGGAAAAATCCACTTCCAGTGAAGTCCCAGGCCATAAAACACAGCAGAGTAGGAGAAATCTAAGTTTGGGGCCTGGGGAACATCTTTTTCCTCATTGCCAAAACCTGTACCAGCTCTCCTCTCTTTCCCTGGGGGTCCTATTCTGTTCGCTGGACCCCCTTGAAGCTTTCCATGAGGCCTCCTCCCCTTCTAGTTTTGCCCCAGCTGCTGAGATCCTTAGCACCATTCAGGAACTGTGGAGAAGGGGCAGGAAGGACGGCATTGCTCTGCCAGGACTGTATCACTGCTCCAGGAGGAAACTTCATGGTGGGCAAGATGCTCTATAACTGGCCAGCATCTGGTCCCAGGCTCAGGAAAGCCTGTACTTTTTGGGGAAAGGGGGAGTGTCATATTAGCTCCAAGCTTCCATTGGGCAGCCACTTCCATCTACCCTTTGCCACCTAGGCCAAGGTCTGCTGTGAAAGCTCCAGGTTTCACTGGAGCTGCCTAGAGCCTGGGGAGCTCAGTTCTTTAGCTGTAGAGACTGGTTCAAAACTGAGCTGCAGAGGAAAGACAGGCCTGGGGCTCATGACATATGGCCCAAGGGGGCTGGGGAAGGGGAAAGGTCATCCTCCAAACTACTCTCCTGTGAGGGCCTGAGTCCTCTCAAGATCCACCCCCTTCCCTTGTCCTGACCTACAGGGCCCATTCTACAGGGGAAGAGCAGGAGTGGATGTGCCTGGGCCAATCAGAGGCTATCTGTGCCCCACTCCTGCCTTAGGCCTCTGTGTTCTCCAGGTAGAAGAAGCGAGGAAGAGGGAGCCAAGGGCTGACCATGGTAATGGGAAGCTGGCTCATGGCTGGTTCAACCTGGGGTGCTGGACAGAAACATCTATAGTCTCCCACGGTGGCTGAGTCTTTCTCAATGGCCTGCCTGCCTTTGCATTGGAATCTGGCCCAGGTGTGATGCCATTGCTTTTGGTGACTGGTTCTTGTGTTTGCAGCCACTGACATGAGCTTGATACCGTTCTATGGAGTTGAGCATTATCTTAAACATCTTGCAGGGGTGGGCCTTCTCAGCTGATGCGTCAGCAATAGCAGGGTCTGCCAGCTGCCCATAGTGTGCCGTGAATTTGAGCTGGCTTCCTGTTTCCTGTGTTTCTTGCCCACATAATGTTATTGAGCCATGACAGGGTCATTGTAAGTTGCATGGCCGAGGCTGCAGAACTTGACTGGGCCTATCATCTCTCTATCCTGGTACAAGGCTAAGATGGAGGCCACAAGGAAAGGGTTTGCAAAGCATTTTGACAGAGCTTCCACCTTAGTGGATTGCTGCGGCAGCTCTAAGTTCTTTGTGTGGGTCTTAGATAGTTGCGACAGGGCCACCACAGGGGAGGAACAGGTCATGTTACAGAAGGGGCAGCACTGGTTCTTGTCTTTGCTTCCGCTGTTCTGACCTGAGTCTAGTTTCTTCGTTTCCCTTTTAATGTCTCCATTCCATGGATTGCTAGGCATCTCTTCACTTTGTTGACATGTTTTTTGCTCTGGTAGCATGCCAACTCCTGGGATTCGGAAATGAGCAAGGCGCAGCAAACTGGTACTGGGTACTGGTAAAGAGATACTAGTTCTTCTGGATCATGAGTTCCACTTCTTCCCTCCCCACTGGTTGGGCCCCCACACACTGCTTCCTAGAGGTGAGGGGCTCCTCGAGGTCAAAGCACAGCCTGTGAGGTTCTTGTCCTTCTTGCTCCTGAGAGCTGCTGTGTGGCCTGGCTCTTCCACTGTCTGTGGCCTCCATTGTGCCCAGCGCAGGATACTCCGTCTTTCCTCTGAATCAATATTGATACATTACTATGAGCTTAGTCCATATTTTCTTCTGTCTTCTTCACTTTTTACCTAATGTCCTTTTTCTGTTCCAGGATCCCATCCAGGTTACCTCCTTGCATTTAGCCATCCCGTCTCCTGAGGCTCCTCTTGGCTGTGACAGTTTCTCAGACTTTGTTTTTTGATAACCCTGAGAGTTTTGAGGAATACTGGCCCAGTATTTTCTTCTGTGTCTTTTTTAAACAAATATACTTTTATTTCTATATACCAGGCGCATGCTAGATGATAAGGAAAGAGCAATAAATAACGTACAAGGGATTCCTCCTCTGTTGGAGTTTAATGGTGGATAATAGCATCATTTCAGGGGACAGAGAGGAGGCTCTACAGGCACACACCCATCTTCTGATGCACACCACGGAGTGATCACAGACAGGGCTGATGTACTGGCTGAAGTCACAGGCTCATCTCTGGGTCTATTAGGCTCTAAATGTTTGGCATTGTCTCCCACCTCCAAAGCCACTTTAGGGCTTATTTTCTTGTTTGAATAACTGCAAACCTGGCAATATGAGACAATATTTGTTTTCAATGGATATCTTGCCTGATGTCGTTTTGTACTTTATTATTTAGCCATATGGCATATATCTCTTGTCTGCTCAAAGCTGTGTTCTGTGTGGACATAGGATAATCAGAAGTGGGTACCCCCAAACTGCTTGAACTACCTTACTTGGCCAGCACACTGTTCCTCCTCTACTTCGTATCCTTTGAGCACTGGGACTTGGCCTCACGGTAACAGCTCTGAGAGCTGGTCTGTCTCCTCTGCCCTATGGGCAGCTGCTCTAATGCAGGGGCTGTGTTTACATAGTTCTGTATACCCAGTGCCTGGAATGTGGCAGTGTTCAAAGGGTATTTGTTAAATTGAATAACGTGAGAAAGAAAGGGAGGGAGGAAAGGTGAGAAAATCAGATCTTTATTTGATAAGTTGATCTCTTTTGTTTTTATTTTTTAAAATTTAAATTCAATTAGCCAGCATATAGTACATCATTAGTTTCAGATGTAGTATTCAATAATTTATCAGTTGCATATAATACCCAGTGCTTATCACATCTCATGCCCTCCTTAATGCCCATCATCCAGTTACTCCATCACCCCACCCACCTCACCTTCTGCAACCTTCAGTTTGCTTCCTATACTTAAGTACTTTTAAAGAGCCCAGAAAAATGAAGTTAAAGACTGGTGCCAGAAAAGATGAACTGGGATGGATGAGCACTAAGATTCCTAACCACTGACTCAGACCAAATAACATGGTCCTCTTAGAGCTGTTGCTTGGGAACCACAGAGCCAGAGCCCAGGGGGCACTTCTAATATTCTTGTAAGTAGGACACCTCAAGTTATAGCACTGAAACACTGTTCAGTGTTTGTGCTGGAAATTGTGTCTTCAAGTCTCTTTGGTTGGATGATGTTGTGCAAGGCTGGTTGGCTTCCTGGGGAAGTTATCAGTGAGCCAACTTGAGCCAGCGCTGAGTCAAACAAATTCTGGGAATCTATGCCTGGACATCCACTGTTCATGGAGGAAGGACTCATGATGGTGGAGATGTACTGACTGAATGAACAATCAAATCTTGGACTTCCCCCTCTACAAAAATACTCAGGGAAAACTTCCCGTCTCTTAGAAAATCTGGGCCATATTTAAGGGCATCAAAGAAGATTTGGCAGATTTTCTTCTGGGTCTGGAATATGTCCATAAGTTTAAGGAATCTTCCTGTCTGATGGGGATGAAGTGGCCTCTGGTGACAAGAGTGACCCAGACTTCACTCTAGGTGACCCGGGTTCAGTTTCTTTGGCACAGAAAGGACTTTGGTAGTAGAGATAACAGTGGCCCAGAGTTCGGGGACTGTTATCCCAAGGTGCCAGGATTGAAGGGCATGGATTTAACCCTTGCCCTTAGGAAAAAGGATGCATCAAAATGGTTGTTAGTTGGTTTCTGGGATGAGACCTGGAAGACCCTGAGTATCCTTGGGATCCAGCTGGCTGCAAGCTCTGTATTGGGAGTGCTGTTAGGCTGTCAGGCCCCTGGAAGCTGGTGGTTATTTGATGTGCTAATAAGCTATTTTTATGTTTGGGAAAAGCTACACAGCAATTACTGAAGGAGTGACTAAAGATAGATGTTGCAGGCTGGAGAAGGAAGTGGTTTCCACTCTGATTGTGTCAGGAGACCAGGCAGCTCAACCTGCTGGCATAGAAAACATAGCATAATTGAGTGGGATAGGAGTGCTCTTACCTTTCCACTTTACTAGTGAAGGAAGTGAGGCTTTAGGGGTAGGGCAAGTGACTTTCCTAATGTCATTGCTAAGTGGTGGGTGAGTTGGTTGTCTTAGTTCCCTTGATTTCCAGACCTGCTTGCTTTTCATGTCACCAAGTTGTCTCCATTCTACACTGCAGATGGCTTTGGAAGGGATACTTATCAGAGAAGACAAGCAATCGAATATAGTATTGACATATATTCCAACTTGTGTCAGTGATGGCTTAACTTGTTTTCTTCAAAACCATGATGTTTGTCTCTGCTCTCCATTCTGTTAAGAGCACAGTTAGACAGGTGTAGTCTGAATCCCAATTCTTCTCTTGTTTGTGCCATCAATGCTCCTTAAACTTTAGTGTGCGGAAGAATCACTGGGGGATGTCATTAAAACACAGATTCTGATTCATAGGCTTAGGGTGTATCCCAAGAATCTTGTTTCTGAAAGACCTTTGGCAAGATGCTGTTGGTCCAAGGAAGAAACTCAGAGGAGCAAAGATCAGGGGCACCATACTCATCAATGGACTGTTTTCTCATCTGTAATATGGGATAATAAAAACAGTTACCCCATAGGACTGTTTTGATGGTTCCATGAGGTAATTTCTACAAGGGCCTTGCATGGTCTCTGGCACATAAGAGGCAATCAATATTGTTTTAGCCCATTCAGGCTGCTGTAACAAAAATCATAAGCTGAATGGCCTTTAAACAGCAAACATTCATTTCTCACAATTCTGGAGGTTGAGAAGTCCAATATCATGGCCCTGGTAGATTCAATGTCTGGTGAGAACCCACTTCCTCATGGGTGGCCATTTTCTTGCTGTGTCCTCATGTGATAGAAAGGCAAGACAGCTCTCTGGGGTCTCTTCATAAAGGCACTAATCTCATTATGAAGGCTCCACCCTCATGACTAATAACGTCCCAAAGGCTTCACCTTCAAACACTATCACATTGGGGGTTAGATTGCAACATGTGAATTTTGGGGGGACACATTCAGTTTGTGGCAAATAGGTCTTAATTTTCTTCCATCTTCCCTTTTCACCTTTCTTATTACAAAAAAAAAAAAAAAAAAAAAAAAAGTGACTTGATGACCTTTCCTCTACAGAAGGGTTGGAAGGTCTCTGCATTGAAAAAGAGCATAAGGAAGAAGGGAGTGTTCAACTCCAGGACTGTAGCTAATTCTTCTTCTTGTATTTAAAATACTTTTATCTTGGTAGTAAACAGCAAAATGAAACTGGAGACTTTTGACAGAAGTTTGCATATAAAATTAATCTGGACAGAAGTTTGCATATAAAATTAAGTCTGTTGAAAAAGAAAGATTAAAAATAATACACTGCACAAATCGAACTCCAATAAAATATACAAAAAATAATACACTGTATATATATTTTTTACATTAAAAACTCACAATCTCGATAGTCTTTTAAGTCTGAACCTCAGCTTCTGTGTCTGGGGTTGAAGAAAAGGCAGTCTGATATAATTCCACAGTGCTGTTTTCAGTGCTGTTCCCTGGAAAGCCACCCCCCAGACCTGAACATCAGCTTCCTCATCTGTAACATGAGGAGACTGATTGAGATTTGGGCAGCCATCCCCTCCTCACCGTCATGGTTGGCTTTTCTTGCTTGATTGTTGCCCTAGCCAGCATGCTGGGCAGTTAGAGCAGCAAATGGGATTTTGAATTACATCACCTCTAAGAACTGACATTCTGGGATTCTAAGAGTTGCTGATAGTGGGAGATTTCAGACATTAGAGTTGAAGATGGCCGTTGAAGGATGACTGGGCTTTTGGCAACTTGAAAGCAGAATGGGGTTGATGGGAAGATATCTAGACTGACAGGACAGTGTGAGCAGAGGCAAGAGGGTAGGGAAGGGCCTGAAACATTTGAGGAACAGGTCCAGCAAGCTTGTGTGTAGGGCATATGTACAAGGGAGTGTGAGATTCATTCATTCACTCATTCATTCATTCATTCATTCAACAAATATTTATTAAACAATTACTGTATGGCAGTCACTTTGCTAGGCACTGGGATTACAGGGGTGGATGAGATAGGCATGGTTCTTCCCCTTGGTAAGCTATCATTTTTGTGGGGGAAGATAGATAATACACAGGTGACATAAGCGAAACATATTAAATGGCAGGTTATAAAAAATGCTGTGAAAGAAATAATATTTCAGATAGAAAATAATGTTGAAAACAATTTTAGACAGGGTGTTCAGGCAAGGCCTTCTTAGAAAGTGACCTTTCAGTTGACGCCTGACAGAGGAGAGTGAGCCCACCATGTGAAGGGCTGGCTAAGAGAGTTCTGGAAGCAGGAACAGCAGGTGCAGAGACTCTGAAGCAGGAAAGATCTCAGTGGGTTCTTGGAGCTATTGTCACAGCCCCTGGAAGACTAGTGGACAGGAAGTCAGGGAGAGGGTGGCATGGGACAAAGTTAGAGAGACAGGCAGGGGCCAGTTCATGTAGCAGGCAAGGAGGCTGCTACATGAGCTGTGGCAAGGAGTGTGACTTTATTCTAAGTGCAATGAGAAACCATCAGAAAAGTGATATGATCCAATTTGCATAAAATTACCCCTCAGGCTGCTGCACAGAGAATGAATTGAAGGGGAGCAAGAGGGGGAAACAGAGAAGACAGCTAAGAAATCACTTCAGAGGCCCAATTGAGAGATGATGGTGGGTTGCACAAAGGTGGGGTCCATGAGACTGAGAAGGGAGACACATTTGAACCATATTTTGGATTCAGGATGAATAGGACTTCTGATGGCCTGGATGTGGGTGAGTGGATTAGGAGGAGGAGGAGGAGGAGAAGGAGGAGGAGAAGGAGGAGGAGGAGGAGAAGGAGGAGGAAAAGGAGGAGGAGGAGGAGAAGGAGGAGGAGGAGGAGAAGGAGGAGGAGGAGGAGGAGGAGGAGGAGGGGAGAGAGAGAGAAAGAAAGAAAGAAAGAAAGAGAGCAAGAGTTAGAGAGAGAGTCAAGATTTCTGTTTTCACTATGGCATACCTGAGATGTTAATAAGCTATCCTAGTGAAGATGTCTAGAAAGCAGTTTGACTTGCAAATCCAGAGCTCCAAGGAATGGAGGTTGGGCTGGTGATAAGATCTGAGCATGGTAGAGATGGAACACTGAAGAAAGCTGCTGAGGCCAGACAGGAGGAGACTGGAGCATTGTCCCCTGAATATGGCGACATGGAGGTCAATGGAGACATGGACCAGTCAGGATGGGTTGTATTCAGAGAAGACAGAGGGTTGAAGAGAGATTAGAGGTGGAGCTTTGGAGAATACTTACAGAAACCATGCTTCTTTTTTGTTTTAAAGATTTTTATTTGTTTATTCATGAGAGACACAGAGAGAGGGGAAGTGACACAGGCAGAGGGAGAAGCATGCTTCCTAAAGGGAGCCCGATGAGGGACTCAATCCCAAGACCCCGGGAGCATGACCGGAGTCAAAGACAGACACTCAACCACTGAGCCACCCAGGTGCCCCGGAACCATGCTTTTCAAAAGCTTTGTTGGAAAGGTAAGCAGAGAAGTGGGAGCTAGCTAGAGGAGGAGGTGGGATGAAGAGAAAGCCTTTAAGCAATCAGAGCTTCAGTGCCATGTTTGTGTGCTGGCAATGATCTGAGAAAAAAACAAAAAGGTGAGAGCAAGAGCAAGTCATAAAGGAGAGAGTGCTTCCATGGAGAGGGGATGGCTCGGGGAGAAAGGCCTTCCGGGAGATCAGAGAGGGTAGGAGCTGGAACATGTGTGAAAGGACCAGACTGATAAGAAGAGAGAACATTCCTTCTCCATATTAGTAAGGAAGTCAGAAAGGATGAATCAAGAAGCAGGTAAGTTGCTAGAATCTAGAAGGTGAGGGAATCCTGGTTTTGTGACTTCTCATTTTTCAGTGACTTGTAAGATGAGGTCATCAGCTGTGCATAAGGTGGGGAAGGGTATAATAAAGTTTTGAGGGCATAAAGTATTATCTTGGGCAATAAAAAAGCAACATTCCCAGGGAAGCGTACATCTCTGATTCTCCATCATGGGATTTGGGCCCATTGAACTTAAAGCAAAATCTCTTTACCAGGCTATGTAATTCTTCCTGGCAGCATTTAGCTACTGTGGTTTTAGGGGCAGAGAACATGTTCAGCAGGTGGAGTTTTGCAAGGTGATTGCACTGGAGGAGAGAGACGCGAGGGTGACTGGGTTGTTTGCAAGAGAGTGGTTGTCAAGGACAATGGGATTTAATTTATGTGAGGAAGAAAGCAAAGATGGGAGGCATTTGCCAGCTGGTGGGCATGGGGTGGCATCAGTGGGTTGGTGGGCAGGATACGGGACATGAAGTGTGGGATGAGGGTACTGTGGCAAATAGGCTGGAGCCACTGAAAGTAGAAGTCAAAGAGCAGGGTTTCACAATAGAGATTTCTTGTAATGGTCTGGTTTACAGTGTGGCTGTCGAGTGATTAGCTGCAGGAGATCGGGGGGCAGCAGGGAAGACTCCTGGGGTGAAGAACATCAAGAAACAGAGAGGCCAGGTAGCTGGGAGAGTTGCACATGTAGAGATTGAAGTTTTGGAATTACTGTAGGCACAGGACAGTGAATATGATTGTAACCAGGAGCTCAAGTCTGTGGTGAAGGAAGGGTGATGACCAGAGGAGGGTAGCATGACCCCAGTGGGGAGGAGGGCACAAATATGAAATGAAAGTAGGGCCATGGCTAGCCTATATGATGCTTTTGTGCAAATTAGGAAAAAAAGTCCCTCTTCCAGAGGTAGCAGCCTGACCCCAGGATTCACAGCTTGGGGAGTGTAGACTGGATTTTGCTTACCCCTCAGGCATCCTTGGCCAGAACACACCTACTTGTACAAGCTGCACAGCCCTGCCCCTTAGCCCTGGTTGACTAGCATAGAAGGAATTAGCTTTTCGCAGAAGAAATGTCCTGACAGAGGCAATGGGGAGAAAGGTGAACCACTCATTTTACAGATAGGGAAACTGAGGGCCAACCTAGCCACCACCCTTGAGTCTCTCTCCTCCGGTACAATCATCTTGCAAAACTCCAATACCTGCCGAGCATGTTGTCTGCGCCTAAAACCACAGGTCGAACATATAGGAGGTTGGGGGCAGAATTGGAGCGAAACTCGGTTTTCCTGACTCAGCCCTACCTGCCATGCCCTGCAGTGGAAGGGAAGGGATGTTCTAGCAAACACTCCAAGTTCCAAATTCAAAAACATGTTGTCCCTCAAAGTTGCTTCTGTGGGAGGTGACAGACTTCTTTCTAGTGAGGCTGCCATTGTTCCAACCATTTCTGGAAACTCCGTCAGAGAAATGATCTCCAGAGCCAAGCTTCTGAGTCACAGAGACAGCCTACTGCGCTGCGGGGCCTTATTTAATACAAAAGGTGTGGGACCTCTTCCTTTTCTGGTGCTGGGTCCGCGACCCCAAGATGTGGCCTGGAAACACAGCCTCTCTTCACTTTATTTCAATACACATTTACTGTGCACTCAAAATGTTCCAGGTCTGTGAGATCCCCATCTAAGTGTGTGTGTGTGTGTGTGTGTGTGTGTGTGTCGGCGGGGAGGTTGATCAGGTATTGCTGTGAGGTATGTTCAGTCTAAACAGGTTTTATTTTGCAAGGCTGGCATGCATGAGGCTTGCATCCTTCTGGCATCTAAGATGCAAACAATAGCACCTCGCCCAGCTATTTATGCAGAAAATGAATTTAATAAAGAACACGTGTTAGGTAGTTTATAGACTCTGGAGAATTAGACTTCAGGAAGGAGCCTTCCTTGAATTATTTGGTTCTAATGGGGTGCACACACTGCTTGCCCCGCATAGTAGGCACCCAGCAAACATAGTTCTCCCCAGAATCCCCACACCCCTCGTTTCATCCTTTCATCCTGGGACTAGCATAGGACTTCTGCCACCGCTGACTCCCAGACTTCGATGATTTTCTGCCATTGCCCCACTCGGCCAGAAGACAGATTTCACGGAGTTCCTGGGACCTTGGGTGGTTCTCTAACGCAAACTCACACATGCAGGATGTGCAGGATCTTTGGAGCCCAGGCCACCTGCTGACAGGGCTGCAAAGACTGCCAGGGAAAGTGGAGTCAGCCTCCAGGTTGGGAGGTGGCGCTCAGATTATGTGACGATCCCCAAACATAGGGAGTTTGTGTAAAAGAACAGTGAGCATTGCGGACATGACAAAGGTTGTGCATTAGGCTGTAGGCTTCCTTGGGTTCATTATGCTTAGAATTTGGGAAAGCTGCTGTAGGGCCACAGTGGTGACTGGGCCAGTGTCCTTCCTGGTCCAATGGCCCATCTTCAGAGAGAATGATCACCAGCACAGAGATCTCATTGCTGATTTTTTTTTTTTTTGCTAAAAATTTAGAGTTCCCTTTAAAATGAATGTAATTTAAAGATAAACAGACAGTTGTATCTCCGATTCTGCAAATGGGTGGTAGTCAAGGTCAAATCCTCCTGCCAGCAAACCTGTGTTCATGGAGAAAGCCAAGGGAGTCCACCTGGATATGTGATTCCTCAATGATCCATCATTCCTTCTCTCTGGTCTCTCTAATAAATAGAAGGATGACCCAGTGGCTCCCTGAGCTTGTTGAGAAAGATCCATCTGACAAGCATCTGTGGAGGGCTTACTAGGTGTCAGGTACTGGGCTTGAGCCTGGGCCAACGGGGCTTACTCAGGCATGAGTAAGATAAGGACTTTGTTTACAGGAAACACAGTCTAGTGTTGGAGACAGACAGGCTTACACTTAACTTTGTGTCCCTGGGGGATAGGGGTTGGGAAAAAGGGCCATGGGGTCTTTGAATCCTGGGACCATGTCTTGGGCCTTGTAAACTCATTTTCCCCATCTGTAAAGTAGAGATAATGGCTTAGCTCATGTCGTTGCTTGAAGGGGTAAATAGTGTAAAGTGTGTGGAGTAGCCAATGCCTGGTGCATAGTAGGCACCCAGCAAGCAGAGTTCTCTTCAGTGCCCCCACACCGCTCTTTTCATCCTTTCAGTAAGAAGTGTGAGGGGATCCTAGAGAAGGTGGTGGTAATTCTTGATGGATTTGGGCTGGGCTTCTCATGATGACAGGGGGTTCTTTGGGCAGAGGGCGAGGAAGATGCTTTGGGCACTGGAAGCGGCATGAGCAAAGCCATGGAATGCTGTGTTTGGGGAATGGTGAACCGAACATCTGGTGGGAGGTTTGTGAGTGGGAGAGCAGACTGGCTGGAGGGGCCGTCAGGGGCTCTGTGAGTCATGCTGGGGGTCTGGATGTTCTCCTGGAAGCCTGGGTGGTCAGCGAAGGGCTTTAAGGCAGAGGACCATTCCCAGAAGGCCAGAGCAGCTGCTCTTTGGCTGGTGAAAATCTTTCTCCTTTATTTAGCATTACCCTGGTTCTTGGGAGTTCTCTGAATCTCTGCTTTGAGATAAGGATGGAGAAAGTGGACTGTTTCTTGGCCCTCATTAAGCCAGGGGGATATATAAAGTTGGTTGTCTTGGAGGGCACCTTAACACCATTACATTTCAAATAAGAACCATGATACTGCTATTTGTCGTATCTCTACCACTCTCAAAGCAATGTTAGGTATATTATGGAACTAATCCCAAATCCCTTAGATAGCTTTGTAAAGGCAGATATTATCATTTCTGTCTTGCAGAAGGGGAAACTGAAGCTCAGAAATGTCAGGCAATTTGCTCAAGTTCAGGTAACCAGGACGTGGTCCTGCCAGGGTCCAATGCCACGTCGGTCCAGCTGTAAAATCTGTGGTGGCTTCACCATGCCATGCTCTTGAGTGCCGCTGGATTATTTCTAACTGGCAGGAAAACTTGCAACATGAAAACTCGGTGTCTTTATCTGTTTGTATCTCTCTCTCTCTGTATTTGAATCCATGCTCTTATCTGTTTCTTATCTCTATTCCTATCTATCTAATGGAATGGCAGGAATTTACTTAGTATCTCAGATTCTCTTGCATTCTGTTCCTCAAATCTCTGTGAATTCCAGTGCACTCCCCTCTCTGGATGAGGAAGCTGAAATGTGGTCAACTGTTGCCATCAAAGATGTCCTAGAGGGAGGGTGTCCTGCCCTCCACCTCAGTCATGGGCAGACCCAGAACTGGTTCCATGAGAAAGAAGTTTGGGGAGCAACCTGCAACGTGTGGTAGATTCCCTAGACCTTTATGTCTCTCTTCAGATCCTGCCAATCTCTTGGCAATGCCGGACAGCTCTGTTTTTTGGTGGTTCATGGTGTGGTGGAGCAGATACACCTCACAGAGACCTGAGTGCAAGTATCAGCTCTGCTCTCACTAGCTTCTGAGGGCCTTGGGTGAGCTATGAGCACCCTGAGCCTCGGGTGCATAGGTGTTGGGCTGGGGGGGAATGGTGACCGTACTTGCCTACAGGCTGTTGTGAGGATAAAACAAGATTCCTGTAAAATTCTGGGCACAGAAATGCTTATCAGTTGTTTTCTTTAAGTTTCTCTCACCTGAGGTGGAAATGTGTTAAGTCACATTTGATGGGCATTTTGAGTATTTATCCCCAGTCTCATTTTTGAGAAGACAGAATGGGATGAGATGGTAAGGCTGGTTGGCCATGGCCGGGAAGAGTTGGAAGAAAAGAAAGAACAAAGAAAGGGCTTATCAGAGACAAAGCTCAGCACCTTTGTAACTTATTCAGGATCCAAGCCAGGTCTGCCCACGAAGGCGGTAGCAGATGCGCCTGGGGGGGCCCCTTTGCTGCCGAGTGTGTCCGTAAAAGGTTGGATGAAATCTTCATCAAGCCATAAATATGTTTTGGGCTCTAAACACAACCTTTCCTTAAAGGGCAAAATGCTCTTAAGTGGGGAGGCGACTTTATTTGGGTTTCCCTGGGGTGGGCAGCGGTCCATAGAAGGCCTCTGGCAGGAAGCAGCTCTGGTGGCTCCTGGCCAGGCCGGTGGAGACCTCTGACCTTCTCCCTGGCCATCAGGAACTTCTGCTTCCCCAGGAGGAGGAAAGTAGCCGGGAGGAGGGGAAAGCACAGGGAGGAGCATTTGGGAAAAAAAAAGGAGCTTTTCCGGAAAACAGTTGGCTGTTAGGGAACCAAGGTGAGTGGGAGGACCCTGACTGTTAGTCTTAAGGGGCTCCTTGGTGCTCTTGCTGGCTGTTGTTTATTTCCCTTGTTTGTTTGTGACCCTTGCTTCTTAAGCATATCTTGAAGTCACCGAGTGATGAAGGATCACCAGTCCCATCTCTCCATTTTGCTTTAGGTGACAAAGGTCCGGAAAGGGGGAGTGAATTCCCAGAGCCAACTGGACTCTGCAACAGCCCTTCCCTGCTCTCTGGTGCCATTTTGTGATCTAACTCTTCTAGAGTTGGGGGATGGGTGGTGGTGGTGGTTAATATTAACAACAGCAGCTAAAGTTAATTGAGCACTTTTTTGCACTAGACATTTCTCGAGCTGGAGTATTTATTTCCTGGGCTCAGTTTCATTTAATCTTGGGTGGTAGAGGTGCCATTGTGATCAGCTCCGTTTTCCAGATGAGAAAGCTGAGTTTCAGAAGAATGAAATGACCGGCCAAATGTGAAGTGATAACTGGCAAGGGAGGGTTGGGACTTAAGTCTTAAGGGTAGATGGGGGATACCTTGGTGGCTCAGCGGTTTAGCACCTGCCTTCGACCGAGGGCGTGATCCTGGAGTCCTGGGATCGAGTCCCGCATCAGTCCTCCTGCATGGAGCCTGCTTCTCCCTCTGCCTCTGTCATTGCCTCTCTCTCTCTCTCTCTCTGTGTGTTTCTCTCATGAATAAATAAATAAAATCTTAAAAAAAAAAAAAAGTATGGGTGGGCCCCAGTGAGCCACTGCTGGGTGGCAGCTACTGTGTTTTACTCACCTCCCTCGTTTTCTGCAAGGCTTGGCATGCAGAGGTCAAATTGCCCAGTAAATTATTTTTCTGTAAGTGATGGTGAATTTTTTTTCTCATTTTACCTTTCTGTTGGGTCTTAATGCAGAGACCACGTGTTAGGTATTCAAGATTGATTAGCTCAAAATTAATTTTCATGGGTAAGAAGGAATTGGTTTACAGAGACAAGGTGTTAAGGTGCACATATGAGATCTGTGGTCTCCTTGAGATAAAAAAAAATATGGCAAGAGAGTGCACAGTTAATGTTGTTTTACATTTACCCAGCTGTTACCTACTGAAGAGAGGTAACGTGTTGGGTGCTTCTTTGGCATGCGTTATGTCAACATCATTGCAACAATCTTGGGGGAGGGTGTTATGCTGTGATTTACAGATGAAATTTAGAGTTACACTAACTTTCCTAGGGCTACACTAAAAATGCAAAAGTGTGGTTAGGGACCTGGAACAATCAGAACCCTAAGTCTACTATGCCCAGTTACCCTTCAGGTGTTGGAAAAATCATTTAAATGGAGGGATAACCAGACTGACCTTCCATTCCTCCCACTCAGGTGGATTTATTTGTTTTTCTCTGAAGAGTGGAGGGCTAATCCACACCAGAGGTAGGGAGTAAATTTAGCAGTGACTTTGGATGGACCCAACATCCAGCATGGATCAAGGGACTAGAGCTAGTGGGATAACGGGTATGAACACCAACGACTTCCTTGTGCTCAGAAATATTTGGATTACCAAGCAGACCATGCTGAATGAGAACTAATTCCAAGATTACCTCACTTACTGAAAAATTAAGCTGAAACAACCAAACTACCCACTGGATGTCTGGACTGCCTTGTAGCAGCTGAAGAGAGCAATCTGGACTCTTGTTACCTATAGCAAGGACAGGGGCTGCATGTGTTCATCCAACTGCGCTGCTTTTTTGAGGATTGCTAGTATGTGGGGACCCCTCCCCAATGTGAGTTCGCTCCCCAGGATCTATATCTACAAGCTGGGACCCGTCGAAATGGAAAGTGAAGTGTTTCTCTTCTGTTCTCTCTTTGTCACTTCCCCCACTGTTCTCGGTCCTTTTGGGCAGGACTGATGGCTTTTTGCTGGGGTGGCATGGGAAAGCCTGTCCATCTGCAGCTTCTGATGTCACAGTCCTTTAAAACACCAAGAAGCAAGTTTCCAGTCTGTAAGCTGTAAGGGCAGGGGGCTTGAGGTGCTTGGTGGGGGTGCTGGGGAATCTTGAGGGTGTGGCAACAGCTCTAGGAGGTCCCCAGAAGGGTTTTTACATACTAGGAATATGCTAGGAATGGACAGTTGTTCCAAGCGCAGGGTCATCTTACGGGGGGATGTGTTTTTTTTTAGTGGACTGAACCCAGCTGTAGCTGGTGAGGGTTGGGCTGGTGAGCATGGGTGTGTGTGTGTGTGTATGTATTTGAGGGTTTTTATATGTGTGTGTTTGTGTGAGTGTATGCATTATGCATTATGCATGTGTGTATGTCTGCATGTGTGTGAGTGTGTGTGTGTTCCTTTAGGGATGCTAGACTAGGTTGGGACTTAGCCCAGCAAAGCCCCTTTCAAGCAGAAAGCAGAAAGAAAGCTCAGTCCCTCCTTCCTCCCCACCAGAGCTTGGGTGGCTGCATGGTGGGGAAGGCATTTATAAGCTATTTTCTCACTTTCACACTGTCTCCTCCGTCCCAAATGGTGGCACAAACAGTACTTTTGTGAGAGACCCCGGGCGGCTAGGGTTCTCTGGTTTCCATGGAAACCATAAAGCCCACTGGAAGGGGGTTAGAGAGAGGAGGGGCAGAGCTGGCTGGGAGGCCCCCTCTCCAGACAAAGGGGAGGGACAAAGGCTGGGGGGAGGGGGAGCAGGGTTGTCACTGAAGACGATTTATTGTCATTGTCTCATGGCTTTCCAAATTGCTTACAGGAGCCACAGGGCCTGGGGAAGAAAGATGAAAGGCACCGTGAGCTGTGTCCTGGGGCCTGAGCAAGATGCCAGGACGGAGACAAAGGGACTAGAGGAAGAGCCCTCTGCCTACCTCACTGCCTTTAAGATAACCCTGAATTCTCTGGACCACCAGTCAAGGCTGTCAGTATCTAACTCCACCAGAGCTGTCCACTTTCCTCAATTTCCTCCCTGACAGGCCCTTAGAACAAGTGTTGGCCCTGCCACTAGAAATACCTCCGGGGCAGTGACCTTGTCTTATTTATTTGTGCATTGCCAGTGCCTGGCTCCATAGCTGAACTGTGATAAAATGTGCATACTTATGCCAGAACTGGGAGTCTTGGCTCTGAGGGAGCTCGGTGCCTGGAAAGCCCTGGTTCCTCTCCGTGCCCATGCAAAGTCCAGCCCTTCCTTCATGGCCCACCCAAGCCCCACCCTCTCTATGACGTGTTCCCAGCCCCCATGCACAACCACCGCCTTCAACGCGTGCATAGAGCCCCTTGATTTGCAGGCACATATGAACATCTGGTTTCCCTGAACGCCTGCATCTGTGCTTAGTTCCAGCCTTTGTTCTCTCTTTAAAATTCAAGCTCTTTCCCTCTGGTGGGAAAGGACAGGGAATCTGGAGGACAGTAATACTAATCAATAATTCTGTTTCTAATCATGACTGCTTTGAACGCATAGTATCATTCAGAGCAAAAACCAATCTGAGGGTGAGTCTTGGCTCTGCATCTACTCTCAGTGAACATGACCAAGACATCCCCATTCTCTGATCCTCATCTGGAATCTAGGTATTATAAATAACAATTTCCATATTCTCTTCAGAGGGTTATTTTGAAGCTCATAAGCGTTATTAGTCAGGACAGTGCTTTGGAACCTGGCAGATGCCCTGGTGCTGTGTGTTATTGTCACTGTTTGGGGTTCTGAATGTAGGGAGCCTGTCTTACTGATTTTATGCCATCCCCTGTCCCACCCCATGTACAAGTGCTTAGCTATCATCCTGGGGAAACACAAAGCAAATGTTTGCTGAGTTGAGCTATAGATTTAGACAGATAATAGCCCTGGGACGGTTGACTGAGTCCAGGTAGGGAATCCCATCGTGTGGCCATCGGGAGCTTGGGTATTGTTAGGGTTTGGGGGGCATTTTTTTAGGGTACCCAATCTGCAGGGATCAAAGGTCACAGCCTAGGGCACCACAATTATTAAGAGGAAATTTAGAGATAGGATAAGGTAGGGTGAAGATTAAGAAATCCTTAAGAGTGGGGATGAGGGAAGCTCAGATTTTTTTTAATTAAAAATTTTTTAAAATTTAAATTTTAGTTAACATACAGCATAATATTAGTTTCTGGAGTAGAATTCAGTGACTTACCACTTACACACAACACCCAGTGCTCATCACAAGTGCCCTCCTTAATGCCCATCCCCTATCTAGCCCATCCCCCGTCCACCTCCCCCCAGCCATCCTCTGTCCTTAAGAGTCACTTATGGCTTGTTTCCCTTTCTTCTTCTTTTCTTTCCCCCTTCCCATATGTTCATCTGTTTTCTTTCTTAAATTCCACACATGAGTGAGATCATATGGTATTTGTCTTTCTCTGACTGACTTACTTCACTTAGCACTATACACTCTAGCTCCATCCATGTCAAGATTTCATTCTTTTTGTAGGCTGAGTAGTATTCCACTGTGTGTGTGTGTGTGTGTGTGTGTGTGACATCTGGATCCATTCATCAGTTGATGGAAATCTAGGGTCTCCATAGATTGGCTATTGTGGTACTGCTGCTATAAATGTTGGGGTGCACATACCCTTTTGCATCTGTATTTTTGTATCCTTTGGATAAATACCTAGTAGTGCAATTGCTGGAGCATAGGTTAAAAACTTCTATTTTTCACTTTTTGAAGAAGCTCCATACTGTTCTCCAGAGTGGCTGCACCAGTTTGCATTCCCACCAACAGTGCAAGAGGTTGGGGAAACTCAGATTTTAAAAATACTTGGGTACCTGTTGCCACTTTCATTTACAAATCATCATCTGGCTTCATTTTTCCAACTGCCTTGTGAATGTTATCGTCCCCATTTAGAGGTGAAGAGACGTGCTCAGACATGGCACTTCCTCCAGCGCTCCATATTAACTCCCTGACCCTGGACTGAGGTCTTGAGGTCCCATTGCCCTAATGGAGCAGGAGTAAGATGACCTTCTTAAAAGACCGGCTGACTAGTTTCTCAGGGGAGAGAAAACCAATAGGTGTGGTGACTGTAAGAAAACATTTGGTTGGAACTCACAGCTTGTCATTCAGGAGTGAGCTCACATCAGGGAAGAGAAGCCCAATAGAACTTCCTGAGTCGTTGCCTCCCCACCCCGCCAAGTTGGGCGTTGGGGGTGGGGCTGGTCCCTGCATCTCCTGCCAGTATATCCACTCAACTCACAAACATCCATCCTGGTAGTGCTTAGGGTGGGGGGACACGCAGGGGCAGGGAGTCTGAAGGGAGATGGGGAAGTAAACTGGTGATCACCAGCAGCTGGCCTCCCCTCCTCCCCGGCCCCTGAGCCTCTAGCTTCCCAGGGGCAGGGGTGAGTCTGATTAAAAACCGTTTGTCAGGACGTGCCCACCAGCTGCCGGCTGACCTCAGAGGCTGTTTAATGTCCAGCAACACAATGTCAGTCACAACCTTTGCCCTGTCGGCACCATTGGAGGATGGAGCTTATTCCAAGAAGGAAAACATCTTTAAAATAGAAGCTAGCCTCCTCAGCCCACCCCTTGGCTCTTCCTGCAACTTCAAGGCGCTCGTTGAAGCCTGGAGGTGGCTGTTTTCCTTCTACAGTAGAGCCAAGAAAAGGGCCAGGTGGGAGATTTACCAAGTGGAGCAGACCACTGGGACCAATTACTGTCTTGGATCCCGTGAAAACATTTTAATTTCCAAGGAAATGTCTCAGAAAGGCCCCTCACCCGTTTTACAAAGCGGGGAGGATCCTCCTTATTGTCATGCCATAGCCCCTGCCTGTTACCCACAAGGGCAGCACACGCTTCCAAGGCCAGAGCCGCATGCTGCAGTAAGGTAACCACATGTGGATGCTCAAATTTAAAATTATATTATTTGACGTTAAGTACAATTACTGTTTTATTTCTTCACTCGCACTAGGCATGTTTCAAGTTCAGCCACATATGGCTGGTCCCTATCAGACTGGACAGGACAGATAGAGGATATTTCCATCATTGCAGAATGTTCTTTTGGACAGCACTGGCCTAGAGCAATGGTTCTCTACTCGGGCTGCCCATTGCATTCCCCTGGGAGCTTATAAAAGGTCCTGATGCCTGGCTGAGGCTCAAGCTAAGACTCAAAGTGAATAGTTTAGGATGGGATTTGGCATTGGGAATTTTCAAATGTTCCTTAAGTGATTCTAATGCATGGTCAACACCGGTCTGCTGAGTACCAGACTTTACTTGTTATAAGGATCATGTGGAGCTTTTTAAGAAATGTACAGATTCCTGGGAAACTTCCCTAAGGCTTCTGATTCAGCAGGTCTGGGGCAGGTCTCAGGAACCTGTGTTTTTATTAAGCATATCAAGTAATTCTCATGGTCAAGTGGGTCAGCAAAAAAAAAAAAAAAAAAAAAAAGTTGTGGAAAGCTCATGCACCTGGTACCTGTTAGGTGGGTTGTGCTGGGGCTTGAGTCATAGGCCATGCAGTCCAGCAAGGTGGGCTTTAGGTACACACCTACATCACAGATAAGGAGAATGAAAATTCAGGAAAGGTGAAGTCCTTTCCCAAAGTCACTAGCCAGTAAGTGGCGGCAATGGCCTTCAGACGTTGTCCGAGTGTTAAAGAAAGTGGCTTCTGGAGTCGTTTTGGTGTTTAAGTGCCACTAAATGTGTGGCCTTGGACAAGTCACTAAGCCTCTCAAAGTCAATTTTTCCCTCTTTGTAAATTGGAAATCACAGCGGTACATATCTCCTAGGGATGTGGCAGTGGTTAAGTGAGATAATGCAGCTGAAGGACTTTGTGTGGTACCAGAGGCATGGGAGGAGCATTGGGTTACTGTCTGGAAGGCTTCTGGCCCTACTCCTGCTTCCATGTGCGCATGCGTGCTCTTTCTCTAAAATAAATAAATAAAATCTTAAAAAAAGAAGAAGAAGTCTCCTTGCTGTTGAGCAGGTGGGCCTAGGCTGCCTCCTGGCCCTACGTCCGTCCCCTGTGCTGCAGGACTGCAAATACAACTTCCTCACAAGTAATGAAAACAGTAATAGGAACAGTAACAGTGATTTGTAATCAAGTAGCAGCTGCCACTCACCAAAAGCTTGAACTCCAGGTGCTGGGCTAAGTGCTTTATATGTCAATATGCTTAATCCTTTCTGCAAGCCTGTGACGCAGCTACTGTTATAGCTCTCTTTTTTTCCGTACCAAGAAACAGAGGAATAGAGTCTCTAGTACACTCATCTGTGGTCACATAAGCAGTAATGAGCAGAACTGAGATTTGAAACCAGGTTCAACCCCAAAACTACTCCTCCAAGTTGTCACCCAAACAGAAAAAAAGAAAGAAAACAGTGGAAACGAATTTTGTGTTTCACTGTATAAGGCACTTGCATGAGTGTGGAATCATTGGGTTCTTATGATGCACCTTGTGGGGTGGGGGTAGTTATCATAATTCCCAGATGAGGAAAATGCGGCCCCTGGAAGGTATAGTGTACAAGGATCACCTAAGCAGTGGTAGTAAGACACAGAAGACCATGACAGCCACACTCCCGCTCTTTCCAAAACACCATCACTCAAGACAAATTATACTTCTTATTCTCCGTCTGTGATCGTCCTCATCCCTCTTCTGCTTTGTCCATGGAAGATGAGGAGCCTTTCTCCTCGAGGGGTGGAAGTGCTTGGATTTGGTTAAGGCCTGAGAAAACACAAGATGGGAGTTATCTTGTTATCCATCTTGGTTCCAGTTCTTTCCCAAGGATGAGGGAAGATCCTGTGACCTCCAGATTCCCTGTAGGGAAATGCTCCTCCTGGGAAGGCCATTCCCCCCTTCCTTTACTGAGTTCTTCATTTAGAACAAAAACTAGCTAAGTCGGGCACTGAGGGGGGCACTTGACGGGATGAGCACTGGGTGTTATGCTATATGTTGGCAAATCAAACTCCAATAAAAAATATACACCCCCCCCCCAAAACCCCAAAACCAAAAAACTAGCTAAGTAGGCAGCAAGGGGCTGGAGCAAGGGAATGGGTGCCGGAGTTGGATAGATCTGGATTTGAATTGTTGTTCTGTTTTTTTCTTGATGTGTGGCCTTGGGCACATCATTTAACCTCTCTGAGCCCCAGCTCATTCTATTGTAAAGCTAAGAATAATGTCTATTTTACATGATTATTGCAAGGGTTGAATTAGACAATGGTCATCAATGCCTAGCACTGCCTGATGCACAGGGCATCTCAATGGCAACCGTCGCCATCTGTGATCACCCTGAACAGCCAGCCAAGCAGAGAAGCAGAGGGAGGGACAGCTGCCACGCTCCACCTGGAGTTGCCCCCTGGCCCCTTTCTCTCAGTGTTGATGCGGACAGAGGAAAGGGGGGGTTGGTCCTGGAGAAAGGACAGAGGCCCTTTAATGAGCTCAGGAAAGCCCATCTCCTGACAATAACAGCCCAGGACTCTGCAATAACATCCTGCCAGAAGAGGCAGCGACAGGATGCGTGCTGGGAGTGGGAGCGTGTGGCTGCCCCACTGCCCGCCTGCCTGCCCGCCTGCCCCTTAGCTCTGAGAGGCTCAGGAAGTAGCAGCCAGGGATCAGAGAGAGATGAAGACTTCCCCCCCTCCACATGCATCCTGGACTGATACAGAGACGGGAATATCAGCTGTCTTGGACAGAGCCTCCTGTTGGGCAGATTGTTAGTGCTTTCTCTGTGATCTGCTCCCACCCCACTGGTGCCCGTGCTTCAGCTGGAGCTGTTTCCTGGGCCCACGCTCAGTGGCCTCCTACAGTCACACAGAGTCAAGGAGCAGGACCAGTAAAGGGGAGTGGTTGGTCCCCGCTGGCTAATCAAAGGACTCCTATCTGTTGAAGGCGTTCTTGGCGCTGAGGAGGAGCTTGTCTGTGGAAATGCAATATGATATAGAGAGACACCATCTCTGCCCCTGAGGGCTTTACAGTGGGTGGGGTACAGAGAAGATGAGCAAATACTGTGACCTGAATGAAGTTTCAAAAGTCAAGGGAGGGATCCCTGGGTGGCGCAGCGGTTTGGCGCCTGCCTTTGGCCCAGGGCGCGATCCTGGAGACCTGGGATCGAATCCCACGTCGGGCTCCCGGTGCATGGAGCCTGCTTCTCCCTCTGCCTGTGTCTCTGCCTCTCTCTCTCTCTCTGTGACTATCATAAATAAATAAAAATTAAAAAAAAAAAACAAAAGTCAAGGGAGCTTGGGGGGGTTGTTGGGGGGTGGTCGGAGAACACAGCTGAAGGATGGGCAAGAGTTGGCCAGGCAAAGAGGTGTGAGTTTGGTAAGGAGGGTTGAATTGGGGCCGTAGCTCTGAGTACCAAAGGCTTGTAGCTGGAGAGGAGGCGAGGGCCAGTAGCTTTGTGGGCCAGTCACATCTAGACGGATGAACTTCATCTGAAGGGTAGGGTAGAGGGGAACCCATGGAAGCCTTTAAGGCAGGGAAGTGATGAAATCAGATTTTCGATTTGAATCTTGACACAGGCCCTCCCATAAGTGAGCAAATCTTCACAGGGGCCCTCTCTGCTCTCAAGCCTGGAGGAGATCCGAGAAAGTTGGTGGTCAGAACCACAGTCTTACAAACTGGAGGGCAGAGACCTGCTGGCACACAGCGGGTAGGCTTGGGGTAGGCTCACAGCTTGTCTTGGTCGGTTGGTCATACGTACAGTGACCTGGGCAAGCCACTTTCACCTTCAAGACATATATATATATATATATATATATATATATATATATATATATATATATATATATATATAAAGGTGGAACTAGATGAATCCAAAGTAAGTTGAAGCTTACAGTCTGGGGATGCTTGGAAAATGCTGTCCGGGGATCCCTGGGTGGCGCAGCGGTTTGGCGCCTGCCTTTGGCCCAGGGCGCGATCCTGGAGACCCGGGATCGAATCCCACATCGGGCTCCCGGTGCATGGAGCCTGCTTCTCCCTCTGCCTGTGTCTCTGCCTCTCTCTCTCTCACACTGTGTGCCTATCATAAATAAATTAAAAAAAAAAAAAAAGAAAAGAAAAGAAAATGCTGTCCAATTCTTAGAAAATACCTGATCAGGGATAGGGAGTGGAGGGAGAACCAGAAGTCTGTGTGTCCTGGGAAGTGGATGTCGTGCATGCAGAGAAGGGAGGGATCACCTCAGTGTGTTCGCTGCCTGCTGGAACCGAAGTTGGATTTCCCATTACTCGCCATTCTGAGTGGCATTAGCCTCTCCAGGTGGTGGGTGGGGGACACTCTCCCCCCACCCAGGAAAGTCTAGAGATCTTGCTTTCAGGACGCTCACACTCCGAGTCTTTGGAGGCCCTAGTCCCTAGAATCATAAATAGGGTCCATACCTCTGAAGTCAGGGAGGCAACAGGGAAAGATGTCCAATTGAATATAATAGGAGACCCTGGCTCTGCTAGTGAGTGACATGTTGTGTGATGTTGGGAACATGCCACTACTTCTCTCAGGGTCTTAGTTTTCTCATTTATGCAATGACAGAGTTTTTTTGAAGTGACGGCTATGTTCTGGGCTAGTGATCAAAGATGGAAAAGACTAGGTCCCTTCCCTCAGGCAGCCTTGAGAAACCTGTACGTTCAGTGCAGTGTACTGAGTATGAGGCTAAAGGGATGCTTAGGATTAGGGACCTAAGTCCAGTGGGGAGGTGTAGGAGGGATTCCTGGAGGAGGAGGCTGCACTCCCACTGGAATGGTCAGTGGAAGACAGTTGGTGGAAGGAGGTTTGCGGGGGGTGGAGGGGGGAGAGTACTTTAGACATTTCCAAAGAAGAAGGAATCTATCTTAGTCATGTTGCCTTTGGCAGCAGAAACTCCGGTTCCCCCTCTCCCCCCACCTCCCCTGGGTCTGACTGATGCTCTGGAGCCGCTCCTCTGTCTGCCCACTGGCTGGGAGGGCAGCCAGCACCACAGGTCTCTGGAGTGGACTTCTGAAGCACCCTCTGCTGGGATGAACTCTGAGCATAGCCTACAGTTGACTTGAAGTCACAAGCTGGCCTTGGGCAAAGTTTTCCACCAGTCAGCAGGATGTCTCCTTAGGAGCCTCAGAGACTTAGATCAGAGCCAGCATAGCCTTGGTCTCTGCCAGAATTTGCTGGAAGAGATGCCATCCACTGTCCAGGAGCTTCATAAGGGCAGAAAACCCAGCTTGGGAATATTTATTGAGTATAAATCCATCACAGGGTGACTAAGGGTGAGAGAAAACAAACCACCTCATCAAACAACACACACACACACACACACACACACACACACACACCCCACACGGGGAACGGGTAGGAAAGCTGTGGAGGAGAGGGTGTGGTCTCCTGGGAGAATCTAGTAGGGTCTGCAGGCTGGTCTCCATTCCTGGAGGACTCCTGTGCAGGGTTGCTAAAGGTGGGCTCTCAGGAAGGAGAAGAAACTCGATAGTTGAAGAATAAGGTGAGAGACAGGAGGCAGACTGGCGTTCTAGGCAAAGGAACCGTATGAACCAAGGCTCTAGGATGGTGGTGGTGGAGAGGTAATGCTGAGGGGTTGGCTGGCAAGGCTAGCTCTGCTGGTCCTGCAGGCTGTACTGGGGCTTTTGTTCTTTACCCTAAAAGCAATGGGAGTGGGAGGGGCAGACCCACATCACGGGGGGGGGGGGGGGGGGGGGGGGGGGGGGAGGGAGACTAATAGGATCAGATTTGTGTTTTGAAAAGAAACATCACCCTGATGCCTCCAAGGATGGATGGATCCAGAGGAGGAGGAGGCAGTGAATGTGGCTGGATCAGCTTGACTCCTGCACTGGTCAGGGTGGGAGAACAGGGTGGCCTGAGCTGGCTGAGGCAGTGGCCACTATGGGGCTGCTGAGTCCATATGGGTTTTGGAAGTGTGGTGGACGTGTTCTGGTTTCCGAAATGTCAGAGCTGTGGAGCATCGCACGGTCATCTCGTCTACCTCTTCGTCTGCCAACATAAGGCCACTGAGGCTCAGAAATTAGGGACAGCAGAGCCAGCACGAGAGCCACACCCTGTGCTCCTCCTATACTCTTACAGCGGAATTGTAGGAAAATAGTTGGAGCAAGAGGAAGCTTTAGAAATCAACTCGTCTAATTCTTAAATTTTATAGATAAGGAAACTGAGGCCCCAAGGAATGAGGTCTTTAGGGGCCAAAGGCCACCCAGGGAGTTAATTAATTAATCAATGGAATGGTCTATGCCTATATAAACATGACTCTGTTGACCTCTAGATAGTGGGACATGTGTTTGTTCAGGAGGGAGATAACTTGGCAGGAGTCCCTCCAAATGCTTTCCCAAGCCTCCTTGCGCCCGCTGGCTCCTCTCTCAGCTGGCCTGGGGTTAGGGAATCCAGATGTCTGGGGCCATGAAGCCAGCTGGATTTTCCCATGTCATGGGTTCCCGGTGTTTGGACTCAATGGGTTCAGCAGCCATGCTGGTTGCATGGAGGGAAAGCCGAGCTGTTCTCTCCCTGAGTTTCCCAGCATCTGAGTTTACAGAGAGGGTTAATTTTCTTGGGTGCCTTGGAGGTGGCCCCTCCAGCCTGGCTAAAGCCAAAACTGCAAGCTCATCATCTTGTACGTAACCACAGGGACAGGGCTCTTTAGAACCAAGCATGGTGACAGGGTCCGACAGATGTTATCAAACATTGTGCCGCTTCCAGATGTAAGAAATCATTTAGAAGATGTGTTAATGTGGAAGCCAAAATGTTGGGATTTTCATTTTTAGGTGGGGGAGAGAAACAGGCTGAATATTTGAAATTGGGATTGCGTTAGAGAGTTCTAGAACTTTACCTTTGGCAGCGGAGTAGTTCATTGTCTGTGAGACCCTGGCTTTGTCCCCGAGGAATCCTTTGGGAGGGGGGGAGTGTAGAAGCCTGCCTCAATTCTCTGCAGATGCTCCCTCGGGCCCTCAGGAATGTTCAGGCAATGGGGACAGTGGCACCAGCCTTTGCAGAGCCTCCGGTAGCTGGGAAGATGGTGGCGTGTGGAAAAGCTTGCAGTTTTTGGAATTGTACGACCCTTGGCGTGCAAGTGGGGAGCACACTTGTGTCCTGGCTTCATTATGACCACCTGTATGACACTGGTACTCACCTCTCTGAGTCTCAGTTTCCTGTGGGGATGAGGATACTTATTTCACAGTGCCGTTGTGTGAAATGAGCTAGCTGATGAAACGCACTTAGTGTGGTGTCTAGCATTGAAAAAGTGCTCAACATCAGGGAAATACAAATCAAAACCACAACGAGATACCACCTCATACCAGTGAGAATGGGGAAAATGAACAAGGCAGGAAACCACAAATGTTGGAGAGGATATGGAGAATCCTCCATCCCACTGTTGGTGGGAATGTGAACTGGTGCAGCCACTCTGGAAAACAGTGTGGAGGTTCCTCAAAGAGTTAAAAATAGACCTGCCCTACGACCCAGCAATTGCACTGCTGGGGATTTACCCCAAAGATACAGAGGCAATGAAACGCCGGGACACCTGCACCCCGATGTTTCTAGCAGCAATGTCCACAATAACCAAACTGTGGAAGGAGCCTCGGTGTCCATCAAAAGATGAATGGATAAAGAAGCTGTGGTTTATGTATACAATGGAATATTCCTCAGCCATTAGAAATGACGAATACCCACCATTTGCTTTGACGTGGATGGAACTGGAGGGTATTATGCTGAGTGAAATAAGTCAATCGGAGAAGGACAAACATTATATGGTCTCATTCATTTGGGGAATATAAAAAATAGTGAAAGGGAATAGAAAGGAAGGGAGAAGAAATGGGTAGGAAATATCAGAAAGGGAGACAGAACATGAGAGACTCCTAACTCTGGGAAACGAACTAGGGGTGGTGGAAGGGGAGGTGGGCGGGGGGTGGGGGTGAATGGGTGACGGGCACTGAGGGGGGCACTTGATGGGATGAGCACTGGGTGTTATTCTATATATTGGCAAATTGAACTCCAATTAAAAAAAATATGTAAAAAAAAAAAAAAAAAGAAAAAGTGCTCTATTTACTTTGTTCTTATTTGTCACTCTGGGACCCTGCAGTCAACCAAGACTGAGTCAGATTGATTCAGAACAGAACTTTCCTCTTCGATGCTGGCCACTGCTAGTTGTCTCTTGGGGTTCACTGCCATGGCAACGGGTCAGTGCGGTGATGAGGAAGGCATTGGGGGCAGCCAAGCGGCCAGAACGCTGCCTGGCCTGCCGGCGCCACATCCAGCGAGGGCAGCAGCCTGATTCATGGGCGCCTGACTCGCTGGCCTCGTGTCGGGCCACCCTGGGGGAGGCTTCTTGCCCAGGGAGGGGCACGGCCTCACTGGCTGCGGTGTGCCAGGCCCCTGGGCAGTGGGCACGGTTACAGGTGCCGCGGAGTCTTAGAACTGCCGAAGCAGCATATTAGAGCTGAAAGGGACCCTGGAGATGGATTATTCCAGTGTCCTTTCTTTACGGCTGAATACAGAGCAAATGGGCAATGAAGGCTTCCAGTGTGCCCGGCACAGTATGAATTTCTTCCCCCATAGGTTTATTTCTACAACAATCTTGTGCACTAGGTATAATTATCCTCATCAGGGAGCCGAACACCAGGGGTGTGAAGTCTGTCATCACCATGCACAGCGAGGATTTGCACCCAAGACTTCTCTGATTTCAGCTCCCACGTTCTTTCGACTCTTTGTGTTACTGTTTGTCTGGCTTTTGGGAACTCGTCTGTCTTAGCCTTCTCTTGCCTTTCCAGTGCCTCAGAGAGTGCTTCCTACGTATTAGGGGTTTGATAAAAAATTACTGAATCACCATGAATGATCTCGGTGCCATTTTTTTGCAGGTAGGCTTCTGAAAATGGGCCAGGAAAGTATGTGTGTATCTGGGACCTCTGTCAGACCCAAGGACGGGAGAGGCCCTAAAGATGAGAGTCCTCGGTTGGCATCCCGGTGCCCCTCAGCAGCCTGTTCTCCTACAAGTTCCAGTCACACTGAATTCCAAGCTGAACATGTACTTCATGTGCCTTCTCTCTCACTTTTCCCTACCCGAATCACCCTCATTTCCATCTTTAAGTGAGGAGCCTGTACCCACATTTCAGACGTTTCCTTCTCCACGATGTTTTCCTTGGTTCCTTTCAGGGAATCTGATCTCTTGCTTCTCTGAATTTCTGTACTACTTGTGGGTCTCCTGTGTATGTCCTTGACTGCATTTTGCATTGCATTCTGTTATCTTTTGAATGCATCATCCCCCTGCCATTAGGCTGTACACTCCTATTGGGCCTTGATCTTGTCATATCTTGGCCTCATCTGGGACATCTAGCACACTGGCCACACAGCAGCTGTCATAAATGTGGAATTGAATGCAGTTGACCTGGTGCAGAGCCCACCCCGCCATCCTGGGTCCCCTGTTACTCTGATACTCTGGTGTTGAGCAGGATTCACCAGGGAGTAGGACTAGAACCAGACAGGCCTGGAGGTGGGCCTTGGTCTGCCTCCTCTCCCCCAAGTGTGGGCTGAAAGCAGGTCCTCTCCAGGGACCTCTCTGACCTCGGCTGACCTTCACGAGGGCTGTTTTCTCATTCTCTTGGATTGGGCTGAGAAAAACAGGAAGAATCATTAAGAGACAGTGCCTTCTGAGCCAGCAAAATTATCACTGATTCTTTTTACAGACACCAAAAGCTTTGTGTATTGTGACAAAAGAGCGGGCTTTTCCTGCAGGCCCTGGGGAGAAGCCTCTACTAACCTCCTGGATCCACCCCAGGCTCCACTTTCAGCTCCCTTCGCCTTTCTTCCTCTTCCTTTTACACTTAGGATTGCTTGTGTTTTCCATACTTAAAAAACGTAGAGTTGGAGGACCTCTCAGACGTGTCTAGGATCTTTCCCTGGGAGATCTTCTGACTCCTTCCCATTCAAAATGTGATCTGTAGACCAGTGAAATGGAATTCCCAGGCCCTTCCCAGCCTACTAATACAGAATCTGCACCTTGAGAAGACCCCCCAGGGAATTGTTATGTGCACCGAAGATTGAGAAGAGCTGCTCTAACCCACTTTTATTTATTTTTATTACTATTTTTTAAAAATAAGAGGTGGCATCTGGGTTCTGGAGAGGGAAATTGACTTGTGAGTTAGTAGCAAGATTAATTTGGTTTAATAAACATTTGTGGAACAGCTGCTGCACACCCAGCCCCATGCTTGGCTCTGTAGATAAAATTTGAAGTGTGGATCCTGGTCTCTTTGGTCTCTTTGTTATTCTTTCATGTTTCTAACATCACCTTGCCCACACAAGGGCCTCAGCAAGTGTTTGCTGAATTCCAGCCTCGGGTTGCTTCTTCTTCCCTGCAGCTGCCTTCTGTAATTACCAGCTTCTCTGGGTAACTCATAGCACTTTCAGAAAGAAATAAATAAGGTTTTTAAGGAGGAATTCAGATAGTGGGCTGTATCCTTCGTTTTACCAACTCTGGAAAGTAGGATCCCAGGAGTCTAATAATGAGGGAGGGGGCCTGAAGTCCAGAAATCAGTATATCACAGAGGACAGAAGGGGAGCATCTGTACTGGAACAAGGGGTGATTTCAAACTGGTGAAATGTCTTTGATGAAGCAATATGCGGTATCTAAGAGGCCCGAATATCAGAGCTCGGCTCTGCTTCACCAAAGTGAAGATCTCTTGAGATCTGATCTCTATTGGAGTGTGTAGTTCTTCCTATAGGGGCTTTCTTCCTGATTTAACATTTGCTTAAAGTAATCGCTAGAAACTACCTTTATTTGTAAGGCAGGCTTCTCACCCCCTTATCTATTCATCAGAATAGAGACTGTGTGGTGCAGCTGCTCTCACTGTGATTCACAGGCCCAGTGTCTGCATCTGCACTTCCTTTGGCTGCTGCATCACCTCTGGGAGCTCCATATTCTTCTACTATTGTGGACTGGAACAGGGTTTTTAAATTTTTTGCACGGAAGGAGTCACATAACACTTTGCATCTGAGTTGTAAATGACTTTTCCTTTGGGGAGAAACATGCTGTCATGATGTGTTTCAAAATGACATTTTCAGTAGTAGCTTGGGATGTCAATACTCTTCAAGACCAATATGAGATGGGTTGTGCTCTTCTCTTTATTAATTCCTCGTGTCTTTGTCAAACTCTGTTAACAGAATATTAGTGTACTGTGCAGTAGCCTTTCCTAAAGCAAAGGAAAGTGATACAAATTTCCAGTGGTGTCATTCTTGGAAAAGTTAGAAACTAGGACTGAGGATTTCATGTGTTCCTTGTATTGGCCAAATTAATCACACCTAGTATAATTATAATATTTATATTTTTAAAGATTTTATTTAGTTCTTTATGAGAGACACAGAGAGAGGCAGAGACATAGGCAGAGGAAGAATCAGGCTCCCTGCAGGGATGCTGATGCAGGACTCGATCCCAGGACCCCAGGATCACAACCTGAGCCAAAGGCAGATTGGGTGCTCAACCACTGAGCCACCCAGGTGCCCCTAATAATAATCTTTTTAATATTAAAAAATAGCAGTAGCTAATTTCTTATAAAGTGCCAGGCACTACTCTAAGCTTATTAATAGGGATTAGATCACAGAATCACTACTGCAGTGCCTTGAGACAGGTGGCATCCCCATTGTACAGAGGACAGAATGAGTCAGTGAAAGTTGAGTATCTTATCCACCTGGTAGGTGTGCTGTTGCACTTGAGTGGTTGGACCCGGGAGCATGTGCTGTTACCCTTTATATAGTTTGCTTTTGGGTTGAAATAGCTACTCTGTATTTCAAACTTATGTTGCTGACACAATTTTGTCCTCAGTAGGTCTTTTCCTTATAGGATGGTGTTTCCGTTGTGGATAGCTGCATAACAAATAGCCCTAAACAAAGAGGCTTAAAACAATGAGTTAGTTGTGTTAAAAGATATACTGTGGCATATCAAAAAAAATTAAGAGGTTGTTTGAGCAAAAGTCAATTTGAATAGAGCAGTGCCAACTTGGAAGTAGTAAGGAGAGGGCGTAAAAGCAAAGCAATTATTTGAGTGACTATAGCTTCATGGTTTCCTTATTTGGGAAAGACTAGTTGGCTCTTTGTGATTGGTTGTCCTTAGATTTTCATTTTTTAAACTTGAGGCATTGCAGGCTTAGTTTTTGGTTTGCTCTTGTAGGTGACTAAGGCATTAAAGCCACCTCAAGCTAATGGCCTTCTTGGACAATTGCTTTTCTAGTCCTGCTTAGGGCTGTGGTTACAGGGTGGCTGGGGCTGGAACGTTTAGGACAGATTTACTAAAATGTCTGGTGCCTGGAGGGATTGGCTAGAAGGCTGGGCTCAGCTGGCACACTGGAATGCCTGAGCCTCTTTTCTCTCCACGTGATCTCTCCATGTGGATTCTCCATCCGTCTCCATCCGGATCAGACTTAATCCCTGGATGCTCAGAGCTCCCAAGAGCACACAAGCAGAAGCTGCCAGGTCCTTTTAAGGATTAGGTCTGGAACAGGCTCAGCATTTGCTACCTTCTGCTACCTTCCCTTAGTTAAATCAAGTCAGAGAGCCAGTCCAGATTCAACATGGGAATGGTCTACTCAAGAGTGTGAATATTGGAGGCATTATTCCACGTTTGGAGCCTAGTTGTCACAGCTGACCACTTTGACCTATCTGTTATATGACACTGGGCTGGGAGGATTTTAACTTTTTCACATTTCAGCTGTGTGATTTAGACAAGTGACATAAACATCCCTCAGTTCCTAGTTCTTTCTCTGTACAAGAGGGAAGCTAGTAGTAGTCACTATCACTAATTGAATAACACTCTGTGCCAGGCACTGCTCTGAGCCTTCTACATATGGGAACTCATTTAATCCTTCCAGAGTCCCTATGAAGTGGCTACCATTGTCCCTTCAAATGAACAGAAAAATTCAGACAAAAAGAGGTGATGTTACTTGTCCATGTTCACATGGCTACCAAGTGGCAGCACTGGGATTTGAACTTAGGCAGTGTGGCTCCCTAGTCCATGCTCTTTATTTTGTTCTCCATTTCTCAGTAGCAGCTGCCTCCCAGGGAAACACCAATGTGATATCGCAGATAATGTGCTTGGTGCATATGTGGTACAATGTAAATGCACAAAAGTTGGTGGTGGTTATGAATGTTCACAGTATTAGCATCATCCTGAGAAGCCCGGCTCATTACCATCACCATTTCATTCCTTGGCTAAGATGAGTACAAGCTGTTTGTTCCCATATATCCTTATATGATTCTATGTAATATTCCCATTTCAAACATATCTGGGCCCATCTGAAATATAATTTGTTTCCTGGATTTGCTTATTGTCTGCAGCTGAGGGAGTCTTATACATTCCTTCTAGGAAATCACTTTAAACTGATGCTCTGCCTCTAGCACTCAACTGTGGATGTAAATATATCTGTACTCTAAAAATGCTGCTGATTATCTAGGCTTGAACTCAGTCCCCGAAGCTCCAGTGTTCGGATTAACATCTACTGGGACCCTGGAAGTGATGCAGAGCATTTAAACCAAGACTGTTCAGATATATTTTACCATCTCTGGGCTCTTGGGTTTGGCTGTTTCCTGACATTATGAATCTGTTTGTGTATCTGCTTCCTCCTTCCTCCTTCTAACTTACTCATTAGGGGTTTCTGACTTACTGGTTGCTGGCTGTTGATATATTTTTTCTTTTTCCATAGAATTAAGACAGCCTTTCTGCTACTTGGGTCTTGCTGAGTTGGTTTTTAACTGAAGTTAAAAAAAAAAGATGAGGAGTTATTCTTTATTACTCCTTTGTTCTTTCTCCTCACATCCAATACATCAGGGAGTCCCACTGGCTCTGCCTCTAAGGTCCATCCTTGGCTTGTCTCCTTATCCACCACCCATCCTGGTACCTGTTAGAACATACTTCAACCAGACTCATGCAGGAGGCTCCTTCCTGATCCTTAGCTCACATTCCTTCCCAACTGTTGAGCATTACCCATATAGCATCCAGAATGACCTTTGAAAATGTAATCAGAGCATATCATTCCCTTGCTTAAAACTATCCAGTGTCACCATGGCATTTACATTAAATGTGAAGTCTGACCAGGGTCCATGAGGACCTACTTGATCTGGGCCTACTTTTTTAACCTCATTCCCCAGCCCTCTTTCTGCTCTATTCTCTTTGCAGCACTTGTCAGCATCTGGAATTATTTATTCTTCTTGTTTATCATCAGATCTACCTTCCCCCACAGCCACCCCCATTTAGAGAGTAGCACCAAGGGGTAGGGCCTTTATCTTATTCATTGCCATATAGTCAGCATGTGAAACATGTGCCTAGCATATGGAGCTGTGTGATCAATATTTTTGAATGAATGAAGGCATAAACCATGTCTTTATAAGGGAATCTAACTCTTCCAGCTAAGAGGCCTATATCAACCATTTCCACAGCTTTGGCTTTTCGTTTATATACACAGGGATTTCTTTTGAATACTGGTTTATTTTTTATTTTTTAAATAAATTTATTTTTTATTGGTGTTCAATTTGCCAACATATAGAATAACACCCAGTGCTCATCCCATCAAGTGCCCCCCTCAGTGCCCGTCACCCAGTCACCCCCACCCCCCGCCCACCTCCCCTCCAACATCCCCCCTAGTTCGTTTCCCAGAGTTAGGAGTCTCTCATGTTCTGCCTCCCTTTCTGATATTTCCCACTCATTTTTTCTCCTTTCCCCTTTGAATACTGGTTTAGCTATAGAAATAGAACCCCCTGTTTTGTAAAAATCAGCCACATTATTATGTATTTTCTAGAGTTCCACGCTGTTTACTCCCAAAAGATTCCATGAGCTAAGTGTAAAACTTGGGGGTGCAGGGTGGGAAACACATTTGATAATAATTTTTTTCATAATTCTTTTGTAGTGGCTTTTTAAATCTATGATCTCTGCCTTCTGTGGTGAGTGGGCTAGGGGTAATGCCCAACAACACAAAGTAGCCCACATTTTCTTCATGGGTAGCCTCCTAACCACCATTCATGGGCAGCAGCTCTTTCCGATCACTCCCTGCTATTCCTCCAACGAAAAACCTATCCTGCAGCAGTGATTTCTGGTAGACATTCTGATCTCTGAATGCATAGGCCAACTCTTTAGCTTGGTCATGTTTTTTCTCAGTTTCCTTACCTCTCATCACAATGATCATTTCAATGGGGAGGCTTTTCCTTTCCTGAGTTCGTGTTGCATTATTGTCTGTGTGCTTCAAACACTTTTGGTTTCAGCCCAAATTGATCCAAGTCAGGTTTCTAATGTTATAACTAATATTAAAGCAGTTTGTAAGTAGAAATGAAAAGGAAGAGAGAGAATAAAAAAATTGGAGCATTAAAAATTGAAAAAGCTGTTTCTAGACCTAAATGATTAGAGATAAAGTTGGAAAAGGCCTTGAGCAACAGGCCCATGGAAATTTTCCAGTTAAATTAACTTGGCCAAAGAGAAACAATTATGAATATGAATGTTCTTATGTATTATTTCAGATAATTTCAAGGTTACCATTAATTAAGAGAGAAGACACCAGGGAAGAGAAAGCAAGGAATCAAGGTCAGCTTGAAAACACCTTTTAGGAAAGAGCTTTGTGTGTGTACTGAAATCCGGAACTTAGTGGAAGCAGATAGAATAAAAGTCTACCAATGTAAGAAGTAAATTGCTAAGAAACTAGAAACCTGGATTCAAAAATTTGACCATTGAGACCTAACACAAATTTCAAGCCAGCATGCTTGCACCAGCAGGAATCTAGTTAAAGAAGATGGGCAACTCCCAAAGAGGGCATGTTCTCCAGTACCCACTTTAGATATGACTGTGGTGGATAATGGAAAAGGGAGAGGGAAGAGTCAGAAGCTACAGAGAATGACTGACAAAGGAGTTCTTACCAGAAATCAGGGTTCACAACTAATAAAGCAGCTTGATCTGAGCTCTTCATAATGCTCTCCACTAAAATTTTAGAATTGCTATAGATCATGACTGCTGTGTGTTTTTGTTTCTCACTCTCTATACAAGGGTTTTAGTTTGCTGCTACGCTGTTCTTGGGCCACCATTGTATATTGGGTAGGTGTAAGTGGATGCGTGGGTGGTAACTTTCCTTTTTAGCTCATGGGACATTGGGCCACAGGAGGCCTAGTGGAGAGTACTGCACCACTGGTGATCCTGAGCTTTGAGCTGGATGCGGCAACAGTCTAAGATATGTGTGGGAGGAAAACTGAATGACAGGTATTTGGTGACCAGCAGAGCAGATGGTGTTATAGATTGGTGAGGTTTCTCCAGCCTTGTTTCCTTTGCCTTCTAGGTACATACTAGTCTACTCCCTTGAAATTAAATGGAGCCATGGGACTGAGTTCAGGCCGGTGAAATATGGTTGGAATTGATGTACTTCCAGGTTAGACCCTCCAAAATATCTCTTGAGCTCTGCTCCACTGCGGAGGATCCAGTGGAGGACTGTGTAGCCTCAGGGATGGCAGAGCCAATAGATGGAAGGAATAACTCATGGTGGGCAAAGCCTATGACATGCATTAGTATGTGACGTGAGCAGGAAAAAAAAAAAGCTTCATTAAGTTAACCCAGGAAACAAATCTTTCTTCTATTGAGATTTTGGGATCATCTATTATCACAATTAGGCTTGATCAATGTGATAATCAAAGCTCTATGCAATGAAACATACAGGATATATGTGTCAGTGTTACCTATTACCCTCCAATTTTGTTTCACCAGATGATTATAGAGGACCTCTGTGGCTAAAACTGACTTCTGATTGAGACTGGATTTTATCTATGTCTTATGGGGGTTCTTGTCCCCTGAAGTCAGTTAGTCCCCAGGAATTATGAAATGCCTAAACCCAAATCTACTACTTACTAGGTGTGTGATTTTGGGCATGTATTAATGTGTTTGAGCATCAGTTCCCTTATCTGTAGATGGGAATAATAATAGTACCTATCTTGGATTGTTGTGAGAATTAAGTGAATCAATCCATATACAGTGATCAGCACAGCATCTGGCACCTAGTACACGCTCAATAAACTTATATCATCATGATTGTCTACATTATAAGTTGTTAGGTATACACTTGGCATAGGGTCAGCATTGAACAAAATATACAAGGTCTGGACTTCTGTGAGATACCTGCTCATTCCATAACTCTTATGCTTAATTTTGCACTTGTTCAGTGTAGCCTCTATTAAGTACTTGATTTTAAGAGAAAAGGTTTTGCATCTCTCCAACCTACTTTAGAAAACATTGGTTATGGTTAGGCGTGTTCTTTGTCTTTCTGTGTGAGTGCTCTGAGTCAGTATCTGTGTTCCTGTTAGTGGCTTTATTCTCCGAGGGCAGTGTTTGTCCATGCCCTGTGGCAAGTGGAGTCGGAGGCATATAGGAAGGCGAAAATCCTTATTGGTGGAAGGAACCACTTCCTGTTTAGAGCCATTTCCTGCTTGGATCACTTCCTGCTCAGAGCCACTTCCCCTGCCATTGTACTTATAGAAGTACACTTTGCTCCTTTTTTGGGTCCCTTTCCCCGGGGTACACTGCCCAACCATCTCATTTCCAATGGTGTGTAGGTCACATTCGCAAGACCTAAGAGGTCGAAAATCCCTTCCCTTCTTTATTAACCTATGAGAACAGAGACTGAATCTATACTAGTGATGGCATCCTCTAGCCCCTACACTATGCTTTTAGATGCCTGTTTTACCTGTATGCCTAAGATAGGGTCCTTATGCCCACACAGCTGGTGTGGACCATCTCCCTGGCACATGCTCCTTAGTGATACTAATTAGGCAGGCACACCCACTTGCCTTGGCATGTTTTATAGATGACCCAAACTGCAAACACCAACATGTATAAGACATATGCTCTCCTCTTTGTGTAATTTCAGGCACCAAAATATGCCTACACATAGGGGTGTGTGCATACAGACACACGCGTATTCTTTTTTGCCTGGTAGAAATATGCTTCTGTGATGTTCCTTCTACTCCCACACATGCCCCTCCATGGTTGGCACATCTCCTAATTATTCCCATCTACTCCCTCCCCATAGACCTTTTGTGTGTATATTTTGGCACACATCCTCTGTTTCTGCCTAGTTCTTCTCTCTCTTTTTCTTTCCCTGCCTCCCCCCTCCTCTTCATAACTCCTTAGAGAATTTGTTAAACTATACACTCTTTATTATTAATGTACATTTATGAAAAATTCTTCACAGTTACAAAAGTGCATGGTTATAAAATCATCTCCATACAAAGGTTGGCATCTTCCCTTTCCCCATCCCTCCCTAACCCTCCCACCCACAGACATCAGCATTCCACAGGACAATAGCTTAGAAAAACTGAGAGCTCAGTGAATCCAGAGCTCTCCACCCAAAACTGTGGCAAAACATGGTGGTGATTTACATAGGACTTTGCAACTTGCCTCCTTCATCTCCCTTTTGCCTCCCCTGAGGTGGGTAGAGCAGACAAGATTCTCTAGCTTTGGGAAATTGTTCTTCTGAGAAATGGGCAAAGATGTCTCCTTATACTCTTCTAGAGCTGAAAAGGATGTCAGAGCAATATCCACAAAAACATCTATAAGGAAAATGGAGGCTATAGGTGTTTCCTGATGGTTGAAGAGAAATGCCTTTCTTGGGCTATTCAAACCATATGCCATCTTCCTTGAAAAGAGCTAGCAAACTCTATAGCAACTCTGGGGACCTATTTCTGCAGAATTTCCCAGTACTTCCTATTGGAATGGAGAAACAGGTGAGGATTTGTCTGTTGGTGACCGGAATCAACTGGTCCAGAGTGGTGTGGTACAGATTGGGGTCTTTGCTAAAGAACAATTTTCTTGGTGCACTATCATAGCACTGTTGGTTAGCTAAACTTTGATATCCTCTGGCCCAGCATAAAGGAAGCTTCTGTGATAAAGACAAATCTCTGAGAGATAGAGAATGGAGGGAAGCAGTCAGGCTGTTGCTAGGTTGCCTCAGCCACACATTTATCTCTTTTTATATTTTTCTGAGCAGTGATCCCTAACCCAATCCTAATGGGATTCCACTTAGTGTACCAAGTGATGCAATGAACAGATGGCTGAGTATACTGTGTCAGAGAATTGAACTCAAGTTCCAGAGAGGTTGGCCCCATATCGGTAGATACCCAACATTCATGGAACCTCATGAACAGACACATTGCCTCAGAGATGCCCCAATATTTACACGTTAACTAGTCTGAAAAAACTTATTCAAGGCTTGTAGGAATATCTTCATGGTTTCTTGGTCAGCAGGATTGTGTGAACATTTACAACTAGGGCAGTTATATTACCTCTAGAGAGGTGTGCTTCTAGAAGCTTGGTTCTGATAGCCTGCACAAGAGGGTGGTGGTGATGGGAGACATGGAATTCCTTGGCAGGTGAGAAGTTTTATTATTGTGCTTTAGCTAACTGGGGACCTTCTAGCTGCTGGAGAAGAATCTGTTCTTTAAATGTCATGTATCTTACTCAGAAAAATTTGCCATTAATGGGGACAAATAGTCTTATTAGAAAGGACATTTGAATTCAAGGGGGTATTAGGTGTCTTGTTTCATTCTAGTTCTATGCAAAAAGGTACATATCTTAAAATATATTAACTATATTTCAGTAAATAAGAGTCTCTAGGAGATTATAATAGATGTATATGGTGTCCCTCTATGGGAGGCTTAGCTATTTGTGTCGAGACTATTTCTAAAAGTTCCTCTCCAAATATATTAGGCTGTTAGCTTGACTGTTGAAGAGTAGCCTGGGTATAATGGAAGAGGACAGCAGGCACAGTTCTACTCCAGATGCCACAGGAGCAGGATCTTGCACAAATGTTATTAGTGAGATGTAGGGGATACAAATTTCAAGTACCCCAGGTCTAGCAAAGTTTCTAGGTGCTCGTTTGGTTGACTAGCTCAGGGAAGCATGAGTAAGGGAAGACTTCTTGGAAGTTGACATGCTTTTTTTCCTTTATTCTTCTCTCAGGAGGATGGGGTGATGCAACATTGTTGGAGCTGGGGGGCAATGTAGAAAGCCCCTGTTTTAATCTTTATCCTGGCCAACCTTACCAACATTTTGGACTGTGCCTTAATTTCTTCTCCTATCCTGCTGAGGTTCTCACCCCACAGTTCTCTTGCACCCTTTGTATCACTTGCAACACAACACAGCAGGGCTTGAGTAGGAGGGGTTAGCACAACTTCCTCTCTTGTTTCCCAAAGAATTTTTTTTTGTATGACTACCACCATGGCCACTAGTTCTAATGTGTTATTTACACTTTGCAAGGCAGATGACTCCTATTCAGGTGTTATTTGTGCTGCTTCTATGTTTCAGAGGCTGTGATTTGCTCTACTCTGAGCACATCGAAATCTGTGCAGCAGCTGGATTTTGCTGCATTTTATTTAGCTGATCTACTGGATGTTCATGGCTGCTGAATCCAAGAGCCCCACTACCCTGCCATCTTGGCCATTCTCTTCCCCAAGCACCTGGGAAAGCTGGAGAGAGAGCCAAGTTGAAGCTGAGTCTCAACTTTTCTGCTTTGGCAAGTCACACCTGCTCTTGAGTCTCTATTTTCCATTCTTCAGAATAGGAGTAATTATGTTTGGTTTGTCTCCCACTTAGGGTTGTGAAAAGTCAAGATGACGCTGAACAGCCTGTTAGGAGCTGTCCAGTGCTGAACAAATACAGGGAAGGATCTGAGGAAGCTGATGATGAAGATGGAGTTAACAGCAGCAATGATGATAATAGTGCTTTGCACATGAAGTTAACTTGATTTGTGATGACTGATTAGACACGATTTCCCTGAATGGAGCTGCCTATCACTTTCCTTCTAGAGTTTACCCAGATAGCCTTGGGTAAGATACTCAGCTCTCTACAATTAATTCAACTGTAAAATGGAAATAATAAAGACCACCAGGCAGTGTTGCTGTGAGAATTGAAATAGGAGAGTCAGTAGATTTAAAAGTGCCCAGAAGAGAGCCTAGCCATCATTGGGAGCACTTATTCATCAACACTACTTTAATTTGAACTTATATAACTTTAGAGGGAACTGTGGTGTTCTCCGGCTTGGATAGGGTAGAAAGAGCACAGACTTTATTTTGCTTGTTAAGCAACATGTGACTTTAAACTCTCTTTGAACCTTCATTCCCTCATCTATACAATGGGAACAACAACGCTTACCTCACAAGATTGATATGTGCATTAAAGAGAATTGCCTGTGGAGAGAGCATATCACAGTGTCTGACACTGGCAAGTGCTTGGTAATTAATAGCTCTCATACCCTGATGCTTAAATGGGTGAATTTCTTGGAAGAAAGAGAAAATCCTCCTATAGTCACAACTCTGGTGGCCTTTTCTTCCATCAGTCTTGGCTACTCTCATGCTACAGTGCACTTTCCTGGTGAGATCCTTTGGCATGAGCACCGTGGCAAGAACAGTCACAAAATTAGGAGTTCCAGGGTGCCAGGACTCTTGCTGCCCCATTGCTGGTCCTCCTGCTTCCCTCTTCTGAAGCCAAAGCTTGAGAGAGAGCAGGAGAAGATTAGATACCTCCACTTGGTACCTGGGACCTCACTGGTAGGCTGCAATTGATGGATGTAGTATGAGGGGCAGTCCTTAGGAGGTGGTCTTATCTGGTAACTTCTGGCAGGAGGAGGCCTCAGGGGCTGGCATGGAGGTGTTCTCTCCCTTTGGAGGCAGTGGTAAGCAACTCCAGGAGTTGAAAGATTCGGTGTCAGAGGGAAGTTTTGGTCCTGTGCCACACCTGCTCTATGTACTTAAGTTACAAGGATTAGTCTCCGTTCTCACACACCATGCATGATCTGGCCTCTGTCATTTGCTCATGTCCACCCTTCTTTATCTAGTTGACAAAGCAGACAATTTTTGATGACTCAGTTCACAAATTGCCTCCATTCTTGTAATTCTCTTGGACTTTCCTAGGCACAGTTGATGATCCCTCCTCTGGGCTTTCATAACTCCTCTGAGAGTGCTGACAAATTGTCTTAAAGGGAATAGTTTTTGAATCTCTCTCTTCCATTAGAGGTAAGAGCCTTGGGGGCAGGGACTAGGTCAGAGTCACCTGACATTTCCAGTTCTGGCACAGTGTCTGGCCCACAGTTGAAGCTCACACAAAGATAGTTTCCTGACCTTGTTTGGGTCATGACAGAGGTGGCCGGCACACCATGAGCCAGAGTGAGCAGTGTCTGGTGGTCAGCAGCAGTGGTGGCCAGCAGCATGGAGGGACACCAGGAGCCCACATCAAATCTCTTCCTCTTCACTGGCCTTGCTCCAACGGTGGCAGCAATTGGCTGTGATGCCGAGGAGGAAGTTGGTGGCCACGGAGGCAATGGAGACTACGAAGCCCACAAATGCAATGAAGAGGTAATCATCCAGGGTCAGGGTCAGGTGGCAGGCCTTGAAGCTCTCCTCAGTGAGTGAGAAGAGTGGGGCGCCCTCGACTTCAGGGGGGCCTCGGCACTCAGCTAGCTGAGAATCTGCAACACAGAACCCAGGAGTGGTGAGGGGCTGGAAGAGAGGAAGTGGAATGGATAGCTCCCTACCTCTCCCAAGAGAAGTTGATTTTTTTTTTTAAATTGAGTTTCTTCTATGTATCAAAAAATTTACTTACCTTATTTGCTCTCATCAATAGCCCTTGAATCAAGTATTTTTATACCTGCTTTTATAGTTGTGGACATCGATGCTCAGAGAGTTTAGTAACTTGCCTCTAGTCCAATTGTCACTACTGATGGTAGATCTGGAGCTTTCGTGGCACATTATGTTATCTTACAATAGTCTCCTAACTGTTTTCTAGCTTCTGCTTTTAAACCATCTTGATGCAGGTGGCTGAATATCTGAAGTCCTGTCATGTACTCTGAGCTTGAAACCCTCCCTTGACTTCTTACCTTCCCATGGAATGAAAGCCAAGGTCCTTACCATGTCCAAGGACTCTTCTCGTCTCTTTCCCTCTACTCCTTGTTCACTCTGCTTCAATCCACCCACCCTTTTTGATAATTCTTCCATCACCGTGAGCATGTCCCTTTTCAGGGTGGAGAGAAGGTGCCATTGTATTTGTCTCATTTATCTCCTGAATCATAGCACATCTCCATCTCTTGCTTCCTTGAGGACTCTGCTCAAATATCACCTTATTAATGGGGTCTTTCTAAATCATTCTATATAACATAATAATACCACACTACCTTTCTCTGGGTATTCTCTACTTCTCTACTCTGCTTAATTTTTCTCCATTATCTTGGGCACCTGGGTGGCTCACTGGTTGAGCATCTGCCTTTGGCTTGGGGCATGATCCCGGGGTCTTGGTATTGAGTCCCGCATTGGGCTTCCCACGGGGAGCCTGCTTTTCCCTCTGCCTATGTCTCTGCCTCCCTCTCTGTGTCTCTCATGAATAAATAATCTTTTTTAAAAAAGAATTTTTCTCCATCATATTTATCATGTCTCATAGTTTCTTTATTATCAGTCTCCTCTCCCTTAAATATAAGTTTTTCCCATGATGTCCCTAGTCTCTGAATAATTTCCTCTTTATGAAAGTGCTCAATGAGACTTTGTTAAATGAATGTGTGGATGGATGCTTCCAACTCTGAAGCATTGGGTCTTTCTATTATCCCATGTGGCTTTTCCAGGTATGTAGAGTATAGGGTTAGGAATATGGGCTCTGAAGATACTGTTCTGGGTTCAAATCCTCTTTCTACTTCACACTAGGTGTGTGATTGTGGATGAGTTACTTAACCTCTGTGTGTATTGCTTTCTTCATCTGTAAAATAGTGTCTATTTTATTGGGTTGTAGTGAGAACTCAATGAGTTAACATATGTAAATAATACATTCTTGCTGGATAATAAGTACTATGTAAGTGTGTGCTTTCATTATTATCCTAAGCTGGTCTCCCTGGACAGGTCAGTGAGGGTCCTGCCTTGGAGATGAGAGTGGTGTCAGGGAATAATTCTGCCAAAAAGTGCCAAGCACCAGCTTTTCAGCCGGCAGCCATTCCTTTGTTCAGTAGATAAATATTAATAAAGTTTTCACCTTGGGCAAGTCTTTTTTGACCTTTCTGGCTCTTGTGCTCTCCCTCCATAAGAAGGGGATCATTCAACCTAAATATCTAAGAGAGTCAATGTGAAGAAGTTTTCTAAATTAGGTGGTGCATAAATGCTATTTATTCATTCTATGGTTTTTGAGAGCAAAGAATAAGATGATTGATTTTAGTTGACCCCTTTGACAAGTGGATGAACTTCATTCTCCTCAGAAATGGGGAGTCGGTTTTAGGAAGAAGATGCAATCTCTCCAAACTCCAGATGGAGGGGTCCCTGTAGGCCACATGCACAGCACTCCAGACCCTGCTCAGGACAAGATCACGTCTGGAGTTGAGCATCAAGGGCTCTCCTCTTAGAACTGAAGATGCTGAACTCCAAAGTCTACTGTGTGCATGACTGAGGTGGTGGCAAGATAATGTGAAGCTGGGGAATGTGGGGGAACTGGTATGGACCCAGCAGAAGAGGCTCTGAGTGCAGCTGGCAGGATCCTGAATGAATTCAAAATCAGAGCCTAAGGGCTGCTGAAGCCCTCTAGTAGGTCAAGAGACCAGTCTTGAGGCTGAGTTATATCCCAAGGGCACTCTTATGTCCCTCTTTGTTGGGATTTGTCAAAAAAACATGGATAATAGTGGAAGAAAAAAAGGTGACAAAGGAAAAAGGATTGCCTAGTCTTACCCACACTGGCAAGTTCTTTCCATCCAAGAGGAAATATCCTGGAGAGTATGATGTGGTGAAAAGTACGTTCTGCAGAGAACAGGGAACCTATGTTTCTAGTTGTGGCCACTGGACAGTTACTTTCCCTCTTTGGAGCTCATCTGCACTGTCAAGAGGCTGCACAGATGGGATCTCGGACCCCTCTTCTGTTCTCTGGGAGGTTGTGCTTCTTCTGAAGGGCAGCGGGGGCCTCAGAGATCACAGAAAAGAGCGGGCCCCCTGGTGTGGTGGAGGCTGTGCTCCAGAGTACCCTCTTTGTCCTTAGTGCACAGGAGAGAGGAGAGAGTATGCAGCCTGCAAAGGGTGGGCAGGTGGGCAGATTGCTCCAAGCAGCCTCCCCCTCATGCCCCCTAGCATTGCCCCATCTCTGTCCCCAGCTATTTTGGTCCCAGAGAATTTCCTCCCACAGCTGTGTAGAAACAGTGGAATCGTGACCCACAGCCCCCCCAAACTATTTTGGTTCTGGGCTCCCCACTCAGTCCTCCTCCCCCTCCTACCTCATCCAGCATCGCTCTTTCTGAACACACTCTGAGCCAGGCTCTGGGAAAGCCCCTGAGATGGTCCTCCAATTATTTCCTGTTGTTCTGCTGCTGTGGGCTGGTGCCAAGGCTCAGTGGCCACGCAAGAGCTGATGGCTAGGCACAACAACTAAACATTGCCTGCCGCCAAGTGAGGCTAGAGCCCATCAGGCCTGTGTGATTCCAGGCTCCTTCAGTTTCCAGTGCGCCCTCAGTTGAGATTGGTTGGTCAAATTGCCACATCCATTGCCCAAACCTTGAGGAGCTCTGCTGAGCCCCTTTGGCCAGTCAGAACTCAGACCCTGCCTCCTTGTGTTAGCTTTGGACCTGACTCTTCAGGACATAGCCAGAAGGTGGCCAGACTGCCAGGGTTTGAATTCTGACTCCCACACTTAACAGCTGTGTTGCTTTGGGTAAGCTACTGAACCTCTCTGTGCCTTGGTTTCCTTCTCTATAGAGTAGGGGCTGTGTGTGTAGGTCTCATCATGGTTCTTATGAGGATGAGATGAGCTAAATAGGAAATATGCTTAGGATAAAGCATAATAGTAACTGGAAGATTGTCAGTACTAAAAGAGTATTAAGCATTTCTATTTCTTTGAGTTTTCCCAGCACTTACAACACTTAAAAAGCAGCCTGGCTGAGTAGAACAGAGCTTGGAAGTCAAATCAGCTTGGGTTTTATCCATGGCCCCGATACTCTCTAAATGAGTGACCCTGGGCAAGTCTTTTCATTGTTCTAGATTTCAGTTTCTTCACCTGCAAAATGGAGGTCATAGAAGTAGGGGTAAATAATGCGTGCTGAGCTCTTAGGTCCTGATGAAAGCTCAGGACCCACTGTCTATTACTAGCTAGTCTTGCTTACTATCTGTCTGCCTCATTAGGTCCTAAGCACCACAGAGGCAAGGGCGGGGTGTGTGTCATTCATGAATGGCCCCTGGCGCCCAGCATACACAGCAAGGGCTGCATGGATAAAGTGAGCGGGCCGGTGCACGCAGAGGCCAGCGCAGATCAGGGCACGTGCTGGTCCAAAGAGCTCGCAGTCCCTCCCTGTTTTTTGGAGCCTTTGCTTGCAGTGAGGCAAGCCCCCCTGTCCCCCGGGCTGCCCAGTTCCTGCCCACCTGCCTTACCCGCTGTGCAGCGCTGGATCCGGTTCCGCAGCCACTTCAGCAGCGGCTCCATAGTGCAGCCGCACACCCAGGGGTTGCCGCCGATCTGCAGGGTCACCAGGCCCGGCAGGCCCTCCAGGGCCTCGAGGCTGAGGAAGGCAAGGCCCCCGTAGCTGAGGTCCAGGTCTCGGAGCTGCACCAGGCCCTGGAAGGCCTGGGGGTGCACCCTGCGCAGCCATGGGTTGTGGCTCAGGTCGATGTGCACGAGGCCGTGAGCTTCCTGGAACATATCAGCTGGCACGTGGCTGAGGTTGTTGTAGCTCAGATCTAGGTGTGCCAAGCGCTTGGCGTGCAGGAAGAGGCCTGGGGGCAGCTCCATCAGGGAGTTGTTGCGCAGATCCAGCACCCGGAGCTCCATGTAGCACGTGAGGTAGCCGGGCGGCACGGCCGCGATGCGGTTATGGGCCAGGCTGAGGTTGCGGGTGTCCATCGGCAGGTCTGGGGGCACGGAGAACAGCCGTTGGCTGCTGCAGTCTACCACCTGGTTATGGCACGTACAGAGGACCGGGCAGCTGGTGCCGGCATCCGAGTGCATCACCCCGGCTGCCAAGAGGAGGGAGACCAGCAGCACGGCCGGGTGGGGGGGCCCAGGCCAGGGCAGCTGGGACCAGGTGTCACCCATCTCAGGCAGCTGGCAACAGCAGTGCTGTAGGGAACCCACTGGGGCTGAGGCCGTGTCCATGAAGCAAGAGTCAGTGCCTCCGAACGACAGCTACATCAGGGCCAGAGTCCTGGAAGGTGGGGCTTCTGGGCACGTGGTATCATGGCTCAAGCCTTTGCCCAGAGCCTCTAAGCACCAGAGGGCTCCCTAGGTGAGATCCACAGGGAGTACCCTTTGGAGCCCAGGGGCCAATCAATCCAGCTGAGGTCCCTCAGGATCTGAGAAGATGATCAAGACTTGGGAGAGGAAGGAGCTGAGGATGGGGCTGGACCTGCTGCTAGCAGGTCGTGGATGTGGAAGGGTCCTTGTAGATCTGTGTTCCTCTCACCCATGACTGCTGGGTGCTTCCTCTCTGTATTATGTTGGAGAGGTGGTGCTGGTGGGTGGGGGGAAGGACATGAAAGGTGTCTGTTGAAGGTCCTGGGGCATCGAAAAACCCTGAGCCCTGTCTCACGTCTGGGACCAACTAGGAGGCCAAGTCTCCAGCATGGGAAGTCTCAGAAGCCATTCTTTCTGGTAGCCTACGGGACTCGAGTCCAAGGGGGTCCTGGGGCGGGTGTTTTGGGAAGGGAGCCCGGCGGGGGGTGGGTCCCCATGGGCCTCCTGAAAGCCCGAGTCCTCAGCCTCAGCATCTACTGAAATCCCCAAGGAGGCTCTTCTTTTCCCAGGTTGGGGAGGACCCGAGTGACACCCGCTGTCGGCTGCCAAGTCTGGAAAGAGCCATATGTCCTGGTGGTGCAGGAGGCGGGCAGCTAGGACAGCTTTGGCGACTTGTCCTGAGCCGGGGCCGCTCTCCCCGCCTGGCTCTGTGTTCAGCAGGCCGGGACAGAATTTCCTCTGTCAACAAGGAAAGCACTCAGGCAGAGACTGCTCAGCACCCCCCCGCCCCCCGCCCTCTCCTCCCTGCAGCCCCCCTTGGTTCCCTGTCCCTGCGTCTTCCCTGCTTCTAAAGGAGTCCTCTGCATACTGTGGGTCAGGTGCTGCGGGCAGGGTCGGAGAGACCCCACCCTCCCGTGTGGTCGCCTGTCCTCCTCGGGGGTTCTGTCCCTGGGGGAGATGTGTTTGCTTCTCCTCCTAGCCTTGCCCCTCAGCATCAAACACCCCACCCTTGAACAACTCTAAGAAAATATGCACAGGCACACTCATCTGGTCGTTTGCATAGCCCTTTCAGACGTGGTTAGCACTCCGCTCTCCCTCCCTCGCCCTCTCCCTCATCTCTCTCTCTCTCTCTCTCTCTCTCTCTCCTCTCTCCCTTTCTCTCTCTCTCTCTCTCTCACACACACACACCCACATGCACACATTGTTCTCCTGTGATCCCCCCACATTTTGCCCTGCTCTGTGCTCACACCTCCCAGTTTTCTGCCCAGCTGCCTTCTGTACACGCACTCCTGCAGAGCCCCCTGTTCAGACTGCCCCCCCATTTTTCACCCCCATGCATACCCCTAATGCTAGTGCCCCTTCTACAAGCACCCCACTCTGCCCCCCACTGTGAGCCCACGCCCACATTCGGTCAGGCAGAGAGACAGCATGATGACACACCCGGTGTCTCAGCCCCGCCGTCCACCCGCATCCCTGGTGGCCCCCGCAGCCTGCATCCTCCGTGGCCCCTGGCTGTCCTCACTTGTCCTCCCTCACCCCTTCAATCTGGCACTGCCTCCCTTCCGAGCACTTCCAGCCTCAATCCCGCCCACTGGGAAATCACCCAGTTCCTTTATCCAGACCCATTTTTCTGAACCCCAAGGTCTCGCCTTCCATTCCCAGAGGCCCTCAGGGGCCCACTTACTCTGTTCCAAGGACACAGCCATCAATCTGCGGCAGACACGGGTCTCCCTCCCTCATCCTGGAATCCCGCTCGCTGCTTCAGGAGAACAGATTGCCTCCCCGGCACGTCCCCTCCCCCGGCCTCTCCTCCTCCATGGCTCCTGGATCCCGGGGCAGCATCCTCTGTGGTTTCCCGTCCTGTGCTCCCGGTGCCTGGCCGTTCCCCTTCTTTTACTCAAAAAGGGGAATCAGAGAGAGGATGCTTAGAAGAAAGTTCACAGAATCCGAATGCTTCTTCCCGAAACTCAGCTGGTGCTGAGGCTGCTGGGGTATGTGGCTTCCGCCAGGTCTTCCCCTCCCTCCGCCTTCCTTTCCTCTCTCCCCCTCCTCTCTCCCTTTTTCGCTCCCTTTTTTTCCTCGAGGGCCAGGTACTGACGTTTCACTGTCTCTTAGCAACTGCCTCCACATCTCTGAGCAACAGGAGAGCTGGCTATGGACCCCACTAAGATGAGAGAGACTGGAACGAAGCAGTCGCAGAATCCACAACCACCTGAGGGGTCCTAGTGATAGGGCAAGGCGGGCAGGGGGGGAGGGGGCAGGGGGCAGGGCAAGGGGAAGGCAGAGAGGCAGGCAGGCGTAGAGCGCAAGAAGGCCCAGTGGGAGAGGTTGGAGTGGGGGTAAAGTAAGGATCTGGAACCTGAGATGGAGGAGGGCCCAGAAGGGAAAATAGAGATAGGTTGGAAAAGGGAAAGGAATTTCTTGAGGGCAGGGGGAGAAATTGGGGAAGGTGATGAAGACATGAATAAGAATGGAAGGAAAGAGGAGAAGTGCATGTGACAAGCTTGCTCACTTGACGGGATATATCTCTTCAGTCCATATGTAGCACCTGCTTCCCTGGGTCTGAATATAGTTTGGTCCCCAGGTACCAGGTGGCTGGACTGGCTCAGGGCTTGTCCAGGGACAATTATAGAAGGTTAGACCTTTTCTGTATTCCTTAATTGTTCCTAAGTCCTGACCTCACAAGCTCGGAGAGTTTTGGGACATAAAGAGCCAAGTGACAGGTCCAGGCAGGGTACCTGGGGCTACAGACACACTCAGGTCTATTTTTAGGAGGATGGAAGCTTCCAGAATACCTCATAGTCTTGATCTCTTTCTCCAGGTCCCAAGGATTCTGTCTGCTATCCCATTTCCATTTTTTCAAGCTCCATATACCTCCCCCCACAGACTGACCTCACATGAAGGTAAAGTCTTTGCAACATCTCTTTTCTTGATGACCCATTGAACAAATTTCTAGCCACGCTGCATTTGAAAAACCAGCTTGACCAGTTGCTTTGGTCAAAGAGCTGGCTCATTTCTTTATTTTAATAATTGTTTATTGAGCACTCACTGCGAGCCACGTGCTTAGCTATAAGATGGGCATATTGTTGCCAGTAGGATGGATGAAGACTTTGTCCTTACAGGGGTCACCTTAGTCCTATATGTTCACTTAGTTGATCTAGGGCCTCTTCTTAAGTCTTTGGGGAAAAACCAAAATCAAAGAGCAGAAAACACATGTTAAATTGTACAGATTCTAGGCATGTACAAAGTCCTCAAAATCATTGTCTTCTCTAACACAATTCTTTTTCCTTTATGGTCTTAGAAGTTCTGCTGCTGAGCATTGTCTTCATATTATATTCATTTGGAATCTTTCATGTTCTACAGTGTCTAGTGCAGGGTAACACAGTACCTACTTCACTAATATTGATATATCGAATTGGTTGAGGTAAATATGATTTGTATCCCCCCCTCCCTGACAAAAGGGAATGATTCTTAAACTCATTTAAGAGCTTAGAAAAAGAATGTTAATCTTAATGCACAAAACAGAGCAACCCATGGAGACAAGTAATCCATTATAAACAAGGACTGTTGGCCTCAGTAGAGCAAAGCTAACATGATACTTTACTAACATTAACTGCAAAATGATAGAAAACAGAATTATTTCAATAGAGACTAAGAAAGATGGTCAGAACATTTCAATATTTAGTGTTGACTAAAGGCACATTAACATACAAGTGACAAATAATGGAAGTTTTCTTCCTTTACATAGCATGAAATTTATGTTTACAGTAAGACCAATAATATTAGTAAAGGAAACTACCTGTGAGAGTTTCCTTAAAAAATAGGATCTAGACAAGAATGCCTTGTCATCCTTGAAAACAGTTTTCTGGCTTTTACAGTTGGGATAATGATGATGTTTAACTCATGGAGTTATTATATGCCATATGAGTCGTTATTAATAAAGTACTTAGAATAGACACAGTGAGCACTACAGATGTGTTTGTTAAGTGAACAAATATAATACAAGGCAGAGTGTAAAATTACTGAAATCTTTATGCAGAAGGGAAAACCAATTGCCTGAAAGTGAGAGAAGAAAGGAAAATATCCTATTTGCACATGACTTCAATGTATTCTGGTGCAGGATAAGCCTCAAAACCTTCAGAAAACCCCCACTGACCATTGCATATAAGGCCATTGTATAAGATGTCTTCCCTAAAAAAACAAAACAAAACAAAACAAAACCAAAAAATAAAACAAGAAAGTGAGGATAAGTGTGACCCACCAAGGCAAGGGACTAGGGAAAGGTGAAGGATGGATGATATTCAGCATTGCTCTTATGCAGTGTTCCTGGCCACTTCCTTTAGCAAAATGACTTTCTCCTATGTAGCACACTTGCAGCAGGTGTGATTCAATTTTGAGCCCCAGTAAAACGATTATTACATACCATGGCCTTTTGTGTTCTCTTGTGAGCTATTGAAACTGTGACTATTCAATCATGAATGTCAAAGATTTACTCTACTGGGAAAATACACAGAAATTAATCTTAGAGTTGTAGATACAAATGAATTGAAAAAATCATTTTCCTTATTATAACTTCTTGACATACATGGCAAACGAGTTGAGATAATGACAGAAAACCTTTAAATACATGAGAATAAATGTTCAGGGACAATTATGAAGCCTCAGTAGACTGAAGATACAGGAAGAAATGGAAAGTTAATCTCTCTAGTTGCTGAGAAAGCTTAAAAATAGAAAAGATGACTTTGAATTTTATAGTATAATAATTTAGTGAGGTATTTAGCAGAATCTGGTGAACTGGTGATGAAGCCATTTGGGAAAAAGTGGACAAGGATGCACAGATGATGTTAATGAAGATGATGATAATGACGGGGAAATGCTGAGTAGTAGTGGTGGTAGAATTTCCTAACTAAAAGATTAAAACACATATTGCAAACTGGAAATCAGCCAATGGCATTACCTAGTGTTTGTGCTTTGGAAATCACCATGGGATGCACCATGCTTTGAGGAAGTGATTCTCACCATCAGAATAGAGAAAATGAAAAATGGGAAATGAAACCAGTGTTGAAAGTCATCTCCAAGCAAGAAATGTTACTGAGACATTGGCATCATACCTCATTTTTATGCATTGAAGACATTCCAAATGGTCCAAAGAATTAAAGAGAGAAACAAATAATAACAAAATGACTATCAGGGAGTGAACAGAATAACACATTTGTCCCAATCATGGAAAGAAGATGTTTTGTCTATCTGTGTGTCAAGGAAATAAGGAGAATGTCATTTGCAACAAGAAGGCTTTTGACAAACATGCAACATTGAAGTCATAAGTTTTCCTTGAGCAAAAAAAATAACAAAACCAAATTACAGAGAAAGGAAAGAAACTCAGTGGAGAAACAGATTTTAGACATAAGTGATTTGAAATAATCTGTGCAAAATATGTTAAGAAATGCTTACAGATATCATTTTATTTATTTTATTTTTTAATTTTTAAAAGATTTATTTATTTTAGAGAGAGCACTAGCAGGGGGAGGGGCAGAGGGAGAGGGAAAGAGAATCTCAAGCAGACTCTCCACTGAGTCTGGAGGCTGAGGGGAGTATGTGGCGGGGTGCTCCATCTCACAACCCTGAGATCGTTACCTGGGCCGAAATCAAGAGTCAGTGCTTTACTCATTGAGCCATCCAGGGTCCCTCCGATATCATTTTAAAATTGATAGAATAATAAATTCCTCTAATGCAAATATAGAAAATAAAGTGTTATATAGGTTAATTGTATTTCAATGAAAACAAAATAAAACAAAACCCCAAACACCATGGTAGACAATATCCTAAAATGGCCCTTGTGGTATGTTGAATAAGGCCCCCCAAGGTGTTTTTATTCTAATCTCTGAAACCTGTAAGTATGTCACCTTTTATAGCAAAAAGAACTTTGTAGATGTGATTAAATTAAGGACATTGAGATGAGATCAGCCAGGTGGGTCTAATGTAATAATAAGGATCCCTCAAAGGGAATGAGAGGTAAGAGAGTTAGAAAAGGAGATGATGGTGGAGGCAGAGGTTGGAGATGCTACTTGCTGACCCTGGAGATAAGGAAGGGGCTGGGAGTCAAAGAATGAAGCCTCTAGAAGCTACAAAAAGCAAGGAAATAGATTCTCTCCTGGAGACTCCAAAGGAATATAGCCCTGGTGACCCATGTTAGGCTTGTGACATCTAGAACCATAAGATAATACAGTTCTTTTAAGCTGCTAAATTTGTGGTAATTTGTTACAGCAAGGGGTAACTAAAATAGTCCTCAAGATTTCCAACTCATGTACTCCCTGGTCCTTGAGTTTCACCCAAATCTGTGAGTATGATGGGATATCACTCCCATGATTTATCCCAATTGTAAGTTGCCTTTGTGTTAAACAAAAGGGAGATTACCCAGGTTGGTGTTTCCTACAGGTGAACCCTTAAAATGGATACTGTCCATTGCCAGCTCTGAGAATGGGGTGGGGAGACATGTGGAAAGGTGCTGAGAGCTTTCTGGTTGCTGAGACTGACCTCTGGGCGACAGCCAGCAAGGAATCTGCAAGGACTTGGATCTGCCAATGAGTTTAGAAGATGGCCTAGAGATCCAGATGACAATGTAGCTGGCCAACGTGTGGACTTCATTCAGCCTCATGAAACACCCTGGGTAGACAGCCGAGCCATGCTGTGCCAGGACTGTGCCAGGACTATAGAGCCATAAGCTCGTGCTCGAGTGTTGTTCTAAGCCAATCAGTTTGTGGCAATTTGTTATGCAGTAATTGAAAACTGATATAAACGTCATGTGGAAAAATGCTTGATTTGACTAGAGAGTAAGTGCAGAACAATGAAAAGCATTTTGTGATAATAGTTAAAGCAGTAATGATAAGGGCACCTGGGTGACTCAGTTGGTAAAGCATTTGTACTCTTGATTTTGGCTCAGGTCATGATCCCAAGGTGGTGAGAGGGGGCCCTGCTATCGGGCTCTGCGCTGTGCATGGAGACTGCTTGAGATTCTCTCTTTCCCTCTCCCTCTGCCCCTCCCCTTCAATAAAAAAAAAAAAATCCAGCAACAATAACAAAAAACATCTGTGAAATTCCATGTGCTGGAGGAGACAGCTATGTGTACGTATTGTGCATTGTGGCACCTGGAGGGGTACTGGTGCTGCCCGGGAAGCACGTGGAATCACGTTAACTCAAAGCAGAGCAACATTCAACTCATAGTTAATTGCTAACTCATAACTCATACTGCGGCACTCATTAGCTGTGTCACTCATCCTCGCTGTGCTCGGTTTCCTCATCTCTGGAATGGGCGTGGTTTCAGTATGTACCTCGCAGGGCTGCCAGGAGGTTTGAAAGACGCAACACAGGAAGAACCTGGCACAGTTCCTGGTCCTTTCTAGAAGCTCTATGGGTAACACATTACTATTATTATTTGTTTTATTATATAAAAGTGAATTGAATGCCTTTTTTTCAGTCTTTAAAATGTCTTGATTCAACTTGGAAGGCATTATGATGTGGTGGAGGCCTGTGTAACACAGTGGGTACAGCAAGGACTATGGGGCAACAACAACAACAATGGCAACAACAACAACACCTGACTGGGGGGAATTAGTAAAATGAAATGACCTATGTAAAATAGGTCGTTGTACCTGGCATACTGACAACTCTCAACAAAATTTCACTGCTATTATTGCCATTATTTCTGGAAGAAATTGGTGGAGATGAGTATGGAACCACACCTCCAAACACTGCACTTGTTTTTGGGCAGTAACCCCAGCCCATCCTTTTTTACTTGGGGCCAGCTTGCACTTGCTTTCTACTCTTTGGTTCCTGGATGCCTGGATTGGTGCTTGGGCTCTTTCCATGTTTGCTACCTTCTGCCTTGGTGATTCCCCATATTCTCCTTTTGGAGTTGGATGTTACCATCCTGCCTCATTCCTAAACAGTTCAGAGCAGTGTGTGTGTGTGTGTGTGTGTGTGTGTGTGTGTGTATGAGCACACTCCTGTGCATGCATGCACGTGTGCAGCTCATGTGTGCATGCATGTGTGCACGGGTGTGCACACCTTGCTGTGTGTAGAGGAACTGAGAAGGTGGATACAGATTTTCTGCAGGCACAAGTAGTAAAATCTCGTAATTGCATATATCAAGATGAGGCGCACTCACATGTGATGTGGCTGGTCTTGGCTCCTGCTCTCTGCCCCTCACTTCCATCCCCTAGCCTTGGGGAGAAGGAAATGTGGAAAGGAGGCCAGGGCTGATGGGAAATGAGGGGTCAGTGGAGGTAGTTGCTTTTGTCACCCAGTGTTCTGGTGGCCAAATCTTTCTTGGAGTCACTGCCATTGCCCTGTAAGTCCTAGGCAGCTGCTCGGCCCAGACATGCCAACATAAATCTGAGTCACCAGGCGTTTATCAGGGATGTTTCTCTGAAAAGTTAATTTTACTAAGATGAGAAAACAAACTAAAATTTGTTAGGAATGACAGCTCTCTGTGGTCCTCAGCTTCCTTCTCTTAGAAGTTCTCAGTATCAGCACGTGCTTATCTGTCTGTCTCCCTTGCTGGGCTGTGAGCAACTTTTGGGCAGGTGCGGTGCTTTGTTTACTGTCTTCCTCTGGTGTCCGGTAGATAATAAGCACAAGAACTTCACAAGTCTTTGGAGTGTGAATGAGTGAGTTCATTCTGAAGCATCAGGTAGCTGTACCTGTTACTGGGCCCCCTTTGCTGAGAGCGTATCAAAGCTCCCTGGGTGGAACAGGTCTGGTGTGATTCTAGGGATGCTGCTCTTTATGATGGTGCTACTGGTGAAAGAGGCTTCTGGAGACTGGTAAAAGAGATAGAAGTGGATATAAAGGGGAGAAATAACAGGTGGAAATTTGCAGTCAGCTTCCAGCGGAGCAGGAGGTAGAAGAGCAGATTATTGCCTCTTTGACAGCCTGCGTGGCCAAATTTGCTGTGGTGGGAGAGAGGCTGGGAACAGAAGAAAGGGACCGACTGCTTTGTAGTTGACCAGCATTGACCAGCATGGGGCCAGAAAGAAACCAATGTATATTGGGTAGCTCTAATATCCCATTTTACAGAGAGGGTGGCTGAAATCCATCCACTAATTCAACACATGTTTATTGAGCACCTACTATATTCCAGACCCTGTCCTGTGAACTGGAGTATAGCCAAGTTTGATGGATATACCATGTGCACCTGTAGGGCATTTGGGACCAATATCCATTCTGATCGGTATCCATGTTGGCTGGTGGTTACGCATTTTGACTGTCCCCTCTTTAGCAGTGAACAAAACAAAGTCCCAGCTCTCTTGTGCTCACTTTCTGGAGACAGACAATGAACATACACATAAACGCATGTATAATAGGTGATGATTAGTGCTATGAAGAAAAGCAAATCAGGGCACAGGGGCAGAGGCAGGACCTAGGTTTGGTGGATCGGAAGGATGACCACTTGACCTCCATCCACACAGCCTGTGATAAAGGGACTGTAGAAGAAGCTGGCCATGAACCTATAGTTCTACCAAGGGGATTCAGTAAGAGAGATTCTGTGCGACCAGGTACCATGCTACGCACTGGAAATATAGCGGTTAAGAAAATAGGCAAGGTCCCTTCTTGGGAAGAGGGATACAGGGAAAAAAGATCTTATTGTACAGATGCAAAGTTGCTCAAAGGGAGAATGCGGGATGGTCCTGGTAGGTCAACACAGGGCTCTATGCTACCACGGGGTGGGGGCGGCCTCCCTGAGAAAGCCATGCATTCGCTTAGTACATTTGCTCTGTCCTCCCTCTTTTATCTTGTCAGGTATTCTTTATAAGCTCATTGACTTTTTTTTTAAATTGCAGATATCACCTTCATTAGACATGTGTCTGTATGTGTTTCTACAAGCTATTTATTGTTAACATTTTGTGTGTGATTTCACCCCTCAGGTGATTTTATAGCTTTGCATCTTTCAGGTGGGATGACTTGCTTCATTCCATGAATTATAGATTTTAATGAACCAAGAGGCAAGGAAAACATTATTTCTCCCGAGTCCTCTGAATATGAACCAAGGGGGTGATAAGATGTACATAGCGGGCTTATAAAAACAATGCTATGGTAATGACTGACAAAAATATCCAGTTATTTTTAGCTTTTTTGATAGGGTACTTAATGGCACTACTTTGCTCATTATGGATAGAAAATGCTTGACTTAGAAATTCCCTTTGTCTCTGGATAATCTACCCAGGTCTCTCTTCTCTAGCTGTGTAGAGAAATGTAAAAAAAAAAAAAAAATACGATTAATATAAACTCATTGATTTTGGAAAGCATCATCCCTTCCTGTCTGGTTCCCTGCATCCTCCTTTGTTGTGGGCAGCTGCTGGGGCTGAGTCCTTCGACATGTCTTTCTTTCGTGATTCTGATGCTGTCCAGATGCTTCCAGCTGGTCCTGGACTCCACAGCCAGACCACAGAGCAACTCCAATTAGCACCACTAAACTGTGAATCATTGTTCTGGCCCATTCATTCAGGGTGGTGGCCTTCGCCTGGGCATCTATACGATTCTGGGAAGAGGATGGTGGGAGGGAGCCCAGATGCTGCCCTGGGATTTTCTGGAACAGGGGAGCAGTAGCATCTCAGTGGGAGGAGCTGGGAGGCAGGGATTGGGAAAAGCTGTGGGCTTCCTTCCCAGACCCTGGGAAGTCACTCCTACTTATAGGATTGTCCTTGGTAAGTCCTGCTGAGCAGAGGTTTACCTGAAAATATCCTGGAACTGCAGGAAGGTGACACCCATCCTCCAACCTGTGACCCACGCCCCTTTACTCCGTTTCGCCTGTGCACATGGACGTGGGTATACCATCGATCTTGTCTTAGGCATAGAGGAACGGCCACATCCTGAGTGACGCATCTTGCTGGTGATTCTTTTCCTCACCATGCTGTCCTCTCCTGGGGCTGCTGGATGAGAGTAAAGAGGCCTTGGTTGGAGCTGTAGCTCTATTATTTTCTGGCTCTCTGCTCCTGGGGATGACAATGCATAGATTACTGACCACTTACTTTGTGCCAGGGCATGAGGCTAAGTGCTCTGTGTGGGTTCCCAGAGCCTGCCAATGACAGGGGAGGAACTTCTCTGTGATCATTCTCCTTCCAAAGCCCAAGCCTATACCGTCTTTTTGAACCTTAGTGTTCCTCTTCTGTTAAGTGGGGATTCTAATTCTCCTGGTTCCCACACTAGAGTTCAAAACGGATCATTCCCATAGCATCTGCAAAGTGGACCAGAGGCTCATTATTTTGGTGAGTAGCTGTCAGGGGGATCTGCCTTCCTTGTCTGGGTCTGCTCCAGGCCCCATACCCGGAGGAGACAAGAGCCTTGAGCAAACAGCCCACAGCAACCAGGGGCTGTGCAGTAGTGGTGTCTCTGAGGACTGTCCCAGGGATGCGTATGTCAGAGCTGCAGGAAATGCTCACCGTTGTGCACGTAGGCTGGAAAGGTAGATACAATAGAAAGAAGGTTGGGACCTGTCAAGAGCAGTAAAGAAGGGATTTCTTTTTCACCTATGTTTTATTTTTCTCTCTTCAGGAAAGAATTTTGGGGCCACGATGTTTGAGCCTGGGCTATGCTTTTGGCCCAGAGAGTTGCTTGGGGCTGGCTTAGGCCCTGAATCCAGAAGGCAGAGTGGGGCTCAGGCTGGTGCCGTGTGGTCCTCATGCAGCTCATGAGGGCAGGAACTCGCACCTGCAGCTATGGCATAACCTCTACTGGAGGAAAGGGGTGTGTGGAGGTCAAGTTCAACTGGCCCCACTAAGTGGAAGGATGATGACCCCAAGAATGGCGAATTGGACCACCTCCCAGTCTGAGGCAGACAAGAAGAAGGGGTCCCAAGTTGAGAAATCAAGCAATGCCAACTCCCTTTCCAGTTTGCTGTGGGTCGTCGGGGCAAAGAGCATCCCCTCCCTGGGCCTCAGTTTCTTCATCTAATCATATGGGGGGGCTGTTGGGGAATGTCACCAAAAAGATGCGACTGCTGATTGATTTGTGAACTGGACCCTGGCCGCTGAGGCTCTTCAAAGCACCACCCCTACCTCCCCCCCACCCCCGCCGCCTCATCCTTGGAATGTGGGTTTGACATGTGTTTGCAGTTTCTGTTCTCAGAGATTGATCCAAGGCCACAGCTTAGAGATAGCGATGTGGTGTTGAAAACACCTGCACAGTGTATATGACTGGACCTGGTTAAAGCCTCTTTATAGAAACTTTTGAGATCTATTGGGAGGGTGGGAACACATTTGTCTTCCCTTGTATTAAAATTGCCACCCACCAGCCTGGAGTGGGCTGCTTTATTCCTCAGTTTCTCTCACCCTGTGAGTAAAGGGGCTATTTCAGAGTCTACCCGGGAAGCTCCTGAGAGGGCTGTGAACCAGCAGGAGTATTTGGCCTGGATGATTCTGAGCAGATTGGGTGACTTCTAACAGGGGCAATGACTAGGCATTTCCCAGGCTTTGAGACAGTATTTAGTCGTGCTCTTTTCTGTGAGGGACTGACTTCCATTGACCTGATGGCTTGGTCTGGAAGTCTCATGTCTCAGACCCTACATCAATAAGGCACTGGGGGGCTGGAGAATAGGGCTGGGGTGATGGAGCAGCCACTGCCTATCCCCCAGAATAGCTGCAGCCCTGCTGGCAGCTGCTGTCTTGTGGCACACTCTCATCCCATTGGCTGCTCTCAATCCCTCTGTCTGGCAGGCCATGCTTTCCCGGGTTTTGAGACACCTGCTAAGCAGCCCTCCATGTGTGCTACAGAGTGCTGGCTTCTTCCTCCAAGCGGCTTGGATCAGAATAGCGACTCTTCTCTGGTTGCCCCAATCCTGACTCCCTTCACCTTACCAATGGTTGAGGACAGAGGGGTAGATTAGGACAGTGGAAAGAGCTGGTGGCAGGGGTCTTCGGTTCTTGCCACCAACTCACCATGTGACAGGGCACAAGCCTCAACATCTCTCTTGGCTTCACCTGGAAATTGAAGGCAATTTGGTTATGGTCCCACTGGTGTTCACCAGGGCAGCCATCCCAATGGTTCATAGCTGAAGTCCTGGGATGGATGGCATGTCTGTGTCCCCTTCAGAATCCGCATGTTGAAATCCTAAACCTAAATGTATTTGGAGCTGGGGCCCTGGGAGGTCATTAAATCAGGAGGATGGAGCCCTCATCATGGGATTCACACTCACAGAAGAGGAGGTGAGAGAATTGGCTAGCTCTCTTTTCCGCCCTGTGAGGATGCCATAAGAAGTAGGCAGTCTGCAGCCCCATCAGAACCTGATGAGAACCTGATGGTGCTGGCTCCTGATCTTGGGCTGCCAGCCTTGAGGACTGTGAAAAAAAAATGTCTATTGTTTGTAAGTCACCCAGACTCTGGTACTTTGTTATAATAGCCCCAAAGGACTGAGGCAGTTCCCTTCTGCTCAGTCAATGCTTGTGTCATGCTGGTTGTTCACTATTTTGTGTATCTTTCCCAGGGGTAATAATGCCTGGGCAATTGCACAGAACTGGTGTGAGGATTCAGTGGTGGTAAATAGTGGAAGAGGTGCTTTGGTGACTCGGAAGCCATAATTGCACATCTGATGCACTGTCTGTCCATGTCCATCTGCCTCGGGGAGTAATTGCTCCTCGATTTTCCACCCACTTGGCCATTTGGTTCAGATGGAACTTGCTCCAGTCCTAGCTCCAAGTTTGCAAGCAACCCAGGCCCCCATTCAGATGAACATTTCTTCCTCTGGTCACAGTGATAAGTTGACAAGGCAAATCGACCCTCTTAGACCAGACCAATAAGGACACATCCTCTCACTATGATAAGGCTTTAGGGATCGGCATGGGACCCAAACTAGGCTAATCAGATGATTTCCCTGAGATTGTTCTCACTGGGGTGAGTAAGAAGGATCCCTTCTCCTTTCTGTTATGAGCTTGAAGGATGCGAATCATGACTACTCCTTCATGTAGAGAAAGCCTGAGTAGAAAAGAATGGAGACAAGTAGAGCAGACATAAGAGATGAAAAGGAGAGAGGAGGGGGTCTTGGTGGCACCAAGCCTGGGCTCTCTCTGTCCCCCAATGCCCTGTTTCTTATAGTTCTTCTGTAAAGCAGAGTAAAGGATTAGGAATGTCAAGGAGTAGGGGACACTGTTGCCGTTTTATTTTGGTGATCAGGGAAACCTTTTATAATAAGGTTAAAGATGATTTTATACCTGAATAAAGTTAAGGGAGGGGGCCCTGTGAATACACAGAAGAGAAATGTAGAAAGTGCAAAGGCCCTGAAGCAAGAGGGTGCTTGGTATATTCAAGGAACAGTAAGGAGGTGCTTGGTACATTGAAGCGTGGCTGGAGCTGAGTGAGAAAGTAAGAACATCCTAGACTTGTCTCTGGAATATCAGCAGTGGCACTACTATGCCTGACTGGAGTCTATACTTGGGGCCCCTGCCCCAGTGTCAAGGATTTTGGTGCCTGTACCTGCTGGGGGGGATCTAGGAAGGTCAAAGTCCAGCGCTGAGGCCTTTTCTGGCTCTGTAATCCTCTGTGTCAAAACCAAGGGCTATATGACTTTCCCTGTAGCTTCCTCTAATAACTCAGCTAGGATCTATCCTTAAGTACTGTTTCCACGAGGATCCAGAGAAGGGAGTACGTTCTGTGGCTAGAGTAGACAGGAGCCCTTCAGGGAGAAGGATTTCTTTCATTACCATTGCTGAAGTGTGACATTCCATGGACACCTGCCAGTTTGTTTCCCATGTGTTTGTTCCTTTCTTCATTGATGTAACAAGAATTTATTGAGTATCTGATATCTGCCAAGGTATACAGAAAGGCACTGAATATGCAAAGATGAATCAGTCACGGTTTCTGCTTTCAAGGATCTCAGACTGCCTGGATGTGGAGGCGGCGGCCATGTAAACAGATAATTAGAGAGAGACATGGCAGGTGCTGACACCAAGGCGGCAACACAGAGGCCCCGAGGATGGAGGGAAGAGTCAGATGGTCTCTAGCTACAGAGGAGATGGGCCCTCGAGTGGACACTGAAGGCGGAGGGAAGTCAAGGGAAAAGATGGGTTAGGAAATGACAAATATTCAGAGTAGAGGGTTTTAGGGCTTGGAAGTTGGTGGACAAGGTAGAGGAAGGTGGTTGGGGTCAACCTTCCCCTTGCATTGGGGTCAACTCCCCCTGTATCAATCCACCTGTCTGCACTGGGTGTGTAGACTTCGCTCTGTTGATTTGGAGATTTTTAAGGAAGGGAGTAAGGTAAACAGATTGGATTAATAGGGTATGATATACTTCCCTTCACTACACTACACTATACTAATAATAAATGGCCTGAAGAGTAAATGGTTAGTTTTTGAGTACAGACAGTGTCACCAACTCTAATCCCAAGGGGTCAGTCTGATGACTGAGACAGCAAGGAGGCCAGCAGGTTGTGTGGCCCCTGCCCTGTCTCAAGAGGGCAGGTACTACTCAACCCAGTCAGTTGTTGCCCCAGTGGGGACTCAGGCCCAGGGCTGTCAGAGCTCCTGAGTTTTTCAAGAGCAGCCAAAAATCCAGATCCTTATGTAAAATCTCACCATTTTTAAATGTTGGCAACTAATTTAAATTCTACAAAATGCTGTGTGGGCCAAATATAACACATCTGTCAGCCCGATCTGTCTGCGGGCCACTGGTTTACAACTTCTGGGTTGAGAAAAGAGTTTTCTTTTTTTGTAAAGAGAGATCAAAATAGTTTTGGATCCAAAGATTCATGCCTGGAATGATCTTCTCTCACTCTGGTTCTAGCAAATTCTTAATCATCACTTAAGACTCGGTTTATTTCTCCTCTGTGAAGTTTCTGCATCACCCCCCTCGCCCTGGCCACATACCCTCCCACCGCCCAAAAGCCCCCCAAGTAGTAATCACACTTTGTGCTCCACTGTATGGCTTATATACCCTGATCCTTGGGGGATGGATGTGGGGGAGGGCAGTGGAGCAGGAGAGAAGCCAAGATACAAGAGATATGGCATTGTTGATTAATGGATGGAATCAAGACTTGTAGGAGAAGTTGTGAACCTCAAAATACAGGTCCTCACAGGCCAGAGACACTGCCCGGCGGCAGTTAGCCTGCGATGGAAATAAGCAGGCTGGGTCCTGAAGGAAAGACAAAATAGTCAAGAATTGGTTTCATTTCAGAGACTTGAGAAAAGGCACAGTACCATGAGTTCCTGTAGGACTTCGGTCTTCAGCAGGGTTGGTTTCCATGCCTCAGCCTGTAATCTCATGAGTCTTTGGTTATTGCTGGTCCTGGTACACTGAAGCCTGGCCAGGCAGTTCCAGTGAAGGGACCTAGGGCCGAGTGAGCTCCTGCTGTTTCACTGGCCAACTGTCTTTCACCCTCTCTTGGCTTCTCCAGGAATCCATCTGGTCCTATACTCAGGTCAATATGATTCTTGCTTGGGGGTTGGACGTGTGACTCAGACAAGGCTCATGAAAGCTTCTCATGCCCTGGACACAGTGGTCAGTGCAGGATGGTCACGTAGCCCCATTGGATTGGTAAGAATCAGGCTCAGGATTTTCCTTGAGTGACAGACATTCTCTCTTTCCTGCTGGATTTCAATCTGGGAGGGTACAGGTCTAGAGCAACTGTTAGCCACCGAGAAGATGTCAAGAAGAAAATCAGCATGGAGAAGAGATAAGCTGAGAGATGGAGAGGTCTGGAGACAGACCATATCATTTGAGCCCCTGCATCAGACTATACCTAAAACTAGTTAACCCCAGGTTTTTTTCATTATCGTGGCCAGTACATTTTTTCTTCCTCAAACCAGTTTATGTTAGGCTCTGTTTTGTCAGTGGCAACCAAAAGAAGTTCTTGAACCTCAAAGAAGCATGAAGAGTGACTCCCTCCCATGAATAGTGCTTCACAGTTTGCAAAGCATTTTATATCATTGCCTTATTTGAATCTTCCAACTCTCCTGGGAAGTAGAGAAGGCAGGAATTACTATTCCCCTACCACAGAGAAGACAACAGAAGCTTATCAGGGTTAGGATCCACAGACAGATGGCTAGGAGGACCAGCATGAAAATCCAGTTCTTCTGAGTCTGGTTCCGTAGCTTCTCTGCACCAATAACGTCGTCTTAAATTAAACTCCCATAATGCTGAACTAAATTACACTAAAGCACCCCTGGAAATAGCCTCTCAGAGTCATAATTCATGCTGGGTAATTACAAAATAACTTTCTTCTCATTATTTCCCTACTTACATATCTCCAAGGGAAGGGCTGGTGATAAATGTCAGGGTTGGGACAATTTAGGCAATTATTTGGATGTCTGGCTGAAGCACATCTTTTATAAAAGCTGCTGTCTGCTTTTAACTTCTGCTTCATAATCCTCAAGCTGGAGACCATTTCATGTCCCCCTCCCTAAAAGTCAAATTATTTTGTCAAGAAATCTAAGCAGCAAGCTAGAACCTCCGCTGTCTCAGGGGCACCCCTGAAAAAGCCATTCTTCATTCCCTGGCTTATTCCACCAACAAATATTTAGCAAATCCCCACTACATATCAGGCAGCAGGCTAGGCGCTAGGGACAGAGAAGTGAAACTTACATCTGGTTGGACAAGTCTATTGCGAGGAAAGAAAATCTAAAAGAAATTTTTTAAAAATTAGAAATTGTGAAAAATGTTATCAAGAGTATAGCATGACCTAACATGACAAAACCGAGGATTGAGGTGGGGGAAACTTGCTTTCTACTTTCTGGAAAACCATTCTGAGTCAAGAGTGTTGAAGCTAACACCTGATGGAGAGCAGAAGGTATGTGCAGAGTAGGGAGAGAGCCTTCTAGAAAGATGGAATGGCAGGGGAAGGGCTCTCCACGATTTCTTGACAAAATAATTTGACTTTTAGGGAGGTTGGGGTGGGAGGAGGTGAATTCTGAGAAAGGACGAAACTTCCAGGGAATACAGTATTAGCAGGAAGATGCAGGGTGTTAGGGGCCCAGCCCCAGGCCTGGGAACAGAATGGCAAGCCAGGGAAGGGGACAGAGATGGCTGGCAACCAGAAGAGCACCAGACAGGAACTGTGTCCTAGAAGCCAGGGCAGGAGGGACATCAGGAAGAAGAGGGGGGTCGATGACAGCGTTCCCTACTCCACTGGGTACCCGAACATCTGATTCACACCTGACTTACTTTTCTAATTATTTTTACCCTGATTGTAGCAGTTGGCAGGTTTTCAAGTGACAGTGTGATTTTGTTTGCTGCCTGCAATTCCCACCTCTTCAGGTTAGCAGGCATGAGTTTTTTGACCTTGCTGGAGAAGATGACACCTCTCAATATAGCTCTGTTTGCAGATGTCAGCTGAGATGCTGCATGTTTCTCCCCTGGGTCTTTAAGAACTTTCGCGGGAGTGCGTGCGCGCGCACACACACACACACACACACACACACACACACACACACGTATACACACCCCATGATGCTTTACTCCCCACATCCTCTGCTCCCTCAGGAAACAAGGGCATCTGCTAGACCACCACTTTGCAGTATACCTCCTTGGGGGGTCCTTACTCACCTTTGGTGCTGTTGTGATGCAGGAAATAAGCACATGATCTGCGGGAGGAGTCTTGAATATAAGGAATAATAGCATGGAGAGGGATAAAGCTGAGACTTTTGTCATCTCCCCGAGGGAGGGGTCTCTACAATGCTAGGAGCTGAGTCATCACACTCCAGAGAGTGACACACACCTGGGTCCCCTGTTTCCTTTTGGAGGCACAAGCTTTCTGCAGCCAGCCCCCTGCTCATGATAGCTGGAGGTTTTAATAGCTGTTGGTTTGGAGCCCTTACAATGGGCTCAGCCCTGTATGAAGCTTCTTACATAAGTTCATCTTATTTAATCTTTCCTGGAATCCTATCAGGTCATTATTACCGGCTCTACCTTGCAGACGAGGAAACGGAGGCCGGCAGGTGTGGTATGACTCACTGAAGGTCACACACAAGATATATATACTGCATTCGGAACCAAACCCAGGTTGTGGCTTTCCCTGTGATTCTGCTCTGTTGGCAGAGGCACTGACCCATGCTGGATACCTGATGGAGACTGTCAGTGTCTGTCACTGTAATTGTCTAATTGGGGCCTGGCCCAGTGCCTGAATGCTGGGGATAGCCATCAGCTGGAAAGCAGTGCCAGTGTATGCTCCATGTGGCCCCACGGGTAGCCTTTCTCCATCACACCCTCTCTTTGACTTCCCTCCCGACTAATTCAGAGCCCTTGCTTCTGGTGGGGGCAGGGCACTTCCACTTTGTTTCCCTGAACAGGAAAAAAAAAAAACCCTACCCAAACCCAACTCTTGTTTTAAAACAGGATTTGGCAGGATTCTTTGCTTTCTCCCAGGAAGAGCCGGTGCTTTCTGTTTTATCGGCAGCGGGGGTGGGGGACATCCTCTGTGACTCAGCCTGGGAGATGCCTCCACCCACTGCAGGGTTGCCTGCCCTCCGTGGTCACATCCTAGAAGCTGCCAAGAAATGGGAAGAATGATCAGTGAACCGGTAGGCAAGCAGCAGGCGGGCATAAAAACCTTCCTCCCAGGCTCTCCTCCAAGAGAAGGATGATGCAGTGAGACTCTACAAAACCATAAACCAGACTCTGGAAGGGCGTCGGGAGGGAGTGGGCCCGTCGCCTCCCACTGCGTGTGCTCCATTTGGCTGGTCTGACTCGTAGTGAGGCTGGACCGGCGAGCTGGGAAGGAACTGCTGCCAGCCCCTTCTTCTGTTGCCAACACCCCCTACCCCAGCTTTCTCCTCTTGCAGGCAGGGGAGCAGTGGCTCAGAAGCAGGAGCTGCTCATAAGCAGCAGCCAGAGGTCTGGCTTGTATCTCTGGTTGTCCTGTGTCCCTGACTCCCTGTCAGGGAGCTCGAAGGTGGCACAAAGCCATTCTGCCTTGACTGTTTTCTATCTGCTGTGTCCGTCCTGCTTAGCGTCTAGAAGCTGCCGGGACTGCTCCGTGCTGCATAAAAGCAGGTGCTGGGCACTCCCGGCTCAATCTTAGCCCTGAATTTGGAGCTATCTCTGGGTCTGATGCCACCGCTTGGGTTCTGCTGCTACCCCGCCAAGAACAGCTTCCTGTTGTGTGTATTGGGGCTTTTCAAGAGGGACCCATGAAGCCCTCTGTACTGTGGCTTTGTCGGCTTGGCTTTCCAGGCTGTCTAAGGCTCCTCTGATAGCCAAATTGCATTTCTCTTCATAGAGTAATTGGACCTCATTCAGATGCATTTAGTGCTTCTGTAATATCTCATCCTTTGTCTTCCGCAGGCCTTCTCAGACTTGTAAATCCTAGCTTTGGCTCCTATTTTTCCTAAATTGTGGTGACCACAGTGACACATGACAAGTAATACTTGCTGAGCCCTTACAAGGCATGTGCCAAACTCTGTGATATGTGCCCCGTACACATGACCTTACCTAATCCTCACGATGACTCAGTGAATTAGATGCTATTATTACTCTGATTTTATAGAGGCAGGATTGGAAGCTCAGAGAGAGTGAGTAGCTCGCTTGAGGTCACAGGGAGCATCGAGGCCAGGCACAAAGTTAGGAACTCAATAACTGTTTGCTGAATGAATGGGATGAATGGTCACTGGGCCACTGGATTTGCTGGGCAGCTGTACAGGCCAGGGTGGGGCTACCAGAGACAGTCAGGCAAGCAAGAGGAAGAAACTTTCTAACAGCAAGAGCTGAACACCCATCGGTGTTCAGTTGGGCTGAAGGAACCCTTAGTATGAAAGTCAGAGAAGGCCATTAAGTCCCAGCTGAGGGATGGGCAAGGTGACCATTGCGATCCTTTCAGACTACAAGTCTGAGGTTACTGTGTAACTCTTAAAAAAAACCCAAACCAATAAAACGTTTCGTAAGCATGAAGCATCTCCAGCCCCAGCTGCTCAGAACAGGAGTCGAGTGGATAATCATGGTAGGGCAATAGATGGCAACATCCGTAAGATGCTGAGTCCTCTGGGGACCACTCTCAGCATTCCGTCATCAGAGAATGACACTGACACCAATTGGCATTTATGGAGTGCTGACTACACATCAGGCCGGATTATAAAGCCTTTGCCCACATAAACTCAGTTCTCACAATAAACCCATGAGGGAGTGAGTAGTGTATTAGTCAGGGAAAAGCTGCAGTAACAAGTTAATCTTTGGTCCTCAGTGGCTCAACACAATAAAAGTTCATTTTTCACTTTCTTAAAGGCTGAAGGAAGTTGGGCCACTTTTTACATTCCTTTTCGGACATGGGTGCCCTCCAAGGGCACTGCGATAAGGAGAGAGACAGTAGAACCAGGGCGCAGTTTGCTGTTTGCAACCTGAGGACCTGAAATGACATCCTCCTGCATATGTGTATTGCAATAGTTTAATGAAAAAGGGGAGGTGAGGCATTCTGAGCCATGAACAAAGTAAATGCTCAATAAATGTGAAGGGTGACACCAGTGATGATCCATAGGCCAGAGGGATGACTGGAGCCCCACGAGGAACACAGATGTGGGAAGGAGCAGGGAGGTGGAATCTCACACTAGCTAAGCGCTCCTTGGCTAGAGTCCCCATGTCCCCGTTTGAAGGCTGAGCCCAGACCAGAGTAGAGTGGCACTGACCAGGGCAGGTCTACCAGTAGCCCCAGTAGCCTACCAGTAGCCTACCCTCTGTCAGTCTACCCTGCTAATACTGTACCAGCCTCTGTCATGGGCCAACCTCATCACAGATGGCTCTGTCTCTGGCTGGGAATCTGATAAAGCATGGTGCTATATATCTGTCTGTCTGTCTGTCTATCTCATCTTCTATTTATGCTGAAGTGGGAGCCATTGAATTCCTGCCAACTCGCTTCCTTTCTGGCCCTTGTCAATGCTCAGAACCAGGATGCTGGGAGCTGGATAATTTGGAGACCTGTCTGTTGCCTCACGGGCTCTCTGTGGACACCAGCGGCTGCCCAAACTGCCCCCTATTCAGGTGCTGCATGTTTTCTGACAGTCCTCAGGACAACTGAGGCTGTTGACTTCCCATCCCTGTCCCCTCAGACATCCCCCCCTTCCCCTCCTGCCTAGTTGCATCATGCCTGAGTCTGCCTGAACCAGGATCTGGGAGATGGGAAAGGCACCAACATTCATTTGGAGACAAATCTGCAGAGGGGCTGCAAACTTGTTTCTGGAGTCGGATTGGCACTGCTGCTTTCTTGCTGAGTGACTTTGGTAAAGTTACTTATGTGTCTGTTTCCTCATCTATGAAATGGAGGGAAATTATTAAACTCAGAGGATCTTTGAGAAGATTAAATGCACTAGTCCGTATGAAGTGGATAGAGCCGTGGCCAGCACATGGTAATAATACATCCTAGCTGTAATAATAAAAACACGTATTTTTCTAATTCAAATCTGTCTCTAAAGCTTCTGCTTTCCCACTCTATCACACATTGCAGAAGTATTCCTTGATGGAAAGCCAATCTGAGCAGATTAACTTTGATTTTTCTTTTTATTCTGCTAAATTCACAGGGGATATTGGAGGAGGGTATTTTTAGGAGGCCTTACTGAGAAGCATAGCAGGTGGCCAGATGGTAATGACAGGAAGCATGGTCCCTTCTGCCTGCAAGAACAGCTGAGTGGCATTCAGGTGTGTAACAACATAAACTACATTTCTAGGGACATCCTACTAGGTCCAGGTGGAAGAGGGGGCACCGTGGAATCTTGCCAGGGAGTGTAGAGTCTGGGAATATCACAGAACCAGACCACTATCCCCAGTCCCGTCCCCTAGGGAGTCCATCTCCACATGCTGCTGACATCTGGGAGTTTACTTCGGGCTTCTTTATCAAGGCTCTCCTCCAGGGGGTGACGATGAGGTCATACCTTGATGATGTTCTGTGACTTGTGTTAACAATGTTGACTCCTTGTTTACTAAATCACAGGCATTGCCAGAAAAATCAAATTATGCCACTGGTGGTGATAATATCTCTGTGGGGAAGGAAATCCCCTTGGCTGTAAAGTTTCTTCTGGGGTTTTCGTTTGTCTGCTTTTGTTTTGATTTTTTTTTTTTTTTTGAGAGGGAGAGGTGGCTAATAGATGTTTTTCCATTTCTTAGCCACTCAGTATCCGCTGCATTTCCCAAGATCATTTCCCAAATTTTCGTGGTATAGGAACCATCCATCCCAATATGTGTGGGTTTTGATGGGAAAATGATTTCCAGTGCTTATCTTTGGTGAGGGGAGCCAGGGAGGATCAGTCACTTCTTACCCTACTCTTAAGAAAAGCTAACTGTGGGCATTATGTCTGACCCCAGACAAACAGACACTCCTTCCCTGGGACTTTAAATATCTAGTCTCTGACTAGGGGCATGGAGGTGGTTGGAACACCTGCCTCTGAAAACTAAAACTAGAGAACCCATGGCGTGGTCTAAGCTGGGGCTTAGATAGTCTACCCACAGTCTACCCTCTCTCTTGGGGCCACCTTCAACTTTGATCCACTTACCCTAGAGGTTGTAAAGTTAATACCTTCACAGTTCAGGTAAGTCTCTTACATATATGAGGTGTTGAGATGAAAGGCTGGGGAGAAGGATTGAGTCTGTGAGTACAGGCCCATCCTAAATGAAACGCACATCCTATGTTTTTGAGTCTAACTCGGCATCTGAGATTGATAGTGTTCTTGTACTTGCTTAAAATGTCCCATAAATACTGACATCATATCATCCAGACTGTATGTCTTGGAGTTCTTCTTGTTCCCCAAAGGGGCCTCCAAATCCTTTGTCAGATTGTGGGACCTCATTTGGGGATCAGCAAATTGTCTCCTAGTAGAAGTAGCAGAGGCCTTTGGGCAGGGAGCTCTGAGCTGGGGGTGGAGCGGTACTCAGGTGGCTCTGTGCAGGGCACCAAGCTGTGCTTGCCAAATGGTGTGGGAGTGGGCGCTGGGAGCACCTGTCACTGAGGCCAGGAAAGACATTGACCATCATGCCATATTGAGTCACCGCGGCTTTCAAGAAGGAAGTTTATGTCTCCTGTGTGTAACAACGTGAGCACTAGCAGGCTGGGGCTGATTTAATGGCCCTATGGCCTGGGAATCTGGCACTTTCTTTCTTGTTGCTCTGCCGTCTTTAAAAGGCATGTCCCATCTCATGGCAAAGATGGCCAGTTTGGCTCCCATTGCCACCATGGATCTTTCTGGGAAGCAGCAGTGGAGAGAAGACAAAGATGTTTCTTTTCTTTGAGAGCCTGACCACAGCTTCTGCTCACAGGGCATTGGCCTCCACCCAAACAGTTGGGCACAGCTAGCTGCAAGAGGAAGATTGGGGAAGATGGTTTTTAGCTGGGTGGCCACGTGCCCAGAGAAGACATCTGCTCACAGAAGGGAGAATGGAGACTGGGGAGATAACTAGCATTTCTGCTCTGACACTTACGTGCATGGCCCCTGGCACCTGGTAACCCTTACAAATTGCAGTTGCATTTGTAATTGAATCCTCCTAGCCTCTGCCCAGAGCAAAATGTCTAGGGCTGCCTTTTATATTTTTCACGCAGAGGGAGGTTAAATGACTTGTACAAGGTTCTTCAGGAATCATCAATGGTAGATCTTCAGGCACTAGGCAGGCAGGGACAGGGGATCTTTTCTGCCTTTCTGTTGTCCTACTGAGGCAGACTCCCTGTTGAATGTCTTGGTCTCCACTGCTTATTCTCCCTTTCTACTGAGCTTGAGCGGAGACATTGAATCTCCCTTTCGTTGATGGCATCCTGAGCAGAGGCCATTGTCCTTTTTTTTTTTTTTTTTTTTTAAGACTTATGTATTTATTTTTAGAGACTGTGGGTGCAACTGAGATGCCTGGCGAATCACTTTCCTACAACTCCCTTTGACTCCATTCTCTTTTGAGATATGACTCCATTCTCTATGATCGCTAATCTCCGTTGCCCTTTCAATGAATTAATTAATGGAGTGATTTGCTTAACTTGATTAGGCTCCTCCAGAGCCCTTGGCCCACTTCACTTCCTTTTGTGAGTGGGGAAACTGAGGCCATGGATGTTAAGCCACCTGCCTAATTGAGTAGGAGCCTGTGTGGATGTGCAGCCTTGCGGGATGGTGGATTGGTTCTCTCTCTTTTCTCCTTTATCTTCTTTCTCTTCCATCAGGGAAAAGCTGAGCATGGTGTGCTTCAGGAGTCTTCCAGAAGGCTGCACTGATGAATTCCTACTCCTTCTCATATGAAGAGCTGGGGCCTTCTGACCTCAATATGTAAAGAGAAGCTAAACATGAAATCAGCTGCACTCAGGTTCACAGAAATAGCTCAGCCAGGCTGCTATTTCTCCACCCCTGGCCTCCCAGCCTCCTTTCCTTCACCTTCTGGGTCCTCCATTCCAGGCCTGCTTCACCTGACTCTTTCCTCCCATCTTTTCACTCATTTGTTCTCCTCTTTATCCTTCCCATGGGCCCAGCCTCCCTTTCTGCACTTCCTTCCCAGCTTCTTACCTTCTCTGCCTTCCTGACCAGGCTGTGGATGGACAGATAGGGTGCATCCCTCATAACCCATCCCAGACTGGAACTACAAGGGGCTTATTATGGAATTATTTCCAGGTTTTTCAAAGCCCTGAGGATCCCTGTGTGCCGGGGTAGAAGGTATGAGGATGGCAGGGAGGCTTAAGCCGCAGGGGCCGTGCTTTGGGCTTTGCACCCACACTGCCAAGGATTCAAGAACCAGCCCTATGTTGGGCTAGTGATGCAGCCCCTCTAGGTCTCAATTCCCTCATGTGGAGAAAGTCAACAATGCCATCCATCTTACTGGGTTGTTCGGAGGGGCATAGGTTCATGCAGGTACCTAGCTCAGAGAAATTCAGTCATGATCACTAGCCTATGAGTCCTAAAAACCAGTGTGGTGCCAAGGCAAGGCCTGGGCATGAGTGAGAGAGTGAGCATGGGGCTGTCTGGGAAAGGCCCTGTGACTGAGTATAGGAGTGGACAGTTGGGGTGGCCCAATGAGGTAAGCCCAAGCTCAGAGCAGCCTTGGATTCTTAGCATTCTTTCCATAGCTGTGTGACCCAGGTCCTAGGGAAAGACATTTCTAGGGCTCAGAGCTTACACCTGTGAACTGAAGATGCAGAGGTCCTGGTTTTGTGACTCAGGCTTGCGGCTTCTCTGAGATAATGAATGCATGGGGGTTTCACAGAGCTTGGAGGATATTTTGATATATTAACTATGATCACTAACCTCCGTTGCCCACTAACCATGTGTTGGGGATGGTGTTGAGTGCTTTATGTGGATTAACTAATGATATGTTCACAATAATCCTACGAGCAGCCTCTACTACCTATATCCTCACTCCCATTTCACATATAAGGCTTACATTAGTTAAATACCTTGTGCAGAGCCACACAATGAGGAAGTAGGATGGCCAGGATTTGGACTCAGGGCTTTGGCATCCAAAGCCCACCAATGTGACACGGAATTATATTGCCTGCTAGCTTGAATACCCCATGGGCTCCTCTTAGTATCGGAAGGGGGAACTGCTGACTTGCTGCGGAGATCAGAGCTGGAGAGATGATCCTCAGCAAGAGAAACCAAGGATGGCTTCCTGGAGACAGTGGTGCCAGACCAGCTTACAAAGATGAGTGGGATTTGGCACAAGGAGATAGGGTCAGGGACAGCCTCCCTCCCAGGCCGAGAGGACAGCTTGTGCAAGGCTCAGAAGTGGGGAAGTGCCAGGAACGTTCTTCCTCCAGAGTCACCGGACTACATGGGAGCTGTTATTGTCAATATACATTTTTTTTGTGTCCAAATCCAACAATTGCCAATAGGGCCCGATGGACACTTGGGTGAAAGGGCAGTTGCTATGACCGGCAGTCAGGGGCCCCATTGGCCATGTTTCTAAATCAGGGTTTCTCCATCTCAGCACCATAGACCTTCTGGATCAGAGAAGTTTTGTGGCAGGGGGCTGCGTGTGTACTGTAGGAGGTTGAGCTGGCTTCTTACCATCCCCCCTGTGGAGTCAGGACAGCCCAACATGTCTCTTGAGATTGCCAGATGTTCCCTGAGGGGCAAGACCACAGTGGTTAGTGCCATCCTGAATGCAGGTGGGGGCAGAGTGGGGAACATGGGCTGGGGAGGCAGGACACCTGGGTCCTCATACCAACGAGTTAGTGCTGTGTGATTCAGGGCAAAGTATTTCCCCTTTCTTGACACTGCTGTCCTGGCCGAAAAGTAAGGTAGCCGTTTGCTGTGGGCGACTCCTGAGGGATCTTTCTACTGGCCCAGATAAGCCCCAGAAGTGTGAGCAGCAGCTCCAGCTGCTTGTTGCTACTTCATTATGCGGTATAGTGACATCCACACCTTCTGTGAGCCTGTTGTCCCCACTGGGCAAGCTGGCAGCAGCTGGTTCTCTGTCTTGCTCGAGGCCAGGCTCACCACTGCCTCCCAGAGCAGGTGTGTGAAGGGCTCTTGGTGTCACTTTGCACAGCAGCATCCGGGTGACATCCCTAATTATAGTCAGGAAGGGTAAGCTCAGGAGGTGGATATGGCTCGGGAGGTGGGGACAAAGTGTTCTTGGGTGTGAGAACATGATTAGCACCAGAAAGCGGGCCAAGTGGGCCTGCTGACATCATTTCCTGAGGTCCCAATGGAAGAAGGTGGACCCTTCCCTTTCTTTAGAGGAAACTCCTTTCTCGCCTTTACCTTTTGTCCTGGGAACCTGGCAGATGTTCCAGGTGAGAGGAAGGCCATTGGGGGCTTCGTTTGGCTTTGGAATTTAGAGTCATGGCAGGTAATTATGGGGTGGGGGTGCTGAGAGATTCCCCCCTTATTATCAGGAGCTGCTTCACTGTGTGGAAAACGGTGGGGGTCCCCGATAGGCCAACTGGGGGCAGACTTGGTGACCTCAGGCCATGGGTCTCAGCTCTACCTTCTGTAGGATGTCAGCACTGACAGCCTCTACCGGACAGGACTTCTGGGGTGACTAAGGACTTCATGTAGGTGTCTCCCTGGGCCTGTGGTTGGGGAGCAGAAGAAGCCAGGCTCCGAAGTGCGACCAGCCTTTGTCATGTGCTGTTCTTGGCCTCCCGTGATCCTGGGAGGGAGGTGTTCTTAAGCCTGGTGTTACAGATGAAGCTCAGGGAGGTTGGAACCATGAGCCCAACATCTCTTGGTCTGAGGAAGAGAAATGGTTCAAGCTCTAGAGAGGATTCCCGGCTGGTCCGATTCCAAAGGAAAGGGCTAGAAATGCCCTGTTCTGGCCTCTGAGAGTAGGCCACTGGCTCCCTCAGCCTGTCCCTAGGAGCCTGGAGCAGAACCTCTGAGTCTGCTGTTTCCTGTAGGCCTCTATCAAGAAGACAAAAAAGAACAGTCATGTGGGTGAGGGATGGGCAGATAAGGGGGCAGTGATGGAGAGAGGGCCATTTGATAAGTGACTGGGGGACCCAGAGGAGGCGGGTGTGGGGAGGCTGGGGGGGCAAGAGGGAGATAAAGGGAAGGGGGAGATGAAAGGGGACACCATCCCCCCCTGGAGCCCATGATGGAGGGGATGGGCAGATAAGGGGCAGGGTGAGGATGGCCTGTGTAGAATGGGGGCATGGGCATTAGGGGAGAAGGAGGAGATAAGAATCCAGAGTGGGGTTGAGGGGACACACTTTAAGATAGACCTCGGCTAGTGTGGCTCTGGTGCCAAGGGCTGGCCTGCATGTGGACTCCTGTGGGATCTCTTTCTCTTTATTCTCCAGTGGAGCCCTGGCTTTTCCTAGCCCATGACTCTCTCTTTCATCTGTGGGCTGCAGATATCACGGTGGAGGAGGCGGGGCTCCAAGGAGGCCCAGCTGTGTCCTTCATTAGTGAAGGCTCTGGACAAACTCATTCCTGCCCCCTCATCCACATGAGAGTTCCCTCCGTCCCTCAGAACTCTCTTCCTTCCTTCCTTCCTTCCTTCCTTCCTTCCTTCCTTCCTTCCTTCCTTCCTTCCTTCCTTCCTCCCTCCCTCCCTCCCTCCTTCTCCCTCCCTCCCTCCTTCTCCCTCCCTCCCTTCCTCCCCTCCTTCTCCTTCCCTCCCTCCCTCCCTCCCCTCCTCCCCTCCTCCCACCCTCCCTTCCTTTCTTCTCCCTTCCTACGCTCAGCACTCACAGTGCTAAATTCTGGTCCAAGTTCTGGGGACACAGTAAAAGTTGCTGTATCTTCTGGCAGGTAGAGACTGGATATTAATAATCAAGTCGACAAATAAGGCGCATTGAGATCGTCATGAAGAAAATCAAATTGTGTCAAGAGATAGGGCTGGACAGGAGGTGGTTATGCTGGGTTGGCTGGTCGGAGCAGGTGTTTGTTGGGGATGACCTGGGAGCTGGGACCTAATGACGAGAAGGAAGGCAGCCTGAGAGCCTGTGAGAGAGAGAGACCTGTAGGCAGAGGGAGCAGCCAACACACAGGCCCTGAGGTGGGAGTGTGCTTGTCCTGTGAGGCTGGAGAGGTGGAGAGGCCAGAGCATGAAGAACTGAGTCCAGGTTTTATATCAAATATAAGGAGAAAGGTGTCAGAACATCATTGTGACCCTGGGGAAATGCATTCCCTTCTCTGGGCTTCGGTGCCGTTTTGTGAGATGGGAGAAGGAGACTCGGGGATCCCTGTGGTTCATGGACATTTGAGTAGAGTCAACCCCCTTTTCACACCTAATTTTACCATGCACAATAGTACACAGGTGCATAAGTTCAAATCTTGACCTTATTGTTTAATTTGTGTGTGACTTTCAGCAAGGGGCTTGACTTCCCTTCTAATGTCCTCATTTGTAGAATGGGAATAATAATAGGACTCACCTTATGGGGGAGGCAATGGGATATCATGTAAAGGATTTAACTCAGCTCCTGTTGCCACATACACAATTATCACTGGCGCCAAGGACACTCAAATCCTGACCTCGGAGTTAGACCAGTCTCCTGAGCCTGGGCCCAAATGTACTGATCGATCACTCCTTCCTGGAAACCTGTGTCACGTTGGCACATCCAACTAAACATGATCGAAATCACTCACCATCCCCCTCACTCCTCATTTTCTCCCTTGTCCTGTTTCCTCCTCACGGGTCCCTTATCTTGGTTCATGGCACCGTGAGTCTCCCAGACACTCATGCTCAATCTCAGAGTTATCTTGGCCTTCTTTCCCCACATCCAATCAATCGTCAAACCCTATCTCTTGGACTCTCATCCTTCCCTTCATTTTCATTCCTAATGCTTTCCTTCAGGCTTTCCTTACCCTCACCTAGACTATAGGATAATCTGAGAACTGGGTTCCTGCTTTGTTTCTTCCTCCCTCTCCCCATTTCTGCCATCCATCACCACTGCTTTTCAAACACTGTTGCCAGTGTGACCTTAATGCATATCTCCAAGCAGGTCACTTTTCTGCTTAAAAGTCCCTGTAACTCCCCATCCACTCATGGACCCAGGAGAAAACCCATGGCCTCAATTTGCCTTCAAAATCTTTCCTGGTTTGATTCATACCTACTCTTCCAGGGCCTTTCCATCATCCTCCCCTAACACACATTAAACCTTCATAGCATCTGTTGGCTCAACCATCTTTGGGCACACCTTACTTCTAGAGAAACTCAGGTTAAGTTTTTCCCCATTGCCTAGAATCTATTCACACTCTGGTGATGCTTGTTCAAGTTCATCCATGCTTGCAGTTTGAACCAGCACCTTTTGCTTTGTGGAGTCTCCCCATTTGTCCACACCATGCTGCCCTGCTAGGTCCTGTCTCTCTTTCCCCTGTTTTCCATTGCCTTTTCCCAAAAGCACCTATAGTTCTCTTGAACTCTTATGTATCCATTCTTCTCCCTTTGTAGGCTTGTGAATTCCTGGAAGATGGGATCTCTGTCTTGCTCACCTTTATATTGTTGGTTAGTAGCAATAGTTAAAGAAGTCTGCTAAGTCTCTCAATGTACCATGGCTGAAACAGGATGCCTGATTCCACCACCCCACCTCACCCCTGAGCAATTCTATTCTTCCTCCAGTCTTCCTCTTTTTGATTGATGGTACCACCAACCACCCAGTTCCTCAAGCTCAAAACCTGAATCTCATCCTTGATTCCTCTCTTTCTCTTTCCCCCCTCCTAATCTAGTCGCTTGCCAAGTTAGCTCTATCTCCAAAATCTGTTCAAATTTGTACACTTCCCTTCACCTCTCCTGCCCACCTCTTCCCTGGACTCACACAATGAGTTCTGAGTGATCTCTTTGTATCTGTTCTTGCTGCCTTATAGTTTATTTTCCTCTCTGAGGCAACAGTGTTATTTTAAAATGTGCATCACATTATATCATCCACTGACTTGAAACCCTCTGATTGTCTCCTATCACATGGAATTATACATCGACGTCTTACCCTGGTTCACAGAGCCTCACACACTTACCTTCTCTAATTCACATATTGCACTACTGTCCCTGGTGTCCACGCCACTTCTCCAGCCATGGTGACCTTTTCTCCAATATACTAAGCTTGTTCCTGTCCCAAGGCCTTTGCACTGTCACCTCTACCCACACTACAATTCTTCCTGGCCTTCATGTCTCTTTTTATAATTTCAATTTTAGCTTAAATATTATTTCCTCAATCTGAATTACCCACCCAATCCTTCTACCATACTGCTCTACTTTAGATCTCTACATTGCACTTATTACTATGTGATTAATTTGTTATTATGTTTTGCTCTGGCTGTTTCCATTGTGCTAGAAAGAGACTATGAGATTAGGGGCTTTAGTCTTGGTTATTACTGTATCTCTGGAGCTTAGAGAAATAGTGCTTTGCACATGATGCAATTTTATTAAACAAATAAGAATAATAATTAGTACCGTTCCTATAGTGAACTGTGTGTCCATTACCACATCGTTATATAGTGGGAAAAAATGGGGTAATAATATTGATCTTGTAAGGATTAGAGATGATTCATGTAGGCTGTTTGCATTGTGTCTCCTTTTCAGCTGTTTCTTTGAAAACGATGTGTGGTTGTATTTCAAGCACACATCTTACAGTCAGCATATAGTTGGATTTTGCTATTTTGCTGATCTGTCAATTTGGTTGACTTTTTTTTAAAGCTATCTTTTTAAAGTTTTTTTTTTAATGGCTAATTAAAAAACTTAATTTTGCAACTTAATTTTGGTAAAATAGAAAACATTTTCTCCAATAGAACTTCGTATACTTCTCCTCTGTGCTATCATTGTCATATGTATGACATTTATTTATGTTATAATCCAACACCTCAGTGTCACAATTATTGCTTCACATAATCTTATGTCTTTTAAAGGAGCTAAAAGAAGAAAAGAGAAAAATAGATGTTTACTATATTTTATATTTGCCCAATATTTACAGTTTTTGGTGCTCTTTGTTTTTTAGACTGTTGTTGTTATTATTTGTAGATTCTAATTAGCATCTGGTGTCCTTTCTTTTCAGCCAAAGGAGTACCTTTAATATTTCTCATAAGAAGGATCTGCTAGCAATGAGTTCTCTTGGTCTTTATCTGGGAATGTCTTTATTTCACCTTCCATACTGAGAACTGCTTACTTGATTTTAGAATTCTTGATGACAGTTCTTTTTTCTTTCAGTACCTTGAATATATCTTTCCGCTATGTTCTGGCCTTCATTGTTCCTGATGGGAAACCTGCCATTAATCATATTGTTGTTCCTTTGTAAGTGATGAGGTAAATGACTTCTGTTGCTTTCAAGATTTTCTATGTTTTTGGCATTCAGCCATTTGAGTACTATGTGTCTTGGCGTTATTATCTTTGTGTTAGCCCTTTGGGTGTGCACTGAGGATTTTTGCCAATTATTTCCACAAATATTTTTTTTCTGACCTTTTCTCTGTCTCCTTTCCTTCTATCATATATGTGCATCAAGGAACTGTCCTATTGTGGTGCTTTACCACCCTACCATGTGGACACAATGGGCCATGCAAACCACATGTATTTTTTCCAGAATTTTTCTATTTATGTGCAATCCTATGTATGTGTACAACATTTTTTTTTCCTCCGAAGTAATTGAGGTGGTACCATTATACTATTCTGTAGTTTGCCATTTTTGGTTTTGCTTTGTTTTTGTTTTTAAAGTATATATCTTGGGCAGACTTCTATGCCAGGAAATACTTTTTCTTTTTCTTTTTCTTTTTTTTTTAATTTTTTATTTATTTATGATAGTCACAGAGTGAGAGAGAGAGAGAGGCAGAGACACAGGCAGAGGGAGAAGCAGGCTCCACGCACCGGGAGCCCGACGTGGGCCTCGATCCCGGGTCTCCAGGATCGCGCCCTGGGCCAAAGGCAGGCGCCAAACCGCTGCGCCACCCAGGGATCCCAGGAAATGCTTTTTCACTCATTAAAAAAATCTGTGTGATTTTTCGAGGTATAGATATACCATAATTTAGTTAATAAGTCCGCATTTGATATTTTTATTTTAAGCCTTCTCTAGATTAGAAAACTAAAGCTTACCTGACAAGCAGGAATATCCCTGGTCATTCCTCAGATGGGACTTAACATCCTTTTTGGCACATGCATTGAATAGCCACTGTGAGCCAGGCTCCCCTGCAGAACATGCTGTGACAAACATTAAGATAGCATATTTGTCCAGATATACAAATGATTGCCATGCAAAGTAGATGATGGCAGGTGGCAGAGAGGGGCAGAGACTCTTCTGGGACACATTGGAGAGAGGGAGAATGGGAGGGAGAGAGAGAAAGAGAGAGAAATGAAGTGATTTTTCTAGCTTAAGGGGCTCAGGAAAGGAGCCATGGTGTTGGTTAGACATGGTTGGACATTTGAGTTAGATCAGAAATGAAACAGAGGAGGGGTCTTTTGAAAAAGGCTGTTCTAGGAGGAGAGAACAGGTGCACAGACACAGACAACGGCCTGTGTGGGGAAGAGAAGCTGGCTTGAGCATTCTGCGTTTGAGGGAGAGCATGGATAAGAAACTGGTAGAGAAGGCTGAAATCAGGTGGGAAGTGGTATTAAGTGCCAGTCCCAGGAAATGAGCAAGGACTGAGGACTTTCATAAGACTTCTGCTTGTCAAGGGTCTGTTATAAGATTCAAAGGAGTGGTTCCTAGACTAGAGGTACTTCCCTGAGGAAAACCTCTTATATTAAGAGCAAACCTCAAGACATTTGTTATAGAAACTCCCCTCTCTTTCCTCCTACTTCTGTTATTTGGGCCTGTTACTCTCATCTGTTTGTCCTGGTTGGCTATTCTATGGAGCCTGGGCTGAGGCTGACCACGGGCCCACACTGCCTCCCTGTGCCGAGTTTGTGCATAGCACTCAGCAGAGCCGCTCCCTAAAGCTGTAGAAGACTCGAACTCAGGGGGTCAGTCCTGTCCCAGAGACTTACCACTGTCATTTGCTCAGCTTTTCAGATAGGCAGACTGGCTTACATTAGCAAGGACATCAGGATGGACACTCATGTTCTCTTCACACAGAGTCACATGGAGGGGAGCAGAGAGGATCTATTTTGAGGACCTGCTTCTACTTGCCTCCTGGGCTTTAAGCAAGGGACGGAGACCTCTGTCTGCTTCCGTTGGCCTCCTGACCTCATGGCATGCTGTGCCTTAAGTGATGGTTACTGTTTTGACCAAGGGGAGTGATATTTTTACTCCCTTTTTCGGTCTTCACATTCCTCCCTAATCATAATGAGAATTTCTGAATTTGTTTCTCAGTCTTTGGGAGGACTTCCTATGAGCAGAACAGGACAACAAAGATAGGTCAAAACCATCCCCAGCACATAGGGGATGTTTCCTCACTCCAAAAGTTAACATTCCATGTCTTCAGCTGGACCTCAAGGCCCATCAAGAACTGGCTGTACTTTCCTTTCTGGCCTCAACTCTGACACTTCCCCTCTATGCATCATGTGCTTCAATCAGAAAGCATTCTGAATCTCTGCCTGGAAGACATTTTGCCCAGTATTTATTCTGGCCCACACTCTCCTTCTAGAGGGCACCTGCATACCCATCCAGACTCAGACCTAATCCAGCACCTTTGCAGTGTTTCCTGAGCCTGAAGTCAATCACCTTTCTGGAGTCCAGTGATTCATATATATCTCATCTCAGTCTTCTTGGTACCTGTGATGGTGGCTTGGCATATTGCAGGCTCTCAGTGAATGTTTGTGGGTGAGTGCATAAGCTGTCCCAGGCCCATGATCTGGGAGGTGGATGGTGACTTGACAAGGTAGAGGTTAGAGAGAAGGAAGCAGCAAGAGAGCAGGTGCATGAAGAGGACTTAAACCCCTAGTGTGCTCCTGCCCTCCCAACACCAAAGAAGAGAGAGGGCCACTCCTTTCCCCCTGGTTATTGTGTTGGGCTTCCTGACTAGCTCCAGATCCTCCACATCAAGTCCCACTGAGTTCACACCTGTAGCTTCACTAACTCCACCCACCACCAACCTGGGATTGACTTTGACAGCCAAGTGCCCTGGATTGTGGTGAGAGCCCCTGACCATCTCCTTACTGAGGCCCAAAGACCAGGTTCAAATCCAGGAACCACAGTTTACTGTCATGGGGTCTGAGACAAACCTCTCTACCCCTTTGAGCCTTGGTTCTCTCAATTGTAAAATCAACATGGAGGCAGGTGTAAAAAGTCATACCTAATAATAGATATGAAAGTGCTTCTTGGAAATGCTGGGGATAATTATTATGGTGGTAACTGATAAAAAGAAAAGAAATGCATGGAATTTTACTCTTCCTTGCATTCTTTCCTGAAAGCTGAAGTCAAAAGAAAGTCAGACTCTAAGGATGGACAAATATCACATTAGCCAACATGCTGAGTCTTTCTGAAGAAATGAAGTGGATTCTTGGAGCTTTTTATCCTCTCTTAACTGGAAACAGAGAGAACTAGACTCTGATTCTGTAGGGCTCCTGAACTTCATGCCACCCTAGAAGAAGCGTAGTCTAATGGTATAGAGTATGAGTTTGGAGTCAAATGACCTGGATTCAAATCCCATCTCAGCCAACTAGGTAGACTTGCTTAAACAATACCTTAGTCTCTTTGTGCCTCAATGTCTTTTAAGTAAAATGGAAATGACTTTTATAATGGTACTTCTCTGTTCTGCTTCTTGCGAAGAGACGCTGCGACTCCCACAGAGTCGTCCGAAGAGTGGCTGGCACATAGTAAATGTCAGCTTTGAGCATTTCCTGTTAGCCTCCTGCCCACAGGGGCTTGATAGTTTTGCTTTTGCTCTCATCTTGAATAAAATAATGAGGCTCAATAATGACCAGGCAAGAGGGCAAGGAAAAAATATCTAATGAAAGATTGGTTACTAATGGAGGATAGAAAGGATCTTATCAACTCTCTAATCCAATTCTTTCATTTTAAAAATGAAGCCCAGGGTGGAAATATTTTCCCTGAGATTACATAACAAATTTAGCCCAATTTATTGGCTCGTTTCCCATGCTGATTATATTCCTCACATCATCCACATTTCTGTGGATCTGTGGATGAAGAAGACATAGCCTCTGCACACTATTTCCCAATGTGTGTGACATGTAAAATAAAGTCATCATGTCAGAAAATGCGGGATTAAATGAAATGAAACAGATTTTGTTTTTCTCTGTGCTCTGCTCTTCTCCAGAAGGGACTTTTCTATGAGTAGTGTAGGGCAGAAGCCTTTTTTCCTTAGGAGTCCATCTTATGGGATTTGTGTTCTGTGTCATGTCCTGTAAAAATCTGACATTAGCTGGAAGTTCACAGAGTTCTAGGGTAGGGTGATACATGAAGACAGATTTGTGAGAATGTGACTGGTGATGAAGCAGACATAGGATGCTCTCAGGGGAACCTGCCTTGAGGACAGAGAACCATCTTCCCTCTGCCTTGTGCTTTATGTAGATGAGATCTCTTTCCAAGGACTACTCAAGAACAGTCTTAATCAATACACTAGGAAAAAAAGTCTTGTAGTCAGGGTGTGGAAGAAAGAAGAGTCAAGAGGAAGATAACCAGATTAAGGCAATGACAAGGACAGAACAGGATGCCAGCTACCACTGACATGATGTCTGCTATGTGCTCAGCCTCCTATTGATGAATTCAATTCTCCTATCAATGCTTTAAGGTAAGTACTATTAATGCCCTCATTTTACAGATGAGGAAATGGACACAGGTGTTTCAGTGACTTGCCCAAAGTAGTCTAATTGCCCAAAGTCGCAATTAGAGAAGCTGATGTTTGAATCTAATCAACTGGCTCCAGTCTGGCCTTGGCACTTAGAAGTGACAGGGATTGCCATGAGGTAGGACTAGTTCTGAGGAAGCTGTTCCTGTGTAGGATTTTGATCGGCCATGTGGTCCCCAGTGTTGGGATGGAGGGGCTCAGCTTGGGATGGGCAGTCCTTCCTGCTCACGTCTACTTTCCCCCAGCCCAAGGATTTTCTCAGGCATCACTGTCTCCATGTGTACCGCTTTTTTTCTATGTTTAGGATTTTGTTTACACTTACCTGTGGTGCTTCCCATGTTGTACATTGTTTCCAAGTTATTGGCATAGATCTGTGGATATCCTCTAACAAGTCATACTTGCTTGAAGGCAGAGACAAGTTTTAACTGTTGTCCTCAAATTGACAACCTCAGGACTTTACTGAGTCATAACTGTTAAACAAATAAATGAATTTTTTTTTTTTTGCAGTCCAGGATTTCCTTTTTTTTTTTTAATTAATTTTTATTGGTGTTCAATTTACCAACATACAGAAAAACACCCAGTGCTCATCCCGTCACGTGTCCCCCTCAGTGCCCGTCACCCATTCCCCTCCAACACCCGCCCTCCTCCCCTTCCACCATCCCTAGTTCGTTTCCCCGAGTTAGGAGTCTTTATGTTCTGTCTCCCTTCCTGATATTTCCCAACATTTCTTTTCCCTTCCTTTATATTCCCTTTCACTATTATTCATATTCCCCAAATGAATGAGAACATACACTGTTTGTCCTTCTCCGATTGACTTATTTCACTCAGCATAATACCCTCCAGTTCCATCCACGTTGAAGCAAATGGTGGGTATTTGTCGTTTCTAATTGCTGAGTAATATTCCATTGTATACATAAACCACATCTTCTTTATCCATTCATCTTTCGATGGACACCGAGGCTCCTTCCACAGTTTGGCTATTGTGGCCATTGCTGATAGAAACATCGGGGTGCAGGTGTCCCGACGTTTCATTGCATCTGAATCTTTGGGGTAAATCCCCAACAGTGCAATTGCTGGGTCGTAGGGCAGGTCTATTTTTAACTCTTTGAGGAACCTCCACACAGTTTTCCAGACTGGCTGCCCCAGTTCACATTCCCACCAGCAGTGTAAGAGGGTTCCCTTTTCTCCGCATCCTCTCCAACATTTGTTGTTTCCTGCCTTGTTAATTTTCCCCATTCTCACTGGTGTGAGGTGGTATCTCATTGTGGTTTTGATTTGTATTTCCCTGATGGCAAGTGATGCAGAGCATTTTCTCATGTGCATGTTGGCCATGTCCACGTCTTCCTCTGTGAGATTTCTCTTCATGTCTTTTGCCCATTTCATGATTGGATTGTTTGTTTCTTTGGTGTTGAGTTTAATAAGTTCTTTATAGATTTTGGAAACTAGCCCTTTATCTGATACGTCATTTGCAAATATCTTCTCCCATTCTGTAGGTTGTCTTTTAGTTTTGTTGACTGTATCCTTTGCTGTGCAAAAGCTTCTTATCTTGATGAAGTCCCAATAGTTCATTTTTGCTTTTGTTTCTTTTGCCTTTGTGGATGTATCTTGCAAGAAGTTACTGTGGCCGAGTTCAAAGAGGGTGTTGCCTGTGTTCTCTTCTATGATTTTGATGGACTCTTGTCTTACATTTAGATCTCTCATCCATTTTGAGTTTATCTTTGTGTATGGTGAAAGAGAGTGGTCCAGTTTCATTCTTCTGCATGTGGATGTCCAATTTTCCCAGCACCATTTATTGAAGAGACTTTCTTCCAATGGATAGTCTTTCCTCCTTTATCGAATATTAGATGACCATACATTTCAGGGTCCACTTCTGGGTTCTCTATTCTGTTCCATTGATCTATGTGTCTGTTTTTGTGCCAGGACCACACTGTCTTGATGACCACAGCTTTGTAGTACAACCTGAAATCTGGCATTGTGATGCCCCCAGATATGGTTTTCTTTTTTAAAATTCCCCTGGCTATTCGGGGTCTTTTCTGATTCCACACAAATCTTAAAATAATTTGTTCTAACTCTCTGAAGAAAGTCCATGGTATTTTGATAGGGATTGCATTAAACGTGTAAATTGCCCTGGGTAACATTGACATTTTTACAATATTAATTCTGCCAATCCATGAGCATGGAATATTTTTCCATCTCTTTGTGTCTTCCTCAATTTCTTTCAGAAGTGTTCTATAGTTTTTAGGGTATAGATCTTTTACCTCTTTGGTTAGGTTTATTCCTAGGTATCTTATGCTTTTGGGTGCAATTGTAAATGGGATTGACTCCTTAATTTCTCTTTCTTCAGTCTCATTGTTAGTGTATAGAAATGCCATTGATTTCTGGGCATTGATTTTGTATCCTGCCACGCTACCAAATTGCTGTATGAGTTCTAGCAATCTTGGGGTGGAGGCTTTTGGGTTTTCTATGTAGAGTATCATGTCATCGGCGAAGAGGGAGAGTTTGACTTCTTCTTTGCCAATTTGAATGCCTTTAATGTCTTTTTGTTGTCTGATTGCTGAGGCGAGGACTTCCAGAACTATGTTGAACAGCAGTGGTGAGAGTGGACATCCCTGTCTTGTTCCTGATCTTAGGGGAAAGGCTCCCAGTGCTTCCCCATTGAGAATGATATTTGCTGTGGGCTTTTCGTAAATGGCTTTTAAGATGTCGAGGAAAGTTCCCTCTATCCCAACACTCTGAAGGGTTTTGATCAGGAATGGATGCTGTATTTTGTCAAATGCTTTCTCTGCATCTAATGAGAGTATCATATGGTTCTTGGTTTTTCTCTTGCTGATATGATGAATCACATTGATGGTTTCAAATAAATGAATTTAATTCAGAATCATTGAGTAACACTTAAAAACCTCTCCAGAAGTGGAAATAGCATAGGTAGAAGTTATTTAGTGCTGTTCATGAATATTTCCATCGTCCCACCTTCCAGGCACATGATAAATGCTGTTCTTTCACCTTCTATGACACCTTCTATGACACTAAAGCCATGTAATCTGCTTTGGGAAATTAGATGAGCAAAAAGTATACAAATGTTACTTCTGGGGAATAGGTTTAAAGTCAGTATACCTACACCTGAAACTAATGTAACAGTGTGTTAATTCAATTAAAAAAATAAAAGCCTGTGTATCATCCATCATACTCTTTCTCTGTCATGATGATGGCAATGTTTCAGGTGGTAGCTGCTCCACGAGCCCAAGTCCCAGAGTAGACTTGAAGCAGCAGCCCCAGGGGACCCACAAAGGACTTGTAGCACAGGTGAGCAGTGAACCTTTGTGATTTTAAGCTGTGGGGATTTTAATGCTGTTTGTTTTTGCAGCATAGCCTAGCTCATCCTGACTGATGCATCCCAGAAGATCTCCTGGAAGGCAATCTTAAAGATGAATATCACTCTCACCAAGTAGAGAGAACAGAGAGGAAATGGGAAGCTTGAATTAGAGGCAGAGCTATGCTATTATCCATTTAGAATCCAGTCTTAAGAATAGCAGAGGAATTATAAGGGAGCCATATGTATTGAGAGTCAGAGAGATTCTGACTAGAACTGGAAGGGCCATTGGGTCTGTAAGCCATGGCTAGGGAGGTGGTGAAGAGCAGGGTTCGTGGATGTGAAGGTGTGGGGTGGGTGGCTGGGTGCCCAGGTCACATGTGGCCCATCTTCTAGTCTGCTTGTACAGTGTTTTAAAACTTCCAATAATTGCCATTATTTAAAAGTTTAGATTCTTGGGGCACCTGGGTGGCTCGGTTGGTGAAGCATCTGCCTTCAGCTCAGGTCATGCTCTCCGGGTCCTAGGATAGAATCCTGCATCAGGTTCCCTGCTCAGCGGGGAGTCTGCTTCTTCCTCTCCATCTGCTTCTTCCCCAGGTCATGCTCTCTCAAATAAATAAATAGAAGCATAAAAAAAGGTCCAGATTTCTTGACCTCTCTGGAAAAATCAGAAAATCTGGGTAAAGTGGTGTGACACTTCCTTTAGACATGATGTATATGTTGTAGGTTCCCACTGTCTGTGGCCAGCCTGCTTCATTTGTTTCTTTACCTGTCCTGTTCCTGGAGGCATTGGGATTAGAGACCTCCGTATGATTTACATGCATAGATGTCTACATCTACATATGTGATCTACATGTATAGACACCTAATCTCAACCTATATTGTGTCTATTACATGTTTATCAGAGGAAAGCAGTGCACGCCCCTCCTCCAGATTTTGATGGCAGCTGCTCTTCCCAGCACTAAGATAAGATTGTCTTAGGTAAGTTTCAGGGCCTGAGAGAACAAAAATGTACAAGACGCTGACACAGCTTGCTGTACATAAGAGAAAAATGATTCTGGGTTGAGATTCAAGATAGGGGCATTGAAACCAGGAGCTTTTAAAAGTAAAAATAGCCTTGGGCAGATAAAATTGGGAAACTGGATTCTGGCTCTGTTTGCAAATTAGTCATGCCCATTTTCCCTTTCTGTAAACAGACTAGATTGAGGGAAGATAAAGATGAAGCTTTTTTTTTTTTTCTTTGCAGGAGAAAGTGGAGAGTGGGCAGAGAGGGCTGCTGGGAGGTCTGAGCATGGAGACAGCGATATAAAGGCTTCAGAGCAACTCTTTGGCGAGATGGTTTCAGCTCTGCAGATGAAAGAAGATGTGGAACAAACACAGGGAGAACAAAGTAGAGGAAACCCAGGCAGGATCAGGAGATAAGTCAGGGGAAGAGGACAAAGGGAGCTAAATTTAAACAGGAGGGAAGAGATGCCTCAGCGGGACCAGGAGCAGTCTATAAATACCTTGAAGGCAACAAGCTCCAGAGAGAAAGGAAGGCTTATTCACTGTCTCCCCAGATGTAGGACAGAGCAGGGGCCAGCAGCAAGCTGAGAAGGCGGCAGGCTGCTGGACCCAAGGGAACAAGGCGAAGTCTGTGCTGTGATAGGAACTAGGCGAGTGGGGCTGACTCCCAGATGGCTGCTCAAAGTGGGGCACGCCTGGCCCTGGGTGCCTCAGAACCCACCAGCCCCTGGCATCTCTGTTGACCACGAAGAAGTCCACTTGGCGGGAAGAGATCCCTTTGGCTCTGGGTGCTGAGATCCACTGGTGGCCTTCCAAGTCACTTTCCTTCCTATATGTGGGCATAATTGCCAGTAGCCTCAGAGGGATAGTCTGAGGATCAAGCGAGCCTTCGTATGTTATGACAGATGGAAGACATTTGCTCTGCCTGGTTGCCACTGGCCTTTGTGTTCCCAGACCCCAGGGAACAGCAGCGCATCAGGGATACTTGTTAAGGAGCAGAAGGGCCTTTCCCTTCCTGGTTCCCCTCTTTTTCCTCCTCATTTGTGTTCTCTCTTACTTCAAATATTCCTTGATGCACTGGCATCCCCTGAAGCCCAGAAAATATGCCTTAGTGCGAGGCAGAGACCCTTCAGGGCTCAATGGGAAGAGGTAGACATGAACTCAAATACCATCCTTCTGGTGTGATATGCCATAGCAGAGGCAAGAGCTCAGTGTGTGACCAGGGAGAGGTGTGGTCCAAGTGGGAGGAACAGTGTTTGCCCATGTGCTGAGCCAGGAACAGCACATTGTGCATTAGGGAATGGCAGCAGCTCAGTGAGGGTGGTGGTATGGGCTGTGTCTCTTGCAGAGCTGTGTGAGATGAGGCTGGAGTGGGGCTTAGGACTGCACTGTATAGGGTCAGAGTCCTGTGGGCTGGGCCAAGGACCCTTTCCCTGTTGGTAGAAGGGATTCAGTAAAGGGTTTGGAGCAGGGAGTGCCAAGGTGCCTTTTCCATTTTAGAATGCCTTCACCATACTTGGTATGGATGAGGGACTTAGGCTGGTGGTCTGAGTGGAGCCCTGCCCCACTCCTGAGACATATCTGCCAAGGGGGACTTGAGAACCTTGAGTCCCCAGAACTCATGGAAGAAGTGGAAGGGTTAATCTTGGGGTGGAGTAGCGGCTGAGGATGAAAGTGCTCATTAGCTGAGGGCCGGCACCCAGGAAGCTGTTGGGGTTGTGCTTTCTTGCTTATCTGTAACTGAGGAGTGGGGCTGGGTGCCTCCTCTCATCCTTGCTTGCATTTCCACTTGAGAAAGGAAGGGAGTGGGCAGTGCAGAATAATGCCATCATTAAACTCTCCCAACAGAGAATTTCATGATGGAAGAAGCCTCTGAAGATGTGTTGTGGAGACGTCTTTTGGAGGACATACCTGCCATCTAACCTGAGAATAGCCTTTCTGCCTGGATGTCCCATCCTACACATACAGGGATGGGATCCAGTAGCCATGTTTTACTGCGTGTTCTTGCTTCTTCAATTACAGCTGATTGGGCAAGGGGTGGACATTTGACTCCAAAATCAACCCAGAGGCTGGGCTGGTCCAGTCAGACAGTCTCTAGAAAACCTGAAATTGGGTCAGAGAAGATTGTTTGGCTTGCCATAGGTCTTGGCTTTGTCAGGTGACTCAGAACTGAGTTCTGAGAGAGCCATCCTAGGACATAGTGGGCCGTGTGCGAGGAGCACAGAGCAAATTCATATGCACAGAACAAACTGAATCACTATGGGAAGGAAAGAGGGTGAAAAGGAGAGAGAGAGAAAGAGAAACAAGGGAGGGAGAGAGAAAAGGAAGGAGAACCTGCCTTGGCTTCTGAATGACTTCTTGTATTTGGTGTTCCCTCTCTTGGCTTCTGTAAGATACTATTATATTCTTCCGGTGAATTCCTCCTGTGTAAGTTTGGAGTTTGGATGGGGTCTTCATATCAAATGATTGGACATCTTGTTCCTACAAAATCAAGAAAAGTTGTATCTAAAATTTCTAGACTTTTTTTTTTTTTGTGTGTGGCAATTCTGTGAAAGACTTTCTCATGAGCTTTCTCGCTAACACTTTGAATATCTCATGCCCCTCTGATTAGGGGTCTTGCATGAGGTCCAATCTAAAGTCTTATGTTAGGGATCCCTGGGTGGCTCAGCGGTTTGGCGCCTGCCTTTGGCCTGAGGCCTGATCCTGGAGTCCCAGGATCGAGTCCCACATCGGGCTCCCGGCATGGAACCTGCCTCTCCGTCTGCTTGTGTCTCTGCCTCTCTCTCTCTCTATGTCTGTCATGAATAAATAAATTTAAAAAAAGTAAAGTCTCATGTTATAACTCAAGGCCAATTCTGTTCTATGACAGATCATTTATCTCTTTACATTCTATCTTCTTCTTCTTATAGTAACTTGTACATAGTAGGGATTTACAATTTTTTCTAATGAATAGAGAAAATTTCCTTAACAATTCCCAAAAGTTAGCTGGAGAAAAAAAAAAAAAAAAAAGAGAGAAGGAGAACCATATACCTTTGAACTATTGAAAAAATGTCAACAATTTGTTGGAAAAGGTATAATCTCTTAGGAAAAGGTGGTAGAAATTAGCTGTGATTTATCATTTTAGTTGAGGAATCCAAAGGAAAACACTACACTTTTGCTTATTAGCTCTTCCTAATAATTTTGCAGAGATTTAGAATTTAAAAGAGTATAAGACATTCTGGCCAAGTAGATATGTCAAGTGGAAGCCTTCTGGGTGGTCAAGGACTTTTCTCCTATGGACCCTGTGGGGGCCCTGTGGCTGATTGGAAAATTTCTGGATTTTAGAGACTCTGGTGGAAAGTAGATCCCAGACCAGTTAGGTCTCACGTACTGGCCGCATCTCAGAGTGGCTTTGACAAGTGACTTAACCTCTGTGAACCCTGTCGTCTCCTTAAATGGGACTAAAGATAGTCCCTGCCTCCCAGAGTTGTTGGGGGCTGTTTATAAGGTTCTCTGGAAGGGGTTACACATCACCAGTAGTCTTCAGATCATGGCTGCCAGGAAATCATAGGGCTGGAGAGGATCAGAGAGGGATCTTGTTGGATGCCTTCAGCTGCAACCACAGGAAACTCTGACTGGCTTTCACAAAAAGGATGATTTTTTTTCATCTGCCATCACTGGAAGATGAGGTGGGCTGTACTGCAGGGCTGCTTGAGCCAGTATCAGAGGCTTTATCACCTGTTTCTCCTCTTTTCCATCCTTAGGAAATTATCTATCCTTAGAATGGCTCCCTTGTAGGTCCCCCAAAACTATGGGTATTTTAAATGTCCCATTTAGGCACATGGATTTTTTAATTTTTTTTTTTTTTTTTTTTTTTTTTTTTTTAGAAGAGCAAGAGACCACAGCTGGTGTGTCTCTCCATGAAGGGAAGAACTTCCTAGAAGCCCCCAGGAGACTTCTCTCCAGGCCTTCTGGCCTGAGTTTGGTCTTATGCCTGTTTCTGAGCTAATCACTGCCAACAGGAATAAACTGAACACAATTGCTTATTCACACTGTGCCATTGGGCTGGTGGTAAGATTACCTTTCTCTCTGTCACATGGGAGAGGGTAGATTTTTGAATAAAAGAAGGTTGTATTAGCAAGAAAAGAGAGAATGGATACTGGATAGGCAACCAAGTGCTTGCTCTGAAAAGTCTCTCCAAGTTTATTAGGTTGCTAAGGCTGGCCATTGCAAAATGCCACAGGCAGAGGGGCTTAAACTGCAGAAATTTATTTTCTCACAATTCTGGAGGCTAGAAGCTCAAGCTGATGGTATCAGCAGGTTTGGTTGCTGTTACGGTCTCTCTCCTTGGCTTGTAGATAGCTGCTTTCTTACCATATCTTCACGTAGTTGTCTCTGAGTGTCTGTGTCCTATCTCCTTTCTTTATAAAGACATCAGTTATATTGGACTAGGGCTCACCCACAGGACCTCATTTTACCTTGATGACCTCTACAGGCCCAACTTCAAATACAGTGACATTCTGAGGTATTGGGACTTAGAACTTCAATATATGAACATGGGGGCAAACACTTGAGCCCATAATGTCATCTTATCCTCTCACTTTATAGATTTGGAAAACTGAGGTCTGTTAAGAGAATAATGATCTGTCCTGAGTCATACTCATTCTCTAGGTTCTCAGGTTCGCATGACTTTTCTACAGTTTATTTTATTTTTTAAAGACTTATTCATTTCAGAGAGAGAGAGAGAGTGCAAGTGAGCGGGGGGAGGGGCAAAGGGAGAAGGAGAGAGAATGCTCAAGCAGACTCCTGGCTGAGTGCAGAGCCTGATGCAGGCCTCCATCTCAGGACCCTGAGATCATGACCTGAGTTGAAATTAAGAGCAGACCACTTAATCAACTGAGCCACACAGGCGCCCCATGACTTTCCTACAATTTAAATAGTGAATTTTTAGCTCTACTCTCAACCTTAAGAAGCAAGCTCATGTTTGGCCAAGCTTCAACATACTAGTTGCAACAAGGTTATTTCTAGCTATAAACTCTTGGCAGGAGGCAGGTATTGGTTTTGGAAGCATGAGGTTAGGCCAGTAAGAACATGTTGGTTTACTTGTTTGGAACCCATTGCTTGGCCTGGAAGATGGCCACATGATCCCAGAGACTATATCTATTTCAGAAAGGTCACCTGGTAAGGGTTCCTGCAGAGAAAGAACATCAGTCTGGGGTAGGAGTTTTAATAGCCCCTGTCCTTGGCTTTATTCAACTGACTTAAGGACATAAGCTCACCAGTAGTGTAGTGTGATATTGACCACACCCAAACCTCTACACTTAGAACTTCTCAGAGCCGTTCCTCTGCTAATGCTATTTTGTGAGTGTATTTGCAAAAGGGAATACCCTATGTAGCATATCCTAAAATGACAGCAAAATCCCCTGCTTTGGGAAATGCTAGTCTGGAGCCATTAACCTTTTCCATGACTTGTCATGAATAAAAAATAATAATCGTTGTTTGGCCTCCTGGGTAGATGTTACAAGCTGCTTATTGCCAGAGATGCTCTTAGAGGCTTTGGCCTCCCAGGTATAGCCTGGCTGAGCATGGCACAGTGGTTGGGAAACTGGCTTAGACTCTTTACAAGTCAGGTAACCACAAGCCCATAGACAGGACAATCAGCCTTGTCTATCTATAGAGCCCCCTGGATTCCTCCAGCATCTGCTGCCTGACTATACAGGTCATGGATCCCTGCATGGTGCCAAGATTTTCATTCTCTGGATGACCCTTCTCCCTCCCTTCTCCCAGTGATTCTCACTTCATTCTCTTCCCCTTCTTTTTCTTTTGCTTCTTTTCTGTCTCATTCTATCTGCTTAATTCTCCTAGGTAGGTAGACAAAACTTGCACACATATGCACACAGGTGAAAAAGGGTGGTACAGGTATACATGGATTAAATAGAGTTTATTGATGATGGGAATAGATACCAGGGTCAAGTGCTAAGAAACATAGGCTCCAATTAGAATAACAATAACACACACACACACACACACACACCCACACACTCACCCCTTTGTAATGAAAGAGAAGAAATGGCTGAGTAAAGAGAGCTGCAAACTGGCAGAGACATGTTAGCTGAGCCCAGCTGCTTGGACAGAGTGAAATGATTTCCAAGCTTCTTGTCCCATAGCTACAGTACCTGTGCCCCTATCAAACCAGAGGCCGTGAGGGAGTAAGTCTGCAGCCTGAGCACCCATACGGGACTCTGCATCAGATGCTGGTGACTCAGGGTCATTCAGGAGAGGGTGGCTGTCTGCAAGCCATTGAGTGAGACCTCAACAGACACAAACCATGTTGGTACCTTGATCTTGGACTTTAAGCTTCCAGAACTGTAAGTAATAAATTTCTATTGCTTAAGCCACCTAGGCTGTGGTCTTTTGTTGTGGCAGTCCTAGCCAAGTAATACACCTGCTGTCACCTGTTGCCACATTCCTTGAAACTGCTTTCCAACTTGGATTCTTATTTATTGACTACTGTTAGGTTGTTTAGAAGACAGATGTTCAGCTGTGGAATACTTCCTGGGTTTGAATCTTACTCCTGCATCTTTACCAGCTGGGTAACCTTGAGCGAGTTGGGCAATGTCCCTGATCTTCACTTCATTATCTGTTAAAGGGGGAAATGACTCCTTCTTCTGAGGTATATCAATAAAAGAGAAATAAAGTTACTAAGAATTCTGGGTTCTTAAATTTATATAATAGCACCTCAGACAAATAAGATGGATAGATGATGGATTAGACAATTTACATTGCACATGTTGTGTGTGGCACAAGGTTGGGGTTCAATCATCAGGTTCCTTTCCCACAGATCTCCCATATACTACCAGTTTACATGCAGGCTGTGCCTGCTGCTGAATCAGCTGCCCTTGGATCCATGTTCTAACTGCAAGCCTGGTCTTCCTGCCCCAGACATCTTACTTGCTTTTTTTCCTCCTTAGTATTTATTTCTAGCTTACCCACTAGAGTTGTAAGCTTCATGAAGGCCTGGCACATTGTAGACACTTCCTCTGTAATTGTTGACTGAGGGAATGATCGAATGAAGAAATGGTAGGGGCAGTAGCCAGATTCTCTGTGGGTCAAGGGAGAGGTCAGTACCATGGTAGGTAAATAATATGGTGGGTAAATTATGGGGGAAGTGAGTATCATGGTGGGTACATTATGCTGGCAAGTAAGTATTACGGTATCTCTCCAGCATCAAGAACCAGAGAAACAGGATTCAAATCCTGGCCTCACAACTTTCCAGCTGTGGGGGTTCGACCCATTTGCTTAGATCTAAGGGTCAAATGAGCAAACACAGGTCAATGCAGACAATGGTGCCTGTAGGAACCTAAGGAACATCATCAGTTAGTGCCCCTGAGAAATTATAGAGAAGTTGGTGAGGAAGCAGTGAAAGGAGTACTCATGATTACTTCTCAGGATTTGAGTGGGAAGGACAGGAGAGTAGCTGGATGAAAATTAGACGAATTAGGCTCAAGGGCACGGAAGTGGGATTTCCTCTCTGTGTGCATTAATTCTGTGGACCATTGAGGTTCCAACTGTACCACATTCAGGCAAAGAGCAGTGATTTTGAGACCAGGCACTTTCTACCTAGAATAGAATCACAAGTATAATAAAGTCCATTTAAGTTATGCTTATTGTCAATTCTTGACAATGGGGTGGAGGTAGCTCTTCCTCCCCGTGTCATCTGTTTTATAAGGGCACTAAGGCTCTTGGTAGGTCACCACTTACCTGAGATCATAGAGCTACAAGGGCAAGGGTCTGACCCCAAACCCAACCCCTCTGAATCTGATGCTAGAACTCTCTCTCCCTCACACGTTGATTAGTCATAATGGAGTGGAAAGGCAAGTAGAAACTTTGGTTCATTTTCTCCCAGAAACAAAAACCAGTCTTGTATCTTTATATAATTAGTCCTTTGGACCCTCCTGTGAAAAAAAATTGGTTTTCTACTTTTGTTGTTCTGGATTTCTGTCATGGGAGATCATAAAAGTCATCATAGCCTCTGCGGGAGCTGAATTTAATGCTGTGGGGGTGAATCAATTCTGAAGCAATTGGAGATGAGGGAGCTGAGCGTTTCTTACTGAGGAAAAAGCAATTGTTTTTTTATTGAAGTTTTTGATTCTCAAGCAATCTTCCTTTACTAGGTGGCTATGGAATTGCTGAGTGCTGGTTGTTATAATGCAGGAAGGTCTCCCCAAAGTTAAGGTTGAGTTGTGTAGAGAGAAGCTCAGTCCAGAGAGATGTAGAGAGCACAGTAGAGGCTTGGAGGCTCTGTGTAGCCCTTGAGTGTTCTCTTTGGAATGCACAATACGTTACATTAAAAACACTTTTTTTTTTTTTTGGCTAGTATTAAAACATCAGACTACATATTTCACATAAAGTTCTAGATTTCTCATTCTTTTTTAAAAAATTATTTATTTATTTGAAAGAGAATGAGAAAGCAAATGAGTTGGAGGAAAGGCAGAGGGAAAGAGAGAGAGAGAGAGAGAGAGAGAGAATCTTAAACAGACTCTACAACCTTGTGGATCTCACAACCCTGAGATCATGACCGGAGCCAAAATCAAGAGTTGGGCACTTAACTGACTGACCAGGTGACTCTGGATTTCTCATCCTTAAAAAAAAAAAAAAAAAAAAAAAAGGACATAAGTTCTGGGAATGCTGGGTCTTGTTCTATGGCAACAATTGGCTGGAGCTGAATAGTGGATGTGTGTCCTTCAGTTTATCACAGACCCGTTCCCCTGCATGTGGTCTTACACCCCTGCATGTGGTGTTATTCGAGTGGATATTTTGGTGTGTAATACTCAGAATAATAGAAATAGCACCATCCTGCCTGTTGGAGACTTACATACTAGTTCTGATGCCAAATGCTAAAGTGGTCTTGGCCGAATGTCTTAAGCTCATGAGACGTTGGTTAGTTCACACACATGATGCAATATTGTCTTGCCATGTGAAGGTGTGTGAAACAACTGATTCACTCATGGATCTATTAATTCAGTTAATAGATCCAACATTTATTGAGTATGTATGTTATAAACTCAACAGTGGAGAAGCAGTGTGCCCAAAGCAGAAGTTGTGAATCCTGTCATTCAGCAAAGGAAACCGATAGTAACCTAAGTGGGGGAATTACAGGCCGTTCTGAGGACACCTTACATGAACTTCTTGCCCAGTCTAGGGCTCAAGGAAGGCCTTCAGGAAGAAGTGAAGTTTAAATAAAGACTGGAAGGGTGAGCAGCAGTGGGCAGGGGAAATATAGGAATGTCCCAGGTGGAGAGAACAGAATGTGCAAAGGCTGGAAATAAGAGAGAGCCAAGCATGTTTGAGAAACTTAAAAGGATCTGAAAAAGCCAGAAAGGATGGAAAATGAAAGAAAGAGCTGGGAAGGGACAGATGAGCAAAGGCCAGGGTTTGAAGACATTTGGAAGTCAAGAAGTCAAGAAGTGCTCTGGCCAGTTTTAGCTCAGGACTTTTACTTTGAGACTTGTCTATCTCTGTAGCTATTCAAGAAGGAGGAATGGCAAGTGGAACCATAGACAGATCCCAAGCATCAGAGAGAGTGGAAATGGAAAGCATTTACCTAAGCGTCAACAAGGAAATTAACTAGTTAATAAAGGACCACAGTTGAGTCTGATGAGAGTAACTCATACCCTATATGTGTTTATACCTAGCAAATAGAACACACAACTAAAAGAAATTTGAAATAAATTGTATTTTAATAGGAAACAAAAACTGCCTGGATCAGTTTCTTCTTCTTCTTCTTCTTCTTCTTCTTCTTCTTCTTCTTCTTCTTCTTCTTCTTCTTCTTCTTCTTCTTTTTATAGTAGTTTGACAACTGCACTATGTGTTGTCAATGAACCGAAGCGCTGCTAATGGATGTCTGAAAAAATCATCAGCTTCGGAATGGGTTTCTCCGAAAGCCCATTCTTATCACACATGTCATACTAACTGCAGAAACACTGTCTCTGTGACATTTAAACATAAAGACAATAACAGAAAGAAATCCTTACTTGGGGCTCTTTAGAAATTTGATCGAAGTTTCTGAAAATCTAGGCTTCCAGTAACACCAACTTTTATTTGACATTTCCGGTAACTATGTAAAAAATTTCTCCTGATCCAAATACATACTTCAGTTCTTTGTATATCTTCTATAGTGAAGAATCACTGTAACTGCCAGTGTGGCAGGGACTAGGAAAGCCTCCCTGGTTTGTTTTTTTGTGATTGATTGTACTCTCCTTCAGTTCTCCTTTTAGAGTTGTTAAGAATTTCCTCTACTTTCTCTGGCCATTTCTGTGGGTGAAATGAGCATGCTCACTTCCTCCCTCATCCATGTCAGAGTTCTTGGCTCCTCTCCAATTCCAGTGCTTGTTTTAAATTGGAACGGAGTATGAGACAGGTCTTCCCACAGAGTCTAAAAATTCCCCTTAAAAGGATTATCTATAATTCTGGCACGGAAGCTTGAATAAAACGAGCAACCATCTCTATTTTTCTAGCTAATTCCCTTGATCTGAGATCTGGGCCAATCAGATTAATTATAATGGTCAAGAGGCATGGGCAGGGCTTGGCTTGGTGGATTGTCTATATGGTGCAACTAGAGAGATTCATAAAAATCCTCTGACTAATCTCTCTCTCTTTCAATAGCTTTCTCTGAGGTTAGGTATTCCACAATTAGCGATTCTTAAAAACAAGTTATTTTTAGAGAAGAGTATATTAGATCCAAATTAATTCATTCAGCAAACATTTACTGAACATCCACTATATGCCATGTAATATCATAGGTGTGGGGAATGAATGATAATAGCATGATGGTGATAGCTACTAGTTAGTGAGCATTCACTAGGGGATAGGTGCCATGCTAGGCACTTGCTGTATATACAGGATTTCAAGTAATTCATTCAAACCCTTTGAGAGGTAAGTATCATTGCTTTTACTATGTGGATGAGAACATGGGGTTTAGAAAAGTTAATTATATTGCCCACAGTCAAGATCACTCAAATAGAGACTGTCAGAAGTAAATGTGAACCCAGCTGGGTGACTCCAAGCCAAAGCCCTCAACTAGTATGCTGTCCCTCGGAAGTCCCCAGATGGGGTGGAGAGATAATTACTACAGCAAGAGTGAGGGAGCTTACCCAGAATGATATGAATAGCCCAGGGAGTGCCCCAAAGAAAGTGGCTGGACAAGATTTTAGTGTGGAGCTAATATCTGAATAGGGCTCAATGGAAGCCCAATTGATGGGATGAAAAACCTCCAGGTGGGGGGAGTTAGGAAATGTGTGAAGGATTAGGGTATGGTGTGCTCTGGAGCAGCTGGGAGTCCCTGAAGCTGGAGAAGGTGAAGTGGGAGAAGGCTGGAATGGAGATTGGACAGAGACATCAGAGGGAAATTGTGAAGGCCTTCCAATTCCATCCTATGATTCTGCAGGATGGTGGTCACAGCTTACCACACCAAATGACCCTTTGATAACAGTTTAAGTGCAATTCCTTTCCTGTCCTGAAATAAAATGGAATAACATGCCTAGGAAGATACTTGTAAAGCAAAAGATACTTGTAAAACCCTAAAGGAGAGGAAAGATAGAAGAAAGTAACTTAAAAAAATTAATGTTCAGATGCTTAAGCACAGCTGCTCTGGATGGCATGAAACAGATGCCATGTCTGTATGTTGCCGTGACATCACCAGCTGTGAAGGCAGAGTGAGTGATTCTCACGTACTGGAGGCTCAGGTCCAATGAGAGTGTTGCTTCTGATAATGTAATTTCTCTGAATGGTAACATTTCTTGGTCAAGTTTCCAGCAAAACAAAGTCCAACCTTTCCTCCCCACTCATGTGGTAGGTGCAATCCAGGAAAATTCAGTGTATATTAAATTGTATTATATATATATATATTTTTTTTTTTTTTTTGAGAGAGAGAGATAGGGAGAGTGGTGGTGGAAGCTGGGGGAGGAGAGGAAGAGAGAGAGAGAAAATTTTTTTTTCAAAGATTTTTTTTTTTTTTTTATAAATTTATTTTTTATTGGTGTTCAATCTGCCAACATATTGAATGACACCCAGTGCTCATCCCACCAAGTGCCCCCCTCAGTGCCCGTTATCCAGTCACCCGCACCCCCCCGCCCACCTCCCTTTCTACCACCCCTAGTTTGTTTCTCAGAGTTAGGAGTCGAGAGAGAGAATCTTAAGCAGATTCTATGCACAGTATGGAGCTCAATGCATGGCTCGATCTCATGATCCGAAGGTCATGACCTGAGTTGAAATCAAGAGTCCAATGCTTAACTGACTCAGCTACCCATGCATTCCAGCACAAAAAATATTTTGTGTTTATTATAAAAGAGTTAGGTTCTAGGCTCAGATCATGAGAAGCATGCTTTTTACCTTCATGATATCTGGACGGACATTTGGAAATCACAGGGATGTGGGACCATTCTTGCTGGTATGAGCCCATGCTGTGTGAGGCTTTAGTGACCTCTGCCCCCTACATGCTGAGTCTGCCCCCAACTACCCCCACCCCCATTATCGCAACAATTAACACTGTTCCTGCAAGTTGTAAAAAAGTTCCCAGGGGTCTTTACCATCCAATTAGGATGAGAAGCTAAAGGGATTAAGTGAAGAATAATTAAAAAATAATAAAAGAACCCTCAAGGAGATCCAAGTGTAATGGAGGAAGATAGGCAAATTAAATTAAGTAAGTTACTGAGAAACTCTGTGCCAAGTGATGACAGAGGGATGAGATCCAACAGATCAGCATGGGAAGGGCTCACAGAGGGGACTGGAATGGTGGCTTGGACTTGCTCTTGTAGGCCCTGGTTGAAGGAGGACCACTTAGAAAGAGGATACAGCATAAGCACAGGCATCGGGCGAGTCCCCCAGGACTTGGCACAGGCAGGGCGCTGCATGAGTGGCTTGGCACAGGGATGTGGGGGAGGTTGGGAAAGGAGACTGGAAGGCTGGCAAAGGAAAGCAAGGTGGCAGACTTCGAGATCTCCCCGGAGCTAGCTCAAATTATGAGCAGGGAAGTAACTTTCTGATCTATTTTTAAAACGATTTTATTTATTCATGAGAGACAGAGGGAGGCAGAGACATAAGCAGGCTCCCTGAGGGGAGCCCGATGTGGGATTCAATCCCAGGACCCCAGGGTTAACACCCTAAGCTGAAGGCAAACGCTCAACCACTGAGCCACCCAGGCGTCCCTCCATCTATATTTCTATAAAAAGAACATTGGTCAGACTGTGGGGAAAAATCACAGTCTATCAGTGGTTCCCAGGGGTATGGTTCCCAATTAACAGCAACACATCACCTGGGCCTCCCTCAAGACCTGCTGAACTGGAAATTCTGGACATAAGATTAGCGGGCTCTTCATCTTTATTTTGATGTCCAGTAGACCACTCAGACTCAACATGTTCAGAACTGAACTTTGGAGCAACAGGCACTGGATTTACCCTCCCACCTTGAACAACCAACGCAACATATAAAACAGTGGTTTTCAGAGATTGGACAACATGCAGCTTCAGATCCCTGAGAGAAGGTACATAAATGAGGTGGTCCCTACAGTTGTCTCAGCTTAATTCCTGGCCTTAGAAAGCCCCAAGTAAGTCCCACTGCTGGCTTCTCCTTTCCCCAGACACTTACTTAGCTCATGCCCAGCCTCTTTTGAGTCTTTGTTAAATGCCACTTCCTCCATGAAGCCTGCCATGATTGCTCTATTTTATACAGTCCCGTTTCTCTTTTCCCAGCTTCCCCTTTACGACAGAGCACTTCTTGTCTTCTAATGAATTATTTAACTTACTTATTTTTTGTGTTTAGTGTATGTCTCCCTCATTAGGAGTTAAGCTCCTCAAGGGCAAGCACATTTGCATCTGTTCACGAATGTATCCTAAGCACTTGAGCCCTGTCTCTCGCATTACAGGTGCACACCCAGGGTCTACCTAATGACTAACTGTTGAGTGAGAGGCCATCTCTGGGACCCACAGTTTGTGAGCGACTGACGTGAATTCAGAGCATAGATCTTACATTCTTAAAACCCACAAAGACTCTCTCCCACCACTGCTCTACACAACATAATACATCTCTGTGTTATTTTCCACTTGCTTTAATATTACATTTTAATAGATTCAATCATGAAATTAAAAGAGATGGCGAGAAAAAGGATTTTGTACAAAAAGGTACAAAGGTGAGTGCTAGTTGTCAGTAATCTCAGCTCAAGTTAATAGTTTAGTATGCTGATCTAGTTGACCAATGCCCATTGAGAGCATTCATTTCATCTCCACAAAGTGAATATCATATCGTATTCTTAATCTACCCATAGTGTTGAGTTTCTCTGTTTCAGGTGTTTGCATACATACCACTTTCACAATTTTTGTTGTTTCCTATACTAATTGTGTTTTTCTTTAAATGGACTCATCTTTTACTTAAATTTGTTTTTAAGGAAAACTCTATTAATCCCATTAATGGAGAAGCACAGTTGTTTTCCATAAATAGAAGGTACATTAAGTATACATTAAAATAATACAGAGCTATTAAAAAATTAAAAAGCCTGTGTCCTGCTTAAAGGACAGGACATATCTCATCTCTCGTTCCTAGTATACTTGCCACAGTTTGGGGGAACATTTGTTAGGACATTCTCTAAACCGTGACGGAACAAGTAGTGTTTGTTCTCCATGTGAAACCACAGTGATTTATCTAAGTATTGCTACTGTTCTTCTTGTGATTATTAAAGAAGCCAAATGTTTGACCCTCATTCCATTCAGCTGGTATACGTCCTTGTTTCAAAGGTGCAAACTAAGTTTTGTCTCTGAGAAATGCGCATTCATATAAATAGAGAAAAATCATAAGAAAAGATTAAATTTTAAGTGTATCTTTTTTACATGATGGTCCTTGAGAATCAAGATTGCTTAAATGCAGTAAGTGATTATTATATGTGATGACATCAGTCCCAAGCTTTTCTGAGATGGAGCTGGTCCTCAGAGTTTATTTAGTAGTACTTTTTAGGGGGTGTTAAACTGTTCTAACAAAGAGACTCCAAAATGCAATGGCTCATTTTTTGCTTTAGGGTGAATAGTTTGGCTCTGTGCAGGTTTCCCAGGCTGCTGGACAGCTCTGGTGTCCTCCTGGGTGTCCTCACTGCACCCGTGAAGGCTGGGTGGTTGTCCTGTGCAGTTTATGGATGGCAGGAAAGGGGAAAATAGAATATAGAGGAAGCACCTCTATTGTCTTAAGGGCTACAGCACAGAATGCACACTTGACTTCTGCTCGGATTCCACTGGCAGGAACTTAGCCACATGGCCACCCAGCTGCTGGGTAGCCACATGCTCAGCTAGGTCCCTTACCAGAGAAGAAGGGAGAACACATATTGATGGAGAGCTGCCAATCTCAGCCACACTGGCCCAAACCCCTTCTCTAACGAGACAGGAAATACACAGGTCCTTGCATTTAAAAAGCTTTCACATTCTAGTTGGCGGAGAAAGACAATCAATTTAAAAAAAAAAAAAAAAGGGAACTTTAAGATTAGAAAGAAGGTGGATGAGACAGTAGCAGAGAGGGACCGGGCATGGTTGGCATCTGTCATGTAGGTTGTAATACTAATGTCTAGGTCATTATTGGATGCCTCATCCCCCACTCTAGGTCTCCTGTTAAGCTGCACCCATACCTAGTGGTCAGTAGAATGATGATGAGAGGGACCATCAATCCTTAAATCAGGATATGCCAGTTCAAGGTGTAGATAAAGGCTCAGTAACCCTTTGTCTATCAGCTTTCTACCCTTAGCTACAGTCAGAGTATTTGGATTGACTTTGATTGTTAATAGAAACTGGCAGCTTTCTTTTAGGATCAGAATTTTGCATTCATCCCAAATGAACAGTGCTAGCAAACAACTAGTGATTATTAAGTGCCTGATGTGACAAGATTTTGATGTCTTAATTTAGTTCACAGTGGGAGGATACATGTCACACAAGCTGCCTTGTACCACAAAGGGAGAAGTGAGCTGTATGTAGAGGCTGTAGGTGAGCATCTGGGGACAGTAAACATCCCCAACAGAAGACAAGGGCCCTGCATAATATGAGAGGCATTAAAGGAAAAGAGTTAAAAAAAAAAAGAGGAATGCTTATAATCTTAAAGAGGATTGACTCCTTATCACAGAGAATAAGTTCAAACTTTCTAACTGGTATAGAGAAGTAATGCATATGAAGGATCGCCTGAAAGCTATGTCATCCATCCCATTTTAAAAATAAAGTTTGGATATTACTAATTTTTAGGATACCTAGACTATAAAGAACCTCAAACCATGTTTTTCCAGGTCTGTAGAAAATTGTTTCTACTGCATCGTGTCCTTGGGTCATGCTCTCAATCTTCTCCCAGGAACAGTCAAATACAGCCTGAAGGCTCACATTATTTTGTTTGCTGCCGGGATTTTTGTTAAGGACACTGCATTTGACATCTATCCCTGCCCCCACAAAAGTTATTCCCTTAAGAGTTTAGTGCCAGGAGAAATTTTGCTTGCCCTGAAGATCTGATATGTTTTCTTCTTGTGAACATTGAGAATCATGTGACTGATTCCCCCTTTTCGCTTCAGCAACCAGGGAGCTCAGTGCCAAATTCATGGTTTATTTAGTAAATGCATAGAACCCAAGTGACCTGTAGTCTAATATAGTTCTTTGCTTTTTTTCTCTCAGAACTAGTCTTTTCTAATTTCTATGTTTTTTGGGTCTAGATTATTATCTGCACACATAGACACACCCACATCACATGCACACATGTACAGTTCTTATATTGTACAAGGAATGGAGTATGGATAAATGAAGAAGGAACCTAACACACATTAAACTTCAAATTGTTCACATCTTTCTATATGTGTTTCTAATTTTAGTCTTGCACACACTTATTTCCACGTATTTAAAATAAACACAGACACAAGATAGAACAGGGAACAATATTAGAAATTATCTTTTTAAAAAAGGTTTTATTTATTTATTCATGAGAGACACACAGAGAGAGGCAGAGACATAGGCAGAGGAAGAAATAGGTTCCCTATTTTTCATCAGGGAGCCTGATGTGGGACTCGATCCTGGGATCATGCCCTGAGCTGAAGGCAGATGCTCAACCACTGAGCCACCCAGGCGTCCCAGAAATTATCTTTTTAAGGGCACTTGCCTCCTCATCTTTGTATGGTTGTGGAATTTCTACTACTTTCCAGCAGGTGATTCTCCTGTCTATGCTCAAATACCTCCATTGAAAGTGAGCTTACCACCTGCCAATGTGATTCATTTCTGGAAAGTTCTGATCATTAGAAATTTTCCATATGTTGAGGCATCTTACCTCACATTTGATCCTACCCCAATGGGCCACACAGTAAATGTTAATTCTTCATCCATAGCTGGTAGCATTTGTAAGCTATTATATCCCCTGGAAACATTTTTTTTTTTTTTTTTTTTTAGCAGATGCTTCAAATACTCTTTAGAAGATAAAGCCACGAGTCCTTTAATCAGTTGTCTTGGTCACTCTTTTCCAAACACAAACCCTATTCTGCTTATTTCCTTTTCAAAGTAAGTTTAACAGAACAAAACTCAAAACTGTCCAAAACAATGCCTCCTTGCCCCTCATTCTAAATACATTCTAAATACATTTTTGTTTCTGTGGCGTCAAATTGTAACACTGACTCACAGTGGACTTTTTTCTAGCCAAAGTCCCTAAATCCTTTCCTACATACTAGGGTGAGTTATTTTTTTATCTAACCTATTTTTGGGCAATTAGTCTTTTTGAATATAAGTGGAAGGTCTTACATCTCCCTCATCAACTTTCATCTTGGTATGTATAAACCATAACTCAGAACTTGGCAAAATTATTCTAGATTTTTGTCCCATCATCCAAGATATTTGCTCCTCTTCTTGGCTTTTTTGCCATTCACAAATTTGATGGTCTGACCTTCTGTATCACCACTTGATGCAGGGATAAAAAGCTTACGGTGAGCAGCCAGGAGCCCTGTTGTGTGTTAGCAAGGATCTCCTTCTAGGTAAACATTTCTACTTTTAAAATAGTATTTTGTCCGCGTTATTTATTGTTATTAATCTTCCACTAGCATCCAAGATAAAATTTAGTAATCACCTACTGAGAACAAATTATGTGTCAGGCATGGTATTAAGAGCTCTTACAACCATTTGGATTTGTTATTCACTGAATCTCTTAGGCAAGAATGTTAGATAGAGCAAAGACATTACTCTCATGCCTGATTCATGGTTTGGTGATTTGTGTAGAAACTGGAAAACATTAAGTTCTAATGTTGGTGATAAAGAACTTAATATTTAATACTCAGCGTATATTGAGAGTAAAATGAAATTGATTGGGGGTGACTGGATGGCTCAGTTGGTTGGGTGTCTGCCTTCGACCCAGGTCATGATCCTGAAGTCCTGGGATTGAGTCCCATTGGGCTCCCTGCTTAGGAGAGGAGCCTGCTTCTCCCTCTGCCCCTCCCCCAATTGTGCAGAGGCTCTCTCTCTCTCAAATAAATAAATAAATAAAAGCTTCTAAAAAATTAAAAAAATAAAATGAAATTGACTGGAGGGGGTGCATCTGGGTGGCTGAGTTGGTTAAGCATCTGTCTTCCACTCAGGTCATGATCTCAGGGTCCTGGAATCGAGGCCTGCATAGGGGTCCTGGAATCGAGGCCTGCATAGGGCTCCTTACACAGCAGGGAGCCTGCTTCTCCCTCTTCCTCTGTACTGTCTCACTCACTCAAGTAAATAAATAAAAATCTAAAAAAAAAAAAAGAAAGAAAGAAAGAAAGAAATTGATTGGAATGCCAAAAATAGTCAACTCTCTTTAGACTTAAGCCTTCAGATATCAGGTTCAGCTAGAAAGAAGAGTTAGGATTGAAGATGTTATGAATTGCTAGAAATAAATCCAGAAAGATTGTCTCAAGAAGGAGAGATGTATTAGAGATTTTACATATTTTTCATCTTTGAGAAAAGAATCCTCCTTATGACATGTAAGTTAATTTCCCAACACAGGCTTTTAAAATATTTTAGAGACAGAAATGCATTATCTACATAAATTGGGGATTGTCTTTAAGCTCTCCCTTGCTACTCAGCTAGTTTCTGATGGAGCCAGAATCAGGCATCAGCTCTTTTCTCGAACAATGAAAGCCCTCATTTCTCCATCTTGCCTAAGAAGCTAATGTGATAGGCCTTTTAAAATGCCTTGTTGAAGTCCCAAGGCAGCACTTTATTTTTCACTTTTTTCTTAGTTAATATGAGGTCATCCAGACATTTCCAGAATCAGCTCAGTCTGCGAGTTCACCATTGTCTCTCTTTATGAAGTATTCCATCTGAGTTAATCGACCACTGTTTATTTAGCCATTCCCTATTGTTGGCTATTTGGGTTCTTTCCAATTGCTAATTATTATAAATGGGCTTTGAGGACTGGTAAGTGCTAGACAGATGGAAGGCTCTATCATTATTCTTTTGTTATCACACTCCCAGGATGCAGGTATTTTTTCTGTCTTCCTGACCTTCTTCTTCCTAATGGCATTCTCATAAAAGCACCAAAGATCTGAAAACATATGCTTCTTAAATCATCCAAGGATGCACTCTTCATTTTTTTTTCTTTTTGAGCTCGATAGAGAAGTCCAAAAATTGTAGGCCTGCATCTGTAATTCTTCACGGAGTTGTTAATTAAATATCACATTTTTCCTTCTCATCTTTGCTTTGGTTCACTTTCAAGTAAATTCATTTCAGTTCCCCAACCCATCCATCATTTTTTTAAAAGTAAAAAGTGAAGAAAAATATAAACTCAGTGGGTTAATATTCTGAGTTAAATGCCTAGGAAACCAAAATATGAATAAATACACATTAAACATAAGAGTTACTTTCAATGGTATCTCATATGGAATATTGTACAAAAGTTGGAAGAATATTTAAAAAGTGAGTAAAAGGGAACAAAGAAGTTACAATCCCATTTTCTCAGAGCCCCCATGACTAAGCTCTTGGTGGATTCCCTTCTAGTTTTCTTTTTCTCTACAGGATTTCTTTCTTTACACAATTTTATTTTACAAGGTTTTAACTCTTTAACTCATTTGAAGAGATTTTTAGGCTGTGTGAAAGGTGGAAGGAACACAGGCTGGATTCAGGATCCTTTAGGTGGAGTCATTTCTTAGGGCCAATCCTGCACTGATCTCATTTTACCTGAGTGACAGTGGGCAAGTCCTACAAACCCAGGATTCTCAAAATATGGTGGCTCCCTGAGTCAGAATCTCTTGGGAAGTTTGCTATAAATGTATATTACTATATCCCACAACAGTCTTAATGAATCTGAAACAGAAGTGAGGATGGCTGCCCTTTTTGGGAGATTTTTTTTCCTAAATAAAAAAATGGGTGTGGGGTTTTGGCTGGGTTATCCAGGGTAGGAGTTCTTGTCAGAGGGCTCCCTTGGGTGAAGAGTGAACTTTGGGAATCTGGGAATCCTGGGAACTCATTTGCCAGTTTTTGTCCATTGACATGTATATCTTTTGTGGATAGGATGTCTATAGGTTTAAACTTTTATAGATTTATCAAAGAGCTCGTTACTCAGCAAGATGTCTGAGTCTTCATCGATCTGACATCTCTTCCAGAAATCCCTGTCATGGTCACCTGATGGCTGCATGAAGTACTATGTTGTTCCTGTGAACATCTTCCTTCTTCTACTGGGGCCATCTCCTCTTTCATTAGTTATGGGGCCTCAGACCAGTTGCACAGCCCCTTTAAATAATTTCCCTCCTGAAAACGCTTAATAGTAGCAATAATATTTTAACACTTTCTATTTGCCAGGCACTGCTTTTTTTAAAAAAAATTATTTATTTATTCATGAGACACACACAGAGAGAGAGAGAGAGAGAGAGAGAGAGAGAGGCAGAGACACAGGCAGAGGGAGAAGCAGGCAGGGGCCTGACATGGGACTTCATCCCAGGTCTCCAGGATCAGGCCCTGGGCTGAAGGCGGTGCTAAACCTCTGAGCCACCTGGGCTGCCCGCCAGGCACTGCTTCAAGCACTTTTTTTTTTTTTTTTTTTTAAAGTGAGGGAGAGGGGAGGAGCAGAGGAAGAGGGCAAAAGAGAGAAACTTAAGCACCTCTGCACTGGGTGCAGAGCCCAAAACGGGGCTCCATCTCACAACCCTGAGATCATGACCTGAAAACCTAAATAATTGGATGCTTAACCAGCTGAGCCACTCAACTGCCCCTACTTTAAACACTTTTGACCAATTACCCAATTTTAGTCCACTGGACAATGCTATCAAAGAAGTGCTGCTATTATCCCTCTTTTAAAAATGATCAAACAGGGCCAGAGAAGTCAACTAACTTGCCCATGATCACACAGCTAATAGATGGTATACTTGTGATTCAAAACCACGTTGGCTGCTTTTTAGGGCCTATGCTAATAGCAGCCGTTCCTCCATTTGAGGCCAGAGACCTCGGATAATCCTGAATCCTATGTATACTGTTTTCCCTGTATGTACATACATATGATAAAGTTTAATTTATAAATTAGGCACAGTAAGAGAGTCATAATAACCGATAATAAAATAACACAATCATAGTAATATACTACATAGTGTTATGAGAATATGGATTTGCTCTCTTTTTCTGAAAATATCTCACTTGTGCTGTACTCACCTTCTTCTTGTGATGATGTGGGATGATGATAAAATGCCTACAGGATGAGATGAAGTGAGGTCAATGACATAGACATGACGTAGCATCAGGCTACTACCCGCCTTTTCATGATGTGTCAGAAGAATCATCTGCTGCCTGACCACAGGTAACTGAAACCATGGAAAGTGGTGGGTAAAGGGGGGGCTACTCTACTAAGCGTATTAAGATATTAATACTAATATCATTTTTAATAATACTATCAATAACAAATAATAGTAATTAATACTAACAGAACTCATAATATCACTACTTACAGTACCACCTGCAGCAGAGGCTAATGGAAATGAAAGTGTGGACCAGCTGCATGATCCTGACCACGGGGACTCTTCCATTTCTTCCGGGACCCTCTGGGAATCTCCATTTCTCCATTTGTCTGCTGAGGATGGTAAATGGCACCTGCCTCCCAGGTGGGGAGGTGGGAGGATAAAATGAACTAATGCCTGCTGGGAGGATAAAATGAACTAATGCCTCCAGAGCATCAGTCTGCCACATACTATTACCTGACAGATTATTTTTTTATGGCAGTAAAATATATATAACATTAAATGTACCACTGTAACCATTTATAAATGCAAGCTTCAGTGGCATTACATTATTCACATTGTCGTACATTCACTGAATAGATTTTGTTTGTATTTTCTAGACTTGTAGAGTTCTCAGCACAAAACCTGGCAGGTTGCAAGTATTCAGCAGCCTTCAGCGCCTGGCCTTCCTCCACCCAGGCCCCTCCCCGCCCTCAGCCTTGGAAAAGTCTACTGCATTGCAGAGATTTCAGTTAGCATTCTTTGGTGCAGTGTGAGGCAGATTGATGGGATTCTCTAAGAGGCTGGCCCGTGACTTAACTTCTCTCTGCCTCAGTTTCTTCATCTGTAAAATGGAGATTAGAGCAGCACCTGCTAAATAGGGTTGCTGTCGATGCTATCACCTGAGTGAAGCTCTCAGAATGGCTCCAGCCCAGTTAAGCACTCAGTAAATGCTGGAGACAACGTTTATTATTTTTAGGATCACCATTGTTCCTGGGAAGAGTATGCTGGCATGAGCGCAGGGGAACCGGAGGCTGGTGCTGTCTCCAGATGGCTGCTCGCCCTTGCTCCCTCCCCACCACCCCGACACTGGGCGCTCAGGGGCGACAACAGTTGTGTGAGGAGGAGGAGTGAGGCCTCCAGGCGCCCACGGAGCTCTTTGTTCCATAAAAAGCTTCGACTCAGGCTGTCATAGTGGCCTGAGTATTTCTGTGTCTCTTCAGCTTCTATTTTGAGTGCAGAATTGGCGTGGGAATGTTTTCCTTTATTTCAAGCCCTAAGTAGTTGTTGGGTAACAGCTGTTTTTAAAGATAATCTTTGAGGCACTGAGATGCTGCTGAAGAAAAACAAATTTCCTGAATTCAAAAAAGTCTTCCCTGTTTTATTCGCCTGATTTTACTGTTCTCCAGGTCTGTACTCATGCTGTTGCTTCTTCTAGAATTCTTTTTTCTACCCTGACTCCTGCTCTTCTGCTCCAGTCAAAACAACCCTTGCTGTCTTGCTGCCACTTCTCTTACTAGCAGGTTCCTCTGGTTCTCTCAGCCAAAGTATCTCACTCTCTGGGTCTGGTGTTGCACTCAGACTTGACTGTTGGTTAGTTCTAAGAAGTCTGTCCCTATCTGGACCACCCGTTCTGGAAGACTCAAATGCTTGGTCTGCTTCATGACCACTTTCTTGCTGTCATTAAGCAGAAAACAATGGTGAATCTTTCCTTTGTCAACTCAACATCCAGACACTCTACTTGTTTGGGTTGGTGGGGGAAATCCTAAATATGTGGGTGGAAGAGTCCTGCTTCTTGCACAGAAGCCAGGTGAGGGATGAAGAAATCCATATTCCTTGTCCTCTGACTGGGACAACACAGGCAAGACCCTGGCCAGTATTGGCAGTGCTCACTCCTGCCCAAGGCTGATTCTGCAGGCTTCCTCACAGCTTTCTAAACTACTAGAGACTCCAGAAAATTCATTTTCTGTTTAAGTTAATTAATCCTGGTTTCTGTTGTTTATTCCTAGCAATTCTTACCAACATAGTACCACAAACATAAGGAAAACTTCAGGGATGTTTATAAACTTCAGTTTGCTGAAATCCACATAATGATTATCTGTTGTCTATGCCTCCTTCACATTCTGGTACCTTCTGGCACTAGCCACCTGATTCTCCACTTCCAAACCACTCTCTCCATTCTGGGTCCACGTGGTTCAAGTAGGATAGACTCCAGTGGTGGCTGAGGGGTGGGGTTTTGTCTTGGCATGTGACTTCATTCAGGTTAATGAGATTCAGTCACAGGACTCCCCCCCCCCCCCCCCCCCCCCCCGCGCCGGCCCCCCATCACTCAGAAACAGAAAGAGAAGTGCCTCTTTGCCGGGACTGCTAGGGTGGTGGTGGCACAGAAGGCTCGAGTTCCCAGGGACAGCAGGAGAGTGAGTCAGCCTGAGAGCCCCTGAGGGTAAGCCAGTGCAGAGGAAAGCAACACCGAGAGATGAAGAGCAAAAAAGTCCTGATGCCACTGCTCGAGGACCTGGATTGAATATTGAGTGCCTGAGTTGCAACGTTAACACCTGACACATCTTAAATACTACCTACCAGCACTGGTGCAAGCATTTTACTTGATCTAACCATGTCCTAAGGCTGCCATCACCATATACTATGAACCAGGCAGTTTAAAACAACAGAAATGCATAGCTCTGGAGGCTAAAGATTTCAGATTCAAGGTGTTGTCAACAATTTATATGTTGAACCATTAACCCTCAGTATGACTGTATTTGGAAATAGGGCTTAGAGGGAAATAATTATGGTTAGTTAAATAAAATCATAGGGTTGGGCCTTGACAGTTTTAGTGTCTATATTATAAGAAGAGACATAAGAGAGCTCTCTAGCACTCTCTCTGCCATATGAGGACGCGGTGAGAAGTTGGCCATCTGCAAGTGGGGAGAGCTCTCACTAGAAACTGGCTCTTCTGGACCTTGATATGGAACTTCTAGCCTCCAAATTGTCAGAAAATAAATTAATTTCTGCCATTCTAGCTGCCTAGTCTGTGGTATTTTATTATGACAGCCCAGTCAGACTAATAAGGTCACCTCTGAGAGCTGTAGGAGAGAATCCTTCCTTGCCTCCTACAGGTTCTGGTAGCCCCAGGTGTCCCTTGGCTGGCAGCTGCCACACTTCCCTCTCTGCCTCCATCAGCCCCTGGTGCTCTCCCCTTGTGTCTCCTGGTATCTCTTCTTTCCTATAAGGATAAAGGGTCTGCTCTACTCTGGTATGACCTTATCTGGACTGACTACATTTGCAAATATCCTATTTCCAAATGAGATACTGAGGGTTAGTTATTACTTCAGTGTATCTTTTTTTTTTTTGAGGGGGGGAGGATGCATAATTAAACCCATAACACTGCGTTGACTTACTCCCCATACCGAATCTATGAAGTAGGCATGATTTTTATCATCATGCCTTTACCCAGATGAGGGAGGTAAGGCCCAGAGAAGTTAAGTAACATGCCCAAAGTCCTACAGTGAGGAAGTATTTGAGCAGAGATCTGAAGTCAGACAAAGTGGTGACAGAGCCTGTACATTTAGCTACTACCATTTAGTTCAGGGACATGATCCAATCAATCCCCTAATTTGCTTAGGTCAGTTTGAGTTGGGTTTCAGTTCTTTGTAATGACTCCTTCTTCCTACCATTGGTCTTACCCTTTCCTGTGTCTGAGCTCTTATGAACAGACAGCTAGGCCTCAGGACTTGACTCAGACCCACCCCTTGGGGTCTACTCCAGCTACTTATCTCTTCCTCTTCCTTCCCCAGCCTTCCTCCCCATCAATACTCTGTACATCAGCTGTACGGTTGCTCTCAGCTGGGTTAGAAGGAAGTGAAGGGAGGGAATCGATACGAAGTGAAGTGTGATTTATAGATTGCAATTTTCCTAGGGGCATTTAGCTTTTAGATGCAAGTTGTTAGCCCGTTGACTATCTGTCTGGAAGTTCCGATCTTAACATAAGGAAAGGGAGGTGTTCAGGCCAAAGGGAGAACTTCAGGGGCTGATGCTGACTTTATTCCTTTAATAATTCCAAACAGATGGCATGTGTGGAAGTTTAGTGTGAAGGTCCTCCTGTGGGGTATAGTTATTGATCTCTTCTGGAGAGTGAGGATCTTAATGTACCTTCAGAGTCTTGTACAGATGAAGATTGTTCCCTTAGTTGAGTCAAGATTTTTCAGATAAAATCTCTTCCCCTTGGAATTCCCTTTGTCTTATATCAGTCTTTTAAACTTTTTAAAATTTTTTTTAGTCTTTTAAACTTTACTTATAATTCAAACATAATTCAAATACCTTATTCAATAAAGGATAAAATTTTCCTTAATATCTATGATTACAGGGATCAATGTTAAGCAAAAATAATTAGTTGTTTTTCTGTTGAAAATCTCAGCTCCTGGGAAAAAGGGTGAGTCTGAATCTTACCCCCTCTTAACTTCTTATTCTTCTTAACTGAAGCTGGTCTGACACATTGGTTAAGGACACACCGACTCAGAGGGACTTGGATTGGAATTTCCACTGTGATATTTATTTGTCTGGAGCCTGAGGAAGATGAGCTAACTCAGCTCCTAGTCATAATGTGGACGTGTTTCAGAGTTTCTGTAAGGATTAAATGATATACTTGTTATAAAGCTCTTAGTTCAACACATACTAAGCTTCAAAAATGAAGAAATTATTGAAGAAATCAAGAAATTATTTTCTTATTTTTATCTTTACACCCATGTCTCAACAGAATAGAGTACATTGCATACAGTTTAGTGCCCAGCAAATGTGGAAATTCTACTGGTTTGAATACAAAATTCCCAGGCCAATCAGGACACTAAATTTTTAGATAATTGTGCTCCAAAGGGGAGGGCTATATCAAGTTCAATTTTAATAAATGTGTTTTCATTTCCCAGTGGCCCTGTGAACTGATATAAGGCATGGTCTTCTCTGTGGCTATAATACTTCACTTATGTTAAGAGAGGGAGGAGAAAATGCAAAGAATAATATTCTTTTTTTCCTGTATATTTTTTTTATTGGAGTTTGATTTGCCAACATCAAAGAATAATATTATTTTTTAAAAAATAATTAATTTTTATTTAAATTTTTTTTATTGGAGTTCAATTTGACAACATATAGCATAACACCCACGGCTCATCCCACCCAGTACCCCCCTCAGTACCCGTCACTCAGTCACCCCCACCCCCCCGCCCACATCCCTTTCTACCATCCCTTGTTTGTTTCCCAGAGTTAGGAGTCTCTCATGTTCTGTCTCCCTTTCTGATATTTCCCACTCATTGTTTCTCCTTTCCCCTTTATTCCCTTTAACTATTTTTTTTATAAAGAATAATATTCTTGACTCAGCAAAAAGATAATGGGGTTTGGTGTGTAAACAGAGGTTCACTTTGCATAGGAGCATAAGCATGGAAGGGAATGGTGGGAGTATATGGACAGAGAATCAGGCAGGCAGGTAAGATTTGGTGGAGGCAAATTGTGGAAGTGCTTTTTATTTTTTTCTGTGAAATAACCAGATTCTCTAGCTGTGAGTAAAGATGAGGCAGTAATGTTAAAGGTTTGAGGAGAGAAGAGATTAAGATGAAATAGCTGGCTGAGAGAGTGGATGGACTGAGGAATGTAATGTGGTTGCCAGATAGCAAATGGGGCTTTGGGATGGTAAGAGGATAAAGTGAGACCAGCCAACATGGTAGCCTGTTTTTTTCTGTTAGTTGAGTGGGTAACACTGCAAAATGGCCAATGGATTGGATTGAATTAGAGCTACACTTTAACCAAGTGAATATGGCAAAGCAAGAGGAGGACAAGGGAGCCAAAGATGTGTTCCCAGAGGATTGCAATGATGACTGACTATGGAAGTTAAGCTAAGGAAGGAAGGAAATGAGATATGAGAGACAGTACAACGATGGTAGGATAGATAGAATAGTTCACAATTAATATCTATTTTGGTAATTATTCTTTTAATTCTTTTTTTCCTGTATATATTTTTTTAATTGGAGTTCGATTTGCCAACATCAAAGAATAATATTCTTGACTCAGCAAAAAGATATGGGGTTTGGTGTGTAAACAGAGGGGTTCACTTTGCATAGGAACATAGCATGGGATGGATGGTAGGAGTATATGGACAGAGAATCAGGCAGGCAGGTAAGATTTGGTGGAGGAAAATTGTGGAAGTGCTTTTTATTTTTTTCTTTTTAGAAACAGGGGTACCTGTTTCTAACTATATGCCTACGTACTCTGTAAGACTGTTTAATGAAGACAATTATCATGTCTGTTTTTTTGCTGAACATTGGGCCCTGCGCTTGAACATTGGGCCCTGTGCTTGGATCAGGGATTGACTCAAAAAAGCACTCAGTAATATTATTTGAATACGTGAATGAACAGTAGCTTCTATTTATCAGTTACTATGTGATAGGCATTTTTTGTTAAGCACTTTGTAAATTTATCCCTCATAATAACTCTATGATGCGGGTATTATTACATCCCCTTTTGCAAATAAAGAAATGAGATTAAAATGGTTAATGGACTTTCCAAATCCTCTCTAGGTGGCTGGAATCCAGATCCATTTGTCTTCAGAGTCTATGACCCTACTACTGATGCCTGATTGCCTACCATGTGCTTCTACAGTTAAACATACTTTTTTCTCTGGTAAAGAGCTGGCCTTCCTACCTTGAGACTCCAGCTCTCCCATCCCTCCCCTCACAATGGTCCTTCTTCCTCTTCCAGCACCACTAATGATTTTAATACCAATTCTACAAGGTTGTTGTGAAGATCCCATTAACTTATGGATATGAAATTCCTTTTCAGATTTTTATTTTTTCTATTATTATTTTTTAAAGATTTTGTTTATTTATTCATGAGAGGCACACAGAGAGAGGCAGATACATAGGCGGTGGGAGAAGCAGGCTCCTCGCAGAGAGCCCAATGCAGGACTCTATCTTGGACTCTGGGATCATGCCCTGAGCCAAAGGCAGACGCTCAACTACTGAGCCACCCAGGCGTTTCCCTTTTCAGATTTTGAATTCTTTATACCAACTAAAGATTGGATTGTGATTTTTTTTTCTCACTTTGGGTTGGTTATTCCTTTAATCCCTTCATATCCCATCCTCTCCTACCTTCTTCTCCCTCTGCCGCTTTCCAACATCCCACCACTCTTCAAAGTTTGGAACGTAGGTGTAACTTCTCCATAAAGATCCTAGGCCAGAGAAAGAAAGGCAGTGTTTGGGTTAAATCATGTTGGCCAGAGGGAAAATAATTTGAAGTTAGAGTCGTGTGTTGACTTGGGTATTCCTAGAGCGCACCGTAAACATTCCATCTGATGACGATGATGAGATGTCATCTCATTTTGCAAGAGATGGTCTTTCCCAAGCCCAGAAAATGCAGTAATGTGGGAAGCTGACATTGGCCACTTTCCTGCTCTGAGGCTCAGCACTCCTGGACTTGCCAGGAGAGGGTGCTCTCACCACCTGCACCTTTGATTTTTTTTGTGTGGTTTAGGGCTGTTCAGTTTTTTTCCTAAAGGCTTGATCTGCAGGACTACCTGGTAAGGTTGTGCACTTGTATCCTGCACAAGGGTACCCTGCTGAGGGCATTCGTGGCACCAAAATCCAGCTTGTGCTCTGCTTCCTGGCCCTATTACTACTGAGTTTGTCCAGGGAAGGGATACCTATTTCTAACTGTATTAGAGGGTCAGGTAGGTTAGTACAGACCTGATTTACCCCTTTCCTATTGGCCCAGGTGGGCTTGTGCTCCTCTTCACATTTAAACTTGTGTGTCTGTACGTGTGTGTACATGTGTACACTGCTTGTAACACTACTTTTGAGAATTCAGATCAATAACCTGATATCTTATTTTACCAACAGTGAGTGATCTGACCCTTCCAGAATTTCAGGTGGAATATATCATCAGCAAATTTCCCCATATTTTATTTGGTCCTTACTCCCTAATTCCCACTCCTAGCTGCTGATACATCATCACCATTGGCTGTTCATGATCTTGCTTTCTCTCTCTTTGAATTTTATTCATGCTCTTAAATTTTGTCTCTCCACTCCCATTCAGTATATCTCATGAGATTTTTTTTATTTTTTTGTATGTATTTTTGCAAAATGTAGGTTGTCATTTTGTATGAAAGTCATATTACAGAAATTGTATAGTGGTATAAATTTTTATTTTCACTCAGCATGATGTTTCTAAGGTATGACTATTTTTAGTTTTCGACAGCTATGACCCCTCCCCAGTTCTCTTTGGTTTTCTTTTTTTACATGACTTATCAAAGTAAGGTACAGTTAAAATATTCCCTTCTCTAGGATGACTTCCTTCCTTCTTCCAATGTTAGGTGCCCTCTTCTGGGCTCCCATGGTATTTCAATTCTTTTGTTGCTGTAATTATGATTTCATTTTGTAATTTAAAAAATCTAGGGGCACCTGGGTGGCTCAGTCAATTAAGTGTCTGCTTTTAGCTCAGGTCATGATCGGAGGGTCCTGGGATGGAGCCCCAACTTGGGATCTCTGCTCAGTGGGGAGTCTGCTTCTCCCTCTGCCTCTGCCCCTCTCTCCTTGCTCTTGCCTGCGCATGTGCTCTCTCTCTCAAATAAAGAAATGAAATATAAAAAAAATCTATTTATCTGCTTTTGTTGAGATCCTCCATGCAGCAGCCTGACATACACATTTTCGCAGTTCTGGCACCTAACATAGCTTTTGGAACCTTTATTGTCAACAAATGTAGGTGGAATGAATGAATAATAATGATAATCACTAATGTTTATTGAGTATGAACTACATGTCAGATATGGTTTTGGTGTTTCACATATTTTGAACTCATTTAATTCTTACAACAGTCTTATGAATGAGGGGCTATTAATATGGTCGTTATTTTATAGAGAGGAACACCAAGATAATGGCATGTTCACGTAACTTTGAAGTTCATGTAACTTATAAAATTGAAGTGCTCCCCCACAGTTAGTAAATGGTGGAGTTAGGATTCTAACCAAGGAAGTCTGGCTGCAGAGTCCAGGGTCTTAACTGTTGTCTACAGGAGCCTGTAGGCCCAGTAGGGCTTGTGGCCACCACTCCAGTGTGTGTTCCATGCCACAGTGCAGGCTTAGTCTTTGTTATTTCTGTTCATTATTAAGCATCTGTTGGATGTTGCCATGAGTGCTGTTGTGTCGGTTGTAGGTGGGTATCATTATTATAGATGAGACTGGGACTCCAAAGAATAGAGTACTTTGTGATCTCACAGTTAGTGGCAGAGTCAGGATTTGAACCCTGGTCTGATTAGCTTTCTATGCTCTTCCCATGATATCAGAGAGGGCACCCTGAGTCTGAGTTTCTTGCTACTCCGATTTTTTAGATTTGTGGAAAACTGATGAGCACTTGGTGGAAAGGTAGGGGCTCTTCCATCTTTGATTTGGTCCAAGGAATGTTCTCCTATGATCTGTGACTTTCTTCATGATCTTGCCATTGAGGGATGGGAATCTTGGGAGGCCATCCTAGAATTCTGTCTACTTCACTATCCCTAATCCAGCCCCAATTTTTTCCTGTACAGATGAGAAAACTGAGGCAGAGAGAGGAAGTAACTTGCCCACGAGCATGTGATGTCTGGGGGCCCAGCTGAAATTAAGACTCTAGGTCTTCAGCTTCCTACTCCAGTGCCTTTGGAGGTCATTGTTGAACTATTGCTGAAACTCTTTATTCAGTTCTGTATAGTCTCTGTCCTTGAGGCAACAACCTCTATGTTTTAGTCATTTTCGGTCTCTCCCTTCTCCCCAATTCCCCTCCCTAACAAACAGATACATAAAAACTGTTTTAAGGTTGATTTGACTAAAAAATCCACTGGAATTTGAAAGCTGAAGTGAGCCGTCTAACATCTAATACGAAACCAATGAGGGAGTCAGACACAGAGAGAAGCCTTAGAGGACTTTGATGGAATATTAATAGAGTGCCTGCCAGTGACAATGGTGTCTCTTCTTCCAGCAGCAGTTGTGACCTTTCAGAATTAAGAGTCCCCATGGGGTCCCTTCCTAAGCGCTGGACCCCCTGCTTTTTAGCAACTGAAGCCGCTTACCAGTGATGGTCATGCTGGGGCTTGTGGAAGAACATGATGAATAGGTGAAGTTTGTTAAAAATGTCAGCTAATGACCCCAAATGATCTCTTGGGAGGTGGTTCATACGCTTTCACCCGCCAGCTGGTTTAGGGCATTTGAATGGACTTTGTTCTTCTTATAGTCTAGGCTTCTTAATATGAAATGTGTGTTTATCTGAAATGAGATGCCAGCAAACAGACTCCTGTGGGAACTATATGTATAATATATAAAACATATATATGTTAGAGATATAAATGTTAAAATATAAAAGTATTTTATCACAACTTCCCAGGGACTACATTTTTAATGGGAAAAAACCTTTCTGAGATTTGGGTACCTATACAATTTTTTGGAAAGAGCACATTTCATGGAAATGATCAATTCTGGGTTTAATTCTCTAGGCCAGTACATTGCCTGAGAAATAGTAGACTTTTCAAGAATAACAAAGGCCCAGAAGTGATTTGCGCATGAGGGACAGGTATAGGGGAAGAAGGAAAAGTTTTTTTTTTTTTAAAGTTGGATTCTGAAAGGCATCTTTGGTTATTATATGAATTTTTCTTATTGTATAACAAATTACCCTAAAACTTAGTGGCTTAAAGTAAAGGATGGTTATTATCCTATTGTTTCTTCAGGTCAAGAATCCTGACATGGCTTAACTGGCTCAGGGTCTTAGAGGTGTTAGCCAGAGCTGTGCTCTTATTTCAAGGCTCTACTGGAGGAAGATCCTCTTCTGAGCTCACTCAGATGGCTGTTGGCAGAGGAGACATCAGTTCTTGAGGGACGTTGACCAGAGACATCAGTTCTTTCCATAGGGCAGCTCCTTCATGTTTCTTCTGAGCCACATGAGACTATGTACCACTGTTGAAGCACAACCTCAAAATTCACAATGTCTCATGCTTGCTTCAGGGAAATGACTTTAGAGAGGACTCAGAGCTCTTATGTCAAAGCGGAATTACAAATGCCTTCACAAAAAATTCTTTAATATGTTTGTTGTCATCTATGTAATATAAGTATTAAAGTCTGAAAGGTTGGCTTCTCTAAGTCTGGTTTTCCTTAATTATTCTACTGCTAACTGTAGTGAAGGCAGCCAAGTTCATGGATGGTTTTGGAAAGACCCCATGGCCCACTTGATTAAAAGCAAAATACTCTGTATCATTGGGGTAAATCCCCAACAGTGCAATTGCTGGGTCATAGGGCAGGTCTATTTTTACTTCTTTGAGGGACCTCCACACAGTTTTCCAGAGTGGCTGCACCAGTTCACATTCCCACCAACAGTAAGTCAATCGGAGAAGGACAGTGTATGTTCTCATTCATTTGGGGAATATAAATAATAGTGAAAGGGAATATAAGGGAAGGGAGAAGAAATGTGTGGGAAATATCAGAAAGGGAGACAGAACATAAAGACTCCTAACTCGGGGAAATGAACTAGGGGTGGTGGAAGGGGAGGAGGGCGGGGGGTGGGGGTGAATGGGTGACGGGCACTGAGTGGGGGCACTTGACGGGATGAGCACTGGGTATTATTCTGTATGTTGGTAAATTGAACACCAATAAAAAATAAATTTATTAAAAAAAATAAAAGCAAAATACTCAAATTTCCATTACTCTAATAAATCTGTTGTGTTAAAATACAAGCTCTAGATGACTTCTGTCAAAATTCAAATAACAATCCCATATCAGAAATTCTTTCATTACTCACCAAAGCAGTTAATGTCAGGCTGGTTGATGACAGGAGATGGAACAGAACCCAAAGAGGACAAGACCAGCATATCTATCAGAGAGTAAGGGACACATGGGTATACAGGTACCTGATGGCAGAGAGAGGAGGAAGCCAACAGTGGAGGTCAGAGCTAAAATCCTAAAGGTTAGAACTGGAGAGGCTTAAGAGTTTAAGGTTTTTTTTTTTTTTGTTTGTTTGTTTGTTTTTGTTTTTGGTAGGTGAGGAGCTTCTATGGAGGAGAATTATGGTGGTGTATATGGCATTGACAGGCCGGTGAAGGAGCAGCAGCTGGAACCCAGGGCTCCTGAAGATGAAATGAGACCAGTTCCCACTATGCTGGTAGGAGAATCAAGACTAGTGCTCAAGACTTTCCTGAATCCTTCTCAGAATCAGCCTTTCTCTGGTCCCTGACCTTTGCCTCTTGCCCTGGCTGGTCTTAGACTACCTTGTGTTAAAATGATGTATGTAGGAATTTCTCTTTTCCCAAATAAGTGGACATCTATCACTTGTAGTCTAGAGTTTAACCTTTCTTCTTTTGGTAAATTTCCTCCAGGGAAGCCATCCTTCCCATTCAGTTTTGTGGTTGGGAACTACTGGCTCCATCTCCAGAGTCAGCGGCATGAGCTGATCATCCCTCCCGGCTCAGTTGCTTCCGAGAATGGCACACAATCTAAGCTGAGACAGTGAGCTTTGAGCAGATATTTTCTGGAATTCCTGGAAAGAAATCTTTTCTGCCCACTACTGGATTTGGTCATGTGAGGCTTGGAGTTGCAACAGACATTTTCTATAAGGAGGGAGACAAACTAGAGTCTGAGGACAACCCAGGAACGAGGCAGAGCTAAATGATGCGAGGAAACCAAGTCTGCATGTTATTATCTGAGCCTCTGGATCAAACTGCAGCTGAAGCCAGTTAAATCCTTGGACAATCACCTGAGTGATCTTACTCAGATCTTCCTCTCAAAAACAAATAAAGAATAAATGCTCAGCCGATGTCTGCATAACAAAAGGTACCAAAGAGCTCCCTCCAAGAATGATAGACTCTTGCAAAGGCAAATTTTATTCTTCAAACCAGATGGCAGAGACTTCCTTATTACTCTAAAAATGGTAGCTCTTTTGAGCTTAAGAAAATCTTAGGACAGAGACTCTAGGAGGGATTATATAAGAAGAGTTTTCACAGTGTATTTGATTACATTTTCTCAAAGATTCTTCCTAACAATTATTTTTGACAGGTTATTGCAGTCCCCACATTACAAATGAGAACATGGAAACCCTGTGAAATTTAGAGATATGGACTATAGACAAAGGCTCCAGACACTAATGGCCTGGAGCCTGTGTCCTAGTGTAGACAGTGATTTAGCTGCATTAGTCAGACTGAATTTGGCTCGCACTGTTGTTATGAATAGTTGTTATGAAAACACAGACTCCAGAAGCTTTTATGTCTGGCTCGGTTTGAGAATTTCACATGGTAAAAAGGTAAGATAAAAATGTTCTTCTAATGAGCTTTCTCAACTCTCGCAGACAGAAGGCTGGCTAGGTGTTCCCTTTATAGATGGCTCACTTTAGCCTCTTAAATCATTTCTCTAAGCACTCAGGATTCTTTCTAATGAGTACTTTCAGGAATTAACCCCCAACTTCCTTTTATGAAAGGTCCTTTGTTCCTTATGTTTGAATATGGTTGAACCATATCTTTTTGGTGGTATGCTTTTGGGATCTTCAGCTAAGTTCTGGAGAAGTTGTGCCAATAATGCTAGACTGTAAAGCTGTATGAAGGGAGATGCCATGTCCAGCTTCCTCATTTTTATGCCCTTACCCGCTCCAAATATGACACTGAACATGCATCTTAAAAGTATTTGTTGAAGAAATGAATTTCCGAAAATTGATTAGAGAATGTAAAGCAAGAATGAAAATGGGGTTTATGTAATATCATCAGAGACATTAGAGTTGAAAGGGAGTGTTGAGAATCAGAGATGCAATGGGTTGTAATAGAAAGGAAACAGAATAAAAAAAAACCCAACTAGTAAATGCCCATCTTGGTTTGTGATTCCCTAGTTGAGGGATTTGGAAAGCCAATGGACCATTTTGAATTTCATTTTCTTTGTCTATAAAAGAAAATAGACAATTTTCTTTGCCAATGACAGAGTGGATTCATTGAGTTGTTATGTCAGATAGGATGGTGTATGTAAAAGCACTTTGCACTTTTTTGGACACTCTATATAGTTCTGGTACAGAAATTAAGGAAAAGAAATGGTAACTCTAATGTGAGTTGAAAGAGAACAGTTGATTTAGAAACTAAGCAAATAGAGGGTTCTTCCTTAATCAATCGACTTTCAATTATTGGGGGATTGGTACATTCATCAATTGATGTCAAGTTAAAGAGCATGTACCTCTGAAAACTTTCCATGTTTTGCTGGGCCAGGCCACAGTGTTTCCTCTACTGACAACGAGAGTGGTAGGGGACAATGGTGGTGGTAGCAAGACTACACTATCCTTGGATCTTCCTGACTGAAGAAGTTCTGCTCAGACAGTTCCCTTAAACTGAAGAAACCCCAAACAGGCTGAGTTTGAAGACCCCAGGGACACTCTGCCTCTGAGTTCTTGAGCTCAGGTAAATAGGCATGTGAGTCAAGCACAGAGCTGGGGCCTATAGCTCCCAGAACTGCTAGATGCTGGAAAATGTGAAATAGATTCAGTTGACGTAGCTTCTTGGGCTTATCTGAGCCAGGGAATGGTTTCTTTTCACTGGCCAGCTGCTTAAGTCTGGGAAGCAGGAAGCCATTGGCCATATGAGTCTGTGAAACACAGCTCAGACCATTCCTGATGCACACACAGAGTTTTGGGGACTATTTGTGTGTGTGTGTGTGTGTGTGTGTGTGTGTGTGTGTGTGGAGAAGGAGTCCTGGAAAAAGAGGAGGTTCACAATCACATTTCTGAGGTCCTAGCTGAATCTTAAAAGAGTGATTTTCAAGCTCTGAAGACTACATAGGGGCATCCATAAAAGGCTGCAGTGACTTAGGATGTGATGGATGTCTTGGGTTTTATACAATCGCAGGCTTCTGTGACACAGGGCGGGAATGGGCCACAACATGGTTTAGTAGATACAATCTTAGGCTGTGGAGTTTAACATGCCTAGATCCAAATATAGCCTGCATCCTTCACTATTTGTGCAGCTCTAGGTGCTTTTGAAGCTTTATTTTGTCATCTATAATTAGACATTCATGCAAGCTTTGGTTATTAAACATACACCACATTCCAGGGTCTGTGGTAAGCTTTTTACTTACATGTAAAATTTAATTGAAAGTATCAACCTCATACAGGGGTACTGAGGATGAAATAAAACCATGCATAAAAAGTGTCTATTGTAGACACACAGTAATGATTCAATAAATAAATGGTTGCTAGAATTGTCATCCTTATTGGCTATTGTCATTGAATTTTGATTTTGGGTTTGGTGCTTTTGGAGGTTGTAGTTAAGCTTGAAATTAAGTTTTTTAATAATAATCTTTCACCTTCCTTTTTTTTTTTTATTGGAGTTCAATTTGCCAACATATAGCATAACACCCAATCCTTCACCTTCTTATGGTCTTCCTTATGCTTAAGTCATACCCCTGAGAATTTATTGGTGCTCAGTTAGTTCTCTATGGCTGTCTGGTTCTGATTTGTGAACTAGAGCACACTTCTTTTAAAGAGTGTAAGAGGCATCCTGGCCAGAGATAATGGAATGGAATTCTGGTAACTCTGGAATGCCATGACGGTCTAAATTGCCACCCAGAGAACTCATCTATCAAGAAAGGAAGAGGGAATAAAGGATTGATCTGGTTTTGTTTTGGGCCTAGATGTTTAGGTCTATATTCTTAGTGTCCTAAACAGTTGAGTGGCCTTTATTATAAATGGTGCTATGGGTTGAATTGTACCTGTTCAAAATTCATGTGTTGAAGTCCTAAACCTCACTACCTCAGAATGGGGCCTTATTTGGAGAGCAAGTCTTTACAGAAATATTTTAGTACATTAAATTAAATTAAAATGATGTCATATAATTGGTGTCCTTACGTATAGGGGAAATTTGGATACAGACATATAGATACAGAGTACACCATGTGAATATATGTTAAGACATCCATCCATGAGGCAAAGAGAGAGGCCTGGAACAGCTCCTTTATCTTATAGTGCTCAGAAGGAACCTATCTGGTCAACACCTTGATTTCAGACTTCTAGCCTCCAGAAATGTGAGACAATATATTCCAGTTTGGTGGTTTCTGTTACAAGAGCCCTACCAAGGAGTACAGATAGTGACATTTTGGCTATTCTAAGTCCATAGGTGGGGTGGCATCCTATTAGATGAGGTATGGTCAGAGAGAGCTGACGCGTGGGAATGACCAACCATTCTTGGAGCTGAAGTAGACCCCATCTGGAATTAACTTCTACTCTTTGGATCAGCCTAGGCTGGGATTATAGAAAGTGTTTACAAAGTTTACTTCCCTTTAGGTGAGGAAGAAAGCTGACTCATAGTAAATTATTAAAGTTAGTAAATAATGACCATAGTACGTGTGTTCAAGAACGAGGAATTCACCAAAATAGGTAGGCTGTATGAAATGGCCAGCCTGAATCATCAGATGCTTTCTATTTTTTTATTTTTATTTTTAAAAGACTTTGTTTTGTTTATTCATGAGAGATTGAGAGAGCAAAGCAGAGACATAGGCAGAGGGAGAAGCAGGCTTCCTGCAAGGAGCCTGATGCGGGACTCAATTCCTGGACCCTGGGATCATGACCTGAGCCAGAGGCAGATGCTCATCATTGAGCCACCCAGGTGCCCCCAGACACTTTTTTAAAGAAATAAAAACATTTAACATCCACAATAACTAGGACAGAATAAACAACATGCTTTCTATTGGAAATCTTTAAGACACTTGTGTTAATGACTGGATAGAATATTGATTATTTATATACAGAATGTGGCATTCTGTTTAGAGCTGAAGATATTGTTAAACTGATGTTTCTGGGAATTACTTCAATAGTCTACCCACTTTAGTTACTTTCATAAATGCATTTAGCCAGCTCTTTTTAAAAGAGGTATTTTTCAAACTGTTCTACAGGAAACATGAGTTCCAAGCTGTTAAAGTGTATTTCCTTTATTATATTATAATAGATAGATTGACAGTCACCTCCAATTTTAGAATAATTTTATCGCTCTGTTAAATGTACATTGGATTTTAAGATAGCCCTAACATCGGAAACATTAAAATATGAAAGAAATATACATTTTAGAATTGAGACAATATAGCAAATGGCCCCTAGATTAAAAAGGGTCCTGTGCCCCAACAAATCTGGAAAATACTCCATACTCTCTGTCTTCAGAAAGGTTCAAAATGCACATTTCTGTGTACTATACTTCTGGAAACTCTAGTGGTAAACAAATATGATATTGATTAGCTTAGAATTCTTTTACTTCCTGGCCTTGGAATCCTTTTCCTGTTGAGCTTGTTGTAAGAATAAATTCTCTGGACTCCATTTTGGGAAATGCTGGATTAGGGCAGATGTTGTCTGCATTGACGCAGCTAACAGAATGTGTGATGCTGGAATGAGAGAAGCTTTCCATTGTTTTGCCAGCCGATGCTACTGACTGGGCAGGATACTGCTAGGCCTGATGTTAGAAGCCTTTTGGTATGGCAGCTTGCTGCTGGCCATGACTGTTAGCACCTTGGCCAGTTGAAGATGTCCTATGTCTCTGGGGTCACTAATGGTTTCAGATCTTGGCAGAGGGCATCTGGGCAGTCAGGTGATGGGATAATATGAGAGCTGTATTCCTCCAGGATCTGAGGAAAGTTTTCTATTTTGACTACCCCTGGAGGTTCTGCTCTGTGATGGACCTTCACGGGTATTTGTTTAATATTTTCTTTTGCACCCCAGTCTACTTCAAATGTCTTTATGGACTCTTGCCTGCTTTCCCAGTGCCCAGAAAGTTCCCATTTCTGCCCTTAACTTTTCTTGGAAGTCGATGTCGCTTTTCTCAGATTAGTATTGCATTGACTGGTTTTCAAATACTCTTTGAGTGATATTGCTGTAGCATATTGATTGCTGATTTTCCTACTTTCTATAAAGATCAGTCATTAGCAAGAGAGGCTTACTCATCAGGCAGAAGGGCTATGTTGCCTCTCCAGATAAATCCATCTCTGTGAGAATTTGGTAACCTTTCATGTAATTTAGGGACTTAGAAATCTCAATGTGTTTTTGAGGCTATTGGAGAAATTGCTTTGAGCAAATAGCTTCTTGGAAAAAAATTTGCTTGACTATTTCCTTGTGCTTAATATTAAGAAATGAGGTCCAGTTAATATAGTTCTTTGCTATCATATCTGTGCTTCTATCACTTCCTTGTTTCTTAGCCTGTAGATCAAGGGTTCAACATGGGAATCACAGTGCTGCAAGACATGGTGGTCACTTTCATATTCTCCTAGGGTTTGTTAGAATCAGGCTGTAAATATCCACAAGAGTCTTATGGACATGGTGAAACATCTGTTAGGTCAGAGTCAGAGCAGGGAAGTCTTCTCCTTCCTGAGGACATCCTCAGGACAGCAGCCAGGATACACATGTGGGACAATATGGTGACCAAACATGACAGTCAATGCAATACTCAGATTAAACTCCAAAAAGGCAGTGATTGCCATGATGATATGTATATGGGAGCATAAAGAGTCACTGGGGGTTCAGCACAGATGAAGTGATTGATGGCATTGGAGCTACAGATGGATAATGAAGAGGTAGGACATATATGTACATAACATATGTACATGTTAAGAATCCCATGACTATGAAACTATGAATCTCACATATATGAATCATATATATATATATCTCAAGAGTGCAGTCTCTGGTATTAAATTAAAAACCTAGTTGCACCATTGAGTTATGTGGCTTGAATAAGTTGTTCAACTGTTCTGAGTTGCATAATGTGAAAATAAGGATTATCAAGTTTTCATAATCTGAAAACGGGCATTTTTTTGTTAAAGGTCAATGTGATAATGTATTTTCTATATGTGGACATGTAGAAAGCCTATAATAATGTTAGTTAATAATAAGTGTGATTCCCTCTCCAAGATTACAATAAACTTTCTTACATAAAAGAACATTCATGGCATTCATCCATGGAATGATGCTATTGTAAAATTCAATTCTTCCATGAAATGATTTTGCAGGGGACTTGCTCCCAGTGTTTGATTTTCTCCAGCTTCCCCTTTACAATTCTTAGAGCAAAGGTCTCATTTTATCTACTGATTTCTCTGCTTCCCTTTATACTCACATCTGCCAGAAAATGTGAAAACTCACAAGGATCAAGGAAGCACATTCCTTACCTTTTACCCTTTTATAAGTCATTGGATTTTGATGCTAGTGTAGACTGAGGCTACCTCAATCTCTAATCATCTATGATGAAGTTTTGCAGAATAATTTGTCTCAAATAGAAAGTTTATGTTCACTTATTGAATGGGTATTTCAACATTAAAATCACCTTTGCAGATTGAAATCTGAAAAAATGGCTTTGTGGATTAAAATTTTATAGTGGCTTAAAATTTTTTGAATAAAAATTCTAAAATTGTGTTTAGACAGTCCATAATATGCTTTAAACTTTTCCTGGGAACAAGGCAGGGAATAGATGAAATGAAGGAATGAAGTCTGCAATATCCTTTTAAAGTATTTTGATCCCTGTGTCACCTACTAAAAAAGAGAGAAATTGAAAAAAAGGTCATTGTGTGTTTCTACAGCTTTAGGCACAGATATTACATATTTTTACTGAAGAAAAAAAAAGAGTCTACATAGAGGAAGAACTTTGTGACAGGTGAAAAGGAATAATGAGAAAATTCTAAAGGAATCACATCAGTAGCATTTTTTTAGTTCTAGGAGCTGGTGAAGTCCAAAGCTGGGGCTATTTGGAAATCTTTATTATTTTTATGGTGATTTAAATCCTCGCCTGTTGTTTTAGGAATTGCTAAGCTTCTGAATATGACCACACTCAAAAACTCTTACCTGTCTGGTTCTGACCAACAGCTTTAGGGTGGCAGCTTCAGAATTTGCCAGGAGATAAGAAAAGATGTTCATTTGGTTAATCATTTCAGGTCTTATCTTTGTTAACATAAGTAACCTTAGAACTGATTCTTTATCATTAAGATAAAGTCAAAATATGGCTTTGGTATATGATTATAATGCATATGAAGCCATCTGTTATTATTGACACCTCTGGTTCCTTCAAATTCCTTGATGTATAAGTGCTCACAGCTAAGTGACTTCTTAGCAAGAAAATAAATGACAGTTCACTTCAGGTCAAACTTAATGCAAGATGCTTCTTTGAGAAGAGTTTGTTATATAAGTGAATAAAATTTGGTTTCTTCCTATGAGCAGTTCTGAATCTAGTGGGGGAGAGAGTAAGGTAATATACAGGGACAACCTGACTTGCTTTAGGTATGGTGGAACAATAACGGAACTTTGTAAATCATCTTAATTTATCCATAATGATTTTGAAATTAAGACACCTGGACAATAACTTTTTTTTTTTGACAATAACTTAAATAAAAGGTGAAAAGTGGTTTAACATTATAAATAAGTTTTGAGTGTATTGCAAAGTCAGAAGGATTCACTGGGTGGGTGTGTTCAGGAAAGGGTGGATATGAAATTAGTTGGTCTATTCTAAAAGTATTTTCTTTTCCTTTAAGTTCTTTAAGACATTGCTCCACTGTCTATTTGCATTGTTTCTGAGAAATGTGTTTTATGCTTACTTATGTTCTGCTATTCATAATGTGAATTTTTTTCTTTGAATGTATTTAAGATTTTCCTTTTATTTCTGGTGTTGAGCCATTTGATTTTGATATGCCTTGGTATCGTTTTTGAATGGAGTTTTTTGTGGATCTTGAATTTATGGGTTTCAGGTTTTCATCAAATTTACAAAATTCTCAGCATTGTCTTTCTTTTCTTTTTTTTTAAAAGGCAGAGAGAAGCAGGCTCCATGCAGGGAGCCCGATGAGGGACTTGATCCCAGGACTCCAGGATCACGCTCTGGGCTGAAGGCAGACACTCAACTGTTGAGCTACCCAAGCATCCCTTAGCGTTGTCTTTTAAAAAAATTTATATCAACCCTGTTTTTTCTGCTCTTCAGGGACTCCAATTACACAGATGTGAACTTTCTTGAGGTTGTTTCACAGCTCACTGATATGCTCTGCATTTTTCTTTTGATTCACTTTTCTCTCAATTTGGATGCTTTCTATTGCTGTGTCTTTAGGATCACTAATCACATCTTTTGGAATGTCTAATCTGTAGTTAATTAATGTATAATTAATTATACATAATACATAATGTAATATATATATATTATAACCAGACACTATAGTCTTTATCTGATCTTTCAAACCCCTACTTATCTTTTTTGAACAAATGGAGTACAGTTACAATAATTGTTTTAATGTTCTCAATGGCTAATTCTGACATCTTTGGCATCAGTTTTGACCATTGATTTTTCTCTCATTATGGTTGTATTTTCCTGCTTTTTTGCATGAATGGTAATTTTTAATTGGATGTTAGGCATTGTGAATTTTACCATGTTTAGTGATAGATGTTTTTGTATTCTTATAAATATTATTTAAAAAAATATTTATTTATATATTCATGAGAGACACACACAGAGACCTACGCAGAGGGAGAAGCAGGGTCCTTGCAGGGAGCCAGATGCAGGACTCGATCCTGGATCTCAGGATCATGCCCTGAGCTGAAGGCAGATGCTCAATCGCGGAGCCACCCAGATGTCCCTCTTATAAATATTCTTGAGCTTTGTCTGGAACACAGTTAAATGACTTGGAAAGAAAATGATACTTTTTTCCCCCAATAAATAAATAAATTTAAGTTAGTTAACATATAGTGTAGTATTAGTTTCAGGAGTAGAGTTTAGTGATTCATCACTTACATATAACACTCAGTGCTCATTATAGCAAGTACCCTCCTTAACATCCATCACCCATTTAGCCCCACCCCTCCACACAACAGTACAATACTTTCGAGACATTCTTTGTAGATTTGTTAGTTGGAACAGGAACACTGTTCAGTTTAGGGCTAATTATTTCCACTACTGAAGCAAGTTCTTTCCATGTGGTCTACCCAGTGCATCATGACTCCTGAAAGTTCTCCAGTTTGGCTGTTGAGAATGGCACTATTCCCAGCCTTGTGGGAGCATCAAGTGCTGTTATCTATAATCTTTTCAGTATTTCCTTCTCTAACCTCAAATTGTTTCCTCATGTGTGTGTACTGACTAGTACTCAGCTAAATAATCGACGGGGACCCTCTGCACATCTAGGTTTTTTTTTCTCTGTGCAACTCCTTTTCTTCAATATCCTGTCCTGCAAGTTCTAGTTGCCTTGGTCTCTCCAGATTTTCAGATCCATTTCCTTTAGGAAGTCCCCTAACCTCACTGCATTGGGTTTCAAAACTTTCTTAAGGCATAAACCTGGGGAAATTTTAGAGCTAATTTGTTACTTGCCTCTCAAGAATCATTGTTCTTTATTGCCTGATGTACCTTGCAAGCTATTATTTTATAATTTTGTCCACCTTTTCATGTTTCAAGAAGGATAAATCCAATCCCTATTACTCTGGCCATCTTGGCCAGAAGTGGAAGTTCTGGAAGGGACTATTAACTGGATGAATAATGTAAGTATTTTGAAGTTGCCAAAATTATATTATGTCTAAGCCAACTTGAATTTTTATTTTATACTACCTGCCATGAAAAGTTGGAATTAGCAGTTGGAAAGATCTAGATTTGAATCTTGAAACTCTCATTCAAAAGGTATGTGATTTTGGGCAACAGCTTGTAAACTTCCCTCAACCTCAGTTTGATCTTTGATGAAATGAGATGGGAAAAATTTAAGCCCAGAGGATTCTATGCAGTACTGCTTTTTTTTTTTTTAATATTTATTTATTTATTCATGACAGACACAGAGTGAGAGAGAGAGGCAGAGACATAGGAGGAGGGAGAAGCAGACTCCATACCCGGAGCCCAATGCGGGACTTGATCCCGGGACTCCAGGATTGCGCCCTGGGCCAAAGGCAGGCACCAAACCGCTGAGCCACCCAGGGATCCCCTACGCAGTATTGCTTTTTATATCAAAATATAAACGGTAGATAGGGTGATGCTAAAACAAATGAGACTTAATCTATAGTTTGTATTTCATGAAATACCTAAAAATAATGAGATAGATCTATATGTATTCTTAGGAAAAATGTTAATAACATATTGTTGGTGAGTAAGGCATTTTGCAGAAAAATGTGTGGGATGTGAAGTAATTTTTAAAATTATTTTTAAAAGATTTTATTTAATCATTCATGAGAGATAGGCAGAGATATAGGCAGGGGGAGAAGCAGGCTCCTTGTGGGGAGCCTGATCTGGAACTCAAACCCAGGACCCTGGGATCATGACCTGAGCCAAAGGCAGACGCTCAATCACTGAGGCACCCAGGTGCCCCTCCCTGCTATTTTATAACTTCTCAAAACAATTGATAATTTCCCCTCTCCATTTATACTTTTTACCTTGCTGAAGATAAGATGACTCTACTCAACCTTGGAGTTGATTATGCTGCCATATTGGCTCTAATCCTATAGATTTTACTGTGGTTCCCGTCTATTGAAATAATGCCCAGCAGAGTAGGAAAAATGCAATTTGATTTATTTACAGGGGATTTGTCATTAGATTTTTTCCCCTGCAGGCTAGTGCAGGCTGATTTTTTTGCCAAGTGATTTCTTCACAGAGAGAGTTTATATTTGATGTCTATGGGAGTAGTACCTTTTCCCTGGAGCATCTGTGACTCTTGATGCTGAAATAGGATTAAAAAAAACCAAATAAACAACCCCCGCCCCCAAAACCCAACCTCATTAGTTAGCTTTCTGCTGAAGGAGAGAGGGGTTTCCCAAAGGGGAAAGTGTTCATGTTGCAAACCTTGGGAGACTTTTTATTGACTCTCTGTGTGTTTGTGTGTAATGAAGGCATTTTTATAATGTCTGCCATTCCCACGTTGAAATAATCCTTGTTAGTACTTGATTACTATTCACAATTGTTGAGAGTTTTTAGTGCCAGGTACTATTCATTAGCTTACCTATCTATTACTAACAAACAAGCAAACAAAAAAATCTCATGAGATATGTACTATTATGGGAAATAAGGTTTGAAAGACCAACTAACTTGTAAAGGGACACTGCTGATGAGTGTCAGGGTTGGCATTATCAACAACATACTAAACTATTCAAAATTCTGTGCTCTTATATTCTACTTTCCTGTGGACCATACTACTAAAGAAACACTCTGCATATATAGATAGTTATAGATATTTGGCTCTGACTAATGTTACTGAATCAACACCTCCAGGGCTAGGATATTATCATTTGCACTTTAAAAACTTTTTGTGGGGATTCCTGGGTGGCTAAGTGGTTTAGTGCCTGTCTTTGGCCCAGGGCATGATCCTGGAGACTTGAGATCGAGTCCCACATCAGGCTCCCTGCATGGAGCCTGCTTCTTCCTCTGCCTGAGTCTCTGCCTCTCTCTCTCTCTGTCTCTGTCTCTCATGAATAAATAAATAACATCTTAAAAAAAACTTTTTGTGATCATTTGAATGCTGCTATCTACAACTGATATTTAAAGACCACTAGTGTAGGCGACATTCTCACATAACTTCCAGTTAGAAAGCTGTTTATATTATTGTATTTTATCTTCATTTCTTCATTCAATATTTATAGAATACCTACTGTCTCTAAGTCTTTACACCAGATGTTAGAAGGTTATACAAAGACAATGTATCTCAACTACCTTATAAATGATATTGAGGGTCTTTAGGCAAGTAAATAATGTAGACAGGAAGTTATAAATAATAAATAATGTTTATTGTTGCAAATAAAGTGCTATGAGATTCAGTGGAAGAAGGAATTACCTTCTTAGAGAGTTGGCAGGAACAAGTGCTAAGCTCGGAAAACTTCAGGGAGAGACTGACTCTTGAAGTAGCAGTACAATTTGGGCATACAAAGGTGTGCTGTTTCAAAGATTATGGAGAGGGCCACATGGAGAAGAACTATGGATAGACTCTAAGAGCTGGGAGCAACATCTGGTTAATGGCCAACAGGAAGGCAGGAATCTGTTACAACTGCAAAGAGGTAAATTGTTCCAATAATATGAGGAAGCTTGGAAGTGGAGCCCCAGTTGAGGCTTCAGATGAGTTCCCAGTCCTGACTGACACCTTGATTGTAGCATCTCAGAGGATGCAGTTAAGCAGTGTCCATATTCTTGACCCATAAAACTATAATATAATCATCATGTTTTAAGCCCTTAAATTTATAGAAATTTGTTATGCAGCAATAGATACAGATTTTGGAATTACAACAATACACATTTATTTCCCTATTAAGGAATATTCATTTTCTTGATCTCATCTTCCTAAACAATGCTGCAATAAGTATCTTTAAATAAATGGCCTTATAGACTTGAACTTTTATTTCCATATATCAATTTGCTAGTCTGAAATTCTGAATTGAAGAGTTTTTCTTTGTTTTAAAAACATATTGTCAGATTCCTTCTAGAGTGAAGTAACACTTCAATTTCCCATTAACAATGGGTGAGAGCATCATATTCCTTACATCACAGCAATTAATAGGTGTTATCATTCTTTTTTCGGTTTTTGCCAGTTACACTGGTGTAAACTATTTGTCTCATTGTTACTTTATTTGCAGCTCAGTATTAGAAAAACTGAGCAACTTTTCCTATGTTGTTTGGCTCCTTGGTTTTGATTTCTTAAACATTGGCACTGTGAGTCTGGTTGTTTACAAGTGTAAAGAATTAGAAACTACTGATCAAACTAGAAGGCCTTCTTTCGAATCCCTTTTAGGGCTTCCTTCACATCTTGGTTTCTCAGGCTGTAGATGAGGGGGTTTAACATGGGGATCATAATGCCATAAAACACAGAAGCCATTTTTTCTTGCTCTTGAGACTCCTTGGTCCCATGGTGCAGGTACATGTAAGAGAGAGTCCCATAGAAAATTATGACTGCTGTCAAGTGGGAGGCGCATGTGGAGAAGGCTTTCTTCCTCCCTGTAGCAGAAGATATCTTCAGGATGGAAGCCAGAATATATATGTAGGAAAATATGACAACCAGCACAGTGAACATCAAGTTAAACCCCACAAAGACAGTTAGTAGCATGATGTTGAAGTCAATGTTGGAGCACGAGAGGGCAAGGAGTGGGGGTTCATCACAGAAAAAGTGGTTAATTTTATTGGATTTGCAAAAGTTCAATGAAAAAGCAAAACTTGTGTTTACAGAGGCATTCAAGAAGCCTATGAAGTATGAGCCAACCAGGAGTTGAATGCAGACTGCCTGGGACATGACTGTCGGATAGCGGAGTGGGTTGCAGATGGCCACATACCTGTCCACTGCCATTGCAGCCAGGATGTAGCAGTCGGTTGTTGCAAAAGCTCCATAGACTAGTAATTGCACCATACATCCCGTGAATGAGATGGATTGCTCTGTTTCTACAAGGTTTTGCAGCATCTTGGGAGTGATAGCAGAGGTGTAGCAGAGATCCACAAATGCCAGGTGTTGGAGGAAAAAGTACATCGGTGTATGAAGGCGAGAATCAATCTTGATGAGTAGGATCATCCCAATATTCCCCATTAGGGTGGCCACATAGATCACTAGAAATACTATGAAGAGGACATGCCAAGACTTGTGTTGACCAGCAAATCCCAGGAGGATGAATTCAGTTACTTTAGTGCCATTGTTTTGTTCCATGGCTAGCAAAGTTTAAGCATCAGCTGAAAAGGAGCAAAGAAAGAAGAGAAAGCTAAAGCCATGTGATCCTTTAGTTTTGGAATTGGCAATGATATAATATTTGGTTTCACAGTGGAGTCAGAAGATACTTTCTATGCGATAATTGACTCTGTATTTAAAGTCTATATCTTGACATCTGACTTAGATAACTTAGATCTATACTTTGGGGAAATTGCCATGGATCAGTTTCTTTGTTTTCAGGGTACAAACTGACTTCTTAATTATATTAAGAATTTAAGCTTTTCTTAAACATATATCTTAAATCATCAATTAGGGAACATATAAAATCATAAATTTAAAAATTAAGCTTTCTTGGGGCATCTGGGAGGCTCAGCTGGCTAAGCATCTGCCTTCAGCTCAGGTCATGATCCTGGAGTCATGGGATCGAGCCCCACATTGGTTCCCTGCTAAGCAGGGAGTCTGCTTCTCCCTCTCCCTCTGCCCCTCCTCCTCATGCTTTCTCTCTCTGAAATCAATAAAAAACTAAAAAAATAAAAATAAAAATAAAAATTAAGCTTTCGTTTATGCTGCATACATTTTAATTCACAAATCCCAATTTACATAAATACAAATTATTATGTGTGAAAATCTTGAGTTACTCATAAATTTCTACATGACCTCGCTCTAATTTATTTCTGTATTCTCATTTTACTCTTTCTGCCTCCTTAGTAATTTTGCTCTGGCCAGTCATGGACTCATCCCAAGTAGAGTCTTTTATGCAAATGTTTATCAAAGTATCTATAGTAAACGATCATTTTCTTTGCAAAATTGTAATATTTTGTGTACCAATATTTTTGCATATAGCAATAAAAATTATCAGCATTGTCAAAATTCTGCAATAATTTTAAATAGTCTCATTTTTAATAGTTATCACATCATAGAGTGGAAACGAAGAGTCCAGTGAGCTGTACATACCAAATTGTTCTCAGTTTTAACAATCAGATATGTCAGCCCATCTTTTTAGGAAATTAGTGGATGCATGGGGAGAACCTATGATTAAACAAACTTTGCTTTCTTCTCAGGAAAGAAACATCAGAAGCAGAGAAAAGTATTTTCCGTCAGTAATCAAGACCTATTTGTATTTATCTCAGGAATGAAAGCATTTTTAACATTGACATTTTATTGACATAATTTGCCATATTACTATATTCTTTAAAAAGCCATATGATCTTCTCAATAGATACAGAATAATTATTTGGTAAAATTCAGTAAATTCCCATGATCAAATAGAACACAGATAAAAAGAGGCAGGGACCGTCTTTACCTGGTAAAGGCTACCTACCACATTGCTGGACTAAATATTATATTTACTATTAAATCATGAGATGTAATGCTTATATTTTGCTGTAAGCCAGGACACAATGCAGGAGACATGAAAGGTAAAATGATTATGAGGAAGAAACATAACTTATTGTTTTTAGATAATGTAATCGTCTCTATAAAAAATCCTGGAAACTAGACAGATAAATTCTTAGTAAGCCTAGTAAAGTTACTTAATAGTAGTTTAATATATAAAAATCAATCACATTTCTTTTCACCAGAAAGAATTCAAAAGTGTTATTTAAAAATTTATATTTACAATAACATCAAAATAAAGTACCTAGACATAAATCTAAGAAGGAATGCTCATGACGTTATTGAGATAATACAACTTTATTTAAAGGCTTAAAGAAGATCCAAACACAGACCAGGATCATGGATAGTAACTCAATATTATAACATTACATTTCCCTCCCATACTAATCTACAAATTCACTGTAATTCCAATCAGATTTTGAAAGAATTTCACATATATCTTGTCAAAGTTATTCTAAAATTTATTTGGGAGAGAAAAAATCTAAAAAACCTTAAGCCAATTTTTAAAGGACAACAAGGTGATAAACTTATTCTATCAGATATCAGACCCTTTTAAAAAGTGGTAATAATAAAGACATTACGGTATGGTATGGAATAAGGGTGGACAAATGGATCAATGAAACTGATAAAAAGGAATAATAAACAAGTCTACAGGTCTATGGAAGCTTGATGTATGAAACCAAGACCATGTACTTGAGTGAAAAATGGTCCAGTAAACTAGTGCTGTAAATGTTTATACGTATGAAAAATAATATTGTATTCCTCCTTTATATTTTACAAAAATAATTTCCAAATGGATTAAAGATGTGAATTGTGAGGCTTTGAGAATAATACAATGAAATATCCATGCTTTAGATATAGAGAAAAGTATTTAAACAGAACATGAATGCACAAAAAATAAAACATTAGAATTCAAACGTATTTAAATTAAAAATAGCAACAATATGAAAGAGAAAAGACCAAATATTGACTAGAAGTTTACTCAGGTAAATTTGTTTGCAATACACATAAATGTTAAAGAATTAGTATCCAGTATATCTAAAGAATGTCTATAAATTATCCTAAGGGAAAAATTAAAAAATATATAATCAAGATAGTTATAGAAGAGAAAAGCTAAATAGTCAATAGAAATATGAAAATACACACAACTCACTAGTAATTTGATAATTGTGTATTTTTAAAAAAGATTTTATTTTTTTATTCATGAGAGACATAGAAAGAGAGGCAGAGACATAGGTAGAGGGAGAAGCAGATTCCATGCAGGGAGCCCAACGCGGGACTCGATCCTGGGGCCAGGATCACGCCCTGAGCCAAAGGTAGATGCTCAACTGCTGAGCCATCCAGGTGTCCCGATAATTGTGTATTAATGCTGCACTGAAATATAGTTTTGCATTCTTCAGTTCAAAGTGCCAAGTTTTGGTGAGGACATGGTCATATATTTCTGGTGAGAAGGCAAATTAGCACAGTCATGTTAGAGGCAAATTTGGAAAAATAAGTAAAATTAAATATATACCTCCCAGGATTTCCATCATAGGTACATATTCTAGAGAAATTCTTGACCACATGAACAAGGATATATAAATATATACATGTATACGTACACATGTAAGTGTATACATATATACTCTTACACACACAAGAAGCATTGTTGATCATAGAAAAAATATAAGCTATTAAATAAATCAGTGAAAATTCAGTAAACTGGTGCCACAACATCTATGTGGATAAATTTCTCAAATGGATTGCTGAGTAATAAAAAGAAGTTGCAGAAGTTAGGTGATGGCTTCATGAATGGTTGTTACATTATCTTAAATATATTTTCATGCAACTTAAATACTATACAGTAACAAAAATCCCTCACAAAGGAAAGAAAGAAAACCACATCCCCAGTACATCAGTAGAAAGCTCCTGTACCTGAGGTCAGTAATGCCAGGCAGAGCTGAAGCTCTGTAGATGAGATGGTCGATTTCTTATAAGAATGTGACTTTAGTGGTGGGGAGTATAACAAACTAAACCTTGTGTCAATGTTTCTTGGGCAACCTGGTTCTTTCAAATACCTTGAGGAATAAACAGAGTGGCATAACTTTGTAGTGGTGGAAAAAGAAATAATTCTTTTTTTTTAAAGAAATAATCTTTTTGATATTTAGTGAGGGCTAAGGGTTGAAATGCAGTCCTTTCAAGGACCTTCCAACAGTGGGTAAAAGCACTTGTCAGGGAAAGCTAAAACTGGTCATGGGTCCACTCAACTTAGAATCTTGATATTTACCATTTCAATTTAATCATTTTAAATTTAAATAAAAGTATGAAATATTGGGGGACATTTTTCAAGAGCTATGGAAAACCAGTACAAGGGATACCCCTTACTTCACACAAGCCAAGTACCTGAGTATTATGAATGGGATTAACCTATTCTAAACCTTGGTGCTTCTGAAGCTTCTTTTATATTCAGCACCATGTGGTAGAAGGGAAAGGAAATCGGCTGACCTGGGTTTGAATTCTGGTCACCCCACCTCACAGATACAAAGGATGTATATAACTCCCCTTGGCCTCAGTTCCATTGTCTATAAAATGGGATCACAGAAATAATTAGAAGGTCATGATTTTTATTGTAACACTGCTTATAAAAGCAAACATTTAGAAATAGAGTTAAATAAATCAGAACAGATTTATATTATTGGATCAATGCACTGTCCAAAAAGTAGGCGATAAATATGTGCTGGTCTTATGGAATATTGCTTCTGTCATGTTGTCAAATGAGTAAAGCAAGCTTCAGAATAATAACTGAAGTGTGGACCCATTTTTTTAAAAAAGATTTATTTATTTATTTGAGTGGGGGAGGTAAAGAAGGAGAGGGAGAGGTAGAGAATCTCCAAGGAGCCCCACACAGAGCTTGATCCCACGAACCTGAGATCATGACTTGAGCTGATATCGAGTCAGCTGCTTAACCAACTGAGCCACCCAGGTGCCCTAAGTCTGGGCCCTTTTAAAAACAAAAATGTTTATTTTCATTCATTCTCTGTTTCTCATTTTATCTATCCATGAAAAAGCTCAAGAAGGATTCACATCAAATATTTAGTGGTAATCCTTCAGCATGGGAATGGAGAGTCTTTAGACATAAATTTCATCATCTTTTCTTTTTGAAATAGCTTTGTTTTAAAAAGGAAGAGGAAGAGAAAGAAAAAAGACTACTTGTAATGATGTGAAAAAGTGAGGAATTTTAATGTAAATTCCCAACACAAGGCTGAGCACTGAATAGCTACTCAGAATTGGTCATAATAGTACCTGCAAATAATATATGAAAAACATATAATTTTCACTCATTCATTAAATTTTTCTCTTTTAAAAACATTTATTTATTTATTTATTTATTTATTTATTTATTTGAGAGAGAAAGAGAGAGAGTGAGAAAAGAAGAGAGAGAGAGAATGAGCAGGGGGAGATGAAGAGGGAGAGAAAGAAGCAGACTCCCTGTTGAGCAGGGATCCAAATGTAGGGCTCAAGCCTAGGACCCTGGATCATGACTTGAGTGGAAGGAAGATATTTAACCAATTGAGCCACCCCAGTTCCCCTTTCATTCATTTAATCTTTCAATCGTTAGTTCATTGCTTTGTTTTACTTACACCAGATTTGTCTCTAGTTTCTGTTTCTGCAGCCGATGCAGGCTGATTGCCACCATGGTCTCTCTATGTGCTTTCTTCTAATTGGGGAGTTTATAGCTGGGGCCTAAGGGATCAATACTGGCTCCCTCAGGAATCTGAGGTTCCAGGGGCTGAGTTGGAATTGGAATGAACAATGGTTAGTAGTTATTTTATGCTGAAGAACATTTAAGCTTTCTAGAAAGAATACACTTAATTCCTGTTACTGTCATTAAGGATATGTATGCATGTTGCCTTGTTATAAAACAACTCCTCAACATTTTTTTTTCTTGTTATCAATCAGGTTGAACAAGTGTTTTTTTAAAAGATTTGTTTATTTATTTGAGAGAGAAAGTGGAGAGGGCAGAAGGAGAGAATCTTCAAGCAGACTCCTCACTGAGCTTAGCCAGAGATGGAGGTGGGGCTCAATCTCATGACCCAAGAGATCATGACCTGAGTTGAAACCAAGAGTCGGATACTTAACCAACTGAGCCACCTGGTTGAACACTTTAAATATGTATAAGAATCTGTGTTTTAGATTCAGAAAATTGACCTTGTTACCATAATCAGCAAATAACATGGTTATCTAAAAAAAAAGGAATCAAAGCTAATCTAAAGTTAGGAGCATATGTCCCTAATGTGATGAATAAGGTTACTAGTATTTGAACATATTTTCTATTAGCACCTTGCTTTTTTTTTTTAGCTTATTGTTGCTGCTGTCATACTTTATTATTTATTTATTTATTTATTTATTATTGAAGTTTGCTTTGCCAACATATAGTATAACACTCAGTGCTCATCTCATCAAGTGCCCTCCTGAGTGCCCGTTACCCAGTTGTCCCATGCCCCCTCCTGCCTCCCCTTCTATTACCCTTTGTTCGTTTCCCAGAGTTAGGAGCCTCTCATGTTTTGTCACTCTCTCTAATTTTTCCCACTCATTTTCCTTCCTTTGATCATTGTTTATTTGAAGAAAAAAATCTGCTCTTGATTTCGTCTTTCTTTTTCTTCTTTTTTTCCCTAAAAATGAATATATTTTAAAAATAAGCTCTGAAAAAAAATAAGCTCTGGATAAAGATACTTTTTCTTCCAATTGCACTTTACACCATCAGAATTTTCAGATAATAGAATAAGCTATTTTGAGAAGGTTTTTGGCTATGAAGTTACTAGGGTTAAACTTTTAATTTAATCAATGAGAGTAGAAGGCTAGATTCAGGGAGTCCATAGCTTTTGATTAGCAAGCATACCTGTGAAGGAGAATTATGGTCAAAAGGCCAGTGAATCAATATTCAACATTACTTATTGCATGACCAGTGCCTCAGTTAGAAATATGTTGTACTCCTGGTAGGAAAAAAATCCAAGTTACTTTGGCTCAGTGAAACAGGGACTTATTTTTCCTGTATAACAATAGTTTGGAAGTTTTGACTTGCATTTTTTTTTACATAGGAAAAGTAATAATTTTAATCTGGAATTATTTAATTTCATTTGACCTGATTGATCTCAAATTTTTAAGTATCCTGTCTTTGTTGATTTGAGTTCTAACAAAATAAAAACAGTAGATAAAATAACTGTCATGTAATGTTTTGAAGGAAAATCTACAGAGACATTTCCTTTACCATGAAAATTTGGGTAAAATACATATGTATTTGAAAATGGCACCTTAATTTAAAAGAATTACACACAGAACCAATTATGTTAGAGATTTAGAATAGTAAAACTGAAATATTAAATAAAATCCATCTTATAAATTTGAAATTGAGTTCACCAAACAGCCAAAAGAAGCTTAATTGGGATTGACATTTCATTTTTTAATTGTCTTGTCATATTTTTCCCCCAAATTAAACTGACAGATGAAGTAGTAGCTTCTCGTTTTCTAAAAACTCAAGTAAAACTAGAGTTATGGGTCAAACTACTCTCTTCAGTCATTCATTGACTTCCATTTTTGTGATTTGCTTTGTCTTTCCCACATGTTGGTTGCCTCATAGTCTAACCTGTCTACTGTAGTTCTAGATGTCACATTCCTTTTCAAAACAGAAAAAAGAATCCAGGAATGTAGGGTGACAACTGTGTATGTGTGTGTGTGTGTGTGTGTGTGTGTGTATTTTTTCATTAGGAAAATGCAAGCTTTCCCCAAATCTTGCAGTCTTCTATTCACATTTCATTGGCTAGAAATGTGTATGGGTAGCAGAGATCTCAGTGTCTTGTACACCACCTCCTCAGCTACTTGGTTTCATGCATCTCTGGTGGACAATGTTGTCTATGCTACTAGTGATGGTTTCCCCTGATATCTCTCAGCTTCTCTGCCTCAGAAATATCTCTGAAGCTGTGGAAGACCTTGGGTGACCTTCCAGTGATGGGACAGAAGGATTGAATAATTGTTTTGTCCTTTAGAGACTGAGACTGAGTCTTAGTTCCCAGGGTGTAAGCCAGCTAAATGATTCGCCCTTTCCTTGCTTCTGTCTTTCTATAGCTTACTCTTCTTGCTCTCTGCTGCTTGGGAGAGACCAACAAAAAGGTTAGCAAACTGCGTAGCCTGAGGTAACCCCACCAAAAAGGTTGGCAAACTGCATAGCCTGAGGTACAGTTCCCACTGAACTCATGTCACGTCAGACACCAGTCAAAAGTCCAGGGGTCCCTAGGGCCACCCCCATTTGTGGTTGGTTACAAATGTTGGGGCCTTTCCCCAATCGCCTTCAGGTTTGATAATTCACTAGAATGACTCACTGAATTCCAGTGATATGGACTGAATGTTTGTGCCCTTCCAAATCCTTCTGTTGAAATCCTAACTTTTAATGTGATGGTATAAAGAGGCAAAGGCTTAGTGAGGAGGAGGCACATCTCCAGGGTGCAGCCCTGATCCCCTTTTTTACCATTGAGGACACAGTAGAGGTTAGCATCTGCCACCCAGAAGGCAGCTCTCATCAGACCCTGACCTTGCTGGCACCCTGATTTCAGACTTCTAACTCCCAGAACTCTGAGAAATAAATTTGTATTGTTTAGAAGCCACTCAAGCTATGGTAATTTGTAATAGAGCCCAAACTGGCTAACACATCAGGAAAGAACTATACATACGATTTTAGTTTTAATATAATAGAAAGATACAAGCTGAACGTAACCAAAGGAATAAATGCATGGGGCAAAGTTTGTTGAGGATCCAAATACAAAAACTCCATCGTCCTCAGAGATGTATTACTCTCCTAAATGTCAACATGTAGCAACACACATGGAGTATTGCTGACCTGGGAGACTAACCTTTAGTATCCAGTTTCTTTGTGGCTCTATATATGACACTTTGCTCATGTGGTTGATCTTTCATTCTCAACCTGTTCTGGAGGTTGGGGTTAATACCTTTAGTCCCAAGTTCCTCTGGAAGTTGGAACTGATGAAGCATGTTTCAAAGCTTCCATCATAAATCATAATGTTAGATTGTCCAGTGGCCAAATTCTCCAGGCAAACAAAGACATTCCTATTAGGAAGGACATCCCAGGGGCTTACAGATCACCCTGGTAGCTGAAGACAAAGCCCAGACTGCTCTTTAGGTTAAGGCTAATTCTCCACATACACCTCCAGCATATGCTACCTTTACCCAAGTCTGTAACCCAGGAATGCAAACCAAGATACATACCATCTTAGCTACAAAGAAAGCCGAGAAGTGTAATATCTTTTTACCTGGATGCATCACCTTCCACACAAACTAGAAGTTCTTTTTTGAAGTAGTAAGAGGAGAACAGACGACTAGTTGAATTTTGCAGCAGCTAGTAAATACTCATAAGGGATGGTGAGTAGCTTTTTTGTCTTTCAACTTCTGTAGGTTTTCTCTTCTCTGTGTCATTTTTGTTCCAAACTTTTGTGTATGATGCTGTATTTTCTTCCATCTTGGTCTAGACTAATATTTCCATAAAGTTAGCCATCTTGCTAATTATTGACTTCAAATTTTGGTTGAAGAATTGAGCCTCTATCATAATGTTTTAGAGACAGTTGCTGGACTCAAAACACCCTTATGAAAAAAGTATAGCTGGTGATTTATGAAACAATGTGTGATTAATTATACATCAGACCATTACTACTCTATACTTGGGGGAGGAAGTTTCTCTTTTGGATAAGTGCTAACAATCACTAACCATTCTTTGGTCACAGCCAAGATCAACTATTTCCTCCTTCATATAAATTTTAGGGATTTCACTGCTTGTGTCCATTTGTCATAGAACCTATTTCCTTTTGGGATTTCTTTCACTTTGGTATTGAATGCAGAGTACTGTGTGACTCTCCATTTTGCACCCTATGTCCAATTTGGTCACTCAGATTTCTTAACATGTATTAAGTTTTTCTTTGTTTTATCATCTTTCCTCTCCAGCTTTACTAAAATATAATTGGCAAATTTGTATATATTTGAGATGTACATCTTGATAGTTTGACATAAGTATCCATTGTGAAATGATCACCAAAATCAAACCTGTTGACATAGCTATCACTTTACATGATTATAATTTTCTTTTTTCTGCCCTCTTAGCAAATTTCAAATATAAAATACAGTATTTTAATAATAGACAGTATGTTGTACATTAGTCTCTGATTTTACAGGGCCTCAGGATACCCTTTGTCTACTTTGCCAATGTACTTTCTAACAATTGTCTCTGATCCTGGTCTTTGAAGGTACTTGGACCTTCCCTTTATAGGAAGTGTCCTCCTTTACAAAAGTGGAGTCTTTGCTGAGAAGATTTTGGCCATCCCACATTAACTCCAGGTTAATTTTTTATCTTCTTTCAGAATTTTTTAGAATTTATTTATTTATTTATGAGAGACACAGGGAGAGGCAGAGACATAGGCAGAGGGAGAAGAAGGCTTGAGCAGGGAGCCTGATGCGGGACTTGATAAGGAGACCCTGGGATCATGCCCTGAGCTGAAGTCAGACACTCAACCGCTGAACCACCCAGGTGTCCCTCTTCTTTCAGAATTAATGCAGGATACCATATTTGAAAAATATATCTTCTATGGCTTCTCTATATTCATGTGGGGGTTTCCACTACTTATCCTCAATCTACCTACTAAAACTCTTCTGTCAACAATTTATCTTTCTGATTCAAAGGGCTCTTGGCCTGCCTCCCTTCAACTTCTTGTTAAATTCCTATGCTTTAAGGTATTTGTCTAGACTACAATGACTTATGCCTTTCATAAGAGAATTGTTTAGGTCTTTGGATCCATCTACATTCTAGTTTTTCTATCTTTATTGGGGACAGATACAGAAAATGTTTCTGGAAGTGCCCTTACCTTATGCAAGAAAGAGATGGATTCAGAGTAAAGAGAGTAATGAGAACATAAGTAATTACATAAGAAGTAAGTGTTTTTAAGTAGAGAATGTACTAATATAAGACTATTAAGTAGGACATATAGCCAAAGTCATCAGGGATCTTTCAATGCAGTACATTTATTTTACATTCAGGCTTATGCAATAATTGGAACAGAACATATGAAGAGTTTCTTTGTAGACAATTTAGGGAAATAGTTTAAGTGAATGGAAAATAATGAACTTCAATTTTAACATTGATTATGTACAAAATTGAGGTTTTCTATTCTTTAAGAACATATCTGAAATATATTTGAAGCAACTAATACTTTGTGAAGTCTGTACATGATTTTTAATATTTAAATAATCTCAATAAAGTACAGACAGTATGAGACATATTTCTCAAACTATATTCAGGGGAAAATTAGTCCCATGAGATGTTACTATATTTCTTGCATTTTAAGAACTCATCTATTGAAAGAGGTAGCATTGGCTTAAGATGGTAACATGTTGCCAATTTCAGAAACATTACACAGTGGTCAAACATCCCTACTTGATGCTTCAATGTGCTGAATTTTAAAAACTTGGGTCCAACCTAGAAGAACTTCTTCCTCATCACTTTTAGAGCCTCTTTTACCTCCTTATTTCTCAAACTATAGATCAAGGGGTTCAAAAAAGGAATCACAATGCCGTAAAATACAGAAGTCACTTCCATATTCTCCTGGGAATTATTAGCCTGAGGCTGTAAGTACATGTATGATAGGGTTGTATAGAAAATGATGATGGCTGTCAGGTGGGAGGAGCACGTGGAGAAGGCTTTTTTCCTCTCGGTAGCAGAAGATATCTTCAGGATGGCAGCCATGATATATATATAGGAAGAGATGACAACTAGCACAGTGAACATCAAGTTAAATCCCACAAAGACAACAAGGAGCATGATGTTGATGTCAATGCTGGAGCATGAAAGGGCCAGAATTGGGGGAACATCACAGAAAAAGTGATTGATGGTGTTAGATTTGCAAAAGTACAGTGAAAATGTAAAACCTGTGTGCACAGAAGCATTTATTGAACCTATGATATATGAACCAGCTACTAGTTGGATGCAGACTCTTCGGGACATGATCATGGGATAGTGAAGTGGGTTACAGATGGCTACATAACGGTCCACTGCCATAGCAGCCAGGAGGTAGCAGTCACTGGTTGCAAATGTTGCATAAATCAATAATTGCATTGCACAGCCCTCAAATGATATAGACTTATTTTCTAATATGAAGTTTTGCAGCATCTTGGGAGTGATAGCAGAGGTATAACAAATATCAACAAAGGCCAAATGTTGCAGGAAAAAGTACATAGGTGTTTGAAGTCTGGAATCTGTCTTGATGAGTAGGATAATTCCAATGTTACCCATCATGGAAGTCGCATAGATCACCAGAAATACAATGAAGAGGAAGTATCGATACTTGTATTGGGCACCAAATCCCAGAAGAAAAAATTCAGTCCCTTCAGTGCTATTTTCTCTTGTCATGACTACTGAAGTTTAGTAGGAACCAAGAAGAGGGTCAAGAAAAGAAAGAAAATATTTGTGACTTCTTGAAAGAAAAGGGTTCTTATATTTCAGCCACCTGTGTTTGAATTCAATTCCTATGGCAAACACTCACAACAGCGTTTATTGCTTTCTGTATTTCTTCTACTTTGATAAGTAATCACTACATAAAAAGTGATATGTAAGTTTGTGTTCACTTTCAAAATGAAGGCAAACTCATAGAAGATCGACTTCTAATATTGTGATTCTCAGAAATATAGATTAACATGTTTCCACTATATTAAACACATATCCATATTTGTTGACAGCAATATTCAAATACGATTTTTCATTTTTTCAACACCCATAGGTTTTCTCAGCCATTTATCCATCTAATCCTGGTCAAGCTTCTGAAATTGTAACATTAATTAGAGAAATTTTCTGAGATCTATACATGGTCTACATATGTTTGAAGACTTGAATGTCTTTCAGCAACTATCATTAGCATGCAACTCCCATGTTTACATGCTAGATAGTCCTCTCATTTTATATATATATACATGCATACATAGAAGGAGAGCAACAACAGGACTTATGTTGTTTGGTGCTAAAAATGTTTCTCTTGGATCTAATCATCATGAAGCAACTTGAAAAACATCTAGATGATGGGAAATTCTACAACTGGCTTAGATCCTTCAAAAATGTCAATTTCATAAAAGACAAAAAACAAAACAGAGGATTGCTCTAGATTTATTTATTTTTTTAAAGAAATGGATTATTAAAAAAGATTTTATTTATTTATTCATAGAGACACAGAAAGAGAATGAGAGTCAGAGACACAGGCAAAGGGAGAAGCAGGCTCCATGCAGAGAGCCCGACTGGGACTTGATTCAGGGTCTTTAGGATCACGCCCTAGGCTGCAGGCAGCGCTAAACCGCTGCGCCACCGGGGCTGCCCTTGTTCTAGATTTAATAAGAGTAGAAAGACATTGCAACTAAATTCAATATGTAGTAATCTTCATTGGCTCCTGAATCTGAAAATATAATATCTACTAAAGAGACTGTTAGGACAAGTGAGGGAATTAGAATAGTGGGTGTATATAATTTCATCAATGTAAAATTTCTTTGGTAGGAACAGGTGGTTATAACAGAGATTTTATTTGTTTGCAGGAGGTACATGCTGGATATCTCTCATCTATGCATTTGTATGTGTAGAGATAAAGCAAAAGGGAAAGAAAAGGAATTGGTTAATGTAGGTGTAGTGTATCCCAGTGCTCATTGTACCATTATTTTAACTTTTATAAAAGTTTTACATCTAAGAAGTCAATGAAAAGCTTGGATTAAATAAAAGACTGTCATGCAAAAACAAATGGAGAGAGTTTACCATCAATAGTTGTGCACTAAATATGCCTCTGAAGACTGTTGTTCTGAAGAGAGTAATATGATCCTCAAAAAAGTCACAAGCAACAAGAAGAAATGGGGAGCTTAGCAGTTGGTAAATAGGTGAGAAATTTGGAATTAATAAAGGCAGTATAAAGCATTAACAATCTTTTTTATTGGGAAGTGGATAAGAAACTGAAAATATCAGCTAACACTGATAGATTAAATTAGAGGGTTCATTGGATTTAAGGTGCTCTAAAATTCTTGTACTTTCAACTTTTACATAGATGTATATATTTTCAAAAATTACAAAAGATAAAAATGAAGTTTTAAAGTTTAGGAGAAGGGAAGAAATTTAAAAATCAATCTAACTAAACATAATAAAGGAGATAAAAAGAATAATAGAAAAAATCAAGACAAACAGAAATCACCTGAGGAGGCATAAATAAGTCTAAATGAATTAGTGAGGATAATAAATATAAATGGAATAAACTCATTGTTAAAATGCAATGATTGTTAAATTGGATTTTGAAAATGTAGATCAGGCTATATGATATAGACAAAGTATTAAAAAGAACCCAAACAAGTAATAATTAAACACTAATGGTATAAAAAATAATAGAATATTTTGAGGAACCTTCATACTGTTTTCCAGAATGGCTTGCATTTTCACCAGCAGTGTAAGAGGGTTCCTCTTTCCCTGCATCCTCACCAATATGGGTAACTGGGTGATGAATATTAAGGAGGGCACATGAAGTAATGAGCGCTGGGTGTTATATGCAACTGATGAATCACTGAACTCTACCTCTGAAACTAATAATACACTATATGTTAATTAATTGAATTTAAATAAAATAAAATTTAAATAAAAATAAAATAAAACATCCACCAGTGAAAATGAATTCACTAGGCCTACATTTCTCTGCTGAAATTTAAAAATCATAATGTTGAAAAAAAAAGAGATTCTTTTTTAAAAAAAATTATTTATTTTAGAGAGAGAGGGAGAGAGAGAGACAGAAAGAACACAAGTGGGGAGAGAGAGAACATCTCAAGCAGAATCCCTGTTGAGTGCAGAGCCTGACACAGGGCTGGATCTCATGACCCATGAGATCATGATCTGAGCCGAAGTCAGAAGTTGGATGTTTAACCATCTGAGCCACCCAAGCGTCCCATAAGAGCTTCTTGACTAATTAAAACAAGATGTAGTACTGGGGCTTCCTTGGTATTGCTATTTTATATCTGTAGCTATCTGGTGGTCACATGTGTTCAATAAATATTCTATATGCTTTTTGTAATTACTAAATATTTTTGTATGTAGTCTATGCTCCCTAAATTGGCTTTTTTAATAATAAATTTATTTTTTATTGGTGTTCAATTTGCCAACATACAGAATAACACCCAGTGCTCATCCCATCAAGTGCACCCCTCAGTGTCCGCCACTCAGTCACCCCCACCCCCACCCTCCTCCCCTTCCACCACCCCTAGTTCGTTTCCCAGAGTTAGGAGTCTTCCATGTTCTGTCTCCCTTTCTGATATTTCCTACCCATTTCTTCTGCCTTCCTCTCTATTCCCCCTAAATTGCCTTTTAAGTACAGGTTACAGACACACTAACTCTCAACAAGTCAAAATGCTGCCAGTTTTTTTTTTTTAAATCAAAGCCATATCTCCTTTACAAGACATTAGAGAAACAAGGGTATTGCCATTTTGAGGGTTAAAGGGGCCAATTCAGTCCAATGGAAAAACTGAGCATCTCAGTTGTTGAAAACAATGAGATTTTGCATCTAAAGTGGTGAATAAATTGCATCTAGTCCTCAAGTTTAGTTTTCGCGTTGGTTCTCTGTGACAAAAGTTAGAGTTAATAGTGTCCAAAAGGAGATACAAGCCACGTGCCGTTTGAATTTAGTTTAGCAATTAATCTCATTTTATCAGAAGATATAGAAACCTCCCCTAAAATAAGTGGCTTTACAATTGGTTTAGAAATATGCTTGGGATTGTATAAAATGGGGATCTGTATGGCCAGGGAAGGCAGCTCCAGGCAGAGGAAGTATTTGAACAAATGCATGATGATGTTGCCCTACAAGCTAAGGGAAAGAGGCAATGAGGAGTCACAATATATAGAATTAAGGAGTGTTGCTGTAATTTGGAGTAATTTCTGTAATAAGTTTCCATGGATTTTTCCTATACCTCTTTCAGAGATATTCTCTCCCTTCCAGTTTTATTGACATATAATTGAATATAGCTTTGTATAAGTTTAAGATGTGAACATGATAATTTGATGCACATGTATAGTGCAAAATGTTTATTACAATAAGGTTAGTTAACATATCCTTCACCTCAAATAATTACCATGTTGTTGTTAAAGTGAGAATATTTATAATCTACTCTTTTTTATTAATAAATTTATTTTTTATTGGTGTTCAATTTGCCAACATACAGAATAATACCCAGTGCTCATCCGTCAAGTGCACCCCTCAGTGTCCGCCACTCAGTCACCCCCACCCCCACCCTCCTCCCCTTCCACCACCCCTAGTTCGTTTCCCAGAGTTAGGAGTCTTCCATGTTCTGTCTCCCTTTCTGATATTTCCTACCCATTTCTTCTCCCTTCCCCTCTATTCCCTTTCACTATTATTTATATTCCCCAAAGGAATGAGACCATATAATGTTTGTCCTTCTCCGATTGACTTATTTCACTCAGCATAATACCCTCCAGTTCCATCCACATCGAAGCAAATGGTGGGTATTTGTCATTTCTTTTTTTTTTTTTTTAAAGATTTTATTTATTTATTCATGAGAATATACAGAGAGGAGAGAGAGAGAGGCAGAGACACAGGTAGAGACTCCACGCAGGGAACCCGACGTGGGACTCGATCCTGGGTCTCCAGGATCGTGCTCTGGGCTGAAGGCAGTGCTAAACCACTGAGCCACACAGGCTGCCCGTATTTGTCATTTCTAATGGCTGAGTAATATTCCATTGTATACTCGGTGTCCATCGAAAGGTGAATGGATAAATTCTACTCTTACACCAACTTTCACAATACAGTATTGTTGACTATAGTTATCATACTTTGCATCCGATCCCTGGAATTTATTCCTTTTATAATTGAAAATTTGGGGACCCCTGGGAGGCTCAGCGGTTGAATGTCTGCCTTTGGCTCAGGGAGTGATCCCGGAGTTCCGGGATTGAGTTCTACATTGGGCTTCCTACATGGATCCTGCTTCTCTCTCTGCCTATGTCTCTGCCTCTCTCTCTGAGAGAGAGAATAAATAATGAATGAATAAATAAAATCTTTATGAAGATTGAATAAATAAATAAAATCTTAAAAAAAAGAGAGAAAATTTCTTACCTTGGACCAATATCTCCCCATTTTCCCCCATCCTCTGGCCCTTGAACTACTGTTCTACTCAGGGATATTCTTAAAACTTTGCATGTAGATCTGATTTCTCACATTCTGAAAGTGTTAGCCAGTAACCAAAATGAACTATTTTAGTTACAAAACTTTTACTGTGCATTAACAGTATTCAAGTGTTTTAGGAGCTTTATGTTGAAAATGTTTCCAACTCACCCCATTAGTAGATCCTGCTACTCTGTTTTGATTTTTGAACTTCTGGAGTCTGCAAAGAACCAAAGATAAAATTTCTGGTATATTTCTTTGACTTCTAGACTTGGATTTTCCTTCTAGATACTACAGTGAATGTCTGCTTAGGAAAATACTTGCTTCAAGGTGATATTTTTGCTTTTGTTACAAATGGCTGGGGGAGGGGAAGCGTTATTTTTGAGAGCTGTGGGATTAAGATCTATTCCCATGAGAATCTCAGACACTGGGGGCTGAGTAGAGTGCAAGTATTGAACTTCTCAGTTGAGATCATTAAAACCTTTTTTTTTTTTTTTTTAAGTTTCTGTCCTTTAGAGAATTTGCATCTTGTTTACTTCTATGAGTTTGGGGGAATCATCTGTTCCAACCTGGGGCTGATCTTGGATTCTGGAAACCTGCTTTTGCATCCTGGATCTTTCTCTTACTCTAAACCCCAGTTTCTCTGTCTGTGAAATAGGGTTAATGACACCTGATGTGGCTGCCTCAGTGGTGTTGGTTGGGAGAGCAAGTAAGGGAATGCCCATGCATATATATTTTGACCAGTAAAGGGCTTTGCCATGGAGGGGATTATCAGGATTATCATTGTTAGAAGGCTTTTCTCAATTGTGTCCCTTACTCACACTGCTGTCCCTGACATCATTGTCATTTACCTTGATGACTTTCTGGGGCCTTACACAGAGAGGTAAGATCCTCAACTGAAGTAAAGACATTCACATGCCCTTCTAATTTGATTATTTCCATGCTTCTTTTTATTAGCCCCATAGCATCATTAGAGGAAAGTTCACAGGCGTTACCCGATAGTTCTAGACCATCACATCAGAAAGCTCTTTAACACTCTTTCTTGAGTGCAGGTGCCCAATAAGAGATTCTGCTGAATGGAATCCTTCTCCCCTAGACACAGATGTCCTGGCAGGGATTGCGACTGAACAAAAATGTTGTTACAAATTCCCATTTTATTGCCTCATTTTCTCTTATTTGATGTTCTTCCAGTGGTTATCATGTGGTAGTAAGAGGCTGTATCTCTTGGTCTTCTTCCTAGGAGATGGGTGAGGTGATAGGCTGGATGGCATAGGGGTTTAAAGCATGAACTCTCAAGAGTCAGTCAGCCAGTCAGCCAGAGTCAGTCAGGGTTTAAATCTTGGCTTTATCCCTTACTAACTAGGTGAACATGAACATGTTACAAGCTCTTGGAGACTTTGGGTTTTAGGTTTCATGGGTTTAAGGATGATATCATGCATTCACTTATTTAATCCATGTTTATTGAAGTGTTCAATAAATTTGAATCTGTTGCCTCATTACCTACCAAGTAGCAGACATTGTTCTGGTTGTACTTGATTGATCAAATGTTGACTATACTAGAAGGATAACCCATGGAATAAATAAATGAATGTGTGTGAATGAAAGAGGCATAATCTCTGATGGGGAAATCTACCCCTTCTACTTTATGGTGATGACTACTGAGAGCACCGAACCAACACTGATAATAGTAATAATGGGTATTTAGTGTTTGCCATTTGGAGACATTGGGCTCAAAGATTTTACATGCATTGTCTTGTTGAATCTGTGCATGACCCTACAGTGTAGGCATTGTTCTTATCTTCATTTCACAGATGAGGAATTACAGCTCAGAGATGTGAAGGGAGTCAGCCATGACCACAAGGGTAGTATGATATGAATATGGAATTCAAATAAGTCACTTTGAACCTAGAATTTAAGATCTCAATCACCAGGTCGAGCCAGACCAAAGTTGTAAAAGAACCCAAATGGTGAAATCTTGTCTTCTTGAAAAACAAAGTCAGTGATTTTAAGTGAACTGTTCTATGTCAACGCAATAGATATTATTACACCTGCCATATGGGAGGCTCTGCTTTAGACACTGGGGTCACAATGAAAGTAGGAACATATGGATATGACTCTTTTTAAAAAAGATTTTATTTATTTATTCATGAGAGAAACAGAGAGAGGCAGAGACACAGGCAAAGGGAGAAGCAGGCTCCACACAAAAAGCCCAATGTGGGACTTGGTCCCAGGACTCTGGGATCACGTCCTGAGCTGAAGGCAAATGCTCAACCGCTGAGCCAACCGGGCATCCCTGGATATGGCTCTTATGGAAGTTGTATCCTAGTGGTATGGAGAACACACAGCAAAGCAAACACAGAGAGGCCCATTAATAAGCAAGACAATTTCCAGCAAAGATAAATGCTTTAAGGAAAATAAAATGCTATGGGATAATGGCACCTGATAGGAGGTCTCACCTTAGTCAGGAGAAACCTCCTTACAGAGATGACACGGTTGGAAAAGCAAAGCCACTTATGGGAAAGGATGATGCATGTTCCTTAAAGTGGGAACTGGAATGAGCTTGGCCTGTTGGTGTGTTCCAAGGACAAGGAAGCAGGCTGGAGGGACTGAAGGGGGCAGGTTACACATGGGGTCATAGACCTGAGCAAAGGCTTTATCACATAGAGCCTTCAGGAGTTTGAAAGTTTTTCTAGTGTGATAAGGAGTCATTGTAGGGTCTCACTATGAGAGAAGTGACATTAGACATATTATTGCATTGGACAGATTATTCTTGCTGTGGATTAGACTTGGATGGTAAGAGCAAGATAACAGTGGCTTGAACTAGGGTAGTATAAGGGATATGGAGAAAACGGTAGTTGTACTGTTTTGGGAAGGTAGAGTTATAGGAAATGGCTTTTGTGTTGAATGTAGGGAGAGAAAGAGAGAGAGAAATCAAATTGGACTACTAGATCCTTGTTCTGATCAGTTGTGTGAATAGTGGTGCCATTTAACTGGGATGGAGAAGATAGAAGGAGTTGGTTAAAATAAAGTGCAGAGAAAGCAGATAAAACATTGGCCCCAAACCCCACAAAAACAACTCTCAGTATAACTGACACATAAAATGGATTTCAAAAGGCTTTGTAAGGGACTTGGTCAAAACTGAAAATGGTGAAAAGCTCAGAGGGATCCACAGGGGTCCAAGGAGATAAAGACTAGATTCCTTTGGTTCCTTTATAAAACTTCTCAGTAGCTGAGTCACAGTAAATAATCCCCTGGAACACTCCTTAGCAGCAGGGGCAGGGGGTCATCCAGCAGTTTGTTGCAAAAACAAACAGAAACTAAACAACCAGAGCTCCCTTACTGGCTGACCCCTGAGCTGCTTATCTTCTGAGGGGAGGCCAGTTGGAGTCCATCAGGTTGAGGTTAGTTGAGTCCTTCCCAGCCTCCTGCACACATGAGCAGATACCCCACAATGAGTCCAACAGCTTTGAGAGAGAAGGGGTAGCTGGTCTCTTCCTTTTTGCAGTCTAGCCTCTTATTTAGGCAGCATAAGTAAGAAACATTGGTCCTTTTCACTTGAAACACCAACCTGTTTCTTACGGCTCCATCCTGCTGTATGTACACAGATCGTGAGGCTTCCCTGGATGGACACCTGGCTCTGATTCATTTTGGTCACCTTCTTTGCGTCAACTGGTACTAGGCTTTGGCCCTCAATTACAAAAATACCTTTTGATAGAGGCATTTCCTAGGCTAATATTATCATCATGATCATTTATGATGTTCTATGAACAGGGAAAGGTGAGATTAGTAGTGATCCCAGCTTTACTGGACTGAGAAATTTTCAAAATGATTGATGCCTTATGATTTCTATATGGCTAAGGGATTTTGTTACAAAAAGTGGAAGAGTTCAATTATTCAACCATTTTACAGATATTCATCAAGTACCTGATTTGATTCTGACATCGTTTTAGGCACTGAGGGCCTCATACTGAACAAGGGATAGTTTGGATGCTGGATAACTTCTTAACTATCAGGAAGTTTACATACTGGTAGGGGAGAGATATAAAACATTACTGACAATTATTAATAAAAATTTTGAGGGCATGTGAGTACCTACTGGTACAAGATAATCCCTCTGTCTATGAAAACTACTAGAATATCAGAGCCAGATGAACACTTAGCAACTGTCTTGTCTCCATCCCTAGTTTAAATTAGCACACTAGAAATTCAAGGCACAGGGGTCAAAGCCCAGTAGGCATTGTTGCCAGGGCAGTGGGAATGCCTTCCCGGTGCCAGTGCCTAAGAAGTACTTGGCTATGGAGATAGACCTCTTGGATTCAAGTCTTGTTGCCACTACCTACCAACTGTGTGACCTTGGGCAAGTTACTTAACTTCTCTGTGCCCATTTCCTCTCCTATAAAATGAGGATAATGCTATCAATATTTTGGTAAGGATATGTGTGACTGACACAGTACATGCTAGGCACAGGTTAGTGGGTATTATAATAATTATGATTGTCTGAGCTTCCCAATAATCTGCGGCAAAGTGCATGTGGGGGAGGACGATGGGGGTCCTTTCTTTTCAGCTCAGCTATAGGCATGGCAGGTGCTGGGGCTGGTGGGGATGTCATTCTCCAGCAGGAACTTGTCCAAGTCCATGTATCAACTCTGGGTGGAAAGATGAGCCCTAAAATGGGAAGATCATGTCCTAGATGTGAGGCAGGAGCAAGGCCAATTCTGCTGCCCCAGCCTCATTTGCCTCTAGCTTTGCCAACCCTGTTTTCCCTCTTGAGGTTCCCCCTCCCCCATGGGAGTTTCTGGGGCTTGGCAGCCCCTTCCCACACTGCTGGCTCCCGAAACACCCCTGCCCTCTCCTTGTTGATACCCCGTCGCTCCTCCCCCTACCACCCCCCGTCCCCCAGAGACCTTTCCCCCCACATATCCCCAACCCCAGCCAGTTATCCCATGGCTCTTGTCATCCTTCCCCCTCTTCTCCTTGCTCTCCCTCCATGTTACCTTCCTTGACACCTTCCTCTACAACCTGGCAACAGGCAGCTCCTACATAGGTGCCCAGCGACCCCTCAGACCCCACTAGCTCCTACTACTTTTGACAGCCCTGGACTGTCTTAGTTTTATCCTCCTTTTTAATTTACATCAATATTGTCTTCTTTATAAAATTGTCAACTCGTTTCGTAACGGGTTTGCCGCCAGGACACAGGTGTCGTGAAAACCACTGCTAAACCTAAACCAAAATGGGAAAGGAAAAGATTCACATCAACATTGTCATTATTGGACACGTAGATTTGGGCACGCCTACCACTACTGGCCATCTCATCTACAAATGTGGTGGGATCGACAAAAGAACTATCGAAAAATTTGAGAAGGAGGCTGCTGAGACGGGAAAAGGCTCCTTCAAGTATGCCTGGGTCTTGGATAAACTGAAAGCTGAACGAGAACGTGGTATCACCATTAATATCTCCCTGTGGAAATTCGAGACCAGCAAGTATTATGTGACCATCATTGATGCCCCAGGACACAGAGGCTTTATCAAAAACATGATTACAGGCACATCTCAGGCTGACTGTGCTGTCCTGATTGTTGCTGCTGGTGTTGGTGAATTTAAAGCAGGTATCTCCAAGAATGGGCAGACCCATGAGCATGCCCTTCTGGCTTACACACTGGGTGTAAAACAACTAATTGTTGGTGTTAACAAAATGGATTCGACTGAACCACCCTACAGCCAGAAGAGATATGAGGAAATCATTAAGGAAGTCAGCACCTACATTAAGAAAATTGGCTACAAACCCGACATAGTAGCATTTGTGCCAATTTCTGGTTGGTATGATGACAACATGCTGGAGCCAAGTGCTAACATGCCTTGGTTCAAGGGATGGAAAGTCACCCATAAAGATGGGAATGCCAGTGGAACCACACTGCTTGAAGCTCTGGATCGCGTTCTGCCACCAACCCATCCAACTGATAAGCCCTTGCGTCTGCCTCTTCAGGACATCTACAAAATTGGTGGTATTGGTACTGTCCCAGTGGGTCGAGTGGAGACTGGTGTTCTTAAACCTGGCATGGTGGTCACCTTTGCTCTGGTCAATGTTACAACTGAAGTAAAGTCTGTTGAAATGCACCATGAAGCTTTGAGTGAGGCTCTTCCTGGGGACAATGTGGGCTTCAATGTCAAGAACGATTCTGTCAAAGATGTTCATCGTGGCAACGTGGCTGGTGACAGCAAAAATGACCCACCATGGAAGCAGCTGGCTTCACGGCTTCAGTGGATTATCCTGAACCATCCAGGCCAAATCAGTGCTGGATATGCATCTGTGCTGGATTGTCACACAGCTCACATTGCTTGCAAGTTTGCTGAGCTGAAGAAAAAGATAGATCGTCGTTCTGGAAAAAAGCTGGAAGATGGTCCCAAGTTCTTGAAATCTAGGGATGCTGCCATTGTTGATATGGTTCCTGGCAAACCTATGTGTGTTGAGAGCTTCTCTGACTATCCTCCTCTGGGCTGTTTTGCTGTTCGTGACATGAGACAGACAGTTGCTGTGGGTGTCATCAAAGCAGTGGACAAGAAGGCAGCTGGAGCTGGCAAAGTCACCAGAAAGCTCAGAAGGCTACATGAATATTATCCCCAATACCTGCCACCCCAGTCTTAATCAATGGTGGAAAAATGGTCTCAGAACTGTTTGTGTCAATTGGCCATTTAAGTTTAATAGTAAAAGACTGGTTAATGATAATATTGCATCGTAAAATCTTCAGAAGGAAAGGAGAATGTTTTGTGGACCATTTGTTTGTTTGTTTGTTTGTTTTGGTGCGTGTGTGGCAGTTTTAAGTTATTAGTTTTTAAAATCAGTACTTTTTAATGGAAACAACTTGACCAAAAATCTGTCACAGAATTTTGAGACCCATTAAAACAAAAGTTTAATGAGAAAAATAAAATAAAATTGTCAACTCCTTAAGGGCAAAACAATGGCATGCAGCATGGGTTAACCACACAGTACAAGGTCTCGAGTTACTTGTTGGGTTCTCTGAAGCAGGTAGCAGAAGTCCTTCTGCAAATATCACTGCACTGGATAGTGTTGGTGGCTTTGCCCTGGGGAATTCCAGCAAGGCCCAGACCTTGTACCCTCTGCAGGACCACTGGAGGATGTGCTTCATGGCTTGAGGAGGAAAAAAGCAGCCCTTCAAGGAGGATTATCTATTGGGCACTAGCTCTGGGCCAGCACTGGTGCTAGAGCTAGAACAGTAAGCGAGTCTGCCAAAAATCACTGCTCTCAAGGAGCTGATATCTTCCCCATTCTCCTTCCCCTTTGTAAGTGACAAAGACAAACTTAAATTCATTCATTCATTTGGGGGTGCACGCTTCCAGGTTTCTGTATTAAAACTTATATTCCAGTGTGATGAGAAACCCAACAAAGAAGATAATTTCAGATGATGGAAATGTTATAAAGGAAAGAAACCAGGTTAGTGGTTCAGGAACAATAGGCAATGGTGATGGGGCAGGTCATATGGATTCTGTGAGTGAATTGGAGTGGATAGAAGGTGACTGGATAGATAGGATAGATAGTGGAGAGATAGGTACCTCGAGTGCAAATATCTGGGTGATTTCTTTGAACTCGAGTTCAAAGGTGCTGTTGAGAGAGGAGAGGAAGCAAAGAGAACAGTCAGGAAGCTAGTACTGTGTATCCTGAAAGCTGACCAGTGCAGGCTAGGTTCTGATACTTTAACATACGTTGTATTTTTAAAACCCCAAATACATTGGTCATTTTTGAATAAAGTAAGTAATCTCTAGGAAGGGTAAGCTCATGGTCATGTGGCTAATTAGTATGTGTAACTTTTATTTTATATATCTTTAAAGATTTCACTTATTTATTTGAGAGAGAGAGAGAGAGAGAGCACGGACAGGGGGAGGGGAGAGGGAGAAGCAGATTCCCCACTGAGCAGGATGCCCAAGGCATGGCTTGATCCTATCCTATGTTCCTGAGATCATGATATGAGCCAAAGGAAGAATCTTGACCAACTGAGCCACTCAGATGCCCCTGGATGTGTAACTTTTAAGAGAGAACCTTAGGTTGAGGCTCTTGTCCCTGCACCACTCTGGCTAGAAACTCCCCGTTGTGGCTCAGGGCGGCCTCACCTCCTCTCTCTTTAGCTCTGTGTAGCCCTGCCCCAAGTAAATCATGTGTCAGAATGCTAATTCTTTTAGTGCAAGTCAATGTTTGCATTTGTCCCAGTGAGAAAGGGCCCAAATTGCTCTTGTGCAATCTTTTCCAGTTGCTTGAGCAGAATTACAAAATTATAGGCTTTAATGATTCCAGCTACTTAGGAATTTTTGGGGTCATATTGAACAGGGAACACTGATATGACAGTTGGATTCTGGGCAGCAATTATCGGGAATATTTGGAATGCTTGTCCTAAGCATAAAGATTATTGACTGTTTTTGTCGCTAGGTAGTGACATTGTTTGGCTTTGGCGGTTGTTCTTAATTGGGAGATTTTGTTGGTCACATTGAAATGGTCAAGCTCAAATCATCTGAAGCCTAGAGTTTAAATTTTATTTTGGATAGGACATGTGTCTTTGGCAAATAAACTACTTTCTCAGTGTATTGGAGAAGGCTTAAAAGGTATGGAAAATTAGTACCCACCCACCCACTTACCCACTTCTATTCTGGGACAAATGGGGGGTGGTGTGTGTCCTGATAGAAGGGATAGAACACCCGGGAGAGAGAGTCAGTAGGACTTAGGGTAGAGAATCATGGCTATTTATCAACTGACATGGAAGTGTCTCAATCTTTTAAGAAATGATACACTTGCGGGGGCATTTCCTATTTCTGTCTGCAGGACTAGTAGTGAAATCCAGACATGTCCTTTGACCAGAACTTTCCAATCTATGTTCTGGGATGTCCTGATATGCTGAGACATTGATCCCCTCCTCTCAGTTCAGCTGTGTGAGGCCCAGGGCCCAGAGTTCCCTGGTGGGTCCTCTTGGACAATGAGCATCGTATTCCATTTACCCTTGTGTTTTAGATGAACATTCTAATTTTATGTCTGTGCCATTATGGAAAAATTTTGGGTGGTATGCAAAGATAAAATCCTTATTTTTTTTATTTTATAAATGATGACAAACTTGCAAACATTAGCAAAATCTTCCTTTTAGAATATAGCACAGTATGTTTAGGGCACATTCTTCAGCCTGGATGTTTCTTTTTTTCTTGAGATGAACCAAACTCAACTTTGCATAATGAACAAAGTTTGATGAAATGCAATTGACTTTCCTCTCTGATGCTTTCTCTTGGTATCAAACTTGTTTCCTAGCTGCTCCTCTAACCTTCTTTCTCTCCCACCTTCTGCCTCTGACATTCCTTTATATTTCCTGCAAGGACTCAGCTAATGTCTTTTTTTTTTTTGACTGGCCCATTTTTCTCCTCCCTACATGACTGAAAACATCCTTAAGATTCTCTATCAAAGCAAGTCTCTCCTTCTACTCATTTTCTCAGTGACCTTTCTGGAGAGTATGTCCAAGCTGATATTCTTTGCCCTTACTTCCCTTCCAAGTTCCACAAGGGTGTTTTCCCCAAATCTTCCAGCCATCCCCACTTAGATTTTCTTTCAATACTATAAACTCAAGATGTTTAAGAGCAGCCCTTCACTTTTGCTCCATCTTCTACTTTTTTGCCCCTTGGTTAAGGTCACCACCTATAATGCGGACTTTGGGTTATCTTAAGGTTTCCCTAATGTTTAATTATGGTGCCATGTTCCACAGATCCAGCCTCTGTAGCATATCTTCTTTATTCCTTTCCATTTCATTATCTATCCCACCAGCCTAATTCAGGTTCTTATCATCTTTTACCCAGATTGTTGAATTAGTCACCTTACTGGTCACCTTCCCCTCCATGCTATTCATCTTCCAATATTCCTTCAACATGGTTCCAGAAGGGTCCTTCGAGATCCCATTTCCAATTACACTGCTTTCCAGCTCAAAGATCCCCTGTGGACCCACATAATCTACTAAACCAAGCATAGGTTTTCCAGCCTGGCATTTTAGATTTTTTTTTTTCGATGTGATCTTAATGCAACTTTCATTGAGCCTTATATACCATAGCTCTAACTAATTAATTATTCACTAAAACAATTGCTGAACACCCACTGAATGCCAAACAATGGGCTGGGTTGGTAATAAAATGATGAGTGACAGCTTCCATGCCATTTTCAGTGTAGTGGGTGTACAGGCAGGGATAACTTGTATCAATGAGGTGCACAGCGCGTTGGGGTTTATCAAGGGGGACTTAACCTGGTCAGTTAAGTCTGGGGAGGTGTCCCAGAGAAAACCACGGTTGTACAAATAATAGAAAATTATGTTTGAATGCTGCTGAAAAGCCAAGGCAAAAATAGACTCATGAAGTTGAGGTGAAAGTGAGGGGAGAACCTGGCACACTGTTCCACAGTTTCACAGGCCTCCTCTCTGTTCTTTGAATGGTAGCTTGTTCCTACTTCAGGGACTTTGCACTACCTTCTGATAGTCCTGCTCATCAGGATCTTATGGCAGGCTCCTTAACTTTCTTGTCACATTCACCTTCCCCTGATCCCCTGCTTATAATTCTCTCTTAAAATGCCCAGTTCATATTATTTGTACGAAATCATCTTGCTTTTTCTTCCATTTTCTTGTTTATTGATTGTCTTCTCCAGTAGAATGTAAACTCCAAGAGACCAGGCTCCAGCCTCTCTTGTTAACATCACCTGCCCAATGCCTGACAAATGGTAGGTGCTTATAACTGTTGCCAAATGAAAGAGCATGATGAAGATAAATGTATGAGGAAGTGAAAAACAGTGAAAGATAAATGTATGCACGATGTTTATTATGAATTAATAATTTTGCAGAAAGTTAACAATGTTATTTTCCCCTATAGCAAAATTCTCTTAAAATGCCTTGCAAGATGAAGCTGCTCTACAATTTTCACCAATTCTTTATTGAAGAAGAGAAATATACTTTTGTGGTTTGCCTACTCTGAGGGTTATTTTTAAAAGTAAGCCTCTGGAGGTTTACTTTGAAGCACACACACAAATCAGGTGGATTAATGGATAAATAGATAGATGGATAGGTGTGAAATGAGATGAGTTTTCTAAAATGTTAATGTTGAATGTAGATGATGTCTGTTCAGATGTTAATTGAAAAATTCTCTCAATGTTGATGTCTGTTTGCAAACTTTCGTAAATGATGTTGGGAAAGAAAAAGTATCTGTGTATATTCCTACCATCAAGAGGGTTGAAGTTCAATGTCCTGTATCTTCTATATCTTTAAGGTTGATAATTATAGCTAAGAGAGATTCTATAATATACTGGTTAGCAACAAACTGTACACTTATATTGGGATGATTTCCAACAATAAGAATTGTGCCTTCATATGGTTAACCAGAAATTCAGATAAGTAGAACTTCTGACTCTCTTCTATCCCTCCAGCCAGAGATCTGGATGTTGGTCCCAGGGGACTTAATACAGCCAGATGTGGAAGGTGACTCTTGGGTGTTACTTGTTGCCACAGGAGAAATCATTTTTTCACTTGTGACTCACAAGCTTCTCATTTGGGGAAAAGTGGCCCCATAGTTATTAAAATGATTTAGTGTCTTCCCATCCCTGTGGGCCTGTGTGACTTTATGACCTTTTTTGGTTTTGGTGGGTCTTGAATGGGAGGGACCTCATTATAACAAAACAGCAGTAATGAGCATCTGGATGGGTGTTCTCAGCTTATGAAACTATTCCATTTGCTTTACTCATTTGTCCTAACCATGCTATGAAGCATGTAGGCCAGGTAAAAGAAGGTATCACACCTATTTCACAGATTGAGGTATGAAGTGTATAAATGACCTGGCAAATTTCATTGTAGGTGTTAGCTGAAATTAGAACCTAGGTTCTGACTTTTATTCTAGTCACTCTTACTTAATGACCAATTGAAAGTGCATGCATGTTCTCACTGCCTCATTTTGCCAAGAGGTATGAGGCTTTAGAGGAAATAGGGTTTAGGGAAGGCCACATTAAGATAGCCACAAGAAAGATGAATTTTCATTTGGCTGAATTCATGTTAAATCACCACAAAACCTCAAATCCATTTCTTCATCCTGTTCCTTTATGTTAATGAAGTGTCTGTCATTTCTGAAAGCTTACATCTCAGCTTGACAACTCCCAAGTGAAATTTCTCTGAGCAGGATACTCTTTTAAGATTGGTGAGTAAAGGTTAGTCAACAGGAATCCTTTCTAAGTTGGTGCTGTGCCTGTCATATGCTCCTCTGGCCTTCCCTTCCCTGGGGCACCTCTTCCTGCTGAGGTGAAGAGCTAATACCTTAATGCCTATTCCATCGGCTCCTGGCAAGCTATTGGAGATATTCCAGAAATACCAACTGTCCATGTCCACTAATGTCACATAATTCTCCTTTTTTGAAATTCTTAGCATGGAAATTAACAGCTGCTGACTATACAGTCACATATCCCTGGGTCTGAAACTATTCCACCACTTCTTACCTGTGACATCAGGCAAGTTGTTTGGCTTACCTAAGCTCCAGGTTTTTCATCTATAAAATGGGATTAATTATAGGGCCTGCCCCATGGGGCTATTATGAGGATTAAATGGAATAAAGCCATGAAGAATGTAGCTCAGTACTCACCGCTTAGTAGATGTTATTAAGTTTTGATAAGAAATTTAATAATTCAGAGTCAGAATATAGAATTGCTTTTCATATACTTGAAAAAATTTGCCTTTCTATCTAATTAGAAAGAATTACATTCATGTATGTCTCTTCCTCCCCTCCTCCCTTCCTACCTCCTTTGCTTCCATACATCTTTATTGTGTGTCTCTAACATGTAAGGCAATTCCTACTGTCATGGATATTGCAAGCTTGAGTAGAAGACAAACAAATTAGAGAATCAGTCAATCGGAGAAGGACAAGCAGTGTATGTTCTCATTCATTTGGGGAATATAAATAATAGTGAAAGGGAATATAAAGGAAGGGAGAAGAAATGTTGGGAAATATCAGGAAGGGAGACAGAACATAAAGACTCCTAACTCGGGGAAACGAACTAGGGGTGGTGGAAGGGGGGAGGAGGGCGGGTGTTGGAGGGGAATGGGTGACGGGCACTGAGGTGGACACTTGACGGGATGAGCACTGGGTGTTTTTCTGTATGTTGGTAAATTGAACACCAATAAAAATTAATTAAAAAAAAAAAAAAAAGAGAATCACACAAAGGAATGTAAAATGTTGCCTGTAGTAATGGCTATAGAGCATATTATCATAAGCCTTGATTTAGTGGGAAGGCTGCCCAGAGATCAGCAGGTGAGTGGCATGTAACCAGGTGAGAAGAAGTGAGGGCAGGGGGGGTGACATAGATGTTAAGGCACTGGGTTTAGGACCAAAGACCCTGTGGCAGAAGGGAGTGTGATGACTGGAAGAAGCTATGGGGGCAGAAGCAGAAGGAGCAAGAAGTGGTACAAGTTGGGGCAGGGTGCATGGGGACGGGCCAATGTAGGTAAAGTTTGTTGGCAATTTTAGGGTTTGGTCCTTATTCCAAGAGCAATGGGAATCCATTGAAGAGTTTTAAGTAGGGCTGTAACTTAATTCTCAAGAGTTATTTATTTATTTGAGAGAGAGAAAGAACGAGAGAGTGAGCATGGTGAGGAGAGAGGGAGAGGAAGAGAGCATCTCTTAAGTAAGCTCTGCACTGCACATGGAGCCCATTCGATTTCAGGACCCTGAGATCATGACCTGAAACCAAGAATCAGATGCCCAACTGATTTCTCTGCCCAGGTGCCCCTCCCAGGAGTTTAAAGAGGCAGAAGTCTGGCTCACCTTCATTCATGCAGCCATAGAGCAGATCCCTATACTCTGGAAAACAGAAATGGAATGCCATCTAGATTCTAACTCAATTCTCAGTGATCTGGGAAGCTGTGTACATGACAGGCAGGTCTTGGTTGTCCTTCTCTAGGAGGTTTCCTGTAAAAATAATAAAATAAAAGACTTGATAAAATGCCTCACCAAGTACAAATACCAGTCTTCACAAGGAGGGAAAGAAATCGGTTGAGATAGTTAGTTCAGGAAAATGGCTACTAGGCTGACATGAGAGCCACTAAGCCCGATAAATTTACTCCATCATAAATTTTTATTCTTTAGCAGCTTTCTTGAACTGATTTCACATGTTTCCCTTACATAATGTGTCTCAATCTCCCAGATTTGTTTGGTCCCACAGTAACCAACCCTATTTGGGCAACTGCCAAGTGAGCTGGTTTTGACATTGAGGGAGGGACATCTTTGAGGTAGTGAATCTGTCCAGGGAGAGATCTGGTTGCTCTCATTTCAAGTGACCAGGAGAAGAATAATGCTTGAGTATCTCTGGGAATTGGGCTAGATGAGGCAGAGAAAATCATTGTACCCCATAACCACTTGTAACTTACTTCAGGCAGGAGAAATCACATGTAGATCCACAAGGAGGTGGAATATGGGTTCTTGCCATATCCGTTTAGGACTTATATCAAAAGAATCAGGAAGTCAACAAAGCTTTCTTCCTTTCGATCCTTTGCACAACTTAGCTGTTTTATATTACCATTCCAATGTTCCTTCCTCCTGACCAGTTGTTGCTTTCTGAGCTTTGACATACATGGTTAACTTCTCTGGACCTGCGAGTAACCTCATGCATTGTCTTTCATCATCCTCATTGTACCTCTCTGGCCTCTGCTCCCAATGCTTTAGCACCAGTGACTTCTTTCAAGTCATCACACTTGCTTCTGCCATAGGATCTTTGCTCTGGAACCCAGGGACTTAATCAAGAAACAAAGAAAAAGAGTATTTTGCGGGCTTTGGAGAAAGGGAAAGACATGCTTCCTGGTAGAAATTCAGACAACAGATAATAATGCTGACTTACTTGGAACTACAGATGGAAGTTTGTGTTGTTTTCCCTTCTCACAACTAGAGTCAACTTTAACATGACCCCATGAATAGATGAGCAAAAGCACAGATGCTAGACATCAATATGGTGCTGAGAATGTCCACTTATCCTTCTAGCATTGAAATTCTCTTGCCCTAAAACATGCTTTATTCAATGCTAAGCTTGAAAAATGCATTGACACAGCCTGGAGTCTACATTACAGAAAACAAATCTCTTTTCTTCATCAGAGTTACCCAATAACAAGGTATAGTAGTTCTATTCTATTGGGTAGGGATTAGGCAAATTAATCTTATATTCAAGGACAGTTTGTACTTTAGCAGAAGACCAATACTTTTAAAATAAAGAATCTTAACCTTCTTGATCAGTGGCTGTTGGGCCTGGATATAGGGAACTCCTTTAAGAGATTTCATAATTTAGAAGCAAAAAATATATATGCAGATACAAAAATGAAAATCTAAAATGAAGATAGAAACATATAAGGAGACTGTATTGTTAATTAGATTTAATTTTTAAAGAAAAAGAGGCTCATACATTTAAGTAAAGAATAAGCAAAGACTTATACTTCAGCAGAAATTTCTTAAATACACCATTGTCTTTTAAGAGCAATTGCAGTGTTTTTCAAAGTGCCCATCAGAGGTCTCTCTTTTGACCCACTTCTTCCTATATCCATCTCATCAATAAAAACTTTTGTCTGGTTCCTGTGCTTATGTCCCAGTGATGGAGGTGATCCAATTAGGTCTATTGGTAGAACTAAATTCAAGATTCTACTGAAGAAATAAAATAATTTGGCTCCCATTTCCCTTTTGTCACCCTGGCCAACTTGTGTTTCTATTGTTTCGCATTTGCAGAGAAAGTCTTCAGGGAAGGGGTTATCATGTGTCCTGGGAATTCACACTCTTGGCACACTCAGTTATCCCAATGGCATCAGCAGCTAAGCAGGAAAGAGCTCTTGCACATTCATCAACTCCTTTCAAAGATGCAGCTACATATGTGTCAATGTTGATGCTCTGCTTCACATGTTTCATAGTAAGCATCCATCCAGAGGGCTGCAGATTTCTTCAAGGCCCTGAAAGAGAAGTAAACAAAATCATCAGTAGGTAATAGTTTAATGTAAAAGTTGCTGCTCCATGGAACATGTACTCTTTTATTTGATTCAGGGCAATGTTGTCATTTTCAGCTATATCTGACAGATGTCTTTTTTCTGTTTCCCAGTGAAGGGAGTCAAATACACTGCATTGTTTTTTAGCAGCTTTTCCTTTAGGAAGGATATTGAATTTTTCTTTCATTTTATTCTCTTTTGTACCCCAAATTATCAACTGTCCTTAAAAGCTTAAAAAAAAAGCTTCTCTGAATTTCTATAAGATAAAGCATATACCTCTATGCCAACCCATCTTATATCTACCCATCATCCATCATATTTTATAATGTGAAAGATATTTTTTTCTAGGCTTTGGGGATATAGAAATGAGTAGGAGAGACATGAGTTCCATCTACATGTAGTTCCTGGTCTAGCTTGGGAGACATGTATTAAATAATTTATTACCCATGATGTTACTTAATCGTGATTGTGATAAAGGTCACAAGTGAAGAGAAGCAGGTGCTTCAAGAGGGAGTGATGGATTTAGTCCTGGGGGTTAGGGGTGACTGAGATGAAGAAAAGGCATTTCTGAGTCTTAGAGAGTAGATGGAAATTGAGAAGGTCATATGAAGAGAGGTGGTGGGCTGGACGAGCATTCCAGGCAGAAGAAGAGGTGGCAAAAGACGGGAAATGGTAAGGGGCAGGGAATTCTGTAGCAACTGAAGAGAAGCCAAATACCTAGAAGGTGGAAGAAGGAAACAGGAGTGGTGGGAAGTCTGGAACTAGAGCACTATCCAGGGGTTAGATCAGGCCAGGCCTGACCTTGTTGGCTTCATACAAGACACTGGCATTTTTTTTTCTCTAATTGTAAAAGAAAGAGAAACTTATTACTTCCAGATCATGGGCTGTTAATGTTCTCTAGGGAGGTGTAAATTCACTGAGATGAATACAGATTTTCGGTTCCTGCAGGCTTCTCTGCTCTTGGTCAATTTCCTCTCCCTGATCCACACATTTATGTCCCTGGACCTTGTAGGCATCTAAGTTTGTAACTCTGAGTCAAATGATTGGAGAGTCCCTCCCAGCACATAAATTCTAAAGCATGTTTAATCTCTGCAGGCTTTACAGGGACAAATAACACACAACCCTGGTCTTAAGAAGCTTGAAATTTAGTAGGACAGCAAGGCATTTTCACTAAGAAGTACCTAGATGGCAGTAGATACACAGTAAGAATTATTATCATTGCATTGTTGATGTTGTACCCTGAAAGGTCTCATGTCCGTGCTGGGCACACAGATGCCCCTTAATAAATAGTTGTTGAGCAAATGATTCACAAGGTAGGGTAGAGTCTGGGGTAGAGACAGCAATATCTCCAAATGCTTTCAACATAAGCTTATTCACATATGGCAATCCATGTTTGGCACACAATGACCTCACCAGAGGTGCCAACTTGTGATAATTATGGCGTGGCATTGTGGGAAACAGACTAGAGAAACAGAGATGGGAGATATAAAACTTAGATCAAAAGAACAACCTGAAGGAGTTCTCTTTCCCCTACTATTAGATAAAACTCTATTAGCAATGCAGACCCAACCTTGACATTTGGTCTGCATTCTGTTCCAGAAAGTTCAAAGACTCTTGCCAAAACACTCTAACCTTATTTCTTAGCCCTCTGCAAGCCCTGTTGGTGGTAAATATTTGGGAAGACCTAAGAGAATTACCTCTATTAAATATGATTATTTTTGACCAGGTCAAATGAAAGTGGAATGTTTTCTACCATTTTGAATTACCTAGAGAGCTGGAGATAACCACCCCCCACACTTCTGTCTCTCTCCGTATATATATCTAACTCCTGTACAATGAATATGTTGAGTATTCAGTAAGTTTTAGTCAAGGTATGTGAGGGAAAGTTCTAGGATAGGAAAAAGAAGTGAGGAGACATGAGTTTTATCCAAGGCTTTCACTAATCAGCCAGATGAACTTCTTAGATTTTAACTTTCTCTTTGATAAGATATGAATAATAATCATAACTGCTTTGCTGAGATTTTAAATATTTTATTTATTTATTTAATTTAGAGAGGGAGAGAAAGAGGGTACAAGTGGAGGGGCAGGGGCGGAGCAAAGAGAGAGAAGGAGAGAATCTCCAGCCGACTCTGGGCTTAGTGTGGAGCTCAGGACCCTTAGATCATGACTTGGAGCTGAAATCAAGAGTTGGATGCCTAACCAAGGGAGGTACCCAGGTGCCCCTTGCTGAGATTTTAAAGGACTAACATGAGAGAAAGTATGGATGAGAAAATCCCATGAGTAGGTATAAGATCTTATCTGACTATTATGGATATGTCATCAATGAAAAGGATGTGGAAAGTCTCTTCCTTGAATATTCTGGAGAGATTGACTTTCAAAATACTATCATTTTCTCTTTCTTTAGTGCACATCCACCTAACTGCCTATTGGTAAAGTATTTCCAGTTATCATTTGGAAGTTGCAGCAGGAACTGGATTTCATTGTTGATTACTTTGTAACCTTAGCTCTAACATAACTTGGTTATAAGTATCATGATTTTTCTTGGGTTTTGCCAACAAACCACATGCAAAGAAAATAACCACCAATTCCTAAGTTCTTGGGAATCTAGAAACTGAGTCATTGGTATTTTTCCAAGATTTCACTCCATTTACTCACAATTGTTGCACCTCCTTTTCTTTCTTCCCTTCCTTACCATTAATGTTAATAGAAATATAGCAACTTTTAGAGAATTCTCATTCATTTTTTCTCTCAAATCCTGAGTGTAGTTCTTTGCTCTGGACTCTATGGGGGTGTTGTTCTAAAAGCCCTTGGCTTTTACCATGGACTGTTTTTACTACTCACTGGTGCTCGATTTAGAAGTTCAGGTGCCCAGTGCACTAGTCATTGAAAAAGGACTGTTCAGCATTACAGGTGGCCAAGACCTGCAAATAAATAGCTTATATTAGATATAAATGAGCCTAAGTGTCGAAGAAGGAAAATGTTTATTCCTTTAATAAGTCAATCGTTCAACCAGTACCTGTTTTGTATAAGAAACTATGAGGGATAAAAAAGATACACAGTGAGAGATCTCAAGGAGCTTATGATTTAAAAAGGTGATAAGGCATTTTGTTAAGAAGTTTATACAAGGCAATAGATATGAAGAAGTATGTTTGGGATCTGGGGCTAAGTCACTATCAGCCATTGGATACAAAGGGCTAAGGTGTCTGAATGATGACTGTGGTAGAGGGAAGTGGAATTGGGATTTTGGTAGAGATTGTAGGCGTTAGAATACCATTTCCTTAGAGTACGCACAAAGGACTTCTGGATAGGAAGTAAGGCATTCAATTGTTCCAACCACAGATTCAGGGCACAGAAGTGCATTTCAGTGTAAGTAGTTTCCTTTGTTATCTAATATATTTCATCTTACGGATTTAACATCTTTATCCTGAGAAGGGGTTCATGGGCTTCTCCAGACTGTCAAGATTAAGAACTCTTATGAAAGTCCTTTTACTCAATGCCTTTCTAAGGTTTAATTCTAGTTGGGGTTGTTACCATTTTGAATGTTAGTTTTGTGGTTGTTCTACATCAGTGTTTCTCAAAGTGTACTTGAGAGCACGTTGGGGTTCTCTAGGATTTTTTTCAGGGGATCTGCAAGATCAAAACTATTTCCAGCATACTTTAAGATGGTATTTGCCTTTTTCATTTTTGATCTCTCATGTTTGTACAGTGGATTTTTTCCCAGAGGCTTCTAAAAATGGGATGATATCATCAGTCTGATGTTTAACTTGCATTGGTTTTATTCTTGTTATTTAAAGTTAATTAATGAACACATTTTCAGTTTTAATTTCAAATATAGTAAATATTAGTAGCTATAACCTGTATAAAGAAAAGCTCTTTGAGGTTCTCAATAACTTCTAGAGTATAAGGTGATTCTGCAGCCAAAAAGTTTGAGAACCAATGCTCTATGCCCTAATGGAAGGCCTACTGAATTTGGGAATGAGTTTGGAGAGGAGAGTGGCATGTATAATGATTGGATTTTCCAGTTAATCATGGCACAGCCAGTGGAAGGCTTAGGAAGCAGAGTTATTCTGCAGTAATCATAACTCTGTTAATCATTAACAGCATGCTCAGAGAGCATACCATGTCTCCTCTTTGGGCCTTTCTATCTATACAATGAAATGAGATGAATTCCGGGTATAAAACTCATTTTGTAATTCTAGGAGCTGGGATTCACTTGAAAGGCTGTGTTGTGTGGGGACAGGCCAGGAAACGTTTTCTATAAAGTGCAAGGCCATAAATATTTTAATTATCTGTCATAGTTAGTCAGTTTTGCTATTGTAGTGTGAGGATAGTCATAGATAATATTTAGTGTACAAGGATGGCTGTATTCCAATAAAATTTTATTTACAAAAACAGGCAGTGGGTGGCCCTTGGACTGTAGTTACTGACCCTTAGTTTAGAGCAAAGGCTTTGAAATCAGACTGCCTATGTTTAAAAACTACTTCCTACCACTTACTAGCTGTGTGATCTTACATAGATTATTATACTTCCTCACATCTTAATTTTATCATCTGTAAAGTGATAATAATCATAGCAACTGTGTTATGTAGTTAAGTGCAAAGCAGTGGACCATGCCTGACCCCTAGCAAGCATTCATTCCATAAGTATAAATTATTATCATTTGAGGTAATCAGTCTGTAAATCAGTATGATCTGAAGGATCTTCTCCTGGGAACTCCACCATTACCTGAGTGCTAAGCCAGTCCTGGTTCTCCTCTTTGCTTGTTTTCATTGCTATGTGGCTCATCTGTGTGACATATGTCAACCACAGACTTTCAAGAAACCTTTCAGAGAATAAAAGGAGGAAGTGGTGACTCCTTGAGGTGTTTCAGTTACCATCACTGGGCTTGTACAACTCGGATCTGGCTGAGCATTGGAGGAAATGGAAGGGTATCAAAGATTCCAATAAAATGGTGGTACTTTGTTTTGCTCTTTGGAGTTATGTGTAGAGATGACACAATAGGCTTTGGTCACATGACCAGCCTTGCAGCCTAGTGTATATAGTGACTCCAAAGTTTGCTGCAGCATTGGCCCAATGAGTAAAAGATATCTAGGGCATATGCAAAAAGTGATTCACAGACCTGATATTGTCATCAGATAGAACTAGGCTCAAGTTCTAGTTTGGCACTGTCACTGGCCCTAACTTGCTCTATAACCTTGACAAATGATTTAATCTCTCTGAACTTCAGAGAGACTAGCAGGGAAATAAAGATGATACTATCTACATTACAGGAATGTGCAAGGATTACATCAAATAGGATAATGCAGATAAATCCTTTATCCGAGTGCCTGATGCATAGTTGCTGTCAATATCCTTATTACTATGTAGGGTTTAGAATAACAATGTGAACAAATGGGGGAAGAACAAGGTAGGAAGTTGAAGAGAGCTATTTGGTCATTTTTTTTGGGGGGGGGATCTCTAGTCATAAAATAACCATTACAAATTCCTGTCTTCCCATTATTTTGGCAAGGACTATGGTGTCCAGCTGGATTACAATTCTAAAGAACTTGGGGATCAGATGGAATTCTGAAATTGGGAATTGAGCATGTGGGAAGAAAAGTACGTGATCAGGCAAATTCTTTTTCTAAGGAACTCTTATTTAATTATTTCAACTTTTTTTTTTCATGGAAATGTCTTAGTTACAGAGAGTGGGGCATGGTTTCCCAATTTTCTGCTAATCACAAATAGCTCAGATAAAGTAGGTAAGAGGATCATCTAGGTTATAGGAATAAAAGAATATTCTTGTTTTCTTACTTGACCACATTATATGAGCAATATGGTTCCGAGAATTCCATAGAAAGGGCCTAAAGTGATGAAGTAGTGGATGTAAAAGCTACTGATCCAGGGAATTTCCTACAGAGAGAATGATTGACAGTTAAATGCCCCAAACACAATTTCATTTCCCTTCACTGGGTTAGGGCTAAATCTTATGGCTTATTAGTCAAGGAAGCTACATCTGGAATGGACCAAGTGCTTTCATGTCCCCTTTTCTACCTCATCTACCTTCAGGGGATGAGTCACGTTACTCACCTTCTAATACCTTTGGAGTTATGTCATTTGTAAGGATTTCAGGTTGAAATATGCAGGCATGAGGAGGGGGAGCACAACTGAAAAGAAAACAGTGACAAAAAAAGATGGTAGGTGAACAGAATGTGACCCCAATGCAAATAAGCAGAAGTCTGCTTCCCTAACATGCCATTCCTGGAATGTTGCCCCTGAGAAGGGATACGAAGTGAAGAACCACAGCCACATCATAGACTCCACTGGGATCTTAGAGTCTCTGAGGCTGGAACAGGAATTTTATTCAAGCTTTCTCAAGAAGACTAAAGGGGCTTTGAAGATTTGAGCTGTTTGGTAGAGGCATCCCAGAAAAGCTTCTGCTGTGAACTTTCACACTTTCTTGAGGTCCATGGAATCCTTCAGTCCATCACAATCCTTAGGATTGGGCCCTGTCATAATATGTCAAGGTGGCAGAAACACAGAAGCTATATTTATTTTCTGACCAGATGGTTACTTACCTGCTTCTCCCCCAAGACCAGAGAAGCTGCCTAGAGCACAAAGGAATCTGATGGAGTCCCTCTGAATTCTGACAACTCTGTCCTCAACCAGACTTTAGTTAGAACCTTTTTCTCTATTAGGTCTCCCTGTTGGCTTCCAGACTATCAAATTCTCCAAACCTGTAGCACAAATGATTTTGTTGATACCCTACACTGAGGCTTGATTAAACACAAACAGTTTCTAACAACTCAAGGTCATGCCTCCATGATAACCCCAGTGCCCTTATTGTTCTGCCTAAGAAAGTCTAATACTGCCAAAAGAATTTACTATTTGTTCAAGCCAAAACTGACTATAGGCCTCATATATTCCTTTATTTCTGTTAGAAAACTTACAATAGTAAAATCCTTTCTCTGTCTCTTTGAGATGGATCTTTTATGACCCAGAAATGTCTTTCTTGAGGACCTCACAGTCATTCCTTTGAATGTAATCATCCAGATTAGGATGATTCATCCCAGTTTCTTTCTCTGTGTGTGGAGGGTGAGACCCTAATTTTCATAAGCACTACGTAGCGGACACAGATGACCTAACCACACTGATCAACTTTCCCTCCCCTCAGTGTTTCTTGGTAATTTCCTTTAGCACACCCAGTGTTTAAAAAAATCTCCCACCTTTTGTTTTAACTGAGTTCAGTTTGTACTGAAGTCCCTTTCCCCTACTACAGAAGCCTGAATATAATCTGTCTTGTCACTTTTAAAAAATGTCCAGCTCGGTTTCTCTTTGACAGTTTGAGCATGACTTACTTGTACCTGAGATGCTAAGTTGGCATTTGAAGGAAAAGGACACAATGAAATAGCTCCCAAGGGCAGAGAGTCTTGTGAGATGGGCATTCTGCAGTGAATCCATATCATCCATTTATTCCTCATGAGCTAAGGTCACAATGCAGCACTACAGACAGGGAAGAAGTCTCAGATAAGAAATTCCAATAGCTTTTTTCTTACATGAACACACCTCTGGTTAGGTTAGAAATAAGCTACTTTTCAAAGTGGGCAGATGTCCTTATTCCTCTTTTTAGTAATGCAGAAGGAGAGGGTGACTACTATAGAATGGGGCTGCAGAATTCCAGTAGTGGAAGGGCTAGCAGTGGGAATTGACCCCCATATCTCAAAAAATGGTCCCACAAGACATCCTGATGAGGCATGTTACAGATGAGTACTGGTGTGAAACATTTTGGCAAATCAGACTATCTGCAACAGAGTCTCTCAACCCCAGCACTGTTGGCATTTTGGGCCAGATAATTTCTTGTTGTTAAGGATTGTTCTGTGTATTTTGGGGTGTTTAACAGAACCATTGACTTCTACCTACTTGGTGCCAGCCCCATCCCTTCCCCTCCATGTGTTGACCAAAAATATCTCTGCACATTCTTGTCTATGTCCCATTGGGGCAACATTACTTCTGGTTGAGAACCATTGATCTATAGGAAATGTTTGGGACCTTCCCTGATTTTGTCTTATTTCTCAAATGTGTAGGCATTTTTTAGATGAGTATATTTTGGGGTTCCATGAAAACTTTCTTTGTGAGATGCTGTAAGTTTGATTTTAGTTAAGAAAAAGCATTTTTGGGCAGCCCTGGTGGCACAGCGGTTTGGCGCCACCTGCAGCCTGGGGTGTGATCCTGGAGACCCGGGATCGAGTCCCACGTCGGGCTCCCTGCATGGAGCCTGCTTCTCCCTCTCCCTGTGTCTCTGCCTCTCTCTCTCTGTGTCTATGAATAAATAAATAAAATCTTAAAAAAAAAAGAAAAAGAAAAAGCATTTTTAATTCTTTTTTTAAAAAGATTTTTAAAATTTATTTATTCATGATAGACATAGAGAGAGAGAAGCAGAGACACAAGTAGAGGGAGAAGCAGGCTCCAAGCAGGGAGCCTGATATGGGACTCAATCCCGGGTCTCCAGGATCAGGCCCTGAGCTGAAGGTGGTGCTAAACTGCTGAGCCACTCACGCTGCCCTTCTACTGTTTTTTTTTTTTTTCTCTCTCTTATATCTCTTTAATATTCTCAGTTCACATTATGTTCTTTTTTTAAATTTTTTTTATTGGAGTTCAATTTGCCAACATATAGTATAACATCCAGTGCTCATCCCGCCAAGTGCCCCCCTCAGTGCCTACTGTTTTTAAAAAATTTATGTATCATTGATTTATGTACTACTTATTATTATTTCTCTTCTCCTGCTGGATTTGGGCTTTATTCACTGTTATTTTTCCAGGTCCTTTAGGTATAATTTTAGGTTGTGTATTTGAGACTTTTCTTGTTTCTTGAGAAAGGCTTTTATTACTATGTATTTCCCTTTTAGGACTGCCTTTGCTGTATACCAAAAGTTCTAAACTGTCATGTTTTCATTTGCATTTGCTTCTATGTATTTTTTAAATTTGTCTTTAATTTCCTGGCTGACCCATTCATTCTTTAGTAGGATGCTCTTTAACCTTCATGTATTTGTGTTCCTTCCAATTTTTTTTCTTGTGATTGAAATCAAGGAATCAATCCCATTTACAATTACACCAAAAACCATCAGATACCTAGAAAGGAACATAACCAAAGAGGTAAAGGTTATGTACTCTGAAAACCATAGAAAAGTTATGAAAGAAATTGAGAAAGACACAAAGAAATGGAAGAGCATTTCATGCTCATGGATTGGAAGAATTAATATTGTTAAACTATTATGCTATTCAAAGCAATCTATACATTCCATGGAATCCCTACAAAAATACTATCAGCATTTTTCATAGAGTGGGAACAAACAAGCTTAAAGTTTGTATGGAATCATAAAAAACCCCAAGTAGACAAAAAGAATGTTGAAAAAGAAAATCAGAGATGGAGGCATCACAATTCTGGACTTCAAACTGTATTACAAAGACCATCATCAAGACAAGATGGTACTGGCACAAAAACAGGCATAGATCAATGGAACACAATAGCGAACCCCAAAATTGACCTCAGCTCTATGGTCAACTAATCTTCGACAAAGCAGGAAAGAATATCCAATAGAAAAAGGACAGTCTCTTCAAAGAATAGTACTGGTAAAATTGGACAGCCACACACAGAAGAATCAAATTGGATGACTTTCTTACACTATACACAAGAGTAAACTCAAAATGGATGAAAGACCTAAATGTGAGACAGGAATCCATCAAAATCCTAGAGGAGAACACAGGCAGCAACCTTTCTGACCTTGGCCAAAGGAACTTCTTGCTAGAGATGTATCCAAAGGCAAGGGAAACAAAAGCAAAAATGAACTATTGGGACTTCAAGATAAATAGCTTTTGCACAGCAAACAGTCAACAAAACTAAAAGGCAACCTATGGAGAAGATATTTGCAAATGTCTTATCAGATAAAGGATTAGTATCCAATATCTATAAAGAACTTCTCAAACTCAACACCCAAAACCCAAAAAATCCAGTCAAGAAATGGGCAGAAGATATAAACAGACATTTCTCCAAAGAAGACATACAAATGGCTAATAGACACATGAAAAATTCTCAACACCACTCAGCATCAGGGAAATACAAATCACAACCACAATGAGGTACCACCTCACACCAGTCAGAATGGCTAAAATTAACAATCTAGGAAACAACTGATGTTGGTGAAGATGTGGAGAAAGGGGAGCCCTCTTACACTGTTGGTGGGAATGCAAACTGGTGCAACCATTCTAGAAAAACAGTCTGGAGGTCTTTCAAAAAGTTAAAAATAGGGGAGACTGGGTGGCTCAATGGGTTGGACGTCTGCCATCGGCTTGAGTCTTGATCCTGGGGTCCCGGGATTGAGGTTCATGTCAGGTTCCTTGCTCTGAGGGAAATCTGTTTCTCCCTCTCCCTTAGCCCATCCCCCTGCTCATGCTCCAACTCTCTCTCTCAAGTAAAAAATAAGATTTAAAAAAGAAAAAAAATAAAAATAGAGCTACCCTATGATCCAGCAATTGCACTACTACGATCCAAGGGATACAAACATAGTGATTTGAAGGGGCACATGAACCCCAATATTTATAGCAGCAATGTCCACAATAGCCAAAATATGGAAAGAGCCCAGATGTCCATTGACAGAAGAATGGAATATTGGATAAAATGGAATATTACTCAGCCATCAAGAAGCATGAAATCTTGCCACTTGCAATGATGTGGATGGAACTAGAGGTTAAGATGAGAATTGAGAGAGAGGCTAAGATGAGAATTGAGAGAGAGGCAAATCATAAGAGATCCTGAACTCTATGAAACTGAGGATTGCTGGAGGGGAGGTGGGTGAGGGGCAGGGATATTTGGTGGTGGGCATTAAGGATGTCACTTCCTGTAATGAGCACTGGGTGTTACATGAGACTGACAAATCACTAAGTTCTGCCTCTGAAACAAACAAACAAAAAGAACAAAGTATTTCTGCTGAAGATATTTTTATTAGTATCTGAACTATTTACCTACCTTATTGTGTTTCAAGCCTGTACCCACATTCAGATCTATTTTATATCTATTTGTGCATTCATGTGATTTTCACTTATATTGGGTGCAAGTATCATAACGGATTTCCAGTGACTTGTATTTATGAAATGGGAGTTTAAACATTTGCAGGATTATTAAACTTCAAAAGATGAGTGGAAATCCCAGCTGTTCTCCACTGAGAAACTGAACAGAGTTCTATGTTTTAACAGTTGTTATGCTCTTTTTTGGGGGCGCTAAATTTTATATTTATATTGAAGTACAATTAACATACAGTGTTATATCATTTTCAGTTGTACAATACAACGATTCAACAATTCTATAAATTTCTCAGTGCTTACAAGATAGATGCACTCTTAATCTCCTTTATCTATTTCACCTATCTTCCCCCTGGCAACCACCAGTTTCTTAATATTTTTTTGTATATATTTTTATTGTAGTTTGATTTGCCAACATATAGTATAACACCCAGTGCTCATCCCATCAAGTGCCCCCCTCAGTGCCCGTCACCCAGTCATCCCATCCCCCCACCCTCCTCCCTTTCCACAACCCCCTGTTCATTTCCCAGAGTTAGGAGTCTTTCAAGTTCTGTCTCCATCACTGATATTTCCCACTCATTTTCTCTCCTTTCTCCTTTATTCCCTTTCACTATTTTTTGTATTCCCCAAATGAATGAGATCATATACTGTTTGTACTTCTCCGATTGACTTACTTCACTCAGCATAATACCCTCCAGTTCCATCCATGTTGAAGCAAATGGTGGGTATTCGTCATTTCTAATGGCTGAGTAATATTCCATTGTACACATAGACCACATCTTCTTTATCCATTCATCTTTCAGTGGACACCAAGGCCCCTTTCACAGTTTGGCTATTGTGGACATTGCTGCTATAAACATCGGGGTGCAGGTGTCCTGCTGTTTCACTGCATCTGTATCTTTGGGGTAAATCCCCAGCAGTGCAATTGCTGGGTCGAAGGGCAGGTCTATTTTTAACTCTTTGAGGAACCTCCACGCAGTTTTCCAGAGTGGCTGCACCAGTTCCCATTCCCACCAACAGTGCAAGAGGGTTCCCCTTTCTCCACATCTTCTCCAAAATTTGCTGTTTCCTGTCTTGTTAATTTTCATGATTCTCACTGGTGTGAGGTGGGATCTCATTGTGGTTTTGATTTGTATTTCCCTGATGGCCAGTGATGCGGAGCATTTTCTCATGTGCTTGTTGGCCATGTCTATGTCTTCCTCTGTGAGATTTCTGTTCATGTCTTTTGCCCATTTCATGATTGGATTGTTTGTTTCTTTGGTGTTGAGTTTAATAAGTTCTTTATAGATCTTGGAACCTAGCCCTTTATCTGATATGTCACTTGCAAATATCTTCTCCCATTCTGTAGGTTGTCTTTTAGTTTTGTTGTGTTATGCTCCTTTTGAAAGCTTGTTGATGTCAGTGATATCAGCTTAGAAATTAAAAACTCTTTATCTTACAAAATGCACTTTGAATGATGGAAGGTTTCCTTTGTGTTTTAAAGCATTTTTACTGTTCATTGTTCAAATATTGGCTTTCTGTGAAAAATTATCATGTTAAATTTAGGTTGTTTGTAGTAGAATATTGATAAATTTTACTGCTTGGGCCATTTCAATTACTACCTTAAAAAAAGAAATATATACATACATATATCTACATGTCTCTGTCCACCAAAATATCTTCTACAGCTGTATGTAGGCCATGGGAGTAGCCAGCTGTCTTTCACACAGGAGCTTTACAGGTGCCTTTTATTTCTGAGACTCCATTTTCTGGCTTCACACTGTCAATTCTTTGGCATTCTTTTCCTATCTCTCTTTCCTATCCAAATACCACTATTCTTTTCTTCTTGAAAGATGTTTAGTCTTTCAAGGATGAGAGTCCCAGATGCAGGACATATTGATTGGCATCTTGACTTCCATCCCTCCTGAAGCATCTCATGAGATCCACATTAAAAGTGCCTATTTGCTTTTCCATTTTCCTTTTAAGAGTTTTACCCCAGGAAGGCTGAAATAAGATGTGCTGCTTTTCCCAGTCTCAAGAAGACATGGGCTGGTCTTTCTGTGAAAGCACTGCAACCATGCCATCTGGCTTGACAATGGCTTGCTTCAAGGGCATGGAATGATAAAGAAATTGGCCCCAAGGTGACTCACCCATGTAGAAATACAGGTGCTGCTTTTCATAGTTAATGTATTTATTTTCTTCTTGCCAAACTGAATGAAGAGAGAATAAAACTGAAATAAGAGACAAGACTTCTGGTCATTATATCCAAGGACATTGCTGCATGTGTGTCTAAAATTTCTATAGAAAGAGCCATCTGGTCAGAGTTTGTTGGCTGTCAAACTTGTGGTACTTGAATAACCAGAACTGCAGTAAGACAAAATATTGAGGTATCTCTCTGCTTTAATTAAATGTGGGCAATTCTTGCATTTGACTATGGGGATTGTGATTTAAAAAAAATTCCTATGGAAACCATTTTGAAACTTTTTGTTCTTATATGGAGTGGAATGGCGATCAAAAGGGAATATTTCTGATGAGTTTTCCTAGCTCGTCTTAACTGTGGTATTTAGAATTTGCTTGAAGCTCACTATCCATCTCCATCCATCCATCCAACAGATATTTATCAAATGGTCATGTGATAAAAGATAGGCATGGCCCCTCTTATATTTCCCATCTTTCCTCCTTTATGTTCTCATCATGAATCTCACACTGCTTTACTATTTCTAAGGCATAATAATATTACATATAATCTTCTTTTGGAGGTGGGAGGTGGAGAGGGAGAAGGTGAGGGAGAGAATTTTAAGCAGGTTCCATGCCCAGTGCAGAGCCTGAAGTGGGGCTTGATCTCCCTGGTATCATGACCTGAAATCAAGAATGCCTGACTGAGCTACCCAACCACCCCTACATATAATCTTTATACTGGGAATTTGATTCATTTTAGGAGACTCCTTAGTTAATTTAGTCTGTTCACAAGGACAGCAAATACCTTGAGGGGAGACACAGAGGTGATGATTTATATCTCTAGTAGCCAGTAAACATACAATAAATGTTTAGTTGAAAGGAAGAAAGAAAGAAAGAATGAATGAATGAAAATGTACATCTGCGCTCTATTATTACTATATGTTTACTTGGTCACAACACTACAGGCAGCATTTGGTTTCTACTCTTCCTCATTCTGTTGATATCTTCCCTCCTGCATACAGACTTCTTTTCGTATTTGGATAGCAGGGTTGACTCTTCTCTTACCGTCATAGATAAAAAGAAATATCATGGTATGATGTAATAAGAGCTATCTCCAGTTACTCCCAAACCTACAGTTATTTAAGTAGAAGGAAAAATGGGAAAAAGAGCTGGTGGAAAATTTGTGGGAGCTGGCACACCTACAAAGGACTAATTTTGAGTTTCACTCCAAAGGAAGGCTCTGTGTTTTCCAGAACATGAGCACAGTACCTGGTGCATAAAATGTTTAAAGAAAATGGTAGAAAGTTTGGCAGTAAAATGAGAAGGAAGGGAAGGTTCAGGACTCATTAGAACCATTTTTAAAAATGTAAAATGACTGAATTTTAGAGTTTAAATAGTTTTAAGCAATACTTTGGACAGTAAGTGTGAAACTATAGAACATACAACCCTAGGGTCTAGGGATATGTCCCAAGAGCAGCTGTAAAACTTGGAGAGGTGATCTCCATCATTTGTGAAGAGGTAGCATGTGTATTGAACATAGCCCTAAAGAAAGTACTTCTGGAGAGGGTCAGCCTGCTTCATAAAATTGAGTAAGACAAATCCTTCTTGCTCTATGGAGATGATTAGAGAAATCAAAGTGTTACAATTTTGGTGATGAGCATAGGAGTCTATAACCATCAGAGAAGTCCAACTTGGTTGTGGGGCCATTGTCAAAAGCAACGGATTCATGATCACAGCCAGAGAACTTTTTTTTTTTTTAAATCTAGTCAAGAGATTGGTTCCTAATTCAGCTGGAGAAGGTTGGATTTTTCAAAGCTGGTAAAACTTATTTTCAAAAAGTTGCACATTTTTTGGTTTATGTAGTCCCGACTGCAGGCAGCAACTGATAGAGCTACAGTCTTCTATTTTTAATAAAACTCCCAAATTCTGTTAGAAAATAGCAGCCTCTTTCTAAGTACCTGATTCTCAGGGTCTATCATTTCCCTTGGAAGAGAGATACCTTTCTGTGGTTATCCTTGTACCTGCCTTGTTGAAGTAAGACTTTCTCCTAAAAAATTTGGTAAAAATACTTCACATGATGATTTTAAGTTGACATTAAAAAACAAAAACAAAAACAACCAAAAACTGAGAAATTCTGGAATTGTCTTTTCCTCTCCTTTTTCTATTGTTTAGGAAGTGCAAATTCAAGGTGAGATCTCTGTGTCTTACAAAACATTTGGACCATGGTTCATGTATAAAAGAACCAAATGAACATAAACTAAAAATACCAGAATAGCCTTTTCCCACTGAACTAGAATTATTTGAGATAACTAGTTATTCAGATATTTGTGATTAAATGCTTACTGAATGTACTGACATATTTTCTTTGAGCGAATGTCTTCATATCCTCATTAAACTTAGTCATCTGGTTTCACTAACACTAATTTTGTGTTTCCTCAGAGGTAGTAGTGATGGCAGGGATCTGTCTGTCACCAGAATTGTTCATGCAGGGTGATATGGTTATCATATTTCCTATTGTAGGAGGTTGGCTGGATGTCCCTTAGGGTCATAGAATCTCATGTTCCACATCTCCTTCTATCCATACAACCCCAGATTCGGTTATCTTATGTCTATGTTCTGAACTTAAAAGGAGACATGCTCTGAGAACGTGCTTGAAATGGGAATCCCCATCTTGATTTTTCCTGGACAAGACCATAAATATTTCCAGGAACCATTTCCAGGAATATTTCTCACATGTTCAGGAATTCTAAACCTACCTTGACAGGCTGTGAGTCTCCAACCAGGAAAAGTGGGCCTACATCAACATCTGGGTCTTTGGGGTAGGTGTTTGGTTTTATGTGATGTTGGAAGTGTCTGTGATTCCACCATTTTGCTGATAGGCCCTGAGGAGAAGAAAGGGTTCATTAGTTGTGAGATTTCTCTCCTGAAATGTCCTTCTCTATCAGAGCTTTCAACATGCATCTCTAAAGTCAAAGTAAGATATCTGAGCCTCTTGAACTGGCTCTTGGACCACGGAATGACTCACTGGACAGAGGCTTTCAAAACCTATAAAGAAATAATTATGAGATTCAGGAACACAAATTAAGACTAACATAATTCCTGATCATGAAATTTCATAAAAGCCTGTTGCAATGAAATGTTTTCCCATCCCTCTTTCTTTAGGGGACGTCCTCATTTTAAAAAATTCTGAAGGTAGGTAGGGCAGAGAGTATTCTTATTTTATAAATGAAGAAAACTCAGCTCTAAAATTTTAATTAGCTCTGGGGGAAAAATGGTGCTAGAAATCCTACTATTAAAGTTTTTCAAAGAATCGTGGATCTGAAATGATCTCTTAGAGGGGCTTGGCTTCAATGTTCTCATATAAAAATTATTGCATGTTCAGGCTTCAATGCTCTCATACAAAAATAAATTAGAATAAAAATATTTGAATTGATGCCAAGCTCAAAACATCTCTGATTAGGTTTTTGTGATTTCTTCTCTCTCAATGACAGTCTGGAGGTTTTAATAGAGTGAAGATTTGGAAGCATATTGATGTGGTTTCATATCCTGGATATATAAATACTGCTGTGTGGTTTGGGTAAATTTCACCCTCTTTGAAGCTCTATTTCATCTTTAATAAATGTAATATGACGTCATTTACCTCCATGAGTTGTTTAGGGAGACATGAGATGGTGTATATAAAATGCTGGCATATTGAGATATTCAATTTCTCCTCTTTCACTACAGAAGAATAAAGAGCATTTGTTTTTTATTGCATATTTGACCTCTCTTGATAACTGGCCTATAAATGTTTTATATCTTCACTGTTCAATACAGTAGACGTGAGCCACATGCTGCTTATTGAGCACTTGAAGTATGACCAGTCCAATTAAGATGGGCTGTAAGTGTATAATAATGGATTTTGAGACTCAGGATGAAAAAAGGAGTGCAAAATACCATATTAATGATTTTTATATTGGTTACATGTTGAAATGATATTTTGAATATATATGGGGTAATAAAGTTACTTGTTAAAATGTGGCTATTAGAAAATTTAAAATTATTTGTGTCATTGTAATGTGGCCTACTTTATACTTCTGTTGGACTATGCTGGTCTAGACACTGTACATCTCATGTAGATATTTGAAAATCTGCAAGTGTTAACATGTCTTTCCATGGTCCTTATGGTGGAGTCCTCGCTTAGCAAACTCCTCCTGACCCCATCCATCAGGAGAAACATTCTCTATTCACCTCTAACACTCCCTACCATACTTATAGTGGAAACTCTCTTCATCACAGATCTCTCCCCCTAATCTCATGCTTGAAAGGGCAGCACTTTGGATGGCTCATGATATGTCAAATTCAATGTGTACTTATCAATTTTTATTCCCCCTTCTAGGGCTCCATTGCACTCTGCACTTCTCCCATCAAACTGCATATCACCTGCTAACTCTTACAGCTATGCATTTGCTCCTTTATTTACCCATCCATTATTTATTTTGAAGTACATCCTATGCATCAGACACTGAGTCAAGCATTTGGAATATAAATTCAGACATGATAAAATGGGGTTCCCACACTTAAAAAATATACAACATAATGGGAGCAATAAACACAAATGGACACTGTGATAAGCAATGATTCACTTTGCTAATTAAATCCTTTAAGAGCCAACATTTTAGTTTCTTCCATCAGCTGACTGTACCTCTGCAGTCAATGACTATCTGTGGAAATTGGTAAAAGGAGAGATAAGTTTTGATCCATGATAGGTTAGGGAACAGATCTTGACAGCTCAAGGTTCTGGAACTTAGAACAATGGTCAGAGTAATTATGGGTATGATCTAAAGCTGCTGGCTCTACCCTCACTCCTGGTCTGGAAGCCACAATTACTGGAACCAAGGGATAGACTGATCCATGGGGAAGTAAAGATTATCAGCCACACGGAAATAGGCTGCCCCTCACCAAATTCCATCTAGAAACCATCTTAAGTCATTTCTCATTTCCAAGTGAGATCCTTTCTTGGTGCAGTACAAAGAATCCAAGCCTTGGATTCCAAAGCTTCTATGAAGCTTTTTTGGCCTGAATTCAAATCCCTACTACTGGGTGTGTGTAGCCATGGGCAATTTCCCCATCTGTGAAATAGATAAGAAGAGGATTACAGAAAATAACATACTTGACAGTCGTCCCCTCAAATTATTTTCAGACGTAGTCGTGGAAACAAGATAGGCCAGATTTTCAAGGCAGGTCTTAGTATCAAATATTTTGTGTCTTTGTCTCTATAATATACTTGATTCTTATAGTTTTCAAACTGTACATGCTGAGTGTTGGGAAAGGGAGTTGAAAGATATGCTACAGGGAGTTCATTTGGATTTTGGTATTGCACAGAAGTCCAAAATGTGTGCAGATATTTGGCAGTGTGCTTTCAGAAGGGCTATTTTATTGCACAAGCACTATGAAGACCAGACATACACATTTACTAGCACAGTGAGTGAATGAAAATTAAACAAAACAAAACAAAACAAAAAAACATACCAAACCCTCTGTGTTTTTCCAGGGGGAGGGTAAATTGACATGAAATCAAGTTTTGAAATTTAAAATTGTGATGTACATAGGTGAAGGTATTGCTGCTTATAATTTTCTTTGTTACCTCCCTCCTACCCGCTTTTCCTTCCCACAGATAGTTTTTTCTCCTTATTTCCTGTATCTCCCTATTCATTTTGCTCATGAGTTGCTGGTTTTGCTTGCAAAAAGGCAGAGTACACTCGATTTGCTTTTAGAACATTTCCCATTTACTTACTCCGTGCATGAGTCATCAAGGTTATATTCATTTCAACTAGTGCAAAATTGTTTCTGGCAACACAATTTACAGAGAGACAGCAGTGTACAAATTTGGACCAATGGGAAAGCAGTGACTTTTTAAAAACACCAGCAAGGATGGAGCTTGAAATATTACATATACTGGCACCAAGTCAACTGTCAATTACCACCAAAGTGCATGAGTCTCCTTTTTCCTCTGACTTCCTCAAAACAGGGGAGAAAGAGTGGAAGGGCCCATTCCCTAATTCTCACCAGGCCAGAAGAAACTGTCTTTGCTTTTATTCTGTGGTAAAGATTTCTGAGTGAATACAGAAACACTTTGTTAATCTAGCACTGGTGGATGGAAGGCAGAACAGTGTACCTACAGGAACTTTCCAGTTAAGTGAGACTTGTCACATAAAATGACAATACATTATTCATTCTAACCATTTTGAGTAACAGACATAATTCTAATATGAATCCAGATCCAACTCTGTGCTATTTAATCTACTTAAACTTATTTTACTCAACCAGAAAGAGGGTTCATAAGACCTGTGATTTTAAGTACCTTTCAGTTCAATATAAAACCACTGTGCTAAGGCAAAGCAAATAGGCTCTGAGTCAGTGCTTATGAGTTTTTCCTAAGTGACCTGGCTGGAATGCAAGATTTGGCTTAGTGGAAGGCTCAAAGGCACTTCCCCCCTTGTAAGCCAGAGTACATAGTCTCTGAATCCTAGAATGTCATAGAAAAGCAGAGATCCAGTTTAAGTTCTAATATTAGAGATGAGAGTATGGAGAGGCAGAGATAAAATATGACTCAGTCAAGATCATGCAGGGAGCCTTATCAGAGTCTGGGCTAGAACCCACTCTTAGCACTCCTGTACTGTTACCTTGGTTCATCCATCCATCCATCCATCCATCCATCCACTCAACAAATGCTATTGAAAGCCTACTATGTGCCAGGAACTCTGCTAGGTGCTACATTGCAGTGGTGTTATAGGACAAGGTGGTTGCCCTCATTCATCACAAATTTCTACATTAGGCGGTTCCACTTGGGCTTTGTAAACATGGAAAGATGTCCCAGGTTATGCTGTAGAAATGAACTCTGACCCTAGAAGAGAAGTTATTGTTAGAGAAATTGAGGGGGTGGTCAAGAAGATATTAATAAATAAGTCTGCTTGTGCACTCAGGAGGCCCTTGGAGAGGGATAGTGGGAGATCTCATTTGATCCTAAGCCATATTCACTTTCTATTCCCCACATGTTGCATTCTTTTCTCTTGTGTGCCTTTGTCCATGGGATTCTTACAGCCTAGAACATTTTCCTTGCCACTGTCAAATTCTTCCAGTGAGAAGTAGAAAGAGTATGGCCTTTGGAGTCAGGCACATTTGGATTCTCAACCATTCTTCATCATGTATATGTTGCTTGGATCTGAGCAATTTACTCAGTAGCTCTGAACCTCAGCTCTTCATCTGATAAGACCTAATACTTTACTCATGGACTGTTGGGCAACTTAAATACTTACAAAGTGTCTAGCTTATGCTAAGCACCAAACAAATGTTTGTTTCCTTCTCAGTTTCCAAAAGAATTGCTTTTCAATAAAAGCAAGTTGACTTTTCAAGAAGAAAAATTGACATAGACTTCTGGAATTAACATTATTAATTTCCCATAAAACCTTCCACAGATATTTCAATGAGAATCAAATGCCTCTTTTTACTTCAATAGCATGTGCTTGTTCCTTTCATTGGCATTAATGTCATTCTGTCATGTAATATGTTCAGCAATTTGAACATCAATCTCCTGCACTTGAAGACTCTTTTTCAAAGGCAGGAATGAGGTGAATTTTGTTTCATGTCCAAAACACGGTGTTGCGCTCACAAAGGCCATGTTCAGAGATTCATAATTTTTCAACAAAGACATCATATGTTCTGCTACACTGATTATCATTTATGGTGGAATCCATGTGTTACCTTTTTTGTTCATTTCTATTTAACTTCTACTTAGTTAGCATGCAGTATAATATGAGTTTCAGGTGTATAATGTGATTCAACCCTTGCCTATATCCCCCCTCAGTGTTCATCACAAGTGCCCTTCTTAATCCTCATGACCTATTTCACCCATCTCCAGCCCCCTCCCCTGTGATAACCATCAGTGTGTTCTCTGCAGTTAAGAGTCTCTTTCTTGATTTGCTTCTCTCTCTCTTTTTGTTGGTTGGAAGATGAATACAGGATAGAAGAGAGTGTTACACGGCCGACAAAAGACTTCAGTTACTGAGCTGGTATGTAGAAATTGGGTGAAGAGTAGCATCTGTCATACATTGAATATTTCCTATGTGCCAGTCACTGCACTGGGTGTTTTAAACATTAATTTTTTAGTCCAAAGTATTTCCATAAGCAATTATTATCCCCATCTTAAAGACAAATAAACTGTGGTCTGGCAAAGTGTGGTAACTTGCTAGTGTCAGACATGGATGGGTAGCTTGCTGGAAAGTGTCAGGCAGCAGATGGTGCCAATCTAAACAGAGAAGGAAACAGTCTGAGCCTTAACTGTAGGCCACTGCCTGTGCTTAGGCTACCTACTTAACCTGGAAAATTGTGAGAAAGAAGGAAATGAATATTGTCACAAGCCAGCCATTGCCAAAATGCCACATCATTAGTCAAGCTAGGGTCTCCAAAATCTAGATCTGGGCCAAGTGAAGGAAGAAGAACACCAGGTTGGCCTTGAACATGTTCATGGACTCTAATGTTCCTCGCAATTCTTGGAAATCTTCCACCAACTGGGACTGAGAAATGAATATTCAGAGAAGGAATTAATTCCCTCAGGGAACACAAATGAACACAATGAATAATCTCTTTTATTCATACCTTAATTTAATGAATAAAAATTTATTGATATTAATATGTTTAATTGGGAAAAATTAAAAACATAAAACCATGAACAAACAAAACCTTTTAAAAAGGTTATGATAATATATATTTTTTTTCTGGAGAAGAGAAAGATGAGTAGTGATTTATAAACTGTCCTCAAACTGTTTTGGAACTCAGAATGGGTTATTTTTTTTTTTTGAGGGGTGTGGTTTTTGTGTCTAACAGTTACCTTTTATTTATTTAGTCCTTTATTTTTTTTAAAAAATTATTTACTTGAGACAGAAGAGAGAGAGGGAGAGAAAGTGAGCACAAGTGGGGGGAGGGGCAGAGAGAGAGAGAGAGAGAGAGAGAGAAAAGCAGGATCCCTGTGGAGCAGGGAACCCAATGCAGGACTCCATTCCAGAACCCAGGGATTGTGACCTGAGATAAACTCAAATGCTTAACTGATTGAATCACCCAGGCATTTCTAACAGTTGCCTTTTAAACCATCAATATTGTTTTAGGTGTTGTTTGATCTTTGGATTATGCTTTGGGGAGCCACGTTGTCTAGATGGATCTGTGTTATTATCCTTAGGGGTACAGTTTACGCAGAATTTTCTACATAATCAGCAGTTTAGTATGTGAGAAGGGCTCGTTCATTAAAGAGGATGAACATAGGAAAATACAGTTCACTTAGATTAACTTAAAGGATGACTTTCCTGTGAGCTGCTTGATGGAGCCCCAGAAGCAAGGCAGGATCTCTGGTGGCATTAGTGTGTGTCTGCTGCTGTGTGTGGGTCCTGGTCTGTGTCTGTGTAACGTGTACATGTGTGTGTAAGTACAAGGTTACATTGGTTTACCAGCTTGCCAAGCAGACTGGAGAGTCAGTGCAAGTGCTGGGAAGAGCTGTCTCTTAGCTTAATGACTAATGGGTTTGAAACAAGGACAGTGGACACAGTGACCTGAGTATAAGAAAGAGAGCAGGATTGTTCAGATACATGAAAGGAGAGACATTTGCAGTATGAACAAAATACAGGAAACAAACATTTTCATTTTGAAATTGCCTATATGCGCATATCTGAGTATATGTGTGTTTTACACACACACTTACAAATATGTATATTTGTGTATCCATATAGATGTACTAAAGAAAATTTACAGCAGACTTTTACCCCCAGAGACCAATACTCCTTTAGATAATGAATGATTGTCTTACAGCTCTCAACCATTAGTGGGATTTTCTTTTTCTTTGAGAAAATTTTAGGAAAAACAAACTTTGTATCACCTTCTCTTTTTAAATCTAGAGACTCTTGTTCTAAATAGTGGCGACATATCTGGATGTTTTTCAATTGCTGGTGCTACCATTGAGTTCATAACAATAGTATCTAAAATTTATTGAGCATTTACTATGTTCCAGACACAGTGCTAAGGACTTAAAGTGCCTTTAACTCTTTCCCTAATCCCCCAATATCTCATAGGAGGTTGGTGCTACTGTTGTTGCTATTTTACAAAGAGACAGAAACCAAGTCATGGAGAGTTTTGGTAACCTGTGGCAGGGCTGGGCTGTGAGTCCAAGCATGCAGCCTCAGAGCCCTTGCTGCCAAATACAGGGCTGTGTGTCCTGACACACAGCTGTGCAGGATGCAAGTGAACCTGAAGGGTGAGAATAAAGTGTTCATCTGAGGTCTGCACCAAATCAGTTCTGTGTTCTCAGTTTCTGCCTATTCCTTGGTGAGTTTGTTTCCTCATTTCTTTTTTAAAAAAGATTTTATTTATTTATTCATGAGAGACACAGACAGAGGCAGAGACATAGGCAGATGTTAGAAGCAGGCTCCTTGCAGGGAGCCTGATGCAGGACTTGATCCCAGAACCCTGGGATCACACCTTGAGCTGAAGGCGGACACTCAACCACTGAGCCACCCAGATATCCCTATTTCCTCATTTCTTAAAGCAGAAACATTATCCTTATTATATCCTCCTAATAGTGATATGTAGACCAGTACGTGGTACAAATTATTTCTGAATTACACAGAATCTGAGCAGTTTTAACAAAAAAGTTGCAGAAAAAAAAAAAAGCCCAATTATATAGTTAAAATCCCTCTAAGCTTTAGGTAAAATCATCCCACTGAATGTTTAATCTTACAGAGACTCTGTCCTTTAAAAGACAGTATTGCAGGAAGCCAAAATATTAGAGAAAGAAAGAGTGACACCCTTCCTTGGGATTATCTAAGGGGTTGGGGCCAGAAAGAAGTAACTTGGAGTCCCAGTTCTTTGACACATCAACTGTGGGACTTCCAGAAAGTAATTTATTCCTCCTAAACTATAATTTCACCAAGTTTAAGAAGGGTTGTTGTTAGGATATACTCACATCTTTCATTCAGTAGCTATTTATGGAGTCCCTACTACATGTCTGATTCTATGCAGGTGGGTTCTTGAGGGCCCAAGGATAAGAAAAATACAGATATTCACTGCTCTTATGGAACTTACTTTTGCAAAGAACATAGATCCAGACATCTAACAGTTACAAGCAGCCACTGGAAAAAAATTTTATGTGTCCATTGCCTGACATGAAGTAGGTACTTAGAGACGTGGAATTAGTTTGGTGCAAGACCGAAAATTTCATTCCTTTCTTACATCATCGTCTAAGGAGGATGACATTGCTTTGAAATATGCAGAATCTACTCATTCATGCTATTGCAGGCTCACCCAGGCATGACAGGCTGGGTCTCACTGAAAATGATCAGTTCTTGGATAAATCTGGAAAGAGTCAACTGGCTCTTGTCCCCGTCCCTCCACATGCTCCTGTGAAGTCCTGAGACTTCACTCACTTTGTTGTTTCTCTCCTGGCTAGGCTCTTTTGGGGGAAAGCTCTCCAATGAACAGTGACTTAAGGTACAATTTTACAATGTCAAAGTCCAAGTTCATGGCTCTGAAGACATCCTGTAAATTAGAGAGAATTGCTAGAGGCTTAGGAGACACGCACTTACCTACAGAATAATCCCCTCCCGGACCTCATCCTGTGCCCATCTTGGGAATCAGTAGACTCTGTTACAGAGGATTTCTTCTAACTCCAGGAGGGTATTTCAAGTTAAATAATCAAAACTACCCTTGGAAATCCTCTATGAAAGCCTCATGCTGGAGATCCACCTACTTAATGCACTGCTTCATGAGGCAAGCCCAACACTGCCAGGACATTCCTGAACATTGAAAGAGATCACTCTTTATCTTATTAAGCATCAGAAGAAGCAGTTGGCTTGAATCAATGAGCCATGATGACTCTTTAAAGCCCAACATCAGGTTTGGTGGACGTTGCTCACACTATCTGAGGCATGCAGTAAGCACGGCTAATCATGAAAATCCCATTTCCCATCAAATCTCCCTCTTGGTTCTTGGCCAAAGCCAAGAGGAATGAGTCCTTTGGACTAAATTATTTCTATAAAAGGACAGGTAAAGTTGATAATGGCAGTGTAGGACAAATGAACAAGAGAGCGTGGGAGCACAGCCCTGAGGTCTGGGCTGTCTAAAGTAGCACGCTCTTGGCACAGTTTGGCACTGAAGGGGTCTCATCACATTTTCTAAAAAAAAAAAAAAAAAAAAAATGCTTGGACAATCTCTACAAGGGCTTGTGACAGCCAGGCATAGAATAGAGGTGACCAACTGTGTTTTTTCCCATCGTGTTAAACAGCACCTTATAGAGGCTATGAGAAGCAGTGGTGGTTCCTATATCCTGCTTATATTTGGAAGTAAGAGATGTTCTCTTACATCCCAGGGATTTAAACAGTTTTTGGGGAAGGAGGATTCTCCAAGAGGTAGATGTTAGACTTTCTGCTATTGTGGCTTTGGGGACACATAGGGTCTCTAGATTCAATGATGTAAAAAGGGCTTTGTATTTTCTAGAACCCGTCCAGGCTCTACTGTCCATTCCGCTTCTGTACACTTCCTCTGACTCCCTTGGGAAATGCTACACTATATGATCTCAAAGGTATTTTTTAACTGTCACATTCTACAAGTTTAAAAATTAATTCCCCCAACCAGGAAGAGAGCCATTCAGTGATTAAGGTGATTAAAGTATTTTGGGATTATCCAGTGAAAAATCATTCTAATTGTTTTACTGGAGCAGATTAGGATGGAAAACATTCTAATGGATCAAGGTAAGTGTGTAGGAGAAAGGTAAGCCATTGAAATTTTACTTTAAGCAGTCATGCAGAGTCCTAGAACAATGAGCCAACAATAATGTTTTTCTGAGCTCATTGTTTTTTTTCTGATTCCCAGCAAGATTTGCAGGCAATACTGTGATAACAGAACCTGAAGACCTACAGATCTTTCCCGAATAGTAGGCATTGTCCTGCTATGTAGACTCTTTTCATTGTTCTGTTGAGTAGTACAACAAAGGAGTTTAGGCAGTCTTAGGGTATTTAAAAGAATTTCCTAATAGAAGCTGGATATTGTGTAAGTCATGAAGTTCTCTATTTGAAAGACCTGTAAAAATAGGCTATTTATTAACACTCTTGAGCGAATATAATCCTGCTAAAGGAAGGAGAGAGGGTAAAAGGATGGGGAGAGGGGATAGTGCCAACATCTGTTGTATGTATCCTATGTGCAAGGCACTCTATGGGACAATTCATAGTCAACACCTCAGTTCTGCGAGGTTCCCTTGCTTCTGTCGTAAACATAAAGCTACCAAATCTCTCAGAGGAGAGAAACATCTCCAAAATGCCACAGTAAATAGGTAAATAATAGAGCCAGGATTTGAACTAGAAGCTTTGTGACTTTAAAGCCATGAAGCTGTAATAGTTTATTCTAGCCTTAACATGTAGAATTCTTTTTCTGAAAGGCCTCTCAAGAGATAAATGATGCCAGATTGTTTAGGGATGATGCTAAAATCAGCATGTATCTGCTGGGCAGATAGTGATGTCGTCTCTCCACATTAGGTTTTAATCCCCTGAATCACTGCCTCTGGCTCCAACCTACCTCTCCAGACTTACCAGTCACCATTACCCTTCATGAACCATCTTGTCCACCAGACCTCTCCCCATTCAATAAATACTCCATGTCTCTGTTGTTCTGAAGCTTTGCATATCTGTTTCTTTGCCTTGACTGCCTTCCTTCATTTTCTCTCTATAAAAATGCCTCACCCTTCCATATTCAGATCAAATATTGCCTCTCCTCTCACTAGGAAAGTTATTTATGATCTCTGGGCTCCCACAGCTCATATAACTTTTGAAATTACATTGTAACGAAACTGTGTACTTATTCCTTCTCTCATGGTCTTTGTGTTTTTCTTTTTTTCATTGAAGTATACTTGACATATAAAATTAGTTATAGGTGTACAACAGAATGATTTGATATTTGTATGCATTGCAAAACGATCACCATAATAAGTCTAGTTAACATCTGTCACCTTAGTTACCAAAATTTTTTTCTTGTGATGATAGCTTTTAAGATTTAATCTCTCAGAAATTTTCAAATGTAAAATATGGTGTTGTTGACTATAGTCACCATGCTATATATTACATCCCCATGATTTATTTATTGTAACTGGAAGTTTGTACTTTTGAACCCTTTAACCCTTTCCTCCAAACCCATACTTCCTATCTCTGGTAACTGCCAATCTTTTTTTTTTTTCTTTGTATCTATGAGTTTGATTATTTGTTTTCTTTTTTAGTTTCCACATATAAATGAGATCATAAGGTATTCGTCTTTCTCTGTCTGATGTATTTCATTTAGTATAATGTCTTCAAGGTCCATCCATGTTGTTGTAAATGGAAAGATTTCATTCTTTTTTAATGGCTGAGTAGTATATCACATTTTCTTTATTCATTCATCTGTCACTGGAGACTTAAGTTGTTCCTATGTCTTGGCAATTGTATGTAATACTGTTATGAGCTTAGGGGAGCAGATATCTTTTTGAATTAGTGTTTTCATTTTCTTCAGATAAATACTCACAGTGGAATTGCTAGATCATGCAATAGTCCTATTTTTAATTTTTTGAGGAGCCTTTATACTATTTTCCAGAGTGGCTGCACAAATTACATTCCTACCAATAAAGTACAAGTGTTCCCTTTTCTTCACATCTTCACCAACACTTTTTATTTCTTGTCTTTTGACAATAACCATTCTAATAGGAGTGAGGTGATCTTTCATTGTGGTTTTAATTTGTATTTCCCTGATGATTCAGGTCTTATGTTCATCTTTAATCCATTTTTAATTTTTGTGTATGGTGCAAGATCGTGGTTCAGTTTCATTCATTTGCATGTGACTGTCCAGTTTATCCCAACACCATTTTATTGAAGAGACTATCCTTTCCCCAAATTCTTGGATTCTTTGTCATAATTAATTGTCCATATACGTCTGAGTTTATTGCCAAGTTCTCTATTCTGTTTCATTATCAATGTGTCTGGTTTTTTTTTTTGCCAATACCATACAGTTTTTTTATTACTATAGCTTTGTAATATGTATTGATATCAGGGAGCTGAGCTCCAGCCCCAGTTCTCTCTCTCTCTTCTCTCTCTCTCTCTCTCTCCACTCTTCCTCCAGCTTTGTTATTTCTCAAGATTGCTTTGGCTATTTGGGATCTTTTCTGGTTCCATAGAAAATTTAGGATTCTATTTCTGTAAAAAATATCATTGGAATTCTGATAGAGATTGCATTGAACCTGTAGATTGCACTGGGTAGTAGAGACATTTTAATAATGTTAATTCTTCCAACCCATGAGGACATAATATCCTTCCATTTATTTGTATCTTCTTCAATTTATTTCATTAATGTCTTGTAGTTTCCAGTGTGTGGATATTTCACCTTTTGGGGTAAATTTATTCCTAAGTATTTTAGAGTTTTTGAAGATTAAGGCCATGTACTATTGATACCTACTGTTTCACTCTGCCTGGAATATGGCATGTGATCAATGGATGCTTGATAAATCAGGGCAAGGATGAATGAAAAGATTAATATAAAATTTTTCTAACAAGGAGAAAGTTGGGAGCATTCAATAGAGTTGAGCTCAGAGGATACAGGTCTTAAGAACTACCATCTTTTTCTTACCCAGAATTTCCCTTTTTCATCTGTAGCCTTTTGACTCCTTTCTCAACCACAATCCCTACTCCTTAATCCATTCATAAATTTGTACCAATGCTCATCCAAGAGCTATTTCCAAAACAGTAGCAACAGAGGAAAGATATGACTATTACTTTGCTTTCACAAATAGCTTAGAAATCCTACTAACTTTTTGCTATTATTTGATGGGGGATGGAGAAATGTGCTTTACTGTAAAAGCAGTATGATCTTTACAGGAAGAGAAGAGTATGGAAAATCAGAAGGCCTGAGACAAAGTCTTGCCTTTACAAACTTAAGTACTGTTGAGAGGTTGTGCCCTGCACAAAGGCACCCAGCCAAGAGCGAATGTATGGGCTGAAATCCAGTAAGAATTCTGTTTGCCAAATCTTGTGCTGCAATCAGCCAAGAAGTGTTCCATCCTAATTCACATTAAGGTACAGTGCATAGGACAGCAGCAGAGTAAGCTGCTTTATATTGGGCAAATCACTTAATTTCTCTAGCCTCAGTTTTTTTCCTAAATGTGTATAATATGCTGCTTATTCTGTCCAAAGGGTTAATTAATTTCTTTACTCATTCTAAAACCTTATTGAGGATCTAGCTTAGTGGCTAAGACCTTAGGCTTTGGAAATCAGACCAAATAAATAAATAAATCATTAAGTGGCCGCATTTAAAAAATATTATATTTAACAGAGGTTAAATGTTGAAATTTCCCAAAATTCAGGAAAGAAAACACCAATAGAGAATGAATGTGTGTGTGTGTGTGTGTGTGTGTTTGTATACACAGTCACAAAACAAGATAATAAGAACATGGACTTTGATTTACTCACCTAGAAAACCTCACCAGAATAGTCAACATCCAACCACATACTCAATTCCCAAATCTTTGGGTCATTTCTCTTATGCTTACCCTTCTCAGGTCTCATGTGCTCCAAGCCTAGAACAAGTGGCTAGAACAAGTCTCTTCATATTTTGGGTAGAGCATGAGATCTGAATAGGTCAGTTTGTAAGGAGAATTTGGTCTTTGCCCTTATCCTGGGAGACATCCTTTTTGGAATGGAGAAGATTCACTTGAAGTCACTCAGATTCCCTTTCACCCAAAGGAATAAGCAGATGGTAATTTTTTTCCACTGCAATTCATTCTATTGTTTGAGAACTTTCATAATTTGAAGGCTTTCCCTATACCAAGATTTTTTTCTGTGATACTTTCTGCTGAGCTCCAGCCTCAGTTCTCTCTTTTTCTACTCTTCCTCCCAAATCTGCTCACCCTCCTGGCTTCCTTATCCTGTAATGGATATAGCTACCTAGTTCCCTATGCTGCATATCCACAAGTCAGCCAGGCTGCTTCTTCCTGATTATTCCACTAGTCAATCACCACATATTATAGATTATGTCTCTTACACATCCTTGGCACCCACCTCCTCTTTTCCATTTCTAGAGTCAATGCCTTATTTAGGTCTTCAACATTTTCTCTGGTCTTCCTCCTTCATTTTGGCTTAGTTTTCTTCAGTTTAGCCTTCTTCACTTTCTACATAAGGAGAAAGTGTCTCCTTATGGCCTCTCTTCACCTATTAGCACCTCAGCACCACTTTATTTCTACCTCTCCACCTGTTTTTCTACTTGAACCATTATTTCAGTGAGAACCAGATTATTTAAGAAATTCTGACAACCCAGAGAAGATGCAACTATTACTGATTATTGCTTTCCTTTCATCAATGGCTTAGAACCTGGTTGGTTTTGTTGTGATGGTTGGAGGTGGGCAGGGATGCTGTGCTAAGGCCGTGTCACTATGTGTAATGGAAGAAGAAAAAGAAGAGGGAAGACATAGCTCAGCACTCAAGACCCTTTCTCTTCCTCTCCTTTGTCTTTTCTCTTTCTCTACCTCTCCTCTCCAACCCCTCCTCCTCATGCCGTGAAAGTCACTGATGCTAATGGAGCCCATACTCTGTGCCAGTATTGTGCTAAGCGAAGAAAGAGGCTAAGCTGAGATGCCCATTCTGGCTAGGTGTTTAGTCCTGATGTGAATCCTGTTATCACTCTACCTCTGTGAAAATCTTGCCTCTTCCTGGCCCATCTTCCCCTCCGTTGACTCCATAGAACCCTTTTGGAGTTGCACACAATGCTCCTGTCATCCACGTGGTAGTCCTCCAAATAGCTGAAATGGACTTCTGTATTTCCTCTAATTTTTTGTCATCCCTTCCCTGTCATATTGGCCTTTTATCCACACAAGAAAGAACTAGAGTTTTTCAGTGTCCTTCTTAGAGTGTGGCTGTCCAGAGATAAGGAGGATATTTAACTTTTTTGTTGTTGTTGTCCTGGACATGCTGCTCATGTGCATGCATCACAAGATTGCATTTGTTCCTTTTCTACTTTTGCCTTACATAAAACTTGTGGCCAAGTAGTGTTTCATGTCTTGCTTTCAAATGCTTTGTTAGCCTCATTTCAAAAATTGTAAAATAGCCCATCTATGGATATATTATTAACTATATAATCAATCCTTCTTAGACTTACAGGTTGTTCTTGGCTTTTCCCCAGTGAACTTTTCTCAGGTAAGAAGACTAGACCTAGACTGTAATTTTAGCACCGCATCATTAGTTTTTTTTTTAAGGATTTATTTATCCATTTTTTTGGAAGGGGGAAGGTAGAGGGAGAGGAAGAGAGAGTCCTAAGAGACTCCCTGCAGAATGTGGAGCCCAAGTTGGGGCTTGATTCCATGATCCTGAGATCACAACCTGAGCCAAAACCAAGAATCCAGTGCTCAATCAACGGCACCGCCCAGGTGCCACACTGTGTATTAGTTTTAAATCAGATAGTTTGCAAATAGTAAGATACACATATGTACAATAACAGGAGCTGATGTACCCATTTTGTTTCATGGACTTATTTGTCTGGTCTTTTCTTTGGAGAAAATTACAGCCCATCTCAGAAGAACTAAGTAATAATAAAACACAAGCACTGCCATTTTTTCAGTATTTAATCTGTGCCAATCACCTTAGGCACTGTAGACTTCACAAGGCGGAGATGAAAGTATTATTACCTTTACTTTCTAGATAAGGGAGCCGATGCTCCAAGAACTTCAACAACTCCTCAAGACATTGTTAGTAAGTAGTAGAGCTCAGATACAAGCCAGGCCTGTGTTGTTCCCAAACCTGTACTTTTAATCTTAGGGTAGACTCTTAACAAGGGTTTTAGAATGGCTGACTACGTGAATGAATGAGTGAATGATCCTATAAGAAAGGCTATCATTATTCACCCTTTATGAGGAGAATGGAAGCTTGGAGAAGAGTTTCCATATAAATAAAAGTATCCCTCTCTGGGCGCCTTTGGGTCCAGGGCCAGCACACAGAGACTATACTTTCTTTGGTCCAGAGTTGCCTTTCAGGGCACACCCTGCAAACACCTCTGAAGTTGTAGAGTAAGCATCTGGCTGTATGTTCTGCCCTCTTTCACTAGAAAGCATCGTGCTTCTCCACCATGGGCTCCCTCTGATCCCAATCAGATGACACCAAATAGAATCAGAATTTCTAAACTGGTGGTGAACAGGAAATAATCACCCCATCCCTGAAGTAAGGATGCTAGTGAGATTGATAATAGGTACAATTTAGTGAAATTTTATTAAGTGTCTGGCATTGTGCTAAACACTTCACAAGCATTCATCCCATTTACCATAAACCAGTCAGATGAGTAAGGTCATTCTCATTTTACAAATCATGAAGTAGAGGCTAGGAGCAATTTCAATAACTTTCCCACCTTTACTTAACCAGTTCCAAAGTTCAGGCTCCTTGAATTCTGAGCAGCAATGGAATATTTATTGCATTTCTCAGAATTCTTCTGGCACCTCCCATCCTTCTCAAGCCATCTTCGTTTGGAAGAATCTTTTCTCCGAACATTTTTAGATTTATTTATCTAACGTCTAAGGTACATGGCTTACCATGCTCAGGATTTTCATTCTTAATATATGAATTCTAAGGTGGCATGGGTATTCCCCCTAAAGTTCTGATGGTTTCTATCTTATTCCTCAATCCCTCCTTGTTGGCTAGAGTTGGATGCAGAATCATGGTCTTTTCCTAACTTTTGGGAGATCATATCATCAGCAAATTTCAGATTTATCAGCTCAGCTATTCAGGCTGAGTGAGTTTGTCAGTTATTTCCAAGGTTATGGAAGGCCCACATTTTTGCCAACACATCATCTGAGCTGATCCTATGATTTGGATTAAAAAAGCATCATCCATAATTGTAGGTTTGCATTATTGTTATTAACATTTTGATACCTATCAGATGAATCGCTGTCTGTCTTTTATACACCCCATTTATAGGAGTCTGAGAAATTTCTACTTGGTCACAGACATTTTTTCCCCAAATTTTACTCACCCATTTTTAACTCTCTTCTTAAAAGACAGTGACAGATGGTAGCCACACTTGTGGGTGAGCATAACATAATATATAGAGTTGTTGAACCACTATGTTGTACACCTGAACCTAATGTAACACTGTGTCAACTATTCTCCAAAAAAAAAAAAAAAAAAAACACACAGCAAAATAGACAATGACTCTAATTCAAAACAGAGCAAAGTAAAATCCAAGATACACAACAGCATCCATGGTCAACATCTGAGCTCATCTCAAAGCAGGAGACTTAATTTGCTTTCAGGTTCTTGCTGGATAGGAGTCCTGAAAAATTGGTTTGGGAGGAGATGAGCAATTGTGGAGTTTGAGCACATACTCAAAATGCTTTTGGGAGAGCCAAGTCCCAGCCACCCAGCACCTGGAAGAGAGAGGACAGAGCTCTGAGTTCCTTACTGTGGCATCTTGGCCAGCATAGTGGTTGAGGACCTGGTGCCCACCTGGATTCCTGTTGGCTCAGCTGGTAACATTGTAGACCTTGTGATTGATCACCAGCCACTGATTACCTTCCTGATTGTGTCTCTGGATCTCCTGCCAGCTGTACGTGTTGAAGCTCTTTCTGGGCATGTCACATTGCCCATTTGCCTCCTGTTTTACAGAGTCTTCACCTCTTCCCATTTCCTTTATGCTTATCCCCTAGATACGGCTGACTCTTCCCTAAAGGCTCCTATTCTCTGCATGCTTGTCTTCAAGTTTCATTGTCACTGTATCCCTGAAATTTCTGGATTGACCGATCATAAAATGACTCTTTTCCTTCCTTCTTATTTCACTGTAGTATGATGCCTGCCCAGAAAACTTCTTTTTTAGCCTAGTTATCTCTTCATACACTTGACAGCAAACATATCCCCAGCTTCTCAATTCTCTGTCTGTCCTGAATCTTTTCTGCCTGATAGAGGCAGGGTCACTTTTTTTTCCCTGGGAGATGACACTAACTTTCTCTCTTCCATTCTCCTTTCTCTGCTGGCAGGTGTCTTAGCAGCATCCCCCTTCAACATTAAACGTCTCTTAGGAAAGAGCCTGGGCCAATCACAGTAGCTCCAAAAGTTGTGGCCTGCCCCAGGGTGGGAGGGTGGGGGCAAGGCCCAGGACACAGGGCTGTCTTACACTGCTACCCTGTGGGGTTGGGTTCATGAGCTCTCTAGTGTGCCTGTAGATGGAGACATTTAGGTTTGTTAATTCCACATGGGAGCAAAAGCTTTCAAAATCTCCAGGATGACACAAATGCTTGGTGGACTTGGGAAGTATTTGTGACAGCTGTTATTTCTCTCTAGGGTCTTCAAAACTTTTTTTAAAAAAGATTTTATTTATTTATTCATGAGAGACACACAGAGAGAGGCAGAAACACAGGCAGAGGGAGAAGCAGGTTCCTCACCGGGAGCCTGATGCAGGACTTGATCCCAGGACCCTGGGATCACACCCTGAGCTAGCTGAAGGCAGGTGCTCAACTGCTGAGCCACCCAGGCTTCCCATAAAACTTCTTTTTTAAACAACCATGTTTGAAAGAATGGTTTAAGCTTACCAAAAAAGCCAATGAGCAGAAAACTAGTTTTTCTTTTTCTCCTTGAAAGCTGTCCAAATCTGTTGCACTCCTAAAGCGAACAGCAGCTGATGTTTGCCAGAACGCACGATGGTTTACCTTGCCACGTGCTATAACTGATTTAATCCTCATATCAATCTTTTGAGGGAGGTACTATTAGTGTTCTATTTTCCAGGTAAGAAACCATGAGCTGAAGACCTCAGGGAACATGCCAGAAGCACTTCGGTGACAAGTAAATTGGTGTAGGAATCCAGACTTTCTGATTCCAGATTCCTGACTTTTTCCCCTGTATTCTCCAAACCTAAGGTCTAGACATATATGATAATAACTTGACTCAGTGGTTTAGAAATGAGGCATACGGAGAGCTTCTGGTGTAGTGTACTGGCGATGGTGAGGGGGAAGGGTCTTCATTTCAAGAGAAGAAGCTGCATGAAATAATAGAAAACATCCATTCTCATATTTGGAGATCAGTCCTTAGTAAATCATCAGCCCAAGATTTATATACTAAGGGTTTTTTTCCTAGTACTATTATAATTTTTAAAATTCAGGGGTGGTCTAATGTCCAGCAATAAGGAAGAAGGCTGATGAACTATGTATATGTTGAATATTCTATAGAATATTCTATAGAATATATCTTTTTTTAAAGATTTATTTATTTATTTATTTATTTATTTATTTATTTATTTATGAGAGAGAGAGAGAGAGAGGCAGAGACACAGGCAGAGAGAGAAGCAGGCTCCATGCCGGGAGCCTGACGTGGGACTCGATCCCGGGCCTCCAGGATCACGCCCTGGGCCAAAGGCAGGTGCCAAACCTCTGAGTCACCCAGGGATCCCCTCTATAGAATATATCTATAAATATCTATAGTCTTAAAAAGAAGTTTTAGTGGAATTTTTAATTGCATGGGCTCATGTATAAATATAATGAAAAAAATCAGTCAATAAAATTCTGTTACTGAATAGTATGTGATTGGAAGGAAAAATGTTAAAATATTGCTATTGGTTTGGATTATGGTGATATTGAAACATTTTCTTTTCTTTATTTTTTTATTTTTATTTTATTTTATTTTTTTCTCATCTTTATTTTTAATAGTATTTCCCAGATTTTCTGCAAATGAATACATGTTACTTTTATAATTTAGAAAAAGCCGAGTGTTTTTTTAAATAAGGATCCAAGAAAAAATGTATAAAGCATGAACTTTGGAGCTCGATGAATCTGTAATCATATTTCTGCTTACCATTTATTAGCTGTAGGGCATCATGCAAATCACCTTACTTCTCTGGGTTTTAGTTTTCCCATCTATAAAATGAAAAAAAGCACTATTCTCAGGATTACATTGAATTAACATAGAGACTGTGGTGTTTACAGAACCCACCAATAGTTTCCATGATTTCTACATGGAAGTTTCATAAATCCAACAAATATACACTTGGTATTTGTAGGTTATACACATACATTTGAGCTACCTGCAGAATTTCAGTATAATGGAGGTTTGAGGACAACAATCTGGCTGGAAATTTGTTGGGGGCAGGTAAACTGCATGCCTAAGGGTGTAGGTTGGTCCTTTATGTAAGCTTGAGATAAAGTCATTTTGCTGTACTACGCAATGCAAGCACACTGGTGGGAAGTGTGGGTGTGTGTTGGGGGAGATAATCAAAGACTTTCAAACCATCCCTCCATTGGTGTTGCATTGGAAACACTTGGCGCATAGCAGGACCTCTGTAATCGTTAGTTTCTTGTCTGTACTTGCTTGGATATTGAGTCTAGCTACTCATTCCTTTAAAGCTTCTGTACTTGTTTGTTTTGGAGGCAGAGAGGCTGCTTATAACCCCGGAAATAAGAACCCTTGGATCCAGAAATATCTAAGCTGAGTATTCTTGCACAAGATTCTTATGATCTCTGTGTGTAGGTTTTCTTATTCTACAAAGTGGGACGAACGAAAACCATACTTATGAATTTGTAAAGAAGATTAAATTATATTATATATTGGAAGAAGCTAGTTTAGTGTCTAACACCTAGACCTGCTCAATAAATGTAGCAGTTGCTATTACTGTCATTGCACCAGTTTTATCTTTGCTTTTGAAGCAAAGGCCTGTGTCTGGGCCTCACTTCATATTATTTATGGTTTTTTTTTTAAGATTTAATTTATTTATTCATGAGAGACACAAAGGAGAGGCAGAGAAACAGGCAGAGGGAGAAACAGGCTCCTTGCAGAGAGCCTGATGTGGGACTCAATCCCAGGACCCCAGGATCATGACCTGAGCCAAAGGCAGATGCTCAACCACTGAGGCCCGCCCCTCCCATTTTAGTGTTGTCATTAAAATGACCACCGTAATTAAGGCCAGGAGAAGAACCACTGGTATCTGGCTATGGAAGGTGAGGCATTCTGGATTCTATGTCTTTCCACCCCCCAAACAAAGGACCCTACATCTGAGACTTTCCAGGGAAGGATTTCTGTCCTATTTTCTCTTAGGATGGACTGGCATTCAGTGGGCCCCATTTTTGTTTTACTCAATTCTGCGGAAGAAAGAGAGAAGAAAAGAGAGAGCGGGAGAGAAGGAAAGTGACAGAAGAAATGATAAATGTGAATGAAATGAGACCAAACTCTGGAGGAAGCAGATAAGAAAGAAAGGAGTGGTATGGAGTAGAGAAAGGAAGTACTTCTGACAGTCCCCGACTCCTGCAAGCCTTGCCCCTTCACTGGGACTGTTTCCTTATTTGTAACATGAGATGTTAAAATTGATGGCCACTCGCAACCCTTCAAGTTTAACTGTGTGCAAAAAGAGAGAGAAACTGTTCTTACTTCATTTATAGGAAAGTGTAATGACTGGTTTCTGAGTAGTTTGTGTGTCAACAGTGCTAAGATTGTTGCTGGCCCTCTCTAGAAGGACAAGGGACAGTTTAGAATGATTTCTCATACTGGTCTTGTCACATAGGGAGAGCACAGGAGCCTTTGCTAAGTGGGGGCCAGAACCTTTCTATAATTTTTAAAGATATTATTTATTTATTTATTTATTTATTTATTTATTTATTTGAGAGAGAGAGAGAGAGAGAGAGAGAAGCATGAGCAGAAAGACGGAGAAGCAGACGCTCTGCTGAGCAGGGAACCTGATGTGGGGCTTGATTCCAGGACCCTGAGACCGTGACCTGAGCCGAAGCAGATGCTTAACCTTAACCCACTGAGCTGCCCAGGTGCCCCAGAACCTTTTAAAATAAGGTAATAGAGCATGGCTTGGTTCCTGCTTTATGTACAAGATGTTTGTAAGGCTGAGAAAGTACTGGTAATGGAGGTTTTTCTTGCAAAAGGCCTCGGTACACTTGGTTTCCATCACACACTCCTTTTCAGAATGGATGCAAGTTGATCAGAATATGTGCGTATGTGGCTGTGTGTCAAATCTTTTCCAGACTTGGAGAGGCTTGTCCCAGCCTTACAGAGAGCGATCCCTCCTCAGGGATTGTCTTCGTCATCATGTTCTAATTTCTTTTGGGGGAAAATGAAATAAATGCCTTCCTCAGAGGTAATGCTCAAGATTGTTCTGATTACAAAAAGGTGTGTGTTCCCCAAGATTTCCTTGAAGGATATGATTCTTTTTGAAAAGCTAGCATCTAAAAAAAAAAAAAAGCTAGCATCTTTTACCAGGGGAAGGTGAATCATTCAGGTATTTACAGATCCATCCACTGAGCCTATATCGAGGAGACTCTGTGGGCTGGCATTGCCTCCAGGCTTCTCTGGCATCTTTAAAAATAGTATGAGTCTTCTTGACATCATTACTCCATATGAGATCAGAGTAGGGGTTATTATGACTTGAATGTATACTTTCAATCACTTGAGGGACTCAAGGCATGTCCTGGGTCAGGCAGGTTAGACCAGTACAAAACCTTTTGAATCCAAGTGCTCCCACCTCTCAGCCTGGAACTGTCAGATGCTTATGGAAGTTCTTCCTGCCATCAAGGACTTTCTTGCCTTTACATAACGCATTGAAGATTTACAGACAATTTAATTATTTTCTTGTTGCCATGCTAGATAACCTGGAAATAAGGAATGAACACAGCTTCCTTTTGTCCATATGGAGAGCTGCTAAAAATAAAACAACTGAACAAAATGCACTTCTCCTCCCCTCAACCCAAGCATTTAGTTTCTTTGCAGAGTCAGACTTCTAGGTTTCAAAATCCAAGACTAATGCTTCTAGCCCTGTGAACCTGGACAAATGCCTTCACTTTCCTCACTTTCCCCACTTGTAAAATAGGTATAATGCTAATAATACTGAAAACCTTACAGATTTTCTTTTGTGAAGATTAAATGTGCTAATTCATGTAAAATGCTGAAGACAAAGCCTGGCATGTATTAAGTACTCTATATAAACAGTAGCCTCTTGGATTCTCTTATCTTTGAGTCAGCATGTTATTCAATCAAGGCAAATATTTGATGAGTACTTGTGATTACTGGATATGCTGTCTTTACAAGAATTTTTTTCTCTCTTTTTAAAACATTTTATTTATTTATTCATGGAAGACATACAAAGAGAAGCAGGCTCCCTGTGGGGATCCCAGTGCAAGACTTGATCCCAGGACCTCAGGATCATGCCCTTAGCCAAAGGCAGATGCTCAACTGCTGAACCCAGGCAGCCTGAATTCTGTTCTCTTAAAGGAAGGGGGAAAATAGTTAAATAGGCAGAGAAAGAGACAAAAATGTATCAGTGCAGCAACTGAAGTAGTGACACAGAATATCAAAGTATAAATTACAGACTGAAGAAGCAGGCTGAGGGTTCCTCCTTACACTGTCACCAACATGGGGTTAGAACCACCTTCTACCACTGGAATCTCTTCTCCAGGCTCCTTGTCTCCTTTCAAGTCAATCAGTGAACATTCTTCAGCTCTGCAATGTCATAAACTAACACAAAAGGGCCACCTTATGCACAATCCTATGGTGTAATGTCCTCAAAACAAAAGATGGTCTTTTAGGTGAAAAATGAAAACCATTTTTTAAAGAAGTTCTACAACAGGCGCTAATGCCACTTGTTGGTCCTGAGGATTCAAACTCTATAAGGGAGAAAGAAACATTTGTTTGAAAACACCACAGAAAGCGAGAAAGCTCCAGTCTTAGCAGAACTAATCATGCCTCTTTTTGGCTGCTTTCTTCTTAAAAGTAGAGCACTTCTATTGACGTTATTTATTGTCTTCAAACCTCAATTTCTATCCTTGCTACATTGGGTGTAATGATACCCAGTCTGCCTTTTTAAAAAAGTGTTATGAGGTTCAAAAGTGATAGTGAAGATGGAATGAGGTTTTTAATGCAAGAACTTGTGATTACAAGATTTTCTAATTTTCCACAAGATCTATTTCAACTGGATCCATCATGGCACAGAGAAAAATGAAACCATTTTTATTAACCATAATATCATGCAGCCTGTTGGACTAACTGTAGGGGATTCAATTCTTCTGATGACTTGCTATGATTGGTTGCTATCTAGCTACCTATCTGTTTATAAAGTGCTTTGAGCTCCTGGAGGACTCACATTATATGAGTGCATGTGAGTGTAGCTGTTATGATCACCTGCAATCTCACTTTCCACAGGGGTTCATTTGGTGTGGGGAACGCCCTGGCTCTGTGAATGGAGTGACTGTAGGAAATGCACACCGATTTTCCCAGGACAACTGTTCTGAAGCTCTTTATCATTTCAACAGGTTGTTTGAAAAACATCCTAATTAGCTTCTGGTGTTTTGGCTTTGAAGAGTCTCATCATCTCAAAGCTGATATTCTAGTCACAGACACTCCCAGACCCAACTGGTCTCCTTTAGTTGGAGTTTGGCTGGCTCTGATCCTGCCAAGGACTGGATTCCAGTGCAGCAGCATGGCCTTCCCTTCTCACAGATTTCCTTGTGGTCTCAGCTGCTGCGAATCTCATGGGGAGAAAGGAGAAAGGAGAAAGGAGATGGTTCCTGAGATGGGAAACATGAACATCCATGAACGCGTGTTCCATCAGTCAAGGAAGGGACAGGGAAGGCTGTATCTGGGGATTAAATTCTAAAGTCTGGGGTGAGGGAGCAGGACTTTTCCTGTTTGGTTAGTCACCCTATTTGTAGGGTTCAGCCTAGTAGTACATCCTCACCAAATATTTTGTAAACATATGAATAAATGCATGAATCTCCAACCAGGAGAACGGACTGAGTTTCAGGTTGCCAGGGCATTTAGCTGGCCTCTTAGCCACATCATTTGTAGAGAAGAATGCATGACTGAAGAGACATTCATTAAGCATCTGCGTGTATCTGTATATTTACCTCCCTCGTTTTACTTACTTACCACCTGGGGTGGGGATGAAGGGAAGTGCTATTAACTCTATTTCTCAGGCAGGAGAAAGTATGTCTTTTTAGGTAAAGAGAACACTAGCATTGTGTTTCATCAAGATCTTGATGATGCTTCCCCTAAGTCCATGTGTATAAGTTTGTGTGTGTGTGTGTGTGTGTGAGCCACAGGGAAAAGGAAGATTTGACCTGCCAGAGCAAATTGCTCTGCAGGCAAAATCTAGACATGTGTCTTCGTGTGTGGACATAGAAATCCACTACAGTGATTTATATGATATGTGAGTAGAGGAGCCTCTGGAGGTGCTTTGAAAAATATATATTAAAATAATTTTATGGGTTATTTTGAATTCAAGCATTTCCCCCCTTACATTCAGTACCACTATTATATGTCTTGAACATAGCGTTAGGAACTTACTAATGGAGATACAAACTATGCATCACATCAGAATAATTCCTATAAAGGAATTAAAGTGGCAAAATTAAACATTCTGACAAAATGGAACATGATGGCTATGTGAAAGAGTTATGTAAACTTCAAAAATAATGTGGATGATCACAGTGGGATTTTATTGATCAGTGATCATTGCATCCTTTGTTTTTTTTTTTAAGATATTTTTTGGGGGAGAGAGAGATAGAGAGAGAGAGAGAGAGCATGTATAGGGAGGAGGGGCAAAAGGAGAGGGAGAAGTAGACTCCCTCCTGAGTGGGGAGCCCAACACATGGGGCTCAATCCCAGGGCACTGGGATCATGACCTGAGCCACCCAGGTGCCCTGCACTCCTTTGTTTTAAAGAGAGATGAAATATTTTTATTTTAAGAGAGTTTTTGAAGTCCATAGTTGACAGCCATTTAAGAACAAAGTCACTTGGTTCAAATCCTCCTTCAAATTTGTATTTTTAAAAATCTGAAACCTGCATAAAAGTTGCAAGAATAGAAAAATAATAAATACTCATATACCTATCATCTTGATTCACCAACTGTCAGAGTTTTACCACATTTGCTTCATCTCTTTCATGCATGTGTAAGGACTCTATCTATTATTGATCCACCTATCTTTATTTATTTATATGAATACATACTCATGGATTATTTTTATATTAATGGACTTTAATCCATCTTAACTATTATTCATTTTACATATATTACCAGTTATGGTTAAAGAATGCTGACTTCTTATCCTTTGGATATATAGTCCCATCAACTTTGGATGGGAATCTTTACCTCCTGGCACACAATGATATGCTAGTCTCATTTTTCCTGCCCCAACCCTGGAAGCAGATACTGAGTTCATGTTAAAAGACATTGTATTCAGAAACTAAGATCTTGAAGTGATCAGGAAGTCTTCTGAGAATTTGAATGTGCTTATGTATCCAGAGAATTTTTCGTTTTCCCAACATGTCCTGGGAAGATCACAGTATGCTGAACAAGAAATAAAGCTACTTTCAGTCAGTAAATGACTGTAAATGCATGGTCAGTTCAGAAAAATAGGACCAATTTATAGGATGGAATCCTTCTCCTTCCTTTATATATAGTATTTTATTTGGGATTTTGTACGTAGTAAAGGAGAAAAATCAAATGTCAGAGTTGGGATTTCATTTTGCTTTTAAGAGAAAGTTGATTATCAAAGAAGGCATGTGCCTCCTCCTAAGTTACACAGCAAGTGTGTGAGGAATGGAGGTACTGGTCACCTTTCTTAAGAGATTGTTATGAGTAAGAAAATGCATTTAGCTTAGTATATGGAACAGTGGAAGGATAAGTAAATATTGACCTCTAAAAATAATTTTGTATAGTGAATGATCAGCAATAAAGAGGGTGATTGTTATATATAAAGATGGGGCTTCTTCTTTCATTTTATTCCCCTCAGTACCAAGTATTTTTGAGCCTCTTATACCACAAGGAGCAGGGGGTAGCCCTAACGATGCTTCATCTGAGAGATTTTTGCTAACATTTAGGGTCTAAAACTAGATTCAATATGAGTTTTTAAAAATAAAGAATATATTCAGTTAGGCTGGTGGCAGAAGTGAAGTTTTCAGGGTAAAATTTAGAATAAAAAGGTGTGGGAGCAGTTGAGGCAACCAGAAGATGGGAAATTAAGACAGAATAAGGATGTTCCAGAGAGTTATTACATACAATTCAAGAAACCCAAGTAAAGAACTTGAATTAAATCACAATGCTATATTGTATCCTGCTTTTATTTATTTAATGTATTTTTCCTTAATATTTCCTCTTTGAAAAGTATTCTTTGAAAAGCACAACTTTAAATGGTTAAACAACATTCTACATTATGGAGGTACCATCCATTATTTAGTGATAACCCTAATAGTGGTTAGGTGATTCTCAAAATTTTCCCATTATTAATAACAGAATAACAAAATCCATTTAAATAAGTATATATTTGCATTATTTCTGTAGGAAAAATGCCTTGAATGGGAAAAACAGGGTCAAAGGGTCTTGACTATTTTTACAGTGATTGATAACTGCAATAAAATTGACTTTGAGAATTTACGCTTATCAATTTCATTAGAAGTTTAATAATTAGAGGTACCTGGGTGGCTCAGTGGTTGAACGTCTGCCTTTGGCACAGGTCATGATCCCAGGATCTGAGGTTCGAGTCCCTTATCGGAATCCCCCTGCTTATGTCCCTGCCCCTCTCTCTGTGTCTCTCATGAATAAATAAATAAAATCTTAAAAAAAGTTTAATAATTACAAAGGCAAAGAAATATCTGAGAACTAAGAGTCTGAATTCATATTGGCATACATCTGCTGCTAGATTATTTTCCAGAGTCTGCCATCTTACTAGCAGATTCATTGACTGTTGACTATACTCTTTCCCCAAGTTTTGGGTGGTGCTGAGCTTCTAGTAGATGCTGATGGTATAGTTGTGGATTCATTTCTATTGACACTGCATACAATGCTTGAACCAGAGAAGATCTTTTGTTTTAATAATAAATTTATTTTTTATTGGTGTTCGATTTGCCAACATACAGAATAACACCCAGCAGAGAAGATCTTAAAGAGGGTTTGTCTCTTTACTGTGTAGGAAGATCTCTCCCAAGCAACACTTCTTATAGTACATTAATTAAAATGATTCAAGAAATACATAATAATTTTAGATAACTGTATAAGAAAATGTGAGTGTCTTAAATATCCATGGGGGACACCTTTACTTTCCACTTTCTGACTTATTTTACTGTTTGAAAACTTCACCAGTAGCAAGTGTTACTTTTAACACAGTAATTTAATTAATTTATTTTCTGGTGTAACATTGTTTTTATTTGAGTAGATAAACAATTTGTTTAGATGATATGTTTTCTTATATAATAGACTAAATACATTCTAAATATCATAGACATTTTCAATATGTAAAATTAAATGTCAATGGTACATGAAATATATTTTTAAAATTTCAAAGAAATTAATATAAAATCATGTATTTAACAAATTGTTTTTTTAAAATAAATTTTTGTTCTTTTGTAAGGAAGTTATCATTACTAACTTTGTTTTGGAAAGTGTTACTTTCTTAGGCTTCTGTGTACTTATATGTACTTAGCCTCTTATGTACTTATAGAAGGATAATTTAAAGAATTGAGTTATTAAGTTAAATGTAAAGTTACATAAATTGAGAAAACGTGATAATAACTAAGTTAAATCACCTTGGTATAAAACATGAGAGAATGGGATATATTGAAATAAGTAATGGCAGCCCAGGTGGCTCAGCAGTTTAGTGCTGCCTTCGGCCCAGGGCATGATCCTGGAGACCTGGGATCGAGTCCCACGTCGGGCTCACTGCATGTAGCCTGCTTCTCCCTCTGCTTATGTAACACAGTAATTTAAAAGAACAATAATAACAAAAAGTTAGCAGAGCATGATGTTCTAACCTATCTAAAATCTTTATGTCCTTCAAAGGGAGATCGAATTAAAAGGCATTAAGCAAACAAGTAAATTTAAAACTGGCTTTTGCTACCACTCCCTTTTTAATTCTATCTCAGATTTTCTCCAGGACTAAATACTCAAGGTGATAAATATGTTCAGCTAATATTTATGACATCACTAATGGCTATGTGTTATTTTATTTCTTCTTCACAAGACACAGGTAGGTATTTGCATTGCTACCCTACAGATGAGGAAATTGAAGGTGTGGGGGGTTAAGCAGGTTATTCTGGATCATATGTTTACCAAGGGACTGAAGTGGACTTTGATCCCCAGTGTATATGAGTCTAAGATACACTGCTAAGTTTATTATAGGTGATTTGCCATGGATAGTGTTAAACATTTGTGGCTAGTGTTTTTGGGTGATGTAGGGTTTGTTAATCATTTTAGTTGGTTGTAAGAGTTCTTATTTTGCTCTTTCTTGTTTGTTCTTAGTAATTCCAAGCTGGTAAAGGGAATTCCCCTCAGTAATGATGGAATAGTTTTTTACAAAATTGATTTTTAGTTATTTATTTTTTACTTGTTTTATCTAAATTCAATTAGTTAACATACAGAGTATTACTAATTTCAATAGTAGAGTTCAGTAATTCATCAGTCGCATGTAACACTCAGTGCTCATTACATCATGTGCCCTCCTTAATGCCCATCACCTAGTTGCCTCATCTCCCACTCACTTCCCCTCCAGCAGCCCTCAGTTTATTTCCTAGAGTTAAGAGTCTTTTTGGTTTGTTTGCCTCTCAGATTTCATCTTATTTTATTTTCCCCTCCCTTCTCCTATGATCTTCTGTTTTGTTTCTTAAATTCCACATATGAGTGAAACTATATGATAATTGTCTTTCTCTGACTTATTTTGCTCAGCATAACACCCTCCAGTTTCATCTGTGTCATGGAACTAGATGGAATAGGTTTTTAAGGAAGACTTTATAAAAGCCCATTAGAAGAAATGAATAGGCAATGTTCATTAGTTCATTTTTTCAACAAATATTTGCCAAGCTCTTTTTACAGGCTAGATGTTCAAGATACCAATAAGAACAAGAAAAAACTAACCCTCAAATATCTTGGTTGAATGTGAGAGAGAATCATTATAGAAGGTTATGGGGTCACAGAGAAAAGAGTATCCAAAACTGTCTTTAAGAATTCAGGGAAGACTTGGTGGAGGTGATCCTAAGCTGAATTTTGAAGAGTGAAAAGGTCCCAGAATAGACTTTCTGGAAATGGAGATTCCTGCATGAAAGATTTTTCCTGCAAAGCTAACACTGGGACATGGTCATGACCTTCTATTTTGTGCTCTAATCTAGTCCATGTTCCAGGGATGGCCCCATGTAGACATGAAAGGCAATAATGCATCCATTCTTTTGCCTTCTGTCCAAACTCTAATAGAAATTCTCTATCAGATGAACATGGATGCAAAAATTCTCAACAAGATACTAGCCAATAGGATCCAACAACACATTAAGAAAATTATTCACCATGACCAAGTAGGATTTATCCCTGGGACACAAGGCTGGTTCAACACTCGTAAAACCATCAATGTGATTCATCATATCAGCAAGAGAAAAACCAAGAACCATATGATACTCTCATTAGATGCAGAGAAAGCATTTGACAAAATACAGCATCCATTCCTGATCAAAACCCTTCAGAGTGTTGGGATAGAGGGAACTTTCCTCGACATCTTAAAAGCCATTTACGAAAAGCCCACAGCAAATATCATTCTCAATGGGGAAGCACTGGGAGCCTTTCCCCTAAGATCAGGAACAAGACAGGGATGTCCACTCTCACCACTGCTGTTCAACATAGTTCTGGAAGTCCTCGCCTCAGCAATCAGACAACAAAAAGACATTAAAGGCATTCAAATTGGCAAAGAAGAAGTCCAACTCTCCCTCTTCGCCGATGACATGATACTCTACATAAAAAACCCAAAAGCCTCCACCCCAAGATTGCTAGAACTCATACAGCAATTTGGTAGCGTGGCAGGATACAAAATCAATGCCCAGAAATCAATGGCATTTCTATACACTAACAATGAGACTGAAGAAAGAGAAATTAAGGAGTCAATCCCATTTACAATTGCACCCAAAAGCATAAGATACCTAGGAATAAACCTAACCAAAGAGGTAAAAGATCTATACCCTAAAAACTATAGAACACTTCTGAAAGAAATTGAGGAAGACACAAAGAGATGGAAAAATATTCCATGCTCATGGATTGGCAGAATTAATATTGTAAAAATGTCAATGTTACCCAGGGCAATTTATACGTTTAATGCAATCCCTATCAAAATACCATGGATTTTCTTCAGAGAGTTAGAACAAATTATTTTAAGATTTGTGTGGAATCAGAAAAGACCCCGAATAGCCAGGGGAATTTTAAAAAAGAAAACCATAGCTGGGGGCATCACAATGCCAGATTTCAGGTTGTACTACAAAGCTGTGGTCATCAAGACAGTGTGGTACTGGCACAAAAACAGACACATAGATCAATGGAACAGAATAGAGAACCCAGAAGTGGACCCTGAAATGTATGGTCATCTAATATTTGATAAAGGAGGAAAGACTATCCATTGGAAAAAAGACAGTCTCTTCAATAAATGGTGCTGGGAAAATTGGACATCCACATGCAGAAGAATGAAACTGGACCACTCTCTTTCACCATACACAAAGATAAACTCAAAATGGATGAGAGATCTAAATGTGAGACAAGAGTCCATCAAAATCCTAGAGGAGAACATAGGCAACACCCTTTTTGAACTTGGCCACAGTAACTTCTTGCAAGATACATCCACAAAGGCAAAAGAAACAAAAACAAAATTGAACTATTGGGACTTCATCAAGATAAGAAGCTTTTGCACAGCAAAGGATACAGTCAACAAAACTAAAAGACAACCTACAGAATGGGAGAAGATATTTGCAAATGACATATCAGATAAAGGGCTAGTTTCCAAAATCTATAAAGAACTTATTAAACTCAACACCAAAGAAACAAACAATCCAATCATGAAATGGGCAAAAGACATGAAGAGAAATCTCACAGAGGAAGACATGGACATGGCCAACAAGCACATGAGAAAATGCTCTGCATCACTTGCCATCAGGGAAATACAAATCAAAACCACAATGAGATACCACCTCACACCAGTGAGAATGGGGAAAATTAACAAGGCAGGAAACAACAAATGTTGGAGAGGATGCGGAGAAAAGGGAACCCTCTTACACTGTTGGTGGGACTGTGAACTGGTGCAGCCACTCTGGAAAACTGTGTGGAGGTTCCTCAAAGAGTTAAAAATAGACCTGCCCTACGACCCAGCAATTGCACTGTTGGGGATTTACCCCAAAGATTCAGATGCAATGAAACATCGGGACACCTGCACCCCGATGTTTCTATCAGCAATGGCCACAATAGCCAAACTGTGGAAGGAGCCTCGGTGTCCATCGAAAGATGAATGGATAAAGAAGATGTGGTTTATGTATACAATGGAATATTACTCAGCAATTAGAAACGACAAATACCCACCATTTGCTTCAACGTGGATGGAACTGGAGGGTATTATGCTGAGTGAAATAAGTCAATCGGAGAAGGACAAACAGTGTATGTTCTCATTCATTTGGGGAATATGAATAATAGTGAAAGGGAATATAAAGGAAGGGAAAAGAAATGTTGGGAAATATCAGGAAGGGAGACAGAACATAAAGACTCCTAACTCGGGGAAATGAACTAGGGGTGGTGGAAGGGGAGGAGGGTGGGTGTTGGAGGGGAATGGGTGACGGGCACTGAGGTGGACACTTGACGGGATGAGCACTGGGTGTTTTTCTGTATGTTGGTAAATTGAACACCAATAAAAGTTAATTAAAAAAAAAAAAAAGAAATTCTCTATCAGACCATGAGCTCATTTTCCTTTTTCTATCCATAACTGCAAATTCATTAAAAATGTTTCATTTTGTACCTTCAAGCTACCTTCCTTTGTCTCCTTTCATTCTTGCCAACTTCTTGAAAGAATAGTCTTCAGGTACTGCTTCCATTCCTAAACACCCATTTATTTCTATGTTGGTGGCTAGCACCCCATTATCCACAGAAACTTCTGGGGTTATCATGACTACTTAGCTGCCTAACCTAGGAGTTCCTGCTCAATAGTCACCCTCTTGGATCTCCAAGGAGCATCTGGCCCTGTTAAGCAGCACACTGTACTCTCCTGGCTTCTGAATGCAGGACTCCCATGATGCCTTGCCCTTTCCAATCAATCATTAGTGTCTCCTATCAGGTAAGCATTTCCTGAGGTTATGCCTCCTTCACATTTACCTTCTCTCTTTGTGCAAGAGTACTGACTTTCATTACTTTTCCACAAGAATGTCTCAAGGTCTCCCTGCCTCTACTTCTGGTCTTTTACTGTTGCTTCTAAATTGTATTTGGCAATTTGGTGAAGGCTATGAAACTCTCCTTGGAAAGATATTTTAAACACACAAAACAAAATACACGGTATTACAAAAATCTCAGTTATTTAAAAATATGATCAAGGGTATGAGGATCTGTCTGCTTCTGTTCAATAGAACTTTCTGCCTCTTTGACAGTGCTTTATAGCTGTGCTGTCCAGTACTTGTGGCTGGTGAGGACTGGAAATGCGGCTAGTGCTGAAATGTGGTTACTGAGCCTGAAGTTTTAATTTCATTTAATTAATTAAAATTTAATTGTAAATAGTCATGTGTGACTGAAAGCTTGTGCACCAGATGAGTGCAGATCTAAATATTGATTTCCCCATACCTGCTAGAAAACTCTTAGCAAAGTACATTCAATCTGCCTCAAAAATAATTGAACTCTCTCCTAAAGCAGCCTCTTATCTTGATATCTTCTTTAATATTAATGCATTGTCAGTCACCAGGAATCAAAACTTTTGTCATCTTTTATGCTACCTTGCACTATGCCATTAATAGTGAACATTTATTAAATATTCACTAGATCTCAGGCATTGCTTTAAGTGATTTACATACATTATCAAATTACATACAAAGTATAATGTAGAAACTGTTGTTTGCTAATTTGCAATAGGTTGGAGAGATTAAGTAATTTACCTGGTGATATATATATATCATGAATTGGCAGATATAGTTGCTTCCAGGCTCACTAAAAGTACTAATTTTTCATATAAGGTCAACGGGACTCACTGAGAAATCAGGTTCCTTGCATGGGGCTGCAATTTATTTATTTCAGTGATGCCATTTGTTATCACTTGGCGATCTGAGGCTCCAAGTGGCAGTTACTTGAAGAGACACAAACTGGGAATAGAAATTGCCTTTCAGAAAAGATGTTGTTTGCTAACATAATGCTTGATTGAGAAGTCTCTATTTGTTGAGATACAAGGATAGTGGTTGTTTTTTTTTTTTTAATAACTGCTACCTTTTCTCTTCTTTGGACCCTCCCTTTCCAAGTGAGCAGTGAGTTCCATTAGTATGATTGCAGTCAGATGCCTTAGCTGTGCAATCATTTTAGTTATTAAGACAGTCTCATTACAGTTATTAAGATATAGCACTTTCCTTTTTAAAATAGCAATCTCATAAATGGATCTCATACACAATGCTGATGGGAATGTAAAATAGTACAGATCCAATGCAAAATAGTTTGGCAGTTTCTTCTAAAGTTAAATATACATTTATAGTATGAACAATGCAGCAGTTATACTCCAAGTATTTGTCCCAGAGAAATTAGAACTTATGTTCCCACAAAAACCTCAACACAAAAGTTCATGGCAGCTTTATTTATCAGAGCTCCAAATTGGAAATAATCCAGATGTCCTTTAACAAATAAAGGGATAAACAAACTGTGGTATATCCATATAATGGGATACTATTCATCAGTAAGAAGGAATAAATTATTGATACATACAACAATTTGGATGATGCTCAAAGACATGTTAAGTGAAAAAAAGGGCTATAAACTGTATGATTCCACTTAAATAACGTTATTGAAATAACAAAATTATAGTGATGGAGAACAGATTGGTGGTTTTCAAAGATAAGTGCTAAGGGAAGAAGGGTGACTATTAAGGTGTAATGCAAGAAAGTTCTGTTGCAATGGAACAATTCTCTATTTCGATTATGGTAAAGTTTATCTGAGTCTGCACATGTGATAAGACAAAGAGTGCGTGTAAATACTGGTGAAATACTCTATACTATAATTCTTGTGACTCTCTTGAGTCTTAAACTATTTTAAAATAAAAAGTTATTGAAAATCACCTTTTTCAGTTTAAAGCTTTTTCCCACATTATGTTAAGTAAAAATAAAATATTTGTAAATATAGTGACTACGGAGGAAAATAATAAATAGTTCAGGCCCATCCTCTTTGAAAAGCTTTCTCCACCTGCTAGAGCCCTTGGAGATCTTCCTCTTCAACCCTCTGTAGTATCTGTAGTCTGCTTCAGTCCCTAGAGAGAATGACCTAAATGACCTGAAGAAGGCTAGAGCTCAACCTTCTTGCAAACAGGCAATTGGGACTTACCCAGTGCCAGATAAAGAATAAGTTATAGACCCAGGACATACCCAGGGTCACTAACCCAGAGTCAATGACTTTCTAATAAAAGTGCTTTCCAAAGACAAAGGTGTTTGGTTGGTCATACAGCATGATAACTGAGTATTAATTATGGAGCTAGATAGATCTAGATTCCAATGTCAGTTCCACAATTACACAGGCTATGTGACCTTGAAAAAATTTTGTTCCCTCTCTGCACCCCATCTATGAAAGTGGAGATTGTGATAGAATATAATTCATAAATACATTGGTGAAGAATAATTGAAATAATATATTTAAATTGTTTAGCACAGCACTTGCCTCATGCAAACACCCTGTTGTCCTCAACCTCATCATAGCAAGTGTTTTGCAGTTTAGAAAACTCCTTCACATCCATTTAATCTTCCCAACCCACAGGTGGCTTTTGGAGGTAGGTGTCGGTGACATTGTATAAATGAGGAAAAAGGTTCAGAAAAAGCACTTGACTAAATCCACACATTCTGTTGACATGAAAACACAGGCATAGGTCTTTTAAACCAAGACTTGTGCTTCTCCACCAATGTACCTGACCAACCAGTTAGGTCTTTTGTCCTTGGTGGCTATCTTAGGGCCTTCCATGTATACAGTGGGTGCTAAATATTTGCCGGGGCCAATCATTGTATTGCTTCTTGTGTGTTCACTTGCCTATCCTCATCATACTTCCCTAAAAGTTCTTAGCGGGTGGATCCTCATCTCAAGTATAGAACCACATGCATATAGTTTGGAGCTGAAGCCATAACTTGTTTCCCATAAATACTCATTGAGACAGATGATGTTACGGAATACAGGGGACATAGGATATGAACTCTGATATGTAGGCAGCCAATACCTCCATGCAGAGATCAGAGAGAAGCCCAAATGAGAGCATTTGGAATGGGAATGGAAAGATCACCAGACCACAGCTCATTAAATATCCTTTATCACTTTGATTCTGGGCAAAAAAAATCCCAAAACAAAACAAACCAACAAACAGTGGAGCAAAGGGAATACAAAGGGAGGTAAGTGGAGCTATCTTCCATAAATTCAAAATGCCTGAGGAAAAACCCCAAGATTCATTATAAAGGCATGTGTCCTTGCTTTTTACTGGTGCAGCTGAAGTTATGACAACTCCTGTCTAATGAAGTTTTGACATGGAGTCAAAATTAAAGAATTAAACATATGATAAATACAAGGTCGAGCCAATACATTGGTGAGATATGTGTCTTATTTCAAGCGTAATGTTTACCATTGGGAAGTTTTTTTAAACGTAATGTTTAAAGAATTAAACATATGATAAATACAAGGTCGAGCCAATACATTGGTGAGATATGTGTCTTATTTCAAGCGTAACTGTTTACCATTGGGAAGTTTATTTTTTTATTTTTTTATTTTTTTATTTTTACTTATTTATGATAGTCACACACAGAGAGAGAGAGAGAGGCAGAGACACAGGCAGAGGGAGAAGCAGGCTCCATGTGCTGGGAGCCCGATGTGGGATTCGATCCTGGGTCTCCAGGATCGCGCCCTGGGCCAAAGGCAGGCGCCAAACCGCTGCGCCACCCAGGGATCCCACCATTGGGAAGTTTTAAGTAGCTGAGGAACATGATCTGATTTGAGATTTTCCAAGATGATTCATTTGGATACTGCATAGAAAGAGGAGAGAGGAAACATAAGTGGAGAGGCCAGGTATGATGCCCTGGTGGCCCTTGTCCAGGTAAAAGGTGATGGTGGATTGGATAAGAGGAGTGATAGTAGAAATAGATTGTAGATCTGAATTTATTCTTCTAGATTCTTCTTTGACATAATGCTTTTCCAATCAGAAAAAAAAAAAGTAAAAGTTGAACTTTCAAAAGGCAGAAAGGGAGACAGAACATGAAGACTCCTAACTCTGGGAAACGAACTAGGGGTGGTGGAAGGGGAGGAGGGCAGGGGGTGGGGGTGAATGGGTGACAGGCACTGAGGGGGGCACTTGAAGGGATGAGCACTGGGTGTTATTCTGTATGTTGGCAAATTGAACACCAATAAAAAATAAATTTATTATTAAAAAAAAAAAAGGCAGCTCCTTGGTCCGTCCTACTTCCCTACTCTCTAACATTGTCTATTGCTTAATCCTATCAGAATTTGTATTAGATTGAATTACATATAATTGTGATTTTTCTTTGCACGTCAAACCAGTCAAATGTCATTAGTTTCACATGGTGCCATGTAATAAATAAACTGATATCAGTTAAACATAGACTTGTTGAGCATCCAAAACATATACTTGTTGAGCTTGTGCTGGCCTTGTGCTCATTCCTACCACGTGGTATATGTCTATCTTTAATTGCCTGATTTTGTTATTACACAGGGACGGGGATGCCCTTAATGCTAGGCGCAGAGAACATGACTTTCATACCTGCATTTCCACTTGCCCTGCACAGCAACTGGCAGATTTTAGCAGAAAGAGCATTATTGTAAAGAATAAACAAGCCTGAAAGGATTGGGGGGTCCTTATATAGCCCAGGAGAAAATGCAAATAGAATTAACACATTGAGTGGTTCTGGGATGGCTCTTCTGGCTCAAAATGTTACTATCTTCACTGTTGCTCATTGATTAAAGAGATAGAGAAAGGAGAAGAAGGAATAGAAAGAGTCTAATTGCTACGCAAACCAAAAGGGGCATGGATCTCATCTCTTGAGTGGAAGCCCTAAGTACAGGCAGGAAATAGTTCTATAAAAAGGCTTGTTTGTACCAAGTATAAAAAGTAAGGAAACATCAGGAAAAAAAAGTCAAGTTTATAAATTCAGGAAAATTTCTTGGATAGAATTCTCATAGTACTATAGTGACTGAGATCACAGGCTCCAGGAGAAAACAGTGATTTATATTGTGTTTACTATTATATCCTTAGGTCTAGTACAATATGCATTTAATGATTATTTGCTCAATGATTGAAAAAGTGGGCTCCTAAGCAGAAGAAATAGCTGGATGAAGGAAACAAATAGCTAATCCCAATTACTCTGATCCTGGAAGGTTTCATATCTCATGCAGGATTACAACTGACTGCCATCATTGATCGCATCAGTTTGACTTCGAATCTTTTGCCTGAAAAATATGGGGCAAGAGTTTATTTGGATAGATCAGATAATCATGGGTTACCTAGAGAGCCATTGTATGTGTTGAATTCTGGTTACCAGCCTGTGGAAATTCTGATTCAACTAGTCGAGGGTGGGGTTTCAGAGTCTGCATTTTTCAAAAGTCTCCCCCCACCAGGTGATTTTGCTAAACAGCCAAGTTCTTAGGAACCATACTCCATGTTTCCATGAATCCATACACCCTGTGGCTCACTTGCCTCCCAGTTCTGAGATAGGTTATTTACCGTATGAAATGGGTGTTTTAGGTAATGTCAGTTTGCTATTCATTGTTATTACTTATGAAGTATCAAACAAGGTAAAGCATTGCAAAAAATTGCTTGCTTGATCTGCTTTAAAAATTTTCTAATAGGAAAGCAGTTACTACCTTCTTCAGTGAACAAAAGAGCAACACCTATGTCGGGGTCAGAAGTTTCATGGTACCATGGAATCAGGACATAAGAAAATTCTGTCCTATATATGTTCAGTCATGAATTCTGCAATATGAGAAGGTCAAAGAGGATATTTTAAAAAGCTTTTTTCATTATCCCAAGCTAGAGTCATTTATCCTGACCTTTTCTGCTTGCTTTTCAGAGAGGTGGAGCACAGATGTAGTCCAAGATAAACTGGGAGATGATGAAATTCTGAGCATAAAAGTATATCACGGTTGTGAATGATAAAGTTGTACTCAGAAGTCTTGAAAGTCATGGGACTGGGGACTGCCTGTTCAGAGGGGTAGTGGCTCACCTGTGATAAACACAAAGCCAGGCATCTGGGCTTCTAGTCCTTGTTACTGATTAACTGGATGCATTATAAAGCTATTTGCCCTTCCTGGGTGCCACATAGAGGGATTGCATCAGATACAGTCATTCTCAAACTTGAGGGGTTGGGGCCCCCAAGAATACTGAATTAGAAGCCAAAGCTTTCATTTTGGCTAATCATTTCATATCCAGGTATTTAAGGCCACAAACACAAAATACTGAGCACCAAAACTTGCATGCAGAATTTGCTAATGAGGTGGTTATCCTAATATCCATATTATTTTATAAGTTGAATAAAAACAGAATTCTTCATAGAGTAGTTGAAGATACTAAGAAACACTGCATTGGACAGTATCTGAGGTTCCTTTTTATCTGAGGTTCCTTCTAGCTCAGGTAAAAAGAAGCCACGTGTGCTGCCCTGTTGCATTTTCTGTGTTGCTACTCTAGACTATGTGTGGACTCGCAAAGGGGACACTGTACTGTGCCTTTGCTTATGCAAACCACCTTGCCTTCCTGAGGGACTCCTGCTCATCCTTCAAAACTCAGGTTAGGCAGCACTTTTATTTTTTTATGATCAACCTTGCTAGAGCTAGAACTCCTTTGTGTTCTCCCCATCCCTTCGGCGCTGTGTGATTAGAGCTCTTGCCGCATCTTGATTGCATTGTCCTTGTTGTTTCATTCCTCCATAAGACTGTGAATTGTTTGAGGGACAAGCCATTTTCACTCCTGCGTTTTTCAAATCGGACACTACCTAGTGCTCAGGACTTGATTACAGGGTGAATGAATGGATCAATGCACAAAGAAGGCCCAGAGATGTTCGCATTCTACTCTGTAATATATTCTCTGTAATGTAGGCAGCAAGTCTCAGTTAAAACAAACTCGAGGCTCCCTTCTCATCTCAGCAGTGCCAAGCCTGTAAACTCATTTCAGTGTCATCCCTGATGGCTCACTCCCATCCTCATTAGAAGTGTGCTTAGGTCTTTCATTCCAGGTGCACTCACTTTTTTATTTTTCTTTTGATGTGCTGTCATAGTCTTGTGTCATTTGCATCCTCTTTAGACCTGATGATAATTGCAAAGCCTGCAAAACAAATTCTCATGAAAGGGGAAAGTTGATTTCTGAAGGCCTAATAAACTCTTCAGATGACAAAATAAACTTCGGGTTTCTAACATGTGTGTTTGCTGCTACAAATGACTGTTTCATGCCTGTGCAGGCTGATTTCAGTAATAAATATTCAACTCCGCAGTTGATTTTCTGATTCTTGTAGTCATTGTTACTTTTTATGGCATAAATATTGTGTCCCGAAATGTTATTGCAATTTCTCAGGCAGTCTTCACAGCTGACCCTTAGCCTGGTTTTGCAGGAAAGATTCAGAATAGACAGGGAGCTGCTCAAAGTCACACAGTTGGAAAGTGACTTGATCAGAATGTGGACATGGCTGCAACTGGCTCGCTGAAGCTCTTTCTAATTTGTCACAGTGCCATTTAGCTATAACTAATTTCATTGGATGTCTATTTATTGTCAAGCTGCACCCTAGTGACCCTCCATCTTTCTCCCTCTGTTTGGACAGAGCATTTGAATTTTTCATAAAGGAATTTCTCTCCAATATCTGACCTATTATTTGTGGGCTGATCCTAAACTGAAGGAATGGAATACTGTGGATCTATCTCCCTGTCTTGTCCTTTCACCAAATGTGGTAACAAACACCCACTGTGTCCCTGACATTCTGTGAGGCCCTTTGAGAGATACCAAGATCAATAGGTTAGGTTAGTCCTTCTCTTATGGTGTATAAGGAAAACAAAATAGTTTCACAGATGATGACAACACAGGCAGTTAAAACTGCCATTCTGGTGTGAGGAGTCAATTATTATTTGCTTGCTGTAAACAAGGACATTTTCATAAAGGAGATGACATGGAATTAGACCATGAAAGATAGAGAAGCTGTCCAGTGGCAGTGCTTAGGGAAACATGTGGGCAAAGGTAATAAGCAAAGATCTATTGTAAAAATAAAGACCACAGTGTGGGAATGAGGAGCACTCAAAATTTCTGGGTCAGAGCATGAATGAGAGCAGGATTTGCAGACAATATGGAAATTACGTTAATGTTGGATTGCAAAAGGCTTTGAATGCTGAGTTTAGGTGATTGGATCCAAACATTCTTAAAGATTCTGGGATTTCTATGTTTTCATTTATAGGAGAATGATTCTGTGTGAAGGAGAATGTTTTTATAAGACCTTTACTTGAAAGATGCTGAGTTGGGCAAGACTGTGGAGGGCAGACTGGAATGGGGAAAGACTGGAGGCAGAAGGAACAATCAGATTGTGCAATGGTTTAATGTGAGAAGTAATGAGGATTTGAAAAATGATGAGGATGGTGGGAGTGAACGGGAGGAGACTGATATCTTCTTGCCTTTTCATCACAAACACATCATCCCTTGACTCTTTTGTTGAGATATCAAGAAATAATATTTCTGGTAGAAGCTTCACTTGAATTAACAGCTGCCAAAGACTCATTTTTTCATTCTCAACTTCCGCTGTGGCAAACGGTACATTTATTACCCTGAGTAGGTTCTACAGATCTCTGCTTTGTCTCATAAGGTGGTTAGAAAATACAAATGTTTTGTGGCATTTAAAAAGAATATAGATGGTGGGTATTTGTCATTTCTAATGGCTGAGTAATATTCCATTGTATACATAGACCACATCTTCTTTATCCGTTCATCTTTCGATGGACACCGAGTCTCCTTCCACAGTTTGGCTATTGTGGACAATGCTGCTAGAAACATCGGGGTGCAGGTGTCTCAGTCTTTCACTGCATCTATATCTTTGGGGTAAATCCCCAGCAGTGCAATTGCTGGGTCCTAGGGTAGCTCTATTTTCAATTATCTGAGGAATCTCCACACAGTTTTCCAGGGTGGCTGTACCAGTTCACATTCCCACCAACAGTGCAAGAGGGTTCCCCTTTCTCCAAATCCTCTCCAACATTAGTTGTTTCCTGTCTTGTTAATTTTCCCCATTCTCACTGGTGTGAGGTGGTATCTCATTGTGGTCTTGATTTGTATTTCCCTGATGGCCAGTGATGCAGAGCATTTTCTCATGTGTTTGTTGGCCATGTCTATGTCTTCCTCTGTGAGATTTCTGTTCATGTCTTTTGCC